>NC_065444.1:218202846-219574354 GCF_917563875.1 Diabrotica virgifera virgifera
AGAACTGAAATTGCCCCTTCTACCGCTTGAAACTATAGAATAGAATGGTCGCTATTTCTCATGAGAAAGATAGATTTGTAACATATGCTGGCAATCGCTGACATTTATTTTCATGAAAAATGTACTTTCTGCTAGCATATATTTTTATTATTGTATCTCTGTTACCAGGACAAAGATATATAATTCAATAAGTGCATAAAAATAGGCTTTAGTACTTTATTGAAATGGATGTACCTACATAAATATGTACTTAGGTACAAAATAATTTAGATATTGAAAATTGATTATAATGCTTCTTCTTCTTCATACTTTATAAATAGGCTCAATAGCTGATCTTTTCCTCGGTCGTCCCAATGATCTTATTTCATTTGGCTATTTGTCTCTTGCTTTTCGTAGGTACTATTCTATTTTCTGTCATTCTTTCTATGTGTTGATTCCATTCTATTTTTCTTCTTTTGGTCCACATGTTTATTTCTTCTATACCACATCTCGCATCTCGCTCGTTTTTCCTCATTTCTTACTCTATCTTTTAGTTTAGAGTATGGTTTGTTATTTTTCGTAAGACTTTCATTTCTGCTATTTCCATCAGTCTTTGTGTTTTCGCCGTATCTGCTCTTGTTTCTGTGTAGGATTATTATAATTAAGTATCGGTCATATTGTTGATTTATATATCCTGGTTTTCGTTTCCGTTGTGAGGTATTTGTTTCTCCAGATTATGTTGTTGAGACATCCTGCTGCCCTTTTAGCCATGTTCACTTGTTTTTGTACTTCTTCTTCTTCCACTTTTCCGTAGCTTGAGGTTGACAGTTGTATTCCCAAGTATTTTGTTTCCATCATTTGTTCTATTATTTTGTTATTTACGACCAGTTTACATCGTCTTGGTTCCGCTGATATCACTATCAATTTAGTTTTCTCTGTTGAGATCACCATGTTGTATATGAGCGCCGTGTCGTCGAATTCTTTAATTAATCTTTGTATGCCATCTTCATTTTCGGCTGTTATTATGGCGTCGTCGGCGTTGCATAGTTGCATATTTTCTATATTTCCTTTTCTCCCATTCTATATCCTTTTCTTTTTTTAACTTTCTTTATGATTACATCCATTATCAGATTAAGCGCTAACACAGACGGGACGGCGTACGTCGATTGAACCCCCGCTGAGATGTCGAAAGCGACGCATTCCTTACTATACTTTGATGCAGTGACACACACCAGGCGCTCTTAAAATTTTCGTTGGAGCGGCGTTCCCGCGACCCATCCTAGAAACCACATGTCGCCCAAGCGGTTTTACGACTTCGACGGCATATCATAGCTTGTTTCGTGGTACAACACAGTCGTTTGAGCTGTTTTCTAGCGAATTTTGTTGTGAGTGTTGCCAAATCTGGTTTAATGATGGAAATTACAGACTCGAACTATATTTTTACTTGAATTTTTTACTCCCATATCAAATTATTTTTATATGGGACTCATTGTATTTTTAATTTTTTTTATCTTATAGCTTAAAGGGCAACTTAATTAGGTACATTTCTATCTGGAAAAAAAGTAATCTACTAAATATAGTTATTTTCCTAACAAGTGCAGAAAGTCATTCAGTTTGCCGAACGACGCGAAGCGGGAGTTCGGCAAGCAGTCGAGTGCGGAAAAGAGACTTTTTGCAAGAGTTAGGAACAATATTTTTTCTAAGAGTCTTTAAAAAATTACCAAATCTTAATCAATTAATTTAATTAATTTGAAAATACATACACAAATTAATTCTTTGACAAGGTTGTCAAAACCAAACTTTCAATATAATTAGTTAGCATGACGACGATCTTGGTTTCCATGACGATGATTCAAAACGACTGTTATTGTCTACCGATTTGACTTTCGAATATTATGTCAAAATAGTTTTATTTCATCGAATTTTCGCGTTAATTTCATTAAAACAGGAACACAATAAGATATATTTGAAATAAATTAGTAAATAATATCTAAATATTAGTTTATTGCATGTATTATAATTACTTTAATACACCAGTAAGTCAGTAAGGATCTGTGAAAAACGTCTATTTTTGGATGTGAAAGGTGGCATTCGGATTTTTGCAGATAAAGTTAGGTGACACCTTCAGTAATAGTAATTGACTTATGCTCCTTCTCAGATATGCCCGGAACATTAATAAAAAAATTAAAATATTTAAAAATTTAGAAAAACGTCGATTTTTTTCTGCTTTCTTTGCTTATAACTTTAAAACGATTCGTTTTGAAACAAAGTCGTAGAAAAATAAAATAAAGATAATTGAATTTTGTATGATATACGACTGGTCAAAAATGTCTTAACGTATTACCTTTTCTGCAATATAGGAATAAATACAAAATAAGGGGGCAAAATACGCCTGTTGTTATTCAATGTTTTTAACCACTTTGGTGGCATTTAGAGCCTTAGTAATTCTCTTAGTAAATTCTTTGTAATATACTTAAACCGTGTACCAAATTTCATTAAAATCGACCTAATAGATTTTGCATAATAAATTTGCAATCTAAATGTTTTTAAAAAAGTTCAAATTTTTTAAAATCTATCTGAACAAAAAGTAGACCATTTAGAAGTTTTCTATTTTTTTACATATAAAGAGGTGCTCTACCTATCTAATACACTTGACAGAATTAAAATCGGATTATTTAAGGGGCCTCATCAATGTTTTAAACTTATAAACAATTTTTTGGCTTATAAATAAATAGCTATGTTAAATAATAAAAAAATTAATTTTTAGCAATGCAAATAATTAAAACTAGTATAATTTGACTTAAACTTTCAAATGCTGTCAGCAGAATTGCTATTTTATTTTATAATCAAAATGTATTCGCGTTCAAAAATTGCAATTTTTCGAATTTTTGTAAGTTCCACTGCGTTTATCTCGAAAACTATGCATCCTACGAAAAAACTTGTAGGAACATTTTTTGCTTAGAATTACCCAAGAAATACAAAAAATGTTTTATTTTGCGAAAAATCGATGTTATGTAATTCCTCAAGTTCTTTGTTTATAACAATCATATCGACATCCGGATCAACTGTTCAAAATGTTGTATCAAAAACATTGTTGTATCAAAAATACGTAAAAATCTTGGGTAAGTCCATCTAAATAAAGGAGCCCCTAGCACTCCCTCCTGGCCACAGGACTAATTTGTTTATAAGCCAAAAAATTGTTTATAACTTTAAAACATTTCTGAGGCTGCTTAAACAGTCCGATTTCAATTCCGTAAAGTGCATTAGATAGGTGGAGTGCTTCTTTATATGTAAAAAAATTGACAAATCTTTGTATGTTCTAGTTTTTGTTGTGCAAGATTTTAAAAAATTTTAATTTTTTAAAAAAAGTTTAGATTGCAAAATTATTATTCAAAATTTAGTCAATTTAAATGAAATTTGGTGTACGGTTTTAGCACATTACAAAAATTTTCTAAGCGAATTAGGAAGGTTCCAAGTGTAACCTAAGTGATGGAAATTCATTGAATAAGGACAGGCTTGTTTTGCCCCTTATTTTATATTTATTGCTATTTTGCAGCAAGGGTGATAAATTAACACATTTTGAACCAATCGCATCTGATAGAAAATTTAATTATCTTTGTTTTATTCCTATAAGACTTTGTTCCAAAATGAATCGTTTTAAAGTTATAAGGAAAAAAATTACAAAAAAAAACGAAATTTTTTGAAATTTTTAAATATTTTATTTTTTTTATTAATGTTCCGGGCATATTTGAGAAGGAGCATAAATTAATTATTATTAACGAAGTTATCACCTAACTTTATCCGCAAAAATCTGAATGCCACCTCTCACATCCACCTAAAAACAGATCCTTACTGGTCTATAAGGCCATATTAACATATCTAAATTAACACTCGTGCGGAAAAGTAAAAACCGCGTGCGGAAAAGTAACACGCGTGCGGAAAAGTGAAACTTTCTAAACTAAAATGCGTTCGCGAAAAGTAGACATTTTTGCACGCTCGTAGAGAAAATTATTTTTCAAACTCTTTGAACCTAATTTCACAAACAGTCAAACAGCATTTTCAAATCTGGAACCATTGACCAGTTTGACTTGACTTGAGTTATTTGTCAGAAGGATTGACAAAAATAAAATTATTGACTCCATAAAAATAAAGAAAAAAAAAACAGTTATCTTACCTTATTTATTATTTTATTTATTATGCTCTACATGCCTGGTATTTACAGTTTTACATAATACAGTTTATACTAATAACTTATAAATATAATTTTATTTGATGTCTATTATGTAAACTTTGCTGAACCATGGTTCTCCACTATATCCTATTTTTCGCCTTCTCTTTCCAGTGTATAATTTCCATCGATACTATGTTATATTCCTGAAACTTTCTTGCAGTCTTTTTCTTGGTCTACCTCGTCTCCTAGTCCCAATTGGTCTTCGTAGCAGTACCATCTTTGACATTATTTCCTTATTCATCCCCTCGACATGACCTGCCCACCTGATTCTTTATGACTTTGTGTATCTTGTTATGCTTGGTTCCTTGTAAAGCATCCTTAATTCTTGATTGATGCTTTTATGCCAGCCGTCTTCTCTATCTGTATTCTTTCCCCTGAAAATAGCTCTCAGTACGTTCCCTTCTCAACTCTCTATCATTTCTTCTTCTGTTTTATTTAGTACCCATGTGTCACATCCGTAGGTGATGTTGCTCTTATTACGGTTTTGTATATTCTGGTTTTCGTCTTTCTCGATACGTACTTTGACTTTATTTTGAATAATTTTTTTGTTATTATTAATTTGTGAAACATCACTAGTTCCCAATTAATGGGGTATAATAGAGCGGCATCAATTTAACACCTGTATTTGCTCAGTGGCGTACCATAGAATGGACAGCCTCTTAGCGTTATAAATAGTTTTTCTTAGGTGATATGCTTTCTCTCATACGGTGTTATTTCTTGAACATGGCTCTTTAATACTTACTACTAACTCCTGAAAGGATTTTTGAGACATTCTTGTAAAATTAAAAAACTTCTCTGGGCCTTTATTATATTAATTTCGTTATATAATGTGTAAAAAATTCCTTATACTTTCGTTCCTTTATGATAGAATGTATCCAGTATCTGAGTTTCTTTTTTCTTTAATCTAAGGTAAAGTAAACTTGCATTTATTTAAAAAAACAAATCGTCATAACTTTCAGACATCGTATCGTGCAGCAGCCAACACGCGACTAAATTTGGCAACAACGAAATACAAATACTTTAAATCGTAGCATAGCTGCCGCTGTTACACGCCATGTGTTTTAAGCTGCCTCGACGTCGACTCGACGCGCGCCGCCTGGTGTGTCCTTGCTCTAAATATTAATGGGCTCAGAGAATCTCCTTGTCTAATGCCAGTTTCATATTTGATAGGTTCCCATAGTTTTCCTTTAGATTATAATGCAAACATTATAAAAGACGAACAGTATTTTATAAGTTTTTGGTATAGGCCTATATCCCGCGTACAAAAGAAGTTTATTAATAGCAAACTGAAAATTTGTTAATAGCTTAACGGTGTCTAGTCGGACAAACTTTGATGTACGGGAACACTGGAACAGGAACAGGAACAGGGGAAGTTTTAATTGTGAAACAGGTTACAGATTTCGAACGTTAGACTACGAAGACGTGCCATATTCATTTCCCATTGACCCTCATTGACCCTTTCATTAAACTCTCATACCACCAACATAATTCCTGTCATTTGACATGTTCTACGTGTCGGATTTATTACAATGCCCAACATATTTGTCGAACAAACATTTTTTCATATATTATATAAAGTTTGCTATTGAATAAATTAGAAAACAACCTGCTAGTTTTCACAATCATAAACATTTCAGGATTACACGTTCCACAATTAAAATCACGTTCAACAATTAAAACTTCCCCCGTTCCAGTCTTCTCATACATCAAAGTTTGTCAAAGTAGACACCGTTAATCTATTAAGAAATTTTCAGTTTACTGTTAATAAACTTTTTCTTGGTACGCGCGATCCAGGCCTATAGTTTTGGTTTTCTTACGTAATTCACAAAATATTTTACATATCGCGGTTTAAAGGGGCAGACTGCCACCCTAAGCGAGGAAATGCAATCAACCTATCAAATTTTTCCAATTGGATGAATCTCAATGAAACTTTTTGCATTTGATTAGTAACAGCCTTAGGAAACTTTGTCATTAAAAATGATGATGACGAAATGAAAATTGCTATTGTTCCATTAAGAAGGGATTTTTCCTTGGTAGATGCGTTCGGTGAAAAGTTTGGCCAACTGGCCAACTGGATGTTTGTTTTCACCTAGTTTGATCGTCTCGAGCACTACTCCGTCATCGCCAGGGATTTGTTATTTTTCATTTCCAAAATTGTCTTTTTGACTTTGTACAGTGTTATTTCTGGCATTAATTCTGATCCCTGGTTTGTAATTTTAGGTCTTATCTTTCGTTGGTCCTCTCATACATTTCACGATAAAAGGATTCGACAAACTCGAGGATTTCGGTTCTATCCGTAGTAATGTTTCCATCTTTGTTTCTTATTCTGTACATATTTTTGTTGCCTACCGTTGTTCGTATTTCGCCTCAAAACTTTTGTTTTCATGAATTATTTTAGTTATTTCTCTTGTATTGCTTTCTGTTATGTCTTTTCGGATTGATCGGTGGATATCTTTATTTAATTTCTTCATTATTGTGTAGTTGGACTCGTATTTATCCGTCAGCTATAGGGCTTTTCATTCACAGTCATTTATTTCGAGCTTCTGTCATATGTTGTATAATCCGTGTATAATCCGTGTATAATCCGTGTATATTAATATTATACACGGATTATACAACATTTGACAGAAGCTCGAAACAAATGACAATCGATGAAAAGCCCTATTGTGGAAATACAGCATTGCAAAAAATATCAGTTGGGGTCTCTATTATTTTATTACGGTTATGGGGCCTCAAACAACCGCTTGCCCTTTTTGCAGGTATCAAGGACTTATCTGATCATATCAAATCAAATAATATTAAATTTAAGATTTTAGATCACAAACGGCCTAGGATAAGGATAACGGATAAGGTTCTACAGCCGTACCCTAAAATCATTATAATTAAAATATGGGGTTCTGCTAGCAAACAGGATCATATCAAGCAAAAGGAGTCTGTGTATTGTCCTATTCATAACAAAAATTATAATACACCTTTGTCCTGTAATATTTGGTTTTTCTATTGTACCTATATATTTTGTACTCATAAAAAAGAGAAACATGTTTCTCTTAACAGGTATAAGGTTACACGACAGGTATAAAACTTTATGTCAAAAAAAAACTAGTCGTTTTAACGACCTGGATTATTAGCGACATTTAAATTTGCAGTAAATTGTATTTATGTGATTCATTTAAATAATTAATTAAATTTTTAGTGTCCGTCTGTTTTTTTTTCAACGAAAACTTTTCGTTTATAAATTCGCAAAGTCTGTTCGTTCGTACGTCGCCGCTCCTGCAACACTTAGAGCCGATTTACCGATGGATTTTCATGTAGTTTTGTCTTCTGAATCCAAATCTGAAAACGGCATTTCGATATCTCTAACCATCTTCGAGATAACCGACCTCAAAGTCTAAAATGTTACGTCACAATCCTTTTTCAAATATTTATTTTCTGCCGACACACTAAACGTCAACTGAAATCGTTGCTAGTAAGTAGGCTAGTTTTAATCTGAATATGTTAAGAAAAGCATAGGTTATTTGAGTTTGACACTTCGTGAATGTCAAACTTCATGTGAATTTAATTATTATATGAAATAAATAAATTGTTTGGAATAAAAAATTATGTTCTGATATATGCAATTACATTCTTCTAATGGAAAAAAATTTGAAGATTTTTCTCAAATTATGGATACCAACATCATTTTCATTTATAACTCTTTTATTTTTAATTTGACAAAGCATAGTTATTCTTCATAAAAAGCTCTTCATGGTCTAAGATTTATGATGAAACCATCATATTTATATCAAATTTTATTAATTTTATACGAGGTAGGCATATAAAAAATATGAATTTCGATCAAGAATAAAGTAACTTTATAGTTCACATTTTAATTAGAATGATATAATTGCACATTAAAACATAAATCTTAATTCTAAACAACTTTTCATAATAGCAATTTTCCATATTATGAATTTAAATACGTAAATAAACAAAGTTTTCGTTATGATAATCATAGGCGTAACCAGGGGGCGGTTTTGGGGGTTGTAACCCCCCCCCATTGGGATGTACTTTGAGCTCTATACGCTTAACACCATAGCCCTCAGAGACCTTCCACTAGTTGTAACCCCCCCTTTTCAGGTAGTTGTAACCCCCCCTTAGGATCATCCTGGTTACGCCTATGATGATAATGTCGCGTTTTCAGCTTGTTTATACCTAATAACGCTTTTAAACCAGAGAAAATAATGTTATTGTTGCTTATCAGTCTTATCACTGTTTATGTTTGGTATTCCATTAGCAGATGTGTAACAGTGATATTAGTTTGGCATTTGTAACATTATTGAGTATTGAGTAATTTACTAAGTCATAATTTCTAAAGTCTCAGTCAAAAAAGTTTGAGGATAAAGAGACTTGGTGGTGGTCAAACGAAGTTCAAGGAAAAATAAAAGAGAAGGGAAAATTATATAAAAAGTGGCAAGAAACCAGATTCGACACAGATCTTTAAAACTATATGGTCGCGAAACAGGAAGCGAAAGTAGCAGTAGCAAAAGCTAAAGTAGAAGCGTATTCAAACCTATACGATCAACTTGATACCAGGGAAGGCGAAACGAAGATATATAAAATAGCCAAACAGAGAGCAAAGAAAGCAAAAGATTTTAATCAGATTAGATGTATCCGAGATGAAAATAATAAAATACTAGTTCACGAAAAGGATGTCAAAAAGAGATGGAGAAAGTACTTTGACAGCTTATTAAATGAAGAATTTGACAGACAGCCTGTGGAGTCAACGGAGACGGTAGCAGCAATGGTCACCAAAATAACAAACTAGGAAGTGACTCAATCGCTTCAAAAAATAAAGAAAGGAAAAGCAGTCGGACCAGATGATATTCCTGGGGAAGTATGGAAAGCATTGGGAGAGACAGGAACAAGGTGGCTAGCAGGTTTATTTAATAGAATTATGGAAGTTGGACAAATGCCAGACGAATGGAGAAGCAGTATACTAGTACCTGTCTACAAAAACAAGGGAGATATACAGTAGTGTACAAACTACAGGGCTATAAAACTGCTTAGCCACACCATGAAAATATGGGAGAGAGTAATTGATAGACGGATACGTGAAGAGACCGACATATCCGAGAATCAATTTGGCTTTGTGCAGGGCAGATCAACAACAGACGCAATTTTCATTATGAGGCAGTTGATGGAAAAATACAGGAGTAAAGAAACAAAAGCTCATATGGTATTCATTGATCTTGAGAAAGCATATGATAGAGTTCCTCGAGAGATTCTGTGGTGGGCACTCAATAAGAAAGGAGTCCCTGGTGCATATGTAAAGATTGTGAGGGATATGTATGAGGGGGTAACGACTAGTGTTAGGACAGGTGTGGGAGAGACCGATAAATTTCATGTGAAAGTAGGATTGCACCAAGGCTCGGTGCTTAGTCCGTATTTATTCTCATTAGTTTTGGACCAGATAACAGCGAAATCACAGGTTAGCATTCCATGGTGCTTAATGTATGCTGATGATGTCTCTAAGTCTCTATTCTCATGATCTCATGCTGGTTTATCCTTACACTTAGTGGTCTTGCGGTTTATCCCACATAGAAATTGGGTTTGGTTTTGGACAGGATAGATCTCAGTGTATTGGTTGTTTTCGATGTTGTTGTGATGTACTTGTTACCTATCCCCCTATACATACCCAAATCGAATAGTCAAATCAAACCAAGTACCTAGGCGTAATGTTGAACAAAAGACTGACCTTTACAGAACACGTAAAACAAACGGTCAACAAAGCTAAAGCACTTAGGAGTCAACGCTCATCGCTAATAGGTCGAAAGAGTAAACTGAGATTTAAGACAAAGATTAGGATGGCAGATTGTATAATTTTGCCAACAGTAACATACGCCTCAGCCGCATAGGGGAACACGTTGTAAAACCAACAAGCTCTGAAGCTCTGAATATACCTAGATATGTCCCATTAAGGTACGTATTTGGACATACGCAACACAAAAGAGACTCCTGAGAATGATAGACGAAAGTTCACACGAAATATTCAACAATATCAGGAACCATCCGAGTAGATTAGTAAGAGAATTGACTTACTCTGAAGAAAACCAAAGACAGACAGCATGTAGCTGGATGCTGGATATAGAGAAAACCCTTAAGAATTAAGAATTGAGATAGCCATTGGATAGTCGAACGTAATAACCTTCTGTTACAGCAGGCAGACGTCACCATCATGATGTAGCTTAGATCAGACAACAAACAAATACTTTAACTGCAAACACAGACGTCGCCCTTGTGTACGACAGACGTGGGCTTGATGGCCACACCTTTCGGGAGCTTAGGTGTCGAGGAAAACAACATTTATTTTGCCAATTCGGCGGCTGAGTGACCGAGCACACACAGTCCGGACAGCGATACAGCGTGCCTTGATGCCTGAAACACACATTTTTTAGGATACAAGTCCAAAGTCAAGTAATAAATTAACCAAGTCATTAATAGCGAGAAAAGCTTTTCTAGCTACCCCTAAAATCAGGTGGCTGAACCGCATGAAGTAATATTACCCCATTATCCAGGGCATCCAAAGTAACGTTAAGTACAAAGCCTCCCAATTCGGTATGTCCTTCTATGGGGAGGGGTGGTGATATGCTTGGGGGCTAGACAGGTACCACTCTATTACGGAGTGTGACCGGTTTGATCTTTGCATATGTGGGTCTCACTGTTCCATTGGAACACATATGTCCCCGGGGCTGGGGGTAATGGTGTTGTTGTCATCTTTGAGTCCTTTCTTGCGAGTGTTTCTAGAGTGCTTGTGGTGTTTCGTTGTTTCCTTTCTTTAATCTTGTGGACTTACTTTACTTTTTCGTGTCTGGATCCGACTACAGTTTTTCTGCTCAGTATCGGGCTACGTCTACACCCTTTGTATTTGTGAGCCATAAATCATCGAGGGTGCACTGTGATGGGCAAAGTCTGCATACTCTCAGGTACTCCACGTTCTGTATTTCCCCACATTCGCAAAGTGTGTCGTTATCTGTCTTGATGCCCCATTTAATAAGGTTCTGCTTTACAGGAGCAACACCTGTGCGTATGCGGTTGAGTGTCCGCCAGGTTCTCCAGACCAGGTTCATTCCATTAGGTCGTTCTGGATGTAGGGGGAACAGTTCGGGTGGTTCTACGCTGACATTTCTCATAAACCTTTTCCTTTATTTAAGTCGGCTGGTTCCTGGCGGTTCGTCAAACCCGTATAATTGGTGCCTTTCATCGAAAGTTTGCCTGAACTTCCCCACATATTGTGAGGCGCATCTACGGTCGTCTGGTGATGCGAATCCAGCTGCCTGGTACAGTAGGGGCAGAGGGGTAGGCTTCATACAATCGGTAATTATTCTACATGTTTCATTTAACGTCGTGGTGACTGGTTGGGCGTGTCTAGATCTACCCCAGACGGGACAAGCATATTCCCCTGTTGAGAAACATAAGGCCTCAGCTGTTGACTTTAAGACCTGGGGGTTTGCACCCCACTTGCTCCCTATAAGTTTCCGGAGAAGGTTGTTTCTCGTAGAAACCTTTTGTCTTGTACTCCGACAGTGGAATTTATACGTTAGTGACCGGTCTAGTATCACTCCAAGATATTTGGGACTATCAGTGTGTTCCAAGCGTTGTCCCTCCCAAGAAACATTTAGTATTACATGCACCAGATGGTTGTTGATATGGAAAGCACATAATTGGGTTTTAATAGGGTTTGGCTTTAATGAGTTTTGTTTGTAGTAAGTTGACATCATGTTTAAAGCCTCTTCCATTGTCGACTCTACTTGTGTGAGTGTTTCCCTTTTAAAGCGATACCAAGGTCGTCAGCGTAAACAAAACCCTCAGTCTGGGGGTGCATTGGTTGGTCGTTGGTGTAGATGTTAAATAGGGACGGCGCTAGAACGCTTCCTTGAGGTAAGTCATTTTTTGGGTTCTCCATCTGCTCTTCTTTCCATTTAGCACAACGTAGAAGCGCCTATTACATAACAGCAATCTAATGATATTTACCAGGTCATAGTCAAGCACAGTGTTATAGATCTTAGTTAGCAAGGTTCTGTAGTTTATCGTATCATAGGCCGCTGTGAGGTGTATCAAGGCCACCCCCACTATCTCTTTCTGCTCAAATCCCTCCTCTATGTACTCTGTTAGGTTCAGCACTTGGCCTGTGCATGATTTACCTGGCATGAAGCCTGCTTGTTGTGGGATTAGTTTTAATCTTGTGGAATTTATTGTTTATAGAGATAACGGTAGGTACGTAGGTAGTTATTTTTAACAAAAACCTTTGCTAACAGGTTTTTTCTTCCAGAAATTAAACTTTCTGTAATTTCTTTGGCCAAACATTCATCTTCACCAAGAGTATCACATGGTAAATATATTTTTCAGAATGTTACTTATACAATTCATATTCCAATTTTTCGAATAGGATAGACTTTGGCTATTCGACAGGGCCGTCTTAACCCGGGGGTGCAAGGGGTGCGAGGCACCCGGGCGCCAAGTCCAAGGGGCGCAAGCCGAACATTTGCTAAGCTCAAAATTGCGCTTTTTGTCCTTAAAAAACCTAAAAATAACAAAAACATACAAGTGCGCTTTCGGTATTTTTTACAAAGGTTATTAATCTTACTACACCTACAATATGCAAATGTAATACGAAACCCATTTAGTTTATTCCGACAATAATTTCAAAAAGATGACGCGTAGGTACACTATTTTGACCAATATTGAATGTCGAGTAACAATGAATCACCATCTTGTAAAAATTATCAGTGTATCCGATTCTGCTGATAAAAGTATAATTGCCGTTGGGGAGCTATGTATGTATCCCACTTTTAGCGACGCCTTTTATAATAGGAAAATATAAATGCTGATCTTCTAAAACCTAATTTTCTTTATTACGTTTGCGACAAGAAAGACGTTTATTTTACGTTTTTAGAAAGACGTGAGAGAAGGGTATCCACTTAATTTCTGAAAAAAATATGTACCTAGATCTAAAAAAAGCCTTGCTAGAAAGTCATACAGTAGACTCTGTCAATTCAGCAGCAGTTGAACGCGAAAGAAAAAGGTGGACGGCGGTTTTAGAAAGAATTATCGAAATAATAACATTTTTAGCACGACAAAATTTACCATTAAGAGGAACCTGTCAAAGGTTCCATGAATAGGATAACTTTTTAAAATGAATAGAATGTATTTGATAATACGCTATCAGAACGGGTGAAGTCGAGTTCGCTCCGCTTCGTTCAGGTATATTTTAGAAGGGTACGAATTGGCTCCCGCATGAATGCGGGTAGGCTTTCATATAATCGCGGAAACATTAGACATTGTTACCAAATCGTGTAATATTTATACTGCTTAGGAAATTTACATAGTGATATAGACTTTTTATAGGAAAATTATACTTTTAGACAAATACTTTTAGAGTTTGTTTTAGTTCAACATTGGCATATGTGGCAATTTTAACACAAATTATCGGTGTCGGCCGGTATGCGCTCGACCGTTTTGCGCTCTTACCTGAAATCGGCCGGTTTGCGCTCTACACTCTAATACCCGAAAGTTAAGTTAGGACCGAAGGGTTAGGTCTTCCTCCTTTCCGATAGATATTTCTAGGAAGGTACCTGTTTCTTACAAAAAGAGAAAATTTGAAAGAAGTGACAACGCTGGGTGATATTTTCGACATGTTTAGGTAAAATAAATTTTGTCTATGGGAGCCAATTCGGACTCTACCTTTTTTAGTTTAGGTAAAATTCTTACCATTGGGAGCGAACTCGACCCCGTCCATCAGAACACATTACACGAATTGTTGTCCAATCTCCCTTTTTTCTGGAAATCTAATGAACTTTCATATTTTAAATGGAACAACCTGTATATTTTTTGCGTTTTGAAGTCGTTAAGAAATACTGATTATTTTTTATGTTATATTCCTTATACCTCAATGCCATAATTGAGTTATTGCGACATTTATTAAAAAAAAATTTAAAGAAATTATAGACATCAATTTTTTCGGCCCAGTTAGACATTTTCTAGGTTCTTTGGATCATTGGGAATAAAAAAAGGTTTTTTGTAATTTTTCTCTAAAGTTAATCGTTTCCGAGTTATAAACAATTTAAAACTGAAAAAAATTGAAAAATGACGATTTTAAAGGTTCAAAAACACAAGTAAAAAGAATAATTTTTAAAATTACGAAGTACCAAAATTCAAGCTCAAACCTTTTTCTATCAGCTCCCTATAAGAATTGTTGGCACGTTTTATTATAAAACATTGTTTTTTAATGTTAATGAAACTCATAAGAGAGGACGGGCGATCGGGCTGCATTAACAACTAAAAAACAATATTTTAGAATGAAATAAGACCAAATCACTTATCGGTAGCTGATACAATAAAGTTTGAGTTTGAATTTAGGCACTTTGTAGCTTCAAAAATAATATTTTTTACTTAAGTTTTTGAACCTAGAAAATCAGCTATTTTCGATTTTTTTCAGTTTTAAATTGTTTAGAGAAAAATTATAAAAGACCTTTTTTTATTCCTAATGATCCAAAAAACCTAAAAATGGCTAACCGGGCCGAAAAAATTGATTTTTAAATTTCCTTTAAAATTGTTTTTAATAAATGTCATAATAATTCCGAAATTGTGGCATTTAGGTATAGGGAACATAACATGAAAATTTCTTAGATACCTACTTAAAAACGCAAAAATATATAGAGTGTTCTATTTAAAATAAGAAAGTTCATTAGATTACCAGAGAAACGGAAGATTTGACAACAATGTAATTACCACTATAATATCGGCCGCATTAGAAGACCCTGGCTCACAAAAAGCTATAAAAATCGTTTTAGCGGTTTCCGAGAAATTATTGTGTTTCTATACTATCTCGCTACCCTGTATAATCTTCTGACAAAAGGGGGCGCAAAGATGAGCCTTGCACCCCGGCGCCGTGTATGCTTAAGACGGCCCTGCTATTCGATATAGTTAATTTTAAAAACCTTGTAGCCGATAACACCCTATTAATAATTTAATATTAAAATTTGAGGAATAATTTTAGCTCTTTGTAATTTTCGTTTGACGTAGTTTAACATTAATGAACAAAATTATATTATCAAAGGATGTTTTTAATTGTAAATTATTAATGACGAAGTTATGCTTTGCGTACGTAATACGTAAAGGAAATTGATGGTTATCACTGATATAGTGACAAATTTATTTTTAGATACTTGGAATGCAATCATTATGAACCATTTTAGTTTACAGGGTAAAAAAATAATGAGCTTTAAATAATAAGCCATAGTTGATGTTATATTTTTACTCACATTAACAAAGTATTCATTTAGATTTTCTGGGTCTGGAAGGGAAAATGTATGAGCTGTGTGAGTTTTACTTCGAAGATCGTTTATTATGGACCAAGTTCTTTTGGAACATTTTTAGAGCTTCTCAGACGATTTTGATAGTAGAATTTTTTAGCTGATTTTATAAGTTTTAAATGGATTGCCCTGTACTTGGTGATATATTCAGTAACAGAGACGTTGGTAGTAAATTTTTTGATGTACAGTAGTGAACGCATATTTTTGGCTGATATTCGGACACCTTTGGTAGTCCAGGGTTTGTGATGTTTTGGCTTAATTGTGATTAAAAAAAATGCTTTATTGAAGATACAGACAAGCGTATTCAAAAAGTCACTGAAATTATTATCGACGTTCATAGAGGGAAAGGGCCACTTAGAGGTTAAACATAAATTTTGGAATTTACGAAAGTTCCGAGCGGAAAAAATCCTGCCTAAACGTTGCGTTTTCGAAGAGGGCTTGCTAAAGATGTTAAACTTCGTATAAACCGCTTCATGATCAGATAGTCCCGCATTAACAGTTGTAGCGCAAACATCACAGGGTGAGAAATCCGAGACAATATAATTAATTATGGTAGATGAAGTTTTTGTAATCCTTGTAGGAGGATCAATGTGCATTGTTAGACCTTTTGCATCTGTATATTTTCTACTTTATAGGCAAATAATTATTTATTTCTGTAGATGCTTTGTTTAAGGGCACGTTCACATGACAAGCGCTCAACGCGTGTTTTGATAACGCGCGATTACAACTACATTTTACATAAATTTTATTTAGGCCGTCCACATGCTACGTCCTGAATAAAATGTACGTTGTTGTAATCGCGCATTATCAAAACGCGCGTTAAGCGCTTGTCGTGTGAAGGGGCCTTAAGACATATTACCTGCTGTTGTTTTTAATATTTATTTATTCTCCCTCAATGTTTATGTTTAAGAATCTATGCGTATTTTTAACAATAGTAGGGGAAGAAAGTATGATAAATGTGCAGTCACTCGAGCGCTTTGGGGACCTATTGGGTTGTGAAAAGTAGGTTCTAAAACCAAAAAAAGTTGAGTAAAGTTTTTCATTTTAGTGGGGACTTTCCATTTTTAATTTAATTTTCCATTTCCAACAATCGTTTTTCCGATTATAGCGCCATCTATCATTAATTCGAAAAATGTTTCAAATAAAAGTTACTTATTTTAACATAAGGAATCCGAATCTGCAATAAAAAATGGGGGCTCCTATTTAAATTTTAAAGTAACCCCTTACCCCACATCCGTGGGGGGTTGTGTTTGGTGCCATTCGGTAGATTTCTCAAACACATTGAATAAGTGTATTTTTCAATTTTTTGATCTGATGTTCATTTCTCGAAATATCGCGGGATTCGTATTTAAAATTTTAAATTTACCCCCACCCCTCTCCGTGGGCAGTCGTGTTTGGTGTCATTCGATAGATTTTTGACAAATATTGACCACGTATTTTTTAGTTTTTAGATCTATCGTTCATTTCGCGAAATATTTGCTTTTTTCTTGTGAAACTTTGTGACTCACCCATTTCCTTACGCCCCGTCCAAATCGTCAGATTTTTGAAATATACAGTGTTTTGCATGTACTTAACTTAACTTATCTTAATCTGAGGATTTCGAGTTTTCTAAGGATACATTTTTTTTCGGCCCCCCTTAACGAACTCCCCTGTGTTTAGAGCCAATATATGGTAGAGGTACATCTACAGGGTACCAGGGTTCTCCCCATATGATAATCTGGCGTGCTCGAGTTACTGCAAAAATCCCCGCTTGGGCTCCCTTACCACAAATCTCTCGCAGAGATTTTCCGAATTTTTGCTGGACTTTTACAAGTTGTCAATTTTACAGATGACGTTAACAGATAAATTAAATCAATGTTATGTTAATAATTAAGTAAAGACAAGTGTGCAATATTAAAAATGTACGTCACTTTACAATTTAGGTTAAAAACTGCTAGCGTTAAATCAATGTCAACTGTGAAACGCTGCAGTGACGTCAATTGGGTAGAACTAATAATGTGGGTGCTAATTATGAGACATAAAATGTGATCCATCAACGTTAATTTAAAAATAACTATGAAAAACTTAAGTAAATTTACTCGGGGTGCTTGTTAGTACGTATCTGTACTTCTGCGTATACATGTACAGGGTGACGACATTAACTGATGAAAATGTATGAAAATCAGTCAACAAAAATGTATCCAAATCTTCCTCGTAAAATTCCTGAGATAGGTAGATTTTTATTTAATGTTTGACACATTTTAAGACGCTTGGACGACTGTAGTCTATCACTTGCCTATCAATTATTCCAGCCCTCCTAAATTTGAATTTTGTGAGGTGCACACTTTATTATTTTCAGCACCGATTTGTGATAAACAGATTTTTCAGGAACAACTTGCCTGATTGCGGTCACAGAATTTTTTCATTCTGATCAATTTTACAAGAACATCACTACCATGCCCGATAATTTACTTTTAAGTTCGACTTCTGTCTTCATATCCAAACTTGAAATCAACATAACATCAGCCTCAGCGAAATAAGACGAAAATGACAAACCCAAATTACTCCGAAATCAGGGCATTTAATTCATTTTAGAGGAGAAGAAGACACTTCAAATGATGGAGTAAGATTCATTATCCCTATTGGAAAGCACAGTGAAGATCAAATATTATACAATAATTACGGACAACTTTATTGCGAAAATGGGTTTTAACAACAAAATGCAGAAGTAACAATGGACAAGTATGGATATGGCGAAAGAAATGAATGCGGAAAAAGATTGCTCAACTTCTTACACCAGGAAAATTTATCCATGATGAACTCAGATGACAGTGTTAAAAATAGAGATAGATTTTGTTCTAACGAACACAGAGGAAGTAATTAAAGAAATTCAACAAATTAAAACATACTCAACAAATTTTTGATAGGAAGTTATGATTTGAATTAAATGTCAAATTGGAAAGAACCAACATGACCTTAAAAACACGAAAAAGAAATTGACTCCCCAGAAAACAACGACTTGTCTGTATCAAGATACACTAACCAAACATGTACAAAACTTAGAAAATGAAATAATATTGAACAAGCAAATAATGGCACAACGAAGGCACTAAATGAAACGGAAAAGGATTGCTGCACGGCCGTCGTGACCCATAAAGAAAAACTAAGACAAAATATCAAAGAGCTGATAGGTAAAATAAGACAGCTGACGGAAAGAAACGACTTTAACTACACAACACTAAAGAAATTAGCTAAAGGTATCCACCGATCAATTCGAAAAGACAAAAGAAAAATCAATGTAAGAGAAATAATTAAAATAATTCAAGGAAACAATAGTTTACAAGTTTTGAAGCGAAATACGAATAATATAGACACCCTGGGAGGGTGTCGAATCTTTTTATCGAGGAATGTATAAGAACACCAACGAAAGGCAACATCAGCCCCTGCCCAAAATCACAAAGCTGGCATCAGAATTAATACCAGAAATAACACCATATTATTATTATTATAGCAATGACAAAGTAGTGATTAATGCAGTAATGGAACAATGCAGTCATTGTTTTAATGCAAAAGAAAGAAAACATAACAGATCTAAAAAACTACCATCCTACCAGTTTGCTGTCACACATACAGGGTAGTGCAAAAGTATGGATACACGGTAATTTCTCGGAAACCGCTGGAACAATTTTTATAAATCTTAGAGAAGAGAGAAGTTAGCAAGACGAGAGAAATCAAGATAGAAAACTACACTTTTGAAAGAGTTTAACAATTTAAATATTTGGGAGTAGTTGTAAATGGCGAAAATAGGAAAAGGTAAGAAGCGAATACTAGCTGGGCTAGAAAACATACTGGAGATATCATAGGCTAATGAAGGACAAGAACGTATCCAGATATACAAAATTAAAAATATACGGAGTTGCAATCAGACCGGTAGTGACATACTCAGATTAGATGAGACGATGTGCCTGACAGATAGAGATGAAGAAAAATTAAGAAAATAAGAAAGGATACTTCTCAGAAGAATTATGGGTCATACGAGAATGGAAAACGGAGAAATGTGAAGAATTAATGAAAAAAGTAATAATTTCGTTGTAAAACGAAACCAAGAGACGTCTTATATTTGGTCTCAATAAAAGTTTTATTTTTAGTGTTATTTTTAATTTTATTAAAATAAAAATTTCAGTGAAGATTTATTAAATCGCAGAGACTGAGATGGCTAGGACACATAGAGAGAAAAACGATCTATTGATTAAGAAGGTTACCAGATGGAAGCCAGAAACTGAAAGACCGAGGGGAAGACTCACAGAGAGATGGGAGGACCAGGTCATGAAGGACATCAAAATCCTGGGAGTGAGAAACTTGAGTGTACTATGCACATTGCACATATCGAAATGAGTGGAAGAAAATTGTAACGAAACCCAAGTCATACAAAAAACTTTGACAATACACAAGAAGAATGTGGAGTGATTCACCGCAATAAGCGAATCAGAGAGCTCTAAGTAAGAATGCCAAACATTCCATCCGGAATGAAAAGTATTGATGATAATATTGTGTATGACGTTATGATCTGTTTTTGATCATTGTTTTTTGGATATTTGCTGGTAGGGGTCGACAAGACAAGAAATCTTGTCTTGATAACAACTTCTTGTCTTGTCTTGAGAAAAAATCAAGAAATTCTAAAAAATCTTGTCTTGACGTTTTCTTGATATCTTATATCTTGTCTTGACTCAAGAAATTTCAAGATCTTGAATTTTCTTGATTACCCGGTCCGGTGATTCCCCGGCGACCTTTTTATTGCGTTGCGTGCTAATAAAATAAGCAATTTGTATGTTTCGCACATATTCTAACATAGCTCTCCAGGATTTCATAAAACTTGTTAAACAGTTTGAAACAGTTTAAACATCGAAAAGAATTTTGATAATTTGCAGGATAAGATCGAAGTAGAAAATGATATAAATTATACTGCTTTATAGTTTAACTCTCCTGTGAGTAAAATTAAATAAATTGTAACGGTTCACGTTACGAAATTAGCTCTTTAAATATTTTTATAATTATTTTCTTTTGATCGCTTAATTAAATTTCTCTAATTTGCTCGTAATTCCCATTTATAGCTATTATTTTCTTTTATATCTTAAAAATATTTATTTTATGACGCCATAACTCAACACACTAAAAAACTACCTGTTAGTTTCGTGGGTTGGTAGCGGTGGATATGGCTTCGTGTTCTGAGGTCGTCCTTGTGACAGACGAAAAGAACGTGAGCTTTCACTTGTGGTTGGAGATTCAACAAGCATGAATGGGTGGCGTGTGAAGATCAAATTTAGAGGTTAGACCTCGTTTTAGTTAAAATGTGTGAATTTCGAAGGATGGATCACCAAACTTCTTCAGAAGTCTTTGGAATGAATCAATACAATGGGATTTCTGCATAAAATCATCGTATCACACGGTAACTAGCGATATCTGTTTTTATATTATTTTTCTTATAACTGTCAGCAGCCATTTCATGGTGACATATAATTTTTCCAATTAAATCATATGTGTAAATTTATTCAGTGAATTTAGTAGATATCTTTTAATTAATTCAAAATCTTTAAGTAATATTCCTTCACAGAAAATCCTAATCTTAATTTTTAGCTATTTATCTGTATCTTTGATATTGTATATTTTATTCTTACATCTAATAAGTAGCCTATAATTATTTTAAAGGAATCAATATCTATTCTGTAGTTAAATCCCAAATCCACGTCTCTAATTAGAAATTCTCACATAAATCCTTGTCAAGGTCAAGTAGTCCATTAATTAGAGGTCTCTTTTTGTGTGTAACTACTGGGTTTTTACATTACTATCTATCCTAAAAACTTTCCTAATTTTTCTTATTTCTTTTCTTTGATTTGTCGTACGCTTGGGAAATTGAAATAAACGGAAATTGTGTTTTCTAGCCACCCATGTGAAAACTTAAAAACACCTCGAAACACCGAGAGGCCAATCTCCAACCATAAGTCACTGGCAGTAGTCACTTGGGGAAACAAGCTTTTTTGGGGCATTCCGGCTCCTTTTCGTCTTGGCACCTGGGCCTACAGGAGTCATGGGGTCGCACCATCCTGATGCTCATTTTCGAGGATGCAACCGCAACCTCTTTAGGAGTCGTTCGATGAATGGGTTTGTTTGGGAACATTTAGTATTGTGCTTTAAGTAACTATTGGTTGTTACATTTCAGACATTTGGTTTAATGCACTATGTTATTAATTTTTTTTCAGATTTAGTTTACCTTTGTTTTTTTTTATATGACATATTTGTATATTAATATTTGGTTCCCAAACTATTGTATCTATGGTAAGTTACTTGTGTGCACCAGGTAATCACGCATAGAAAATTAGAGTTTTATACTTTATTATTGGTTTGATATTTATTTTGTAATATTACTTGCTTGTTTCCCAAATATTTTATTGTTTATTCGCTCTATTCCATTTGTTCGGTTAATTTAGGTCATCGTTTCGGTATTTATCTTAGCTTCATATCTATAACTTTTATTAATTCATCATTGTATTTTCTTTTCGTCAGGCTTGTGCCTATTTATTTATATATTTTTTATATTTGTTGGTTTCAATTTAGTGGTAAAAGCGTTCAATTTTACGTAGCAAGCGTACTATAACCATTTGGTAGAAGTCTCATGTGAGTTGTACCCTATGTATAAGTAAGAGGTATATCTTTTTGTACATGCATATAACAGGACTGTTGTTATATGACATATTATGTTTAACTATAACTTTTGTATAACTTTGTCATTTTAGAGTCACATGATATGCACTTTTTGTAACTCAGAGATTGTCAAAAATCTAGTAGTTATTTTTTAATAAATGTTTATTTATTTTGCATATCATTTTTTATTATCTCTTTATATTTACATTTACTTATATATTTAATATATTTAATATTTGACAGCAGTGTAAGATACCTGGGAGAGTGATCGAAGATCATTTTCTTGGCGCCCATGATTTGTTAGTGTTATTTAATTTGTTCTTCTTTATCAATTATACTTCTTTATCTAATTTCAGTCCATTATTCTTATTTTATTATTTCACCTTTTAGTCATCATTACTATCTACTTAGAGCTACTGTTCTTCGAAAGGCATGCAAACGAGCCGTATCCATCCTTGAGTGTCAAGTTGTTCTCTTGCATCTCTTGCTAGCCAATTCTATTCAGTTTGCCTCTGTCTCTTTCTACTTCTACTTCTATCCCTTTTAATCCCCCTTTCTTCAGTACTACTGCAAAGTAGTATTTTTTCTTACTTCGGCTTCTCAATGTAGAAGCCCCTTCATTTTTATTTTCATAATAGCCACTACTATTTAGTTAACTAGTTAATTTCTTTTTTCCTTACTTCTGTTGGAGTTTATCACTCTCTTTACTTACACTCCAACAGAAGTATTTCTTATTGTTTAATTATCTTACACAAAAATTAAGAACTCGGAGCAAATGCAACTTAAACAGTGCTTGCTAGGCCTTAAATTATAATATGACTATGCTAAAATTAGATGTGCCTACAAAATGGCATTAAACTTTCGAGATGCTAACATGGGGTTTAAGTGTAAAAAATGCTTTAACTATATTTTGCGATAACATCGAAAATCTAACTAAATCATTGCAAGATATTAGATAAAGAATGGGTTTTCTGATCAGCAAATGTTGTCAGTATCTGAGAAGCTTTAAAACACTTTCTTTAATACTCCCATTGGTAGTAGTTGCAATAAATTTACTTTTAGACAAACTGGAAATATGGGCTCATTAACTTGATAATAAAATTGATAGGGACGCTACCAAAGATCAATTAATTTGCTGCATTCAAGCTGCGAGAGATACAATACTGAAACACTATAACACAACGAATTGGATATACTATATTATATAGTTCTTATTTTGGATCCTCGGCATAAAGTAGAGGCATTTTCCTCTTCATCTTGGGGAAGACTCCCACAATCAGAGGCAGTAAAAAAAATTGAAGAAATATTTAAAGCTAACTACTTTAATAAATCCAAGAATGATCGACAGAATCCAATAACACTTAGTCCTAAAAAAGAAGATTACCAATTTGATTTAGATATTACTTGCCTATTTAAAAAAAGCTAATAATGATAACTTCTAACAATCTAGGAAGCATGAAATTGAAAAATACCTAAATAAGCGTAGGTCAGAAGATTCTGAGAATATATAGATATATTGAAGTTGAAGACACAAAAATACTACCAGTCCTTATCGAAAATGGCCAAGGATTTTCTCGGAACGCCAGCAACATCTGTATCTGCGGAAAGGCTATTTTCAACAGCAGCTTTAACAATAACAAAGCCAAGAAATCGGCTAGACATTGACTCCTTAGAAAGTGTTATCTGCTTTAATGCATGGCTTATCAATTCCTACATAGGTTTTAGAGTTTTCATTATTAGTTTATTAGTTAAGATATTTTAAGATTTCTTGATATTTTGACAAGAAATCTTGGTATTGACATAACATTTCTTGTCTTGTCTTGAGATCACGACAAGATCTTGAAATTTTCAAGAACTTGGCGACCCCTATTTGCTGGAGATGTTAATTTAAGTGAGAATTTAAAATATCTTGAACTATTATAATAACGAATGATATAATATGTACAATAACTTTTAATTTAAATAATTCAATTCTGTAAAAACTGCACCCTTTTTGTACACTAAAGTTCAATAGAAATAATTGCAATTAAAATGATCTATGCTTTAATCCCCGTTCATATTTGGTTGTACGTCACATGTCACACAATACAAAATGCAACAAAAACACGGTTGATTGTTTCTAATTTCATGGATTTAAGCCTCTGACGGAGTGGGTAAGGCCGTTTGAGCATCTGCTGCAGGATAACACTCTAGACCCCTCGTGCGATAAAAAATATATGTAGGGTGGCTAAAAAACAATGAGAAATTTACGAGAGGTTGCTCTCTTTAAAATAGGGAGCGAATGGTGTACGTATTGTCCAGAAAGTAACAGATATAAAAAGTTTTTATGTTCCCGTGGTTATCTATATATGGGGTGGTTCCCGAGGGGACCACTGAATAATTCTCAAGAAAAGTTTACGAGATATGACCTATAGTAGACAGGTGAGGTAAGGATAAATTTTTACAAGAACCTAAATTATTAAGTTCTTATTCCTATTCTTATTCAGTGTGACAAAGCCAAATGGAATAAAAAAATATGAAAAAAATATTTTTAAGAAACGTTTTTCTTTAGTTACGAGTGACTAAAATTAAACATAATATTATAAAAAAATCAACTAAAAAGCAAAAAATAAAAAAAATTGAAAAAATCTAACACATTCGTCAAAGAAAAGCGTGGCGCGTCTTCATCGAATAAACGGTTTTCGCCCCACGCTTTTCTTTAACGAATGTGTTTGATTTTTTCAATTTTTATTTTTTGCTTTTTAGTTGATTTTTGTATAATATGTTTAATTTTAGTCATTCGCAACTAAAGAAAAGCGTTTCTTAAAAATATTTTTTTCATATTTTTTCAATTTTTACTTTTTAGTCTTACACTTTTCAAACCTTAAAATATATCGTCATGTTTATTAAAATATGTATACAACATATGATGTACAAACATGAATCGGAATCGGCAAAAAATTTGAAACTTTATTGTTTGATTATGAAGCATAACGTAAACAAGTAACGTAAAAAGTGAAATTATGTATAGTTCATATAATTACCTACATTCTGTAAAAGTTTTAAATTTCTTCATTGTAAAAAACAAGAGAATTTAAGCATTTTCCGTTAAAATCGTTTTTTTTTATTTAAACAATTAATAAATAAAAACATTTTTTATTGACTATTCGTGTATTGTTCCCGCGAATGCATATGTCTGCAAATTTTTAGTCATTTGCATTGAAGAAAAGGCAGTCAAATTAACGTCCAAAGATTTGACCCAAACGATTGAACTAAAGAAAAGCGTTTAATTAATTAATACGAGAAAACGAATTCTAATGTTAATTGTAGCACAAAACGTCTCTACCGGTGGTTTTTCTAAGACTACGATAAAAACACGAATTTTTTGAATTCGAGTTTTGGTTGAAGTTTTGTTTCGTATCGAATTGAAATTTGACACGAATAAACGCCGATTTATATATTATAAACAAATATATGAGCGTTCAAAATTTTAAACTTTATTGTTAATTTATGAAGCAGAACGTAAGCAATTAACGTAAAAAGTAAAATTATATATAGTTCATATCATTAGCTACAATCCGTAAAAGTTTCAAGTTTCTACATTGTAAAAACAAGAGAATTTAGGCATTTTCCATTAAAATCGTTTATTTTTATTTAAACAATTAATAAACATAAAAAAAATTTTATTGACTATTCGTGTATTGTTCCCGCGAATGCTATGTCTGCAAATTTTCATTCATTTGCATTGAAGTAAAGTCAGTCAAATTAACGTCTAAAGATTTGATGCAAACTATTGAAGTAAAGAAAGACGTTTAAATAAATTCATTATTTCGTAAACCGGCGACTTTAAGGAAAAATCCCGAAATAGATAGATTTTTATTTGGGGCCTTACAATGTCCTGCATAAAAATAAATTCGTCTCCAATGTAGTCAACGTAAGATCACACATGCATTGCTAAAATCTCCTCGATGTATCTAGCATCCGTTAAATCTCCTCGCTCGTGGAAACGGTTACCCTACGAATGAAAATAAGGTCGGTTCGTTCCTCCATAGAAATTGCACTCCATATTATGCAGGAAGCACCTCCATACGGACTTTGGTAGCTGCAATAGAGAAATATTCTGGTTTCATGTGAGAACAGAAGAGATCCCCATTGTTCCAACGTCCAGTTCAGATGACCCTGTGCAAAGCACACGCGCACTTGACCGGCTTGACGATGATCTACAGTAACTTTTTGCCCAATTGCAGATACTCGAGGAGCCAGATTAGTTTCCTCCAGTGTTCGTCTTACTTTTTACTGCTACTGATCTTAATATTGCTGACACAATAAATCAATCATTACGAGCAATAATTATTGTAAGTCGCTTTCTACCTCTACAGATCGTCCTCTACATAAGGATCCAGACTCCTTGTAACGTTGGAACACTCTTCGAAACGTCATATCCAGTTGTACAACAACAGCTCGCTGGTTAAGTGCATTTTCTATTTTTGGTAATGCAATAACTTGGTCGGCTTTCTCTGGTGTAGTGTCCATTAAACTTACACACACCAGGGGCCTGATTCTAATTCATTTCGACAGTCGCAATTTCATTTCGACACCGCCATGACAGCCGGAGAGTATAGCGATTCTTGGGGATATTAACCTTATCATGTTGAGACTGCTCAGAATTTGGGTTGGCGCTTCGGTTTCTTGGATTTTGTTGATAGTCTGGGAAAATTATCGAAAAAATACCATTTTTGGGAAAAATTATTTACCAGCTATTTTATTGCTAAAATCGAATCTTAAGATTGCATATATTAGTAATATGGGGTATGACAAGTCCGCAGAAAGTGTGTTATTTTATTTATAAACAAATTAGCACTCCTAAATCTTCTTTTTTTTTTCAATTAGTGGTCTGTAACTCCTATAATTTTTCCTTTGAGCCAAAAACACTCAAATAAAAATTCACCGTAATTTAGTTCTGCACAAAGTTATTTTTTTTCCGATTTCCTTCAACAAAAATTTTACTCAGAAAATCCGAGTTTTCCCAAAAAATCTGCCATTTTCAATTAAAATTTTAGGGAAGTACCTAATTATTTATCAATAATTAAATAATTGAAGACATGAAAGATTTATTATAGTAGATTATACAGAGGGGCTAAATTATGGAATAAATTCATTTCTTTAAAACGGACGATTTTGGAGAAAAATCCCGAAAGAGGTCGATTTTTATTTTTAAATTACAATTTTTTGGCATATATTTCATACTAGTGACGTCATCCATCTGAGCGTGATGACGTAATCGATAATTTTGTTAATGGGAATAGGGGTCGTGTGGTAGGTCATTTGAAAGGGCGTTTAATTCTCTATTCAGTAATATAAACATTAATATCATTAGGTATTTATACAGGGTTGCCAAAAAAATTTTTGAATTAAATTAATTGGCGCAAAAAGAAGAATGTATGTAATTTATTTAACTCAAAATACATTGTACTGCTGTCAGAAAATAGAAAAAAAGGTTTATTTCACAAATAAACATTTCTTTTCGCTTAAATTAAATCACAAACAGCCTCCCTCCTACCTATTGGCAGTTTGAACTTTTAATTTAAGCTAAAAGCAATGTTTATTTGCAAAATAAACATTTTTTTATATTTTCTGACAGCAATAGAATGTATTTTGAGTTAAATAAATTACATGCATTCTTCTTCTTGCGTCAATTAATTTAATTCAAAATTTTTTTTGGCCTCCCTGTATAAATAATGATATTAATGTTTATAATACTGAATAGAGCATTGAACGCCTTTGTAAATGAGCTACAACACGAACCCATATTCCTATTTAAAAAAATAATTACGTCATCACGCTCGGATGGATGACGTCACTAGTTTGAAATATATGCCAAGAAATTTAATTTAAAAATAAAAATCGACCTGTTTTGGGATTTTTCTCTAAAATCGTCCATTTTAGAGAAAATGAATTTATTCCATAATTTAGCCCCTCTCTGTATATCAGGAGACCGGCGACAATCTAACCAATAGTTTAACAATAATTAAAATGTTAATTAAAAAATTTCGGTCGAAATAATAACCAGAAAGATTATGATACACCAGAATAACTATGATTTTCATATAAAAAAGCACTATACCTATTCAACGTACCTTGCAGGATTGAAATTGGACCATTTGAGCGGTCTCAGGAATGTTATAAAGAAACAATTTTTTGGCTTATAAACAAATAGAACCCCTCAGAAAATATTAGATTAAATTAAATTAAGTTAACGCTGTTGAAAAGAGCACGGCTTCTGTGTCCTTTTCGAAGAAAAACAAATTGAATTGCAAGGAGTGATTCCAGGTATAACCGGTCAAATTTGACCGGCATTTGCGACAGAGTTATAAACAACAGGATTTTAATCTTTGAACCATTAGATACCTTTTAATTCCGGTCCTCTTTGTACATACAAATTTTCATATCTTCAAGACACTCATAACAAAAAAGATTTATGTCACTGTCACAAATTATTTAATTATTGATAAATAATTACTTCCCTCAAATTTTAGTTGAAAATTAAAGATTTTGTTTGGAAAACCCGAATTTTCCGAAGAAAATTTCCGTCGAAGGAAATTGGAATAAATTATCAATGTGCAGAATTAAATTACTGTCAATTTTTATGTGAGTGTTTTGGTTTAAAGTTAAAATTTTCGGAGTTATAGAGCAATAATAAAAAAAAAGATTTCGGAGTGCTAATTTGTTTATAAACAAAATAGCACACTTTCTGTGGACTTTGCACAGCTATATTACTAATATAGGAAATCTTAAGATTTGATTTCAGCATGTCCAGCAATAAAATAGCTGGTAATTAATTTTCCTTGTTTTTTACTAATTTTCCCAGATTATTACCTCACATCTTTCATTGAGTTGATGATTCATGTTGTGGACATTCTCAATTATTATATTTCTAATTTAATACTATTCTATCTAATTCCTCAAAACAAGCAAATTTCAATTAAACCCAGCTATATTATAATACCTTTTGATTTAGTTTTCCTTGCAAGAAATAAACAAAACACATCTAAACTAAACCTAACCTCGCTTTTGGCCATTCATTCATCTCCGTGTCAAATAATTTCGACAGTCGCCATATTGAAAGCGACTTGTTTTTGGTCGAAATTTGATTTAGAATCAGGGCCCTGAACTGAACACTAATTAATTATGAAAAGCAAACAACATGCAATTGTTAGTTGCAAAGGTAATAACAACAAATTTTGACAAATTTCTTATAATTATCATTATAAATATCAAATAAACACTTTTAAATATCAAATAAACACTTTTCTATGTTTATCGGTTGATACGCATATACTCGTAAATGATAAGCAATCGATTACAAATTTATAGTCATATTAAAGCCTATTAAATTATCTTTCAAAAAGCATATACCTTTTTTGGTGGAAGTAGTTTCAGAAATAAATAGGTATAGTTTAAATCAAAAGTTTAAAGTGGGCTGATTTCTTTGCACGCAAGTTTATATTTATGGTAGGGGAGCCCCATGCGGGGAGTTGGTTAAGGGGAGCCGAAAAAAAAAATGTATCCATAGAAAAACTCAAAATCGTCAGATTAAGATAAGGTAAGTTAAGTACATGCAAAACAGTGTATATTTAAAAAATCTGACGATTTGAGCGGGGCCGTAAGGAAATGAGTGAGTCCCACAGTTTCACAAGAAAAAAGCGAATATTTCGCGAAATGAATGACAGATCGAATAACTAAAAAATACGTACTCAATAGTTTTCAAAAATCTATCGAATGATATCAAACATGACTTCCCACGGAGAGGGGTGGGGGTAAATTTAATATTTTAAATACGAATCTCGCGATATTTCGCGAAATGAACATCAGATCGAAAAACCCGGAAAATACACTTATTCAATATTTTAAAAAAATCTATCGAATGGCACCAAACACGACCCCACACGGAGGTGGGGTGGGGGTTACTTTAAAATCTTAAATGGGAGCCCCCATTTTTATCGCAGATTTGGATTCCTTACGTAAAAATAAGTAACTTTTATTCGTGACATTTTTTCGAATTATGGATAGATGGCGTTATAACCTAAAAAAAAAACGATTGTTGGAAATGGAAAATTAGATTAAAAAATGGAAAGTCCCCACTAAAATGGAAAAATTTACTTAACTTTTTTTGGTTTTAGGACCTACTCTTCAAAACCCAATAGGTCCCAAAAACGCTGTGCGAGTGACTGCACATTTAGCATACTTTGCTCCCCTACCATTACTATTAAATATGTTTTTTTGGCCCCTTGATACTAATAGTTTTAATATTGAAAACAGGTATGTTTAATTGAATAGGTCTGGATCCCGCGTATGAAAAAAAAGTTGATTAATAGCAAGCTGAAAATTTGTTAATAGTTTAAGGGTGTCTAGTCGGATAAACTTTGATATATGGGAACACTGGAACAGGGGCAGTTTTAATTGTGGAATAGGTTAAAAATTTGGAACGGTCAGACCACGAAAACGGCACATTTATTTTGTCCGACAGAATAGACTCAAACTCTCCGAACTAAGATTAAACTCTCATGCAAAAATCAGACTGCTATTTATCACCTGTCATAATTCCTGTCATTTGACATATTCTACATGTTCCACTCATTAAAACGCCCATTTGGTGATAAATAGCAGTTTGATTTTTGCATGAGAGTTTAATCTCTGTTCGAAGAGTTTAAATCTGTTCTGTCGGACAAAATACGTGTGCCGTTTTCGTGGTCTGACCGTTCCAAATTTTTAACCTGTTCCACAATTAAAACTTCCCCTGTTCCAGTGTTCCCATATATCAAAGTTTGTCCGACTAGACACCCTTAAGCTATTAACAAATTTTCAGCTTGCTATTAATCAACTTTTTTTTTATACGCGGGATTGAGAGCTAGAAGATTATATCAAAATTAACATGAAAAAATAATTGTTATTTAGAAGTTAAGGGTATTTTCTGTTATCCGTTTATTTCTTCTATTTGCTTAACCGTCGATTGGCATCCTAATTCACAAAAGCGACGGTTAAGCGAAATTTTTCAGAATTATGTGGTATTATACGTAAAAAATATTGTTGTTCTGTAATTATTTGTAAGCATGTAGGTATGTATTTACGATACCTCAGTTAGAATTTGGAATAATTTGTTAAAGCCACAAGTTAATTTATTTTATCTTGAATTAGTCTATATTTAATTACAAAATTACAAAAAATAATGTCGGTAAATAATAACATAATCAGCTGGCAATCAAAGGTTAGACCCGTTTTTCTGCACGCACACGCCATATGTTTTCAGATTACTTAATTTGAAGGAACATTAGGGAGGGTATCATATTTATATAATATTATATTTACACGTAATGAATATAATATGTTTATAATATAATATAACTTTTTTGATATTTATTCTGTATTGATAAAAGTGCTTACTTAGTGATTTAAAATTTGGTAATAATATTTGAACTATCAGACATTTGTCACACAAACATTAAAAATCAGAATGTATAAAAGTGATTAGATCGGTGCTCATGTATGGATGTGAGACGTGGACCCTGACCGCCACTGAAAGAAAACAGGAAAGCTCAAAGAACTAATTAGAGAAATTAAAAGATATAATGTAGAAATAATAGCTTTTCAAGAGACAAAACAATTGGAGACAGAAATAGAAGACATGGTATTTTTTAAAAACGGGCGAGAAACCAGACGGTTAGGAACACGTTTTATCATACAGCAAAAATGGAAGGAAAAAGTAATGGAATTTCAACCAATATCAGATAGATTATGCACAATAAGATTAAAAGGGGAGAAACGAACATAAGTACAATAAATGTACCTATTCATACACGCACCGATTGAAGACGTCATAGAAGAAGAAAACGATGAATTCTATTAGCAATTGGAAAGAGTATATAATAAGTTACCAGGGTTTGACATCAAAATAGTAATGGGAGACTGCAACGCCAAAGTCAGAAAAGAGAATATATGTATACGAGCACATAATAGGAAAATATAGTAAGCATGAGGTGTCGAATGATAGTGGCCAAAGAATAATAGGCTTTGCAACAGAAAGGCAAATGGTGATAAGAAGCACACAATTACGCCGAAAAGATATACCGGGTGGTGAATTGGAAAGCGGGCCATAGGAAACTCAACGTAAAATTCCAAACTGTTGAATTCCTGCTTCCCTAATTATTTTACATCAAAATACATACGAAACTATTTGTAGAGGATTGAAATCTGTATTAAAAACAAGTGTTAAAGTTGTTCTACGAATTAAACATATTCCAAAATTTTGTAAAAATGAATTAATTTTTCGGAGTAACACGCCAAAGTTAGGCCACATACAGTGCAATAATGTGTGTAACGGTTGCGTTCGGTCACAATGAAGTTATTATAATAACCGTATGTATTTAAACTGTCATTATTTTTATTTTATCTTTTATTGTTTAAAAAACAATAAAGTTAATTAGAATAGCCCAGTTGAGGAGAAAGCATTAATAATAAAAATGTTTTATTCAGTCAATACTGTGTGCGCTGTCAGTTATAGTAACGTGTGGCCTAACTTTTACACACATACAGAGTGATTGGTTAGTGGGGTAAAGCTCAATAGATCCGCTATAGTAATAGATAGCAATAAAAGTTAATGACAAAAATTGTAGCCAAGTTCGAGCTTTACATTAAAAAATTAATTAGAATGTTACAGGGTGTTCGATAACATCGTGGCAGACCAAACTTATGTTTTTTTTTTTTAAATGGAACACCCTATATTTTATCTTATATTCGAAATATTCTTAACTTCCCCATTACAAAAATATAAAAGTCTGTTATGTTATACAGGGTATTTACAAAGTTATAACCAATTTTCTATGAAAATCGTAACAAGTTCAGCTCCCTGTATAAATAAAAATAAACACAATAGCAATGGTTTATTGGTGCCATATTATATTGTTGATTATGAACATTTTTAAGAATGGTTGATATTGCTAATATTCTGTATATCGAATACAGGGTGAGTGAAAACGCAAGTAAATCCATTATTTTCGCAGTAATTTTAAATGGAACACCCTGTATTTTGTGTCACTATCGAAAAGTGCCGTTACCGTACTTTAATTTTTGTATAATATTCCCTATGTCTAAATTTATTAGTTTTCGAGATATTTTAATTTTTCAGAGCAAATTATTAATTAGGGGTCTAAATCTTTCCAAATTTTAAGTAAGCCATGGCTGAATTTTTTAAAACTAATAATTTAAGATTACTGATTATCAATCCGGTAATCAATGTAACAATGTAGCAAATAAAGAAAGAAAAATAATTTATTAGTAATAAATTTTCCAAAAAAAAAACACAACCACAACATACAACATTTTTGAAACAATTAAAAACTACTTTTGTATGTAAATGTAACAAATAAAGAAAGAAAAATAATTTATTAGTTATAAATTTTACAAAAAAAAACACAAATACAAAATACAACATTTTCTGAAAACAATTAAAAACTAGTTTTTTATGTAAATGTAACAATGTAACAAATAAAGAACGAAAAATAATTTATCAGTAAAAAATTTTACAAAAAAAAACATGAACACAAAATACAACATTTTTGAAAAAATTAAAAGCTAGTTTTAGTAAAATATTTTATATATTTAATTACATAAGGTGTTCAAAATGACTTGAGTGAATGAGTTACTTACACTACGAGCATTTGTAAATTGTTCTCTACAAATATTTTCTCATGACTTTTAATGTAAAATAATTAGGGAAGCAGGAATTCAACAGTTTAGAACTTTCCATTGAGTTTCCTATGGCCCGTCTTACGATTCACCACCCGGTATATAAAGAAACGTGGATTTTCCCTGATAAAAAGACAGTAAATCAGATAGACCATATTTTAATAGAGAAGAAACATACAAACAATGTAATAAAGAATACAGAATACAGAACCGAGCATAACATGAAGAAAAACAATAAAACAAAACAAGAAAGTGAAAAATCATTCAACATAGAACTATTAAAAGATAATACCACACAGAAGAAGTATGAACAGAGAATAACCAACAGACTAATCAGGGAACAAGAAACGTCAGACCCAAACAAACAATGGGAAAACATAAAAGAAGCAACCTTGAAGATAAGTAAAGTAATCCTAGCGAAAACCAAGAGAAAATACAAAACAAAAGATTGGTATGATGAAGAATGTGAAGAAGTAGCAGAAGCAATAAGAAAGGTAAGACTCAAAAATCTCACAAATAACGAAGATAGCATTAGAGAAGAACACAGAGAATTGAGAAAAATCATGAAAAGAAAATGTAAAAGCAAAAAAAGAAAATACAACGAGAACAAACTGAAAGAAATAGAAGAAAAATTAAAAAAATAATAAGATCATTCTACCAGGAAGCAAAAAAAAATGTAAAGAAGATATCAGAAAAATAACCTATACATGAGAGATGATAAAGGGATGCTGCTAAATGAGCCGGAAAAAATAATGGTGAACTGGCAAAACTATTTCACAGAACTGCTAAATAAGAGCGAAATACAAAAGGAAACAAACCATAAAATTGAAGATAATCAGATATCAATAGAAACACCCACAGAGCAAGAAATAGAGAACGAAATAAAGAGCCTGAAAAATAACAAAAGCCCAGGAATAACAGAAATATCGGCGAAATGATAAAATCAGGAGGGAAAAGACTACAAAAAGAGATATATGACCTGATAAAAAGAATATGGGAAGTAGAAAAAATGCAAGAAGTGTGGACCATAGCAAGGATATGCCCTATACCTATACATAAAAAATGTGATAGAATGCTATGCGAAAACTATAGAGGCATCGCACTACTAGAAATAGTTTACAAAATCTTCGCACAAAGTATAAGAACAAGGCTAAATCAATATTCGGAAAACATATTGGGAGAATACCAGGAGAAACAACAGATCAACGACGGACCAAATATTTGCCTTAAAAGAAATACATACTACCTATCACGAACGTAAAACAGTACTATATGCTTTGTTCATCGACTTTAAGCAGGCCTACGACACAGTAACAGACAGCAGATGTACGAACTGATGAAAGAATTGGGGATACCAAGTAAAATTGTCAGGATGGTAAAGATGACGATGGAAAACACACCAAATGAAATAGCATGGAAAGGGTATACATCCAAAAAGTTTGAAGTTTGATGATGAATATGGTCGTCTCTAACACCAATTCTTTTTTTTTGCTCTTACTAACTCATGGTCTAAAGCACAGTTGTCTCCTTACGTTATTCTTATATCTTTCAATGAATAGGGAACTTGCACATTTTTTTATGTCATAATATTTTTCAAAAATGAGATTTCCAAAATTTCATGCTTCAAAAATTCATAATAACTTAGAAGTACAAGTTTAAAGTCTTCTGTATTTTAAAATAGTTCAAACGACCCGTGACGTTACATAGTTTAACTTTACGGTTATATTTATATTTATCGTTATATTTAGGTGTATTCTTCTCTACTTCTTTAGTTTATTGGCCTCCACCTACTAGGGTATTTGGCCAGCTCATCATCGCGAAATAAGGGAAAAATATTTATATTCTAATGACATTTATCGTATGTCATTGTAATAATATATACCAGTTTGTTGAGATTGGAGTTTGATACAGTTTTTGAAGGAAAGGAAAGAAGGTTTACTATGTAAAATAAAAGAAAACACCATAAGTGTTGTTTAGTGCCATTTTCTAAAAGTACTAGTTTTCTATGAATTTAAAATAGTTCAAACGATCAAACGTATTTTCTACTGACGTTTATAATGTCTAATTTAAAATTATATACAATTTTGTTTACTTTGTTGGTGCAGAATGTAAACACATTATCATATGACGTCACGACGCGTTTTGGGCTAGCTGCAATAATTTGAATTTTGAATCGTCTTTAGGGGCCAAACGGAGCACAAAAACAACTTTTTTATCTTTGATACCTACATGTTTTAAAGTATGTTCCGTTGTTAAACATTTTTTTCGAATTTAAAATTTTATGCAAGTTCCCTATTTCTTGATTTTTCTCAATTAAAACGTAATCAATTTGATTCTTGCTATCTGCTTCTGAGCAGATTCTTCCATGCTATTTTATCCATATTTTGGTTTGGTTTCTTTCATAGGTATGCTCAGTGCCGGATTAACCATTAGGCAAAGTAGGCAGTTGCCTAGGGGCTAGGGATGGCGGTTTTTTACAAAACACCGGTTTTCGGTTATACCGGTTTTTTTTGCTTACGGTTTAACCTGGCGGTTATAACCGGCCAAAAAAACCGGTTTTTGGAAAAACCGGTTTTCGGTTTTTTTAATCCAATAGGTTACAAAGTTACATTTACAATACACTTTAGTTTGCGATACTCCATTCGACTCGATATCAATATGATCAAAATTAGTATTTACTATCGAAAGAACATGTATTACTTTTAACACGTTTGTATATTTGTAGAATAGGTACATTTTAACTCATTTAATACTTCCTGTATGAGTGTATCGTTTTCAAAACGTAGCGAAATTCTTGGAGATTCGTATTCGTAATCAGTAATTCGATATTCATAGTCAGAGCATTATTTTTGGTAATCAGAAAAAGTCATTCACCCACTTTCAATGTCAAGAGTTAAGTGTGAAAAATAGATGTTTGCGTCTAATTCAACCAGATCATTTCTTATGAAAATATTATGATTACAAATACCTTTTCAAGGAAATATTATAATAAAACTTAATAATTGTTTCTGGCTGATGTGAGATTACCTTCATGATTCCTTCAAGATTACTTTCAGTTTGCTTCTGTATTTTATAAAATATAATAAAATTTGAATTATGGTTTTGTTTGGAATAATTACTTGACAATAATAATTATGATTGGGATCCAAAACAATACCTAACCTAATCCTAATCACCGTAAAAACCTAATAACCGGTTTTTACTTTAAAAAGAAAAAACCGGTTATAACCGGGACAAAAAAACAACCGGTAAAACCGGTTATTGCGAAGTAAAAAATCCGGTTTTAGGTTTAAACCGGTAGGTTTTTCCCATCCCTACTAGGGGCCTCGGCCCCAAAGGGGACCTCGCAGGGCCCAAAACGAAAAAATAATAATCAAAATTAAAGAAAAATTGTAATTTGTCGAAAAATTCAAATATCTCGCAATACCATAACAGCGATGGTGGATCTATAAAACTACATGTATGTAGTATTTATATTATAAAACTGCAAACTTTTGTTCACATAGAAAGCCTATATTGTGAGAATAAGTCGCTGATGAATGCCGATTGGTAGAAGAAACAGTAGGGAAACAAGGGGTTTGTTGTAACAGGGGTAAGTAGTAACACGGCTGAGCTGACTCAATCTTATTCTCTTATCGCCCTGCAAATGATACCGTCTAGCCAGCCATCCGCCGATAGTTGCAAATATAGTCTGTTCGCTAAACTCAGACGCAACTGGCCAGATATTTTAGTCGTTAATTTTTTTGTTGTTTGCCAATTTTGCAAAAATTGGCAAAATTACTAACTATTTAGTGATTATTAACTATTTAGTAATTATTTTCTGGCAATTTTACTAAAATTGACAAAATTACGGACTAAAATATCTAGCCAGTTGCGTCTGAGTTTAGCGAACAGACTATAGCAGTTTTGAGCACGAGCTTCATTTGGATAAGGTAATTTAAAATTTGACTCTCATAAAATTTTGGTTATCGCTATTGTTTTAAACGGAAATGAAACTTTCGGTGTTCATTTCTTTTCTAAATTTAGTTATACTTTGATGTTGCTTAACGATTTTACGATTAGCAAGATATTTTTAGACTTATTTTAATAAATATACAAAAGTGTGCTACGGGGTATGTTGTAACAAAACGTTGGGGCTTGTTGTAACATGTTACAAATTGCGCTGAATCTTACTAAATTTATGATCTACAATATAAAAACGTATTATTTAGTTTAGTAATAGTCCAGAATGAGACAACATAAAAGAAAATCAGAAAGGGCAACTCAACGCCAGGAAGTGAAGTCTACGAGTTTGGTTTGGCGGAAATTTTAGATATTCAATGTAGCATAAAGCAAGCAAGTAAAACAGCACGGACTGTGTCATGGATCTTTATACCGATATAGAAAAAAAGAAAAATATTAAAAATCTACAAGTGGGCTGTACCAAATTAGGGATAGTTTTTACAGCCGAAGAAGAAAGTAAAATGGCTTCATATATTCTGAAGTGCACCGAAGTATATTTTGGAGTAATTCCCATGAAGATACGAAAACTAAGCAACTTCCTTCTTCCTGGTATTAAAATTATACAGTTGGTCCAGATTGGGTCCAACATTTTATGCGTAAAAATCTACATTTATATTTAAGAACACCGGAAGCCACGTTATTAAGTCAAGCAACATCTTTCAACAGAACCAACGTTAGTATTTTCTTCGAAATATTCCAAAAAATTCGAATTTTCGTAATGTTACAACCTGCCCCAATAGATGTTACAACTAGCCCCAAGCGCGGGGTAAGTTGTAACAATGCAATTTTTTTGGTAAAAAGCTAGTTGATTAAAAAATAACAGTCTTCTTAACTTTTCTTCAGTTCAATATTATTCAGAAAGAGTTAAACTAGCGTTTAGTTTTTAATTAGTGATAATTGGGAAAATAGTTGTCAAGATATATTTGATTTTATGAAAATTGTTACAACTAGCCCCCTGCTCCCCTACTGCCTGTGGGCCTGCACCGTTTCTTAGAAAAATACTAAGAGCAAGAGGAACAAGTGAGTCAGGGTCAGGCCCCCCTCTCTACCCTCTCCACCTCTATCCTTGCCTGTCGCTCTAGTTTCCCGCAGAATTTATCATTTAGTCTCTTATTTCTTCTTAGTTTGGTTTTATTCTTTGGAAAAGAATGACCGTTCTTCTGCTGTTTTAACCTTTTTAAACGACTGTGCCATTGATGTAAACGACATGAGGGCGTATTATACGACAATGCAGCAAACATATCAGGCAAATACGATGGTCTCCAGGCTCATTTAAAGTCATTTATCTAATTTTAACAAACTTGCAATTTACAATCCTTGTGCCGCACAGTGTTGCGAAAAGTTGAGTTGGAGCAATATCGTATTTTGGGTTTTTCAGTCCGTGTACTTATTTTTTTCAGCCTCTACCCACGGTTGGGAAGTTATGATCAAGTGCTTAAATGAAAATTCACTAAGTGATCCCATTCGCCACGATCTAGTCGTTATTGGAACAGGCAGTACTTAATGAAGTGCAAGGAATGATGCAACTAGAGCTTTGTCTAAAGGTTAGAGTGCCTTCAAATCTGCTCTTTATACTCTTGCTGAAGATTCTAATCAGAAAGCTGAAACAGTTCATGATAAGTGTTTGTTGAAAGAAATATCAAAAAAAGGAATATTCATAATGAACGAGTTTTGGGCAACGCTCTCAGTAAATCATTAAAGAGAGAATAGTTTGACCTTCAAACTGCAGTTCAGCTTCTAAATTCGCATTTGTAGTTCTTGAAATCCCAGAGAGATTATTTTGCTTATTACAAGCAGACCTGCGATCTACAATAAGTACATACGCTGAATATTTCGACGAGAGTAAACGAAAGCGAACAAGAAAACTTCATTTTGATGATACTATTTCTAATGAAGTTTTTCTAGAGGGTGAAGAAAAGTTACAAGTTGAAACGTATCTACCAATTTTCGATAAGCTAATTACTGACCAGAATCGTCGATTGGCAGCGCACGAGTCAGTCAACTCACTATTTGGTGTTTTTGTGTGTTTCCAAAACTGAGTGATGCTCAAATAAAGGGTTATGCTTCAAAACTACATGAAAACAATCTTGATGATATTGAACCTGAAATTGAAGATAAACTAATACAGTTCAAATATTTTAAAGCCCAGCTTCAAGACTTGCAGGGAAAACAATTTATTCCTGCTTCGCAGTCATTTTGGGTTATTTCTGAGAACAAACTCGAATCGACATTTACAAATATGTCAGAAGCTTTTAATATCTTCCGCTATGATTACAAATGCAACATGCGAATAGAAAAATGTTTAAAAACTTTCACCATTTGACAATGGCGCAAAATAGACTAGCATTTCTTTTAATGGTGTCTATTGAAAATGATTTGCTCGAAAATTTCGAATTTGAAGATATTTTAAGGAGATGGATATGTTTCTCCGAGGTTTCTTAAGGGGCCTAGGGACCCCTAGCTTTGGTGCCTAGGGGCCTCAAGATTCTTAATCCGGGACTGGGTATGCTATAAATACTATGCTATAACATGTTCATTACTCTTGTTGTCCGTTTCCACTTTAGCAATCCTGTGACCTGTAATAAAGTTTGCCACTATAATTTCTTTTAATTTTCATTAACACTGGACATATTCTGTGGTTTCATTATCCTGTTGATTTGTAAGTGCATATACATTAATTATTATTACTATTACATATAATTCTTTGATTTACGAAAATGATTATTGGTTGTAAATGACATTAGATACATAAAACAACACTTTTGCGAATTGTAAAAGATTTCTACAAAATGTTTCTAGAACAAACACTGGAAAATAACCGAAGCCTACCGAGACCAAGAAACTTGAAACTTGAAGCTAAATTGAGTTATTACAAAATCCATTTATCCCTCCTCAACTCAAGAAAATATATTGTTTGCTTCTTGAAGTCAACACAATAAAGTAGGAATTCTCCGACATACGGTTTATCGAGCGGACGACATTAAGTTTACTCTGATATGATGTAAGATGTAACTGACTTTAGAATTAACCGTCGATAGCGATGGAATTTTTTGCGTCTAACAATAGAATCAAATGGTTATGGCTGTTATAAGGAATGGAGGGATATATAGAAAATATCGATTGTAGTTATTGAATTATTTATGTTATACAGGAGTAAATCAAATCTTCTGAAACATAATTACATTAGCTGTGGAATGTATACGGCCTCACGTTTTCTTGAATTTACTATTTGCTATTTACAATTTACTATTTTTATTGGCAATAGGTCACAATTTTACTTCAAAATAAGTTTATTTTTTGACGTTTTGATTTCCACTTCCAAAAAACAATCTCAAACATAAAACATTAATAAATTAAACAAATTTTGTTTTTGTGACTTGGTAACAAATTCTTCTCATACTTTTCCATTGAACTCTATATTAATTTTCCCATGCGTGTTTACTATGTATTTGAGATCTATAAAAATTGATGCTACACTTATCACCTTCATATTTCACCCAGCAAAACGTTATGATACAATAAAACAATACTATAAATTTCATTAAGATCGGTTTAATAGATTTTGCAAAATAAATTTTGCAATCCAGTTTTCGCAAAATAAAATTCATTTTTTCAAAATGTTGCAGGACTGAAAATAAAGCAGACAGCAAGTTAATTTTTTTTACATATAGAAGAATACTGTACCTTTCATTTGCAATTTGCAAAATTAGAATCGGTTATCTACCGCAGCTTCAGGAATTTTTATAAATCAACAATAATTTTTGGTGCTACGCACATAACAGGACAGCGGATACGTTTGCTCTGATTGGACATTCCAGTGACCTTTGATAAGGATTGATAAATTTTAATTTTTAGTACATTTAGGTATAAATAAATAAATTTGTTTATTGCAAAATAAAAACACATACTCTGCCTTTGACATAACACTTTTTTTAACAAAAACTTTCTTTCTTCATATATTTTAACTTAGAGAATAAAAATTTATTATTTTTAAACATATATGCTTGTTTCAACAATGTTTCACAAACAATAATCAAATTAGTTTGATTTTTGTAAAATTAAAATATTAAAATACAACAAAATATAGAGCAAGAAAATAATATATTAGATAAAGATTGGAAGAAATGGTAGAAATTTTGTTGTGTTTTGTAACTTGTGTGAATCGAACACCGCTGTCCTGAGCGTAGCACCAAAAATTAATGTTTATTAAAAAAATTCTTGACGCCGTGGTAGTTAACCGATTATAATTTTGCAATGAAATTGCTAATGAAATTATTCTTCTATATGTAAAAAAATTTCAACATGCTATCTGCTTTATTTTCAGTCCTGCAACATTTTTAAAAAATTTATTTTGCAAAATCTATTAAACCAATCTTAATGGAATTTACAATATTGTTTTATTATATCATAGAGTTTTTATGGGTAAAATATGAATGTCCTAAGTGAATCATAAATGGTTGAAAAACGTAAAATGCGAATACTTGTTTTTTTATCGTTTTTTCGCAATTATTGCTATTTTGCAACAAGGGTGACAATTTTTAAAATTTTTGACGAATTCTATATTATAGGAAATTTAATTACGCAACTTCTATGTCAGCACAACTCTTCTCAGAAATTAATACTTTAATCAGTTATAATCAAAAGCGAAGAAAAAAATCAAATTTTTCGGTAATTTTTTGACATTTTGATTATTTAAAAAATGTTCCGGACCTTTTTGAGTGGGAGGATAACTCAATTATTATTATATGGGTTAATTTCAAGCAATTTCTGCAAAAAAATATGAGTCACCTCTCAACATCCATCTCAAAACAAATGCGCCCTGGCCCTGGACTAATTCTAATTTGCGCTCTTTGGTTTTGTTAATAATCTCGCATTGCTTACCCATTCTACGCGGGCCCTCAAAATTAGTCACACGATCGACCCATGAAATTTTTAAGGTGTGTCTGCACCAAACAGCTTCAGAAAAGTTCAAGCGTCTAATCCGCATAATCGTGACTTCTGAAATGAGACTTCAAGTTTACAAAACCTCATCTTGCTTGCTCTATGCGTTGTTTTATTTCAGTAGAATGGTCCCATTGGCTGTTTATGTTGGTACCAAGGTATGCATGTCTGTTTAGCCTGTAAATTGGCTGTTGGTTAACCAAACCGTGTACCTATTTAATATTTCGCACTTACTGACTACCATGTACTTCATTCTCTTCCTTCGTATTGAAATCCAGTGAAATCTGATGGATTTAATGTTGATTAGACGCACTCTGTTGACTAATACGCCTTCCTGAGTACTCCCAGTACTTGCTCGAAGTCATGTTCAGAGTACATGGTAAATAACATCAGGGACAGAACGCATCCTTGACTCACTCCTCTATCTATGGAGATTGTCTCTGTCAATTGGTCATCCACTTTAATGTTGGCTGGTTGTAATATAACATAACATAATCGATGATCCTCTTATACCGTAAGGTATCGAGGTGTCTTCTTTACTCGTTATTCTCTGCAAACTTACGCCACATTTTTCGGTCCCTAGCTAATTTTTTGGCTTCCTGCCACGATTTTTCTCTATTCTGCAATATTTCCATCACATTGGTATTCCACGTTTTCCTTGGTCGGCCTATCCTGTTTTCCCTATCGGCCTCGCTGCCCATATCATTTTAACCTGTCTGCCGTCGCTCATTGTAAAAAAGTGCCCAGTCCATTTTAATTTCATTTCATGAATTTTTTGCTTTAATGATTTTACTTTTAATTCTCTTCTAATATCTTCGCTACGTCTTTTATCGGTTCTACTAGCTCCCACGACTTTTCTTAAAGACCTGATTTCCGCGGTTTGCAATCTCTTTTCTTGTTTGTCGTTCAATACCCAATTCTCTGCTCCATATGTAGTGATAGGTACGTAAATTGTTTTAAATTTTATCATTTTGGTTTTTCTTGTTATTTCTTTATTATTTAAGAAGTTTTTATACAGCGAATGATATGTTATTGTGGCTGCTTTTATCCTATTTCCAATTTGGTCTTCTTGTGTCCCCTTCTTATTTCAAATTATTCCAAGGTATTTAAATGTATTATCCTGTTCTATTTTTTTGCCTTGCATTTCAATATTTAGGTTAACATCTTTCTCGGATATTGCCATTACCTTTGTTTTTTCCATATTAATTATTAGATTGTAATTTTTTAATTCTGCCTCCCAGATTCTAATTATCTTCTCCAGAGCTCTTTCAGTTCTTGCCACAATAACAATATCATCTGCAAATACACAGGCTTAGATTTTTATTTGTTGTAGGTTTCTGTATCCTATGGTATATTTTTTTGTTTTTGGTCAACACTTTTTAATTACTTCGTCTATTACACAGATAAACAGTAGGGGGCTCAATACCCCTCCTTGTCTGACTCCGTCGTTATTCGTAAATTTGCTGGAAATAAGATTGCCTGTTCTTACCTGAGTTATGGTATTGCAATACAAACTCTGAATTGTGGTTAGCAGTTCCATATCCACTTCCTTACTTGTCAAGCTTTGCCATATTCCCTCTCTGCTCACCACGTCAAAAGCTTTTTTCATATCTAGGATTCCCAAACATACCGTTTTATCTTTTAGTATGGCTTTTTCGATGATCTGCTGTAGAGTAAAGATATGGTCCTGGACGCTATGTTCTGGCCTAAACCCACTTTGAATATCTGCTAATCTAGGCTCGACTAAATTCCGGAGCTTCCGTTCTAGGACAATTTCGTAGACTTTTAATGTTGAACAGAGCAACGATATGCCTCTGTAATTTCCACATTCTCTCGAATTTCCTTTTTTGTGTATAGGCAATATTATAGCCGTGTTCCAGTCACTCGGTATTTTTTTAGTTTTCCATGTTAGGTTTAACAGTTCATAAAGTTCCTTTTTACCCAATTCTCCCAGATATTTCAACAACTCGGCATCTAATCCATCTATACCTGCAGCTTTGCCTATTTTTAGTTGAGTTAAGGCATCTTCCACTTCATTCATTTGTATTTTATTGTCCCCAATTACATCTTGTTCTTCTGCGGTTGTATTGTTTAACTTTGCTGTCTGCTGTTGTCTGGTCTTTGCTTAAAAGTTCCATAAAATATTCTTTCCATCTTTCTATAATGTGGTCTTCTTCAGTTATTATATTCCCATTCTGATTTTTAACCTGCGGCAGCTTCATTTGTGGTTAATTTCTCATATTTTTTAGGACTCGTTAAAATAATTTATTATTATGGGTTCTATTTTCTTCCATACTTTTCCCAAAATCTTCTCATGCATTTTGTTTTTCTTGTTTAACCATTGTTTTAACTTTGTTTCTTTGGTCTTTATATTTATCGTAGACCAACTGATTTCTGTTTTGTATATACATTTTCCATAAACGTTTCTTCTTTTTCACTTCTTTTTTAATATCTGCATTCCACCAGCTCGTCTGTTTTTTCCTGTTGTTTCTTCTTGTAAATCCACAAACGTTTTCTGCCGTTGTTAAGAGTATTTCTTTAAATCTAGTCCATTTAACTTCCACATTGTTTATATGTTCACTTTTATCAATATGTTCAAACTCTTTTTCTGTTTCTTTTACATACTTATTCCTGGTTTCAATATTCCTTAGTTTGTACGTCCTAATTCTTCCGCTGTAGTTTCTTGTAGGTTCCTGAGACTTATCGACTTCGTTTCTGCTTATTTTAATTTTTCCTTCTAATAAATTTTATTTCGAAGCTTCTCTTTACTCTAACATATTTGATTCTAGTTCTTTTTTGGGCGGAGGTAAATTCCTCACCAACCAGTAAAAACATATAATCCGACAGGTATTTTCCTCACCAACTCACTCAGGTAATAAAATAAAAATATAGATTTAATTTGGGAATGTATATTATGAAAACATCCGAAATCCGAATACAAGACATTAATTTCCTTACATTATAGTAATAGTTTATAATATAGATAATATTATACAAGACGTATAAATTATTATTTAATATTTACTATAATAAGACAGACACTTTACAAAATTCATTCTAGTCATTTGATTAGACCGATATCTTATTAATAAATTTTCTACATTTTTCAATTTCAGTTTAGCTTGTTTATCTTTTATATGTTTTGCAATATGCAAACTTTAAATTTTAACATCCGTATCTACCTGAAATTCTTTAATTTTTTCAAAGGAAATATAATATATGGACGGATGCGTATTACAAAACGATAAATTAAAATGCGAATGAAAAGATTCGCAAGCATTCGTAATACGAATAACACAAGAATTTGCCTCTCTCCACAAATATGGGGAGAATATGGCAGTTTCGTCTATATAACTTTCAACTAAATAATCGACATATCTATCTTCAATTTCATTTTCTGGTTTGCATGACATTAAATCAAACACAAAACAAGCTAATACGTCTTCTGGTTTTATATCTAAGGCCAAAAGTATGTTTGAGCCACTTGCCTCCTACAGAATAATTTTTATATTCTGATTCAGGAAACCAAAACATTTCTATACCAAGCTTGGTGTAGGTGAAATTTACAACATGTATTTCAGTGTTCGGACACATTTCAATGATTGCATTATGTATAGCCTTTTCAAAATCTTCAAAAATTTTACTAGCATTACACTCAATTTTGAGAGCTTTAAAAATTTCTGATTTTAACAAATAAAAAATATTGTAATTTTTTTTTGTTTGGCAGTAAAAAGTATAATAAAGAAATATAATGCCCATTAATTAGCCCATGAATAGTGAATAATTGCAAATAATATGTGGTACAGTAAGAAAATGTGCCATCCATATAATAAAATTCAATGTGGCTAAAAGTCTTATATTTGTTTCACAACTAATAGGTCTGGATCCCGCGTATGAAAAAAAAGTTGATTAATAGCAAGCTGAAAATTTGTTAATAGCTTAAGGGTGTCTAGTTGAACAAACTTTGATATATGGGAACACTGGAACAGGGGACGTTTTAACTGTGGAACAGGTTAAAAATTTAGAACGGTCAGAACACGAAAACGGCACATTTATTTTGTCCGACAGAACAGACTTAAACTCTCCGAACAGAGATTACACTCTCATGCAAAAATCAGACTGCTATTTATCACCTGTTATAATTCCTGTCATTTGACATATTCTACATGTTCCACTCATTAAAACGCCCATTTTGTGATAGATAGCAATCTGATTTTTGCATGAGAGTTTAATCTCTGTTCAGAGAGTTTAAGTCTGTTCTGTCGGACAAAATAATGTACCGTTTTCGTGGTCTGACCGTTCCAAATTTTTAACCTGCTCCACAGTTAAAACGTCCCCTGTTCCAGTGTTCCCATATATCAAAGTTTGTTCAACTAGACACGCTTAAGCTATTAACAAATTTTCAGCTTGCTATTAATCAACTTTTTTTCATACGCGGGATCCAGACATATAAATACAATTATCCTACTTTTGACACAGTTTATAAAGAGACAATTTTCCCTCTTGGTCTTGGTTATTTTTTGAGCACACCTCTTCACAAATTCTTGAACCTCATCAATATTGGAAGTAAGTCGACCAGGAATCATTTTTCGTCGATAATTATATATTTTTTCTTATGTAACTGACAACAATCGTAGTAATTATTTCAGACAAATTAGCTGCAAGCGCTTGGCGTATAATTTTTGCTGGTTTTTCAATAATGTTTTCTTTGGCTTTACGTTTAAAATGGTTAGAAATAATTTTTCGATCTAACTTCTGACAATCTGGTTCATGTTTATGTTATAGGCTACTTCTAAATATTGTAAAAGTTGCACCAATAGTAAAAAATTTCGCACTACAAGTTGTTTTATCCTCCGGAACACTTCTTCACTTTTTAAAACTTTCACTTTATAAAAAATAAAATTTTCAAATACCACTGCCGTGTAAGGTTTACCGCGATCACTTTCTATTAAACATGCCATTTTTGTCAAAATTCCAATTGGGACTAAAAATAATATAATATAATTAATTAATAAATTATTATAGGTACCTACTGTAATTTAATAGTAGGTAAATAATTCAATTGAATGCCTTTTAGTAAAATCTACCTGAAATAACTGAAATAACCATTTCGGTCTTGGTGAGGAAAATACCTGTGGGATTATGACATACCCTTCTAAACGCAGGTAAAATATTATTTTGGTGAGGAAATTACACCCGCCGTCTTTTTTCCCGCGAAACTATGATATTAGTCTATTATTGATTTTTCATTGCGTTATTGGGGAACCTCTCTGGTTATTTTATGTATTTCTTTATGTTCGAAGAAAGTGTTCGTGATGATTAGGTTGTTATCAATGCAGAATTCTAATAATCTTCTTCCATTTGTATTTATTGTTGTTTCTCCATGTTTTCCAATTGTTTCTTGCCATTTTTTGTTTTCATTTCCCACTCTTGAATTGAAATCGCCCAATATTATAAGTGATCCCTCATAATCCTCAATTGCTTGTTGTAGTTGGTCCCAAAATTTATTTTTATTTTCGACATTATCATTTTTGCCTGGTGCGTATATTATAATTAATGTTACCACTTCATTTTTATTGCAGTTCATTGATATCTTCAGCTATCTTTCATTAATAAACTCCCAATTTCTTATCATTTTTATATTGTTTTTGGTACTTTGGTCATTTTACTCCTCCAAAAATTAGCATATTACCATCTCCTATTATTTGAGTACCGGTGCCTTTCTTCTATGTCTCTGTGATGGCTACTGCGCTGTAATTAGTGTTACAAAGATCTTGCTCTGAAGAATAAGTTGCAAAAAGCCATATCTCTGTCGAATTCTCATAGCATGGCCAAGCTATTCTAATTTGCGCTCTTTGGTTTTGTTAATAATCTCGCATTGCTTGCCCATTCTACGCGGGACCTCAACATTAGTCACATGATCGACTAATGAATTTTTTTAAGGTGGGTCTGCACCAAACAGGTTCAGAAAAATCCAAGCGTCTAATCCGCATAATCGTGACTTCTGAAATGAGATTTCAAGTTTACAAAACCTCATCTTGCTTGCTCTATGAGTTGTTTTATTTCAGTAGAGTGGTCCCATTGGCTGTTTATGTTGGTACCAAGGTATGTATGTCCGTTTAGCCTGTCAATTGGCTGTTGGTTAACCAGCGTGTATTTAATATTTCGCAATTACTGACTACCATGTACTTCATTCTCTTCCTTCGTATTGAAATCCAGTGAAATCTGATGGATCTAATGTTGATTAGACGCACTCCGTTGACTAATACGCCTTCCTGAGTACTCCCAGTGCTTGCTCGAAGTCATGTTCAGAGTACATGTTAAATAACATCAGGGACAGAACGCATCCTTGTCTCACTCCTCTATCTATGAAGATTGTCTCTGTCAATTGGTCATCCACTTTAATGTTGGCTGGTTGTAATATAAATTATTTAATATTATTCTTAAGTCTCTATCATTTAAGCCCGCTTCTTTCAATGTTTCAAGATGACTCTGAGCTTGTCATGTTTTACTCTATCTAAAAAGTGTAAATATGTTTATCATCATCAATCAGCCAATCGCGTCTACTGCTGGACATAGGCCTCCTTCAGTGCTTTCCAGTGTTCTCTACACTGGGTCGTTTGTAGCCAGTTTCCCACTACTCTTTTTATGTCGTCGGTCCATCTAGTCGTTGGTTGTCCTCGGCTTCTTTTATAGTTTCTGGGCCTCCATTCCATGATTCGTCGTGTCCACCGTCCATCTTGTGTTCAAGCTAAGTGCCCTGCCCAGTGCCCAGTTCCACTTAAGCGTCGTAGATCTTTCGATGACGTCTTGAAATCCTGCTCTTTGCTTGATTTGTTGGTTTGTTATGTGGTCTCCAAGGCTCACGTTCAGTATTGCACGTTCCATTGCTCGTTGCTCGTTGTGTAACTCTGAGTTTATTCGCGGATTTTTGCGTTAGTATTAAAGTCTCTGCTCCATTAGTTTGTATAGGCAAACACATTGGTTATAAACCATTCGCTTGAGACACATGGGAATTGAAATATTTAGAATATGGCTTAGTTTGACAAATGCTGCCTATGGCAAGCCTATTCGCCTCTGTATTTCATGTGTCTTTCCTTATTTTGATCTCGTGTCTCAGATATTTGAATCGCTTATTGTATAAAGGGAATAAGTCCACTTATGTACGAAATTAAAGTGCAATATACAGTTTATTAAACCAACGTCGACGGATCCAAGAGTCTATAAAGGAAATTTGAACCTCTCACCGTACTCGAAATATCGCACGATAAAATTTTTGTTGAGCGTATAAAGGGAACTAATAGTCCGGGACTGATTACCTTTATACAATAATTCTTGTGGCGCCACCATCGTTTGTGTTGTGGCACTTTGTCGTATATTTTATTACTTCGATTAGCAGGGCCGCCGCTACCATGTGTGCGAAGTGTGCATCGCACACGGGCGGCCGATTACGGGGGCGGCCAAAAGCAGGCCACTGATGATAATACTTTTTTTAAAACGAAAATAAATTCAAAAAATTAAATAGTAATGATTCAGATATTTCTATAAACTCTAATATTCCAAACAATCTAAACAGAAATGCCAGAAAATGTTTTTTAATATATGAACAGCCCTTTTGCAGCTGTAGTCATAAAGTTGTTCCGGGAATCAGGGGTAAAAGTGGAGCCGGAACGCCGTTCCAGTACTGCTTTTTTGGTTCCTCAAACCCCGTGGAAAACTGACCACTGTTGTACTGACAAGTAATATCACAAAGTCATACGGTTCTGGTACCTACTGCTTAATTTGCGACTACACCCCTGTCGGGAAGGCTTTTTAATTCAAAGTGGCTGGCGGCTTTCGGACGTTGATATTTTTATCTACGTGGTTCATATGCGATTTTTTCAAATTCTAAACATTTATGATTTATTAAGAGAGTACGATACGACAATAGGATACTTTCCGAGAATTTAGATAAGTGCTTGTTAAGTAAGTGGTTGCTCTCATTGAGTAATAAAAAAATCTTTTTTATTACTCGATGGTTTGAAAAAATCTTTTTTATTACTCGATGGTTGCTCTGTTATAATATTGTTCCTTTATGCTTATGTATGGTTATAGATGGGTTATAGTTCAGTCTAAGTTGAGAAGTTGATGATTTTAGACACGCTTTTGATAAACAATTTGGTTTGTAATATACATGTAGTAGTGTGCCCGTTTCTTTTGCACACTACTATATTTCAAATAGGTCTGGATCCCGCGTACGAAAAAAAAGTTTATTAATAGCAAGCTGAAAATTTGTTAATAACTTAACGGTGTCTAGTCGGGCAAACTTTGATGTACGGGAACACTGGAACAGCGGAAGTTTTAATTGTGAAACAGTTTAAAAATTTGGAATGTCAGATTACGAAAACGTCCCATGTATTTTGTCGGACAGAACATCCAATTGATTTTTTTCCATTTCATTAAACTCTCATGCAAAAATCAGACTGCTATTACTAGCCAACATGATTCCTGTCATTTGACATATTCTTTGTGTTCCACTAATTAAAATGCCCAGTTGGTGATAAACATCAGTCTGATTTTTGCATGAGAGTTTAATGAAATGGTAAAAAATCAATTGGAAGTTATATCAGATTGGAATGTTTTCGTAGTCTGACGTTCCAAATTTTTAACCTGTTCCACAAGTAAAACTTCCCCTGTTCCAGTGTCCCCATTTATCAAAGTTTGTCCAACTAGACACCGTTAAGCTATTAATCAACTTTTTTTTGGTACCCGGGATCCAGGTCTAAAAGTAACGTCGAGATCAGAGCAATTATTATTCATATACGCATTACGGTCTCCTGCACATTTCTTTAAATACTACTAAAATACCTATGTTGAAACGTCGAAAGTGTTGGAAAGGGGGCGGCAAATATTAAGTTGCACACAGGCAGCCAACACTTTAGCGGCGTCCCTGTCGATTAGCTTACGTTAGTTAATCTGACGATGTATTTTAGGTCTTGTTTGTAATATTAAACCTTTTTTGATAAATAAATTAATAATTTAACCTGTAGAGAAGCAGCACTACTTCGTCTTTTATTCATTAATTGTATAAAGGAATCAAGTCCCAGCCTTTAAAAACGACTTTTTGACCTTAATCGTTTTCAAAGCCAAGTTTGCTGTATCACATGTCACTCTACATGTCACACTAGTCTCCTTCTACATTTCATCTGTAGGACAAAATTTGATAGATCATCAAGTTTCTAAACTAAATAGTTTTTTTCGATTTTCTCAATACTAAGTATTGTGGACTTATACCCTTTATACAATAAGCGCTTCATTTTGTAAGTGTCTGTTTGTTGTATGGTATTATTGCCAATAGTTATATTTCCACTAATTACGAGATTTATCATAAGTATAAGCTAAGTTTTCTCAAAGTTTTCATGTTTCTCAAAGTTTTCAAAGATAAATGTTTATATGTCGCATATAAAATTGCTACAACAAAGGATTTTTGCAATGAAGAGACTTCACAAAGTTATTGTTTTTTACAAGGTTTGTAAAGAATTTTTGTTTTTTCCGCTAAGAAAATTTATTCTGTCATTTTTATTATGGTTTATATGAAAAATTTTCAGAAACAAAAATAATGATTTTAAATTTTGATGTTCTCTTCTAAATAATCCTTACGTAAACAAATTTTCAATGTAATTAGCGAAACAAGTCAACTTCCAAATGTGTACAAAAAAAGTAAATATTTTTCTTTAACCAATTTAAAAATAAAATTGCTTTAGGTTCCTTTTATGGGCTATAATAATTAATGAACAAGGTTAAATAACAAAACAAGACTTCCAATGGCGATTCTAAATAAGGTATTCACCCGAACTCTTACAAAACGTGAATGATTTATTTATAATACATATAATCAACTAATCCGGGTCCTTTGAGATCGTCTTATATTAAGGGTCGTTTAAACACAGCGATAAATCAAACAACTTATCAAGGTCAATCGAGTTGTTGCAACTTATCATTGTGTGTAAACGGTGCATCGCACAACTTATCAAAGTTGGAGTTGGGTTGAAGGTGGTATCGCATTGAATCGCAGCGTCTAAACAGCGTTTCAACTTGTCATCACAACTAGTTGCTGTGACTTGTCGTTGTGTTTAAACGACGCTTTAGGGATCTATTATTCGTCGGCCATGTAGAAGACCCCAACCGATGCATATCGCTTTTAGGACATAGGCCTTGAGCAGCTGAATAGGACAAATAGCAAATCATTTTGGTGCGGGCGCAAGATGTTTCTTCAGATGTACTTACGAGTGATTTATAGAACACCAGGGATATTTTTTTCTATTGAAAAATAGGTGCGCATTGTAATAGTAGTAATAATAAATGAAAGTTTTACTTTTTGTAGTACCTTCTAGGTTTAGATAAATAACATTTATAAAGCTCAAATGCCGTTATATACAGTTTAAAATTGAATTTAGATATAGTCCAGAGAAATAAGGTTTTTGTCGGGACACTTGAGCAGCCAGGTTGCAAATGGGTTTTTGGGGTACTATATACCTAATACATTATATTTTTGTAAATACAAAAATGCCCGTCACAGTTCGGACGAGAATTTTAGTTATTAACAAATAAGCGTCAAAAATTGCAGTTTTTTCGTTTAAATCGCTACAGGTAAAAATAGGGTAATTAAATATCTTATTTAGAGTACATATTCATCTTTTAGTAGATGAGCAAGGTTCAAAATGGCAGTTTTTGAATTTTGGTCCGATCATTTGTTGCTTCGCTAAATGCAAAATAAGACTAAAATTTCGAAAATTTGCTATAACTTTTGCGAAAATGAACTTAAGACTTTGATGTTGCATGAATAGTTGAGAAAACCAGTACATATCATTTACAAAAAACTTCAAGATGATTCGTCAATTAGTTTAAATTTTATTCAATTTGTTTATCCAAAAGAGCTTTTTTTGCAATGTTATTGTTCAGAAACTAATAATGATACAGCAATTCTGTGGAAACCATATGAAAGAAGAACACTTATGTTTTCAAAGCATTTAAAAAAGTCTATAAGAAGTCATTTTTATTATTCCGAAACCATTTTACCAGAGCCATTTTGGCTTACAAACAATTTGAATACCTTTGTTAATATTGACTGTAGAGTAAATCTACTTTGGGATTTCAAAAACTGGTATTTTTACACGAATTTTCGAAAAAAACTTTTTGCCTAGGTTCATTGCGGTCAAAGTTAGCCACTTATTATTCAATTCACAGTTTCTTCTATATAGATAAAATTCTCCTGTAACAGTGTTAGTTACCATACTTTCCTCCATAGGAAAATACAATAGTCTCCAGGCTCATTTATCTAAAATTAACAAACTTTCAATTTACTTTCGTTGTGCCGCACACTCACTTAATTTTGTTGGAGTAAGTGCTATTGAAAGTTGCATTGGAGCTATATCATATTTTGGGTTTGTTCAGTTCATGTACAACTTTTTTTCAGCCTGTACCCACTGTTGGGAAGTTAAAACCAAATGCTTAAATGAAACTCAACTAAGCAATCCCGTTCGCCACGATCTAGCCCTCAAAAGACCAAGCAGAACTAAATAGAGTTATCCACTTATTTAAGAAATACTGCTCGGTGATGGAGGGGTTATCCGAGATTTTGGAAGGAGAAGGCACAGGTTTCTTTAGTGGCCTCATAGCATGGTTTGCCTAGAGGCCTCAATATTCTTAATCCGGGGCTGAGTGGAAGATCAAGTGAATAGATCAAACAGAGCCGCATATTGCCTGAATGAAACAATATCGAGAAATAAAAATATCGGGAAAGAACTAAAAAGCAGGATTTACAAAATAGTCATCAGACCAATAATGACATAAACGGCAGAAACACAACCTGACACAGAGAGGACAAAGAGATTGCTAGATTGCTAGAAACATTAGAGATGAAAATTAGAAAATTAGAAAAATCGTTGATTAGGTACAGTATTATGGGTCAGAGCTATAAGTACAGATACACCATGGAGATGCAATATGAATATATGAAGAACATTAATAGCTGGGTAAGAAACAGAAAAGTAGAATGAAATGACCACATAAGACAAATGACAACAAATAGAGTAAAAAGAATGGCGAGAGACAATTCCCCAATAGGAAGACAATCAGTGCAAATACCACGAAAACGATGAAATGACAACTTGCTATGGTAGGTATAGTGAAAAACAGACAGCGTAATGTCTACACAAGAAGAAGAAGAAGAAGAAGAAAAAAAAGAAAAAGAAGGAGAAGAAGAAGAAGAAGAAGAAGAAGAAGAAGAAGAAGAAGAAGAAGAAGAAGAAGAAGAAGAAGAAAACAATCTTTACATACTATCTGAAAACTCCTTTTTTATTCAGTACCCACCGCAGAATTTGTCGAGGCACTGTTTCATATTTTTTCTCAAAATAAATGAATTCCATAATATGAACAATGTTTCATTATTCCAATAATTTGCCAATGATTGCTTTACAACTTCAGATAAATTATTATTCATCCAATTAGCACGTATGCGTTAATGCTTTATCGTGTAAAATAAGGCTTGCATTAGTAATTTCAATTTCATCATAAAACGTGTTTTTCTCAATCTAATAGAAAATACAAACTAACCAATTTTATATAATACAATGTTGGCGATATTAGCCTATTTGTCAAATTTAGAATTTAGAAGTAGGTATTTTGACGTTTGGTTTTAGACGAAGCCACGAAGCATTAAACCTAGGAATTTTCTGCACTAAGATGAATCGTCATGCAACTTTTTGCATTCGATTCGGGAGAGTGTCAGGAAATTTTGTGAACTAAATTGATCTCCGAGAGATAAAAGTGTGCATCTCGAAGAGATAAAAAATGAAAAATTTAGAACTTGCGAAATATTGACGTAAATAAGTTCAATTTGTATACTCGGGGGCTTTAGGGGTCGCTGCCCACGAATTTCATGTCACGTATGGTCTCCAAGGTACCTGGTGCCCAGGGTGGAACTCGTCGCCTGGAGTATTATGTTATAATCATTCAAAATCAGTCAATAACTATTACTCGGGGGTTTTGGGGGTCGCTGAGCACGAATTTCATGCCGGCGATGGTTTCCAAGGTACCTGGTGCCCAGGTTGGAACTCGTCGCCTGTAGTTTTATGTTATAATCATTGAAAATCAGTCAATAACCATTATTCGGGGGTTTTGGGGGTCTCTGAGCACGAATTTCATTTGGCGAATCTCTCTAAGGTACCTGGTTGCTTGGTTCAGTTTGCATTCTTATCAGGACAACAAAATATCACTCAACAAAAAAAGAGAAGGAAATAACTTTCAGACAAGCTGCAGCGGATAATTGCATTTTAGGGAGTCAATGTTACAAGCGTTGCCAATGTAATGCCGGCCACTCACGATATACTGTCGTGTCGTTCGACAAAAGCGTCGATGATATCAACTCTGCAGTATTGCAGCATAGAAACCAGTTTCCCTGTGGTAAAATTGTAACGATTTTGTTAGATGCACGGTCACACACGATCAACATTTTTGCTAATAGTCGAATTCGACAAAATTGAACGATGTCGCAGTATCGTGAGTGGCCGGCTTAAAGATGGTTGTAAAAATAATGTCGCTTGAGCTCACTATGGCCGAGAGAAGACAGGAAAGAGAAAGGTCAATTGAAAGATGGCAGGAAGAATGGAACAACACGGAGTATGTGGCACAGTGGACAAGGATGCTGCTCCCTAACTTGAAAGACTGGATGCACTGTGGTCACAGGTACAGGCGACTGGATTATTTTCTGACGCAGCTGCTCACAGGACACGGGTGTTTTAGAGCCTACCTCTCTATGTTTGGAAAGGCTGACACTGATGATTGTCTATTGGGAACGTGCAAGTTCGAAAAAGCAACACCTGGTTTCTACGCTCTGCAACTTTATTCGCACTTTTAATTATATTGGCCAATCATATGGCCCTGGTTACTGGATAGTTGTCAAGGCCATAGTCCAAAAAAAATAATTAGAAGAAAAGATAAGATTCAGGTTATGTTATTAAAACGTAAACAATTATATGTAAGTAGTAAATAAAATTGGTTATGAAAATGCAGTACTGCAAGCAAAATACAATTAATTAAATTTACCTTTATATAATAATTGCATATCATGTCAATATTGTGGAGCAATATACAGGGTAGCGAGAAAGTATGGAAACACGGTAATTTCTCGGAAACCGCTCGAACGATTTTTATAAATTTTGGTGGGTAGGGGTGTCCTAATGCGGCCGATATTATAGTGGTAATTACATTGTTGTCAAATCTTTCGTTTTTCTAGAAATATAATGAACTTTCTTATTTTAAATGGAACACCCTATATATTTTTTGCGTTTTGAAGTCCTTAAGAAATACTGATTATTTTTCATGTTATGTTCCCTATACCTAAATGCCATAATTTCGGAGTTAGGTATTGCTACATTTATTAAAAAAAATTTTTAACAATTTATAAAAATCAATTTTTTCGGCCCAGGTAGACATTATTTTAGGTTCTTTGGATAATTGGAAACAAAAAAGGTCTTTTGTAATTTTCCTCATAAGTTAATCGTTTCCGGGTTATAAACAATTTAAACCTGAAAAAAATTTGAAAAGTGACGATTTTCAAGGTTCAAAAACACAAGTAAAAAATACTCATTTGTAATTTGTAATTTTCCTCAAAAGTTTATCGTTTTCGAGTTATAAACAATTTAAAACTGAAAAAAATCAAAAAATGACGATTTTCAAGGTTCAAAAACACAAGTTAAAAAATCATTTTTAAAAGTACGAAGTACCTCAATTTAAGCTCAAACCTTGTTCTATCAGATCTCTATAACAATTTTTGGCATATTTTATTCTAAAACATTGTTTTTTAATTGTTCATAAATCTCATATGCGAGGACGGGCTATCGGGCTACATTAACAACTAAAAAATAAAATTTTAGAATGAAATAAGACCAAATCGCTTATCGGCATCTGATAAAATAAGGTTTGAACTTGAATTTAGGCACTTCATAGTTTCAAAAATAATATTTTTTACTTATGTTTTTGAACCCAGAAAATCGTCATTTTTCGATTTTTTTCAGCTTTAATATGTTTATAACTCGGAAAATATTAACTTGTGAGGAAAATTACAAAGACCTTTTTTGTTCCCAATGACCCAAAGAACCTAAAATAATATCTACAGGGTCAAAAAAAAATAAATTTGTATAATTTGTTTAATTTTTTTTTAATAAATGTAGCAAAAACTCTGAAATTATAGCATTTAGGTATAGGGAACATAACATGAAACATAATCAGTATTTCTTAAGGACTTCAAAACGCAAAAAATATATAGGGTGTCCCATTTAAAATAAGAAAGTTCATTAGATTTACAGAAAAACGGAAGATTTGACAACAATGTAATTACCACTATAATATCCGCCGTATTAGAATACCCTTACCCACCAAAATTTATAACAATCGTTCAAGCGGTTTCCGAGAAATTACCGTGTTTCCATACTTTCTCGCTACCCTGTATAATTTTTCTTCTTCAATGACAATAGGTATCAAATATACGTCAATTTGACAATTTTAATTGACAATATGAATTATTTAAGAACGATGTAATATTTCTCCGCTATTCGCGAACGATCGTTTCACGTATCCCCTCCAAGTACTTGCACACCGCGAATACTGCGGACACCCGAACATACCATTACACATACGATGCTAGAGTGCAACAGATGTATAGTAGAAAGGAACAGAATGGAAAGAGAGACAGGTGTGAATTTTCTGACAGTGCGAGAAATGATTGAGAGAATGATTGAAAATAAATCTGGTTGGATTAGTATACACAACTATATCCGTGTAGTGATCAAGAAGAAAGAAGAGGAGGAAAAACAGCTGTACCAACGATAGGCGTGAGAGGGAAATATATTGTAAGTAGAAGGTAGAGGGAATAAGTTTTGATGAGAGGCGAATAGTTGAGTTAGATTGTATGAGACAGACTGCAGAAAAGAAGCTAAAAAAAATCCAATGTTGGGACCAAAAAAAGGGAGAGCGTTTTAAAGTACCTCGGGAACTATCGCGGGGGCTACGAAGAATGAATCCTGCACTAAGGTCAGTCAGGCGACGTTCTGGACTGAGATGTCTTTTGAAGATTACATACACCCCATTTAAAGATGAAAAAAAGATGACGAGTTTCACCCTGGGCACCAGGTACCTCGCAGACCATCGACGTCATGAAATTCGTGCTCAGCGCCCCTAAAAACCCCTAGTAATGGTTATTGACTGATTTTGAATGATTATAACATAAAACTCTAGGCGACAAGTTCCACCCTGGGCCCCAGGTACCTCGGAGACTGTCGCCGTCATAAAATTCGTCTTCAGCAACCACCAAAACCCCCGAGTATAAAAATTAAACTCATTTCCGTCAATATTTTCCGAGTTCCAATTTTTTTCATTTTGCATCTCTTCGAGATGTACCTACCTACCTACTTTGCAATTGCATTTTTCTTATGCACAAAATGTCATTTTCATCTTCCGGAGGTCCATTTAGTTCACAAAATTTCCTGACACTCCCTCAAATCGAATGCAAAAAGTTGCATGACGATTCATCTTACTGCACAAAATTTCTAGGTTTTAGGCTTTTTAGTGCTTCATTGATTCGCATATTTTAATCGATTTCAATTTCTATAATTTTTCAATATATCCATATCTTTAATTTGAATATTTATGGAATAATCATATTTTGAATAAAACAAAGTTTTTCCATTCAAAGTTTAATTAAGAACATAGACAACAGAAATGTTTCGATAAATTTAATTTTTGTAGAACCTTTATGTGATTGTTTATTGATTTTTAAAATACTTAATTACATCTTGGAAAGTTTAGAAAGTATTTATAAGAAGTTTCCAAAGATCGATCAATTTAAATGCCATTTGGTTTCCAATCGCCTTCAACGCAAGTGATAAATTGCAATAGGAAACGTACGTGACAAAATAACGTATACTTCCACCTCTAAGGAGTGTCGCGGACATCGATTTCCTACCCCCTCCACGGTCCTGGGCGCTACGCTAGAGAGTACAGAACGGGAAAGTCAGTTAGTTGAGGACCGACGTTCGGTCAGTGAAGTGCGATGGCCACATGTTATCCAGCGTATGAATTGTCCTCTCCTCAGAGGACAGTGCAAGTGCCTATACAGAAAGACTACACGAAACCCCTTCACGTGGACTGCAGTGTAGAATACGAATTACCGAATACTGCGAAACCACCGCAGGGAGTGCGAAATGAGCCCCTTTTGATGATCCATCCTTGTTACTTCAGGAAGATCGAGAGCCAAAGAAGGAGTCCCTTTATCAATAATCTGCCTCCTTCGAGACCTCCTACCACGACCACTACTACTGCCGTCAAGAGGAGAATGCCCAGGGGCCAACAACTTCCTCAGCAAGTGCCACAACAAGCTGCTCAGTATCCTGTTCAGTATTCCACGACAGCAGACAGACAAATATGGGAATTAATGCCACCTTTAGTGCCAATTACTTCGGCTGCTCAGCCTTACTGCAAACGAGAACGACTTATGTCAGCCTGTGGACAAACGTACACAACGGCCAGTGATTCCGGCCATTGGCCAGATCCGGAACATTCACCAGATCGCCCGGAAGAAAAACACATTCTTTCGGGAAAATATAGGCAGTATTTGAGGGCCCATAGACTGCATCCATACGTTAGTTCGGCGATTCCCTTGGGAACGACGTTTCCCCAAATTCAGCAAGTTTGCTATAATGTCTGATCACTGTGATATGTTAATTCCGATTCGGACTGGTCGAATGCGGATGCCTCATCTGTGGTTTCCATAATCTTTCTTGTGATAATAGTGTGTAATTATGTGACGACGAAGGGCACTAATGGCGCGTGCGCTTTTGTCCGGGCGTGGTAGTGATCCTGATAAATCAGCTGTGTCTGTGCATTTTAGCCTCCGTCTCCTTCAGGATTTTTAGTTTTTCTTTGGGATATCATCCACATGTGACTTGGAGTTGGTTTGTTTACTTTATTATGGTATAATGATGTTTTTGCTATAAATACTTTCGTGAACACTACCTACCAATATAATCTAAAAGACAAATCAAGTTTTTTGTGCTAGCAGTATTTTCTAAAATTTCTCTATACAGACAGTAAAAATATTTTGCATCTTCAAAGTAAACATAATGCTGGAACATTATATTGTATGTATTATATCGAGGATGTTTAAAGTAAATCATTTTCAAAGTTTCAAATCTCACCAAAACATTAAATATTGCTGCCACAATAAAACAAATTTTAAATTACACTTTAAAAACCGATTTTGCAATAGTTGACAATTATATCACATTTATCTCATTTTCACAATTTATCTAATGCATATTGTTTTGAAGCTATTTCCTTATAGCAGCTTCTGCGATTTACTATTTTGTTTGGGAATGAGCCACAATTCAAGTTTGAAACTAAATTTATTTGACGTTTCGACTTCCACTTCGGAAAATCGGTACGTGGAGGTCGAAACGTCAAATAAATTTAATTTCAAACTGAAGTAATTGTGACTTATTCCCAAATAAAACACTGAATTAACTAATGAACTATCAACATTTTTTTTTCAATATAATTAATAGATTTTACTTAGTTTCTTTCTAAACCATAAGGTCGCAACGGTTTTATACATTATTTCAAAATGTATTCTTTTTTATCAGTTACAAAACTAGAATGTAAACCATATCTAAGTTATTTCCGCATAATCGTAATTTATTAGCCAAAACATAAAATAGAAATTGGTTTTATTAGTTTGACACAAATATAGTGTGACCAATCATTTTAGGAGAAATAATATGATCAGTGTTGAAATTGCTTAATGGCATGGTATTAATTTGATTACTATTTCCACACTGAATTTGTCAACTTTTGCAAGATACTGGTAATTTTACACCTATAAACCAATCATATTTAGCTCTGAAATTACCGATACTCTAAAATTTACTATAAACGATGAAAAGAACCGCAGATTTTAAATTTGTAACTTCAAGTTAGTCCAGAGAAATAGGATTTTTCTCAGGCCTCTGAATAATCCATGTGTTTCACAACTTTTTTAGTTATTGTACACCCATAGAAGGAAAACCTGCATGTTTCCTGCCGTTTTTTAATTATAACAATTTAGTGCTAAAACGCGATTTTTTCAATTTTTTGCATCCCAAACATCTAATTTGATAAAATTTGATTTTTTAGAACATTGAAAAAGCTTCAAAGTTAAAAAGTTTTGAGAGTTGAGAAGTCATTTTTTGCTGAGCAAACTACAAATTAATGCAACACCGTTATTGTTAATAACTATTATTAAAATTAACCTAGCTAGAACTTTGGTATTTCATTCAAAGTTGGTTATTTTGGTAGGTACTTAACAAATCCTCAAAATTTAAGACCCATCATCAATTATTTTAAAATTTATTATAATAGTTATTGGCATTTTTAGTTTATAAATATTAACAATAACGTTTAAACTAATTGATGGATCGGTCTCAAATTTTGAGGGTTTGTTAAGTACCCCAATAACCAACTTTGGGCGAAATACCAAAGTTCTAGGTTAGTTATAATAATAGTTATTACCAAATAACGATTTTTTACTTATTTTGCAGTCTGCGAAACAACATATTGACTTTTTAATTTACAAACATCGCCATTTTGAACTTTTTTCCATGTTCTAAATCGAATTGTGTAATTTTATGTCAACTATTTAGTTTTGTAGCGAGGTGCAAAAATCGCGTTTTTTGCACTAAATTGTTAATAATTAAAAAACGGCTACGAACTCTAGGCAGGAAACAGTAGGTTTTCTTCCTACAGGTTTACAATAACTAAAAGTTGTAAGGTAATATCTGGATTATTGTAAGTCCCGAACATGGTTTACTTTTTGCTTATTTCTCTGAAGTATAAAATGTGAATAATCACTTCCAAAATTACGGGGGGTTGACTAAACGTGTTATAAGTCGTGACAGGTTTTTTCTGCAGAATTATTACCAACCTAAAACATTAATCGTGTTATTTACGATGTAATTATAGCTGAAAAGGAAATATGAAACAGTTTATTTTGCTGACCTAGAAAACTGGCCATAAATTGCTACTTTGTTGCCGTCGGTTGGCGACGGGAAACAGTTTTGAAATTAGAAAATTACCCAATAAATGAAGATATATATTCGATAAAAACGACATGTGGGGTACCAGCATGACCAATTATGTTGGTACCTCATTATGTTGCATTACTTGGAAGAACTTAATTACAGGGTATACTGGATGTGCACACGTTGAACATTTTTTATCGTTAGTTACTTTTTCATTACTTTATATTTCTTTATTATTTACAAAACAGTTTATTTCTGAGTATTTTGTTAATGTGTTGTCTTGCAATTGGTACCTATAAGAACTTAGTTCATTTGAAATGTTATGGCAAATAAAATTAATTTATTTGTTATTGATGTTATATGTTACAACGATTACTTATCTCTTCCGGTATATTATGTATTTCCAATACGTTATTATTTTAAATATTAATGTATTGATTGTTTGGATATTTTAGTTGATGTGGTAGGTTATCTTCATCAAATTATACTTTTCGGTCATTTCTATATCAACAAAAAGCTAAGCTAAAATAAGAGGTGGTTTATAGCGTCAAGAAGATACTTAGTTATAATCGTCAACAATTATTCTCAAACATCTGTTATATCATCGCACATCGTGCTATTACTCTTATGTTTGTTTTTGATTTCTAGGATTCATATTTATTCTTCTGAGATCTGAAGTTTAATTGTGATCTAGTAGGCCACGTTCATAATCATATTTTTCCGTTAGTTCTGTATTAAGTTTTTGCGATTGTATGCACTCAAAAAGCTAATCCAAGATGTGGTTTATAGTGTCAAGAAGATAGTTATAAACTTTTTTTCTCAAACATCTGTTCTATCATCGGGGATCGTCAAATTACCATTGCATTTGTTCTTGATTTCTAGGATTGGTATTTTTTTCTGATTTCTGAAGTTTAACGAGTGCGATATATAAGCATTTTTTTTATTATATGTATTTCAATACCTATCAAGATTTTGTGATCGTATGCTCTCAAAATAAACTTCAACAATTCTGAAACATCTGTTCTATCATTGCACATCGTCCAATTACTCTTTATTATGTCTGTTTTTGATTTCTAAGATTTGTGTTTATTCTTTTCTGATTTCTGAAGTTTAATATTGGGATCTAGTAGGTCATGTCCATAATCATATTTTTCCGTTAGTCCTATACAAGTTTTTGCGATCGTTTGCTCTCAAAAAGACCAAGAGGTGGCTTTTTAGGATCAAGAAGATAATTACATATAAACTTCAACAATTTTATTCTCAAACATCTGTTGTATCATCGCTCATTGTCCAATTTGATTTTGTTCTTGTTTTTGATTTTTAGGATGTGTATCATATTCTTTTCTGATTTCTGAAGTTTAATTTGTTTGAATTATGTTTTCAATATCTCATTTTCTTCGTATGCCTCATCGTTTAAAAACATTGTCGTCTCTCCGGTCTTCTTTTTTCTTTCACCTTCCCGTGTATGTATCTCCAATCACATCAAACTCATATTTTTCATTTCTTAGTGTGTGACCAAAGTAGCTCATTTTTCTTTCCTTCATGGTGTTGAGTATTTCTTTTTCTTTTTTCATCTTTATGTTTCTGTGTTTGTTATATATGTGTTGTGTTCTCTATCTCATAAACAAATGCTAATAATAGTCATTTAATTCCCGTAATAGTTCCGTTTTCTTGTAATGTATTTTATTTTCTGTGGCATGTAATGTCATCAAATGTTATGATCTATCTTTCATGGTTTTTGTTATCAGTCTTTGACGATTTTAGTTAATAACATTTTTTGTGGCCTTAATAACTTATGATATGCGCTAGTTATACTTAAATTTTGCTTATATTCATCGTGGATTTAAATTAGAAAGTGCTTGTTACATATTCTATATTTTAACAACTTTTAGCTTATCCAAATCGTTATCAACTATTTCTAATGAGAAATAACCACAATTTTAATTAATTCAGAACCACATCCAAATATTTGTCATGCAGTAAGTAGTTCGTTAAATGTACCTACCTTTTTGTCTTTGAATTGCTCACCATTCTGAGCAATTTGTATCCATTTTGGTTCAGCTTATTTTCTTTATCATTATCTGTCTCTTTGTGCGATGTCCCTTGTGCTTTTATATAAATTGGGCTGTTTATTTTCCTTTACCACAGTTTATTATTTCATTTGTCTAATAAATTCTATGAAGTGCTTTCATGATTATGATGATTTGATGATAGTGTGTTTGGCATGGAAACTAGTCCAGTTGCTACAATTGTTTAAATGATTTGTTATATTCAAGAATTGAAACTTGATTGTAACAAATTGATAATATTATCGCATCAGTACTTTCCTGATTCTATAATGTTTAATCTAGTCAGGTGAGCAGGTACATCACCATTACTAGTTTTTAATCTTATGATAGTTTCTGCTGATGGTCTGGATATGTTATAATGGAATATGTGTGGTCATTATGTTAAGAATGTTGACGTAAATTAATAATGATGATTTAATATATTCGCCAATATTTTCCATTTGTCTTGCCAGTTAAAATTTATTTTTTGATATCCAATTTGATTAGTTACTGCGTAAATATATTATTCTTATGTCTACTATTAGAATGGGGAGAATCCTTAGCAAACTCGTCTACTATTTCATTAAAGTTTAGCCAGGGGTGACTTTTTGTCCAATTAAATGTTACATTTTTGTTTCTCTATTTTTAATCAAAACTTCTTCCTAGTTTATAAATAGGCTCATGCCTGTTTTACTTCGGTTTTAGTCTCAATTGACGTAATGATCTTCTATTTGGCGATTTGTCTCTTGTTATTCATACATTTCTTTCTATGTGTTGATTCCATTTTTTCTTCTTCTTTTGGTCCACATGTTTATTTCCTCTATACCGCATCTCGCTCGTATTTCCTCACTTTTTACTCTGTCTTTTAGAATTTGGTTTGTTATTTTTCTTAAGAATTTCATTTCTGCTGTTTCCAGCAGTCTTTTTGTTTTAGTAGTGTTTGCTCTTGTTTCAGCTGTGTACGTTATTATCAATCTTATTGTTGATTTGTATATCCTGGTTTCCATTGTGAGGTATTTGTTTCTACAGATTGTCTGGTTGAAACATCCTGCTGCACTGTTCGCCATGTACACTTGTTTTTGTAGGTATTTCTTCCACTTAATTATATTATATAGTTATATTATTTTGTTACTTACAAATCAAAATATTTTTACACAAAAAATATCAAAACTTATATAAATGTAGTTTTTTTCCTTGTTGAGATTTTCACATTCACTTTTTTTGTGTTGTTTGTTGTCACTGTTATATTATATCAGTCTTTATTTTTGATTTCTTGATGACGTGAATCGCATTTTAGTAAATATTTGCAAGTTTATAAATATTCATATATTTTAATTTAATGTTCGTCATGTTTTTCTTTTATGTTATGGAGATTGTTGTTAATCATGATTCACGTTTTCCCATTTAAATTGTTTGCTTTCAATACTTTCCGTGACACCCATCATATCAATTTATGTTGTTTTCATAGAAATTATAATACATATTTAGATTTTGTTTATAATTAAAATACGACGAACCAGTTAATTTCTAGAACATTTCAATATTCAGAATAAATTTCAATATGTATATTTAAACTTTCTCAGTAGTGGTGGCCGTAACTCAGTGGTTGTGGTACTGGCTTACCAAGCTGGACGCCCGGCTTCAATCCCCGGCACGAAAAATTTTTCAATATCTAATTTAACCGTGCAGTCCCTGCAGATTGATAACTTACATCAACAAACGGCTTCAGAAAAAAGATTCTTCGTAAAATATACTTAATGTTTCTAAACTACTGTTACAGAGCCTGCAATCACTGCGCAACTTTGTAATTTTGTAATTATGTACTTTATCTTTCCTTTACTAAATTGTTAGATCTTGAGAATGTGCCTTTCTTAAAAAGTCATAGTAGGTACACAATGTTAATGCTTTTCGAACAATGGCCATTGTCTTTAGTTTTTAATTTGTTTTATCCAGTCGTTTTCCTTGTAGTCTGCTCCGACTATTCGTTTGTATTCTAGTGTGGCGTCTTTTACTATATTATCTTTCAGCTTCTACGTAGACTCATATTAACATTTTTGCTTAGCTCTCTTCACTCTTCAATCCTGACCCCCGGAGGGAGTGTAGTGGTCGACGTGATCTCGTGGATTGTCCGTCTCCAAAGATCTCTGTCTCTGGTCATTTATTTTAACTCATGCATAGGTCTTTTGCATATTCCTGTAATTTGATCGATCCATCTTGTTCGGGATCTTCCTCGTGATCTTCGGCCTTCCACCTTTCCTTGTATAATGAGTCTTTCTATGTTTTCTGTGTTTGCTTGCATAACATGTCCAAAGTATTTTAATTGTTGGAGATGAACTTTACTGGAGAGTCGCTAATTCTTATCTCTTTTAAAATTGAATTATTTGTCCAAGGAAATCGTCAGTGTTGGGAATATTAAGCAGTTGATCAAACTCATCTTTAACGCTATTGAAATTTTACAGTCCTTCAAACTTTGACTTCAAACGTAGCAATTTTGAAAACGACGATCTTTTACTTAACACTTAACTAGCATACAGATAACATGTAGAAATGTTACGAAACAAGTATTTTCAGTAATCGAATCTTCGATTGGTTGGTAATTTTCTATAAAATTTCACGTATTACAAAATCCCTATCCAAATTTGTTGGTGTTGTTCTTTACAGTAGGCACGTTTGGGTTTTTATTCAAACATTCACGATCCAATAGTTTTTATAGATTTTCCTTTTGCGTGATGTTTGTGAATGGTATCATGTCGATAAGACTAATGTTTGTTCAAGTATATGAGGTCATGGATACTAATTATTAGTCACAAAACTCTTATCTATAAAAAAATAATAAACTAAAGAGAAGGATTTTTTTTTGAGTTCTTGTATCCTCCTTTTGTAAATTTTATTTGGTAGTTTATGCGTTGTTCTAATTTCTTTTTTATGATTCAATATGTTAAGTAATGGCGAATCGAGACAATCGAGCCCTTGTGGTGTTTTTTGAATGTTTCCTTTCGTTATTATAATCACTATCACATTTCCTGTTAATGGTTGCATTTTTTAGTTCTATTTTCTTTAATAGTAGGCATTAAAAAATATATATAGGATTTCCGGAATGTAACACATTTCGAAAGCAAAAATCTGTTTTTTTACATCCTGCTTGTCGATGCAGTCTCATATCTCGACTAATATTACTCTTAAAGGAACGATGTTTACGACATGACAGGATTTCACGTTACCCAGGTTAGATTTTTTACATTTTTGGACATATGACTTCTCGCAACGCGACGGTTCGTAACGCCATTAATAGTAACGAACAATTTGTAACGGCGACACTTCGTAACATCTACAGTTCGTAAAATATAACTATTCGAAACGACAACATTCAGTTTTTTTGGCAAATTTAGCATTACTGTGTACAATGAATGTATTTGGCATACTTTCCTACACTAAAACTAGTAGTAGTTTTTTTGAGACTACTTCTTTTTAAATATATTGTTTCACTCATATTTATGCATATACATATTTTTGTAAATATGACAACTAAATAATTTTGTTTTAAATTTTTTATCCTGAATTATCATTTTAAGTCGTAAAACTACTGTTACACGTAGATTATAATTATTTTAAAACACAATTTACAAAATATATTTTTCCACGAAATATGATGTGTTATAAATGTTTATCCTGATGCTGGTTCGTTAAATGGATAAACGTAATTTAAGTTGCCACTGGAATAAAAGTCTGTTTCCGTTTCCACCTTAACAAAAATAAACAAAACAATTCAATTATGACGTTACGAATTATACCGTTACGAATAGTTACATTTACGAACTGTCGATGTTACGAACTGTCGTCGTTACGAATTGTCGGCGTTACGAACTGTGGCGTTACGAGAATTCTTATCACGGTGTTTTCGTCACACATAGATTTCGTGTTGCTAGAATCCTGGTTATTCCGATTTTCCCTGCAGCATGACATCAATTACCAATACCTCCATGCATTTGGGCATTTTAAAGCAGTTATGAAGTTTGCATTTTCTAATTTTGGTATCTCAATCTTGTAATCTAACTTTCATTTACAACTCTTGAAGTAATGTATTACCTCCATTCATTATAGTCATGCAACTTTGACTGAATATATTATCGATTCGAGTAATTTTAGATTAAAAACACATCTATTTATGTTTCAAGGATTTGGAAAGTATGCTCTTATGCGGGGAATTGGATTGAATCATCTCCGAATACGTCAGGGGTTTCTTAAAAACATTTATTATGAAAATAATATGGGTTCTCAAAGAAAGTGAAAGATAATTTGTTTATAAGTATTAATAATTATTATTTGAAATTCCAGATATAGACAATATCAGAAATACGCAAGTCTTTATCAAAAATAATTTACAGTCATCATTAATGTACAATCAAATAATTATATTTGATCATTTTTTTTTGTTTATTTGATCATTTACGCGTGAGTGAATACAATTATTTGAAATTAAAAAAGCTGCTTCTGGAGATTTATTTCTAATAAGAGGTTTTTACTACACAATTTGGTTCTCACGCATTTTGTTTACTTATTAATATTATTTAGATCCGTTAATTCCTTCTAAATAAAAGTTGTTAATGAACAATATTATTTTTTGTTGGGCGAAGTATTTAAGTTCTTCAACCAAGATGTTGTTTTCCTTACATGTTTTTGTTTATCTTCTACCTTTGTTTATACTCAATTAATAGTATTATATTCGTTTTGTTTCATTCTTTTTGATCCGTTATCTACTTCTACTTGCAAACAAAAGTTGGCAATAAACAATATTATTTTTTGTTGGATGAAGTATTTAAGTTATTAAACCAAGTTGTTGTTTCCTTGCAGGTTTTTGTTTATTTTCTTACTTTTCTTTATGTCCAATTCAGAATTTGATACTCATTTTGTTTCATTCTTTAGATCCGTTATCTCCTTGTTAACAAAAGTTGGCAATAAACAATATTATTTTTTGTTGGAGGAAGCATTTAAGTTCTTCAACCAAGATGTTGTTTTCCTTGTAGGTTTTTGTTTATTTTCTACCTGTTCTTTATGCCCAATTAATGGTTTCATACTCGTTATGTTCAGTTAAAAATCTAATTATGTTTAGGGAAACATGAATATTAAATGTTGTTTGAACATTACATTGTAATGGTGGTTTATAGGAGGTCCAGGAAGTGATCTGGAGTTATTTCTTCCTGATGTTAAGAAGCGCATTGATATAGTCTTCAACAGTTGGAGACGACGCTTCAGGAACAAATGATTCGAGAATGCAGCCTATAAATCCATAGTAGAGTGTATCGATTCAATATGATTCGAAGTAATTCAAATCTTTCACCTCGTCAACACATGACCCAAGTATTGAATTTTCATATTCTTCGATTATACTTAATAATAATTCTTTTCGTTTACTCATGCGCCGAAGTACCTCATCGTTCGATACTTAATGTGATACTTAAAAATGGAAATTTTAAGATTATTTTACTTTCTAGCTTTGGTACTATTGTTTCCGTCGCATAAGAATCACTGTTTTTTCAACGTGAGCTTTCAATCACCTGTGATCTAAACGTAAGCCATTTTATAATGGTATATATTGTTTTCGGGGTCTGTAGATCCTGTGGAACTATTTTTTCCTGATGTTTCGTCCGAGACTGCAGCAGACATTATTAAAAGAGATACTGCAACGCTCGTAACAGTCGTAATTGCCTGTGAGCGAATTCGCTAAGGTAGAAGACGAAACGGCCTGTATGTACTTACCTACCTATATGCCATTAAAACATACTCCTTGATAAGCTATTTTGTTTTCTGAATTCGTTATTCACAATCCATTTAAGTAATTAATGGTTTCAGTGTGTTTATGGACTATTTATATTTAAATGCTTCAAATACAAATAAAACTTACCATTTTCTACATTTCGCTTAAATAGCTGTGACGTCTATATTCGTATTACGTAACGTAAGAGGAATTTTTCAAGCATAGGTATAATTAAATTACCTATATTTTTCCGTTAAATCGTTTACTAAAAAATATCTTGAGACAAAAAGTTTGTATGATATTCAGTATTCTTCTTTAAGTGCATCCTTCCAATCGGAGGTTGGATATCATCGTCACTATCTTTACACTATCTACCGCTGCTCTGAAGATATAATATATATTTATACCTCTGTGCTTCTATAGAACTGCATTTAAACCAGTCCCTTAAATTCTTCAATCAGGACACTCTCCTTCTTCCTACACTCCTTTCTCCTCTTATCTTTCCTTGTATTATCAGTCTTAGCATTTCATATCGCTACCCCCTCATTACGTGTCCCAGATATTGTAACTTTCTTATTTTCATTGTGTTTATTATTTCGTATTCTCTGCCCACTTCTCGCAATACTTCCGTGTTAGTTTTCTTCTGTATCAATGCTAGTCTGAGCATCCTCCTGTAACACCACATTTCAAAGGACTGTAGCTGATGGCTGATAAAGCTTATTTATGTGTTCTTGCTTCAATGTCCAGCATACCAACGCATTTCTTACTATTTCTTATCCTGCCCCTTATTTCTGTTAAGTTTGATCATTATTGTCCGAAATCCAGGTTGCTAGGTATTTGTATTTATCAACCCTTTCTATGGGTACATTTTCCAAATGTATCCCAAACGTTATATTTTGTTTTCTTTATTATTATCATGTATTTGGTCTTTTTTATATTAATTTTTAGTCCATATTTTTCACAGGAACTGTTTGTTTTGTTTAGCAGTAATTGTAGTTGTTCAGTAGAGCTTGCCATAATCACCGTGTCATCTGTATATATAATGTTGTTAATAAATCTTCCGTTAATTATTATTCCTTCACTTTGAGATAGTAATGCTCCTTCAAAAATGGCTTCACCATATACGGTAAATTGTAATGGAGACATAATATACATCCCTACCTCATATCTAACTCAAGATAACTCATATCTTGATTTCAATTTCTAAACTTTGTTCGTTATCTATTACAATGTGTGCTCTTCGATTCCAGTAAAGGCCTGTTATTATTCGTAAGTCCCTTTTGTCTATGTTTTTTGTCTTTAGAATTCGGACTAATTAGTCAGTATGAAACAACCTTTATTAGTTACGGAATATTATTTTGCTTTTACAGCTGCCATTTCCTCGAGGATTCAGAAATGATTATACTTCTAATAACTTTATTAGTTCCGCTTCTAACTGAATGGTTTCACCGCTGATGAGGCTACCTCTTTTATAATACTCCCATATGTTTACGATTTTAAGACATATTCTTTTCCACGGTCGTTATCTAGCAATTAAGCAACTCAATTAAATATAACATGATACTTCAACGTATCAAAATACCTTTAAATCATGTTTTTAATCGTTCATTTATTTGCGTGAAACTTTCCTTAGTAAACATGTAACGAATCATAAATGATTATGGAATAAATATATTGTTGCTAATATTTATTTATTTATTTATAAACATTCTGAAGAAATTGAAGTGGAATCTTCCAAATCAACTTACGAGTTTTAAAATTTTCACAAAATCTTTTTTTTTAATTACCTATTATGACATTTTGAAGATTTCTTGTCATCGCTTTATCTGCATTTCATCAACAGCCTTACTGTATGTTTTTAGAAATTTATGCTCATATTTATTCATTTGGGGTTTCTTTATTCAAAGACATATCGAAATGTGTTTCTTCTTTTTATTGTAAGAAAGTGTCTTGTTTTTTCAAAGTTATAACCTAAGTTGGGATTTCGATGACCAATTTCCATAACAGGAGTCTTCCGGGTGGACTACTAGTGTTCGGTTTCTGTTCCTTTGCAAGTCTGTTACCACCCATTCTATCAACGTGGTCTCTCCATGCTCTTTTTCTGACTCTAGACCATTTTACAACGTCTTGAATGTTACACAGAGTCATGATATCGCTTCTTCTTCTTCTTTGAATACCGTGCCCAAATTTTAGGCGTGGCTAGCTTCCATGACAATTTGCCGATATCCTTCCCGATCTTGCGCGGCACGTAACAATTCATCTGCTGATCAGCCAGTCCATTGACGAAGGATTCGAAGCCATGAATATTTCACAGAGGAATACCAATTCCTCTTTTTCCGTCGATCTTTCCGTTGCGTATTAACTGCAGTATCCAGTAAGTATCTACGGCTTCTCATTATATGCCCCAGATATCTTTTTAACATCTTCATCAAGTCATCTTCGCCTTGACCTGTTCTGTTTAAGACTTCTATGTTTGAAATGCGCTGAACCCATGATATTTTAAGCATTTTACGATATTACCACATCTCGAATGCTTCTAATTCATCATAATAACCTTCATGATACAAGTTTAACATCCATATAATAATACAGGATTACACATATAACATTTTAGAAACTTGACCATTAGAATCCTTCTAACTGTAAGTTCAGTTTACAATTTCTCAGTATAGATCTAAGTTTCATAAATAGTAACTTTGTCTTATGTTTTATATCTCTAAATGTTTTGCCAGTAATTACCTAATCGCAGGGTCTTCATTTCTGCCGTTCTTAGTTGCTTCATTTTTGGACAGAGATAATCATGTTTAGTTCTTTTGTTAATTCTTCAAGCTTAGAAGAAAAATAATCAAAATTCTTCACTTCATATACCTATTGTTTACAAAGTTCTTTTCCGCCGTTTTTTTTGCTGTAATGAGAATCTATTATCTTATTCCCCATCCAGAAATATTAGAATTGTACCAAGATATTCTCCCAGTTATTTAATATGCAAGGAAACAGGTATTTTTAGAACTAATGATATAAATATTAAATATAAGATACTAAGTATTATAGTACCTACTTAAAATATTTCTTCAAGTAATAATATAGTTAATACATATTGTGGTATAAGAGAAAGTTAGATCCTATTCTTGGATATACCTCATTATGAACAACAAATGTATTTAATTTTTGAGCCCATTCAACCGTTCATCAAATGATTAATTCTATGAAATTTGGGGTTTTGCTGTTGCATACATGAATAGATTTCGAATCACAAAAAGGTTTTGTAGTTTCTAAAAATCTACTACATTATCTTTAAGCAGCATTCATTGTTGTACTAGTCATTGTATGGTTATTGTCATTGTTTAGTTATTGTATTGTCGTCAAAAAGTAATTTTTTCTCTGAATAGAATTCTCGAAAGTATTAACATTAATTTACTTACTTGTATGTTTAATGCCCAAACACATTTTCGCGCATTTTTCATACTTTATTTGATATTACATATGATTAATTTTGTTCCTTCCTTAATATAAAAATGAAAATAGTTTCTATCTGTATGGGATCGGTACTCACCGGAGGGACCGCAACCGTTTGGATACAATTATAGACAGAATTTTTGATTATAAATTTTTTTAAAATATGCTGAAATTGTTTAAAAATCTAACACCTACGATTTCTTGTCTAGTACCATGACATAATCAAATGAGCGGTTTTATGTTCTATTATTTTTATTCTGTGAAGGCGAGATTTAAAACACTTTGTGTTATATATTATTATCTAGGTATTATATATGGCCTTCTGTAGCTATTATTTATAGCTATTTGTTTTATAATGGAGAATTTTTTTGTGAACTAATTTTTCGACACTGCGATTTCTCAGTTTGAAAGATTACGATAATTTATATCGTATTGTCTTAACTAAGATAGACATTTAATTTTCTCAGTACGTTTAGATGTCAGGAAAAGAAGATAAAGTATCTTATAATATGCGGCTGCTGAGGACTTACGTTTCTAATTAAATCTCTTTTTACTGATCCCAAGTTTACATTTTATTATCAAATTGAAGAAAATGATGTTAATGCTATTTTCATTTATTTGTTTATGTACATGTTATGTACTTATTTTATTATGTCACACCTTTTATTTCTTCACTTCTCCATTTTTCGACCACCATCAGTGGTGTTGCAGCCCTTCAACATCAAATTTGCTGTGCTACACTGTTCTGTGCTTGGGTTTCCTATTTTCCAGTATTTTGTCTCACCCCATCTATTCAACTGAGCTTTGGTCGATATTATTTTCTCCTACCCACAGGTTGCGGACTTCAAATTATTTTTATCACATTTATTCTAGTTTCGGACCTTTTGTAGACTCTTTTGTTTCATCAGCTTTAGTGTGTAGGTAGCATAAACGTTGTTTTGCTTTGCCCTATATGAAGTCCCATTCTTTCTTCTGTCACTGTTAGGTCCGTTGGACTTAACGTGGTTCTTGCTTGATTCTCGTTATACTACGTCAGCATACGGTAAAGTCTATAAGTACTGATTTATTTGTTTATTTTATACATTTTATTACGCAATATCCATTGTTTCATACTTCAGTAAACACTTTGGACCTAGTCTTTTTCTTTCTTTAACCTAATAAAGAAAAGTCTCTCTTAATACCGCTAGTGCTTTAGACTATTATAATAGCAGGGTAGTCTATTTCTTGGACCTATGGTATACCAGGAAGGTAAGAGACCAATGCCACGCTTCAATCGCATATCGTTATTATACCCCTGGTTATACTCGCGGAACTCATTTTGTTCAGACTGAGTCGACTAGGGGTCTTTAGATATTTTAAAAATGTCTACGACTGGCACCCGTTTTCTCTGGTGCCAGTGATTGAACCTAGGTGTGCCTAGGTCTTTTGTGTGATAATCAGATATTCTACTGTTGTGAACTGTCCGGTCCCTTTCCATATAATAAGTAGTGCATCTATTTGCCTAGTGTTTTTTTTGTGTTTATGATAGTGTCTGTATTTTTTGTCATTGGCAAAAAAAATTGAAGTATTACCATCTTATCATAAGATACTGGGAATACTTTTTATTTCCTAGTAACCTGACTAGTTTTGTGAAAGATACCTACTTAATATGTATTACATATTTTATATTCTGTTGTCTGTTTTTTGATTTCAAGGTTATGTTTATCAATTCTTCTTCTTCTTATACAGAGAGATCTGCAATCTGCAGGCATATCTGCAAGTATCTCTCTAGGAAATAATAAAAAAACTTCTTCTTTGTATTTGAATTAGTCTCATTACAATTTTATTGATTATTAATTGCAGTTCTCTTATGGTCGGATTTTTTCTTAGTATTCACATACGGACGATATTTCTGCCATATCAGATAAAGTGCTTCAATAATTAGTATCCTATGATTTTGTCTATGGTTTTTTGTCTCCAGTGTAGTCTTTTGACTATATTGCCAAAAGCCTGACTGGACCGTTTATGTAGTGCCCTAGAATAACATGTCACATCATATAACATATTTTGTATTAGATTTAAGATAAATTACACCAATTGCAAGCAAAAATAATGATCTGAATCTAGAACTGTTGCCAACAGTGTAACATTTACGTATACATTGAAAGATATCTTTTATGTATCTGAACAGTATATTTTTAAGTAAACATACAAAATTGATGGTAATTTTAAAACTAATTAGTATAATTTTTGGACCACGTTTTCTAGGAATGAGCAATGCAAGGACCTACTAATGGATTTTTCCATCTTTTCGGTTAATGTATGAAAAAAGCTGTACACGACTTTAAAAAAAATTGAAAAGACTGTCGAATCATTTTATTTGTCTACTACATATTTTAGATTTTTAGAAATTTGATAATTGTATTGCAACTTCGAAAAGACAGACTTAAAGAACTAAGACGAAAGCATGTTTTAAAGCAAATGAATCTCACCCGTTGAAATGAGCAAATAGATCGGTAGAGTTTTGAAAATTTCGTAGCCAACTGTATTTTGCAATGATTTTGAATAAATATGTGGTTTATACTATATTATGTACTACGATCACCACCTACATAATATAATAAATGTCTCTTGAAACATCAGTGAAATACTAGTAGCAACATTTCAAATAGTGATAAATTATGGTCAGATCTGTGGGGCAAAAATAGCTACTCTATGTAGGCGGGTAGACAACTGCCTAATGTCAAAATTCCTCTCAGTCCGTAGCTTAATTATCGTCTTTCTTTTTTAAAGTTGTTAATTTTAACATTCCTTTTTAAAAGAAAGCATTAACTATTTTAAAAACATGTTCAATTTATCTAACAAGATAATCTCAATATGTGAAAATGTTTGGGAGTCTGAAATATTTTGTATATTATGTAATTAATTATTTTTTGTAACTCAATTGAAATGAAACTAAATTGGTAATTAGTAAAGAAACACCTCACATGTGGTGGTCAATGGGTCGGACACGCGCCAACTCGTAACTTTTAATGACAAACATTTTCAAATCAAAATGTACACCGGCCAATTCGTAACTTTTCTTACCTGACCTGCCAACTTGAAACTTTCTTCAGGTGAATTCGAAACCATTGATTAAATCTAATACCTTAAATCTAAACCGAATGTTTCTTGGTTTGCTTAAAAACATTATATTTGTATTTTATGTACCTATAAAAATTGGCAAAAATTGAAATATCTTAAGGTGATACAGTAGCGATCAACAGTTAGCCAAAACGCGTTCCAAGATTGCAGCTGTAATTTTGAATATTTTTTCGAGATATTTGGCACACGTATTCGTAATTTAATAAAGAATGGCGGTACAGAGCCCAATTTGAAAAATATATTAATATGTGGAAATGACTCTGTAATTAAATACAATATTAAAAAACGAGCCTGTACCGTCTTTAAGAAGAAAAAAAAATACACTTTCTTCAAATAAACTTTTTTATCCGATGCCTAGATTTTGTGTCATTTTGGAACTACTAATGAAATAAAAAATTTTAGTAGTTCCAAAATGACACAAAATCTAGGCATCGGATAAAAAGTTTATTTGAAGAAAATGTATTTTTTTGTTCTTCTTAATGGCGGTACAGGCTCGTTTTTTTAATATTATATTTAATTACAGAGTAATTTCCACATATTAATATATTTTTCAAATTGGGCTCTGTACCGCCATTCTTTATTATATTACGAATACGTGTACCAAATATCTCGAAAAAATATTCAAAATTACAGCCGCAATCTTGGAACGCGTTTTCGCTACCTGTTGATCGCTACTGTTTCTTCTTAATAAAATAATTGAAACAATAATATAGTGTTTTATTAACACGTGTTATAAATATTATTTCCATCAAGTATAGCTCTACACGAGCTTGGTTTTTATCAAGTAATTGTAAATTTAATATTTATATGTTTCGCAATGATAAATTATTTAAATCCATCTGATAATTTAAAAGCAAAGACATTTTCCATATGTTTATTTCAAGTCTAAAAGATTATACTATACCTTTATTTAGTATACCTTTATTTAGTTACGAATTCACCAGTAGTTAATCGGTTACCGAAAAATTACCTGAGGGTTAAAGTTACCAATTGGCCTGTAATTAGGATGGGGGATTAAAATAGTTACGAATTCACCGGGACCCAATGGGTCTAAACCAGCGTTTCCCAACCGGTGGGTCGCGACGTGGTTCTTACAGTAGTTGATTACCGTACAGTGACCGTGCACAACCTGGCAACGGCACCAGTCCGTGGGTGATTGATGGGTCGCGAATATGAAAAATCATCAGGGCCTGTATTCCGTGCACTGTAGATATCTACACGTCGCTTTCTATCGATGTCAATTTTAGTAAAAATATTTGAATTTTTAGCTTTAATTGAATTATTTTCTAGTTTTGCTAGGTTATACTCTAATTGATGTTGAAGTGACACAAAACAAGAAAATATTTGAATTAAAACTAAAAATTAAAATATATTGACATCGCGCCGATCGCTTTCTATTAATGTCAATATATTTGAATTTTTAGTTTTAATTCAAATATTTTCTTGTTTTACTAAGTCTCACTTCAGCATCAATTAGAGTATAACCTAACAAAACTAGAAAATAATTCAATTAAAGCTAAAATTCAAATATTTTTACGAAAATTGACATCGATAGAAAGCGACGTGTAGATATCTACAGTGCACGGAATCCAGGCCCAGAAGGTGGGTCGCCAGACATAAAAGGTTGGGAACCACTGGTCTAAACTATTGAGAAGTCTGAATTCTTTAGATCTAATTATAACTGATTGTTAAGACTAGCGTATCCCAATGTTAGACTGGGGACCTCAAAATGATCAAGCTTCTTTTTAATAGAAGTTTTATAGAAGCCTTGCACAGACTTTATTAACAGTGAATTTATTATACAGTGAGCACGTAAAGGTTGGAATACATTCATTTTCTCAAGAATGGACGATTTTGGAAAAAATCCCGAAACAGGTCAATTTTTATTTTTAAATTACGACTTTTTGGCATACATATGATACTAGTAACGTCACCCGTCTGGGCGCGATGACGTCATCGATGATTTTTTTAAATGAGAATAGGGGTCGTATGATAGCTCATTTGAAAGGTAATTCAATTCTTTATTCAGTAATATAAACATTAACATAATTATTTATACAGGGTGCCTAAAAATTTTTTTTTAATTAAATTCATTGACATAAAAAGAATAATGTGTGTAATTTATTTAATTCAAAATACATTTTACTGCTATCAGAACACAGAAAAAAATGTTTTTTGGCAAATAAATGTTGTTTTTTTGCCTAAATTCAATATTAAAGCAGCCACCCACCAGCCTCGTGACAATTTGAACATTTAATTTAAGCCAATATCAATGATTATTTTTCAAATATTCATTTTTTTCTGTTTTCTGAGAGCAGTGAAATGTATTTTGAATTAAATAAATTACACATATTCTTCTTTTTGTCAATAAATTTTTTCAAAAAAAAATTTTTTGGACACCCTGTATATAAATAATTATGTAAATGTTTATATTACTGAATAGAGAATTGAATTACCTTTCAAATGAGCTATCACACGACCACTATTCTCATTTAAAAAAATCATCGATGACGTCATCACGCCCAGATGGGTGACGTCACTAGTATGATATATATGCCAAAAAGTCGTAATTTAAAAATAAAAATTGACCTGTTTTGGGATTTTTTTCCAAAATCGTCCATTCTCGAGAAAATGAATTTATTCCAACCTTTACGTGCTCATTGTATAATAATAACTTTATATTCATATCAGTGAAGCAGATTCAAAAGTCAGGAAAATATCCTTTCAAAATTTTTTGAGCTTCGTTAACTACTGTTCACTTATTTTTTTACACAAGCGGTTCTCGCTAACTGCATCTAATTTTCTCTGAAAACTATATGTAAGAGAGGAAACATTTAGTTATTTCGCAATGTGATCCACCAGGATGTGTTTATCAGTGATGACATTTTGTCTCTATTGTCTCTTACTGTGAACATGGTGGTGTTTTGTTCTTGTAAGAACCTGGCGATTTCATCGAGTTTATCAAATGCATCGGCTAGATAAACCAATTTCATTCGCCATTTTTCATTGTACGATAGTTTCAGTATGGTTAACAGATATAGAAGTGGTTTCACTGTCATAAACATTAAGCCCGTCAATAGTTCAAATACTCTTTGCTGAAAGTTTTGCTCTGTAAATCCAATTCACTTCAATGTGCAGAAGGTGTGATTGTACTGACTTTCTATGTCTTCACACGCCTTTTTAAAAAGTCTTGATTGGTTGGATGGGACTTGACACAACTGACAATTTGTATGACTTGATTAAAAACTTTCTTCAAAGATCTCTTTCTTCAAAGACAAGAGCCTTGAAATGAAAAACGACTGCTTCCACGGATTCTAGAGTTCTGTTAGAACTAGAAGAAAGAAGGCAACTTTGTAACTAGATCTTAAAGAAAAATATACTCTCACTACATAATTATGTTCCCTTTATTATTAAATGGTGGAAACACCTATCAACAAGAATAATAACAGACTAAGACAGGTTTAACATTGTTAGGAACACATAAAAAGAATGAAAGAAAGTAAAACATAATCTTTTAAATTATTGTTTAATAATAGTCTCTATACCATAATTTACTTTGGCATGTTTCATATATCTGAAAATTTACTTCATATTGAAAGGTATTCCAAACCCATTTTTTGTGGTCTCAACCATAAAATTAAATAGTCAAGAGAAAAACAAACAATAGTTTACTGCTAGTGGTTAGTCAGTCTATGGGTGGTCCGCCATGGTATGTACATAAAGGCCTTTTATGCTTAACTGACACAATGGTGGTACTTTGTAAAGTACCCAGCAGAAAGTTTAATTTCGAGGTACTTTTTTGATGAATACGTTTGGAATGGATTTGAATAGTTGTAAATTATAAATAGTAGAAACCACATAAACAACTGGTATTGCAAAATATAGTGGGACATCTCAAGAATAAGTTTTTGTTTAGTTTGAATAACTTAAAGCCATATAAGGATATTCTGAATGAGTTTAGTTGCAAAACACATTTGCAATATGTTTTTGTTAGATACTCATGTCTACACAGAGATGAATTATGGGGCAACCATTGCAAGGCAGATTTACACTCTGTACGTTATATATGGACAAAAACATTTTTGCAGATGTGAATTTTTGGTATTTGTAAACAAAAATCCAAGAAGATTAGCTCGGTTATAAATTTACAAGTTTTTGATCGTTTTGGTATATTTTTCATTAATTTTTAAAATCAAACGTATTGAATTATTTATTATTCAAATATACCTATCCTGTTTTTGAAATTTGTTATAAAATTAATGTTATGTTGTGAAGCTGACCATTAATCACAATAACCAATTTAAAAAGTGTTCATTGGTATGACAGTTAAATCTGAAAAATAATCTTGGCTTCCATTGCGAATGATTAAATATTTATTTATGAAGTAATGATTTTAGCAATTTGTTTGTTCAGTTTTAATCGAATAGATACCTGCTGTAGAAGCTGTGTCGCCAGAAAATAAATACAGGCAATAGGTTGTTAATATTTTATTAATAAATTCAAATGTTCAAGGTTTTGATTGACTGATTAAATTTTGTAAACACCAAATGTATTATTTATATTTAATTCTGGGTTTATACATTTGAACAGGAATTTACCCCTTATTCTGTATAATACTTATTTTTTCTCCCATGAGTCAAATATCGGATGATTTTCTTACATTAGCACATTCCTGGGCGGCATAATGACGTTTGCTTAACATTTAATTTTTCAATCATTAAGATGATCTTAAATGATCATTATTTTTGTCTTCTTACAATTTAGTTTTAGGCCGTATTTGTTACATGTTTCTACAAAATTATTCATCATCCACGTTTTCTTATGCTATTGTTTTTCTTTGTCTTCATTTCACCACTAGGTTCCTCAGTTCTTTGTATTATTTTTGTTTTCTATGCATCACCCGATCCTCTTTTGCTGTTGTCTAATTTAATACAGCGTACAATTTCATTTTTATTGGGAATGATTTCTTGCATTCATTTCTGAATTATATTTGAAATCTCCTTTTCTTGGCCTTATCCTTCTTGAAATCCTGTTTTCTATTCTCCTGTCAAAATCAAGATAATTATAATTTCTTCATTCATTTCTGAATGATATTTGAAATCTCCTTTTTTTGACCTTATCCTTCTTTTTATTGATCTTGTTTACTTCTGTTTTATTTAGTTTAATACAACTAATTGCCTGGAATAGTGACTAGGCACTAGATTATCTAGAATCTAGATTATCGGGTTCTATTTTGGCTGACAAAAGAAAATTTTCAATTCATAATTAATTCAACTGAGCCGCCAATTTGTTTCGGAGGGCACATAGAGCCGCCGGTCACGGCTACGTAATTAGTCGTTAACGCTAAAATCTGAATCACAATTCAATTGACTGAAAAAGGATAACGATGTTATAACAACAATAGGACTATAAAATTTCTTTTTACAACTTATTCTTGACATTTATTGCTGATTATTATATTTTCGTTATACATATTTCATTTGATATAGTTAAATCTATTCATTTTTGTCACTTTAAAATACCAAAGGACATAATAGTTAATTTGTTTTTAATTGGTAGAACACTTAGTTTCATTGGGTATATGACTTTAAAAACAAATTTTTCTTTGTACCATCTTTATTACATGGTTCAGGTGTCGTTATCTGTCATGGATATGAATTCGTCCTTGATTTTAAAATTAAAAAAAATTAAACAATAAATATAGTACCTATTGTCATACAATGAATCACCGCGTGGTTGCAACGTGATTGCAAAAAATATCAATTAACGACAAAAATTTTAATTGCATAATCGAGCTATTCTTTTGGACCGTTATTTTGATTGCAATTCTCTCTACATACTATCAAATACTGAGTGTTCAAGAAACCCTAGGTCTAAGTGATTATCTTTCCTTGTCCCTATCAGTCAGCTGTTTGTGTATCGACAATTAGTGAAAAAGCTTACGAATATATCCTATGTCTTTCATCATAAATTAGGCTAGGTATAAAATAAGGTTCCATGACATCTCGTGACGCGACAGTTCGTAACCCCACACATGGCAACGGACAATTCGTAACGGCGACATTTCGTAACGGCGATAGTTCGTAACTATACATATTCGTAACGGTATAATTAGTAACGCCAACGTTTAATTTTTTTAGCAAATTTAGTATTAGTGAATTTATCCTAAAATGCATTTTGTATACATTCCTATACTAAATGTAATGGTACTTTTTTTGGTCACTTCTTTTTATACATATTTCACCCATATTTTTACATTATATTCTTGTTAATATGACAACTAAAGAATTTTTTTTAAAGTAAGTCTTATATTTGTCTTATATTTGTCTACGAAATATGAAATGTGTTAAAAATGTTTATTGTGATGCTGGTTCGTTAATGATAAACGTAATTTCAATTCTGAGGGCACATCCAAGGTGCACCATGGTTTTCGGAGTCAGCACCGAGTCCGTGTACGAATAATTCTTCGTATTTAAACTGACCTGTCCAAAGTGCACCTTCACCCTGGCAACTGAATACAAAGCTGACTCCGAAAACCGGCAGTTTTCACGTTAACAAAAAAAAAAACAGAATAATTCAATTTTGACGTTACGAATTATACCGTTACGAATTGTGTCGTTACGTTACGAACTGTCGCCGTTACGAATTAACCTCGCTACGAATTGTCCGTTACCATTTTTGAGGGGTTACGAACTGTTGCGTTACGAGATGTCCCGTCACGATAAAATAAATAAAAATACACCAAAAAACACCACCTTTCGGCAGAATATTTACGGGTTTATTAAATATAGTTCATTAGACAATACATGTTGGCGTTGTATTTCTGTGCATTAAAAAGGATCTTGTAGGAAACACTATTTTTTTGATAGAGCTCAGTATACATTACGACTGATATTTTTTTTTAACTTAAATTAGACGTTTTAGTTCGATTTGTTCTGCAACAATACATAAAATAACTTCAACTCAACCTAAATATTAAACATACACTCTGTTTTATTAGTTAGAACAAGTTACATCTTGATTTAGAGTCTGTAATGGATCCAAATAACTCTGATTACAAAAGTTGATTTGTAACTTCTCGCAGATTATTTCTTATTTTTACTTTGTTTAATGTTAAACTTTGGAATTCAAATTTTGGTTTTATTTAAATTTGAGTTGTGCTCATTGCCTAAGTTATTCCCACTCTCCAGCATTTTTGAGGCCTTCCTCATCTTCTGCAGTTTGGTGGAATTAATTCCACAATCTTTTTCGGGAGCCTTGTATTTTCCATCCTAGGGACATATCCATACCATATCAGTTGGCAATCGCGGAAATTGTCGAATGTCACTCCCACACGCAAACCGTGAAAAAATGTGAAGAATAGCAAGGATGTAGACTTGCCAAGGTAACACTAAGGAACCTTGAAAAGTCAGCAACAAAGAAGTACATACTTGGGATTGACCAGAAAAAACCTACGCTTGACAGTTTATTTTTAAGTGGCCATTTTCAACTAAGCAGTCACTTATAAGGGAGATGAATCACAGTCCATATAAGGAAGATATCCCGTGGTGACTTGTCCACCTTCACGGAAATGGCAGGATGGAAAATGATTTAAGGACGACAGCTCACTGAGAGGGTGTACCATGGATCAATTGTGTGCTAAGTGCTGTGGGACTTGATTCACCCTCCCTACTCTACAGATACAGATACCATCTCAGTTGCTTTTTCTCCATATCTCGTTATTGAGCTTCAACTCCCATTAGTCGTTTTATCTCATCGTTGCGAGCTCTCTCTCTCTCTCTGCGAGATACTTGAATTGACCCACTAAGTTTCTTTCGACTGCCTTGTTTTGTTATCCTCCATTATTCTCCCAAGTTTCTGCTGCGTAATAACAGACTACTTCTAATAAAAATTTCATATAATGTTATAGTTCTTTTCCCTATTTCTTTAATCCAGAGTATACTGTTCAAACAGCCTATCGTTCTTCTAGCATGCATTCATCTTATTTTTATTTCTTTATCATCTTTCTCTGTCGAGTAAAAAAACACTCCAAGGTATTATTCGTCAGCGCTAGGAACAACTTTCGAAATTTTTCTGATCTGCGCAGGTAGCAGACACAGAAATTATTAGGGTAGAAAGAAATGGATAAATGCCGGGACTCTTCTACCTGATTTTTAAACCTAGTTTACAGCTCGTGTTTTTCAAAATCGTTCCTAGTTTTGACAAACTATACGAGTATTGGTCTCAGTTCCTATCGGAAGATACTTAGTTTTTCTGTATTAAGTTGCAACCTCCACTTTTATATTCCTCTTGAAGTTTCCTTGCCATATGTTCCAGATCCTCTTTATCATTGGTTATGATAATCTGGTCATCAGCAAATGACCATTTACTCATGACCAGATTTTCCATTGTTTCAAGTTTCGGTGCCTTCATAACTTATATGTTAAAAACAAGGTTGGCGAAGTAGAGCATTCTTACGTAGACCTCTATTGACAAGGAATTTCTGTAATTGTCTATTTCCATTTTTAATTTGTGATGCAGTTTTCCTTCATGTAAATTTGGTAAGGGTTTGAATAGAGTGAAGTTTATGTTGGTTATTATGCTACGTTCATTCCTAAGCTAAGCTTAAATTCGCACCCATCAGTGGTTGTACAGAGTCGTCGCAGCTTGTCATTGGTTAGAAATTAGTTTCTAGCCAATGACAAGCTGCAACCACCCGACACACTCACCGATAGGTATGGATTCGAGCTTAGCTTGGGAAGGAACGTATCATAATATTTTCCAGAGTTGCTTATAGGCGCTGGATCACAAGCCTTTTGTAAGTCAGTAAACGTAAAGTAGGTCTAAATTATTTTTTACAAATATCTATTGGAGTTATGTACTGAGAAATCTCAATTCAATAAGAATAAGTTTACACTTTGTTGATATTTTTGTCTCGAAAAATAATATGACTGTTAGAGAATTGATCCGCAAGTTGTTGCAGAACAAATATAATTATGTATGTTCTCGTTTTAAAATTATGCCCCACTATATAGATCATCTTTTTAATTTTAAATATGGTAGGTGTCTTTTGTTACCCACGTTTTTATTTAAAGCATTCCAGTATTTGAACATTTCATTTCAGTAAACAAGTAGTGTTCACTGTAATTATATTTATTTTGCAAGGTAGAGTGCTGCATTGATGATACGAAAACTTCTAATGGCGTACAATGACATCAATATAGTGAAATGCGATTATTTTTCTTACATCAACAAATAAACTCACTCAATGTAACATTTCACGAAATCCCCGTAGAGACAAAAAGACTGTGAATGGCGATGTTGCATCGAAATATTATTAGAATGCATACAATCGTGAGAACTAGTTTTCGTAGAAACAATGCTGCACTCTTGTTTGTAATAGGAACAAGTGTCAAACTTAGGAATATAGTCTCAATGAAAAAGAAATAACCAATGTAACTGTTTAAATCTGAGATAAAACTTAACGGCTCAACAGGATGGAACTTCAGGGTACTATATATCGAAAAGAACTGAAGAATCGTAGTACTTTTATAAAGAAAGTTCTATAATTTATTTTTATATAATCGGACTCGTATCAACCTTTCCCGGATTTCAACGCGATTTGAGCCTTTAAGTTTTTAATGCACGTATAGTAGCAGGATTTTTTTGAATAATGCTGTACATGATCAGCACGTTGTAGCTTTGCATTATTTGCGCTATATATTTATTTATTTATTCTTCACGTATGTATTGGAAATAGTTAAATAAAATAATTTATTCTGGAAACATTCGGCAACTCGGTCAGATTCTTAATCACCTGCAAAACTATTTCGTTCTGAGCAATGTACATTATGTGGCTACCTTTTCCTACACCAAAGAAATATCTACTATTGTATAATAAAATTAAAATATTAGTTGGGGTATTATATCACTCCAATTGATGTGAATATGTAAAAAATATTGCTATATATATTGTACAGCTAGTCATAGTCAAAATACGCTTATAAAATATAAATAAAATGTGTTACTGTTTTTATAGAACTAACATTTGTTTTATTTAAACCATTCTCCTACAACAATTTGAAGTTTTATTTTCGGAGAAATAAAAACTCTATTGGAACCAGGTTTCTGGTTAAGCCTATTAGTGGTTTCTATTACTTGCAAACCAAACGAACAATGAGAAAGAAGACAACGGAGAAGTCTAAAAGTTGCACTTCACTACCTGTCTTCTCATCATGGCCAAATTCCAACAAAAACTTGGTTCCGATACTCAGTTGGAGTAAAGCTAATGTAAAATATAGTTTCTTCTGTAAATTATGAATGCCATTATCAGATAGATGGGAAAACCCCTTTTTTCCAAGGATCCTTTGCAGTATAATAATTACACTTAAATAAAAAAGAACTTTTTATATTACCACGTTTTTATTATTTATAGGACATAATATAAAAAAGTATTACAAAAACAACTACATATTTTCAAATCAAAATGTCAATTTTAAAGATAAAAAGTACCCGAGCCTCCCGTGTGAAAGCTAGGTACCCTAACCTATATTAAATGTTGGGTATTGAGATAAATATTTGGCATATAAGTTCTAGTGTAACAGTATTATAGTAAGTATTCTTTTTTGGAATAATAAAACTCAATACGCTGTTGAATATTGCACTGTCATCGAGTTCTGAGCTATTCAGAAAATTTCAGATCTGTAGCTATGGTTTGTTTTTAAACCAGGAGGAGTAAACCAAAAAGACAGCTTCACACCCAAGAAAGTCACTAGAAAAATCACCAAATACATCTTTTTTGGTTGATCATATCGGCCTTCGACGGTAATCCATACATATTATATAACTATTCGCTAAAGAGTTCTAAAAACAACTGTTTTTTTATATAAAAGACTAAAAATCTAAAAATTAAAGGAATAAAGCAGAAAACAAAAAATCGCCGATATAACTTAAATTAACCTATGAAATGCCAGTAGTGTGAAAATTTCATAAATGTCATTAGTGTCAAAATTTTATAACAGTGAAATAAACTTGCCTGAGGTTGGACCAATTACAAACCAGCGTTACTGTGCGGTAAATTTTAATCACTCATCTTGGTTTAAAAACAGACCATAGTAGGGAAGTATGTTTAAAATCGATAACAAGATTTTTCGGACAAAGTGACAAAGAACAAGTGAAGTATGTATATAAAAACGTTTTAAAAATAGTGGTTAGTGACAAAACTATTGAACAATATTGCTGTAAAACTATTTTATTGTAGTATGGTTTACATTGCTCCTTCTTCTTTGGAGGAGGTCTTCATTATTGGAGGTTATAGCTGTTATAGTGACCAACATTTCTCTGACCACCAGTTTCGGTGGTAATAAACGATATTAAAAGACTTCTAAATCTGGTGAGAAACGTGTATAATGAGATAATATAGACGTGAACCAATTTTTCGGCATATTATAGGATACAGTTTTATTCAAGTTAGATTCTTTACATTGGAATATTAACGTGATCACCAGGCTCTCCTTTTTCTTCTTGTCTGGCCTTACAACTCGGGACGAGTCAGCCTTAGCGCCATTCACTATCGCCCTACATGGTTTCGCCCTACATACGTGTTTCTATCTCTTATCGTCCTGCCCCAATCTTAGGAAAATCTGCTTTAACATCATCCATCCATCTTTTCCTGGGACGGCCTACAGAGCGTCTATCATCTGGTCTCTCCCCAAAAATTTTTTTGTTGTCCTCTGATCTTACCACATGCCCTGCCCATCTTATTCACATAGCTTTTATAAGTCTGATTCTGTTTTCACTACCATACAGACTCACCAACTCAGCATTGCGGCGTCTTCTCCAATCTCCTGTTAGTGCGTCTTTTTGAGAGCCAAATATCATTGTCAGAACCTTTCTTTGAAAATATCAACAGTTTATTTATTTCCAGTTGATTGACGGCCCAAATTTCACTGCCATAAGTAACAACTGGGCGATAATTGACTTATACAGTCTTGCTCAGAATGTTTTTGGCGTATATCTAAATCTAAATAATGCTGAAAAATAGTATAATGTTTCATTCACAGCAATTATCCTTGCTGAGATCTCTTTTCTATTTGGCGGTCATCTATGATATTACCACACCAGATAGTTAAATTATTTTACTAATTCGAAGTTGTGATCATTAAGAGTTAAATACTGTATAATTTTAGGCACTCGATTTTTTAGTTGCTACCATGTATTTCGTCTTTTCTTCACTTATTCGGAGACCCAGATTACCTGCTTCGAGTTATTAAAACACTTCTTATCAACAAAGGCCAACACTAATTTTGAACCTAGATTGACAAAACCCTCTATTAATTCAGACGATATTTTACTTACTGTCTGTTGCAAGGCAACATTGAACAGCAATGGTGACAGCTAATGTTTTATATTACATGCCGTTGATATGACTGGAAGAACACATTGATTGTATACTTTCCTTTTAAGATTTAAAGGAATCTCATTGCTGAATCTGAATATGTCTTTCAATCTGATTGCCTCTAGAAATTTGGTGTCGTGTCCGAGATGTCGATATCTCTGTAGTAAGAACTGCTGTAGTAAAGTAAAGGAGGTAAAGTTATGATTAATACAAAATTTTATAAAATTATATCTAATAAATGAAAATAATAAATTATTAAGTTAAATTGAATTCAATTCAATGTTCCATCTAAACTAATTAAAATAATAAAAAACTACAACAAAACGAATTACTGTAAATAACCTACCAGAGTTTTTTCAACCATACAAGTCGAAGGTCGTGGTTGAAATAATTGCGTTGAGCAAATAATATAATGAAGCTGTAGCAAAAAAAAAGAAGTTACTGAACCTCTGTCGGAAATATTAATTTGTAATGGAATTATGTTTAAATTTTCCGTGGTAATTACTAATAGGAGTAGGTATCGAAAAATAGAGAATATATTGCTGTTCCTTTTACTCTACTTTACTGTTAATATCATACCGTATGATGTAAATCTATGGAACAAATAAATTATTTCAGAAACGGACGACTTTTAAGAAAATCTTAAAACACGTCAATTTTAATTTTAATTACGTCATCAGTTTGGCAATTTTTTTTTAATTCAAACCGAGGTCACGGGACACCTCATTCGAAAGATCTCCTAGAAGAAAATATTTGAATATTTCTACGGGGTTAACCAAAACACAATTTAATTCGCAATTAACTTTATTATTAACAAAATTAACTTATAATACACTCACCGCCACAATTAATCGCGTACCTTGTATTTCTTTCAGTTTGCATAAATTGTCAATCTTGGACCACACTTTATAAAATATATGGTGTAAACTACTTTTGAGCAAAGGAAAACAATAAAATTATTGAAAAAAAGTCGTTTATCAAGAGATGCTTCGCAAAAATCGAATGTTTAAAAAGAAGAAAAGATGAAGAAAATTCAAACAAACATAATTTTGAAAATTATAGTCTAATTAAATAAATATCAGTATTAATAACAGGTATAGGGCCAGAGGCAGCCGGTTAGGCAATCCAATCATGATATCCTGGATATCCGATTGGTGGATATTTATCGCGGCCCTCTTGAGCTTTCCGAATGATGTATGGACTAGGTACTCTTGCTTTTACCAGTTTTTTAAGGTTGTCAGAAAGAAATTTGAGAGCTTTCAGTCCATCTCACGTCGCCCCACAACTGCTCTCACAATACCGTAGAACTATTGGACATCTTGGATATTAAAGCACCCTAATATGTCTGTGTAGATTTTGGCGTTCGATCCGACCATCACTTGTGACATCGTTGCCGTATCCTCTATTTTTTCATATTATCACGTTACAATTTTTGTGATATTATACACGAGCGTGACACCCTCAAAAAAGCGCTTAGTTTTCGAGATACTGACCACAGAGGGATGAATGGCTAATTTTATTCATACTTTATATTTTCGAGATTGCTGAAAAAGAAAATGAAGTTTATTTTTAATTTTATGTGGGGGAACATTGTCAAAATCGCAATTTTAACCTAAAAATAAAAAAAAAGAAATCACGTTTTTTTGCGTTTACCTCGCTACAACTCTGTTCCATTTTAATATTTTTTTCTGAAATTTTTACACTATATAGCTGTAACATTTCTGAAGACAAAGGTATCTGCCTCAAGTTTTTATTCTTATCAAGATAAAGGTTATGAATTTTTCAAAGAAAAAGGTGCGGATTTGTGCATTGCAAAGTTTAATCGCAAAAGTTGTGTGACGAAGTTTAAAATTTAGCTTCTCAATCACGTTTATTTTAAAGTAAAGAGTACAAAGAAGTTTTCTGGTAAGTTTTAGATCAAAATGTTTTATAGAAAAAAAAAATAGTGCAACTTTTAATGTCAGCATTAGAAATCCCCAATATAACGCTTATTTTTTGAGGGACAGACAATCTAGGTCTAATTTCTCACATTTAGTACTATCCTTGGATTATAAGCTTTCATTTGACACCTCATTTGTCATTTTACCTAGTATAATGACGGAAAAGTAAACGTTATTATTCTTTTATTCTTGTAGGTACATTTAACATTGATTGAAATTATGAAAGAAATATATAGAAAACAGCATGGCAACACTGTGACCCACAAACATAAAAAGTCAGCCACATTCAGCTGTGCGTTACATAGGGTGCTTTAATATCCAAGATGTCCGAACTATTATACTACACTACATAATATTATAGTCCATGTGGTGAGACCGCTTCCGTCTGAAAAATTTTTTGATTCGGTTTCTTTGTGGATTCATATTTAAAAATGTTCCCTTTAAACAAATCTGAAGGGTGTCAGGCAGAATTTTTGGGCAGAAATTGTTTAAACAATTTTTTTAAACAAATACAAAAGATTGTTTTTTGCTCTGGAACATATATTTTTAGGTTTTTTTGGTCAATCAAATCAGGAAAGGTATCTTGTAATTTTTCTTAGAAATTGATAGTTTTCGAGTTATAGGTGATTTAATATCTGAAAAAGGCGAAATACGCATTATTGAGACTTAAAAACTCATATTTAAATTAGTATTTTTGATGTTGCAACAGTGCCGCGCCAGCACGTGGTAGCGCCTGTGTGCAAAACATTTAATGGCGCCTAAAAAGAACAATTATTTATTGTAACTAAAAAAAATTAACTAAGAATTCTTACACATCCAACAGAAAAATAAAGTAAGTTAAAATAATTAAATAAAAATAAATATTTGGCGTAACAGCATAAAAAACTAAATATTATAGGTATAGTAGGTAAACATGAAATACTGTATAAAAAATATATGTGAAAATATAGCTATTTTATAAAAAATTATGTTTCGCGTCTTTCGCGTCTTCAGTACGAAAAATCTTTTTGTAATATGATGAATATCAATTTGATTTAATACTGACGACTCTATAGGGATGGTAGATTAATTTGTCAACCGTTCCTGACTGATGGTAAATCTTAAATAATTTTTTATAAGTTTCAGTTTAGAAATACACTAGTGGCATCAGATATGGGCAGAGTGGGCAAAATGCGAAGAGCTATTGTTAAATTTGGGTAAACTGTAGTAAGTTCGTTTAAAAATATAAATTTTAAAATTTTACAATCATCATTATTTAATTCTTTTAACAAAGGCTGAAGCTGTATAATTTCTTCAAACAAATCGTCTCCCTCTATATCTAGATGATCAATAAATCTCATTTTTTTTTACAAATTTCTACACAAAAGTTTTAATTGTGAGTTTTCTGTACTGTCGTTCAAATTATATAAAAATTTGAAAGAATCAACATGATTCTCCAATATGGAAAATCTTTCATTTACTGAAATTAATGCTTGGTCGAGAACACAATAAAAGAAATGAACTTTGTATGACATTTAAGGATCCAAAATCTGTTCGTCTTTATGTTCGTAATCGAACTGCCTGCTTTTATTCCGACGCCGTAACTGTGTGGCTGGTTGAAAACTGGGCTCCACATCCAGTTTCTCTGCAGTTTTATTTGCTGTAGTAATAACATCATTAAATTTGCTATCTATCCGAAACTAGAGCAAGAATTATTTTAAGGGTGTAGACGTAAAATTTCGCTTCAATGTGTTTTAAATGAATTAATTTTTTTGGAATCCTGAGAAAACTCATAAGTATTTTTGAAAAATTTAAACGCAGAATGAAAGATTACATTATTACCGAGGGCCCAAAGTACCTCAGAATAACCGAAAAGTTCCATTTGAATGAGATATTTAAAACTAAAAATCACACTAAATGTTCTCTTCTTTTTTCTTTTCACCTCTGTAACTTATTAAAATAAACATTATATAAGTTTTAGGGGCTTTCGGCCATCGGTAATAATGCAATCTTTCATTTTGGGTTTAAATTTTTCAAAAATACCTATTAGTTTTCTCAGGATTTGAAAAAAATTAATGAATTTAAAACACATTGGCGCGAAATTTTGCCTACGCCCTTAACTCTTGTAAAGCATTTAGCATATTCATTGTTTTTGATTGTAAACTTTTGCTGACGAAATTAACTTTCATCAGAACTTCATACCATAAATGTGGACTGAGCATATAAATGTAAATATTGATATTTTATCTCCTAAATATTTTGAATCAAGATCAAATTTATCCGAATGTGTTATATCACATAAAGTTAAAGCATCATAATTTCTATCAAATTTTTGTACAATGGCTTTGAATCATAAATTCTGCTGGACTGGTGGTTGCATGTCTTTACAGGATTTTTCTTGTTTATGCAGATTGTATAAATCAATACGTAATGTAGGCAAATTTCAAAGGCCTACCTACCTTTGAAGTTGAGATATACGGGGTGTCAAGGTCGGTAAATGGGTAAGTGTTGTTTTGACCTGCGTAAAAGTTTTGTACCAACTCTAGTAGCGCCCCTTAATTGCTGGCGCCTGTGTGCGCCGCACACATTGCACACGTGGACGACTTAGCCCTGTGTTGCAAGATACTTAAATTGAATATTAAACATTCAGCTTCAAGTTTCTAAAGAGTGATCGTGACCTTAATTTATACCGTTGTTTTTTAATTGTTAAATATGCGTGTTTATTAGATTTTTTTGAAAATATTTTTCAGAAAAATATTTTTTCTAGATTCTTTGGGACAGGGCCGGCGATAACGGGCCTGCAAGGGATGCACTGCAGGCGGGCGCTGTTGTTTAAGGGGCGCCTTTAAGGTGTTACACAAAATACTGATTTTAAATAACCAAAGGGCGCCTATGCTAATTTTGCTGGCGGGTACCTTATACCCTAGCACCAGTACTGCTTTGGGATATTCTAAATAAAATAAGTTTCTTGACATTTTTCTAAAAAGTTAATAGTTTTAAAGTTATAAGCGATTTAACCTTTAACTACCCGCGCATCAAGTTATAACATAACTACACTCGTGGCGTACTTTATACGCCACAAGAAAATACACTTAAAACAGCGGATTTGTTTTTTTTTTGAAAAAATACACTTAGTTGTTTGTTATAAACCTTATTCGGCATCAGAGAATACTTAGAGTTCCTTCTCAGTAAGCCAGTTGGGATTTATAACTGGAATCTGATTCCATGATAAATAAAATTACTAATAAAATTTTTTTTGAAATTTGATTTTTTACATGAAAAACAGTATTGTTAGTAAAGAAAAATATATTTTGTGACATAATAACTTAAAAACAATAGAAAGATGTACTTATATTACTACTAATATTACTATAATCGTGGCGCATATTGTCCACCACCGGAAACAACAAATACTAAAATATAAATTACAATCTTCCCAGAATGCCGATTAAAACGAAACTAAAACCAATTGTAAAGCACATCCCAATGGTAGGTTAGGTACATAAACAAGGTCAAAAATTAAATTTTTAAATATATTTGCAGCAGAATTCTTATATCTGGCGTACAAAATACGCCAGCGCGTGTAGTTAAAGGTTAAAGTCCGAAAAATGCCAAAAAAAAAACGAATTTTTGGATTTTAAATCGTTTATAACTTTAAAACTGTTAACTTTTTGAGAAAAATGTCAGGAAACTTATTTTATTTAGAATGTCCCAAAGAATGTAGAAAAAATATTTTTCGGAGGAAAATTGGAGATTTTTTAAATAGAGCGCGCCGCACCGGCAAAAAACAACGGTATACATTAGTTAGACACCATCACTCTTTAGAATCAGGAAGCTGAATGTTTAATATTTAATTTAAGTATCTTGCAACCACAAAAATACTAATTTGAATATGAGTTTTTGAGTCTCAAAAATGCGTATTTTCGCATTTTCAGATTTTAAATCGCCCGGTACCCTTCAGATTTGTTTAAAGGGGACATTTTTAAATAGGAATCCACAAAGAAACCGAATCAGAAATTTTTTCAGACGGGAACGGTCTCACCACATGAACTAATACTTGGATTTGTGCGAGAATGTGCTGACTGGACTGTGGCGGAATGAAAGAACATACTATTCTCAGATGAGAGCTGAACAGCCCTAAGAGCTCTAGATGGACATCAGCGTGTCTACAGGCATCAAAATGAAAGGTTTGCTCTACGCAATATAATCGAAACAGTGGCTTGCTGAAAGGGTCAATAATGATTTGGGGAGGTATCTCTTACGAAGCTCGAACTGATCTTGTTGGGTTCGATAGAGGCAGTGTGAATGCTCAAAGATACATGGAAGAAGTGCTCCAAGAAGATCTCAAGCCTCATTGGTAAAAACTTTAGGTTAGTGCATGATAATGCACGTTGCCATACACCGCAAAATTCACACCCGTGAGTACCTTAATCAAGTCAAAATATAGGGTTCTCGCATTCGATCTTTGTTAATGACATACATTACATATTTTACCTCCATTATACCTCCCTCTATTTCATCTTCTATCTTCTCCTCACCCTCACAGTGTGAGGCTCTGAGGCTCTTAAAACGCTTCATACCGATAATGATATTCGATAACACTCGTAAAATATCGGTCCCGTCCGTTACTCGCTGGGATAAATGAAAAGTAATCAAGTGTACTGGTTGTAGATACAATAGTCGTTACTCGCTCTGATACGATTGGTACGAAGTAACGAAGTAATCAGAGTAATCAAAGTAACGATTTGCCTCTCTGTATAGTAATCGTTACTTTCCGTATTCGTAAGTAACGAGTACTTTGTAACGAATAGATACTTTTTCAGCATCTCTATATCTTAACCCAATTGAACATATTTGGGACAATCTCAAAGAACGAGTAAGAGCCAGAGTACCAGCTCCTACATCCTTTGGAGAGCTCAAGACGGCTGCGGTACAGGAGTGGCATAATATCACCCAATCGGATATCCAGGACATCACGAATCGATTGCCGAACTGGCTCCAAGAAGTCCTAAGGCTAGAAGCGGCAAAACCCATTAGTAATACTCATATTTTTTTTTAAATAGACTATGATTTTCAAAATTGTTTCTTTTTTTTTCGAAGATTTTTAAACATTGGATTTTTGCTAAGCATCCCTTGATAGACGACTTTTTTTAATAATTCTATTGTTTTTTTTTCCTCAAAGGTAATTTTCACCGTATTTTTCATAAAATGTGGTCCAAGATTGACAAGTTCTGCTAATTGAAAGATATAAAAGGTGGGCAGTTAATTGTGCCGGTAAGTGTAAATAAATAGTAATTTACGTAACAAGTTCCGAAATTTACGTAACAAGTGATATTTTACGAGACGAGTAGGAATCCTGCGAGTCTCGTAAAATCACTTTTGGATCGTGTTACGTACAATATTTTTTCTGGAGCCGTTTTGTATGGTAAAAAGAATATATGGATAAACTTTACTTATGAACTTTTATTAAACACTTTAAAGTTACTCTCGTGAATTCAACATTAGAAAAATCTACTTATGAATATTAATAACACAATTATAACAATTATTTACATTGATATTGTAAGGAATATTAACAGAAGTGGCAGTATTGAAATTAGTTTTAGACGTGTCGGTACTTTTACTATTTTTTAAGATATTAATTTGGTTTCAGCCATTTTCAATCTGTGAATCTGTCATAATAAAATACAAAGTTGATGTTATTGTCAAAGCCGTTACCTAGCTACCCAAAATCGTCCCGAAAAGAAATTATTAGCTACTTTCGGTAGGTACGAGTTGTGTAAAATGGTACTTTCGATTTAATAAATCATACCGAAATAACCGAAAGTTTTATTTTCGGGACGGCTGCAGAAAAAATACAATCTCTTACAATACTTTTATCACCCATTTACAAGATACACTTTAAATTATTTGTAGGTACCTATATAATTATTTATTTATTATACCAATAAAATGGCTATCACAAGTTTCGGAATACACTCAAAAAAATTTAGTTCGTAATATTGATTAACAGTGATTATTGAATAGTATTTCGTTCTCACAACAATTTAATTTGTTGTTTCAACGAACTTTTAGACATTGACGAATGTACTTGGTTATTGTCACAATGACTGAATAATAATTGTGAGAATAACCAGAGTACATTAATCAATAACACTCAATTTATTCAGCCAATAACGTAGTTTCGTATATTCAATAAATACTGTTAATTGTGGCAGCAACTCACGTTCTTGATTTCGTAGATGACAAGCAATTACCTTGGTTTATCGTGACAACGTACAGATTTCATTAAAACAATGTACAAATGTTGTTAATATAGAGTAATATATGATTATTGAATAGATGTACACTGATTGTTGTGCCAACGAATGCATTAATTAATCTACTACTGCCTTTAATTCCCACAATCAATGCGTTAATTGTGACAATAATCGTGGTTGTTGAGACAATAAATGTTTTGCTTGACCATTTGAAATGTAACGGCTTTTCCTTGAAAGTGCCGAATAATAATTGCATTTTGTTTCCAAGTGTAGTCCGTAGTAGAAGGAAGATAAGGATAAGATATTACTTATTTTTTATATTTGAATAAAAGTAAGTTTTTTCTGAAAAGGTAAATACGGGAGAACATTCTAATTAAAAATAAACTTGTCAGTGTCTTATGTTTGTAAGTGTTTACTTTTAATATTGTCTTGTGATGTTATTTATAAGATGAACTGAAAATGAATTTTCGAATCCTGAATGAAAAAAAATAATTAGTATTTTTGAAAATTTAAACGCAGAATAAAATATTACAGTATTATAGAGGGTCTGACGTCCCTGAGAACTTCTATAATGATTATTTTAATAAGTCGCAGGGGTGAAAAATAGAAAATTTAGTATGATTATTTTATTTCAAATATACTATTCAAAAGAAACTTTTTGTTTATTCTAAGGGACTTTCAGCCCTCAGTAATAATGTAGTCTTTTATTCTGCGGTTAAATTTTTCAAAAATACTTATTAGTTTTCTCAGGATTCCAAAAAAATTAATGCGTTTAAAAATAATTCGATCGAAATTTTGCGCGTGCGCTCTCAAAAATTATTAAAGTGTTATACATTTTTGAAATCACCATTTCAAACACTTTTAAATGAGCTGTCACATGATGTACTTTCCCATTAAAAAAATCAAAGTTACGCCTGTCACCTGAAGAGGGATCGTGTAAAGTTCGAAACATTGATGTTATAATATACTTTGATAATTTTAAAAATCGACCTGTCTGAGCGTTTTGCTTATGTACTAAAAATAAATAAGTTAATAAGGGGGGGGGAGTGTAACACTTATTCCAGTGCACTGTATAAGCGATATAATAATTATGAGAAATCACATAGTGTAAAGTCCTAAAGGTTAAGGACAAAAAAGGGGATTTAAAAAATTATTATTAATCAATTAATATGATACATTGGGCTAATGCATTCAGTAATTATTAATATAAAATACGTTCATAGTAGGAATGAACGAAACTGATTGTAAGAATGAATAGAATTGCTTGTAAGAATAACCGTATTTATTGTGCCAATGAACGGAATTAATTGTAACAATAAACGGAAATAATTGTAGAAATAAACGAAATACGTTAGGAGAAATAACACTGTTATTGGCACAACGAATGGTTTTCGTCGGTCAATTAACGACGTTGTTGTTTTAATAAATAGTGTTCGTTGACTCAATGAACTGAGTTCGTAATATCAATAAAATGATATTATGCTATACATAATGAATGAATGTTCGTCCATTCAATAAACGTAATACATTGGCTCAACTAACGAAAATAATGAATTGATGAACATCGCTTTGTTGTTCCAATAAAACCAAGAATTGGACAAATTTTAAGAATTGCGTTTGTTGTCTGAATTAACATTTTTATTGATATTACGTACCTTTTTCGTTGAGTGTAAAAGTGCTGTTTGCCGCCCTATCGCCATATCACTGTAACTTAAGCTATGCTGCTATCGCCATCTTGAGATGACATGGCCACAAATGACAGGATCTGGGACTCTGTAAACATAATAAAACATTTAATCAAAACGAAACATGTTTGTAAACGTATGAAGTACTCGTTGATATCGGTAAATAACTACAGAAAACTTCAGAAAAACCAGATGCTATGACTGTGATTCATGTGATAAAGAATCTGATATAAGGGGGTGATTGACTACAAGTCTGTACCGAGGTTTTGAATAAAGTCAGTTTTACTTGCTGCTGATAAACTAGCGAACAAAACGGTCGTGTTTAAATGAATGTGTGAAGAGAAGTAATAATATCTTGCTCCGAGTCTAAAGTTTTGTGTTATTTGAAACAGAAGCGAAAACGCACTAGAGTTTGGTTAAACATTGGAGAGAAAAGAGGCAAGATTCGTCGCACATCCCATTAATTCAAGACTAATTTTAGTAGAACCACTTGATGATACACAGCGCGTCAGAAAAAATGGGCGGCTCACAAAATTGGTCATTTTTGATGTCTCGAATTTCCTAAACCTGTTGTCCGATTTAAGTGATTTATGTTATTACCAGATAACGACAGTTCTCGCCAGTGGCGCACACCAACACCCCCCTACACGCGACACTATATATACACGAAATTTTCGATTTTCTAAATCTGACTGAATTGAAAATTGTACCAACTCCCATCTTAAAGTTCAGGAAAAGACTCACCCATTCATACATCAACCATCCATTTTGGTCCAAGGCTGTGGATTTTACGACCCTTCTTATTTAGGGCCTGTTTTTCAAAAACTCCCAAAAACTTCGAAAATTTAAGTCCAACCTTTGCGGCTTATAATAGTACTGATCATTACCTTTCCAACGCATGTCTAATTTTGAAAATCGGTTATACCATTCAAAAGTTACCGAGCTCAGAAATATGACTCAATTTCTATTTAAAAAAGGGAAAATGTTTGTGGATATGTATGTATATATGTGGCTGGAAAAGTTAAACCGATCTGAATTTTTTTTTCTGTGTTTGAAGAGGGGGTCAGGGCCGATTCAGAACCGGTGTAGTTTGTGAATTTTGATCACCCATAAGCCAGCTATAGGACTTGCTAGGTACAAAACGGCATATTTTTGGGGGTATATATCTTCGGTTCAAGAAGAGGTAGGAGAACAGCAAATACACCAAATCAATAGTGTTGAGTTAAGCTTTGAAATGGTGTTTAAGCCGTCAAGATCAGACATACACACGGCTCAGTATCGCCGAAAAACTGAAAAACTAAACTTTGAAAATTTTGGTTTTTCGACAATTACTCAAAATTTCAACCTAAGAATTGCGCCAATAACTGAGCGTTTGTAGAAGGACTCTAGACGAATCTGACGGTGTATGCCTCATACCAGGGAAAATTCTAATTTTTAAGTTATATGCTTCATAAGTATGATCAAATCTATTTCCCATGGGAAAACGGTTTTTCAAGTCAATAATTCCTGTAATAGCTTCAGTTATCATACTTGACCTTAGATGCATCAGATACTACTTGTTAGTACGTTTCAAACTCAAGTTTAGTGATCAAAATCGGTTAAGCCGTTTAGAAGTTATTAAGCTACAAAAGTATAATCCAATTAACGAGTATTCCCGAAATGGTTTATGTAGTTGTAGTGGTTACGACGCTAAATTTGATCTGGCAACGGGCAATCCGAGTTTATTTACCGGCCATCTCAATATTTTTTTTTTCAATCTATTTCGAATAGAAAAAAAATCTAGTGTACATTCGATGGGCTCTAGATCATTTGGGAGATAATGCGACAAAGACGACCATTTATAAAGCTTAACGTGTAATCGAGAAAAATTGCATTCAACTTCATACATTTAATTTATAAAAAAACTTTGAAAAACTCCTGATACAAGAATAAAAAACCGCTAAACGCCGTAAAAATGAGTGGCGCATACAATATTCCAGCTACAAAAGATCTGATATGAATATTACGTGGCGCGAAAATGTATTTTCATTTTGATGCAAAATAAAATTTTAGTTTTATTTTAAAAGATTTTTTTATAATATTTGCTAAATTTGAAGTAAACGCGCCACAAAAGGGTTTCAAAATTCAAACTGTATCAAAGTTACTCTTTTGTGGCGTGTTTTACTTCAAATTTAGCAAATATTATGGAAAAATATTTTAAAATAAAACTAAAATTTTATTTTGAATCAAAATGAAAATACATTTTCGCGCCACGTAATATTCATATCAGATCTTTTGTAGCTGGAATATTGTATGCGCCACTCATTTGGCGGCGTTTAGCGGTTTTTTATTCTTGTAGCCTTATTCTTTACCAATATCGCTGTAATAATAAAATTGTTGTCAAACAGGTAAATTTTCATTATATACCGGGTGGACCAATCAAACCGTGTTTTTTTCTCAAAGTTCGCAATACCCTGTGGAATATTCTAGCATTTATAAAATACTGAAATTAAAACGAAATTAAAAGGTTTTCTTAACATTCTGTTTTTTAATTCATTCGCTTATGTTGGATAATAAAAAAGTTTACAACTTTTTACTTACGTTTACTTTAATAACTAGCCATGTTCTTCATCAGTACATGGTGTTTTCTGCATGAAAAAATAATGACCGTTTGTTTTATAAACATATGTCCGCAAATGCTGCGTTTTCGAGATACGGGATGTTGAATTTTTTCTTACAAACTGACGATTTATTTATTGCTCTAAAACCGGTTGAGATATGCAAATGAAATTTGATAGGTTTTAAGAGATAGTTGTTGCGCATTTTTTGACATGCAATTAAGAATGTTATATTCTTCATTAGCGCGCATACGGGTCATATTACCTGAATCCAAAAATATCCTGATCAAATTGTCATTGTTTGAAAAGCAATACATAACCTAAAAAATAAGTTATAAAATCTTTACCCATATTAAAGTTTACAATGTTATTATAAAATTTTTGACAATAAGGGGTAGGTTACACCCCTAAAAATAATCAACGCCCTTAAGCATGATATAGAATATGAAGTACAGGGTGAGATGATCCTAATCCCAAATTTTTATGTAAATCGATGCAAGCCGAAATTATTCTTTTAGGATAACTAAATTTTTTATATATATAGCTCCAACAAGGGTGGTTTTAAGGTTGAAATATTATGATAGTATATCTTAAAGCATAAAACAATCATTTGTATACCCAATAAGAACCAAATGTTGACAAGATTAAAGTTTAAAATGTTATTTTATAATTTTTTACAATTAGGGGTAGTTTTCACCCTTAAAAAACCGAGGGTGTAGTGAGCCTAATTCCAAATTTTTGTACAAATCGATGCTGGACGAAAAAATTGCGAGGTTTTGCCATTTTTTCAGTTTCATTTCGTCGACTATGATAACTAAAGACAGGAAAACAGTCACAGTCATAGTAGGTCTGCTAACAGGACACTCTAAGCTGAATAGGCAGTTGAAACTGATGGGATTGGCAGATGATGAAGAACCAGAGACCTAGAAGAAGAAACAGTACATGATGGAATATTTAGTTCTGAAGTCTTTCTACGTAACTTACAACACAAGACCTTTTAAAAATGGTCAGGCTAGAGAACGTAATCGAGTGCTAGAGAGCCAAAAAAGATCTGAATGTGTCGCAGTTAAATAGGCCAAAAGCCAACTCATTGAATCTATCTATGTATGTAGTCTTCGAACAATGCTTGAACAATAGATATGTATAATCTGTTTAGTTTGCTCTGATCATAAATTATCTTTTACGAGAACTTTTACAATATAAACTATCATCTATATTGTTTTATGCACGAGCGGGCGGTAAAGTCCATATTATGTATACAGGGTGTAACAAAAATACAGGTCATAAATTAAATCACATATTCTGGGACCAAAAATAGTTCGATTGAACCTAACTTACCTTAGTCCAAATGAGCATACAAAAAAATTTATAGCCCTTTGAAGTTACAAGATAAAAATCGATTTTTTCCGATATATCGAAAACTATTAGAGATTTTTTAATGAAAATGAACACGTATCATTCTTATGGCAGGAACTTTTTAAAAATAAATTATAGTTAAATTTGTGCACCCCATAAAAATTTTATGGGGTTTTGTTCCCTTAAACCCCCCCAAACTTTTTTGTACGTTCCAATTAAATTATTATTGTGGTACCATTAGTTAAACACAATGTTTTTTTAAACTTTTTTGCCTCCCAGTACTTTTTGGAAAAGCTAGTTTTTATCGAGATATTTTGAATATTTGTCAAATCCACCACACATTTGTATACTGTTACGTACGATTGTAGAGACCTGGTAATAATATGAATTTTTTTTATAATGTGACGAATTTCTAACTGAGGCCGGCCCTGCCCCTAGTAGTCAACAAACAACAGCGACACGTCATCGACGAGTAATGTCTCTGCTAATCCATAAGTTTCCCCGATGATAGGCGTGGACCCGCCTCAGGCCTTCCAAATGTTCTCGAAGCAGAGCCGTATCTATATAAGCGGATGATTTTTAAGCAGCAGGCAGTCAGTTAATATATTCGACGCGATATATTGTTTTATTGTTTGATCGGGTTGCTGAAATGTATGTATTTGTAAAGTAGATAAGTCGTATTTGTAAATAAATTAAATGTTAGAAAGTGTAAAATAAATTAGATATTGTTGTTAAATAAGTGTTAATTGTAAGTGTTATAAATAAACAATTTCAAGTAAGTCTTTTATTTATTTAATAATAATTAAAAGTCAATTCGCGTAATATTTCCTAAAAAAACGTGACAAAATGGTGTCAGAAGTGGGATACTTGAAATACATAAATTTAACGTAAATTTTCGGTTTAAATAGAGTGTGGAACTTTTAAAAATAAAAAAAATATAAATCGTAATAAATAAAGTGTGTGACAATGTCTTCACAACATAAGAAAATCACTGAATTGATCGTTAAGGAGCTCCGCAACCAGTTAGAAGAGAGAGACATGGACACTACTGGGAAAAAGGCTGATCTAGTCGAACGTCTAAAGAACGTTCTTCAAGAAGAGGGTCAAGATCCAGAAACCTATTTGTTTGAAGACAAGCATGCTGCTGTGATCTCGTCGATTTCGAAGGTTTCGACAGACATTACATCGTTAGAGAGCAAAGTTTCTAGTGAAATCTCCCAAGTTTCCTCGGATGTTTCGAAGGTTTCGACAGACATTACATCGCTGGAGAACAAAGTTTCAACAGAGATCACATCGTTAGAGAAAAAGGTTTCTAGTGAAATTTCCCAAGTTTCCTCGGATGTTTTGAAAGTTTCGACAGACATTGCATCATTAGAGAAGAAAGTTTCGGGTGATATTTCATCCCTTGACAGCAAAATGACTAACGAGATCTCTAAAGTCACTTCGGATTTTGACGACAAGATATTGTCCATAAAATCTACCTTTGAAGAAAAGATCAAGGAAATAGAAAAGAAACTGGAGGAAACGGAAAAAGTGGACAAAGTGGTGGAACCCATCTTAACAGATATTAAAGATGATGAAACCAAATACAAGTTGGAGCCACGGTCGATAGTTGAAGGGAGTGTAGGTCATGCTCGTGTTAAGGTGCCAAATTTCGACGGAAAGTCATCATGGAACAACTACATGAAACAGTTCGAATCGGCGGCCAGAGCGAACGGATGGTCCGAAAAAGAAAAAGCTGTAAACCTCACTATTGCTCTTCGAGGCGACGCTTTGGATGTCCTCCAGACCATAGCCGTAGAGGAGACAGATGACTTCGAGCAGCTGAAAAAGAGACTGAATATGCGATACGGCACGAACATTTAGAGCATGTCTATCAGTCGCAGTTTAAAAATCGAAGACAAAAGAAAGATGAAGCTCTTCAAGAATACGAGGTCGATATTGCCAGGTTGGTACGATATGCATATCCAACAGCTCCCGAAGACATGATGGAAAAGTTGGCTGTTCAAACATTTATTGATGGCCTTCGTGATCATGAAATGCAAAGAACACTGCGGTTAGCTCGTCACAAGACGCTGGTCGATGTCTTGTCTGCCGCCCTCGAATACGAATCAGCTACCCAGGCCTCTGGCGGGTACAGTAAAGTTAGGACCGTGAAAGAGGAAGAGGATGAAGACAAACTTGACCAGCTGGTAAATATGGTGAAAGGCTTTACATCGAAGAAAACGAAGACCATGAATTGCTGCAATTGTGGTGAAAAGGGGTACGCACGGAGTTTAAGGAAGAACGCAAATCAAGAAACTCACCAGCAGGAAATAAGAGAACGCACAGACCCTAGGGGGGCAGCTTCGACTCAGAACTCCTCTAAAGACCATCTAATACTAATAGCTTCTTTGAAATGTCGTGAAGATAATGTATATGTAGATGGAGAAATAAATGGTAAAAATTATACATTGTTGGTGGATACCGGAGCGACCAGGACCATTATACGACCGTCAGTTATAAACAGTCGTAAGAAACTCTTACCAACGAGGTTGCGACTGCGGACTGCCACAGGTGAAAATGCCAACATCCACGGAGAAATCCAGATACAATTGGGGATTGGAGCAGAAAAGTTCGTCCATACTGTCATAGTTGCAGACATCGAAGAAGATGTTATATTAGGAATGGACGTAATGAATTTGCGTGGATTTCAATTGGATTTTAAGAACAGGGTAATCAAAGTTGGCAACGAGGAGGTATTTCTTCATCCACATGATGACAGCACTATGCTAGCAGCTATTGGAGAAGATACAGTTGTGCCTGCGAGGAGTGAAACGATCATCGTAGCGCGGCTACAGGGAACTGTAGAAGAAGGAACGCCTGTTATGATGGAGCCATGGAACCACGACGAGGAGGTTGGCCGAGGAATCATAATTGGAAAGGAATTGGTTACTTCTGCTAAAGAAATTCCCGTGAGATTGATTAATGTCAATGACTACCCGGTGACCATCAAGAAGGAGACAAAAGTAGGAACTTGTGTACCCGTGACGTCCATAATCCGTCAGACGACAACATCAGATAATTCCAACGACAAGTTCGACCAAATGGTTGCAGTTGCAGGCCAATCTCTAAATCAAATGGAAAAAAGGAAATTAAGGGAATTTCTTAGGCAATATCGTGACATATTCGTACCGAAAGGAGGAAAGACAGGAAGAACGACAGTTGTCAAACATAAAATTGACACTGGTACCGCTAGGCCAATTCGTCAATCAGCTCGACGATTACCACAGGCGAAGAGAGAGGAAGCTGAAAGGATTGTTCAAGAAATGAAGAAAGACGGGGTGATAGAAACTTCTACGAGCCCATGGGTCTCTCCGGTGGTCCTGGTCAAGAAGAAAGATGGAACTACGAGGTTCTGTGTGGACTACCGTTTGTTGAACAATGTTACCAAGAAAGATAGTTATCCTCTGCCTCGGATCGACGACACGTTGGACACATTGGCTGGAAGTAAATTGTTTTCTACGTTGGACTTGAAGTCTGGATATTGGCAGGTAGAAATGGATCCAATGGACAAGGAGAAGACGGCCTTTACGACAGGATCTGGATTATGGGAATTCAACGTTATGCCGTTCGGACTCTGTAATGCTCCTGCGACATTTGAGAGGCTTATGGAAAATGTGTTGAGAGGGTTATCTTGGAAGACGTGCCTGGTGTATTTAGACGACATAATCGTTTTGGGGGAGACGTTTGAAGACCACCTGAAGAATTTAGAAGACGTTTTTAATCGACTTAAAGCTGCCCAGTTAATGTTAAATCCCAAGAAATGCCAGCTATTTCAAAGTAAAGTCAATTATCTAGGCCATATAGTCAGCAAAGAAGGAGTGGCCGTGGACAAAGGAAAAATCGATTCCATTACGGAATGGCCGGAACCAACTGATAAACATCAAGTGAGAAGTTTTCTGGGACTATGTACTTACTACCGGAGATTCATTAAGAAGTTTGCAGATATCGCTAAGCCATTAACGCGACTTACAGAGGAAGCAAGGGATTATTGCTGGGATGGAGACTGCCAAACGGCCTTTGAAACTTTGAAGAGGCATTTAATTACAGCGCCAATATTAGGGTATCCACTGCCAGAAGGAGAGTTCATCTTAGATACGGATGCAAGTAATGTGGGAATTGGAGGAGTGCTGTCGCAGATGCAAGGAGGACAGGAACGAGTCCTTGGCTATTTTAGTAAAGTGCTTTCAAAACCTGAACGAAATTATTGCGTCACGAGAAGAGAACTTCTAGCAGTAGTAAAATCAGTGGAACACTTCTATCAATACCTCTACGGAAGGAAGTTTCTAATCCGAACCGACCATGCCGCCCTTAAATGGTTAATGCAGTTTAAGAATCCAGAGGGTCAGATAGCCAGATGGATTGAACGACTTCAAGAATACGATTTCAAGATCGAGTATCGGGCCGGAGTTAGCCACAGAAACGCTGATTCTCTATCTAGAAGACCGTGTCCAGCAGAATGTTTCCATTGCAACAAAACAGAGTCGAAGGAAGCAGCAGTACTAAGAACAACAGTGGTCAACGACGAGTGGACGCCTACCAAGATCAAGGAAGAACAAGAAAAAGATCCAGTTTTACAGAAGATTCGAAAATGGTAAGAAGAAAATCGTCGACCATCTTGGCAAGAAATATCAAGCCTAGGCTCAGTAGTTAAGACGTATTGGGCCCAGTGGGACTCATTTATCTTGGAAGACAGCTTGCTTAAACGAGTAATAGAAAATGATGATGGTTCGGTGAGGAGAACACAGTTGGTGATTCCAAAGAGCAGAGTAGCCGAAGTACTTCGTCAGTTACACGACAGTCCATTAGGAGGGCATTTTGGTGTAAAGAAGACCCTTCAGAGAATTCGGGAACGATTTTATTGGATGAATAGTTCTGACGATGTGAAGGACTGGTGTAAGAAATGTACTACCTGTGCTACAAGTAACGGACCCTACCGGAAAAGAAAGGCTCCTATGAGACAGTACAATGTTGGAAGTCCGTTTGAAAGAATAGCTTTGGATATTGCCGGGCCATTTCCAGAAAGTGACAATGGATGCAAATACATGTTGGTGGTAATGGATTACTTCACGAAATGGGTTGAGATCTACGCAAATCCAGACCAGAAGGCCGCCACTATTGCAGATGTGCTAATCAGAGACTGTATCAGCCGATTCGGAGTACCTCTGGAGATCCATAGTGACCAAGGAAGAAACTTTGAGAGCGATCTATTTCAAGGAATCTGTGATAAACTAGGCATGAAGAAGACAAGAACCACGGCCTATCACCCGCAATCGGATGGAATGGTGGAGCGTATGAATAGGACAGTCGGCAAGTATTTGACAAAGATGGTGTCCAATCATCAACGAGACTGGGACCAGTACCTTCCGTTCTTCGCAATGGCCTATAGATCTGCTGTTAACGAATCAACTGGCCAAACACCAGCAAAAGTCCTATTTGGACGTGAGATGCGTCTACCCTGTGATCTAGAGTTTGGATGTCGACCTGGAGAAGATGTTGCTGGTGAGGATTACGTGAATGAATTACGAAGAAGAATGGACGATATACATGAGTTGGTCCGTTCTAATCTTCAGATCGCTAGCGACCGAATGAAGAAACGATACGATACCCAAGTTGAGAAGGGATGTTTCAAGGAGAACGACAAAGTCTGGCTTTATAATCCAAAGAAGCGAACAGGTTGTTCTCCCAAGTTGCAGCAGTTCTGGGAAGGTCCGTACCTCATTGTCAAGAAAATCAATGACGTTATCTACCGAACAAGCAAGATTCCTAGGGGAAAGCCGATGATAGTCCACCATAATCGGTTGGCGCCGTACGAGGGAGACCACGACGTAGATGAGGAAGTGGAAGTCAACCAAGTTCGAGAAATACCTGACCTTACCTTTGAAGAGTTCATGGGTGCCTACGGAGGTACCGGTAAAGCAAGACATGGTGTTACCACTGAAGAAAAGCGAGATCTTCTCGCACTTCCCGATGACTATTCGCTGGCCCATACCATCCCGGCCAGTATCAAAGACGCACGAGGGTTGGCATCCGCCTTCCGAAGGAAGTTTGGTCGAGTTGCAGAACTTCAATGCCAACTGCCAGCTCCTGGCAAAGCATTGAAACTCCAAGATGCATCACGTTACCTATTCTATCTGGTAACAAAAGACACTGTCCGTGACCAACCTACCTACCAAGATGTATGGGATGCATTAATTCAATTGAGAGAGCACGTGTTGGAGTCCGACGTGCAAAAGTTAGCCATACCAAAGTTAGAATGCAGCCAATTAGACTGGAGAGTTATCCGAAATATGGTAGAAGAAATTTTCCAAGACACCGAGGTCCAGGTGTTAGTCTGTTGCAATCCGCATAGTTACTGGTGCGGAAAGAAGACCGTCCCCTGTCACTTTTATACAACTGGGAGTTGTAAAAGAGGGTCCAGTGGCCGATACCAGCATCCAGTTCCAGTCCTGACAAGGTTCCAGGAGGAACCATCTTTTAAGGAGGGGGCAATGTGACGAATTTCTAACTGAGGCCGGCCCTGCCCCTAGTAGTCAACAAACAACAGCGACACGTCATCGACGAGTAATGTCTCCGCTAATCCAGAAGTTTCCCCGATGATAGGCGTGGACCCGCCTCAGGCCTTCCAAATGTTCTCGAAGCAGAGCCGTATCTATATAAGCGGATGATTTTTAAGCAGCAGGCAGTCAGTTAATATATTCGACGCGATATATTGTTTTATTGTTTGATCGGGTTGCTGAAATGTATGTATTTGTAAAGTAGATAAGTCGTATTTGTAAATAAATTAAATGTTAGAAAGTGTAAAATAAATTAGATATTGTTGTTAAATAAGTGTTAATTGTAAGTGTTATAAATAAACAATTTCAAGTAAGTCTTTTATTTATTTAATAATAATTAAAAGTCAATTCGCGTAATATTTCCTAAAAAAACGTGACAATAAATTACAGGTTGAGGTATATTTTGAACCATATTAGAAAAGAAGCCACATCTCGATAAAATGTGCCTCATGGGAAAAATACTAAGAGGCAAAAAAGTTTTAAAAATATCCTGTTTAACTAATGGTACCGCAATAATAGTTTAATTGGAACGTATACAAACATTAGGGGGGTTTAAAGGCACAGAACCCCCATAAAATTGTTATGTAAACATATTAAAAAAGAAGCCGCATCTCGATTAAAACCGATTTATCGAAAAAATATTGAGAGGCAAAAAAGTTTTAAAAACATTGTGTTTAACTAAGGGTACCACAATAATAATTTAATTGGAACGTACAAAAAAGTTTGGGGGGGTTTAAGGGACAAAACCCCCAAACAATTTTTATGGGGTGCACAAATTGAACTATAATTTATTTTTAAAATGCTCCTGCTATAAGAATGCCACGTGTCCATTTTCATTAAAAAATCTCTAATACTTCTCGATATATCAGAAAAAATCGATTTTTATCGTGTAAGTTCAAAGGGCTGCAACTTTTTTTTGTGCATATTTGTACTAAGGTAAGTTAGGTTCAATCGAACTATTTTTGGTCCCAGAATATGTGACTTAATTTATGTCCTGTATTTTTGTTACACCCTGTACATTTGGCAGGCGTAAAGTGCCACTTTAGCGCCCGTGGGCTTCTTTATCGCCCGCCGGAAGTAATGTTAGATGGCGGGTGTGGTTAGTGAAACACAAAGTTTTTATTTATTGTATTTTATTTTAATAAAGGAATTATAACTTTATCAATCAAACATAAGTTTCCTACAACTATAATTTTATATTTATAACACATTTTGAACAATTATTTATAGAAATGTTAGGATTTGCTCTGTTGTAAGTTGCTGTGAACTTCCAATAACTCCGTATGATTTGTGGAAGGTGCCCAAAAGAATCACCATATTTTGGACTGCAATCTGAGCAACTTGTAGATGGCATATCAGCATTGACAATTTTTTGTATTATAATTTGTATTTATAATAAATTGCTCGCAAAAGGTGGAAAGAAAAAGAAGCATTAAAAAATAATCACTAAGACGATCGTGCAAGGAATTTTGTATCTTTATTAATAAATGATCATTAAAACAGTCGTGCATAAAAATTTGTATGTATTTCGGGCGTAAACAGCGTTTATGGACCTTGCGTGTTAATAACCCTCGCCTAGCGGCTCGGGCTCTTACTTACACGTCGCGGTCCATAAACGCCTATTTTACGCCCTTGATACATAAATAACAATTATAAAACTACTCATATTTAATGCTACCTACTCTTTAATTTTCTAGACAAATTCCAAGGATGACACAAGAATAATTTTCGTAGAAGAGGAAATAACCTACAAGGAACTTCCTACCTACTGCTTCATATGTGCTACATATAAATATAAATATTTAAATATAGTTACTGGAATGTAACACCTCCTGATATTACACATATTCATATTACAGAATGAATTATGTATAATTTTAATGACCAGACATCAGTATTTTACATTCAAATGGTTTGGAAAGATTTAATTTATTTAAATGTTTATTTATATCGAAGGAAGATATAAATTTAATCAACATGGTTATTGGCGAAAACACATCTTTATAAATCATGTAAATGTTCATCGGAATCTTTTAGTGAAAATGTGTACGTTTAGTCCAAGTAATGAAGCTTAAAATAGGACAAAACCTCGCAATTTTTACAGAATGGATCGATTTGCTTGAAAATTTGAGAATAAGTAGTGGATAGTCCAAGGATCAAAATCTATATGATGCCGAAAGGCGCTTTTACCATGGGGGTGGTTGCCGCCCCATCTCGGGGGTGGTAATTTTTTATTATATTTTGACCACAAAAGTTGGTAAAAACATTCATTCTAAGCAAAAAACACTATATATTTGGTTGATAAAATTTATAGTTTTCGGTTTATTCGCTATCGAAAGTGTTAGTTTTATATCGAAAAAATCGATGTTTTTAATAAGTTTTCTGCTAATAACTCCAAAAGTTTTCGTTTTATCAAAAAAACTTTACTTAACAAAAACGTAGCTTTTGAAAAAATAAACAAAACCGTTTTTTTAATTTTCTTTAAGACCAATAGTAATCGAGCTATTCTTTATTATATGTTAGCTCTTCTTCGTCAAATGCTAAATATTGTAGTTTCAAAGTCAAAAGACGGGAAAACTATGCATTTTTCGAGCATAACTTGTTCAAACTAATTTAAAGTATTTAAAAATATCTATCTCTAGAAATAAAAAAAAATCTCTAGCTTAAAAATTAAGTCACTTATAATGAAAAGAATGTCAGTCTCTATTTTTTTTCAGCGAAAAAGTGATTGGATGCAACGACTTAATCACCACCCTAATTAAAATTAGTCATTGACCTTATTTGCTCTTCTTTATTAATATATTATTAATAGGTTCTAGAAGTTTGACCGGCTTAGAATGATTAGTTTTTAAAAAAATGGAGTTAAAAGAGAATAATGAATTTTTGTAGTTTGGAAAACAATGGCATTTTCTTCAGAATAGAAAGATTAGCATCAGAGATTCGAAAAAATGTTTAAATATGAAATTGTAGCTTATTTCATTCCCAAGAACTTGGTTTGCAAAAAATTTTTCTACGGAAAAAATTGAATGAGCTATTGACAATTAAAACTTGTAAAAATATGCAAAAACCACCTTTACCGACCCTTTCAAAGTCACCTCTTTTTGCGACGGAGGATTTTAAAAATATTTAATATTAATAGGCTTATAGAACTTATAAAAACCTACAAAATTCTTTTTTATCAAACTTTCTAATATACAAAATAAAAAAGTTACGTTTAAAAAATCAATATATTTTTTTGGAAGCATAATAATGTAAGTTAGCGATGTTTTTAGTCATTAGCCTTATTCATTCTTCTTTAGTTATGTGTTATTAATAGATTCTAGAAGTTTGACTGGCTTAGAATGATTAGTTTTAAAAAAGAAAACTGGGGTTAAAAGCGAATATCGAATTTTTGTAGGTAAATTCTTCCATTTTCTTCAGAATAAAAGGATTAGCATTAGAGATACGAAAAAATATTTAAATATAAAATTATAGGTTATTTAATTCCCAAGAACTTGGTTTGAAAAAACTTTTGCTATGGCAAAAATTGAGTGAATCGTAAATGAGTATATATCGAAAAACATTGATTTTTTCGATATAAAACTAACACTATCGATAGCGAATAAATCTAAAACTATTAATTTTATCAAAAAAATGTATAGAACATTTTTTGCTTAGAATGAATGTTTTTATCAACTGTTGTGGTCAAAGTATAATAAAAAATTTCCACCCACGAGATGGGGTGGCAACCACGCCGATGGTAAAAGCTCCTTTCGGCATCATATAGATTTTGATCCTTGGATAATTCACTACTTATTCTCAAATTTTCAAGCAACTCGATCCATTCTGTAAAAATTGCGAGGTGAAAAGCTTCGGTTCCTGGACTAGTTATATCAAATTATGAAATGAAGGGAAAATTCCCAGGATAGAGGAGTGCAATTAGAACGAAAACATGCATTGTTTCGGAAAAATTCAAACAAGCTTATATTTTTCTAAAACTTTTTTTGTTAGTTTATATACATGTTAAAGTAAAAAGTTCTACTCGCGGATTTGGCCGCTAATTGTTTATTAATTGTTTAAACAATAACAATTGTTCTGTTTAATAATTTTAAAAATATCGTTAAATTCATCATTTTACTTTGATCAAATATGTTTCTATTTTTTTTTTGATTATACTGAATCCGAATATGGCATTGCAATTTGAAAATTCTTATACAGAAGCTCTTATACAGTATGTCTGCGTAGCTAGGAACCACATGGAAAACTTTTTTATGATCAATTTTACGAAAAAAAGGTATTCTTCATAAAATGCTCTGAATAGTCAAAAATCTGAAACTCAACCATCAGATATCAAATTTTATCAATTTTATACGAGTTATGTCAAAAATATGAATTTCGTTAAAGAGTAAAGTACCTTTATATTTCAGAATATCAAAAAATGCTATTATGAAAAGTTATTTGAAATTAAAAACTATGTTTAAATATACAATTACATTATTCTAATCGAAAAAATTTTTTCAATTTTTTCTCAAATTACGCATACTCATCATTTTATTACAATTATGATAACTATTTTATTATCACTTTTACGAAAAAAAGTTATTCTTCATAAAATGCTCTCCCAAGTCTAAAATCTAAGATATAACCATCAGATATTAAACTTTTTTAATTTTATACGAGGTATGCAAAAAATATGAATTTTTCTTAAGAGTTAAGTGCCTTTATTATTCACAATATTTTAATTAGAATGATGTAATGAATACTAAAACAAATTTTTTAATTCCAAACACCTTTTCTTAATAACAATTTTCGATATTGTGAAATTTAACGATATTTTACTCTTGAATTAAATTCATATTTTTTGACATACCTCGTATAAAACTCATTAAATTTGATATTTGATGATTGCATCTTAGATTATATACGATGCGTATTTTATAAAGAATAACTTTTTTTCGTAAAACTGATAATAAAAAAGTTATCAATAGGTTCCAAGTTAGGCAGATATACTGTATGTATAAGAGCTAAAACAAAATTTTTGCTGAAAATTTATTATTGTTGAAGTTTATTAATGTATTTTAGGTAAGTTTTACAGAAAAAGGTTTTGATCGAAAGTGAAAATCGAAAACATTTTTTTAGCTGGTAATTTTCGGTTTTTGTATTACATTTTTGTTATCTTTCTTAATTTTCTCAAAAAGAAATAGTCTATTTCATTCTAAAGTAAAATAATTTTTGGTACATTTTAAAGATTACATCCTAAGCTTTAAAATAGCACTTATAAAACTGTAATAAATCTGTTCAAACTTGAGTAATACCGTCTTAAATTGGTGGTAATTCTATAAAACTAAGAAGATTTCAAAAATTACATTTTTTAAGACGTCATATCATTTGAATTAAATTTTTGAGATTTTTTTTTGAATGAAATATCATTTAGTACGATGCTTGATAGGTAAGTTGTGCAAAATTGAGGGTTTTATAAGAAAAATTGTATTAGTTACACATTTTTAAATCATTTTTAAACAAAATTCATGTAAGGCTCACTTTCCGCCCCCACCGTACTTATGCCCATACATTTTATTTCTTTTTATTATAACCATAAGATAGATTAATTATTCTTCTTTTAGGTTCAATAGTTCAATTTGTAAAATTTGATTTGATCCATTAGTTAAAGAATTACATTAAAATAACTCAACCGTGCACTTCGCCGTACGCTAGTTTACAGTGCGTTAATGTGTGTGAGAAGGGTGACTTTAGCGTTATAAATAAAAAATTATAGAAGATACAGATTTAATTTTGGAAAATTCTTTATATAAGGTTTTTTTGTAAAATTTTCTGAATTTTTCATTGGTCAAGTCAGTTTTGTTCTAAAATTTATATTTTCGGAGTTATTTAAAAAAACATCAAACTTTGTAGTTTGATGTTTGAACTATCCATCAAACTTCGTAGTTCATTTGTTTAATAAAAAATGAAGCACCCACTTCTCGAGTAGAACTTTTTGATATGTTGTTTATTAAACATTTCTTAATGAAATTACAAAAAAGTTCTATCTTGTTTGATTTTTTCCGAAGTGAAAATCTATGTGCACTCCCTTAGTAGTTGATTGTATACAAGTTTAAAAAAACTTCTTGATATATACTAAAAGAAAAGAAAAGATGGTTCAGATTTGATTACAGTACAGAGCCTCTACTATGTGCTTATACGTATTTCGGAATAACCGTTTCCTCATCGGAGCACCTGGGTGGAGGCACTGAACTGAAATCAAATACTTTCATCCTTTCCGGGTAATTATCAGTAGTAATAACCAAAGGACATTGATAATTGTTCGAAAAAATTTTATAACAGATTTCGAAAGCTTGTTGCTTGGAAACAGACCGACGCCGTAGGCGGAGGTCTGTTGCCTGTAAGCAACAAGCTTGAGAAAGTTGTTAAAAAATTTTTGAGCATTTATCAATGTTCGAGGGTTATTCGGATAGAAAATTTTTTGCTGGTTATGAAAAAAAATACAGAGCAGAAACAATTTATCTAAATGTGCAATTAACAATTCTTCCACCGTCCGATTTCCATCTAATTCATATTTTCTATCATTGCAAAAGTCCATAAACGCTTTCCATACAAATTTTTTACTGTAAACAGTATTCTTTGGTATATTTGATTCGATAATTTCATTAATATTCTCATCAGTATTACATACAACCAAATCGTGACATTTTGAAATATTGAATATTTGAAATGTCAAAATCGAAATGAAACGAAATGTAGGTATCCAAAGCTACATGATTGAGTGAAAACAGCCCATGGGATCTGTTTTCAGTATAATGTTGGTTTTATTGGTTGTATTCAATCAGATGACCACAAATTAATTGATTTCATTGGATTTCTAATTGAGCAAAAAATTTTCACTAGTAATACCACTAGAGGTCAAATTATTTCCGGAAATTTTTTTGAGATCATGAATATTTTGAAAATTTCCCGAGTCGCAGACGAGGGAAATTTTCTAAAAATATTCATGATCAAAAAAAAATTTCCGGATATTAATTTGACTTCGCGTGGTATTCGGTAAGAAAATTCCACACCAAATTTGCATTTGAAAATCCAAAGCTGCATGAACAGATTAATAGCGCGCCATAGCTTTGTCAGCAATTATTTAGGCTTTCAAATTCGTAATTTCTACTCATTGTAGTTGCATGGGAATACCATTTCAAGATAGAAAATAGTATATTCTTCAATTTTACATAAATTTTGAGTAACTACAAGTGATAGAAAATTATTTTTTGGCGTTTTATTTTAAATTATGTAAACAAATAAAAACCAGTCTGTCAAAAATGTTCTGTTATTGTAAACGTCAAAAAATTTCCACTATAATTCGCTGTTGGGTACCCCACGAGCAAAAAATTTCCGATAAAATACCTCCGTTGCCATGGTGATCTGTCAAAATAACGTATTTTGATTGGTTCAAAATTACAGGTGTGGAATTTTCAAAATAATTACCAAAGATGCTACTAGCACCATCTATGAATCAAAAGTCTAATAAGTCAGGAAATAAAATTCGAAATTATTTATCCTCTGAGCTTTTTAAGTTGGAAAAATAAAGCATAACAGAGTGATACTCGACAAGGAAAATCTAAATTGCATTTCACGTCCTGTCATTTACCGTGATATTAATTTTAGCCGAACTATTTCCTTTAATATCCACCAAAGGTGAATAAAGTATAAACTAAAAGAAAAGAAAAGATGGTTCAGATTTGATTACAGTACAGAGCCTCTACTATGTGCTTATACGTATTTCGGAATAACCGTTTCCTCATCGGAGCACCTGGGTAGAGGCACTGAACTGAAATCAAATACATTCATCCTTTCCGGGTAATTATCAAAATAATTACCAAAGATGCTACTAGCACCATCTACATATCAAAAGTCTAATAAGTCAGGAAATAAAATTATTAGTTCAGTTCAGTGCCTCTACCCAGCTACTCCGATGAGGAAACGGTTATTCCGAAATACGTATAAGCACATAGTAGAGGCTCTGTACTGTAATCAAATGTGAACCATCTTTTCTTTTCTTTTAGTTTATACTTTATTCACCTTTGGTGGATATTAAAGGAAATAGTTCGCTAAAATTATTATCACGTTGAATGACAGGACGTGAAATGCAATTTATATTTCCCTTGTTGAGTATTTCGCCACTCTGTTATGTTTTATTTTTTAAACTTAAGGTGGTATGACACAATGTTAAAATTTATATAGTTTTTAGGTACAGTTACCGTCACTCTTTTAAAACCAATCTTCAACTTAGGGGTATGTACGTGAACTGTAGACTTTCTATTTTAATAGTATCTAGTTAAAATTTCCAAAGAAAGCAGTATATTTTTTATAACTGTACATAAAGGAGTCCATGTCATAACTTACTTAGTAACTTGCTATAAAAATTCGTTTTGCATAATAATTTTTGAACTTGGGTGGAAAATAACTACCAGAAACGATTAACTATGCAAAAAGCTTTATTTTAAACAAAATTTCATTGTCCATACTGCCATAATTTTTAAATTAACTGTACCTAAAAGTAAAAATTTTAGTTAAAAGCTGCAATCTGGGGATTTTGTTGAAATTACAGCAATAAGTTGGCATTTTTCTAGTGATAAATTAGTTCCGCTGTCACTTAATAGATGAGAAGATGAGTTCACGTGTCATTTAGTAGATGGCAGCAGTAATGTATTAAATGGAGACACATGCGCGTTTGCCGGATTTTAAGAAAATCTACAAACAATTGAAAACGAGCATTTGTAACCACTGAAATACGATGAATCACGCGGTTTTGTTTAGAAAAGTGGCCCCACCCCCTCCCAGTACGCATTTTGGACCTTGTTTGACTTTCACTTTCAATCATGATTGTATAACGTCACAGTGTCTTAACAATACAAATATACATTTTTTATGCTTGAAACCGTGACGTTATACGAATGGTTGAAAGTTAAACGAGGTTCAAAATGACTCAAAGTGTTTACTGGGGGATTATACTAGTTTTGACATAATACATAAATAACATAAGTAAGCTCTAGTATGTTATGTGGGGCGGATCTAAAAACAATTTCAGTTTTATTCACTTTTTGGCAAATTTAATTTTTATAGGGCCGCAAATAATGCATTGTTCGGATACAATTAGCGTCTCTTTGTAAAGACGATGACGTCGACATTTTTACACACATTACACATGCCAATGGCCATTAGTATTTGTTGAGGCATTATCCTAATAAAAAAATTGTAGACAAAACAATATTGTATAATCATTGATTAATTTATGTCAAATATTTCCGTAAGTGAAAAAAAATATTGAAATTTACTGGAGTAATAATTAGATAAACCGATATGCAGACGATACAGTTGTGGTTGCTAGCAGTATCGACAGGCCTGTCATACCCGGGTACCTACAAAGAGCGAGTGAAAAAAGAGATTTTAACCATCAACATAAATAAAACAAAAATGGACACTGGTGAGCAAAACTCAAAAACCTGCCAGACAATTGAAAATAAAAAACCAATTCAACACGTAGAAGTATATGTATACCTTGGAACAGTCGTCAACTAGAAATGGGATCAAACAACCGAAATACGATGTAGAATTGAAAAGGCCAGAGCTACATTTAACATGAGAAATATATTCAATCATTGCGACATATCTGTCCCACTAAAAATACGGCTGCTAAAATGCTATGTATTTCCAGTCTTGTTGTATGGAGCAGAGACCTGGACAATAACGGAAACATTATCGAAAAGGCTAGAGGTATTCGAAATGTGGGTGTACCGACTTATCCTCAAAATGTCCTGGACGACTTACACTACCAACGTAGAGGTATTGCGCTGAGGAGAAAACAAAAATGAGAAATCTGTTTCACAATAGAAACGGAAACCTGAATACCTCGATCATATTATGAGACATGATAAATATCGTATACTGCCACTGACAATACAGAGTAAAATAGAGAGCAAACGTAGACCCAGAAGAAGAAGACACTCATGGCTTCAAAACTTACGCCAATGGTTTGGACTAACGTGCCAATGTCCGCAACGGACGAGGCACATGAAGAAGAAGAAGAAGAATTTAAAATGAGATATTCTTCTTCTCACGGTGATTATTCGTTCCGAATGTTGGCGATCAGCATGGCTATCCTAACTTTGCATGCTGCTATTTGGAATAGTCTGTTTGTCGATGTAGGTATTGAACCAGTTTCTCAGATATATTCTTCTTCTCCCTGGTCCTCTCTTCCCAATACCTTGCCCTGAAGAATGAGTAGCGGCAATCTCTATTCATTCCTCATAACATGGCCAAGATATTCTACTTTGCGCTCTTTGATAATAATGTGTGTTAATAATCTCGCATTCCTTGCCCATTCTACGTAAGACCTCAACATTAGTCACACGACCCATCCACGAAATTCTTAAAATGCGACTGTAATACCACATCTTGAATGCCTTGAGTTTTCTTAAAGAAGTTTCGGAAAGAGTCCAGGCTTCTACTCAGTATAATAATCTAGAAAATACATAGGATCTGATAATAGAAATTTTGTTAACAAGTGGTAAATGTGACTTCTGAAACGAGACTTCATCATTATGAACGCTGATCTCGCTTTTCCTATGCGTTGTTTTATTTCACTAGAGTGGTCTCATTGACTGTTTATGTAGGTACCAAGGTATGTGTAGCTGTCCACTCTGTCAATTGGTTGTTGGTTAACCAAAAGCCGTGTATGTAATATATTTCGCTCTTAATGACTACCATTACTTTCTTTTTTTTTCGTATTGAAATTCCATGTTCACTACTTATGTCTTATATGCGCGACATTATTCTTTGCAAATCATCTAGGCTATCTGCAAAAACTACTGCGTCGTCGGCATATCTAATGTTGTTTAGATCTATCATCTAATCCAGTTTCCTCCAAGATAATTTATGAGTATGTGCAGCTTATCATGTTGTACTCTATCAAATGCCTTTTTGTAGTCGATAAAACAAATATATAGCACTTAGACAGTCAATAGAGCCTCTCGGGTGCCTAAGGGCAAGGCATTGCGGAATCAAATCTTTGTCCGTGATACTTGTTCTTCGCATTTTTTATATAGGTATTCTGCAGTACATATATTACTTTTAAAAATGTTTTAAGTAAGTGGTTCATTAGGCTAATTATTATTCTGCCTCGCATGTTGAAATGAGAAATGAAATGAAAATGTGAAATTTTCCGAGGAAAAAACTTTCCCTGTTGAAAAAACATTCAATATGAAAAAAGTTATTGTAGTGACTCTGTTTTTCAATTGACTTACGTATTTTACATTTATTAAAAATACTAATTTTATACTCGATCTTTATTCTGAGAATTAGCATAATTCTTTTTTGGTCATTTAGATAGGCACTTACTTGTATTTCAAATAATTGCAAATTTCTTTAGTTTGAAACAAATCCTTTTGAGCAGGTAAAGAATTACGAATTGCCGTATAATACAATATTAAATAATAAACTATATCCAAATGAATGAACGTTTAGTATCTATTAATGAGAATTTACCCTAGGCAGGTAAAGAAAGGATTAACAACTGTCGTCTGTAAATACAAAGTACGATTAAGATCGAGATGTGCCGAGCCTAAGTTGCAATACATGGCATCAATTCGGTGTCGTTCAGAGAACTAAATTTAATAATAAAATATATGTACGTGCTGCCATCTATTCAAAGAACTGTTAAACGTTAGTTTAAAAATTGGCCACCTATTTTGACCATAGCGTACTAATACCCCCTTAAAAAGCTCAGAGGATATATAATTTCGAATTTTATTTCCTGAATTATTACTTTTGATTCTTGTTATATTATTCTTCTGGCAGGGCCCTATTCTCATTGTACCTACGTTGGCAATCCCTCTAGCTCACAAAACCTTATGATGTGTCTACGATATTCGTAACATTCTTAATATTCGTAATTTGTAACAAATATTCCAATCTAGGACACATTTGCCTTGGAGAAAGTTGCCTTGGGGGGGGGGATTAAGACATCTCGGCTCGAAGTATTCGAGCCAAGCCGACACGAGCTACGAGCTCAACCTGCAGCTCGAAGTTCAAACCGAGCTTCTATCTCTGCTCAAAATTAGAGCCGAGCTCAAGCTTATTAAAAGCTCGGATCGGCTCTAGTCCATCGAGCATTTTTTTAGATTCCATGGTTCAGCTGCGTATGTAGTAATTGAAAGAATAAGGGCATTAGCCAACCTGGGCTTAGTATTCTTTGTTACTCTCCGATCTAGAGTTTCATAGTTACCTAGAATTTTCTAAATATTATATTTAAGAATGTAATATGCAATAATACTATTTAATATTCTAGATTTTAATTTATTTAACGATTTTTCTATTTTAGTAATTGACGTAACAAAGTATTGATATCTATTGAATGTTTTAATAATGCTTTTCTTAATCTAGTTAATAATAAATATTAAACTAAATTAGGCTTATTTTATTACATATAAATAGACTATTATACCAAGCTAAATTAGATTCAATACGTGTTTAAAAAAAAAGTGTTCTTATGAATAGTAAATTATAACAATGTCTGTATATTGTATATGCAATAAAATTTGCTCAGTCAGATCGACATGAATTTGATAGCTTTGTTTTCCATTCTTGTTGATTTCGGTATATTCTAAAATCACAAGCAATATGCAGTAAAAATAAACAAACCAAGACACGTTAAATGCTACTATTAGGAGCACTCCCGAATTATAATTTACAATGTATAAACTTTGGAAATCATGAATTGGGATTTACAATATACAGTGCTAGTCAAAAGTCCGCTCCCCCCCCCCTTTGAACGGTTATGGTTATACCTAATAGTGAAATTTGGAGGGGGAAATAAATGAACGAAAGCTTAAATTGTTTATTCCCACCATTACTATGCGAAAATAACAATAAAGATGCACTAGAAATAAACAAACCAAGACACGTTGAATGTATATAACATTGTAAATCATAATTCGAGCCTCGTAACATTAAATTGTCTTGATTTGTTTATTTCTATTCTAGTGCATCTTGATTGTGATTTTAGTGTAGTAATTAACCATTTCTTTTACATATATGGCATTGATGTGGTTACTTAAAACTCCCCAGAGAACTTCTTGTAGGTACTCTATATATTTTAACGTAAACATGATTAATAAGCTACATTTTAAATTTTGTCACTCAACTTTTGCGATTAATTTTCGTTTTCAGCACCATCAAAAACATCAAGTTATATGACCAAAATTAGCCATTCACCACACCGTGGTCAGTCCCATGACCATGTCATTTTGTCTGCCGCTCGTCTATATATGCAGCTAACTCAGATACAATTTGTCTTTTAAAAAACGCTTTTTTGTGAATAGTAAATTATAACAATGTGTGTATATGCAACCAAAGGTAAGATCGGCATATTTATGGTTTTGTTTTTTATCTTTGTTGACTTCGTTCTAGTGATAGCCAACTACATGACATTTTATAGTTTATTCTGAATTAACCATTTTAGTGACACATGCGGCATTGATGTAGTTACCTAAAACTTTCTAGAAAACTTCTTGTACTCTATATTTTAACGTAAACGTGATTAAAAGGTTACATACTTTGCAAGCCATAAATGTGCACCTTTATTTTTAAAAATTCATAACTTTTATTAAAATAAGATTCATGGCTTGCAATGGGTCCCATAGTCTTCAGAAAAGTTAAATACGCAACTAAGTTTTGTAAGATTGGCATTCATAGCTTTGTTTTCCATTTTTGTTGATATCGATGTAGTGATAGCTACATACAACATAACATTTTATAATTTATTCTGAATTAGCCATTTTTTACATATACGACATTGATTTTACTGACATAAAAGAACCGGCGGGAAATATGTTTTTTTTTGGAAAACGGTGCCTTATATCTGCTTAAGATAAGAGAATATTTTTATTAGTGAGAACTTTTATATGTATTAAAATGTAAACATACATTAAAGTATACCGCTTTGATAAAGATATAGACGTATATATCTAACAGTTCCGACGTCAGCCACTAACATTTTATCAACTGTGTGGCATCGATTATTTCGATTTATATTTAATTGTCAATAAAGTCAAAGACTAATAATTTAAATTACACAAACACACATTTTTTATGAAAAAGTGTTTTTCAAGTTTAATAGGTGCTACTTTAAGCCGGGATCAAACGGCACGTAGAGTGCTACTTCTCGCTTCAATCTTGTCAGTTCACGCGCCGTTGAATTATGGATAATTTGCGATCTTCGGTCGTAGTGAGTACGGACATTTTTGAAGATATTCTTCTTTAGCGGCGAATCGATGGAGGGTAAAATTGTACATTTACCGCGCGCCTGCGCACACTGACAGTATGTAGTTCATTGCTAATCTTTCAAGATAGGTATGTATGTATCTGTAACCGTGCAAATAAGCCATTAAAAGAATATATTAGTGGTTTTAGGAAATGTATTATTTATTAAAATTCTTGTGTTTTTGGATTAATAAAACATTATGTAAGCATAACATTTTTACACTATATGTCGCCGTGTTGTATAATTATATCCGAAACTTACATATCTATCTGTAGTGCCTCGATGGAGTAGTTAGAAATGCGTTAGCACTGAGATTAGAAGGTTGCGGGTTCAATTCGCGAGCGATATATATATTTTTTTTATTTTTGGTTGTTTTAATAAAAATTTTTTGAAAGTGGTAGATAAGAAAGTTAGTTTGATTTTTAAATAAAATACAAATAACCTTTTAAGTATATTTACTTCGTTTAAATTACCTATTATATAATAGAAGAATATCTTCTTACGTGCGTACATAGTACACACACATTCTTTTTTGTTGGTAAATCAACACGGTTCAAAGAACATCGGAAGCTCCATATTCATATTCAGTAGCTCCAAATACTCTACTGCAGGGGTCACCAGTTAGTTTCCCTGAGGGTCCGTTTCGAAAACCTATGACACTTCCGGGGTCCGGATTTATGCTGCCTGTGTCTGACTGTTCTGATTCGGTTTCTTTGTGGATTCTTGTTAAAAAATATCCCCTATAAACAAATCAGAAGGGTGCCGGGCTAAATTTTTGGGCAGAAATTGTTTAATATTTTTTTAATAAATTCAAAACATGACAAGATACCTTTATTGTTTATAATTACCCAAGAAACCTAAAAATACATTTGTGGAGACAAAAAAGTAATTTTGAATTTGCTTAAAAAATTGTTTCACCCGGCACCCTTCTGATCTGTTTAAAGGGGACATTTTTGAACAGGAATCCGCAAAAAAATCGAGTCAGAATCATTTTTCATACGAAAGTGGCCTCACACATGGACTAATATGGAAAGGAAAACTAATAATATCTGATTTTTTTTGGTTAGGTACTGTATACTTTTCTGTAAGTTTTCCTTGTACAATAAATAAAATATAAATTCATTGTGTATTGTTTTGATGTTTGTATTATCAGTATATTTTGAAAATTGCAGTATTTTAAATTGTTACTGAGAATATTTTAAAAATTAGGAATTTATATTTTGAATGCTAATGAAGTTTTTGGACATCTTCAATTTTGTAGAAAGGAAACTGAGGAATTTAAAATAAATAATAGTACAAAATGCTAACTAACATGTAATCTTTTCTACATTAGTTTCAATGCAAGGTGTTTATTGCAAACTTATTAAATCTGAAAATTATTTTAATTAAATGCACTTCTGAAAAGTACTCCTACTTAACATATAGTAGAGAGTAAATGAATATAAAAAAATGCACATGAAAATTTTATATTACAGCTTACTTAATTTCAAAATTAATGATTAGTAAGTTTAACAATAAGGGGGAAAACTCTTTACAAAATTAAATTATCTGAGAGAAAAATAATATTTTTTATGTACAACCTGTCTGAAGTTTGGAGTGAGTTTAGTGAAATTGAGTCTCATTAGCGAGTTGAGATATTCATCTGTTAAGTGAGATCTCTACCGATTTTTAATAAAGTTCATTCTTGATAAAGCGGCTTCGCACACAGAAGTTGAGTCAAACATAGTACACAATTTCACGGCCAAACATTTTCCAAATTGATAAACACTAGGTATATTCTGAATTTATTGACGGTCCTCACAAAACATGCTCACGGTCCGGATGCGGACCGTAGTCCGCTAATTGGTGACCCCTGCTCTACGGTAACAAAAGTGTACTTATTTTTACCAATATTTACCAATATTATAATTTTTTTAACTTTGAATAGTTAAAATGCATTCTTCTAATGCACAAAATGTGTGCATAGAGAAAGAGAGAGAGCCCTAAACACACCAAGAAGAAGATATTGACGTTATCCAAGATGTTAAAGAAATACAAGAGAAATGCTCCAACATCAAGCGGAAATAAGCAGTCTCAATCAAAAGCTCATCAAGAAAAGCACCTGACAGAATGAAATGACAAACAGACTAGTTCAAACCGATTCGAAGGAGAGAAGCACTCGTATTAATTATATCAAAGCCTGGAAGAAACAACACATTCCCGCAGAATTACATTCCGGTTAGCTTGTCTCCAGCAGTTAGCAAAAGAGCAGAGAGGGTCATCCAAACCAGACTCCAAGCAGGGACAGATAGGCTAGGAATAGTCCCTGAAGCACAATTCTGCGTCAGAGCTCAACACTCCAGCTAACTACAAGTGCTCAATCTAATAGAGTACCTAGCAGCTGGATTCAGCGACAACCAGTAAATAGGAGCAGCCTTCCTGGAATTTAGCAAAACCTTTGACTGAGTGTAGTATACAGCAATATGTATCAGATATAAGTAGATATAAATAGAGAACATGGACTTGACCTCAATACGAAAAAAAACAAAGTACATGGTAGTTTGTAAGCGCGACATATTAAATACACGACTTTTGGTTAACCAACAACCAAATAACAGGGTAAACAGCTACACATACTTTGGTACCAACATAAACAGCCAATGGAACTCAACAATAAAACAACGCATAGGAAAAGCAATTGAACGAAAAATACTTAGACACATATATAAGGGGGTGAAAGAAAATGACGTATGGCGCAGAAGATTATAATTTTGAATTATACGCAGCATACAACGAACCCGACGTCATAACATCCATAAAGATCGGGCGTCTGCGCTGGATAGGCAGTGTTAGACGGATTTTGGAGACTGAAACACCAAAAGATATAGTGAGGCAGACACCAGTAGGGAGAAGGTCAAAGGGAAGACCCAAACTTAGATACATGGAACAAGTGGAACATGATCTCAAAACACTTGAGATTACCAACTGGAAGAACAAAGCAAGGAACAGAACAGAATGGCGGAAAATCCTAGAATAAACCAGGACTCAAAAAGAGTTGTTGAGCTACTGATGATGATGATAGGAAAAGCAAGGTCAGCGTTCCTAAAGCTGAAGTCTCTTTTCAAATTATTTACGATTTACCAACTGTTACTAAAATCCTTATTATCAGATGCTATGTATTTTCTACTTTTGTATACTGGGTAGAGGCCTGACCACTTTCTGAAATTTATTTAAGAAGGCTCGAGGCCTGTGATGTTACAGATTCATCTTAATAATTTCGTGGGTGTGGATAGTGTGACTAATGTTAAGGTCCTACGTAGAATGAACAAGGAATTCGAGATTATGAACACAATCAAAGAGCGCAAATTATGATATATCCATATCTTGGATATGGATATATCTCTACAAGATATATCCATATATACAAGATATATATCTCTATCCAAGATGGATAGTGTAGAGTCTACACGACCATATCTTGGTCATGTTATAAGAAATGATCAGAGATATGGCTTGTTACAACTCACTCTTCAATATTTGGAAGGGAGAATAATATCTTAGTTTTAAAACCTGAGAAAGCGGTTCAATACGTCTACAACCGGACTATACCAAATAGCTACAAGCGAAGTTAGGATAGTCATGGTGATCGCCAATTTCCGGAACGGATAGGCACCGTAGAAGAAGAAGAAAGGTCCAGCTCCCACGGTGCAACTGTTTTAAAACCACAGTTTGAGACTACGATTGCATGCAAAATAAATTTTGCAATCCAGCTTTCGCAAAAAAAATTCATTTTTTCAAAATGATGCAGCACTGAAAATAAAGCAGTCAGCAAGTTGAATTTTTCTTTACATATAAAAGAATACTGTACCTTTCATTTGGAATTTGCAAAATTAAAATCGGTTAACTACCACGGCGTCAGGATTTTTTTTAAATAAACATTAATTTTGAGTGCTACGCGCAGGACAACGGATACGTTCGCTCTGATTGGGCATTCCAATGACCTTTGATAATGATTGATAAATTTTAATTATTAGTACATTTCGAAATAAATAAATAAATTTGTTTATTGCAAAATAAAAACACATACTCTGTCCTTTGAAATAACACTTTTTTTAGCAAAAACTTTCTTTGCTCGTATATTTTAACTTAGAAAATAAAAGTGTATTATTTTTAAACATATGCAATTGTTTAAACAATTTTTCACAAACAATAATCAAATTAGTTTGAATTTTGTGGAATTAAAATATGAACACACAACAAACTACAAAGTAAGAAAATTATATATTAGATAAAGATTGGAAGAAATTTTGGTGGAAATCAACTTGTGTGAATCGAACACCGCTGTCCTGCGCGTAGCACCAAAAATTAATGTTTATTTAAAAAAATTCCTGACGCCGTAGTAGTTAACCAATTTTAATTTTGCAAATTGCAAATGAAACGTACAGTATCCTTCTATTTGTAAAAAAAATTAACTTGCTACCTGCTTTATTTTCAGTCCTGCAACATTTTGAAAAAATGATTTTTTTTTGCGAAAGCTGAATTGCAAAATTTATTTTGCAAAATCTTTTAAACCGATCTTAACTTAATTTACAGTACTGTTTTATCGTATCATAAAGTTTCTCTGGATGAAATATGAAGGTCCTAAGTGTAGCAAAAATGGTTGAAAAACGTAAAATGCGAATAGTTGTTTTTTTTTATGATTTTTTCGCAATTATTGCTATTTTGCAACAAGGGTAACAATTTTAAAAATTTTTAACCAATCTTATATTGTAGCAAATTTAATTAAGCAACTTGTATTTTAGTGCAACTTTTCTCAAAAGTGAATACTTTTAAAGTTATAATCAAAAAACGAAGAAAAAAATCGAATTTTTCCTTCATGTTTTGACATTTTGATTATTTAAACAATGTTCCGGACCTTTTTGAGTGGGAAGATAACTCAATTATTATTATATGGGTTAGTTCCCAGCAATTTCTGCAAAAAAATTAGTCACCTCTCAACGTCCATCTCAAAACTGATCCGCCCTGGACTAAAGTGGATTCCCGCCTGAAACTTGCTTCCAACCATTTTTCAACCGTTATTTTAAAATAGTTGCCTCGTGTGTGCTGGACCTTATTGTTCCAATTGCAATTATACATTTTCTTCTTCTTCTTCTTCTTCTTCTAATGGCGCTAATAGCGCCGTTGTGAGTCTTGGTCTGCTTAACAATGTTCTTCCATTCTGCCTTTCGGATACTTTCCTTCGTCAGTGCCTGATGTTCCTGGTATGCAATTCCACATCCAATTTTTTATTCTGCCCTTCACCAATCCAAAAACGAACAATTTTAGAACTTCCCCGTATCGTAAAAATTACTGTCTGTTTACATAATGTATTATGATATTATCACATTATTAATACGTAAAATTTATATTGTTAGTGCATGTTTCATGTTTTTACTCAATAAAAATATGAAACTTCCATAAAATACTTTGTAATAAACATTCGTAATAAACGTAGAAATTTATGAGTTGTCTTCCAAATGTTTCCAAATTTTTATTAAGATGAATCAACTGCTATAAAGAAAAAATAATAAATTTTATGGCAGGAAATATTATATAAATATTGCCGGGCGGAGATTACAAAAATAGATGACTTGTAGATCATGAGGGTATGATAAATGTGCATGTATATGTTCCGATGTGGGTTGTTTATCGTAGGTTTTGGTTTAACTACGATTCAGAATACACAATACCACCACCTATTATAAAATTTATGTTGGTATATCGATGATATAGATAACTACATAATGGCAGTTAATATTTATTTAATAATATTTTCTTGCAGCTTATAGTATTATGGTAGTAAATGTAAATATTATGGGGAACGTTCAAGTATTACGTAACACGATTTTTGAAGATTTTTGACCCCTCCCCGTCCCCTACGTAACGCACTCTAATGGGCGTTTAACTATTGCGTAACGCAATTTTTGAAGATTTTTGACCCCCCTAACCTGCGTTACGTAATACTTGAACGGCCCCATACTTGAGACCGGAATATACAGGGTTTCCCCGAAAATAGTGCGTTCCTTAAAAGAATAGGCAGAAGGCACAATGTAGAGCAAAAAAGTCTTATAACATTTTTTTCTAAATTGATCCGTTTGACCAAAAAAAGGAAAATACATTTTGATATGCAAATTGAAGTTTTGAAGTTTGGCAACAACGCGCAACTCAAAAATCTAAAGATTAAAAAAGCAGGTTTGTAGGTCAGTTGCATCTGGTAGGTAAAATAATGTAAATATCAACCAAACCCACATGCATTATTTTGCAAGTAGGTACCTACGATGTCAACAACCCCAAAAATCACACCTCAAAGTAAATAAACAAGGGGTTATTAGGTTAAATTTCCACAGTCACAGCAAGTTTTTCTAGGCTACGTTGCCATGTCATTCAAATTTATGAAAATAAAAATTCGCTTATATGGAGAACAATGTAATTTTTTTCTTGGAAACGGTTAACTTTAGAAAAAAATGTTATTAGACTTTTTTGTTCTAAATTGTGTATTATATCCACACCTTAAAGGAACGCACTATTTTCGGGGACACCCTGTATATGCAACAGAATAAGACAGGAAATGTGAGCAAAATTAACGTAAATATACAAAAAGCATATATTTGCAGACGTTAGTGTTACCGTCTTATTCGTAAATTTTGCATTTAAAGATTAATTTTAGCCATTGTTAAAATGCTGATTAGTCCAAGCTGTGAGTGAAAAATAGGTCGATTTCAGGATATAATTCAGGAATTTTTGAAACCTATCAGGTGTTGTAAAGGACGATGCCAGGAATAACTTATACTAAAATGTAACCAAAAATTTTGTGCGGTTTTTTATTTATGACGATTTTCATTTGTTAAATTTGCTATTTTTAAAGATATTCATTTTAGAGAAAAACTTTTAAATAGAAAATTGTAGTGAATTAAAAAACCTACAATTTGAGCCATGGCATGGTTTAATTTCGTTAATACGTTATTGCAAAAAGCCTGCGAAAGGTCCAAAATGGCCGCTTTTTGCAATTGCCTTATTTATTGTAAAAATAACTTTTATGTATTTTTTAACGCTTTAAAATGAAGCAATACTAAACATAAAAAAAAATTTGTGCCCGATTGGTGAACTTGTTGCTTAGGTATTATCCTTTGTTTATCCCAAGAAGTCAAATGTCCAAGGCTATAGCTTTTTGAAAAAAAATTGTACAGTTAATCCAAGATCCACTCTCCTTCTAAAGACTTATATTTTTATATTCTGATGTAAATAAATGCGTTTTTCATTTTTCAACCTCTTATGTCGGGTTTGAAAATAAGGGGGCAAATTTCGTTATAAACATTTAGAACTGAAGCAGCCCCTGTACATCCTATAAGTTTCTAACTTGCACTTTATTGTTGCTGAAGACAAAATAAAGATTCAAAACCAAATAAAAATTTTCTACGACCAACTGAAGCCGAGATAATTGTTTTGTTTTCTTAAATCGTAGTGACTTTATTTATAACAATTAAGAAATTATTTCACCGTCATTGACTAAAGAAAGACTTATATTATTTTAAAATAAAAATTATTTTAACCAAAAGTTAGATTTAATTATTAAAAATGATTTTTAAAGCGTAGTGGAGATTTATTTTTCGTTACAACTGTGATTTATTGTGTCGGTTGCCCTTAGCAACTTATAATACATTGAATCACGGTTTTTACTTTAAATCTTAAAGCACCGCCTGGATTGACATGAAATTTGGCACACACATAGATAACATGTTAAAGAATAAAAATGATATTGGGCCTCTGTGTGCTTTTGTCCTGGGGGTGAGTTTCACCCCTTATAAGGGGTGAAAAAATATATGTTCAAAATAAGTTCGGAAATGGATAAAACGTCTAATTCTAAGCACCGTTTGTTCTATAGCCTTTTTTCACCAAGTTAATACCTTTCGAGTTATTTTCGAGTAAATATCTTCATTTTTCAACAACAACAAAAACACGTTTTTAGGCGGTTTTTGACAAATAACTCAAAAAGTAAGTATTTTATTGAGAAAAAGAGTTATAACAAAAATATAGCAAATTAAAAATTGAAAAAAATGATGTATGTATGAAATCTCTAGACCCAGTAGAAACGAAGTTCTAGCTAATGAAAAACAGGTTTATATCCGTCAAATTTCAAAGTGAATTATTTCAACGTGAAATAACCAAAAAATCATGCACTTTTTGGAGAAAAATCATTACAACTTTTTTGAAGTGTTTAAAAATATGTATATCTGTTTTTAAAAAAAGTTTATAGCTTCGAAATAAGCAAGTTACGCTGAAAATAGAGTTGATCTCTTTTTTTTTTTTGTCAAAAAACTCGGGAAAGTCACCCCCTAATTAGCATTAAAAATGAAATTAATCCATTGAACTTCAATGTTGTTTTACTCATGTATGTGTCGTTTATGTCTGTAAGTTTCATCGGTTCAAAGTGCTTATTCTTGAAGGGGCTGTAGTTAAAAGGACTTGAACTAGTCAATAATCACGAGTGTATGCAAATTTAGAACAGCCATATCTTAACAAATTTTTGCCTTCCAAAAAAAGCAAAAAATACAAAATATTCATAACAGCAAAAACTACATTTTTTACTGTTTGTGATTTTTGGTCACATTAATAAATTTTAAGTTATTTAAAAAAAACATTTTTTTTTCAAAATTAAAAATTAAAACAGATTTACTTTAAAACCAATTTTTTTAATAAGCTCTTTGAACCGATGATACTTACAGATCATTTAAATAATACATGAGAAAAGTAACTTGTGAAGCGGTAATGATTAATTTGATTTAAGATGGTAATTAGGGGGTGATTTTCCCGACTTTTTTGACCAAAAACAAAATCAGAGATCAACTCTATTTTCAGCGTAACTTGCTTATTTCGATGCTATAATTTTTTTTTAAAAATAGATATACATATTTTTTAAACACTTCAAAAAAGTTGTAATGATTTTTCTCCAAAAAGTGGATGATTTTTTGGTTATTTCACGTTGAAATAATTCACTTTGAAATTTAACGGATATAAACCTGTTTTTCATTAGCTAGAACTTCGTTTCTACTGGGTCTAGAGATTTCATACATACATCATTTTTTTCAATTTTTAATTTGCTATATTTTTGTTATAACTCTTTTTCTCAATAAAATACTTACTTTTTGAGTTATTTGTCAAAAACCGCCTAAAAACGTGTTTTTTGTTGTTGTTGAAAAATGAAGATATTTACTCGAAAATAACTCGAAAGGTATTAACTTGGTGAAAAAAGGCTATAGAACAAAAGGTGCTTAGAATTAGACGTTTTATCCATTTCCGAACTTATTTTGAACATATATTTTTTTACCCCTTATAAGGGGTGAAACTCACCCCCAGGACAAAAGCACACAGAGGCCCAATATCATTTTTATTCTTTAACATGTTATCTATGTGTTTGCCAAATTTCATGTCAATCCAAACGGTGCTTTAAAATTTAAAGCAAAAATCGTGATTCAATGTATTATAAGTTGCTAGCCGTTGCTAAGGGCAACCGACACAATAAATCACAGTCGTAACGAAAAATAAATCTCCACTACAATTTAAAAATCATTTTCAACGAAAACTTTTCGTTTATAAATTTGCAAAAGTCTGTGTGTTATTGTGTTGCCGCTCCAGCAATACTTAGAGCAGATGTATCGATGGATTCTTATGTAGTTTTGTCTTCTGAATCCAAATCTGAAAACGGCATTTCGATATCTCTAACCGTCTTCGAGATAATCGACCTCAAAATCTAAAATGTGACGTCACAAACCGGTTATTTCCTACCACGCACTAAACGTCAGCTGAAATCTTTGATTAGGAAGTAGGCTACTTTTTTAATCTGAATTTGTTAAGCAAAGCAAATGTTATTATTTACATTTGAGTTTGACACTTCGTGAATATCAAACTAAATTTTAAATTATTTAGCTATTAATAAAATATAAATGACATTTTATAGTGAATTTAATTATTATATAAAATAATATGTGTAATAAATGTATAAAAATACAATTTGAGTATATTTTGAAAGCAATAGTATTGTCGAAGCGAAGATCGGTGGAATATGCGCATTTTATCAATGAAATTCGATATTTTTAAGATATTCCAGAAGCCGCTACAGATAATATGTTTTAACGACCTATTAATCATTCAGAATTACCCAACGGATATTAGTACAGTTAAAATAATTAAGACGATAACCGGACAACATTGATTTAATGAGTAAAATTTAGTTTTTTTTTACTTTAATGACAAAAAAAGCAAGCCCATTAGCAGAAACCAATTAAAAATTATTTTGCACATCATATTTGAAAGATTATTTGGTTGAAAAATCTCATTTTTGTTGGCAAAAAAAATATATTAATTTGTTTGAACTAAATTACATTTGTGCTTATCTTAAAAAGGATATGTTACTATCAACATTCGCACAGTGTTGCCAAACTGAATTTTGTTATTTTGGGTGTAAATTTTTTCCACGAATCTCCGAGGTTACTATACATATTATACTATATTAATAATGAATCAGTAGAAACGATTATATTTAAATTTGGTAAATTATTATAACTCCACTCGATCACCGCACGACCACACAACTCGAAACACAAGTACGCAAATACGGTTGCCTGAAGCGTGGCGCAAAGCCGTGGAATTTGCCGTGAAGTTCATCAGTAAAAAGTATCTTTATCATGTATGTATTATTTATTTTACAATATTGGAAAATTGTTATTTAAAATGTGGTTTGGAATAAAAAAGTATGTTTTGATAATATATGAAATTACATCCTTCTAATGGAAAAAATATTTGACGAATTTTCTCAAATTATGGATACCAACATCATTTTCATTTATAACTCTTGTATTTTTAATTTGACGAAGAAAAGTTAGTTATTCTTCATAAAAATCTCTTCTTGGTCTAAGATTTATGATGAATCAAATTTTATTAATTTTATACGAGGTATGTAAAAAAATATGAATTTCGAGTAAAGTATCTTTATAGTTCACAACATTTAAATTAGAATGATATAATTGCACATTAAAACATAATTTTTAATTCTAAACAGCTTTTCGTAATAGCAATTTTCTATATTATGAATTTAAATACGTATATAAACAAAAAGTTTTCGTTATGATAATGCTCGCATTTTCAGCTTGTTAATAATTAAATCTAATTTTCGGTTAAAATAATTTTTATTTTAAGATAATATAAGTCTTTCTTTAGTCAATGACTGTGAAATAATTTCTTAATTGTTATAAATAAAGTCACTACGATTTAAGAAAACAAAAACAATTATCTCGGCTTCAGTTGGTCGTAAAAATTTTTTATTTGGTTTTGAATCTTTATTTTGTCTTCAGCAACAATAACCTGCAAGTTAGAAACTCATAGGATGTGCAGGGGCGGCTTCAGTTCTAAATGTTTATAACGAAATTTGCCCCCTTATTTCAAACCCGAAATAAGAGGTTGAAAAATGTTATACGCATTTATTTACATCAGAATATAAAAATATAAGTCTTTAAAAGGAGAGTGCATCTTGAATTAACTCTGTACGATTTTTTTTCAAAAAGTTATAGCCTTGGACATTTGACCTCTTGGGATAAACAAATTATAATATCTAAGCAACAAGTTCACCAATCGGCCATTACAAATTTTTTTAAATGTTTGGTACTGAAAGGTCTTCATTTTAAAGCATTAAAAAATACATAAAAGTTATTTTTACAATAAATGAGGCAATTGCAACAAACGGCCATTTTGGACCTTTCGCATGCTCTTTTGCAATAACGTATTAACGAAATTAAACTTGCCATTGCTCAAATTGTAGGTTTTTTAATTTAGTACAATTTTCTATTTAAAAGTTTTTCTCTAAAATGAATATCCTAAGCTGCAAAATTAAAAATCTTTAAAATTGCAAATTTAACAAATCGTCACAAATAAAAAACCGCACAAAATTTTTGGTTACATTTTAGTATAAGTTATGCCTGGCATCGTCCTTTACAACACCTGATAGGTTTCAAAAATTCCTGAATTATATCACGTTTTTTCACCCACAGCCTGGGGTACATATGACACGGTGCATTGTCCTGACGAATAATGATTTTTTTCTTGTGCAAACCGGGAATTTTTTTTAGGAATTTTTCCTTCAGCAGCTGGTATAAATGGTTACAATAATATCCAAAATTTTATTGTTTTACCAGTTTGCAAGTCCAAAATCACAAATCACCAACTTTTGTTATTTGGGTGCAAACTTAAATGAACAGTGGGACCAATCGACGGAAATTAAGATAAGGATCGAGAAGGCCAGATCAGCTTTCGTCAAAATGAAAAAAATCTTTAACAGCCACGATATAAAATTGGAAATAAAGGTTCGTTTACTAAAATGCTACGTATTCTCCGTTCTTTTATATGGCGTGGAGTCATGGACCTTAACTGAAGCATCACTGAAGAGACTCGAAGCATTTGAGATGTGGTGCTATAAACGCATGTTGAGGATTTCCTGGATAGACAGAGTTACCAACGAAGAAGTTCTACATAGAATGGGTAAAGAGCGCGAACTAGTCGTAACGATAAAACGTCTCAAACTGGAATACCTGGGCCATATAATGCGCAATGAACAACGATATGACCTAGTTCGGACCATACTTCAAGGTAAAGTGCATGGGAAAAGAGGTCCAGGACGAAGAAGGATATCCTGGCTGCATAACCTGCGAAAATGGTTTAACTTAACCACTACCGGACTTTTCAGGGCAGCAGTCAACAAAGTCAGAATAGCCATGTTAGTGTCCAACATCCGTAACGGATAGGCACCATAAGAAGAAGAAGAAGTCCAAAAAGGCTGTCCACAATATGTCTGCAACGAATTCTGCAATTCTTTGGTCACGTGGTTTGCAGAGGTGACGACAGTTTGGAGAGATTAATTGTTTCTGGAAACGGTCCGGGGAGAAGATCAAGAGGACGATCACCAACTAGATGGTCTGACCAAATAAAGCATTAAGCTGGAAACGCATTCTGCGAAGCTCTTAGAGCAGCTGAAGATAGAGACCAATGGAGAAACATTGTTAGGAATATTGGAAATCAAGATCCTCTGTAATGGGGAAACGACAAAAGAGATAGAGAAGTAATCCACAAACAAAATTCATCTCTTATCCCAATAAACTGATGCTAACGCTTTGGCCACACGGGCGATTTTTTACGGCGCGATAATTTACGGCGCCCATTGGTTTGACTACCTCCTCCACTAATTTTAGATGACATCATTTCATCTCCTATTAATTCCTATTAATAACCTGATTATACAGGTAACTGTTATCCAAAAATATTCAAAAACTGAATGAAAAAGCCATCTCTATGCTCCTGATGACATCGCTGTCAACAAATGTTTACATCTAGTGCATAGCTTATAAGAATAAACTGTAGTAAATTTCATTACAATATTTTATGTGAATAGTATCAATTCTTGATATTACGATATACGCTTGATTTTTAACCTATGCATCCCATAAACATTGCAGCAATAATACGGAAAATGGCTATTACTTCAAAGGGATGAAATCTCGAGAGGCCATTAAAAACCGATGCCATGTCAATAGCTCTCGCTATACGAAGGAAAACCTTCACTTCTATGAAACTCGTTTATATTTATTAGACCCTAAAAGTTAAAGGGTCGTCCATAAAAATTTGGATTAGATATCTATAGTATTTTATTAGGGTTATTGTGCTTTGCCATGAACGGAGGTGGTCTCATTTTCAAAGAAGTGTGTTTTTTTCAGCAATAAGAGTATGATGGTTAGGTTAGGTGTTGTTAAACGAAGACAATATACACATGCTTAATAAAGTTTTTTATATAGTGTATGGAACGGGAGAAATACCGGATGATTGATTGGCTGACGGCTGACAATTACTTTCATTGCCATCCCTAAGAAAAACAACGCTAAGAATGTAAAGAAAATAGAACAATTATAATGAGGCATACTGTAAAGAAATGAATGAAAAGAAAAAACTTGAAGTAGTAGAAATGGACCATCTGAGAAGAGCGTGTTGGATATCTAGACTTGATCACATCACATCCCAAATGAAAAAATAAGAAGAAGGACAAGAAGAATCTACAATACCGTAGATACAATAGAATCCAAACAACTTTTATGGTACGGTAATGCGAATGGATGATAAACGATGGCTAAAACAGGCTTTAAACTATGTTCCATGGAATAGAAGAAGAAAAGGAAGACCAGCACTGGAATGGAGAGAAGGAATCAGAGAAATAATGAGAGATAGAGCCATAAATGAGGAAGAATGGACCTACCGAAAAAGGTGGAGATCGAAATGCGGGATGCGGCAGAGGCTGTAGGACCCCCGTAGATATATATAATGAGGCATACATTGAAATTATTTTTAAAAATCATACTCAACCGTATTTACAAAAGATTAGATACTGATACTATAGCATAAGGCATAAGTAACACACAGTTCGGATTTCGTAACGGAGTGGGAAATAGGGAGACTTTATTGTGTATTAATGCAACTATGCAACGCTGTTTGAAATTAAGTAAAGATGTATACGTCTGCTTTATAGATTATTAAAACACCTTTGACATGACCAACTCATGAACATTTAAAAGAAAAGCAAATAGACAAACGAGATATAAGAATAATAAAACACTTATATAAGAATAATATAACCAGCCAGCACACATCACAATACACACAATCGGAGAACATCCAAATTAAGGGAGGGGTACGCCAAGGTTGCATTTTTTCTCCATTGCTATTTAACTTGGACTTCTTCTTCAGGTGCCGTCCTCGTTGCGAAGTTTGGCTATCATCAAGGCTATGCGTATTTTTGATACCGTAGATCTAAATAATTGGCAGCTGCTGCACTTGTACCAATCTCTTAAATTCTTCAACCATGAATGTTTTCTTCTGCCAATGGATCTTTTACCTATTATTTTTCCCTGAATAATTAATTGTAGTAGCTGGTACTTTTGTCCCCTCATTATATGTCCCAAGTATTGCAGTTTGCGCTTTTTAATAGTAAGCGCAAGTTCTTTTTCTTTCTGCATCCTTCGCAACACTTCCATGTTTGTCACTCTCTCTGTCCACGATATTCTCAGTATCCTGCGGTGCATCCACATCTCGAATGCTTCTATTTTCCTTGTATCGATCTTTTTCAGTGTCCAAGCTTCCATTCCATAGAAAAGAACTGACAGCACGTAACATCTCATCAGGCGAATTTTAAGATTTAAACTTAGCTCTCTTCCGCATAAAACTGTTTTCATTTTGGTAAAAGTAGCTCTAGCTTTTTCTATTCTGATGTTGATTTCTTCAGAGTTGTCGTTGTTTTCATTAATCACAGTTCCCAGGTAATTATATTTTCTAACACGCTCAATTCTTTGATCATGTACGGTTATGTCAGAACAATTTTGTGGAGATTTCGACACCATCATTATTTTTGTTTTTTTGATGTTAAGTGATAAACCGAACTTTTCGCTGCACTCTACTATTCTGTTTATCAGTGTTTGGAGATCTTCCGGGGTTTCTGCTATTAATACTGTGTCATCAGCGTATCTCAAATTGTTTATTAAAGTGCCATTTATTTAAATCCTATATCTTGGTCAGCAAGGGCTCTGTTGATAATATCTTCTGAATATAAGTTAAACTTGGACTAGGAAGTTATTATGCAAGAGGTACTGGACTAAGGAACAGCTGGTCTTGTAGTAAACGGAAACCCTATTCCTATTAATAACTTAACGTATGCAAATGACATCGGGTTAATATCAGAATATATTGAAGATTTGCAGAAAATATGTAGTCCAAAATGTTTATAGGGTAAGTTCACATTATGGCCTAAATAGGACTTTGAATAAAACTAAGATTCCAAATAATAATGCCCAACTTTTTATCGAATGTCAAAATATTGGATGTGTATACTTTGGAACTATAATAAATGAGAATAACGACTTTGCAAAGGAGCTAACTAACCGAATTGAAATTGTACGAAACTCATTTATGAAAATGAAACAAGTTTTCTGGAATAGAACTTTGAGTGAAAACATAAAAATTCGCTTGCTTAGGTGTTACATAATGTAACATCTAAGCAAGTTGGTAAGGCAAGGTATTTAGTATCCGACCATAGGGTATAGTATAGAGTATAGAGTATAGAGGCAGCAACTCTGACTAAATCGACGATGAGAAAAGGGAAAGCGTTTGACATGTGGGTTTATGGTTTATAGAAGAATCCTGGGTATGTCGTATCTTACGTAGACAGAGTCACGCATGAAGAATAAGAATTTTATAGTAATCTATGTCCTCCATTAATATTCCTGAAAATGTTCCTCTCACACATTTTTAGTTTATTTATTTGCCGATTTAATAACCATAATTATTCGTACCACAGTAAGCCATAGATTAGTAATTTCCCTATTATAGTGTTCCATTTTTTTATCTGAAGACCTCTTTCATAGCTAGTGTGACCAACTCCAATTCAGTCGAAATCGGGACAAGGCTAAAAAAATACCTGAAATCCGGGACTTTTCAATGAAAATCGGGCCATTTTTTAACACGTTGGCGGATAGTGCGTTAAATGTATAAGCAAATGTTGTGACACTATATGTATATTTTTCAAAGTATAATAGGGAAAAATGCAACGTCTATAGACGTTGTGTCACATTACATCAATGGAAATTAGACGTCTATAGACGTTCTGTCCGTCAACGTGTTAAATATAGAATTTTAATATCACCATTTTATTGATTATTTAACATTTTTATGTTGACAATGATATTTTTGATGGGATTAAACCTCAATTGGTTGTAATGATAATTATATTTTTGTAAGTTTTTGACGTTTCGACTTCCAATCTGGAAATCGTTCCCAAAAAAGGAAAAATTTAAAAATCAACTGATGTTGGATTTCCAACTAAATATAACCTTAGGTTAATATAAAAATTTAATTATCATTACAACCAATTGTGGCTTAATCCCATCAAAAATATAATTGTCAAACATACCACAAGAAAACAGCTTCAGAATATTTTTATGTTGATTAAAATACAGATACGAAAAAAAGTCCACAGTTTGAGTTTTCATACAACTATAAAACCACGATATAGTATGCATGCGTTTTTGATGTGGTATTAATATTACACTCTAGAAATTGTCGACTTTTTTTTTCGTCCTACCAATTCAATTTGATATGAATTCGTAGAAGAATAATGTATTGAAATTTCAAAATAGAATTTTACGAAAGCGTTGAAAGATCGGATGGCCCGGAAGCTTTGTGCGGGACGCCGGGACACGACTTCGTAATTCGGGCCATGTCCCGGATTTTTCGGGCTAGTTGGTCACACTATTCATAGCTGTTGTTGCTTTACAACTCTTCTCTATTCTTATGTTTATTTCTGATGTTCTTCAGTTAGAACTTATTTTATTTATTGTTTTTTCATCACTATTTCGATTTGGTCTCAAGAACTTTTAATTCATACCTACTCTTTTTCTTTTTCTGTTAATCAAAAGCTTTAATAAGGCCAAATCTTCTGCAGATATTGTACACTGGGGTTTATTGTGAAGTATAGTTCCTGCTGTTCTCATTCTAATTTTCTTACAAGTTTTAAGATAACAAATATTAAGTAGTATTATTTAGAGGAGATTTCCTTGTTTCATCACCCAGCCTTCTGTGTCCAACCCTCATTTCTTTCAGTTCTGTGGGCTTGAGCTTCCTGAGTCTTTTGACGTCGTCTCTCGTCTCTCCATCGTGTAGGTGGTCTACCTCCGCTTCGTCTGTCTGCTCTGATGAATTCGTGAAGTCCTTTCTTCTAATCATTAAATTTTTGAACAAATATTTAATTTATAAGTACAGCTCGTGCTATACATTTAAAACAGTGTTTTTCAATCTTTTTGATTTTGCGACCCCTTTACAGGTTGAAATCTTCTTTTGACCCCCTGGTGTCATAGAAAGCCACAGAAATAATTTATTTAAAAACTACATACGTTAGGTAATAATTTTTTCTTATTTTAAGAATATAAGAGAATTTTAAGAGAAGAGAATATTTTAACAGATAAAGTAAAAGCATTTCACGCAAAACTTCGTTTCTGGTCAACCTCTCTGCAAAACAAAATGTTTGAGTATTTTCCATGTGTTCAGAAGATTGATGAAGATAATGCAACAGACCAAAGTTTTGCAGTATCGGCTCACATCCCTTGCATTATACAGAGCTTGCATAATTTACAAGAGCAACTTTTGATATAATTTCTAGAGTTGCACCTGACAATAGGCGTACATGGATTCTAAACCCTTTGTTGGACACATCAATAGAGCTGACTGATGTCAAAAAAATGAAAGAATATCTTCTAAATTTAGCTGCTGATGGCATGCATAAAATGGAATTTTATTCGCAAAGTATCGACATATTTTGGATAAAAATAAAACACCAAGATCCCGAACTGGCAAGGGAAGCTCTTAAATTAGTAGTGCAATTCGCCACTTTTGTGTGAACTGACATGTTCTTCAATGATAGACATTAAAACTAAAAAGAGAAATAGACTGCAATTAGAAAATGATTTGATTAGTAACCTTTCAAAAATAGTACTACAATTTGATAAACTTTTGAAAAATAACAAGCACATCCTTCCCACTAAAATTGTGTTTTAAGAACATCAACTTTTTCTTTCAGTCGACGACCCCTCGAGTAAGTCTTCGCGACCCCCCTGGGGGTCGCGACCCACAAATTGAAAAACCCTGATTTAAAATAATACAACTCCTTTAGCCAATTTCCAAAATTTCATAAGTTGGTTTGATTTGAATAATATTAAACATCGCCCAATATAACATTTTTTAGCAATTCATCGGTAGTGTCGTTTTATTGAATTCTCAGAATTTAATTTTACTTTGGCTCAAAAGAAAAGCCTACAGTAATCATCAGTTATATTTTTGAGTTAATGAAACATAAAATGAATATTTAAAATAACCTGCATTATGTATATACATATTTTGTTTTTAAAATTGTGAAAACAACATAAATAAAACTTAATTTAAACAAAAATAAACGAGAAATATTATTGCCATAATTTGCATCACTACCTTCCCATCATTTAATGTGAAAACGGTTGAAAGTCATCACTTTTATAATTTTTAAAAAATTAATTGTCATTAATGTCACTGAATGTATTTTTTTTGTAGCAACGAAGGGCATCTGACGTAATATACTTGACGACGGGAAATTATCAAAAATTATCGATTTAATTTAGATTTCTGTAGCTTTCTATTGATCAGAATCTCCTATGAATGAAATAATCAAGCAAATCGATCCATTCTGTAAAAATTGCGAGGTTTTGTCCTATTTTAAGCTTCATTACTTGGACTATAAATAACTCATTTACAAGAAGGCCATATACTTGATGCAGTCGAAGCAGAATTTAAAATAAGTAGCAGGCAAGTAAGCAGAGAATTAGGTCTCAATAAAAAAATAACAGAATAGATACTAAGAAATAATTATTTACACCCTTATCACATAAGTCCAACGATGAAATCCCACGTTTATAATTTTCTTGGTAGATTTCGAATAATAACCGCTTTCTGTATAGGACCTTATTTACTGAAGAAGCCCAATTTACGAAGGACGGAACTCGCGCAACTCCCCCATTTGGGCAGGAGAATCCCCATGCCATTTGAGAATCTCGATCGCAGTGTAGATTTTAAGTAATTGTTTGGATAGGAGTAATAGACAGGATTAATAGAATGTTTAATAAATAACACCCATTTGGAGAATATAAAGATGTTTTCCGATCATGCATCCTTTCGCACATTGCTCATTTTGTTTTCTTCTTCGATATGTCTTGTAGCTTCCATCTTTCGAGTTTGAACAACTCTATTAATTACCAATGCTGCACTTCCACATTTTATTTATTTATTGAAAATTCCTCCTTATTATTCGAATAATAGTCGAGGCATTGAAGGATTGAAGAGTCGATTTTTTTGCAGTAAGACGGATTTTAATGCGGATTAGTGCGTTGGATTCGTGAGAATGTCAGGAAATTTTGTGAACTAATGTAATTAATAAGAAATCTTAAATTGCATTTGTGCATAAGAAAATGCATTTCAAAAGTGCATTTTGAAATAGGCAATTATTATAAATTTGCAACTCGGTAAATTTTCTTACTCGGGGGGTTTTTGGGGTCGCTGAAAACGAATATGAGGTCGGCGAGAGTGTGCAAACTACCTGGTGCCTGCAGCGGGTGTAATAAACGTCTTCCTCTGAAGTATTATGGTAATTTGTTAAATAATTGACCCAAACTTGTAACTCGGGGGGTTTTTGGGGTCGCTGAAAATGAATATGAGGTCGGCGAGAGTGTGCAAAGTACCTGGTGCCTGCAGCGGGTGTAGGTGGTTCCTCTATAGTATTATGGTAATTTATCATATAATTAGTTTAAACTCGTTACTCGGAGGTTTTTGGGGTAATCTATTTTCTTCGATGTAACTATAGTGATCGAAAACGGTGGTATTTTTATTATAAATAAACATACATTTTTATTATTATAATATATTTATGGTTAAAAAAGTTCATTATACAAAATTTATCGTAATTTATATTTAAAATTAATTTTCTTCATCATTATCATCTTCTTCTTCATTATTGCCTTCCTCTCTCGAGTCCAATGCAATATTTGTGCAATCAGAGCCTGCACAATTTTTTGCAGGCTAAATTACAAACTAACCCATGCTTCCTGCACCCACATGAGTTGCTGCAGTCTGACTTACAACTACAGAATATTAAATTTAAAATGTTTGGAGGACCAGGTGGCTGAGTCATTCTAACTGGAATTAATACATTATTTTGTAATTCCCATCCCCAATCGGTTGGGTTCATGTTACTGTCCTCTCCATGCAGCCAAATTTGTGTTTGTAAATATACCCTTTTTAAATATATCCTTTTTAAATATACCCTATTTAAATGCTGGGTAAATGCATCAACAGATAAACGAATTTTTCCAATGACAATCTTTTTATTTTTTGGCAATAGCCATTAAGTACATTCTGTATCGGTAAGTTTCAGCTAATTGAATATTACTCAGTTTAAACTGCTCAGGAATATTCGGTTTCCTGAAACTTATTGGGGCATTGTACGTAGTCATAAGAAGTTGGCAGCCGTGGTCAATAATTTCATTAAGGGCTACAACATACAGTAAACCAAATGTGCTTGAGAGTCTGGCAAAACCTCTGGAATAGAACAAACTCAAAAATCCATCATATTCAACCCAGAATACCTGCCTTAAAAATACCAGCACTTTGTAGAAGGGACAAAGTTGTCATGAGAAGACTAAAAATTGGACATTGCCGTCTTACACATGGTTACCTGATGAGCCAGGGAAATCCTTCTTGGTGTCATACCTGCAACACTCGTGTCACCGTCAAACACATACTAGTTGAGTGCCAGCTATACACGAACACCCGAAGACAACATAAACTGGATGAAGACCAAACCACTACTCTTAGTGATAATAGTAACTTTAATAATGTGATAATGTTTCTCAAAGACTTTCGGTTATACTATGCCATATAAATGTTGTTTTTTATCATTTTGCTGATTTTGTAATTTCTTAATTTAAATTCTTAATTTTCTTAATTCTTGTAATTTAAACATATTATAAACCTTACTTTTGTAACCGTGTCAATGGCCTGCGTTGCTGAGACACGTTAATTTAAATAAATAAAAACAATTTTTACACTTTTTTTTCTCTGATTCTGGCTTTGGTTTAGAACTAGAACCTTTAGCCACGTAATTATATAACTTATCACTAAGTCAGGGGAGTAATGTGTAGTGTGTGTGTTGAGTAAGTGTCTTGTTACTTTGCAAAGTCGACGTCATTGTCTTTGCAAAGAGACGCTAATTGTTTCCGAACGTCTGCGGTCCCTCCGGTATTTTTTACACTTCTTTATAATAAATTATTTAAATAACAGGAAAACAAAATAAGAAAAACAACGTGTTGTGTTTTGCTTACAGTGTAACCGTTATATTAGTGTATACAAACGTGTGAGAGAGAGAAAGGCAATAAATCCTACATGAAATTAGTCAAGAATGTATCAATACTGCCAACATAATTTTAAGCGTCAAATTTAAAAAAAAAATGGAGGTCCTGAACAAAATAATCATGTCTATGAAATTAGAATTTAGTCGTTGCGATATTTATTTTCAGTGACCCCAAAGACCCCCGAGTAACAAGTTTGGGCCAATTATTTAACAAATTACCATAATAGTCCAGAGGAAGACGTTTATTACACCTGCTGCAGGCACCAGGTAAACTACACTCTCGCCGACCTCATATTCATTTTCAGCGACCTCAAAAACCCCCGAGTAATGAGTTTAAGCCAATTATATGATAAATTACCACAATACTCCAGAGGACGACGTTTATTACACCCGCTGCAGGCACCAGGTAGTTTGCACACTCTCGCCGACCTCATATTCGTTTTCAGCGACCCAAAAAACCCCCGAGTAAGAAAATTTACCGAGTTGCAAATTTATAATAATTGCCTATTTCAAAATGCACTTTTGAAATCCATGTTTGTTGCACAAAATGCACAAATGCAATTTCAGATTTCTTATTCGTTACATTAGTTCACAAAATTTCCTGACATTCTCACGAATTCAACGCACCAAACTGATTAAAAATCCGTCTTACTGCGCCAAAAATCCACAGTAAGGCCTTTTTTTGTGCTTCAATGACTAAAGATGAATTTGTTATGACTATTATAGTTTTATAATTATTATGGTTAGTACAACAGTTTTATTTCCTTCCTGTTGAAGTGAGGTTAATGTATTACTTACATAAATATTACAATTCATTATTTTAAGTGTTATTTATTATAAATAACGAATTGTTCTTATAAGAAATACCAAAAGTTAAAAAATAAGAAAAACAATGTGACTTTTTAAAAACATCTATAGCAACATTGTTATTACTTTTACACAAATAATAAAAACTCTAATAAATAAATGTTTATTTTAATATTTATATAAAATGTACAAGTATTAATAAACATCATTTGAATATTTTAAATAGACATTAGAGATAAATATTTGTTACACAAATTACTAAATACCTAAATAAAATTGTGGAAAAATTTGTTGTGGTATTTAATAGTTTATAGTACTTTTATTATAATAATAAAATATAATATTTACTGTTTTTGTTTATAACATTCGATACTCTGTCAATATGGAATATGCCAATTAGTTCCGTGATTGGCGGATATATACTATATATACAGTGTGACCAACTCCAATTCAGTCGAATTCGGGGTAAAGCTGAAAAAAAAATACCTCAAATCCGGGACTTCTCAACGAAAATCGGACGATTTTTTTTACCTAAATATAGAACTTTAATATGTACTGTCATTTTATTGATTACACTGGTTAACACAATACTTGTTTCCTTAAATTTTTTTTTCTCTTCTTGGGTATTTCTATGGGCCTGACTATGAAAAAAATTCGTTAAGATTTCTAACAGCTTTACTTTTTGAAATATACAGTTTTATAATTTTGACAAAATAAATGCAAAAAATTAATATATAAGTCAACAAAATCTTTATTGAACAGTATCAAATGATCTTTTATATGATTTTCTTGAATGAACAACTTCAGGTAGATCTCGTTTCAAATTCCAGCAGTAGTCTGCCATCATATGTGAGTCCCACCTTCCCTGATATCGCTCTTCCATTGTCCGAAGATCCTGATGAAATCTTTCACCCTGCTCCTCACTAAAATCACCCAGATTTTTTGGAAATCGGTCCAAATGTGAGTGTAGGAAGTGGAGTTTTATGCTCATGTTGCACTTTAGCTCTTGCAAGTTCGATAGCATACACTCGACAAGATCAACATAGTCGTCGGATTTCTTATTGCCTAAGAAATTACTCATAACCGAAACGAATGAATTCCAAGCTTTGGATTCGACTTCAGTCATTGATTCGACAAAATTAGGATCTTTCACGAGTTGTCTAATCTGTGGCCCATCAAAAATACCAGCTTTCAATTTTTCTGTACTTAATCCTGGAAACTTGGGTTAATTCCATTTATTTTCACAACGCAGAAGTAGCAGTCGTCATGATGGTTTCGAGGTTCTCGCCAAATCATGGGTGTTACGAACATTATTGCATCTCTTTTTCCATTGGACCACAACCGTAGACATACCACACATTTTTGGCACACAATATGAGGAGCCCATGGCTTGTCTTGATTACACAATTTTATATTAAAATATTGATGGTACGCAGTTTTCACAAAGTCCGATATAGGTTTTCGATATTGTTTAAATATATATTCACCACAAATATAGCAAAAACAGTCTGGATTAAGCAGACAACATCTTCTAGAGGAAGCCATATTGTTGAAGTTTGCCGGGTACGGTAGTCGGAAAAACAAACACATGCACGACAAGACTATTACAAAATTAACAACAATAATGACGCCGGGCTCTACGCATACTTTTTTGATACTAATAGTAACTAACAGTGTTGCCAATCCACGCTGTGCTGGTGACAAAAACGGTTGTGCGCATAGGCAACCCAAATAACATTTAAAATCTTAAACGAATATCTAAAACGACGACAAAATTTGTTTTAGTGACCAATAAATAACAAAAATCTAAGTAAAAATAATTAATGAGGGTAGTTAGCTATAACTTAAAAACAAAAGCTGTTAGAGAAAAATAATTGCCTTATTTAAAAAATCTGCGCCAATTTGAGAAACATAAAAAAAATCACAGGAAACAAACAATTTTTTTTCTTTTGTTGACCAGTGTTATTTAACATTATTATGTTGACATTAATATTTTTGATGGGATTAAGCCACAATTGGTTGTAATGATAATTACATTTTTGTTAATTTTTGACGTTTCGACTTCCAATCCGGAAATCGTTCTCAAAAAAAAACGAAAAATTAGAAAATCAACTTATGTTGGATTTCCATGTAAATATGTATATTATAACCTTAGGTAAATATAAAAATGTAATTATTGTCATTACAATCAATTGTGGCGTAATCCCATCAAAAATATAATTTTAAAACATGCCACAAGAAAACAGCTTCAGAACATTTTTATGTTGATTAAAATACAGAAACGAAAAAAAGTCCACAGTTTGAGTTTTCATAGAACTATAATATCACGATATAAAATGCATGCGTTTTTCATGTGGTATTAGTCACTTTATAGTCCATTGTTTCACGGTTTTTGCTCTAAATTTTAAAGAACCGCTTGGATTGACATGAAATTTGGCACACGTATAGCTTACATGTCAAAGAAAAAAAGTGATATTGTGACGATGTGTGCTTTTGCCCGGGGGGTGAAAAAATATATGTCCAAAATAAGTCCGGAAATGGGTAAACTGACTAATTTTAAGTAACTTTTGTTCTATAGAGCTTTTTCGCCAAGTCAACACTTTTCCAGTTATTTGCGAGTGAATATGTTCATTTTTCAACAAAATAACCACATTTTTAGACGGTTTTTCGCAAATAACTCAAAAAGTAAGTATTTTGTCGAAAAAAAAACGTTCTAAGCAAAAATATAGCCTATAAAAAAGTAAAAAAATGATGTACGCGTTAGGTCTCTGGTTCTCGTAGAACCAGAGTTATAGCCCATGAAAAATATATTCATATTCACCAAATTTCAAATAGAATATTTCGACGTGAAATATCCAAAAAATTAAGCACTTTTTAGGGAAAACCCATTATAACTTTTTTAAAGTGTTTAAAAAAAGCTTTATTTCTGTTTTTACAAAAAGTTTCTAGCATTAAATTTAAGCAAGTTACGCTCAAAATAAAGTTGGTCCCTTTTGTTTTTGCAAAAAAAATCGGAAAAACCACCCCTTAATTAGCAACTTAAATGAAATTAATTGTTACCGCTCCACAAATTATTTTACTTATGTTGTGTTTATATGATCTGTAAGTTTTATCGATTTAAAGTGCTTACTTTTGAAAAAATTTGGTTTTAAAATAAAATTTTTAAAAATTTAAATTTTGAAAAATATGTTATTTTTCAAAATAACTTAAAAATTGTTAAAAATACCAAAAATCTCGAAAAATAAAAAAAGTCAGATTTGCTTTTCTGAATATCATGTATTTTTTTGTTTTTCTGTTAGACAAAAATTGATTAAGATTTGGTGTTTCAAAATTTGCATACATTCGTGATCAGTGACTCGTTCAACCCCTTTTAACTACAGCCCTTTCAATAATAAGGACTTTGAACCGATGAAACTTACAGATCATATAAATAATATATACACGAGTCAAGAAACTTGTGAAGTCGTAACGACTAAGTTCATTTAAGATACTAATTAGGGGGTGATATTCTCGATTTTTTTATTAAGACCAAAAGGGACTAACTTTATTTTGAGCGTAACTTGTTTAATTTTGATGCTAGAATTTTTTTTTTATAAAACAAAAATGAAGCTTTTATTAAACACTTTAAATAAGTTGTAATAAGTTTTCCCCAAAATGTGCTTAATTTTTGGTTATTTAACATGAACCTATTTTTCATTAGCTATAATTCTGCTTCTACTAGGTGTAGAGACGTGATATATACACCATTTTTTTTAAATTTTCTATAGGCTATATTTTTGCTAAGAATGTTTTTTCGACAAAATACTTACTATTTGAGTTATTTGCGAAAAACCGTCTAAAAGCGTGGTTATTTTGTTGAAATAATGAACATATTCACTGCCAAATAACTCGAAAAGTATTGACTGTGAAAAAACTCTATAGAACAAAAGTTACTTAAAATTAGCCAGTTTATCCATTTCCTGACTTTCTTTGGACGAATATTTTTTCACCCCCAAGAGGGGGTAAAAACCACCCCCAGGGCAAAAGCACATATCGGTACAATATCACTTTTTTTCTTTGACTTGTTAGCTCTGTGTATGCCAAATTTCATGTCAATCCAAGCGGTTCTTTAAAATTTAGAGCTTTTGCAATATTTTACCGTTAAAGAACGGACTATTAGAAATTGTCCACTTTTTCGTCCCAGCAACTCATTTGGTTGTGAATTATTAGAACAATAATGTATTCAAAACTTCAAAATAGAATTTTACCAAAACGTCGAAAATTCGGATGGCCCGGAAGCCTTGTCCGGGACGCCGTTCTTAATTCGGGCCATGTTGGTAGTGATGTTGATTATAGTTACTTTCTAGTATCCGTTACAAATCGTTACTTTTGTATGAAGTAATCATTTACAGTATTCGTTACTTTGATTACTTTTGTTACTTTTGTATTTGAGTAGGTACCGGTAATCATATCGAGAATCGAAGTTCTCAGTATTTCGTATAACTATAAGATCCGATATAACAACGACCTTCACCGATCTATTTAATGGATAGAAATGAAATTATATTATGTAATCTATTATGTTAAAAACAAGGGGTGTCCGACATAATTTTGTCCAGACTAATTAATAATTAAAAATGATTTTATTTTATAAATTCTACTCATTTTGTTGGCCCGGGCAGATATAATTTTAGATTTTTGAATCATAACAATAAAAATACATATAGACCAAGGCATTTAGGAAACAATAAATGATTTTTAGGGAAATGTGAAACAGGAAAAAGTTTTCAATAAAAAAATTAATGGAAATGCATAATTGCAGTATAAAATGCATCAAAAAGTACATAAACATGTCAAAATCAGTATATTAAGGGTCAGATTTTGTTATTCGGGGGTTTTTGGGATGACTGAACACGACTACCCAATCAGAACCAACCTTCGAAGCACCTGCTGCTCAGGGTTATCGCTAAGGTGTCATCTATAGTTTCGAGAGTCAAATACCCCGAAATAAGAAAATCTGGCTGATATATCTGCATTTTTCGATGCGTTTTATACCCTTTAAAATGTAATAATGCATTTCCACCCATTGTCCTATTGTAGACTTTTTTCCAGACGTAATCATAATCCTAAATACAATGCAAAAAGTTGCAAGTCTCTATGTACCTAATTTATTTAAAAATAGATTAATTCCTGTGTTTTTAGTGTTAAATGCCCTGGTCTAATAAAAACAATGCCATACCTACATGTAAAATTAAAGTTGATGATCGTAGTCTAGAAATATTATCATTTCTACATATTTTCCGGTCAATCTAAGCTATTTTTTTTCTAGGCCTGATAAGAATAGTGTGTATTTATTATTAAAATCTAATGTGTTGCATTTTTATTTTCAAAGGAACGGACATCTATGAAATCCTGTGAATTATCGTATAGACACCTCGACAAATCGTATAGACATCTGTTTCTGGGTGCATGTTTGTTAAATGATATACCTCTCACTGTTTCAGCCACTTCTCAGCGCCCTATAAAAATCCAGTAAAACTCTTCCTGGCCTTCACCCTTCATAGATAAAATTTTAGTTAACTGTACTGATACCGAACACTCGTGGAATACCGGTCCGATTCCGATATCAACCGATTGTAGATACAATACTCAAATAGGTACTCGCTCTGATACGATTGGTAGGAAGTAACGAAGTAATCAGAGTAATCAGAGTAATCAAAATAATCGAAGTAGATACAGTAGTCGTTACTCGCTCTGATACGATTGGTACGAAGTAACGAAGTAATCAGAGTAATCAAAGTAATCAAAGTAACGATTTACCTCTCTGTATAGTATACTTTTTATACTTTTTTTACTGAATAGATACGGGTCATTCCATTTCAAATCACTCAATTTTGGAGCAAAAAAATTTTGGACCTACGATTTGTCTGAAAATTGGTATATAGCTTCTGCGGGACGTAAAAATAAGATATTTAAGGTCCAAAAATCTTCTTTTTCTTTTTTTCTCAAAATGTTATTTTATGCGATTTTACAGTGATTTGGTGTTTATTTATACAAATTTGCATTTTCTATCGTAAAGTATCAATGGAAAACATAATATTTTAATAGAAGGGACTCAAAAATGTCATTATATGGCATTATAACAAGTTACTTTGATTCAAAACAAGCTTTTGATCAAATTTTATTGTGTAGAAAACGTTAAAATACCGTTTTTTACATTTTTCTCCATTCCCAAAATACATCATAATCGATTTGGCTGAAATTTTGCCCACAGATAGACAAAACATAGGACTTTAAGTGGTGAGAAGGATTTGAATTATATTACAATACCAAAAAAGTTACATGCAATATTATAGTCAAAAATATAGGCGTCTACTGTAAGTACAATTAACTCGAAAATATCGACCTTACGACAAAAACGGTTAAAAAGAAATTATAATAATTGTAAATACGATTTATTTGGAATAATTTCAGTTCCTACCATTTTTGTCGAAAAGTTAAAAATGGCTGAGATATTGAGCAAAACAGGTTCTCCTTTAAAATCAAGATGGCGGCTAACGTAACGGAGGAATTCATTCGTGATTTTAAATTTAGGCTACTACTGACTCCTCTAAAGATCAGAAAAATAAAATTTTGGGCAGCTCGGCATTCAAGGTCAAATGCTATCCTGACTGGACTAATATATACTTTTGAGTCTGATATTAGTGCATGTAACTTTTTTGGTATTGTAAAATAATTCAAATCCTTCTAACCACTTAAAGTCCTATCTTTTGGCTATCTGTGGGAAAATTTTCAGCCAAATCGATGATGATGTATTTTGGGAATAGAGGAAAATGTAAAAAACGGTATTTTAACGTGTTTTACACTATAAAATTTGATCAAAAACTTGTTTTGATTCAAAATAACTTGTTATAATGCCATATAATGATATTTTTGAGTCCTTTCTATTAAAATATTATGTTTTTCATTGATACTTTACGACAGAAAATGCAAATTTGTTTAAATAAACACCAAATCACTGTAAAATCGCATAAAATAACATTTTGAGAAAAAAAGAAGAAGAAGATTTTTTGACCTTAAATATCTTATTTTTACGTCCCGCAGAAGCTATATACCAATTTTCAGACAAATCGGAGATCCAAAATTTTTTGCCTGAGTGATTTGACATGGAATGTACCATACTTTTTCAACATCACTACCTGTTGGCCGAATTTTTCGGACTAGTTGGTCACACTAACTATATCCCTATTTTGACGCTTAGGCAGGCCGCACATCAAAGAAACATGAAACGTAAATCACGTTTCATGGAAATAAAACACTCTAAACCAGCGGTTCTCAATCTGTGGTACATGTACCACTGGTGGTACATTTCATTTTTGAGGTGGTACACAAAACGCAAATACAGCCAAAATCAGCACCACTATTATAGTTAATTAGATCACCTGGTTAGATATGTATTTCAGTTAGGTGGTACCAAAAATAATAAAAAGTATTTGGTGGTACATGGCACAAAAAGATTGAGAACCGCTGCTCTAAACAAATAGACGTCCGGCCATTTATGAAACTTTCCGAAAATAAAAATGTGTTATGAGCATGAATCACACTCGTTTCATTGGTAGGCGGACTTTGAGATTTGATTAGCAGTGTTTAATTTTTATGAAACGTGTTTTACGTTTCATATTTCATGTTTTTCGTTTCATTTTTCGTTGGTGTGCGGCTTGCCTTAGAAATCGAAAAAGCGACCATGATAGGTGAACGGCAAATTTTATATTTTCGAGGTCGCTGAAGCCGAATATGAAGTTTATTTTTATCCAGAATAGGTGGAATATGTTCAAAAATCAAATTTTATGCAAAAATGCGAAAAATCAATTTTGATGATTTTTCATATTTATCTCGCTGTATCTTTGTTCCCTGTAAATATTTCCTTTTAAAAATTTCACTGTGTCATCTATAAAGTATTTAGATAGTAACGAGCTTTATCCGAAATATTTAAAGAAATTAAAATATGAGTTGTTTACTTAAAAAAGGTGAGTGACAATCTTTTTAGTTTATAACTTTAACGAACACATAACTTTCCAGAAGTTTTCTGGAAAATTTCAAGTCAAAATATGCAATAGTAAAAAAGTTATATGACCTTATAGACGAGTGGCACTTATTGACATATTAAGCGTAGACACCGCATACTCACCAAAAAAGCGTAACGCGGTAACAGCATGGAAACAGTCGATCGGTAGTCTATCTATCTCTTTTAACCAAGCGATCCCGCGCATGTGACAGATATTGATGAGACCACTCAATCCTATGTCGGCGTTACACCTCGATGCATTGAGTGGCATGTGACTAGCCATGTCTATCCTTAACATGTCTCTGGTTTACTCTACTCCAAAAACCGTTTATTTCTCGAGGTACTGACCACGGTATGGTGAATGGCTAATGTTGGTCTAAGTTTATGTTTTTAATGGTTTTGAAAACGAAAATGAGGTTTATTTTGAATTTTAGATGAGGAACATTGTCAAAATGGCAATTTTGCGCTAAAAATAAGAAAAAATGAAATCACGTTTTTCATAAAATTAAAAGTTGCACCATTTTTTTTCTATAAAAAACATTTTATTTTTTGTACCCTATATTTTAACATAAACTTGATTAAAAAGCTAAATTTCAAACTTTGTCACTCAACTTTTGCGATTAAACTTTACAATTCAGGAATCTGCATCTTTCACTTTAAACAATTCATAACTTTTATTATAATAAGACAGAAAGACTGAAACAGGTATTATTGTCTTCAGAAAGGTAAGAAATATGTACAGGGTTATTCACTATATTTTAACCCCCTTGTAAACTCTTTTATTTACAGAATTAAAAAAAAATGTAAAATACAAGAGTTATTCGATTTTTAAATTATGATTTTTTGACATATATATCGTACTAGTGACGTCATCCATACGTATTTTTTAAATGAAGATAGAGGGTGTCCAAAATTGTTTTTAATTAAATTAATTGATGCAAAAAGAAGAATGCCTGTAATTTATTTAATTCAAAATAAATTCTACTGCTGCCAGAAAACAGAACTAAGTGTTTGTTGAACAAATAAACATTACTTTTCACTTAAATTTAATGTTCACGCTGCCACCCGTCTGCCTCTTGGGGAGCGTTTAAGTATTACGTAACGCGATTTTTGAAATTTTTGACCCACCCTCCCCCCTACGTAACGCACTGTAATGGGCGTTTAACTATTGCGTAACGCAATTTTTTAAGATTTTTGACCCCCCCCCCCCCCAACCTGCGTTACGTAATACTTGAACGGTCCCTTGCCAGTTTGAACATTGAATTTAAGCAAAGTTTATTTGTGCGATAAACTTTTATTTCTGTTTTCTAACAGCACTAGAAGATATTTTAAATTAAATAAATTTATATACATTCTAATTTTTGTGTCAATTAATTTACTTAAAATTTTTTTTTGGACACCCTGTATAAATAATTATCTTAATATTTATATTACTGATTAGATAATTGAATAACCTTTCAAATGAGCTAGCACACGACGCCTATTTTCATTTAAAAAATAGTCAATTGCGTCATCACGCCCAGATGGATGACGTCACTAGTATGATATAATGTTGTTCTGGAGCTATTTCCTTGTGTCATTTTTATAATTAACTAATTTTATTGGGAAATAAGCTAATATAACAAATAAAAAATTAGTTAATTATAGTATGATATATAATATGTCAAAAAATCATAATTTAAAAATCGAATAACTTTTGTATTTTACATTTTTTTTCTAATTCTGTAAACAAAGCAGTTTACAGGCGGGTCAAAATATAGTGAATAATACATACTACAAAAATTCCAGAAAAAAATATTAAAATGAAACAGAGTTGTAGCGGGTTAAACGCAACACAATATCATTTTTTTTAGTTTTAGGGAAAAATTGCGATTATGCCAATGTTCCCCCACGTAAAATTCAAAATAAACCTAATTTTCGTTTTCAGCGTCATCAAAAACATAAAGTATGACCAAAATTAGCCATTCATCACAACGTGGTCATCACACCACACAGTATCTCGAGAAATAAGCGTTTTTGTGGTGTGCCGCTCGTCTTTAGAGTCATATAACTTTTTTGCTATTGCATATTTTGACGTAAAATTTGTCACAAAACTTTCTCACGAATTATGTTTCATTGCTGTGTTAGTTAAAATTATAAAATAAAAAGTTTGTCAATCAGCTTTCAGCTTTTTTAAGTAAACATGAAACTAATGAAATCTGACGAAAAAATGTTTCAAAGATGCTTGTTATTGTCTAAATGCTTCAGAGATGATACAGTCAAATTGTCAAAAGGAAATGTTTACAGCGACCAAAGATACGGCGAGGTAAATTCGAAAAATCATTAAAATTTATTTTTCGCATTTTTGCAAATAATGATTTTTGAACATGTTCCACCAATTTTAGATAAAAATAAACTTCATATTCGGATTCAACGGCCTCGAAAACATAAAGAACCACCAAAATTGGTCATTCACCTTAAAGTTGCTGCCGCTCGCCTATAGTGTTCAATTTCAAGTGATAATGTATCATTATATTTTTAATCAATAATTTTCCAATCATAAATATTTTAAAATTCCGAACGTACTGACATTTTATCTGAAATAACGACTTATGTAAGATGAGAACCATTAGACACTCGAAGAGAATAATAAAATAACACATTTTAAATTTTAATATCAGCTCAGAAAATAAAAAAGGTTATTCAATTATGCCTCGGAACGTCCCAGAAGATACTTATTCAAGGCGAAAGTCGTTGAAATATCTAGTTATCAATTTTATGTACAATAAAATGTCTCGACGGGCCATACTCCTATAAAATTTATGTTAATTTACTCCACCCTTAACCTTAATTGCAGTGGGGTGAGCTTCGGATAAGGGGTCTTTTATGACTATTGTCAGGGATTTTATCTATACATACACTTTTTGAATGGCCTTTTGGAATTTTATTTCTTCATGCAAGAGATAATCTTTCAAAATCCTCAAAGACTTTTGAACATTCCGTGTAGGCCCGGTTTGCTTATCCAGGGACTGCTAATGTGTTTGTGTCAGGGTTTCAGAAAATGATTTGAGTGAAAGAAAAGAAACGAGTTTGAAAACCAACAACTGAAACGAGGTTTAAGTTACACGAATAGATGGGAAAAAATAAGTGTTGGATTTAAAATATAAAAGACAAGTTTCTGTTCAGTCGTCGATGAAACTTTTCCATTCATAGTGTAGTTCACAATAAAAATAATAATTTTCATTGAACAAAAAGTGATTTTAATGCTAAAACTTGCAGCAGAGCATTTGTTGAAGAAACATCTGTAGAAAAATTCGTATCGGGCCAACGCAACGAAAGAGGGGAAACCCTATTGGCTTCCTTATACAGAATAACTTACTACAAATAAACAGTTTCTTCCATAAAAAAAAACAACAAAGAAGATGGACTTGAAAAAGCCCAAATAGCAAAAATTAAATCTTCCACTTCTGTTTCGAGCCTTCCGTAGCTAGATAGTGTGATGCCTAAGTATTTAAACTCCACCACTTGTTCTATTATCTGACCTTCCAGCTCCAATTTACATCTTATTGGATCTGCTGTTATAACCATGCATTTTGTCTTTTGTGAGGAAATTAACATGTTCAAATTTCTGGCGATTATGTCAAATTGGTGCAGCATACGTTGTAAATCATCTTCACTTTGTGAGATTAGTATTGCATCGTCCGTATAGCAGATTATTTTAAGTTGTTTTTCTTCCTTTTGCTATCCTTTTTTAGATCTTACTTTTTTATTATTTCGTCAATGATCAGGTTGAACAATAAAGGACTCAAGGAATCCCCCTGTCTTATCCCATTGCCGGCTTCAATAATTGGGTCAATTAGTTCATCTTCCACTTTTACTTTTATTGTGTTGTTCTGGTAGATGTTTTCGATCGTTTTGATTATTCCTAGAGGTACCTCTTTCGAGTATAACAGTCCTTCGAGTCCTTTAATGTGACCCTGTCAAATGCTTTCTTAAGATCCACGAAACATAAATATGCCGGTTTGTTGTATTCCAACGATTTCTCTTGATAATATTGAAATATATGAACTGTATATATAAATTTTCTTCTTGCAATACCGTCTCCTATCGGAGATTGACTGCCATCATAGCAATCTTAACTTTGTTGGCTGCAGCTCTGAACAATTGTATTGAACTGCACCCGTACCACTCCCTTAAATTTCGCAACCAGGAAATCCTCCTATTTCCCACATTTCTCTTTCCCGAGATTTTTCCTTGGGTTATGAGCCTTAGCAGGGAGTACGTTTCCCCTCTTATTATGTGGCCTAGATATTCCAGTTTTATTGTTTGAGTGGTTTTTATGACTTTGCATTCCTTCCCCATCTTCAGCAAAACATCTTGATTTGTTACTGTCTCTTTCCATGGTAATTTCCACATTCTCCCGTAGCACCACATCTCGAATTCCTCAATATTTCTGATGGTTATCTTTTTCAGTGTCCAAGCTTCCATGCCTTACAACAGAACGGAGAAAACATATCACCTTAACATTCTCGTTCCTAATTTCAGATTTATACGCCGGCAGCGTATTTCCGTTTGCGTGTTCATTTCAAGACATTGCGGTTTTGAAACGGACACCGAAACGGTGATACATAATATCTAGTTCCAAAAAGGTGTTGATTTGAAAGCGCCAACCCCCGAAATGTGCACGGGTTTGTACCGAAACATGTGCGTTGGAATTCTACAAACAAGTGAATAGAACTAATAGGTCTATTATTCGTTGCACGTGCTGTTTATCAACTTAGCTTTGAGGGTCGTGTTGTGTATTTAAGTTTAAGTAAATTATTTAAGGTGCATTCGTAACTCGTTGGATATCTCAAATGCTTACAACTTCTTTATGTTGTCTACTTTCAGTGTCCATCTTTCTATTCCATACAAAAAAGTCGAGAACAGGTAGCATGTTAAGGCTCTTATTCTCAGCTCCAGAGAAATGTCTCGATTAACAAACATTTTTTTCATTTTTATAAATGCTTGTCTTGCAATTTCGATTCGTGTCCTGATTTTTCTACGTTGGTCGTTGTTTTCTGTTACCCAGGTTCCCAGATATTTGTAGTTATTCACTCTTTCTACTTGTTTTCCCTCGATATCTAGCCTTCCTATTGTATGTTGCTTAGAATTAATCATGAACTTGGTTTTCTTAACGTTCATTCGTAGTCCATATTTTATACTGACTTGATGTAATCTATTTAGGTACTACTAGTTGCAGTGCTTCTAAACTGTCTGCAAAAATAGCGGTGTAGTCTGCGAATCTTATATTTTTCAAGAATTTTCCGTTTATTGATATACCCTGTTCTTCCTCTGATATTGCTTCCTTAAAAATAGCTTTAAAAATAGCTAAAAATATGTTTGCTGGACAATAATTGTTTAGCTGTAACTAAAATGTGTTTTTAATATACATAACACTTTTAGTACCTATAGGTATTGTTGTGCATTATTACAAAATGTATACGTATCGTAATAGTTTATTTTGACAGGATATTCTGGCACTACTTTGAGTTTTTTGAAAAATTATAAAGAAAAAAAAGAAGGTAACTTTGGTAACAAAATTGTTTTATTTCCACAGATCCAATGAATGATAATTTGTTATTCTGCAGATAGGAGCTATTTGTGATAAACAGTTCAAATAAAATAAAATAATGTTACAACTTAACACGTATTTGTAATAATTTTAGGCGAGAAGTTCTTTTACAAACCAGTGCGCATTTCAAAATTAAACGTCTTGAAATGCACACGTGTTTGAAAGCAGATATGCTCCGCCGTTTACGTGCCGATTTCAAAACTACCCGGTCTTGAAATGAACACGGAAACGTAAATACGCGTCCCGGCAGCATAGGAACTTTTTCATTTTGATAAATGATTCTCGCTATTTCTATTCGCCTCTTAATTTCTCTTGTCTGATCATTAGCATCAGTGAACCAAACCCCTAAATATTTGTAGGACGTAACTCTTTTAACTTATACATAAACTATATATGTATAGACCAGTAAGGATCTGTTTTTAGGTGGATGTGAGAGGGCATTCAGATTTTTGCGGATAAAGTTAGGTGATAACTTAATAATAATTGATAAGGTTAATAATAATTGATTTATGCTCCTTCTCAAATATGCCCGGAACACTAATAAAAAAAAAAATATTTAAAAATTTCAAAAAATTTCGTTTTTTTTTCTAAATTTTTTTGCTTATAACTTTAAAACGATTCACTCTGGAACAAAGTCGTACAGGAATAAAACAAAGATAATTAAATTTTCTATCAGATGCAATTGGTTAAAAATGTCTTAATTTATCACCCTTGCTGCAAAATAGCAATAAATATAAAATAAGGGGGCAAAACAAGCCTGTCTTTATTCAATGATTTTCCATCACTTAGGTTACACATGGAACCTTCCTAATTCGCTTAAAAAATTTTTGTAATGTGCTAAAACCGTACACCAAATTTCATTAAATTGACTTACTAGATTTTGAATAATAATTTTGCCATCTAAACTTTTTTTGAAAAATTAAAATTTTTTAAAATCTTGCACAACAAAAACTAGAACATACAAAGATTTGTCAATTTTTTTTACATATAAAGAAGTACTCCACCTATCTAATGCACTTTACAGAATTGAAATCGGATTGTTTAAGCAGCCTCAGCAATGTTTTAAAGTTATAAACAATTTTTTGGCTTATAAACAAATTAGTCCTGTGGCCAGGAGGGGGTGCTACGGGCTCCTTTATTTAGATGGACTTACCCAAGATTTTTATGTATTTTTTGACCCGCAGAACACGATTTTTTTGGGTAACAGTTGATCCGGATGTCGATAAGATTGTTATAAACAAAGAACTTGAGGAATTACATAACACCGATTTTTCGCAAAATAAAACATTTTTTTGTATTTCTTGGGTAATTCTAAGCAAAAAATGTTCTTACAAGTTTTTTCGTAGGATGCATAGTTTTCGAGATAAACTCAGTGGAACTTTCAAAAATTCGAAAAATTGCAATTTTTGAACGCGAATAACTTTTGATTAAAAAATAAAATAGCAATTCTGCTGACAGCATTTGAAAGTTTAAGTCAAATTATACCGGTTTTAATTATTTGCATTGCTAAAAATTAATTTTTTTATTGTTAAACAAAGCTATTTGTTTATAAGCCAAAAAATTGTTTATAAGTTTAAAACATTGCTGAGGCCCCTTAAATAATCCGATTTTAATTCTGTAAAGTGTATTAGATAGGTAGAGCACCTCTTTATATGTAAAAAAATTAGACAACTTCTAAATGGTCTACTTTTTGTTCAGAAAGATTTTAAAAAATTTGAAATTTTTTAAAAACATTTAGATGGCAAATTTATTATGCAAAATCTATTAGGTATTTTACTGAAATTACGATTTTAATGAAATTTGGTACACGGTTTAAGTATGTTACAAAGAATTTCCTAAGCGAATTACTAAGGTTCTAACTGCCACCAAAGTGGTTAAAAACATTGAATAACAACAGGCGTATTTTGCCCCCTTATTTTGTATTTATTGCTATATTGCAGAAAAGGTAATACGTTAAGACATTTTTGACCAGTCGTATATCATACAAAATTCAATTATCTTTATTTTATTTCTCTACGACTTTGTTCCAAAATGAATCGTTTTAAAGTTATAAGCAAAGAAAGCAGAAAAAAATCGACGTTTTTCGAAATTTTTAAATATTTTAATTTTTTTATTAATGTTCCGGGCATATTTGAGTAGGAGCATAAGTCATTTATTATTACTGAAGGTGTCACCTAACTTTATCTGCAAAAATCCGAATGCCACCTTTCACATCCAAAAAGTAGACGTTTTTTCACAGATCCTTACTGGTCTAGTATAAATAATTGACAATATACACCAGAAAGAAATAACTCGTATGTACGGACATGTAGTAATCAAAATAGGTGAAGATTGAACACCAAAACGACTAAAAAATTTAAAACCAAAATGAAAAGAGGATGCCCAAGGGTAACGTGACAACAGGAGAGTGTGATTTGAGCGAAACAGAATTTGAGATGGGGCAAATAATTGGTTGATTATTTTGAAGGTTTTGTTATGTAAAATGCATGCCATTATTCAAGTACTTAAAAACCAATTTATATTTTCTTAAATAATAGAATAATTTTTAAATTTAAATACCAGATAGTGATCAGTAGACAAGTAGGTAGTACACAAGGCATCTTAATTTATTATTTAAAAATATCTTATCTTGATTTAAGTAGCAAACACTTGAAAGTTCAAGATGAATGGTTACTAGAAAATGAACAATAGAAATTCTTTAGATAAATTAGTGGGGTTTAAACGATGTTTTCAAAACGATTTCTTGATTGATGAAAAACTAACACATTAAGTATTTAACATGTTTGAAATATACATTATGTCCATGAACACATTTTGTTGAAAAAAGCTTCCTGTGATTAGCTACTTTAAATAGATTCTGGTCTAGATTTTTTCGTGTTATATGCTGATATATTTTAATAAACAACTTCTACTATTTATTTAATCTCATTTTGACAGTGAGTAGACATCAAAGTGTTAAAAATTAGCCTGGTCATTAGTTTAACTTTTAATGTTTCGTATTTCACCGTAGAGCTAACGTCACTCGCTAATAGGATAGATGATTATTTTCGTTAGACATCATAGAAGTGGAATTATATATCTACATACAGGGTGTCCAGAAAATCTCCCGACAAACGAAGACCGGAGATTCTTCAGATAATTATAAGACAATTTAACCCAATTCACCTAGTCCGAAAATGCTTCCAAGATGGGACGTTTCATCGCCGGCCGTTTCGATGCCGCCGGTTCATCGCCAGTCCATTTCATCGCCGGCCGTTTCATTGCCGGCCGTTTCATCGCCAGTTAGTCAGTTGATCTTGTATTATGGGAGATGACACGACACGACGTTAAATTCAGTTTAAAACTTATGACAAATAAATAGATAAAAAATATTATTATATTAATTTACTGTTCTATTTCTACTTCCCCTAAATTTGGTACTAAACAGTATTAAATTTGTAGTGTTAAATTATATTTTATATTATAAAAGTTTAAAAGTCTATTAAAAGATTAAGTATGGCAACGTGAATGGTCATATCTCGCATTTCCTAGAATTCCTAACTAATACTAAAAATAAATAATAAATGTAACTGTCGAAAATTGGTCGAAAATTCGGAAATATATCAGTTATCGATTAACTGACTGGCGATGAACCGGCGGCATCGAAACGGCCGGCGATGAATCGGCCGGCGATGAACTGGCGGCATCGAAACGGCGGCGATGAACTGGCGGCGATGAAACGTCCTAGACCCAATGCTTCCTATCCTAAGGGAGCTAGAGCTTATAAAAACAAAAACTGGTACAATTATTTATCTTCCAGAGATAAATCGATTCCATAAATTGCGAATTTCTAGTACCTGTCATGAGCGTACCGGTTTTGGGTAGGGCAAGGGTTATTTCATCGCATAACTTTTTTGTCTTTAACTTTTAAGCATTTCTGATACTGGACTACTAAATTGTAGGGATGGCAACGATGTATCGATAAATTAAATATATCGATATATTTTAAAATTTTATCGATTTTTTATATCGATGTTCAACTTTGGATATATTGGAAAATATATCGATATTTGAGATTCAATGTATGGCCCACACAGGATTAATATATCATATTGGCAAGATATAAAATTATGATAAAATCTTATAATATAAATTAAATCTTTACTTTTTTGAGACGCTTAGTATATATAGGTCATAGGTACTAACCAAATATTCAATATTCTACTACTCTAAAGAAATGTCATAATCACGATTTTCGACCAGTACTATTTAATTTGAATCTCGTATATCCTTAACTTGTTTTCAAAGTTTCAGGTAAGTAGTACCTACCATAAAATATTTTTTAACTTTTAACAATGTTTCTCAAGAGGACACGTTATGTAAACCCTAATAAAACGATTTCAAATTTAACATTTGTCACGTTCACGTAGTACGTTCTATAATGTTTTAAAATAATAATTGTATTGTATCGTTGATTGAGGAATTGGGTGGTATTCACCTCATATTCACCACCCAATACCTCAATCAACGATTGTACTTACTAAAACCCTAAAACTCAAGATGTCATACTGGTGTTGGAATCCAACATTTCGTTTTTACCATCTACCATCAAGAATTCGTCCAAGTAGCTATTTTGAATTTGTGTTAATAATGTAGTTAATAATAATAAAACGAGAAACAATAATGGCTCCACCCAAAAGCAATGTTTGGTTGCATTTTAAGAAAATTAATAAAAAACAATCTCGCTGCAATTGTTGCTCCAAAGTTTTAAGAACATCTGGAAATATGTAGGTACCTCCAATTTTTACGCCCACTTCAAACAAAATTATAATTTACTTTTTTAGTAGTTTATTTTAGTAACTCTTTTATTTTATTTAAATATATAAGATTATATCGATATATCGCATATATCGATATATTTTCTCTGATATATATCGTATATCGATATCTTCATTCCATGTATCATATGATACGATATATCGATGTGTAATTTTTGTTTGCCATCCCTACTAAATTGTAAGATATTCTAGTATTAAAAGGTACTCTTGATGTAAGTCGCTAAGATGCACTGTTTTCTAGAAAAATCGATTTGAAAATTTTTCGTTTTTTGAATTTGATAATAATTTGAAAACACTTTTCAAAATAAAACGGTGTATTTTACTGACTTAATTCAAGAATAACTTTTAGTACTAGAATACCTCATAATTTAATAATCTAGTGTCAAAATTGCTTAAAAATTAAAGACAAAAAATTATGCGATACAATAACCGTTGACCTACCCAAAACAGACGCCTATGATCGGTACTTTTCATTATTTTAAATAGTTTTTTTTGTGAAAATTTTTTTCAAATTCAAAAAACGAAAAATTTTCAAATCGATTTTTCTAGAAAACGGTGTATCCTAACGACTTAAAGTAAGAGTAACTTTTAGTACGTAGAATACCTCGTAATTTAATAATCGAGAGCCAAAATGCTTAAAAGTTAAAGAAAAATAAGTTATGCGATTAAATATCACGATTTTGAATTTGAACTATATACAGTGTGTTGCATTGGGAAACGGAAATACTTGAATGGTGAATAGAGGTCACTGAGGCGATTCTACTACATTTATTGCCTCACCGATCATATCAATCAATACTTATTTACTGCATTAGAACGACCCATTTCCTAATCACAATAAAAATCCAGGGCCGGATTAATAAAATAATAATAAAGTAATTGTGATCTTGAAACAACACCCTGTGTATTGAAATTTTCAAAATCCGTTTCGAAATTTGAAAGAAGCACAAAAAATTGAATTGCGCAAAAATAATGACTTTAATTTTGAAATCAAGTATGTACATAAGTATATTGAAATTTTTAAGAACTCTTAAATTAAAGAGATGTTTAAAGCAATTTTAATAATAAATTATTAAAGTTAATGAATAAATACTCATTTTAAAAATAATCAATAATCATTTACTACATTGGAACGACACACTTACTAATCACAATTAGTACAATTAGGATTTTTGTTGTGATTAGTACCTAGTTGGATGATTTGGGTTCTAAATGAGACATATGTGATATGTGTGTACAAAAAATATACAGGGTGGTTCTAAAGTTATGGGTCCAGAAAGAAATGGGCAAAATCGATAAAACACAAATGTAACTAGGTTAATAAAAACGATGAGGTAATAAATATAGTATATCTAGAACCACCTTAGTGATCTCTATTCACCATTCAAGTATTTACCTTTCCCAATGGAACACCCTGTATAAACATAAATATAGATTTCTTAATTGCATATCAAAAAATGCGGAATAACTACCTCTAAAACTAAACAAATTACATTTGTATTTGTATGTATCAACCGGTTTCAGAGCAATACATAAATTGTCAATTTGTGTAGACACCCCGTGTCTCAGAAACGAAGCGTTTGCGGACATACGTTTATATAAAAACTGACATTATTTTTTCATGAGAATTACCCCCTGAACTTTGTTGCTCTTATTTGCCAACACCCTGTATAATTGTAAAGGTCTCGTTATAAAACATAAAAAATCGTTGTTTTTAATATCATAATAAATTGTTACAATAAATTGTAAATTTGCACAGTTTGGAATAAGAAGAATGTTTCTAACCTTTTAAAAAATTTTATCATGCAATTTGAGAAAGTTGACAAAGAAGTTTTTGAACCATAGAAATTAAGAATAAGCCTGGCATTATAAAATTATTAAATTATTTTATAGGGCACTATATTTTTAAATACAATAATTCCATTTCCATTATTTTATTGTATTATTTTACAATCAATTGCCTTAATTACGTTATTCTCTTTTAAACAATAAGACAATAGTAACAATGAAACAATGCTGTTATTATTTAATGAATGTAGTAATATAAACCAATTGTATTTTAGTTTTAATATTTAACTAACTAATTATTAATTTTAAAGCAAAACAACACGATGTAATCGTCCTTTTAAAGGATTTGTATATTAAATTCACGTGCATAGAAATTATATTTCCACAGAACATTAATATTTGTTCCAATGATACTGTTACTACACAGTACCAGAGTCATGAAAACTTATTTAAAGAATGAATAAATTTCGTATAGTACCTTTCAAAATATTTTAGAAAACCGTATCTTAATCCTATTACAAAGTCGTAATAGTATTTGAGTAGTATCTTTAAATTTCGAGGTTTAACACACTGAATACGAGGCATAATAATTAACAGTACAATAGATTAAAATTTATTAATTTCTACCTGGGCCGAAAACTTAACCACACCATCCAAATACAAATGACTTTGTAAAAAGCTTAGCCTACGGCCAGACAAGTGACAATTTCAGCGCTGTAAGAGCAGTAAAATGAAGCTCGAAAAATGGGTCCTGCAGCCTGCAGTGAGTATAGTTAATCGCTGCAGCGATACTTACAGCGCTGTCTGGCCATCCACTATACTCATCGTGAGACCCAAGTGAGACCCATTTTTCGAGCTTCATTTTACTGCCCTTACAGCGCTTTAATTGTCGCTTGTCTGGCCGTACCCTTATTATCATTTTTCTAAAATATTTGGGGGCGGAGGAAATTTCGACACCAAGCAGGTAGCGACTAAAATTTAAAATTTAATGGCAATTTTCGACACTAGACCCAAAGGCCGGATTTTATCTTACAGGAATATTCGACACCAAATTAATATAGTTGCGGCATAAATAAAATACTATAATTAATGACTAATTAATGTATTTGTTTATTTTATAAACATAATATACATTTTATTTCTCTACAGCTTTAATAATATCCGAATATAACACTACTTAGATATATTAGTAATTTTTATACATTTTATAGTCAATACTTATATAGTCGGAAAAATGAAGGAATACCCATGACCTAACATATAAAACACGCTGTATTTTCCTGTCACCGTGTCACAAAGAAAACTGCCCAGCGCAAGTACATGTAATAATAATTATTACATGTACCATGTACCTGCGCTGGCCAATTTTTTGTATGACACGGTGACACTGACAGGAAAATACAGCGTGTTTTATATGTTCGTTCATGGGTATTCTTTCATTTTTCCTACTGTATACATTGTATACAATAATTTATTAGCTATTATAGGTAAGATACGATATAGCTTCAATAAAATCTAACCTACGTATGTATTTGTCGGAATTGTAGTTTCTCTTTCTCTACCATTTTCTCCAAAATTGTCAATTTAGTCTTAACGGTAGTATCTACTATTTATTTTGATATATTTATGTAAGTGTCCACTTAAAACTTTTCAATAAGCATAAAACAGAAGGATGCATTGAGTTAAAAGAAGAATTAAACATCGAATGGAAGGGTTCACAGGTATTCATGGTCATCGTAATAGACCTGGATTATGATTAGATTATATATGTTACAGTTCAAGTTGATTATGCAGTTGGAGTTGACTCCAACTAGTTGGAGTCAACTCTAACGGCTGGTTTCAGTAAAAGTTGATTATAAATATAAAATGAAGATTTATATTCAACATTTACTAGTAAAAGTAGACTCCAACTAGGAAAAGTATACTCTTCCCAATGCCATTTAGTAAAAGTTGATTCTGATTCACACAAACAGCCGATTCTAGAAATTAAATTTTACTGAATATGTTCAAATTAGTCTAGGCTGTATCGTCGCCCCCGTTAGGTAAATTACTCCGATTCGAATTTTTTGCACAAACTTACTCAAAAAGAGATCCTTATAACAAATCTACTGGGTGCCGGGCAGTACCTTGATCGATAAATTGTTTAAACAATTTTTTTTAGACAAATTCACAAAAATAATTTTTTCACTTCAAACAATTTTTTTTAGATCATTTGGGGTATTCTGAGCAAAAAAATGTATTTTGTGATTTTTCTCTAAAATTGATTGTTGTCGAGTTATACGCGATTTAAAATTTGAAAAATGCGAAAATGGCCATTTTCAAGGCTTAATAACTCGGTTAAAATCCATTATTATGAAAGTATTATAGCCCCCTCTACAAGATCCAGCAGAAATTTTTGTCACTATTTTATTACTGAGCTTTATCTTTAATTATTAACAATGAGCGCTAAGTGCGTATTAGGCGGCCGTCAATGGTGAGTGCTAAAGAGATGTACCATTCCGGCCGTCCAATGGTGAATCTCACTAGCACTCACATTGACGGCCGCGTCAATACACGCTTAGCGCTCATTGTTGACAATTAAAAATAATATCTTATTAATGAAATAATGACAAAAATTTCTTCAGGATCTTATAGAGGTAGCTTTAATCTTTGATTTTTTTTTAGTTTCTGACTTTGATAATATATAATATCGTATGGCATTTTTGCCTTTCGGGCAGTTCCGGCGCCAATTACATCTTTAACCCTGTTTCAAGTAACTAGTGTCGATGTACACTAGCCCAGGGGGACCGACGCGACGGCTTAACGTGCTCTCCGAGGCACGGTGAGACGGCTCGTGTCATTATTGGAAATGAAAATTGTTTGTCTTTGGCAGGGTTCGAACCCACGTGCACTGGCGTATGAGACCAGCGATTATGCCGTTACTCCACGGCCGCTCGCTCGACCTTCACAATAATTATCTTTAACCGAGTTATTAAACCTTAAAAATGGTTATTTTGGCGTTTTTCAAAATTTAAGTCGCTAATAACTCGACAACAGCCAATTTTAAAGAAAAAAGGCCCATAAGATCTAAAAAAATTTGTACGAAGTGAAAAAATTATTTTTGCGAATTTGTTTAAAATCAATGTTTATCGCCAAAGGTCACTAAAATCATCCGTTATTGTAACCATTTGCCCTCATTTTCGGCAGTAAAGTAACACTTTGTTGTATTGAAAGAATAATGTTACTTTACCTGCCGCGATTATTAATCAAATTAACCGAGATTGAATGTAAGTGTTAATTAATAATTAATTAAAATTTATTTACTTTAAATTATTAAAAATATTGTACAAAATTCGCAAGAAAAGCTTCAGAATGTTATTTAATAGACTTATAAGGCGGTCCTGACATAATTTGGCGTTCTTCTTTTTAGGCAGTGGTATGAAAACTGATTCAAGCCATATTTTAGGTATTGTAAATATTATTAAATAGTCCAAGAAGAAGGTCTAAGTTTTCCTCGTTGATTAACTTCAATAGCTCAGCTGGTAGGTATTTCATCTTTTCTTACAGATTTGTTGTTTTTTAGTTGACGTCCATTAAATCCAATATTTCCTCGGTCATCCATCTTTGCTTCCGTGGTCGCTGTTTTGTGAGCATTTCAGTTGCCGTTGCAAGGGCGTGTCTGATTTCCTCCCGAAGGCGAAAGTTAAGGATGTTTAATTCTATGAAAGTGTGCTAACAAACAGTGCGAAAAAGTAAAACCGATTTAAAATACATTGTTACTTCAGACACACTTTAAACCCTTCATGTACTGCTATCTATATTTACAATTTTCACACAATAAAACCTTTACATCAGCGGTTCTCAATCTTTTTGAGTCATGTACCATCTAAAGTTTCTTTTATTATATTTCTATATTTTTAGATTGTATAATCAAGACTTACTATGTACTACTATTTTAAGTTTTTGTGTGTTTTGTGTACCACCGCAAATAATGATATGTACCACCAGTGGTACATGTACCACAGATTGAGAGCCGCTGCTTTACATAATATGAGATAGAGTAGATAAAAATTTTTTTTGTGAATTTGGTTAACAAAAATTGGTTAAACTGTTAAACAATTTTTCAACCGCGGTACCGCGTGACACCCTGTGTATTTGTTATAAGGATTGTTATACGGATGTATTTCTTTGAGTAAGTTTGTGCAAAAAATCGAATCAAAATAATTTAGCTAACGGGGGCGACGTTACAGACTATACTAATAAGTAGTTGAAACGGTCAAAACAAAGAAACGCACACTCATCAAAAATGCACTTGAGATTCTCGTATAATCAACATTTATTGAATCGATCCAGGAAGAGTCAACTCCAACTAGTAAAAGTTGATTTAAATTTTTAAAATCAACTTTTACTGCTCGTTTCAGTTGGAGTTGACTCCAACTAGTTTGAGTCAACTCTAACTGAGAATCAACTTGAACTGTAACATATATACCATATCTGTGGTGGAAATAGGCTATCGATTATGTAATTTTTTGATACATAATCTGCAGATATATCAAGTGCTTAAGGTTTATATGACACAATATCACAAAGCATTCTTCAACTTCGTCAAGTTAAATCAAACGTGTGCCTTAACTATTTTGCAATTTCTGAATTTTTATTATAATATTCTTGTACCAAACCCAAAGATTGAATTTTTTTAAACATCATTTTTTTACATCAGTTTTGATGTACCTAAGTGAAAACGACGTCCGCGAATTTTTACATTGGGTCCCATACCCAATACAGCACAATGAATGGCTTTTTCAAAGTCCACAAATATTTCAGTTGACTCTAATGATAATCGAAATGTAGCAAAAAGTTTAGACTTTCTTTGTCTATTTAGTAAACAAAATAAATTTTTGTATGTCATCGACAATTTGTCCTTTAACATGGAACATAATGTCCATTTTCCAAGCCATGTACCTATAGTAAATAATTGGAGAAAAGATTTGGTACTGTAGAAAATGTAATGTCCATATACAAGCAATACGTCAAACAAGAAATAAAATACAACTGAATAAAATTCGTGTAAAAGATGCAAGTGATAATAAATATTGAGAAAATCCAAGTAATTACCCAGCTACCTGCTTTACCGCGCGGTGTCGAAATTTCCTGTAATAAATCAGGTACAAACACAATTTGGTGTCGAAAGTTCGCCCGCCGATATTTCGGTAGGTAGGTACTATACGCCACAATACTTCGCACCTTCTATTGCAGACCTGGATCCCGCGTACCAAAAAAAAGTTTATTAATAGCAAGCTGAAAATTTGTTAATAGCTTAAGCGGTGTCTAGTCAGACAAACTTTGATGTATGGGAACACGGGAACAGGGGAAGTTTTAATTGTGGAACAGGTTAAAAATTTGGTACGTCGCCAACTGGGCATTTTAATGAGTGGAACACGAAGAACATGTCAAATGATAGGAATCATGTTGGTTAGTAATAGCAGTCTGATTTTTGCATGAGAGTTTAATGAAAGGGTAACAAATCATAATTGGATGTTCTGTCCGACAAAATACATGAAACGTTTTCGTAATCTGACGTTCCAAATTTTTAAACTCTTCCACAATTAAAACTTCCCCTGTTCCAGTGTTCCCGTACATTAAAGTTTGTCCGACTAGACACCGTTAAGGTATTAACAAATTTTCAGCTTGCTATTAATCAGCTATTTTTTGGTACGCGGGATCCAGGCCTATTATTGATGAATGTATTTAATAATTAGAAAAGAAGTTATGTATTCTCTAGAATAGAAATGGCACGTAACATATTTATATAACCGTAGTATTACCATCTATCTAAGAGCCTCATTAATACGGTAAGTGACAATAGTTGTCATGGTATTTTTAAACATTGTTTATTCTAACAAACTGTCAAAAATATTCGAAATGGTGCTTACAACGCAAGAAAAAATATTTATTATTGAGTATTATCGTTGATTTAAATATTAATACCCCATCTCGGGGGGTGGGAATTTTTTATTACATTTTAACCATGTAAATCGATGTAAAAAGTAGTTCTAAGTAAAAAATGTTTTTAACATTTTCTTCGTAAAACTAATATTTTTCGAGTTATTCGCGCTTGAAAGTAACGGTTTTTCGTCGAAAAAATCGACTTCTTAGAGGGTTTTTTGAGAATACCTCGAAAAATATGCATTTAATCAAAAAACTGCAGATAACAAAATTGTATCTTTTAGTAGCACAAACTAAATTCTTTTTCTCTAATATCTTTTAAGACCAATACAAACCGAGATACGGCATGTTAAAGTTAGCTTTTCTCGTCAAATGCATAATTTGAAATATTCAAAGCCAAATAACGGGAAAACTTTGCATTTTCGAGGAAAACTTAAATTATCTATTTTCAATTATACAATTAAAAGTTTCAAAGAATAATAATAAAAAATTTCTAACATGAAAATAGAGCGATTTATGATCAAAAAAATGTCGGTACCTGCTTTTCTCTACGAAAAAATCAGTGAAAATAACCCCCTAACTACCCTCCTAATTAAAAATTGGTCTTCACCTTTCTGTAATTCCTTGTATATTTGTATTGTCAATACACCCAAGAAGTTGTACCTATTTAAAAGGCCAAATTTTAGAAAAATTGGAGTTTAAAGAAAAATTATTTTTTTGCACTTTCGTATTTTTCAGGTTTTACTTCCAATTATCTCCGAAAATACTGGAGATACGAAAAAAATGATGGACTACTAAATTATAGCTTTTTAATAACTAAAATTATATTGTGCATAGATTTTCATTACAGTGAATAGTTAGCGAGATATAGCTGTTTAAAACCTCTATTTACGAGCAAACACCCCCTTATTCGAGCCTTTTAAACCCACCCCAATTAAAAAGTAAGGGATCTAACGGAATTTAATTTACACAGTCTTATAGTTCTTCAAAAATCCTACAAAACCATTTTTGAAAAAACTTTCTATCGCCAAAAATGAAAGAGCTATGTTTATAAAACGGGTTTTTTTTTCGAAATATTCGAATAGTCCGCTTGTGGAACATTTTCAATGCATGTATAATACCACAGAACTGGTTCGTATACTGGAAGATGACTTAAAAACAATGTGTATTTGTACTTCTACATATTTGTAAATTCGTATTTTTGTGTAAATAAATGTTTTTGTAATTCTTTAATTCTACTTTTTTATGTATAGATCTATTAAATTATCTACTTATAAAAATTATAATGTTCTTAAGGGTGGCTGTTAAGGGTTGAAATATTGTGATATTATATTCCAAAACAATCATTATTTTTAGCCATTCAAAACCAAATTTTACCCATATTAAAGTTTACAATGTTTTTATATAATTTTTGACAATAAGGGGTAGTTTACATCCCTAAAAATAATCGACGCCCTTGAGCATGTTATAGAATATGAAGTACAGGGTGAGATGATCCTAATCCCAAATTTTAATGTAAATCAATGCAAGCCGAAATTATTCTTTTAGGATAAGTAATTTTTTATATGTAGCTCCAACAAGGGTGGTTTTAAGGGTTCAAATATTATGATAGTATATCTTAAAGCATAAAAAAATCATTATGAAACTAATAAGAACCAAATGTTGACGATAATAAAGTTTAAAATGTTGTTTTATAATTTTTTACAAGTAGTTTTTTTTAGGGGTCGTTTTCACCCTTAAAAAAACCAAAAGCGTACAACGGCTCAATATAGAAAATGAACTAGAGGATGAAATGAGCCTAATCTCAAATTTTTGTACACATCGATGCTGGACGAAAAAATTGCGAGGTTTTGCCATTTTTCCAGCTTCATTTCCTCGACTATTATACGGAAATGGACGATCAAATGGACCTAGTTTGATGCTAAATTTTTATCAAATTTGATACAAATCTAACAACTCTTGGCTTACCTATGGGGTACGCTGAAACAAGCCATTTTTACAGAAAACCCACCGGCAACTATTGATGAACTCCGTGAAAAAATTTTGACCTTTTTCAGAAGAATGCAGCAGCCTATTTTTAATAACATGCTAAGTAATCTTGTTAAGCGTTATGAGTACTGCTTGGAACGCAATGGCGAGCACTTTGAACACATTTTGTATGGAAGCAAAACTTAAAATTCGCATTATTTGAAATGTTGTTATTTAATTTTTCATGTTTTTCAGTGACGTTTGTTTTGGCGCATACTGTATTTAGATCAGCAGGATGCTATTGTTCCAGCTGTGAAATAATATAAACAAGAGATCATTTCATAAACCAGGTATATCCCTTGTTTATGGAATTTCACACCTCGAACAATAGCAGCGCGCTCAGCTGAATATCAATGAGACTTTTAGAAAGTTGGTAGTATGTACCGTAATTTGCAACTGTAACCCTAACAAAGAGATCCGTATAAGAATGCTACAATGCTACAATGCTACGTGGTTTCACATTGTTATAATATAGCTTGGAAACATGAAACAAAACAAACTCATTTTAAATGTATCACTAAATCAGAATCAACAGGACATCATGGATATACACAGAATATCAAATGAAGAAATATCCACAAAATAAGCAAAGAATGTGTAAACATGAAAACTATTAGAATTAGGCAATAATGTCAGCAATTGAAAGAAGATATATGGCACAATTAACAAAAATTTGGAAAAGCCATAAAATAACTTGATAGCGATAACTTGATGATAAAGCCATGATACAACAATGGAGACCATGCACGGGAAAGAGAGCAAGAGGACGACCCCAGATGAGATGGGGAGACGACATTAAAAAGATAGGAGGAACGCACTGGAAACAGAAATCACTAAACAGAAGCGAATGGAGGAAACTGGGAGAAGCCTATATTCAAAATTGGACGAATTAAAGGGCAAAAGAAGAAGAAGAAGATGAAATAGCTATCCATGCAAAAATGAGACAAGTCTAGTTTTTCCAGTTTTTACCTATGTATCGGAATGCTGGACTTTTATGGAGAAAGATAAAAAGATTATAGATGTATTTAAGATATACGGAGGTGAATACTGAGAATATCATTGTGGGCCAGAAGAATAAATTAATCTATAACTGAACCAGCTAAACATAAAAAATACCAATAACACAAATATCAATAGGCTATTTTGGATATAGACCGGTCTATTTAGACTCAAAAATAGGAGTGAGGCTACAATAATTACCATCAAGCTGAAAATTGGCAGGATTGTTTAAAATACCATAATAAATGAAATCTAAAAAGTCCTCATAAATCCGGCCCCTGCTAAAAAATTTACGCGGGGTCAAAGGTCACCAAGTATTGTTTTTAGCGATTTTCAACGAAACGGTAAGTTTTATCGTAAAATTAGCTCTAACAAGAAATGTAGGTTAGATAATTATCTATAAAAAATATCTTAATAGTTTTTTTCCTAAGAGCCACTGTTTTTGAGATACAACGATTCAAAGAGTTGAAAGACTTCTAATCGTCAAGTACACCAGGTATATACATCACTGAAGCTATAATACAAGTAAACATAATATTCTATCGGTCAACTTAACTTATATTACACATAATAATATAAGCTTATAAATATGATAATGTTTCTACTATACAGCGTGCGGTCTACCGAGGGATGCAATGTATAAGCTGTATCTATTATATTACAGTGCCAACAAAAAAATCTTTACAAAGTGAATGTAACGCGAAAATAATAAGAATTATTTGAATTTTACGGCTTAATCCCAACAAAAATAGTAAATTAATATGACAAAGTATTAACTTATAATAATTATTTTTATTTATGCGCCTTAGTTCAATTTGTAAAGATGGGTTTTGTCGGAATAAACACGTTCGTCAGCTAATCTAATCACCCTTCCTATTATTTTCTCAGAAGGGTTTGAACATAATGAAAGACAATACGACTACGATTGTTTTCAGAAGGTAAATATTAATATTAACAACATAAAAGCGACATACATCATTGATGGAGGATATCTATTACATCGCATTGTGTGGGATAGCGAAGAAACATTCAACGTTATCTTAGATAAATACGTTCAGTTTGTACGGCGTCATTTTGGTCCCAGAGTTACTGTCGTATTTGATGGCTATAATGATTTTACGAGAAATATTAAAGCTGCAGAACAACGTCGTAGAACTTCAGCAACATCTTCATCTTGTAATATTTTATTTGATCAATCTATGACAGTATCTACCACTCAACAGAAATTTCTTGCAAATACTCACAACAAATCTCGGTTCATTTCAATGCTGAAAGATAAGTTTATTGCTGAAAATATATCGGTAAAACAAGCTAATAATGATGCTGACGTAATGATAATTGAAACAGCCATAGAGCAATTCAATTTAACAAATACAACTATTGTTGTAGGTGAAGATGTAGACTTGCTCGTATTACTCACTGGTAGAACTCTAATCGAAAAAACTATCTTTTTTTTAAACCTGGAAAAGCTCAACACCAATCGAAAATATATATTCATCGAAAAGTTTATCTACTTTTGCAAAATGTCAAAATCATATACTATTTTTACACGCATTAACTGGCTGTGATACGACATCTGCATTTTTCAGGAGGGGTAAAACGACTGTTTTTAAAATGTTTGAAAAACAAGATTTACTTGAATCTGCTGAAGTTTTAAAAAAAACTAATTCAACTCCACAAGAAGTTATTTCCAACGGAATTAGCTTTCTTCTCTCTCTATGTATATGTATGGGGCGCCTAAGAAAACTACGTGCTTAGATAAGTTTCGATATGCATGTTTTTTTTAAAGTGCTCGAAACAAAAAACAAGTGCAGTTATTTTGTCTTCCTCTAACCTCAGCGGCTGCTCATCAACTTCTTTTTCGGGTATATTACCAAGTTCAAGTGTGGCTTGGTTATCAGCTAGATTGAAAAGACTGAGGATGGAAATTAGTCGACAGTTCATTAGACCCAATTCAAACTTTACTCCCCCATGCGCCGGAAAAACTCCTGAACACAATTTTTTGCAACTGTAAAAAGGGATGTAGCCCTAAATGTAGTTGCAAAAAAGTTTGACTGAGTCATTGTTGGGACAATTTACTTTCACCTAGGATGAACAAGAAGAAGAAGCAGAAGAAGAAGAACAAGAAGAAGAAGAAGAACTAGAAGATGAAGAAGAGGAAGAAAAACAATGAGAAGAAGAACAAGGGAAGCAGAAGTATTAGAAAATTATGAACCAGTTTGATAAATTTCCTTTTTTTTTTAATTTATACCGCTTTATATAACTTTTATCATTGTTAACCCTTACTAATATCAATTATTAAATAGCTTTAAATTAAACAGAATCATAACAGATCCGTGAAATAGGCCTACTGGGGAAACCACGTTAAAAAACGCGCTAAGTACATTACCTCAGAGGTGGTGTCGAAACTTGTGCGCATATTATGACGATTACCACTTTTTGAATCGTTATATCTCAAAAACGGTGTCTCTCAGGAAAAAAAGTAATAAGGCATTTTTTATAGATAATTATCTAGTCTACATTTTTTATTCGAACTAATTCTACGATAAAACTTACTGTTTCGCTGAAAATCGCTAAAAACCATATTTGGTGACTTTGACCCCGCGTAAAATTTTTAGCACGGGTCGGATTTATGAGGGCTTTTTAGATTTCATTTATGATGCTATTTTGAACAATCCTGCCAATTTTCAGCTTGATGGTAATTTTTGTAGCCTCAGATGCGTAAGTTGACCGGAGTAATATGAGCATCGAAGAAATAATAGTCTTGAGAAACTTACCATCCAGGGAAAGATAGAAAAATAAAAGTCGAGGTAGATCTATGAATTGCAGAATTGCATAGAATGTGCTAGAATGGTAGAACTAGAGAGAAATGGAGGAACATTGAAAAAATCTTCTGCTGAAAAAATCTACTGTTGTCATTTTTTAGTGTTAATTTAGTATTGTTTCAGTTCAATTAGGTACTTTTTAAAGAATAAAACTGTCCATTTTCTTTGTTTTTAAAGATATCAGGGAAATTCAAAAAGAAGATCTTCATAAATCATTAGACTACAACACAGTTTTGATATATACCTAATACCTACCCTTGCACCTTGTCTTCCCTATAGGGAGTCTCAAACTAAACATAAGAAAAACATTTCTTTTCTTCCACCCGGTATAAGCTCACAAGTTTAAGTAAGTATTTTGCCAATAGTATGAATACCATAGAAAAATCTAAAATAACAAAAAATAAATTAGCGGATCCATTTTCTTTCTCGAGAAAATCAACTTTGAAAATGAGCATAATTTTAAGTTTATAAATATACCGATCGCTTCAATTTCCCATTAGTAATTTAATTTTATTATAATACAATTCGTTTTACTGAAACCAGGACGTTCCTTTAAGTTCTCTTATTTTACCAAATACATTAAAATTAACATACGCACGAAAAGGAGTTATGATTTCCTTTTCAACAAGCACTTTACATTAACTCAGAAATACTGTTCTTTTACGTCTTATCTTTGATCCAGTATTGTATGGGACCTGGATGTCTTGAGGTTGACGTGATAATGGAGTTGTTGTTCGTAAGGTCCATTTTCAGATCCCTTTGAAACGTCCCTTTTCCGAATATTTCAATGAGCATCATTCATGTTATACATAGTTATTCATTAATTTTTTTATATTTTTAAATAACAATTACCTTACCACACAAACTTTCGTGTATTGTCGGACTCGGACTGTCCAATTTATTGTAATTTTTGTGTAATTATTAAAAAAAATAAGATTTCACCTTCCTTACTTAGCTAAATTTGAAATTTGATGTAAGAAGTTGGCTTCGTAAAAGATCACTTGTATCCTCAAAATATCCTGGACGACTTACACCACCAACGTAGAGGTATCGTCGAATGGGAAAACAAAAAGAAATCTCTTTCGCCATTAAGAAACGGAAACTTGAATACCTCGGTCATATTATGAGACACGATAAATATCGTATACTCCAACACTGATAATACAGGGTAAAATAGAGAGCAAACGCGGACCCGGAAAAAGGAGACTCTGATGGCTTCAAAACTTACGCCAATGGTTTGGACCAGGGGTGGCGAACCTTTTTATATTAGAAGGCCAATTTTCATTTTACCATTTTTGAGAAGGCCGCATCCATATATATACGATTTAATTAAAGGGATTTATATGCAAAACATATAATATATCCAGAACAGAAACATACTCATCCAAATTTTGAGGGGAATAATTTTGCTCCATCATAATTTCCGATAACTGTGGGAAATGTTCTTTAGAAATTTCTAATCGACTTAGTAAAGATTTAAAGAATAAAAGTTTTTTTCGAAAAGCTTGAATTTTTTGCCACATTTCGTATATATATTTAGTTTTTCCCTGCAAGTTTAAATTCAATTCATTTTGCTTCATTGTCATGTCACATAAAAAGGCAGCATTTCTACAAAATTCTTTATCTGATAAATCGCAATATTTCTTTTGTTCTTCAAAAAATTTAATTATTTGTTGACGCAGGGTGAATATTTTTAGCAAAACTTGTCCTCTTGATAGCCAACGTATTTTGTTATGATATGGTAAGTCTCCATTGAATGTGTCATTATCTGACATTATTATATCTCGAAATTGACGATGACGCATTGAACTTGATCGAATAAAATTTACAATACCAATAATTTTTCCTTTATGCAACTGCGAGGATCGTTTTCATGGACGTATAAATAAAGATGGACTAGGCATACTCTTACCCTTTGTTCACCGAAATTTGAAGCCAAACAGTTTATAGGCGCGGGGAAGGAATCGAGGTGATAGCAGATAGAATGTGACATTTCCTTCTTAGTCAGTGGCGTACCTTCCAATAATTGAACGGTATTTGAAACAATTTTTTTGTTTGAATAAATGATTACTAATGGTATTTTTAGTATCGTAAACTTTTTTTTATCGTTTAGTATCGTAAAATTTTTATAATTTTTAATTTATGAAAAGACCACAACTTGGGCAAGAAAAGGCCACATGCGGCCTTAAGGCCGCACGTTCGCCACCCCTGGTTTGGACTAACATCGATCGAGTTATTCAGAAAAATGTAGAGACATTTAGTATCTTAATTGATATATTTCTTTATATGGATAGTACATATTTTGTTATTTATCATTTCTTCTTCCTAGTTGAAAAATTAGTTGTTATCTTTTACTTCTCGTATCATTTCAATAAGAGATTTTATTATTTGGAAAATCGATTATCATGCAAATTGTGGGGTACTAATTTTACTAAGGATTTTCAAAACAGTCATTGTATAATAAATAGTAATACACAGTTTTTTCGTGTAACTCGTGAGTATGTAAACAGATAGTGGGTGTTGTAGAAAACATATGGTGTAACTGTTTAATAATATGTTTCAAGAAGCAGACAACAAATTACAGTGGTAGATAACTATATAACTAAGTAACTATATACGATATAAGTACTAATGCATGGCCACAGCTGATCGTTTGACATTGTGAAAAATGGAAAATCACCTATAATGATATATGAGCGTTGCTGAAAAAACAATTTAGTGTTCATTGACAAAGAGCTCCTGTATGAGTACTACTAATTTTAGTAACAAGTTACATTTTTTTAATATGTTTACAAAATGAAAATAAAAGTACCGTCGGGGGACTAAGGGTTTTAAGTGACCTACTCAGTTGTACAAACATGTACAATGCCAAATGCCACAATTCGTTTCCTAAAAGATTGTCACCTTCATGGGCGTCCACAGGGAGGGGTAGGGGGGGCAGCTGCCCCGCCCCTAGATATGACGTAGATATGACGAGTGTAAAATTGGTGAATAAGCAATATAGAAAAATACAAAGTTGTAACTTAATCTTGATTTTGAATGCATCCACTCTGTTTCTACATTCTAGTTGGGACGAAAAAACCACAAACTTAACAAACCTTAAATGAAAATTTGAAATCTGCTATTATTTTATTTACCTAATATTTTTAAAATCTGAAAGCAACAGCAACCACCACTGAATTCGTAGAACCAAATATTTTGATGGCCTTATGAGTTCTGGGAATACATTTAGCTCAAACCGGAAGTATTTCCAAGGACAACTAATAAGTCCAAATACGCAATTCACGAATTTTAGATTCTTTGAATACAGAGAACGTAAAAAAAACTTTATAGCATGAAGCCAATAAGATAGCCGTAGTATGTGGTTTTGAATTATCTACCCCTAGAACTGTAAACAAGCAACAGCATAGAAGCAATCAACCAGCTGATACCCCTAGTGAATACTGTAGGCGATCCATGATTCTTCCCTACCTGGATTATATCATATCTTCTCTAGAGACACGGTTTTCCGAAGAAAATACGCCAGCCTTCGCTCTGAGTCTTCTGCATCCCAAGCAGTTTTCAAAAATTGATTTAATTTGCCTTAAATTAGAACTGAGACAATCCTATAACCACTATGAAATAGATGGAATAGATGCAGAGCTAGAAGTATGGGTAGAACATTGGAGTAAAAAACGCCTTAATAATGAGTTAGTCAACTTCAACACACTTGAAATTTTTGAACTGGTTCGAGCGTCTACTACTTTTTATCCGTTAACAAAAAAAATCCTGGAAATTCTAGTAACATTGCCTTGCACTACGTGTACAGTTGAGAGGTCGTTCAGCAGTCTTCGAAGAATAAAAACATGGTTGTGGAGTACTATGGTCAAAGATAGCCTTAATGGGTTAGCTCTAATGAGCATTCATCGGAAACAAATATTACCAGAAAAAAAAGTTTGAAGAGAAAGTTTTACAAGAATTTACAATTGATCCTCGTAAATTGTTGTTTAAATAATAGTGTTTAGGAACAGACAATTTATCTTGCTTCACAAATCGAAGGCTTATCTAGGAGGAAATAAATTTGTTAAATTTGCATCACGTTTTTGTAAAAAGCATTAAAAAAGTTTTTAAATATTTAAATTATATTTAGTTTGCTAAAAGCTTCGGTTCCTGACCTAAAAGTGCATCTGTTCATTTCATTAGTATTTTTCTGATTTTGGCATTGCTTTACGAGAGTATTTAAACATTTTTCCCCGTATTTAAATATAATATATTGTAATATTAGAATTTGATAAATGAATTTTTCGAACACAGACTTTTCAGTACTTATTAACAATCGTTTTATTTGTTTGTTAGTTGCATAGAATATTTGAAATTTCTTGTTAAGCTAACTAAGTATTCCATTTGTTCCAGATACTGCGAACAATTTGTATGAATCTTAGCTGTTTCTTTTTTTCTAGATTTCGACTTAAAAAGAAAAGTGAAAGGCAAAAGATGGAGAGTGCGTTAAACACTAACTTAGCTACGCAATATTAGACAATGTACAAGAACTATTTCGCGTAACAGCTGATAGAGAAAGCTTCCAAAAACTTATAAATATGATGATAACGTTTGATCACAGACATGGCAATTAAATCTTATACATTATCACTATAGACATACTTATATCTTTTATTGTCATAAATGTATGTTTTCTGCTTTTGTATGTTGATTCTGTAGAGAATTTTGTCTAACAATAAAACACTGAAAACGTTTGTTTTCTATACTTCCACAAAATTTATTACAACTAAGTGACTACAGCTGTTTCGGCAGAGTGCCTTTCTCAAGTGATATAGTTTACAATGTGTTTGCCTTTTTAAGTCTTTAACTGAAGAGGTTGAGGAGTGGGGAGCTGTTTGTCTCGAGTTGGTCATTCAGAATTATATCTGTATTTTTCAATTTATTAATTTCCATAGATTCTAAAAAAGATAGCTTAAGGCCTTTATTTTGGATATGCAGAATTTGAAACTCTTCATTGAACGAATGATTATGATCTAGAAGGTGAAGTGCATATGTAGAAGTGTCTGTTTTTCTATTGTTGAAAGCCCTTTTGTGTTCTGCTATCCGTTTGTCAAAGGTTCTGCCAGTTTGACCGATGTAAGTTTTCGGACAGTCACCACAAGTTAGTTTGTACACACCACTCTGTAGTTGCTTTCTCTTTCGGCTTTTATTGTTCTTAATATATTTACTTAAGTTGTTGTACTCTAGTGAGAGAGCAGAAGGTATTGGGTTCTTTCTGTGGTGGTGGATACACTAATTTCAGGGCTTTCTTATGGAGTTTTTGGCTTAAAATTTTGTTAACTGTTTGTTCGTTATAGCCATTGTTTACTGCTATTTGTTTAATGATGTTTAGTTCTATCTCGAAGTTATTTTTTGTCATGGGAATTATTCCCATGACATCAATTATTCCCATTTGCCATCAATTATTTAGAGAATTTTGTGTTATCATATTTTATCTCGATCGCTCAAGTTATGGACTGCCGTCCGTGTGTTGGGCTACTAGGGAAGTTTCAGGTAGACCAGGGCTTCTTAAACTTTTTCATGCACGACCCCATTTATTATTGCGAGTTTCCTCACGACCCCATATGTTATAAAAATCGTGCATTTAAATATTTGACATTAAAATCTCTTGCGACCCCAGAATTTTGCCACTCGACCCATAGTTTAAGAAGGCCTGATGTAGACCAATAAGTCCTCTGGCTTGATCCACTCATAGCTAGTGAGATAGATATTCCTCTCGCTCGTTTGAATCTATTTAAGGCGAATCTTTTTCTATTTATAAGTAAACAAGCTGTAAGTGCCTCAACACTTTTTTTAATACATACTGCCATTTTTGAATAGTTATGGGTTATGGACTTCTTTTAATACATAGTAAATATTCTATATTTTCAATGCTTCAGTTGTTAAACTAAATTTTAGTTTCGATCACTTTTAGTGATTTATTTACACGAGCCTGGCATTTCTGACACTTTAGTATTCCGTTGAAAAATAAATTTTTAGTACTCATTGTCTAAATAGACACAAAGCGAATAAAAATGAGGTTTGGTGAATTAGCAGCAGTTAAATTATGCTTTTCTTGTTTAAACAATAATAAATTGTTTAACATGAGGTCCAAATGTAAGGTCGTATAATAAAACGTGTCAACATACCTTGCTAAATAATCATTTTATAGCATTTCATAAAGATTCTGTTATTTTTGCCAACGAGCATGTTAATCAATGTCACACACACATTGTCAACAAAATGGTTAAAGGGGCCATTGTTTCGAAATCGTTTTGGAATGCCACAGCTATACATATACAAAGAAGTCAAGTCAGATAGCGACAATGTAAATATTAGCGTGACAAATGACAAATATATTTAAAGCACTCATGCTTTACTTATTGTAAGTGTTAAGGCCCACTTAAATAAATCTTCTATCTAAAGAAACTGAGATATGGAGATGGCGTTCTACTTAACTAGCCTATTTTGGATATAGTATACCGGATGTCACAAACAAGTTTTATACTTAAAAATTAAAACGAAAAATCTTATGGTAGGGGAGCAAAGTATGCTAAATGTGCAGTCACTCGAGCGCGTTGGGGACCTATTGGGTTGTGAAAACTAGGTCCTAAAACCAAAAAAAGTTAAGTAAAGTTTTCCATTTTAGTGGGGACTTTCCATTTTTAATATAATTTTCTATTTCCAACAATCGTTTTTTTTAGATTATAGCGCCATCTATCCATAATTCGAAAAAATGTCTCGAATAAAAGTTACTTATTTTTACGTAAGGAATCCAAATCTGCTATAAAAAATGGGGGCTCCCATTTAAGATTTTAAAGTAATCCCTACCCCACCTCCATGGGAGGTCGTGTTTGGTGCCATTCAATAGATTTTTCAAAAATATTGAATAAGTGTATTTTTCAGTTTTTCGGTCTGATGTTTATTTCGCGAAATATTGTGAAGCTTTGGAACACCCCCATTTCCTTACGCTCCGCTCAAATCGTCAGATTTTTGAAATATACACTGTTTTGCATGTACTTAACTTACCTTATCTTAATCTGACGATTTCGAGTTTTTCTAAGGATAATTTTTTTCGGCCCCCCTTAACGAACTCCCCTGCATTAAGAGCCAATATATGGTAGAGGTACATTTTCAGGGTACAAGGTTTCTCCCCATGTAATAATCTGACGCGCTCGAGTAACTGCAAAATCCCTGCTTGGGCTCCCCTACCATAGTGGTTGACAGTTCAACATAGTTTAAACAAACTTACAATGGCATAAAATATACTTCTTATAAATAATAATATATTTTTATTAAAATAAATTCATTTTCTCGAGAATGAGCGATTTTTGAGATAAATCGCGAAACAGTTTGGCGAAACAGATTTTTTGGCATATATATCATACTGGTAACGTCATCCATCGTCATATTCGATAGATAGTATTCGATAGAGCACAAAATCCACTAAACAAAATCGTGAGGTGGTGCAATAAATGGAGAGTTACTCTTAGCCCTACCAAAACTCAACTCATTTTATTCAGACATCCTAACAGCATCCAAAATGAAGGTGAAAGGAACCAGATACTGTTCCTTGGAGAGAGGCTCGAATAATTCAGATCCTCGGTGTCCTATTTGGGAGTTCATTTTAGCAGTATTATCAACTGAAATATCGACGTCAAAAACACCCTAGACAGGGTAAGAAAAAGAGAAAATCTCACGGATGTTTTATCTGGAAAATTTGGAAACACTTCAACTAAAACTCTCCTGTACACCTGCAAAACATTTTTTTTAAGACCGACCAGAACATGCAAACTTTTTGGATAATTTTTTGTACAGAAAATACCGTTTTGTCGGTCAAGGCCGGAAAGTGAATGTTAGGGACGGGAAAAAGCTTTTTTTCAAGACCGACCAGAAAATGTACACTTTCTGGATAATTTTTTGTACAGAAAATACCGTTTTGCCGGTCAAGACCGAAAAGTGAACGTTTTTCGGTCCCTATATTTTATTTTCCAATCGCTATTTCATAACACAGACTGCCTTGATTCCGTTACTATGACAACAACGTTGCGATGCGATGTATCATAAAGTGGCAGTTGATTTTTAATTTTTTTGGTTGTCAAACTTGTTTGGTGAGTTCGCAAATTTAAAAATGTGGATTCAGATTTTGAATTTTAAGTTAAACTTACATCAAAATGTCGGTCTTAAAAAATATTGTACGTCACGCAACTGAAAATTAGTGTTTTTCAAGTCTCCCCAAGCTTCCAGGGCTCGCCCTGAAGTCTGCTTGGCTCGTCCTAAAAAACACCACTCTTGTAATGTCTTGTAATCATCAGTCTTGTAATGCACTGTGTACCTAGGCACCTAGTGCCGGATTTAGGGGACTAGGCCAAATTAATCCGAGCGGCCCCTGATAACTTTACGATTATGTAATTAAAGCATAAAGTACATTTCATATCAATACATAACATTTATTTTAATTTTACTTTTTAAAATTGGTACAACATGCAAAGCATATAGACTAAGAGCCGCTATAGGTGAAATTTCTTAATCATTTTAGGCACGATGGGACCCTATAACTTAAATAGTAGAACCTAAAAGAACAGGTTTAAACACTGTGCCGTCACTTTTCAGTGGCACATGCGTCGACAGTGGCGCATCAAACTTTCCACTTATGGACGGGATAAATAAATTAAAAGTTACCCTCCCTTACTAACAGAATTACATTTTTTTATTTTTTTAAGTTCTATGTGATTAACACATAGGATTCAGCGTAATTTTAACCCACCACCCCCCTTCCCCCTGCCCCCACCATCAAAAAGTTCATTTTTCGTTTTTATTTTTTTTTGTTGGGATGCAATCAATTTTAAAATTTCAAAAAATTCACACGCATAGCTGAGGCTTTTATAAAACATGCCTATTTTTTATAGACCCATAGGTAGAGTGTACATAACCTCAAAAAATTAAAAGAGATTTTTTTTTCCAAAAAAGCGTATAACTTTTTTTGAGGAATAGCTGCAGGTCTAATTTTTTCTTAATCTTGTGTGTTTTATCAAACACTATATTTTTAATTTTTTTCAGATTTTTCCGTAAGGCTCCCCACCTTCAAAAATCCGAAAAACTGTTTTTTGGGGGGTTTTGGGGGATTTTCCCTATTTTATAGATTTCATAATATATCAAATCAATTTTGTTTTTATAGGTTATATGTAACTTGAAGTAACTGAGTCCTTTAGAATATTTAAAAATCATAAAAACACGTTCAAACCCCCCAAAACCCCCTTAAAAAACAGTTTTTTGGATTTTTGAAGGTGACCAGCGTTACAGAAAAATCTGAAAAAAAATTAAAAATATAGTGTTTGATAAAATACACAAGACTAAGAAAAAATTAGATCTGCAGCTATCCCCAAAAAAAAGTTATATACTTTTTCCAAAAAAAAAAAATTTTTTTTTAATTTTTTGAGGTTATGTACACTCAACTTCAGGTCTATAAAAAAATAGACGTATTTTATAAAAGCCTTAACTATGCTTGTGAATTTTTTGAAATTTTAAAATTGATTGCGTCCCACCAAAAAAAAAATAAAATCGAAAAATAAAGTTATTGATGGTGGGGGCAGGGAGAAGGGGGTGGTGGGATAAAATTACGATGAATCTTATGTCTTAATCACATAGAACTTAAAAAAATGAAAAAAATTAAATTCTGGTAATGAGGGAGGGTATTTTTTAATTTATGTATCCCGTCCATAAGTGGAAAGTTTGATGCGCCACTGTAGACGCATGTGCCACTGAAAAGTGACGGCACAGTGCTCAAACGTTTTCTTTTAGGTTCTACTATTTAAGTTATAGGGTCCCGTCGTGCCTAAAATGATTAAGAAATTTCACCTATAGCGGCTCTTAGTCTAATAACATAAATGATGAATAGAAATGCCACTAATGTTCTATTTGAGTATATATTTATATAACACCGGTTTAGCCCGATGCCACATTATGCGTTTTGACCGGATGCGTTGAAAACGCATCCGTTTCCAACGCAACCGGACCGACCTGTCACACTATGCGTTTAGTCTGGCGCAGTTTGTAAGCGCGTACCGATGACTCAAAACGCATCCGTTTCCAACGCAACCGGACCGATCTGTCACACTATGCGTTTTCACCGGATGCGGCGGAAACGCATCCGGTCAAAACGCATAATCTGACATCGGCCTTCTAGTGTCCTGCGCCTTCCTGTTCCTATTTTCCAGCCCCATCGATCTGTCCAATTTCCTGGTCATAGATCTCTCTCAGACAACGCTTTCTGGATTCCATTTATCCAGGTAGTTTTCGGTCTGCCGCTTTTCCATTTTTCTGGGGGTTGCCATTCAATTATAAGTTTTGAGAGTCAATGTTCCTCCATTCTTTGTACGCGGCCATACCAACAAAGTTGTTTTTGTTGGACTTCTTCTATTATGTTTGTTTTCCTATTCATAATATCTCGTACTCTTTCATTCGTTATATGTGAGACTATGGAGATGTAGGCCAATCTTTACCAGAAGTCAATTTCCAGTGCGAGCAACTTCTGTTCGGTTATTTAGTTGCCAGGTTTCACATCCATATAGTACCACGTTTTTAAAGAGGCTATTATATAGCTGTGTTTTCTTTACTTTTGATATGGTTTTTGACCAACGTGGTGAGTTCAAAGCTCCTATTACTTTCTTTCCTTTCATAATTCTTTCCTCTATTTCGAATTCTGTCCTTCCACTTTGTTGGATTCTCGTTGCAAGGTATACATAATCAGATCTTGGTTCGATAACCATATCATCCTCTAGTTGTAACTCATTTTTCTGTCCTTCTATACACATATACTTCGTTTTCCCTATTAACTCTCTATTAACATAATAATATGGGCCCATTTTTTGTATTCTCGAAACAGCCGGTTTGTCATAAATATTAGATCATCTTTATTCTCCTGTGACAGCTGCATCCCTGTCGTAGTCCCTTATTCACAATGAAGCTATTGGATAATCTGTTGTTGATTTTTATGTTTGCTTGGATGTTGTTATATACTCATTTAGGGATTTGTATATGTTGCAAGTCACATTCAAGTATGTAGCAATCTTTTGCTTTGTTTTGCTATTCTTGTTAAAACGTTGTAAAATATCGTACCACACGTTAAGTAGAATAGCATTTTTTAATTTGAAAAATTGTTTACTGATTCCATTAGATTTAGCTCGGCTCACATTTGTTTCCCCTGTATCGACTGATATTTTTTTACTGCGTCGTAGTAACTCCAATAGTTAAGTAAACTAGCTTTTACAGCATGCCATTTGATGGCCCATCTTGTAATGTTTACTCTTGGAAGGAGTTTCTTTTCGTTATTGCTATTTTTGACAATGTTTTCCAACACGGCCCTTTTTGAAGTAGATGCACTCATGAATACATTGTCACCAAAAAAGTTTTTTTTTATAAAACGCTGCGGCCCCCTTTTGCTTGCGGCCTAGTCGGCCTGGTGGTAAATCCGGCACTGTAGGCACCACTAAACAAACGGCAAAATCATCCCGTCTTGGCTACTGAGGAAAAAATCCTGAGAAAATTCACGAGGAAACATGCATGATATCCGTCAGTATTAAGGGCCTAGGCGCAAAATGTCACCTGTCAAAATGTTCAATGTGTTTTAAATGTATTCATTTTTTTTCTAAAACTGTAAACAGTAAACTAATAGATAAGCATTTTTGAAAAATTTAAACGCAGAACGAAAGATTACATTATTACCGAGGGCCGAAAGTCCCTTAGAATAACCAAAAAGTTTCTTTTGAATGAGATATTTGAAATTAAAAGTCACACTAAATTTTCTCTTTTTTTTTCACCCCTTTAACTTATTACAATAAACATTATAGAAGTTTTCAGGGACTTTCGGCCCTCGGTAATAACCTAATCTTTCATTCTGCGTTTAAATTTTTCAAAAATACTTTAGTAGTATTAGTTTTCTCAGGATTCGAAAAAAAAATAATACATTTAAAACACATTGAACCTTTTATTCATTGTTATTAAAAGAATTCGATCGATCCGATACGTTAAGTGATCCCTGTGCGCTGTGCGTAAGAGACTTTTCTTCAAATTAATGATCCTATAGCCATGCACCCGATTGCGATCCGTCCCCAGATTGACGATTTGCTTGTAATAAGAAGCTATGGAATATTAGCCGATAGGCAACCAATTATACATTCCCAGTATTCATTTGAATGGCAAGTCTGGCAGATACCAATCTGCCGATCGGTGATCTGCAAACGGCAGCAAGGCATGTACCTAGCCACGTACCTTGCTAGCGCGCCTGGGATGAAACTATGAAATAAGTAGTTTTACGTCGTTTAATTATTGATATTGTAGTTTTTTTAAGTTGCCAGGAATTACCATTTAGGGGAAAGGATGAATCGGAGCATTCCTTAAATCAAGTTAATTATAGAGAACAAATAAAATTGTTTAACAAATACGATCTGGAATTTTCTAATTTACTTTCTGTCTTGAAGAGATTTAGCGGCGTACCTAAAACAGCACAGAATGAAAGAATCAATTATTAGCTAAAAAAAAAACAGTAAAATCCTGTATAAAAGGTATATTTAAAAAACCCTCATAAGGGCCACATCAAAATCACATAACTAGTTTTCGACTGGTTTACCAGTCATCATCAGTGCTTACGTGCAATGTACATGCTAACCACCAAGATAGTATTATACAAAAATATGTGGGTCAAAGCCCAGTAAAAGTAGTCCGTCAAGGAAACATTGGTTTAAAATGCTACCTTAAGCCTGGATGTTTAAAATATTTTCTAATTTGCCCTAGGTAACATCTGAGATGTAGATATGACTTGTTCACATGTTGGAAGTGAGACGGCAAGTGACAATGAAATGGTTGGGAACCTCGGAACGATGACGGTCATCGTACGACATAAGTACCTATCTGAGGAGACAAAACCTTGCCGACCCTGTCCCTAAAGCCACGAGCCGCCACTGCTTTCTGGTGAGTATTACCACGTTCTAGACTAGAAGAAACTATCCTAACGGATCGCAGACATACATATAACCTACAAGCCAAAATGCTAATTAAGAGCCGTTAGCTCTTAGCTATTAGCTATTGCATATCACTTTCAACTTCCCCACACCACTAGCAGTTTTGCGGCTACACAATTAGCAAATAACATTACTCGTCGCCATTCTAAGCTTCCCTAACAAAAAAAAAGGAGCAGACTCACCTTGAAGAGGCGAAAACCGAAAGAAGGTTTCCTAACGTTATGGATTTGATGTATACCCATAGACATAATAAAGAGTAGACCAGGCAAGGTGTGGGCCGCTCTGTGCATAGAGGTGTAACGCCAATATCAATGGACAATATTTACTTTGAGTGGTCTAGCCATTATTGTCTGTCACATGCGCGGGATCCCTTTGTAAAAAGAGATCGACAGACCACCGATCGACTGCCCGCGCGTTACGCTTTTTTGCTCAGTATGCCTTGTCTATCAATAATATGTCTATGTGTATACAGTATCATGCATGAATGTTTCGAACAACAAAGAACTCAGTGATTTATCCATTACTTGGCCTTTGATACTTTATATATCTGATTATTAAATTGAAAGATCACCGGAGTAAGAACAAGAATAAGGAGGAATAAGAACTTCATCACCATCATAAGTGGCTCGACAATCCGTTGTGGATCTGCTTGCAAAGAAGTCGCCACTCCTGTCGATTCCTGGCAACTTCCCTCCATCTTCTGACCCCTAGAATTTTTAGGTCTTCTTCCACATCATCAATCCATCTTCTTCGTGGTCGTCCTCTACTTCTTGTACCCTCTGGTCATGAAATAATGAACGAATAAGAACTTCCTGACTCCAAAATCTCCGAAGGTGTACCTGGTACCAAAAGATATATCCTAACATATTTCTTTATATTTATAATTTTATATTTAATAACGTTTTTGAGTTCTATTTTGATTTTTATCGAAACATGTTGTTTTGACACATCAAAATGGTGTTTGTACTGATTTTTGTTTCACCAGAATTTGAACATGTTTTAGATTTTAAATCGTATATAAATCTAAGTAAACCATATTGATTGATACTTAAGATAAATAGCAGATTAGTGTATAATGACTATAAACGCGATATTACTAGATTTAAACTAGTCTGAATTGAAACCTGATTTGATTGAATAAACTGCTCGTCAAAAGTTAGGGATATAGAAAATTCTGCTGATTTTCATAGTTAATTTTTTCGCGAACAGACGGATTCCGCTATTTTTTTTTATTTCAGCCTTTTCTTTAATATTTACACAGTTGTGCGAAGGTTTACTCAGACCTATTTTTTGTACTTATACCGGATGGAAGAAAAAAATATGTTTTTCTTGTGTTAAGTTTGAGACACCCTGTAGGAAGAACGAGGTACAAATATGAGTATACATCAGAACAATATTGTAGTCTTATGTTTTATGAATATACTGTTGTTTGAATGCCCCTGATATCTTTAGAAACAAAAAAATAGACGGTTTTGTAATTTAACGTGTGTTTTAACCGAAACAAAAGTTTGAGACACCTTGTAGGGAGAAAAAGGCACAAAGGTGAGTATAACCCGATATCATGTTGTAGTCCTATATTTTTTGAATAATTTATTTTTTTAATTTCTCTGATATCTTTAATAACAAAGAAACTAGACGGTATTACTCTTTAATATGTTTTTCTATGTTTCACATGTGTGATGTAACGCATGTCGTCAGTTAAAACACATATTAAAAAGTAATATCGTCTAGTTTCTTTGTTATTAAAGATATCAGAGAAATTAAAAAAATAAAATATTCACAAAATATGAGACTACAATAAAATATCGAGGTATACTCACCTTTGTGCCTTTTTCTCCCTACAAGGTGTCTGAAACTTTTGTTTCGGTTAAAACACAGTTAAATTACAAAACCGTCTATTTTTTTTATTTCTAAAGATATCAGGGACATTCAAAAAACAAAATGTTCACAAAACATAAGACTACAATACGATTTCGATATATACTCCCATTTGTACCTCGTCCTCCCTACAGGGCGTCCCAAACCTAACATAAGAAAAACATTTCTTTTCTTCCACCCGGTATAAGTACAAAAAAAAAGTTTGAGTAAACCTTTTCATAACTGTGTAAATACTAAGGAAAAGTCTAAAATAATAAAAAAAAATTAGCGGAATCCGTTAATCTGTTCACGAAAAAATCTACTATAAAAATTCAGCAGAATTTTCTATATCCCTAACTTTTGACGAGTAGTTTATTCACGTAGCTTTAATTACAGTTGTAGTATAATACATAGCCATACATAACATCGGCACATACATACTTTATAATTGGTTTTTTGTCCCCAGTTTTATCCATAGGTACATCGAAATTGACCAAACATGGTCTTAACGAGTTTTTGCGGTAAGCCCACGATATGTTCCCACATTTTTGTTGACTAATTTAAGTGCGACACCGATACCTCGATGAAGAAAATTAGCCAAACCTTCGACAAACATGATTGTTTATTCAACAGGAAAAGTTAAATATTCTACCTCCATTCATTATTCATAAATCTTGACTGCTGATGTTCGTAAGTAGCACAATCTGGAAATGAATACCAATCGTTTTTTTATTTAACTTGTAATTATTCAAGAGACGTGACACTCGCAATAGAATGTTTTTTTATCAAAGACCTTATCAAAGAACAAAAAAGCGAAGAATTAACATATTTTAAAAGCCTCGACGTACTTCAGAATTAAAAAATCGTGACTTTGCTTCCATCAAAAGTAATGAATGATTCACTGACTACATAAAAGGTAACTAAGTTTATTTGTCAAATATAATAATATCATTGACGTAACTCAATTGAATTATACAAGATACATACATTAACAAAGGAGTAAATTAATACTTACAAAATATCGGAAAGGATCAGTTAAAAATATCTAGAATACCTATTATATAGGTATGTATACATAGATATTAATTCTACCTATATAAAGGTGAAAACGGCGGGTTCGAAGGGAAAAATATTCCCATGAGATTTTTTTACATAATCACATTCGTGAGACATCCCAGAATAAGGTTCAAGAAGTCGCCCATGTGAAAAGTGGGCCAATTTTTTTTTAACAATTTTTTTTTAATCAAATTGCAAGAATCAATATTTTTGGCCTGAACAATTTTTTCTTTAATTTTTTGGACCATTCTGGACAAAAAAGGTCTCTTATAATTTTTCTCTAAAGTTGATCGTTTTCGACTTATAAGCAATTTAAAATTGAAAAATACGAAAAAGGCGATTTTCAAGGCTTAATAACCCGGTTAGAAGTTATTATTATGAAAGTCAATATATGACTAAATCAAAGTTTAAAGCCCCCCCTACAAGATCCTGAAGAAATTTTTGTCATTATTTTATTACTAAGCTGTTATTTTTAAGTAATAATAATAAGCGCCATGCACGTGTGCGGGGCTGTAAATGCTGAGTGCGAGAGAGAAGCCATTCCAGTAGTCCAATTGTGCATCTTACTTGCACTCACATTTACAGCAGCGTCAATACGATCTATCCACTCATTATTATTAATTAAAAATAACAGCTTAGTAGTAAATTAATGACACAGATTTCTTCAGGATCATGTAGCGGCGACTTTAAACTTTGATTTAGTCGCTTTCTGACTTTCAAAATAATAATTTTTGACCGAGTTATTAAGTCTTAAAAATGGCCATTTTCGCGTTTTTCAAATTTTGACTTGCTTATAACTCGAAAAAGATCAACTTTAGAGAAAAATTATAAGAGACATTTTTTGTCCAGAATGGCCCAAAAAACCTAAAAAAAATTAGTCCCGGCCAAAAATATTAATTTTTGCAATTTGATTAAAAAAAATTGTTAAAAAAAATTGGCCCACTTTTCTCGTGGGCGACTTCTTGAACCTTATTCTGGGATGTCTCACGAATGTGATTATGCAAAAATATCTCATGGGAATATTTTTCCCAACGAACCCGCCGTTTCCGCCTTGTCTACTGCGAGGCATAAGTTAGGGATATAGAAAATTATGCTCATTTTCATAGTTGATTTTTTCGTGAGCAAATTAACGGATTTCGCTAATTTTTTATTTTTGATTTTCCTTTAGTATTTAAAAAGTTGTGCAAAGGTTTACTCTACCTTCTTTTTTGTACTTATACCGGGTGGAATATGTTTTTATTATGTTAAGTTTGAAACAACCTGTAGGAAGGACGAGGTAGAAATGTGAGCCATCGGAATCGTAGTGCAGTCTTATATTTTGTGAACATTTTGTTTTTTGAATGTCCCTGGTATCTTTAGAAACAAAGAAAATAGAAAGTTTTTTAATTTACCGTGTGTTTTAACCAAACAAAAGTTTGAGACACACTGTATGGAGGAAAAGGGACAAAGATGGGTATACATCGATAGTCTCATACTTTGTGAACATTTTATTTTTTTTTGTCTGTCAGATAGCTTTAATAACAAAGAGCAACTAGACGGTTTTACTATTTAGTATGTGTTTTAACTGACGACATGCGATACGGGAGGAGACCATGTCTTATAGGCCTTGGGCCCACATATAAAATTATTATTTATGACCACACCGTTGAAACTTTTTGTACTTGTTATTTGGGTGGAGTCGGACAAATTTGGAGCTTGGCGCATTATGGTAGTGGGGCGTTTGTCTGTCAAGCGGTGACGAAGTTGTCAATTTTATGCAAGAAAAAAATTTATAACCACATCGGTCATTTTATTTTAATCAATGGTTTTTATCATATAAACAGCGAAAACAATTTTGCCGGACAAAAATATTGGGGCATATGACGCGTCGGACACGCTAAATATGTCAAATTTATGAAAAAATAAATTTATTACCACACGGATAATTTTAACTGACTCTACCATATAACCTTTTTCCAATAATGTGGTAACCTTGTCGGACAATTTTCACGGGGCATATGCGCAGTCGGATGCGCCGAAGATGTCAATTTCCTGAAATTTTTTTATTTATTACCATTTTTCCGACAAAATTAGTAGGTTATAAGTAATTATATTCTTAATCAAAAAATCAAAGTGTCGGACAAAAATATTGGGGCAAATCGACAGTCAGACAAAAAATTTAATTTTTATTGGTAAACTATACTTTTAAATTATGCTGGGTTCGTACATCCCTTATCTTTACAACCATTTTTCCGACAAAAGTACTAAGTTACAAGTAATTATATTCTTAAACAAAAAATGTAATTGTCTGACAAAAATGTTGGGGCAAACGAACATAAAACTTAATTCTTTTAGGCTATCGACGAGGAGGTATTATCAAAAAAAAAATTTAAAACAGTTTTTCTCGGTTATTTTTGAATCCTTTTAGCTGAAAATAGGTACACACGCTAAGTAAAACATTTAAAAAGGTATGTTGAAGAGCTGTACCCAAAATTTTCTTAAAACATTTTCGAAAATAGGGAAAATTTTAGAAAAATTGTGATCTGATAATTTGTGTACATACTCCTTGAACAACGACAAAAGTCGTTCTATAGTTTTTTTAATTAAAAAAAAAACATTCCCGACAAAAGTATCAGGTTATAAGTAGTTATATTTTAAATCAAAAAATCTAAGTGTCCGACAAAAATATTCGGGCAAATCCAATGTCGGACAAAAAATTTAATTTTTATTAAAAAACTATACTTTTACATTATGCTGGGTTCGTGCATCCCTTATCTTTACAACCATTTTTCCGACAAAAGTAGTAAGTTACAAATAATTATATTCTTAAACAAAAAATATAATTGTCTGACAAAAATATTGCGGCAAACGAACAGAAAACTTAATTCTTTTCGGCTATCGACGAGAAGGTATTGTCAAAAAAAATTTTAAAACAACTTTTCTCGGTTATTTTTGAACCCATTTAGCTGAAAATAGGTACACACGCTAAGTAAAACATTTAAAAAGGTATCACGAAGAGCAGTACTCAAAATTTTCTTAAAAAAATTTCCGACCATAGGGAAAATTTAAGAAAAATTATGATCTGATAATGTGTGTACATACTTCTTGAACAACGACAAACGTCGTTCTATAGTTTTTCCCGAATTGAAAAAAAAAACATTTCCGACAAAAGTATCAGATTATAAGTAGTTTTATTTTAAATCAAAAAATCAAAGTGTCGGACAAAAATATTGGGGCAAATCGACAGTTGGACAAAAAATTTAATTTTTATTGGTAAACTATACTTTTAAATTATGCTGGGTTCGTACATCCCTTATCTTTACAACCATTTTTCCGACAAAAGTAGTAAGTTACAAGTAATTATATTCTTAAACAAAAAATGTAATTGTCTGACAAAAATGTTGGGGCAAACCAACAAAAAACTTAATTCTCTTAGGCTATCGACGAGAAGGTATTATCAAAAAAAATTTTAAAACAGTTTTTCTCGGTTATTTTTGAACCCATTTAGCTGAAAATAGGTACACACGCTAATTAAAACATTTAAAAAGGTATGACAAAGAGCTGTACCCAAAATTTTCTTAAAAAATTTTCCGACAATATGGAAAATTTTAGAAAAATTGTGATCCGATAATTTGTGTACATACTCCTTGAACAACGACAAACGTCGTTCTATAGTTTTTTTTCGAATTTAAAAAAAAAAAATTCCGACAAAAGTATCAGGTTATAAGTAGTTATATTTTAATTCAAAAAATCTAAGTGTCCGACAAAAATATTGGGGCAAATCCAATGTCGGACAAACAATTAAATTTTTATTAATAAACTATACTTTGACATTATGCTGGGTTCGTGCATCCCTTATCTTTACAACCATTTTTCCGACAAAAGTACTAAGTTACAAATAATTATATTCTTAAACAAAAAATGTAATTGCCTGACAAAAATTTTGCGGCAAACGAAGAGAAAACTTAATTCTTTTAGGCTATAGACGAGGAGGTATTGTCAAAAAAAATTTTAAAACAGTTTTTCCCGGTTATTTTTGAACCCATTTAGCTGAAACTAGGTACTCACGCTAAGTAAACCATTTAAAAAGGTATGACGAAGAGCAGTACTCAAAATTTTCTTAAATAATTTTCCGACAATAGGGAAAATTTTAGAAAAATTTTGATCTGATAATTTGTGTACATACTCCTTGAATAACGACAAACGTCGTTCTATAGTTTTTTCCCGAACTAAAAAAAAAATTTCCGACAAAAGTATCAGGTTATAAGTAGTAATATTCTAAATCAAAAAATCAAAGTGTCGGACAAAAATATTGGGGCAAATCGACAGTCGGACAAAAAATTTAATTTTTATTGGTAAACTATACTTTTAAATTATGCTGGGTTCTTACATCCCTTATTTTTACAACCATTTTTCCGACAAAAGTAGCAAGTTACAAGTAATTATATTCTTAAACAAAAAATGTAATTGTCTGACAAAAACGTTGGGGTAAACGAACAGAAACATAATTCTTTTAGGCTATCGACGAGGAGGTATTATCAAAAAAAAATTTAAAACAGTTTTTCTCGGTTATTTTTGAATCCATTTAGCTGAAAATAGGTACACACATTAAGTAAAACATTTAAAAGGGTATGACGAAGAGCTGTACCCAAAATTTTCCGACAAGAGGGAAAATTTGAGAAAAATCTTGATCTGATAATTTGTGTACATACTCTTTGAACAAACAACAATCGTCATTCTATAGTTTTTTTTCTCGAATTAAAAAAAACATTTCCGACACACGTATCAGGTTATAAGTAGTTATATTCTAAATCAAAAAATCTAAGTGACCGACAAAAATATTGGGGCAAATCCAAAGTCGGACAAAAAATTTAATTTTTGCATCCCTTACCTTTACAACAATTTTTCCGACAAAATTAGTAAGTTACAAGTAATTATATTCTTAAACAAAAAATGTAATTGTCTGACAAAAATGTTGGGGCAAACGAACAGAAAGCTTAATTCTTTTAGGCTATCGGCGAGGAGGTGTTATCAAAAAAAATTTTGAAACAGTTTTTCTCGGTTATTTTTGAATCGATCTAGCTGAAAATTGGTACACACACTAAGTAAAACATTTAATAGGGTATGACGTAGATCTGTATCCAAAATTTTCCCAAAAAAATTTCCGACAAGAGGGAAAATTTGAGAAAAATCGTGATCTGATAATTTATGTACATACTCCTTGAACAAACGACAAACGACTTTGAAAATTTTGGTTTTTGGACAATTACTCAAAATTTCAACCTACGAATTGCGCCAATAACTGAGGAGGACTCTAGACGCGTCTAACGGTGTATACCTCATATCAGGAAAGATTCGAATTTTTAAGTTATAACCTTCATAAATGTGATCAAATCTATTTCCTATGGGAGAAACGGTTTTTCAAGCTCAATAGTTCCTATAATACCTTCAGTTATCATACTTGACCTTGGATGCATCCGACACTACTTCTCATATTTGGTGATCAAAATCGGTCATACAGATTATAAGGTATCTAGTTCCAAAAGTATAATCCATTTGACCATTATCGCCGAAATGGTTTATGTAGTTGTAGTGCTTGCGACGCTAAATTTAATAGAGCAATCCGAGTTCATTTACCGGCAATTAAAATAATTTTTTATTCTATTTCGAATAGAACAAAAACTCTAGTGTACATTCAATGGACACTTGATCATTTGAGAGATAATCATAGAAAGGCGACCATTTATGTTAACGTGGAATCGAGAAACAATACATTCAACTCCATACATTTAATTTATATACAGGGTGTTTGGTAAAGAATGGGCCATAGCTTAACCTCAGGTTCCTGAGGTTAAAATAGACCGATTTAAGCTAACTTACCTTGGTACAAAGTTTATAATAACCGAGATACAGGATGTCAAAGTTAAACTTTTTTTTTTATTTATTATTGAATATTTCCTGACAGGTATGGGATAACAACATGAAATTTGGTATGTGGGGGTTTTTTGGGTCGAGAAAACTAAATTCCCTACCAAAAATTATGTATTGCCCAGAGGGCGCCATATACGCCTTTCAGCAGTCACGTATTACGTTCAATTTTTTTTTATCCCTCACTCTGTATAATTTTGACATTAAAATTTTTATTCTCCTATTAGTTTTACTTCAAAAAGGTATACTTTTTCATCTCCCTAAACTCAACCGTTTTCGAGATAAACGCATTTTAAATCTGCGATACACCATCATTTTTAGCATAATATCATTGTAGTTACACCCGAAAAATAACTTAATACCATAATAATTGTGCCAGTTCTCAAATTTATGTCATTGCATCGCAAATTCCATTTGAAGAAATTGGCGATACATTTTTGGATAATTTTATGGTTTTAAGTTATTTTTCGGGTGTAACTACAATGATATTATGCTAAAAATGATGGTGTATCGCAGATTTAAAATGCGTTTATCTCCAAACCGGTTGAGTTTAGGGAGATGAAAGAAGTATACCTTTTTTAAGTAAAACTAATAGGAGAATAAAAATTTTAATGTCAAAATTATACAGAGTGAGGAATAAACAAAAATGAACGTAATAAATGAGTGCTGAAAGGCGTATGTAGCGCCCTCTGGGCAATGCATAATTTTTGGTAGGGAATTTAGTTTTCTCGACCCAAAAAACCCCCACATACCAAATTTCATGTTGATATCTCATACCTGTCAGGAAATATTCAATAATAAATAAAAAAAAAGTTTAACTTTGACACCCTGTATCTCGGTAAACGCCCCATTATTTTTGTCCGACAAGTGATCCAATATGCATTACACATGTAAAAGAGCAGTACAAAATAAAATGACATCTGTGGTAATAAATAAAAAAATTCCAGGAAATTGACATCTTCGGCGCATCCGACTGCCCATATGCCCCGTGAAAATTGTCCGACAAGGTTACCACATGATTGTAAAAAGGTTTTATGATAGATACCGTTAAAATTATCCATGTGGTAATAAATTTATTATTTTCATAAATTTGACATATTTAGCGTGTCCGACGCGTCATATGCCCCAATATTTTTGTCCGACAAAATTGTTTTCGCTGTTTATATGATAAAAACCATTGATTAAAATAAAATGACCAATGTGGTTATAAATTTTTTTCTTGCATAAAATTGACAACTTCGTGACCGCTTGACAGACAAACGCCCCACTGCCATGTTGCGCTAAGCTCAAAATTTGTCCGACTAAACCCAAATAACAACCACAAAAAGTTTCAACGGTGTGGTCATAAATAATAATTTTATATGGGGGCCTAAGAACTATTATTATACCACAAAGATGACATTATTTCCTAATATAGTGCGAAAGGAACAAAGTGTTCAAAGACAGAAAATCTGTGCAATGTACCTCTGGCTATTTAAAGAGCCTTCACGTAGACACCAAATCCGTACTTACTTTTAAGGAAATTGCACCCCAAAACATCACAGAGCCTCCATTAAACAATTTCGTCTCTCTTATGTTGCGCTGTGCATACCACGCTATCCCACTTTATTCAGTTTGTTTATCCCGGTTTATTATTTAGAAGGTATTTTGTAAATCGCAATCGATTATTTGAGGCTTCATTTTTAAGGTATATTAAAATAACTTTTTAATATACCTTAGTAGGAAATAGTGAAAGAGACTTAGAACAGAAACTGGAACAGTGGACACGAGCTCTGGAGGAAAAAGGTTTAAAACTTAGTAGGACAAAGACAGAGTATTTGGAATGTTCATTTAAAGATGGAGTTACTACAAATAAAATGGTATCTTTGGATGGTGAACTGATTGTAAAAGGCAATAGTTTTAAGTACCTGGGATCGGTATTACAGAGTAATGGAGAAATAGATGGAGATGCATGCAGTAGAATTAGGGCTGGATGGATGAAGTGGAAGGAAGCGAGTGGTGTGTTGTGTGACAGAAAAGTTCCAATGAAGCTGAAAGGAAAATTCTATAAAACAGCCATAAGACCGGCTATGATGTACGGAACTGAATGTTGGGCAGTGAAAAAGAAAGAGGAACAACGAATGCATGTGGCGGAGATGAGAATGCTTAGATGGATGAGTGGAGTGACAAGAAAGGATAAAATTAAAAATGAGTATATTAGGGGAAGTCTAGGTGTGGCACCAATTGATGCCAAAATGAGAGAGCATTGGTTGAGATGGTTTGGTCATGCTCAACGTCGAGACGTTAATCATCCAATACGAAGAGTAGCTTATGTGCAGATTCCTGGAAGGAGTAGGAGAGGAAGACCAAAGAAGACGTGCGGGGAGACGATTAGGCAGGACATGTTGGTAAAGGGGATTAATATTAATATGACCCAGGATAGAATTGTGTGGAGAAATGCAATTAGGGAAGCCGACCCCGGCTAGGCATAAGGCAAAGAGAATGATGATGATGATTAAAATAACTTTTAAACATTTATAATAACTTTTATATTTTTTATATCAAACGCTTGTAACTAAGCTCAATGAAAAGCTGGTGAAAAAAACACAAATTAAATCAAAAACAGAACCTTCTGTGACCAATAGGAATAGGAGCCAATATAGGATTTTTTCTTAAAATCATATTTGCATCGCTTACTAACATTAAGAGCTGAAAATTGAATAAATTCTTAATGGAAATCTAAATTTCATGATCCAACTTATAGATGGCATATACAATTATTATACAGTGAAGCAGAAAACAGTTATAACTGATGGTGCTCGGCTGCTCGGTGATGTTACTCGTAAAATACCGCCACGAAAAAATGGAAAGGAGAACTGTCTGAGTTCCGTTCTTTTAGAATGGAAATTCTTCTCTTCTTCTTAAATCGGGCGAGACTCATTAGTCTCTGGCATTTGGTCATAAGGCCTTTGTACCATACCTTGATTTTTTTTTCTGTGGCCCCAACGAAAGCCAACAGTTTTACTCGAATGCATGGTCGGACGTACAAGCTATCAAGTAATTTTCAATCTATCAATAAGTTCTAAATTAAAACTTACCATAGACAGTGTGGCAGGTGGTTGGTTGATGCCCCCAGGGCCAAGGAATCGAATCAAATAAGAAAACCAAAACTGTATTTCATTTAAATTAGTTCCCCCAACCCCCTCTCCTCCCACCCACAGTAAACTATCCGTTTCTGCTACACCATGCCGACTTATCAATAGTCATGTACTTGCAGTAGCACCAACCAACTTTCTGTTATCCACTCTGTCTCTCTTATGGTATTATGCATATTTACTTAAAATCTTTCATACTGACCAAAACAATTGCCCTACTATAAGCATGAATGGGTTGATATGCTTCTCCGTCGGATTATGCTTTCGAAATGTCACTATTATTATCCAACTTTCACTCTACAATTCGTTTTATATAAAATACATTTATTTTTCGTGTTTTAATTTAACACAGTTAGTACATTTATATTTTATAACAGAATCAGTTCATAACAGTTGTTACATAACAGTTGTTACATATTATAACGCTTATGGATGTTGCTATTTAATATGTAATATTTTTAACAATATTTATTCTTGTACATTTCATATCAATTGGTTGTTGACCAAAAGCTGACAACCACTAACAAAATTTTGAGAAGAAGAACTTGACATTTCAGCTAACCTGTTGACTTAAGACTGTCAGTTGTTCCCTCTCAAAATAAATACAAAAAACCTAGTTTAAGATCTTAAAATAATTAATTATTACAGTGAATTCAACAAATGTAGTGCTACTCCTTATCAAAAAATTTTATCCATTTATTTTTTCTATGTAGTTGTGATAAATCCTGTTTGTTTTGTGTCTTGTGTTATGTTAATTTATTTATTATTTTAAATTCCTCAATGTAAGTGCCTACACCCTGTAATTATTAATTCATTATTTCTGACTATACATCATCATACAATAGCTTAAACAAACCCCAAACCTCCAACCCCCTTTCTCAGTGCAACTTTAATAATCACCGGTTTTTAACCAATATTTTAATTTGACCATTCTGTATCAAATTAATCAAATTTCCTATATTTCTCTACATTTAAAGTTTCTAGTGTTAGGCACCTACATTGATATAAACGAACTGACACCCCTCAGTCCTTCGACTGAGAAGAATACAATCTTGCAATTGATTCCTATTTGTCAATCTCCTTACTTCGACCTTTGCCCATAGCTCAAAAACATCTAAGAGCAACGACCTTTACAATCGTACAAGTGCGTACCAGGGCCGCGTTTGGGTAAATTGACGCCCTAGGCAATTCTCTAGTAGCCGCCCTTCAAGCATGTACCATTTTTGCGAAAAAAAAAAATTGCAAGCATATTTTTTTATTTAAATAAGAATACATATAAATTGTTATTCCAGTTCGATCACATCAGATTTCTTTCTTGATTTTTCTTTGGAAAAATCATCTATAATGTCGTCATAATCTATCGCCTTTGTTACGTCATTTTCTATGAACAAAATCGACAAATTGTTAAGAAGTTCTTGCGTCATACTTGATCGGAAATTATTTTCATGACTATTTTCAATTCTTTACATTTTTGAAAATGACCTTTCAGCGGACACGTTGGTTTGCAACTGGGAGGCACAAGTATCAATATCAAAATTAGGGAAAATATTAGATATGTCATGTGATTTTATTGTGGTATCCAAATGACCCTTTATGTGAATGCATTCATGTATGAATGATGTAGGTATCTATTAGTGCAGTCAGTGAGGGTATTTGGCTCCGAATTCCATCCTACTGCATCAATTTACTTGATATTTTCACTGTAAGTAGGGAATAGCTCAAGAAACAAAGTCTACCCTATATCCTATGGCTCTTTTAACTTAGGGGTGGTTCCCACCCGTTCTCGTGGGTGGACATTTTTTTATCAAACTAACACCGGAAGTGACCTGAGAACCTAATTCTAAGCAAAAACTGTTTTATAACTTTTTATGAAAACTCAATACTTTTTGAGTTATTCGTGGTTAAAAATTTGCCATTTTCATTGAAAAATGACACTTTTCGGAGACTGTTTTTTGGGAATACCATAAAAATTGTGCATCTAACGAAAAAAACTATATAAAACATTTTTGTAGTTTATGAAAAATCAGAGAGATTCATTTTTCATAAATCTTCTAGTTTTAATAAAAAAAGAGATGGTATGTGAAAAAAGATTTTTTTTGGTGCATGCTCAAATCGGTGTATTCAACTTAAAATAACAGAGAAATGGTCGATTTTAGGGGTATAATGCTACGAATACCTTTTGTAGCGCTTGAAAAGACCTTTAAAACGAGAACTGTTACATGTTGGTTACATTCAAACTAAGCGAGATATGGTGCAAAAAACTTATGACTAATGTATTTTAAGGAAATATGAGTATAAAATAAGAAATAGTATATATAAATATAGAAAAAAAGGTATATTTAACCCCTCATCCACCAGAATTTAAATGCATCGTTTTCCTTCTACAATACCTTCTACTATAGTATTATTTCTATATTCAAAAAGTTGGACAGGTTTAAAATGAATGGTTTTTGAAAAGAATAAGATCAAATTATAGAGCACATTTTCAAATTTCCTTAAGAATCTTCCCTTTTCTCCATGTAATTCGAAACTGATGAGAAATATGTAAAAAAATACCTTACAAAAATGTAGGTTTTCTTTTAGATAACAATTTTATTTTTCGTTCATTACTGTATCTCATTATCATTTTCGAGTTACATGGAGAAAAAGGAAGATTTTTAAAAAAATTTAAAAATGCTCTCTATAATTTGATCTAATTTTTTTCAAAAACCATACATTTTAAACCCGTCCAACTTGTTGAACATAGAAATAACACTATAGTAAAAGGTATTGTAGAAGCAAAACAATGCATTTAAATCTGGTGGATGAGGGGTTAAAATATACATACTTCGCATTTCATCTTAAAATAAATTAGTCATCCTTTTTTGTTGCACCATATCTCGCTTAGTTTGAATGTAATCGAAATTTGACATTGCGGTCGTTTTAAAGGTCTTTTCAGGCAGTTCTTACAAAAGATATTGATAGCATTACACCCTTAAAATCGACCATTTCTCTGTTATCAAGTTGAACACACCGATTTGGGCATGCACAAAAAAATGTCTTTTCACCTACCATATCTCTTTTTATGTTGTCACTAGAAGACTTATGAAGGAACGAATCTCTTTGATTTTTCATAAGCTTCAAAAATGTTTTATATAGTTTTTTTCGATAGATGCATAATTTTTAAGGTATTCGCAAAAAAACCGTCCGAAAAGGCGACATTTTTCAATGAAAATGGCAAATTTTCAACCACGAATAACCCAAAAGGATTGAGTTTAAAAAAATTATAGAACAGTGCTCCCGCCGCCTTTGCGGTGCTGCCGACGGCTCAATAATCCCTAAATTTACAACTTCTGTTCTTTTTGAATGAATAGTGTTAAGAAAATGCAATTTGTTTTCTAGAAATGAATGCCCACTTATATTTCATTGATGGATGTACGATGTACTTAAATGTTACATATTCGATTTCAATTTTTATATACAAATATTTTTTGTACAGGATTTTTTTACCGCCCTCTCATAATTTGCCGCCCTAGGCAACTGCCTATATTGCCTAATGGATAAAGCAGCCCTGGTGCGTACACACAGTCAATCTGCACTTTAGCTGCATCTACGAACTTTCCATCCAAGCGTTGTCTTTGTCATAGCTAACACATCTATCTCTGTTTCACATAACACATGTACCTTCAGGATCCATTCCAATTTCACTGTGTTTTGACCTACGAAGCATGTCCGCCTACCCAGTCCTTCACCTAGCTAACCTACTAGCATAATCTGGACGTTTAAATATGTTACTGATGAACTTACAACTCATCCCTTGTAACGGCATGTAAGTAGATCAAAAATCCAAAAAAATTTAAAAATTTTTAAATTTTTTTAAAGTTTAATGTAATTTAACAAATAGTCATAAACCACAAGCAACTGTGTGCGTGTGCGTGCTTATGAGTATCTGTTTGCTCATGTGCGTGCATACGTATCAGTGTTGCCAATCGCATTTCTCTAGATTATCTGATGATCGCTCGAAAAATATCCGATTTGTCACGAAAAGGTACGCTAGGTCAAAAATTATTCTGTTATAAAATCATTGTTGCCAATGTTATTCTTTTAGTCCCCTTAACAACCATCAAATAACAAAATCCGTTGTTCGTACGCCAATCAGTTGATTGTAATCAATTATCATTATGATAATTAACATAATTGATTGATTAATTAATTATTAATTATCAATTAACGTAACAATTATTAACATAATTGATTAATTAATCAATTAATCTCATAATTGTAATCAATTATGTTTTCAGCAACCCCATCAAAGTTGACATTGGCAAATAAGTAAATATTTGATAATGATCAGTTGATTCCATTTCTGATTAGCGTTCGAACAACCGGCCCTTTAATCTACTGGATTCTCTATTTCACAGTTTAAAAATTTTCGTTTATAGATGAAAATCTCGTATCCTAGCTGATTATTACCTAATTCATGTATGTAAATACTATTTACTTACTATTATTATATTATTCGTATTTTGTATTATCGTAAGTGTTAAATTCTAAATAAATAAATAAATCTAAATATTTCATTATTTGGATCGTTATATTAATTTATTATAATTATTTAAGTAAAAAAAAACACTTTTAAATATTATTTTATTAAAACGTAATAACTACCTAAAACTAGGTACTGGAAAAATAAATAATAAATAAATCAATACAAAATAAACTACAGCTACATTAATAGCATAGGCGCAAAATTTCTGGTCAATGCTTTTAAAATGCATTATTTTTTTCGAGTCCTGAGAAAGCTAATAAGTATTATTTAAAAATTTAAACGCAGAATGAAAGATTACATTATTACCGAGGGCCGAAAGTCCCTGAAGACTTCTATAATTTTTATTCTAATATGTTACAGGGGTAAAAGGAAAAGATAATATTAAGTGTGATTTTTAATTACAAATATCTCACTCAAAAGAAACATTTTGTTTATTCTAAGAGACTTTCAGCCCTCGGTAATAATGTAATCTCTCATTCTGCGTTCAAATTTTTCAAAAATATTTATTAGTTTTCTCAGGATTCGAAAAAAATGAATACGTTTAAAGATTATTGGTCCGAAATTTTGCGCCTACGCTCTTTTAACAACTAAAGATTTATTACAACTAAAACAATAGAAATGTATTTGACAGTCTTGTAGTTATTAAGGTATCAAAGTTATTATTCATAATACCCGTGGTGCGTTCAACGTTAATGCCCGACTAAATAATATTTATAGGCAAAAAATTTGAAGGATTTTTGAGTTAATTAGTAGATATCTAGATATTACTAGTTTCAAATAAGTAGATTTTTCTACAACCACTATTCCAAATGCATTTTTCTGCACAATTTTATGTTAACAAACTTAATATTTTCTCACAGAATAACTGACAGTAGTGTGCAGAAAAGTGACGTTTCTGTGCCGGAAAGTTCTTTTCTGCATAGTACCATTACATTCCTCAAAAAAAATCATAAATATAATTAGGTAAGTATAAAATGTTTTGATGAAATGGTTTTGTTTAAGATATTAGATTTGATAGAACTTTACAAACAATAACTAGATTTAACTACATCTCATGTCCGAGAAATCTGGAAACGTTTACTTAAGCACTGCACTACATAAAATGAAATTAAAACTAAATCGTGCGTGAATTAGCTTTCATAAGTTTAAAGACTAAAAACTAAAAACTCATAAGATCGGACGGCAGACAGTTTTTGAAATTTGAATTGGATTAGTATGCCTTAAGTGCATGCACTTGTGCATTTAAATTCTAAACAAAAGAATCGGCACATGTCCCTTTTGTTAAAAGATGAAAAGTATCGGATGTCACTAACATTCATCCAGTATAGGCTATTTATAAAAATTTGGATGGAACCAAACAAAATTAATGTGTTGTTGGTGTTGGGAATATATGGATGAGAAAGTTTTAGTCGATGGTAGATACACTGAAAAATATCCGCAAATATCCGATTTATTTAAATATACGAAGAAGATACGACAACTCTCAAAAAGGTACGCAAATCGGATAATTATCCGCCGATTGGCAACACTGATACGTATGTATTTGTTTGGCTGTTCTGAAATATCAACATTTACATACTTTTCAAAGTTTTGGGCTTTCTGTCAGTTTTCATACAACCAGACATTGTTCTAACTCTTCTTCTTGTAGTGCCTATCCGTTTCGGATGTTGGCGACCATCATGGCAATCTGCACTTTGCACACTGCTAACTCTGGCTTTCTATAATTGTAGAATTTAATCACTTGTAACGCCGACCTGAAGATGATCTGTATATTGTAGAGATCGAAACCGGTCGTCGAAGTAATTAAAAGATTGTGAGTACGTCTGTGTTTCTTTACTTCATTCAGCCAACAGTTTTCTTATTGGTAGTATTAAGATCTCTTCCCGTATGTGTATTAGTGTTGCCCAAGTGCAAGACCAAGACGAGACTTAGAGAGTCTTGGTCTTGGTCTTGCGACAGTACAATTGGTCTTGGTCTTGGTCTTGGTATTGCGCTCCAGGTCTTGGTCTTGGTCTTGGTCTTGCAGCAAGAGTCTTGCAAGTCTCGCAGTTGCCCATTAGCCTATTACATATCTTAGAACTAGAACAACGTAACAGAGTAGGTCAATTTTAAGCTTTAATATCACAGTCGTAGTAAAGACCAACCAAATTAATAAATATCTAAACAACTGACACCGGGTGGGGTTTGAACCTACGATCTAAGCGATCCGTGTCTATATTCCAACTAACCAAAGTTTATTAGGAACTTACGTATTTTTTCGAGTATTTGCCATTGACAATGTGTGATTTGAAAAGAATTCAATTCAGTGACAGATGTGCACAATATGAAGGGTCAGAGGGAAAAAGGATGAATGTAAATTTTTGGTCATTTTGAGATTGTTGTGCAATCTGTTAGCTTAGAAAGGGTACTATCAACCTGTGAATGGACAAGGGGACATAAATATGATAATCGTCTTAAAATCACGTCACAAGATTGGACGCAAGGGGTAAAAACAATGAATATGTAACTTTATTTCTCATTTTAACGAAAATGCTTGCAGATAGACATTCATCGTTCTTTCCCCTGGCCCTTCATATGTTAACGCCAGTTCTCATTTTGGTACCGAATACCAAACCGAGAATAATACACTTCTCCAAGAAATTAAGGCACCTCCTTAAAAATGGAATGGGTCATTTTTGATCTCTCGAATTTCCTAAACCTGTTGTCTGATTTAAGTGATTTTTTAATATTATATAGCCTTATTCGTTAACAATATCGCTGCAATAATATTGTTGCTAGAAGTTAAATTGTCGTTGTATAGGTACCCGATATAATCGGTTCGCTAAACTCAGACACAACTAGCTAGTGATTTTAGTAAGTAATTTTGCCAGTTTGGTAATATTGGCAAAAAAATAATTACTAAATAGTTACTAATTACTCAATAGTTAGTAATTTTGCCAATTTTGGCGAAATTGGCCAAAAACAAAAAAATTACCTACTAAAATCACTAGCCAGTTGTGTCTGAGTTTAGCGAACCGACTTTAACTTATTCGTACTAATGAGTGTACCAATCAAACTGTGTTTTTTTCTCAAAGTAAGCATCATCCTGTGGAATATTCTAGCATTTATAAAATACTGAAATTAAGACCCAATTACAGTCTGATATTTTTTTAACATTTTGTTTTTTCATTCGCTTATGTTGTATAACAGTAAAGTTAGGTATTTTAACAACTAGCCATGTTTTTTATCAACACAGGGTGTTTTTAAATAAGTATGGTAAATTTTAAGGGGTAATTCTAAACAAACGGGTCATGTTACCCGTATGCGCGCCAATGGTGAATATTAAATTCTTAATTGTATGTCAAAAATGCGTAATAACTACCTCTTAAAACCCACCAAATTTCATTTGCATATCTCAACCGGTTTTAGAGCAATAAATCGTCAGTTTGTAAGAAAAATTTTAACACCCCCTATTTCGGAAACGAAGCATTTGCGAACATACACTTATAAAGCAAACTGTCAAATTATTTTTCGGGCAGAATTACCCCTTAAAGTTTGCCATACTTATTTAAAAACATCCTGTATTGATGAAAAACATCGCTAGTTAAAAAAGTACCTAACTTTTTATTATCCAACATAAGCGAATGAATCAAAAAAACAAAATGTTAAGAAAATATGAGGCTATAGTTGGGTTTTAATTTCAATATTTTATAAATGCTAGAATATTTCACAGGGTGATGCGAACTTTGAGAAAAAAAAATACAGCTTGATTGGTAGTGTCCAATGACAAATTTACCTGTATAGAAACAATATTATTACAGCGATATTTATACAGAACAAGGCTATATTATTATCAAACATTAAAATCAAATAAATAAAAAATCAAATTATCAACCACTTAAATCGAACAAGTTTAGAAAATTCGAGAGACCAAAAATGACCCGTTTCTTGGAATAGTGTATAGCAACCAAAGAGCATAACAAAAGAACAGTGAGTCGATTGATAAAACAAATGACTAGTTTAATTTAACTACCTACAGAAAAAACTGCTATGAATGTCCTTTTGTTTTCCATGTATTTCACTGTAAATATTTCTTTGTTGAATGCCTCGTAGACTAAATATTTGGGTATGTATTTGGTTACACGGTATAGACGGCACGGCATTATCTGTTATAGTCTGTCTCCTATCGTAATCACACTCAGCAGAAAAAATATACATACATAATAGTCTTATTATTCTATATATCGATATGATTTTTATGTGTTTAAATTCCTACAAAACTAATTAAGGAAAAAAATTAACTACTTATTGTAGGTATATTTTTTATCAGCATATGACATATTTTTAAAAAGTTTCGATACATTATTGGTCTGGATCCCGCGTATGGAAAAAAATTGATTAATAGCAAGCTGAAAATTTGTTAATAGCTTAACGGTGTCTAGTCGGATAAACTTTGATATATGGGAACACTGGAACAGGGGCAGTTTTAATTGTGGAACAGGTTAAAAATTTGGAACGGTCAGACCACGAAAACGGCACATTTATTTTGTCCGACAGAATAGACTTAAACTCTCCGAACAGAGATTAAACTCTTGTGCAAAAATCAGACTGCTATTTATCACCTATCATAATTCCTGTCATTTGACATATTCTACATGTTCCACTCATTAAAACGCTCATTTGGTGATAAATAGGAGTCTGATTTTTGCATGAGAGTTTAATCTCTGTTCGGAGAGTTTAAGTCTGTTCTGTCGGACAAAATACATGTGCCGTTTTCGTGTTCTGACCGTTAAAAATTTTTAACCTGTTCCACAATTAAAACTTCCCCTGTTCCAGTGTTCCCATATATCAAAGTTTGTCCGACTAGACACCCTTAAGCTCTTAACAAATTTTCAGCTTGCTATTAATCAACTTTTTTTCATACACGAGATCCAGACCTATTAATTTATGAATGGAGGGCGGCTATTCTCAAAACCTGGACAATTAATTTCAGAGCGAAGAATGTATGTTTGTTTATGGTATTATCCGTAAGGCGCATAAGTCCAATTTTACAAATTTTTTTGCTTCTCATAGAGTGCCTACCTAAGAATATACCCGAACTAATATACTTCATAAAAGACCCTCAGTTCTAATTGCAAGACGCAAGAGTCTTGCAGGCTTAGTCTTGTTCTTGCTCAAATCTTGCACGGTAAGTCTTGGTCTTGGTCTTGCTCAGATTAGGCGGTCTTGGTCTTGGTCTTGCGAAAACGCAAGAACAAGACCAAGACTGCAAGACCAAGACTGATTTTGGGCAACACTAATGTGTATGGCAGTATCTTCTTCCATATCGCACTTTCTGCACCATGGTTCGTTTACCTTACGTTTTCATAGTTCGTATAGATGGTTTCTTAAACGGAAATGTCCAGTCACAATTTCAGTAACCGTTTTAATCTCTCGTTTATTGAGGTTCATCAAATTGTTCGAGATTTTTTTGTCAATATTCTTGATTATTTTTTAGTTTGGATTTGCACTTGGAGTGCACTTGCAAATGGATTGGCTCTCTATTTCTTTTGATGATTGCTTATTAGCCATTTCTGAACTTCGTTTTTCGTAGCATATTTAGTGATGCCACAGAAAGGTTCTGGGCCTTCAAAAGTTTCTCTCGAGCCTTGTATCGCCAACATATCTGCTCGTTCATTCCGATATTCCGATGCACCCCTTTATGACCCATATTATAGACACTTTATTGTCTTTTGCCAGCTTGTAGAGATTTTTCCAGTATGTACTAACTTAAAATTAAAACGCGCTGGCAAAATCAATGTCTTGAGTCTATTTTTTGTGTTTTGGACTAATTTGCAATTTGATCTGGATTCATCCGTGTCTGTAATACTGTATATTTACTTTCCAGTGTTTTTTAATTAATTTCTATGATGAGTATAGAGTGTAGATTCAAAGATCTTCCACAATTGACATCGTACGCTTATTTTTTAGGATTGTCCACAGTTCTGCGATTTAAACTTTAAAACAAAATCGTTAGATTTGGGAAAAAAAGAAACCCAAGTTAGGAACGAAGCTTTCTAGTTTCCATCTTGTCTCATCATTCTCGCAAGGTATTTCGAAAGACATTTTTATAGAAAAGCGTCATGTAATATGCGGTAAAGTTTACATCAAGCCTCAAAAACGTACTTTGGCATAGTTTCCGGGAAATAGCGCCTAACTTAAAATTTATGTCGAGTATTTTTTATGGTTGCAAGCGGCTTGCTTGATATTACAAGACGCGATGGGGTCTCCTAATGGGTTTAGCCTGTACTTCAAAAGGTTTCTGACGTGCATGTTTGCAAAGTGAGACGACGCAGGCGGTAGAAGGAGACAGCTTGATTAACAGGCCTGGATTTAGATAGGATTACATGAATTTATGATATAGGAAAGCAAATATGCTCGTGTACTATTCAATTTCAGTTTGAATTGAAAAATATGGCCTAATGTATATTTTAATCGTATGTTTATTTTTAGAAAATAAAAAGTTGAACACATGAGGGATGATGCAATAATTAAAAAGCATAAACCGAAAAAAGAAAGTTGAACATAAATTTAACTTTGAAAGCAAAAATCTTAGGTGTACAACAGTGGCGACGCGTGACTTTTTTTTAAAGTGTTACCAAAACCAAATGCAAAAAATCTTATTTAAAAAAATGAAGATATGGCTAAATGTATATATAGCTTCACTTGAAACTCTCGAAAAAAGAGTTGATGTTTCTAGATGTTGGCAAAATTTTTGATCTTTTATGGCAATCAATGTTAACAATTCCCTGTAATTGCCTCGATTGTCAGAGTCGTCTCCCTCAAAATGACCACGAAACGCTAATTCTTGTTTGGCCAAAAATCATACGGTATCTATTATAAGTATAAGTGTGCTAAGGATATACGTATATGTATCTATTTTTTCACAAACTCATTATGTTTAGCAATATTTGCTTTAAAACTTGGTTAAGAGAACTTTCGATTCTTGTTTTGCCAAACTGAATCAAATTGGGTATACATCTTACATGTAGGTAACGGAGAAATTCCATGTCTCCTTTTTAAAACTCTAAAACTATTTAAATCGTGAACCTGGTCCACCCATTTTTCTGTAGAAACCAGAAGACATGGCCAACAATACAGTCTATTTTTCTTGCAACCACACAACCAAGGATTTTCACTGTACCAACTAAATTTAAAATATCGAACTACTTTTTTTGATTCTTTTTTTAAATTGTTTAAAATAGGTCTTCCATTTTAAATAATCTAATTTTTTTCTTCAAAATTATACAAGGAGAATTACTTTTCAAGTAGTTGATCGATTAAGCAGCGACACTCATCCATGGTTAACTGCACGCACACTTTTTTAGGTACTGTAACCAAATTTAAATCTGGTAAAAGGGCTACTGATATACATAGCGCACTTACTTCGTCGCTCCTTCAAAATTTTCAGACACTAGCTGGTCCCGAGCGACAGCGAGGATATAACCATTGTAACCACAAATGAGACTGGTAACAGAGTATAATAAAGTGCAACTGAGTCACATAAACTCGCGAATATTTTCGTGTGTCTACGAGTAGTTGGCTATTTACTGAATTAGGTACTATTAACATATAATATAATAATATATTTCTATTGGTAAAAATATTGGCAAATGGAATTATTCATCGTCATAAAATATTTATTTGCAAGATTTTTAACTGTTACCAATGGTAACAGTGGTTACATGGACGGATCGTCAGTGGTGTACAAGGTTACCAAAAGGATGTACAGGAAAGCTATTCCAAACAAGAATGTACTAATAATGTAAATAACATAGAACTAAAACTCTTGAAAATGACAAAAACTATAAAAGAAGCAACATCGAAGAACGTGTGTACCAAGAAAAAGAATATTTAAAAAAAACTACTGGTTCGATGACGAATGTAGAAAAACAGTTAAAAGATCAGAGTGGAGATTAAAAAGTCAACTATTACAAAAACAAAGCGATCTAGAAAAGTATGCGGAACACCGAAGGAAAGCAAAGAAAAGTCTAAGGGTACGGAAAAGAAAGTATATGGAGGATAAAGTAAAACGTATTGAAGAAACCTACAAAAAAAAATGATATAATAAATTTCTACAAAGCGGTAAAATACATTAAAACTGTGCACCAAGGAAGAACCATAAGTGTAAAAAATAAGCAAGGGAATTTAGTGATGGACGAAGACCAAATATGTGAAAGATGGAAAGAATATTTCGAGGAGCTGCTAATTGACAGAGTGACTACTGAAGAAAATTATATCTACTATTCTCGTATATATAGTAGGGGAGGAAATTCTAAATTGCACAAAGAAGAAATTGAAGAAATAATAAAAGATAATATGAAAACTCACAAAAGCCCCGGTGAGAGTGGCATAGTGGCAGATAAGTGCAAACGTGGAGGAGAGGCCTTAAGAAAACAAATTAGTGAGTTACGGCGGGTTGACATTACTATTGAATAACGAACGTGGCTCACGCTTACGTATTTTGCCCGTGCTCGTGATATTGTTAGATATTTTATTATCTATTTTCAAACTACGTAAGCGTGAGCCACGTTCGTTATTCACTAGTAATGTCAACCCACCTTTAACAGTATCAAGTAAATTATAATGCCCATGCACAAAAAGGGAGATAGAACTGAATACGCAAACATATAGGAATATCATTTTTAAATATAGTAACCTCGCCATATTAACGGCTTACGCGCAAAATCTTGGTTCAATGCTATTTAAATGCGTTCATTTTTTTTTAATCTTGAAAAAACTAATCAATATTTTTGATAAATTTGAACGCAGAATGAAAGATTACATTATTACCGAGGGCCAATAGTCCCTTAAAATAAACAAAAAGTTTCTTTTAAATGAAACATTTGAAATTAAAAATCACACTAAATTTTCTCTTTTTTTCACCCCTGTAACTTATTAAAATAAACATTATAGAAGTTTTCAGGGACTTTCGGCCCTCGGTAATAATGTAATAATGTGGAACTATTTTTTCAGAACTTGCTTAATTTATTAGATGACCTGCCCCATAAAAGCAGAAAAATTTTATGCGGGGACTTCAACATTAATTATGCTGCTGCTTGTGCTACACAAATATCCCTGGTCAACATATTTGAATCATATGGTCTATCAATGCACATTGATTCTCCTACAAGGATTACAAAAACTTCATCTACCATAATTGATTATATTGTCTCAGATTTCTCACCCCTTGATGTCTGCGCTACAACTGTTAATGCGGGACTATCTGATCATGAAGCGGTTTATACGATGTTTAACATCTTTAGCAAGTCCTCCTCGAAAACTCGACGTTTAGGCAGGATTTTTTCCGGTCGGAACTTTCGTAAATTCCAAAATTTTTGCTTAACCTCTGAGTGGCACTTTCTTTCCATGGACGTCGATTATAATTTCAGTGATTTTTTGAATAAGCTGGTCTGTATCTTCAATAAAGCATTTAGTTTAATCACAATTAAGCAAAAACTTCGCAAACCCTGGACTACCAAAGGTGTCCGCATATCAACCAAAAACATGCGTTCACTACTGTATATCAAGAAATTTACTACCAACGTCTCTGTTACTGAATATATCACCAAGTACAGGGCAATCTATTTAAAACTTATAAAATCGGCTAAAAAATTGTATTATCAAAATCGTCTCAGAAGCTCCAAAAGTGTTGCAAAAGAAACTTGGTCCATAATAAACGATCTTCAAAATAAAACTCACACAGCTCAAACATTTTCCCTTCCAGACCCAGAAAATCTAAATGAATATTTTGTTAATGTGAGTAAAAATATAACATCAACTATTGTGTCACAACAAGATCCCATTTCCTATCTCCCTAATTCAGGAAAGGTTTCGAATTCATTCTTTATAAGACCGGTTGGTAAATCTGAACTGATCCAAACAATCAATAGTATCAAAAGAAAATCTTCCTGTAGTACCGATGGACTATCCATAAAAATTTTCTCAAATCTCCCAGACAATGAGTTGGGAGTCCTCATCTCTCTAATAAATGATTCTTTTGAGAAAGGTAAATTTCCAGAGTGCCTAAAGACGGTCATCATTATTCCTCTTCATAAGGGTGGTGAAAAATCTATTGCCTGCAATTATAGACCTATTGCATTACTACCGGTACTCTCCAAAATGATTGAAAGACTCCTAAATGCCCGACTTATGTCCTGTCTCGTTGATAACAAGATTTTATCACAAAATCAGTTTGGATTTTTAAATAATAAATGTACCACCGATGCCATGTTTTCTGTACTACATGAGGTTTATCAAGCATTAAACAATAATCTCCACACTGCCACTGTTTTTTGTGATTATGCCAAAGCTTTTGATTGTGTAAATCACGACATTTTGATAAAAAAACTAGATTTCTATGGAATTCGAGGTATTTCTTTGAACTGGTTTCAATCGTACTTGGAAAATAGGAAACAACTGGTTAGAGCAAATGATACAGACTCTAGTCTCAAAAATGTTGTATGTGGGGTACCTCAAGGTTCAGTATTGGGTCCTCTACTTTTCCTTATCTTTATTAATGACATCACTGGTTTAAAAATCGATGGAAAAGTTTTTCTTTTTGCTGACGATACCAGTATCACTTGGAGCAACTCAAATATCGCAACTCTTCATGCTACTATAACTTCTCATCTACTCACAATAAAATCCTGGTCAGATTCTAATTTACTCTCTTTTGACGTAGCTAAAATAGTAGCATTACCCTATAAAGGAACTCTTCAACCCTTACCTCTTCATAACAGCCAGATCAGTATCGTTGATTCTGTAAAGTTTCTTGGTATTTTTTTAGATAGCAGCCTTAAATGGTCCCTTCATATCGATGTGTTAAGCAAGAAACTATCCTCAGCTTGCTTTGCAATAAGATCTGTCTCTAAGGAAATGGATTTAGCCTCTTCCAAAATAACATACTTTTCATTGTTCGAGTCCCATCTTCGATATGGTCTGCCTTTTTGGGGTTTTGGTACAGCTGCCCAATCCGATGTTATTTTTAAATTGCAAAAAAGAGCAATCAGATATCTGTTTGGCCTCAGAAGAACAACACATTGCAGAAGCTACTTCAAAGATCACAGAATTCTAACATTACCTTCTTTATATATTTTAGAAACTGTTTGCTTAATTCGTAAACATCTACATGTTTTTCCAGAAAGACCTAGACATGACTATTCCACCAGAAATTCTACTTTTGACATCTATTTACCGATCCCGTCCAGTGAGTTAGTAAAGAAATCTATATTATATTCTGCAAAAAAACTATACAATCATCTCCCTCTACAACTTAAATCTGCAACATCTTTCCCCAAGTTCCGTAAAATGACTAAAGCCTATTTATTTGAAAGACCATATTATTCAATAGCAGAGTTTCTTAACCAATAACTAAGAAATTACAGTATTGTTATGTATAAGTAGAATCTTAATCTATATTTGAGTGTCATCTGCAGCAGCATAACTTATTAAATTACTTATTAAATTTCTTAAGGTAGATTACGCAATTTGCAATTTTTTTTTTAATTTTGCAATAGATTGTTACTGATTTTTATTTGACTTTATTATGTTTTATTTATATTGACGATTTGTATAATTTTAGTAAATTGTATTTGTTATTGTTTTTATTTATGATTCTTGTAAGCTTTGTCTATAAAATTGTTAAATTTTTAATGACAATAAAGCATATTTCTAATCTTTCATTCTTCTTCTTCTTATACTTGTAGATCTGTCGATCTGTTAATTCCGACGTTGAAGTATCTCTTGAGAGGTAGACTGCCAGCTATCTCTCCATCTTTTTGGTGGTCTCCCCGGTGTACGCTTGCCAGCTGGATTGGCTTCTAGTGCAATTCTTGATACTCTGTGCTCCTCCATCCTTTTTACGTGAACCATTCTCTTCCACTTTGCCTACCCTATCTTACTACATCTTGCACGCCACATTGTTCCCTGATGATGTTGTTTCTTATTCTATCCCTTCTTGTCTTCCCTGCCATTGCTCTTAGTGTCTTCATTTCGGCTGTTCGTAGCTTGCTTTTGGTTTTATTGGTGTTCTCTTGATTCAATACCATAGGTCAGGGGTCACCAATTAGCGGACCGCGGTCCGCATCCGGACCGTGAGCTAGTTTTGTGCGGACCGTCAATAAATTCAGAATATACCTAGTGTTTGGCAATTTTGAAAATGTTTGGCCATGAAATTGTGTACTATGTTTGGCTCAACTTATGTGTGCGAAGCCACTTTATCTAGAATCAACTTTATTAAAAATCGGTAGAGATCTCACTTAACAGATGAATATCTCAACTCCCTAATGAGACTCAGTTGCACTAAACTCCAAACTTCAGACAGGTTGTAAAAAAATGTCATTTTTCTCTCTGATAATTTAATTTTGTAAAGAGTTTTCCCCTTATTGTTATACTTACTAATCATTAATTTTGAAGTTAAGTAAGCTGTAATATAAAATTGTCATGTGCATTTTTTATATTCATTTCCTCTCTACTATATGTTAAGTAGGAGTACTTTTCAGATGTGCATTTAATTAAAATAATTTTCAGATTTAATAAGTTTGCAACAAACACCTTGCATTGAAACTAATGTAGAAAAGATAACATGTTAATTAGCATTTTGTACTATGATTATTTATTTTACATACCTCAGTTTCCTTTCTACAAAATTGAAGATGTCTAAAACTGAAACTGAAGATGTCTCAGTAACAATTTACAATACTGCTGTTCTCAAAATATACTGATAATAACATCAAAACAATACACAATGAATTTATATTTTATTTATTGTACCAGGAAAACTTACATAAAAGTATACAGTAACCAAAAAAACAATCATATATTATTAGTTTTCCTTTTCATATTAGTCCATATGTGAGACCACTTTCGTATGAAAAATGTTTCCGACTCGATTTCTTTGCGGAGTCCTGTTAAAAAATGTCCCCTTTAAACAAACCAGAAAGGTGCCGGGTGAAACAATTTTTTAAGCAAATTCAAAATTACTTTTTTATCTCGAAAAATGTATTTTTAGGTTTCTTGGGTAATTCTAAACAATAAAGGTTGTCATATTTCTGAAAAGTTGATAGTTTTCGAGTTAAAAGCGATTTAAAATCTGAAAAATGCGAAAATGACAGATCTCTTTTATTTAAGCTGACCCAAAAATGCTAAAAACATATCTTCGCGGGCAAAAACGGTGATGTTTTGAATTTGTTAAAAAAAAATATTAAACAATTTCTGCCCAAAAATTTCGCCCGGCGCCCTTCTGATTTGTTTATAGGGGATATTTTTTAACAAGAATCGACAAAGAAACCGAATCAGAACAGTCAAACACAGGCAGCATAAATCCGGACCCCGGAAGTGTCATAGATTTTCGAAACGGACCCTGAGGGAAACTAATTGGTGACCCCTGCCATAGGTCATAAGGGACCGTTCAAGTATTACGTAACGCAGGCGGTGGGGGGGGGGAGAGGTCAAAAATTTTCAAAAATTGCGTTACGCAATAGTTAAACTCCCATAAGAGTGCGTTACGTAGGGGGGGGGTTAAAAATCTTCAAAAATCGCGTTACGCAATAGTTGAACTCCCATAAGAGTGCGTTACGTAGGGGGGGGAGGGGTTAAAAATCTTCAAAAATCGCGTTACGTAATACTTGAACGCTCCCTAACAGGTCTGATGAAGTTTTATATTAAATTCTAACTTTGCTGTCCATTCTCATATTTATATGGGCTATTCCAGACCACATCTCTACTCACAATCTTTCATTCTGCTTTTAAATTTTTCAAAAATACGTACAGTCGGAAAAATGAAAGAATACCCATGAACTTATTTGAACTTATTTTGTATTTGCTACCTTTTTCTATAACAAACGTTTGTTATTTATAGAAAAAGACAGCAAATACAAAATAAGTGATTGGTGTGATCGTTCATGGGTATTCTTTCATTTTTTCGACTGTATTAGCTTTCTTAGGATTCGAAAAAAAAATGCATTTAACTGGCATTGGACAAAGATTTTGCGGCTATCCCCTCAATAAGATATATATTTAAAACTGTTTTTTATATCAAGTCTTTGAGATAACATTGACAATACCAATATGAATTTGGTTAAATGTGAAAATGTGACTTCTTCTTTTATATAATTCATGATGTAATGATAATTCATATTTTGATAATTCATCGTCTATGTAATGTTTTATTTATGAAGTAGTTTTTTTGACTTAAAAATAGCTGCATTGTTTCGTTTATGTAAGTTGCGACGTTTTTATATCAAAGATAGCATCAAATTTTCTAAATTACAAATACGATACTCTTCTTGTTCTCAAGCAGTCTCTTAAATAACATGGTAGTATGGATAATCTAGTTAATAGCATCTGGAGTATTATTATTATTATTACAAGGAACTTACTGTCACAGTACTCCGACACGATTGGTCTCTATAGATAAATGCAGAGAAGACAAAAATTTTAAAAAATGATAACCTACAAATTAATAAAATAAAAATAAAAGGTGAAGAAATTGAAGAAGTGTAGAGAAAGTCACTTATTTGGGATATATTATGGAAAGAAATAGTCCAGAGAAATAAGATTTTTGCCGGGACACTTGAGCAGCCAGGTTGCAAATGGGTTTGTTGGGTACTATGACTACTATATACCTAATACATTATAAATACAAAAATGCCCGTCACAGTTCGGACGAGAATTTTAGTCATTAACAAATAAGTGTCAAAAAGTGTAGTTTTTTCGTTTAAATCGCTACATTCATCTTTTAGTAGATGAGCAAAGGTTCAAAATGGCAGTTTTTGAATTTTGGTCCGATCATTTGTTGCTTCGCTAATTGCAAAATAAGACCAAAATTTCGAAAATAAAAAATTTGCTTAACTTTTGCCAAAATGAACTTATGACTTTGATATTAGACGAAAAGTTGAGACAACCAGTAGGTACATATCATGCACAGAAAATTTCAAGACGATTCGTCAATTAGTTTAAATTTTATTCAATTTGTTTATCCCAAAGAGCTTTTTTTGCAATGTTATTGCTCAGAAATTAATAACGATACAGCAATTCTGTGAAAAGTACATGAAAGAAGAACGCTTATATTTTCAAAGAATTAAAAAAATCAACCAACAGTCATTTTTATCATTCCGAAAACATTTTACTTAAGTACAGTCATTTTTGGCTTAAAAACAATTTGAATAGATTTGTTAATATTGACTGTAGAGTCAATCTACTTTGGGATTGTAAAAGCTGGTATTTTTACACGAATTTTCAAAAAAAAAAACTTTTCGCCTAGGTTAAATGCGGTAAAAGTTAGCCACTTTTATTATTTAATTCACAGTTACTTCTATATACATAAAATTCTCCTGTAACAGTGTTAGTTACCATACTCCTTCGAAACGGCTAGACCGATTTTTATGAAATTTTACACGTATATCCTGTAGGACTGAGAGTAGGTTTTAATCTATTTTTCATACCCTTAAATTATAAGGGGGTAGCACCCCTGACATTTTTTTATGTTTTTGGACAAAATTGTCTACCTTAATTTTATATCGTGTAGAATTAAAAAATAAATACAACCCTTAATTTTCACCCTTCTATCACCAGCCCCCATTTTTTAATAGCCATCTAAATATTTACTTCTTTAAAATTTTACTGTCACAGTGTTAGATGCCATACTCCTCTGAGACCGCTTGACCGATTTTTATGAAATTATATATGAATATTCGGTAGGTCTTAGAATCGGTCGTAATCTATTTTTGATATCCCTGCGTGATGTGAAGTGGGAATATGTGTACATAACGTACTCTGCAAGAGTACGAGTAAATACAAATTAAAAAAATTATTATCAAAATCCATCAACAAGCTCCGAAGATATTAATCGCAGCATATGTTTGAAGAATAAATTTCATTTTTTGAGTGCATGGATTTCAATAGTTCCCCTCCACCGTCCACGAATCGATTTCGTTAGGACGTAATTTTTAAAGCTTTATTAACCACTTTGTTAAAGTTCAAAGTTTACTCAAACTTTTAGACATAAACTATATATCTTGAGCTTCAAAATGGCGCTAGTTAGGTTGCTTAATTGTTATAAACAAAGTAGCTGTGAATTAAATAAAAAAAGTGGCTAACTTTGACCGTAATTAACCTAGGCGAAAAGTTTTATTTTTAAATTCGTGTAAAAATACCAGCTTTTTAAATCCCAACAGTAGTTTTAACGTAGAGTCAATATTATAGGTCTGGATCCCGCGTATGAAAAAAAAGTTGATTAATAGCAAGCTGAAAATTTGTTAATAGCTTAAGGGTGTCTAGTCGGATAAACTTTGATATATGGGAACACTGAAACAGGGGCAGTTTTAATTGTGGAACAGGTTAAAAATTTGGAACGGTCACACCACGAAAACGGCACATTTATTTTGTCCGACAGAACAGACTTAAACTCTCCGAACAGAGACTAAACTCTCATGCAAAAATCAGACTGCTATTTATCACCTGTCATAATTCCTGTCATTTGACATATTCTACATGTTCCACTCATTAAAACGCCCATCTGGTGATAAATAGCAGTCTGATTTTTGCATGAGAGTTTAATCTCTGTTCGGAGAGTTTAAGCCTGTTCTGTCGGACAAAATACATGTGCCGTTTTCGTGGTGTGACCGTTCCAAATTTTTAACCTGTTCCACAATTAAAACTGCCCCTGTTCCAGTGTTCCCATATATCAAAGTTTATCCGACTAGACACCCTTAAGCTATTAACAAATTTTCAGCTTGCTATTAATCAACTTTTTTTTCATACGCGGGATCTAGACCTATTAACAAAGTTATTCAAATTGTTTATAAGCCAAAAATGACTCTACTTTAATAAAATGTTTTCAGAATGATAAAAATGACTTTTTATTGATTCTTTTTTAAATTGGTTGAAAACATAACTATTCTTATTTCAGGTGGTTTCCACAAAAATGCGATATCATTCTTATTTTCTGAACAATAACATTACAAAAACAGCTCTTTGGGATAAACAAATTGAATAAAATTTAAATTAATTCACGACTCGTCTTGAAATTTTTTGTGCATAATATGTACTGGTTGTGTCAACTTTTCATGCAATATCAATGTCCTAAGTTAATTTTCAGTAGTAATAACCCAAGGACATTGATAATTGTTCGAAAAAATTTTATAACAGATTTCGAAAGCTTGTTGCTTGGAAACAGACCGACGCCGTAGGCGGAGGTCTGTTGCCTGTAAGCAACAAGCTTGAGAAAGTTGTTAAAAAATTTTTGAGCATTTATCAATGTTCGAGGGTTATTCGGATAGAAAATTTTTTGCTGGTTATGAAAAAAAAAATACAGAGCAGAAACAATTTATTTAAATGTGCAATTAACAATTCTTCCACCGTCCGATTTCCATCTAATTCATATTTTCTATCATTGCAAAAGTCCATAAACGCTTTCCATACAAATTTTTTACTGTAAACAGTATTCTGTGGTATATTTGATTCGATAATTTCATTAATATTCTCATCAGTAGTACAACCAAATCGTGACATTTTGAAATATTGAATATTTGAAATGTCAAAATCGAAATGAAACGAAATGTAGGTATCCATAGCTACATGATTGAGTGAAAACAGCCCATGGGATCTGTTTTCAGTATAATGTTGGTTTTATTGGTTGTATTCAATCAGATGACCACAAATTAATTGATTTCATTGGATTTCTCATTGAGCAAAAAATTTTCGCAAAAGTTATAGCAAATTTTTTATTTTCGAAATTTTAGTTTTATTTTGCAATTAGCGAAGCAACAAATGATCGGACCAAAATTCAAAAACTGCCATTTTGAACCTTTGCGCATATACTAAAATATGAATACAGTGGAACTCCAATTATCTGGATTAATTGGGACCATACCCGATCCGGATAATCAAAAATCCGGATAATTGGAATTTTCTCGAAAAAGGCCTTTTCCGGGAAAGAAACGTTATTACAGCAAAACACAATGGAGAACATATACGGTATTTATTATGAAAAACAATACAGTATACACAACAATATGTAAATGACAAAGTTTACATTACGTAATATTGACACACAATACTGAATCACAGTAAAATGAATTATTTTTTTACAAACTTGATTTTTTCTTTTTCTCAATCTGATCCGGATAATTGGCGATCCGGATAATTGGAGTCCGGATAATTGGAGTTCTACTGTACTCTAAATAAGATATTTATTTTTTCTACGAGCGTGCAAAAATGTCTACTTTCGCGCACGCGTTTTAGTTTAGAAAGTTTTACTTTTCCGTACGCGTTTAGATATTTACCTTAAAATAATTATAATACATGCAATAACCTAATATTTAGATATTATTTACTATTTTATTTCAAATGTATCTTATTGTGTTCCTGTTTTAATGAAATTAACGCGACAATTCGATGAAATAAAATTATTTTGACACAATATTCGAAAGTCAAATCGGTAGACAATAACAGTCGTTTTGAATCATCGTCATGGAAACCAAGATCGTCGTCATGCTAACTAATTATATTGAAAGTTTGGTTTTGACAACCTTGTCAAAGAATTAATTTGTGTATGTATTTTCATATTAATTAAATTAATTGATTAAGATTTGGCCATTTTTTAAAGGCTCGTAGAAAAAATATTGTTCCTAACTCTTGCAGAAAGTCTCTTTTCCGCACTCGACTGTTTGCCGAACTCCCGCTTCGCGTCGTTCGGCAAACTGCAGTCGCGTGCGGAAAAGTATGACTTTCTGCACTTGTTAGGAAATAGTATATTGTGCAACAAGTGCAGAAAGGTACTAATTTCTCACGAGTTTGAAAAGTTGCGGTACGAGCGCAAGCGAGTGCCGCAATTCAAACGAGTGAGAAATTACCTTTCTGCACGTGTTTCACACTATACTTTTTCTACAAGCACAGTTTTTCCTAAAAATAAAAATCACAATTTCCAAACGACGATTAATTATAATAGGTACCTATGTGACAAATTTTAAACTGTATTTAATTAATACCTACTAATCAATTTAAATTCCTTATACCTAAATAAATTGCACAGAAATCAGTTAAAAAATTAATGCACTGCCTTAATTTGTTTAAATTTAAACAATTATTACACATTATTGACATTATATTTATGCAGTCACGGATTTACACAAAACCTACTTCATTCGACGTCTCTTGCACAGGTTGCTAAATCCTTATTGGTTATTTGATAATTATAAAATGTTTAATAAGAATAAAATTGTAAAATAAAACAGTTGTAACATCCATAATTTAGTTTCTATGCTATAGTTAAATATAATAATTGTCTTATAGGTTATATATTTGTCTAAAGTTTAACCACGGATGTAAACAGAATATAACGTTACTCAGAATGCGGTAGTCCACGGATGTAAACAGAATATAACGTTACTCAGAATGACGTAGTCAACTGTGCAGAAAAGAACTTTGCGGCACAGAAACGTCACTTTGCGGCACAGAAACGTCACTTTTCTGCACAATAATGTCAAATATCTTATACTGTGAGAAAGTATCAAGTTTGCTAACATAAAACCGTGCAGAAAAGTGCACTTTGAATAGTGGTTGTAGAAAAATAAATATAACCTATTTTTACCTGTAGCGATTTAAACGAAAAAACTGCCATTTTTGACGCTTATTTGTTAATATCTAAAATTCTCGTCTGAACTGTGACGGGCATTTTTGTATTTATAATGCATTAGGTTTATAGTACCCAAAAAACCTATTTGAAACCTGGCTGCTCAAGTGTCCTGAACACGGTATATTTTTGCCTTATTTCCCTGGCGTAAAAAGGAGGATACATGAAAGACATACAAGCAAGAATAACGAAGGCAAAAGCTGCTTTCAATGCGTTAAATAAAATCTGGCAAACAAGTGAAATATTGGAAGCAACAAAAACAATTTATTCAATACCTGTGTTAAAAGCATATTACTCTACGGAGCAGAAATGACGAAAGAACAACAAAGAAGCTACATACTTTTATAAATAGGTCCTTAAAAAAGATCTTAAAAATTTACTGGTCTAATAAAATAACGAATGTAGAACTATGGAGAAGAACAAAACAACCAGTTCAATTAAGCAGAAGAAGTTGAAATGGATTGGGCATACGTTAAGGAAAGATCCTAATTAATAACATCACAAAACAAGCACTCGAATATATTAAACTAAGGGGACAAAAAGAGGGGAAGACCAGATAATACCTGTGATAAAACAGTAGCTAGTAGCAGAATCGGCTTACGGAGAAAGTGAAAAACAAAGTAAGAAACAGAGGACAATAGAAGGAACTGGTACGCAGCTAAACCAGACAATAAACACAAAGAAGATGAGCTGAGCTTACACCATGGGCCAAGAATCGCAGATGAGTCCAAATTGTCCAATACTCCACTAGGAGTAATGGTCCAAAAGGGAGAGGGAGGACAAGGAAATATTGGGACTGAGTTTCATAATATGTAAAATGTTTTATAGATAAAATTGAGAATGTCGATATAACATGAGGTTAAATGTGACAGTTCTTCTTCTCTTTGATAATTCATTATGTACCTAGTCTAGTCATCGTCTATGTAATGTTTTATTTATGAAGTAGTTTTTTTGACTTAAAAAATAGCTGCATTGTTTCGTTAATGTAAGTTGCGACGTCCTTATATCAAAGATAGCATCAAATTTTCTAAATTACAAATACGATACCCTTCTTGTTCTCGAGCAGTCTCTTAAATAACATGATAGTGTGGATAATCTAGTTAATAGCATCTGGAGTATTAATTACATAGAATTACTTTTTTTGTACCGAGCTCGCAGTGGGAGACATCATAAATTATTGTTACAAGGAACTTGCCGCTGGTATCTTGATGAATCGCTGTTGAAAAACAGAACCGGTCTTTGACGATCTTCTCAATTCTGCCCACTTTTTAATATGAAAGTTTAAAATGTGTATACTCTATATAAAAATTTATATCTGGTGGTATCTGGTGGATGTATTAATGTATATGGCAAGGCTGTCTGAAAGATTTAATTACGCCCACTATATATGGTGTAAATATCACTAACTACTATCGAAATGAAAGTACAGGAGTGCCAAGTAAATTATTCCAATCCTGAGTCTGCCTACATTTGGGTGTAAACATTTTTAATAGTTGTCACTTTTGTACCTGCTAATTAACGTTTAATAAGGTTCTCAAACTGTTTTCTTGTGGCATGTTTAAGGGAGCGTTCAAGTATTACGTAACGCAATTTTTGAAGATTTTTGACCCCCTCTCCCCATGTAACGCACCGTAAAGTTTTTATGTACCACCGTCACCCTACCTAAACGTTACGTAACACCCAAGTAACCATTTGAACCTAAATGGAAAACTAGGTTGCGAAAAGTACCGGAAACTCGGTAAAAGAACTTTGTTATTATTTTAATCGCATTTGAGGTAATAATAAAAACTTACAATCATCATCCAGCCTCAAACGTCCACTGCTGAACATAGGCCTCCTCCCCTCGTTTCCAACCACGTCTATCCTGCGCCGCTCTCATCCAGTTTTTATTTAGCTTTCTTACGTCGTCTGTCCATCTTGTAGGCGGTCGACCGACGCTTCTCTTGTCTTCTCTTGGCCTCCATTCCAATAACCTTTTTGTCCATCGCCCATCTGTCATTCTGACTATGTGTCCTGCCCATCTCCCCTTCAACCTGGCTATTCTTTTGATGACGTCAGTCACCTTTGTTCTCCTGATTTCTTCGTTTTTGATTTTGTGTCGCAGAGTTATTCCTAACATTGACCGCTCCATTCTTCTCTGCGTTACTCTTAGTGTGGTAGCCGAGGCTTTAGGTAAGGTAAGTGTTTCCGATCCGTACGTCAAGACCTCATGAGCAACATATACAATTCAGTGGTCTATGTAAAACATAAAAGAAATTCCGTAGTTTTTTTTCACTTAAGTTAAAAACGAATTTTACGTAACGCGCTGTTCGAATCCCCCTCCCCCCATGTAACGCGCCGTAACGTTTTACAAGACCCCCCTCCCCCCAAGCTGCGTTACGTAATACTTGAACGCCCCCCGAGGGAGGATTTTGCCCTATAGAATTTGAAATTATGAAATATGGCGCTTTATAAGAGGTCAAAGAACGGAGGTAAAGGAACTAATAGAACCAAAACACATACAAAAGGATACATGGATAGACTATCTAAAAAATCTCTATGCGGACGAAGAACAAAAATGACGCTAGAACCGGAAACTCAAGAAATGACCACAAATAAAGAAGTTAATATAAGTACCTACACAGGAAGTTCGAAAACGACTTGAAAAGCTGAAGAAGAGAAAAGCTGCAGGTAAGGATGAAATACCAAACGAATTACTGAAATAATGTGGAGCAGCAATGACAGAACAATTAACAACATTAATTAACAAAATCATAAAATACAATAAAATACGGAAGATTGGAAAACGAGCGAACTAATAATTCTTCTATTTAAAAAAGGAGATAAAATGCAGCCAGACAACTACAGAGGTATCAACTTGTTAAATACTACCCTTAAACTTACAACTAAAATTCTACAAGAACTAATGAATCAGATGACAAGTTTAGCAGATGAACATGAACAACAGGGTTTTCGTACTGGAATAAGACAGGGAGACTCATTAAGTCTATGCTTTAGAGGGAGACTATGCTGTTCAATTTAATCATAGATGAAATCATCAAAAGCGTCAACAAAGGAAGAGGAGACACAATGGGAAACAAAGCAGTAAAAACACTCTGTTACGCAGACGACTCAATATTGATAGCCCAAGATGAAGATAGTCTGCAAAGATTAGTCCACCGATTTAACATAAGAGTAAAATAATTCAATATGACAATTTCATCTCAGAAAACTAAAACAATAGATAGTAATCAGTAAAGAATCACATGTAAAATAGAAATTGATGGTATCAGTATTGAACAAGTAATAGAAATAAAATATCTCGGAATTACATTGTCAAGCTACGGAGACCTGGACAGATAAGTTAGAAATCAAGTACAAAATCAAGTACAAAAAGCAAATAGACTGGCAGGGATGCCTTAATAACACTATTAGATTAGGCTATTGATTATGTATTTTAGAAAGGAACTACAACGTTAACGGGGTTTTATTGTTTCATATAGTCAATGCACCTCTAAATATGAAAAACCCGCGGAGTGCTACCATTTAAAGGGGTCCGTTTTTGAGAAAGGGGTGAATTAGTCACTAGGCACAGGGCGAATTAGGGTGAGTTCTATGCACTTTTGGTACAAACACGTCTACAGGAAAATTGTTCCAGGTTAAATTTACTATTGAAACATTACATTTTAAAGTCAAAAACATTTTTTTTACACAAACATATTTAAAAGAAAAGCAAGAAAAAAACACGAAAGATAGCAATTTTGTTTTTTGCCCCATAACTTTTTTCACAGAAAACTTCACAGAAAAAACCTCCATCCATCCTTTTTAAAATGACGTTTGGTAGAAGTCTCTCTGATTTATAGTTTCCAATCCAAAATATGATTTTTTAAATTTCGCCACTCACAGCGATTTGAGCCCATTTTCCTTGTTACTTCTTAAACATTGTTCTGTAACTTTTTTACGTAGCTTTAGGTATATTTAATGTTACATTTAGTATGAAGAATGGTCAATTACCGTTTAAAATGGTCTATTGTAGAAGGCTATATGACTATTTTTAAGCAAGATATTGTTCTTCAACATTTTATAATTTTAATGATTTTTGAAATATTTTACGATTATTTTTAAATTTCTCATTATAACTTTTTTTTATTGTACATGTAGGTACATACATTGTACAATAAAAAAGAAAGCTTATTTTATTTACTTTAAAATTGTGTATTGTAAAAAATTCTAGGACTATTTTTAAACAAGATATGATTTTTAAAAATGTGACATATAAACATGCAATAGGTCCCACTAAGTTGGAACCACATGGAAAACTTTTTTACTATTAATTTTAGGAAAAAAGCCTTTATAAACTGCCCTGCTTAGTCTAAAACCTAAGATGCAATCATCAGATATAAAATTTTATCAATAGTGTACGAGGTATGTTAAAAAATATGAATTTCGCTCAAGAGTAAAGTACCTTTATATTTCACAATATCGAAAAGTGTCATTAAGGAAAGTTATTTGGAATTAAAAATTATCTTATAATATGCAATTATATTCTTCTAATTGAAAAATATAAAAAAAATTTAAAATTTTTCTCAAATTACGGATACTCTTGGATATCCTACGGATATCTTGTTTAAAAATAGTCCTAGAATTTTATGAAATACACCATTTTAAAGTAAAGAAAATAAGCTTTATTTAATTAAACAATGTGACAATGTATATACCAAAATGTACAAGAAAAAGTCATAATGAGAAATTTAAAAAATAATCATTAAAAATATCAAAAATTATTAGTATATTTTATACTTTATAAAACCTTGAAAAGCATAACAGGCTTAAAAAGAGCCTTATAACCTTAAACAATAGACCATTTTAAAGGTAATTGACTTCTATTTCTACTAAATGTACCATTGCATATACCTAGAAATCTGTAGAAAAAAGTTACAGAACAATGTTTGCAAAATAATGGAGAAAATGGCTCAAAAATGCCGTGAGCCGCGAATTTTGAAAAATCCTATTTCGGAAACTCCTAGTGACCTTTACCAAACTTTATTTTAAAGAGGAAGGATGGAAGTTATTTTTCGCTAAAGCAATACCTATATCCCTGTGGAAAAAAGGGACAAAAACAAGATTTGCTTTCTTTCGTGTTTTTTTCTTGCTTTTCTTTTGAATATATTTTTGTAAAAGAAAATAATTTTGACATTAAAATGTGATATTTTGATAGTAAATTTAACCTGGAACAATTTTCCTGTAGACGTGTTTTTACCAAAAGTCGATAGAACTCACCCTAATTCATCCTATGTCTAGGTACTAATTCACCCCTTTCTCAAAAACGCACTTATTTAAATGGTAGCACTCCGCGCTTTTTTCAAATTTAGAGGTCCATTGACCATATGAGACAATAAAATCCCGTTAACGTTGTAGTTCCTTTTAGCTCTCTTATTTTGAATATAATCAATAGCCTATAATAAACGCAACCTGTATCAGTAGCCAGATGGCCGGTACGGTGTTCGAGGAAGCATAGGGATTAATACATTAAAGAACCAGTTGTTCTAAAATACTTTTTTTTCGACGTTGCTGGAGCTCTTGGTCCATACGTATTTATATCATTAAAATATATTTATTTATTCTTTCTAGTTTCCGATAAAGATGAAATAGAATGGAAATTAAAAAAATATATTTTATAACCTAATTTGATAAATGTATATAAAACTCTTCAAAAATAATTTTGTTGATAACCATTGTTTGTCTATAGAGCAATCCAAATAAATAGTCATCATAATAATGTTTACTAAAATTAATGTTGTAAAGTGTTGATAAATCATATCCAACTAATTTTTTCAAAGCCTTTTACCAATAATATAAACAACGTAATGTTTCATTGATAATCATGTTAGACAAAATTATTGTAAATATTATTTCAAATAAAATAAATATAAATGTCTTTACACGTGTTATATCTATGAGAATTATGAGCAAAACGTGGAACCTACCAAATTACATTTTATTTAGACAAAAAAAATGTGATGGAATTAGTCTTTGAGTACTAAAGTACTGCATATTTAGATTCACGTATAACATGAGTCAAATTTATTGATATTTAGTTATTATCTTAAATCGTTTTTACATTTTCTAAAGATTTATTGAAGATAATCTATAGACATGATTATTAGTGTTAAACAGGGGGGTCCCGGTGAATTCGTAACTATTTTAATCCCCCATCCTAGTTACAGGCCAACTGGTAACTCTGGCCCTTAGGTAATTTTTCAAAAACCCATCAACTACCGGTGAATTTGTAATTTTCATTGTCTAAGTATTTGTTAACGATGTTGATAATCTAATACCAGTATTCCAGATATGTTCCTGTATAAACTGATCTCTTTGAAAGTGATGTAAAAGATATTCATCATTTATGTATTGTCTCTTGGAAGAGTTACTAGAGAATATCCAAATAAATTTTGTTAAAATGGCTGAAATTCTTGTAACAGATTTCGTAATGAGTGAACGTGGGTGTAAGTTATTAGTGGTAAATAATTTTAAATTTTACTTAAAGAAAGTGCTAAAAACTGAAAAACATTTTTATGGTACTGTTCTGCATCTGAATATCTGAGGTATAAAATTTAAGCAATGGTTTCGAATTTACCTGTAGAAAGTTTCGAGTTGGCAGGGTCAGGTAGTAGAAAAGTTTCAAGTTGGCCGGTATACATTTTGATTTGAAAATGTTTGTCATTCAAAGTGTCGAGTTGACGCTTGTCCAAACAGGGATATATTATGTTTTTCAATGTATTTAACCATATTGCATTGAAAATTAAGTAACAGATGCAATAAAAACTAATAAACACTAACTGATCCAGGAGGCTAAATATCACTAAATAAAACACTGGGTTTGATCACTGGTGAAAATTTGACCTCTGACTTCCAGTTCCATAGTGGCAACCGGAAGTATTGTTTTAAAGTAACCAAAATAGTAAAAGCCATATATTATTCGACGAGCCATATATAACTTCCTGTTAATTGTTGTAACAGTACATTATTGTTATTATATCAATCGACGCTATTGAAAATTCGAGTTCGTTTATTTAGCTCCGGTTTTGATATCATTTCCGGTTTACAAAGTAATAAAACGAAGTTTGGCAAAATTGACTTAAAAATAGTAAAATCGTATGTCAATCGACGCAAAGTTTCACGAAGAGTTCAAAATATCGACGTCCTGTTATATTAGCGGTCACGTTGGGTAAAAATCTGGGACGTATGTAGTCCAATTGCTTGTTTAATAAGTATTTAACAAAAAGAATGGACTAATCAGGAAAATGTTTTTACGCATATGTTAAATTCGCATATTTATGTCGAATCTAAAAGATTTAAAAGTCGTAACTTTAAGAACCTCGCTATACCATCGAGTAATACTTAAACTAGCAATGCCCAATTTTTTTTGTCTTGGCTTTAGAATTAGTCCATGTAGCCAGAAACCAAGTAAGTATTAAGTCTGGGTTTTTTGTTTTAATTTTTAGTGTAATGGTAGGGGAGCAAAGTATACTAAATGTGCAGTCACTAGAGCGTTATGGGGACCTATTATTGGGTTGTGAAGAGTAGGTCCTAAAATCAAAAAAAGTTAAGTAAATTTCCATTTTGGTGGGGACTTTCCATTTTAATTTAATTTTCCATTTCCAACAATCGTTTTTAAGATTATAGCGCCATCTATCCAAAATTCGAAAAACTGTCTCAAATAAAAGATACTTATTTTTACGTAAAGAATCCAAATCTGCAATAAAAAATGGGGGATCCTATTTAAGATTTTAAAGTAACCCCCCACACCACTTTTGTCGTGTTTGGTGGCATTCGATAGATTTTTCTTAAATATTGAATAAGTGTATTTTTCAGTTTTTCGATCTGATGTTCATTTCGCGAAATATCGCGGGATTCGTATTTAAAATTTTAAATTTACCCCCCACCCCTCTCCGTGGGAAGCCGTGTTTGGTATCATTCGATATATTTTTGAAAAATATTGAGCACGTAGTTTTTAGTTTTTCGATATGTAATTCATTTCACGAAATATTCGCGGGGACTTTCCATTTTTAATTTAATTTTCCATTTCCAACAATCGTTTTTTAGATTATGGCGCCATCTATCCATATTTCGAAAAACCGTCTCAAATAAAAGTTACTTATTTTTACGTAAAGAATCCAAATCTTCAATAAAAAATGGGGGCTCCTATTTAAGATTTTAAAGTAACCCCCCACCCCACCATTGTAGGGGGTCGTGTTTGGTGACATTCGATAGATTTTTCAAAAATATTGAATAAGTGTATTTTTCAGTTTTTCGATCTCATGTTCATTTCGCGAAATATCGCGGGATTCGTATTTAAAATATTAAATTTACCCCCCACCCCTCTCCGTAGCAAGTCGTGTTTGGTATAATTCGATAGATTTTTGAAAAATATGGAGCACGATACAAGAACGTAAACAAATTAAAGTCAAGTTACTAGGAGTGAAAGACGACGATGAGAAGCAACGATTAGAACAGAGATACTGGGAAAAAACAAAGAAGTCAAAAGAAGCGCAAGAAATGACAAAAGATCATACCACAACGGACTCATTAATGAAGCTGAAAATACGGCAAGAGAAAACGACCTAAAAAATTGTATGACATCACAAGAAACTTGACAAGAACAAGCCGAAATGGTACCAGTAAAATAAAATATAAAGATGGTGTCGTACTGAAAACAGAACAAATTCTTACTAGATGGATGGATCGTACGAAGAACAGAATATAATAAACAAAATAGAAGAGGAACCTAACAGACAACCAATAAACATGAACACCGAAGAATTCACCCATGAAGAGATAAAAGATGCAATTAAACATTTAAAAAGAGGAAAAGCTGCCGGAATAGACAATATCCCTGCTGAGTTAATCAAAGCAGACATCGAAACGTCCACCTCTATACTGTACACACTTTAAAAAAAAAATGGAGAACCGAAGAGCTACCCAGAGAATGGACGCAATGCTTAATTGTAAAAATTCCTAAGAAGGGCGACACATCCAAATGTGAAAATTGGAGGCCGATCACCCTGCTATGCACAACAAGCAAAATAATGACCAGAATCATGTTTGAAAGAATGAAAAAGGAATTTGATAAAGTTATAAGAGAAAACCAAGCTGGATTCCGGGCACGAAGATCCTGCATGACCACATTTGTACGATGAGAACGATAACACAGCAATCATTAGAGTGGCAGAATAAGGTATATATGAACTTTATAGACTTCGAGAAAGCGTTTGATAGTGTAGATCGCAAAACCTTATGGAAATTGCTAGAGAAATACGGAATGCCTCCCAAGTACATCAGAATTATAAAACTGTTCTACGAAGGGTCCACAGCACGCATAGTCCACGAAGGCAAGTTAACAGAACAAATAGATATTAGTACAGGAGTAAGGCAAGGCTGTGTGCTCTCTTCAACCTTATTCCTGATAGTAATCGACTGGATCATGTCTAAGGCTACTAGTAATAAGATTGGAATAAGATGGAATGTTTTTAACCAACTTGAGGACTTGGAATTTGCAGATGACATATGCCTTTTAACAGACAAAAGACAACACATGCAACGCAAAACTGAAAAAGTAGCAGAGGCAGGGAAGAAGGTCGGACTTAACATAAACGTCAGAAAAACTAAGATAATGAAAATAAATACACCAAGAGAAATGGGAATATCACTGGGAGGCACGGAATTAGAAACGGTAGAGAAATTTAACTACTTGGGCAGTATTTTGAACAACAAAGGATGGACGGAGGAGGACGTAAAACGGAGAATAGGAATAGCTCAAAACGCATTCAATATGCTAAGGAAAATGTGGTCTTCACGTCAGATTACAAGTAAAACCAAGATAAGACTAAGAACAGCTAGATAAGAACAGCTACGTGAAGACTGTGTTATTATACGGAGCAGAAACTTGGAAAGTGTCAAGAAAATGTATCGGACAGATGCAAGTGTTTATAAATAAATGCCTAAGGAAGATTCTTAACATTTACTGGCCAAACCGCATATCAAACCAAGAATTATGGACAAGAACTAACCAGGTACCTATATCTAAGACAATATGCAAAAGGAAATGGGGTTGGATGGGGCACACACTAAGAAGACCTGATACAGACATAGCGAGGCAAGCCCTAGAATACACACCACATAGCAAGAGAAGACCAGGTAGACCCGTAGAAACGTGGAAAAGAAGTGTGGACAAAGAAATTAATGCTATTGGGAAAACCTGGGCAGAAATAAAGATTAGTGCAAAGGATAGGACAGAATGGAGGCAGACAGTTGACGCCCTATGTTCCGCATGAAGTGAAGAGGAATAAGTAGTATATTTATTTTGTACTTTTTACAGTTTTCATATTCTTATGTATGAGAAATCAGTTATGATTTTCTTAATTTCTGGTTTATCTCATGTTCATAGATGATAAAACATGTCCAGCTGCCTGTTTATTGAAGTGGAGCTGAAGCAGTGTCCGTCAATTCATCAAATTGTTAGCTGGGTAGTAGTTCGTCCAGTTAATTGGCTATCAAAAGGACTGTCATAATCTGAACATCTTTAGTGTATACCAAATGACTGTAGTGTGTCATGAAATGTTCCCCTAGCTGAAATGCGTCGTCTGCTATGAACAAGTATGTAAATGTTTCGCTTGCATTTGGCAACTCTGATGGAAATAGAATGTTGAAATATTTTTTTTTTCAGAATGTTCCCAAAAATCTCAAAACTCTTCAATCGGAAACTATCTCGCTTTTCCCCATATCTGGATCCTGTATTTTCCGGTAGTTTTATTTGTACATGTTTTTCATCAACGGATCCAAGACAGTTCCAAAGCTGCCATCGTGAGCCAAATTCTGTAGCAACAGATTTTCATTCTTCCTGCGTCTGTGGGACCTGAAAAAATATTTGCATTAGTATTTCATTTCCGCAGCGGTTGCAGTAAGTGAGGCTGCAGTAGGTGAGGTTGCAGTAAGTGAACCACAACTTTCAGGTTTCAAAGTAAAAAAGCAAAAATGGTTCTCAAGAAAATCAAAACAAAGAACTTCTTTCTTTAGCCTGCAAATTTTTATCTAAAGATAAAGAAGAGGAGTATCTCCTAACAAATGTGTGGTCGAATAAACTAAAAAACTTGGAACGAGGACAAAAGCATTTGGCAAGGTGCCGGCAATAGTCAAAATACTGTCAGTATCCCATCAGTATAGGTGCTGTCAATATTAACTGATAGTTTAAGGGAGGGTACACTAAGACCTTTTTCCAATCTCTCTAAAGCTTTAGAACACTCATATTAGAATTAGCCATAGTCAAATTAATATATTTAGAAACTTAGAAATCACACATTCTATATGCAACTAAACTAATTTTATTAAAAAGTCTCCAAAGGACTTGTAAAATAATGTTCATAGATTCTTTTGATGTGTTAAATATATTATATTAGAGCCATCGTTTAGTTAGATAATACCATTGTAATCACCAAGATCTGATTATTAACATTTCTTTTTTTTTTCTGTTGAATTGATTATAAGTTTCGGTTCCGATAATTGCCTGGAATGTGGTCTCATAATTAGGCCACATTCCAAGCAGCGATAAATATAATCTCTCGAATGTCATCTTAATGAACAAACTAAAAAGTTAAAGTTTCAAACAACACTTATGTTTAAAAAAATAAGAAACTGGTGGGTCCTATACTAGAAGTCATCAAGAGGAGCGAAAAAACAATCCCATAATATGTAATTAAACTAACAGGGACGCCTACAAGCTGCGTAGTTTACGGCACCAGAGGAAACGAATAATGAACGGTTAATGAAGTCCACCTGTCTGGTCGGTGACGCGGATTTGTGAAATTAAATAATAACTGATACGGAAAATATGATTCAGCATTAAAACATACAGGAGGAAATGCATGAAATGGGAAATGTTTGCTTCTGCTTCCGTCACTGGCGCACAAAACCCCTACTACTATCATTGGTTGATTTGCTTGTATAGATATAATGCTATGTAGAAATGCGTTCAATGATTGTCCCCGTTTAGGATTTAGTCCTCTTCAGGGTTTGTAGTGAATGTAACATGTTGGCAGCAAAAGTAAATAGTCCGAAAAACACACTGGGGCAAGTGCAGTATCCTGGTGTTTTTTGGATTCCTGGGTTATGCCGGACGGTGGTGTCCAGAAGGCTAAGAAGTCAACAGAGAAGAAAGTTTGATGAATTGTTGTTGGTTCCATAGACATTTACGTGTACTGTCCGTGCTTTGCTCTCGACCAGTCTCCCTAGAAACCATTGTACAACGACAGGCGAACCTGCGTCCCTCGTGGGCGGTCAGGAGGTGGCTTATGAGCGCAGCGTGGACAGTGAGCGTTCGAGTGGAGAAAATAGTTGCGGCTATTTTCTTGGGACGAACAGGTATAATTGTGCAATGAAGTTGGGAAACCGCAAAAAACCAACTTCTCCCTGTTCGGGGTAGGGAAGAGGATATGTTAAAGGTGGGTACGGTAGGCTAACGGGGTAGCCTCGAGGATGTTTTCGTACTCTACCGGGAGTTCGTCAATGCATGTTTGCATTAGAGCAGACGGTATATGAATCTTTTTGTGTTTGGGCTTTCGGTAGAGTACGTGGACGGAAGATGAACAGGAACATTTGAGAGTTTCTTGTGTGTCGGAGGGGGGATCGTTGATTACATTGATTGTGAAGTTCCTGTTCAGAGAGTTTATTCTCTCGGTGATTTTGGGGATGTTTGAAATGTTATGGATTTCGTTTGAGGGATATCTCCAGTGCTCGTAGTTGCATACACGCAAGATTCTACGTTCCGCTCGCAACAACCTCCCTTGTTTTGTGCAAAGAGAGTAGAGGCATGACTTGTACTCCATTACGGGTCGAATAAAGGTCTTGTAAGTGTGAATGAGAGTCTTCTTATGTGTCTTGCCAATTCGTCCAGAGAGAGGGTAGAGAAGTCTGGCCCTGTTCCTTACCCTATCTAAAGATGCCTTTAGATCTGCGTCCCAGTTAAGAGTCCTGGTGAACAGTACTCCCAAATAGGTTGCAGTCGGGCTAACAACAAGCCTTTCTCCCAACAGTCTCAATGGATATTGGTCGTCTTCATTAATTATGATTCTATGTGACACAGAAGGGGCGCGAAACACAATTGTTGTTGTTTTGTTTGCGTTCAGCGTGACTCTCCACTTACAACACCATTATACTTACAAAACCCCTACATGTGACACTATATATACACGAAATTTTCGATTTTCTAAATTTGAGTCGACTTGTACTTCATTCTGCTTCCATCTTGCAAAAATATAGAACCTTACCAGGCACTCAAATTTATCTGGCTGTCCTTTGTTAAGTGTGTAGTTATATGCTAATTTAAGTTGCCACCAAACTATTTATTTCATATTAAATGACATTCGAGGATAATACCTTCTTTTTATTGACGAAATGCCCCTGAAGATGCTCTAGATAGCGAAAGTATACTTGGAGAAGATTAAATAAATTCAGTGCTCGATATTCGAGCATTCAACCATTTCCTATTTTAACAATAAATATATGTTGATTTTCACCCTTTTTTGCAAAAAAATTCGTTGTTTTGACTTCGGAGTGATATCAGAAAGTCAAAAGTCGATAAAACTAAAAGAACTCGACAGCGCCAGCGTTACCTCGAAAAACTCATAAGCCAATAAAATATTTTTCAAATTTTTTGTTTACCATGAGCTAATGATGAGCTCTGATGTCCACCGTAAAATTCATTATATTTTGAGGTGTCTTCAAAAATTTGCCACCAATGGCTTATTTTTCAATATTTTTCTTTGAATTTTTCTTGAATAATCTATGAATGATACTGAATATGTCTATTTAATTTAAAAATAAAACAATTCTACCATAATTTAAAAAAAATGTGCTTGAAATATGGATTTCAACTCCTACGGCCCCCCTTAAGGATAGCTATGACACGATTTTGATAGGCAACCCATGCTAGAAATATTTGTCTATGTATGAAATTTAATACAGATCGACCTATATTCGGATGATAGACTATCAAAATGCAGTCGAGTTACAAGTGAAAAACCGCCTAAATGAAGTAAATGCAATGTTTTTGCACTAATTTTGCAATATATCCGGTTTTAATTATTGGATCAAGGTTTATCATACATCATTTTGTAGGTTTATTTATAGTACCATAAATTTCATTGTGTAATAAAAAAATATGAAAAAAAAATTTTTAGGAAACGCTTTTCTTTAGTTCCGAGTGACTAAAATAAAACATATTAAAAAATCAACTAAAAAGCAAAAAATAAAAAAAAATTGAAAAAATCCAACACATTCGTCAAAGAAAAGCGTGGTGCGTCTTCATGGAATAAACGGTTTTCGCCCCACGCTTTTCTTTGACGAATGTGTTGGATTTTTTCAATTTTTTTTTATTTTTTGCTTTTTAGTTGATTTTTTAATATGTTTAATTTTAGTCACTCGGAACTAAAGAAAAGCGTTTCCTAAAATTTTTTTTTTCATATTTTTTTATTTTTTACTTTTTAGTCTTACACTTTTCAAACATTAAAATATATCGTCATGTTTATTAAAATATGTATAAAACATATGATGTACAAACATGAAAAGTAGTCGGAATCGGCAAAAAATTTGGAACTCTATTGTTTATTTATTAAACATAACGTAAACAATTAACGTAAAAAGTGAAATTATGTATAGTTCATACAATTAGCTACAATCTGTATTGTTTATTTATGAAACAACGTAAACAATTAACGTAAAAAGTGAAATTATGTATAGTTCATACAATTAGCTACAATCTGTATTGTTTATTTATGAAACAACGTAAACAATTAACGTAAAAAGTGAAATTATGTATAGTTCATACAATTAGCTACAATCTGTATTGTTTATTTGTGAAACAACGTAAACAATTAACGTAAAAAGTGAAATTATGTATAGTTCATATAATTAGCTACAATCTGTAAAAGTTTTAAGTTTCTTCATTGTAAAAATCAAGAGAATTTAAGCATTTTCTGGTAAAATCGTTTTTATATTTAAACAATTAACAAACATAAAAAAATTATTGACTATTCGTGTATTGTTCCCGCGAATGCATATGTCTGCAAATTTTTAGTCATTTGCATTGAAGAAAAGGCAGTAAAATTAACGTCCAACAATTTGACCCAAACGATTGAACTAAAGAAAAGCGTTTAATTAATACGCCAAAACGAATTCTAATGTTAATTGTAACACAAAACGTCTCCACCGGTGGTTTTTCTAAGACTACGATAAAAACACGAATTTTTTGAATTCGAGTTTTGGGTGAGGTTCTGTTTCGTACTGTATTGAAATTTGACACGAATAAGTGCCGATTTTTATATAAACAAATATATTTTCGTTCAATATTTCGTTATAAGCGTTCAAAATTTGAAACTTTATTGTTTATTTATGAAGCACAACGTAAAAAATTAACGTAAAAAGTAAAATTATGTATAGTTCATATCATTAGCTACAATCCGTAAAAGTTTTAAGTTTCTACATTGTAAAAAACAAGAGAATTTAAGCATTTTCCATTAAAATTGTTTATTTTTATTTAAACAATTAATAAACATAAAAAAAATAATTTTTATTGACTATTCGCGTATTGTTCCCGCGAATGCATATGTCTGCAAATTTTCATTCATTTGCATTGAAGAAAAGGCAGTCAAATGAACGTCTAAAGATTTAACGCAAACTATTGAACTAAAGAAAAGCGTTTAAAAAAAAAAGAAGAATGTGTGTAACTTATTAAATTTAAATTAAAATACATTTTACTGCTGTCAGAAACCAGACAAAAATGTTTATATCACAAATAATCATTGATTTTTGCTTAAATTGAATGTTAAATCTTCCAAGAGGCAGGTTTCTGGCGGGAGCTGGCTTGAATATTTTTTAATTTAATCGAAACGCAATGTTTATTTCTGAATTACACATTTTTTTCTGTTTACGGGCAACTGTAAAATGTATTCTGGGTTAAATAAATTACATACATTCTTCTTTTTTGTCAAATAATTTAATTAAAAAAATATTTTTGGACACCTGTACAAATAATTATATATAAATAAATTTTTATATTACTGAATAAAGAATTGAATGACCTTTCAAATGAGCTATCGCATGTTCCCTTTTCTCATTTAAAAAAAATCATCCATTACGCCATCGCGCTCAGATGGATGACGTCACTAGTATGAAATATATGCCAAAATATCGTAATTTAAAATAAAAATCGACCTCTTTCGGGATTTTTCCTTAAAGTCGCCTTTTTTACGAAATAACGAATTTATTCTTTTCATTTGCATCGTACTGTGTAAACAAATATATGAGTGTTCAAAATTTAAAACTTTATTGTTTATTTATGACGCATAACGTAAACAATTAACGTAAAAAGTGAAATTATGTATAGGTTATATCATTACCTACAATCCGTAAAAGTTTCAAGTTTCTACATTGTAAAAAACAAGAGAATTTAAGCCTTTTTCCATTAAAATCGTTTTTTTTTATTTAAACAATTAATAAACATAAACAAAAATTTTTTGTTGTCTATTCGTGTATTGTTCCCGCGAATGCATATGTCTGCAAATTTTCATTCATTTGCATGGAAGAAAAGGTTGTCAAATTAACATCCAAAGATTTGACGCAATCTATTGAACTAAATAAAAGTGTTTAATAAATTACATACATTCTTCTTTTTTGTCAAATAATTTAATTAAAAAATTGTTTTTGGACACCCTGTACAAATAATTATATAAATTTTTATATTACTGAATAAAGAATTGAATGACCTTTCAAATGAGCTATCACATGTCCCCTATTCTCATTTAAAAAATCATCGATTACGTCATCGCGCCCAGAAGGATGACGTCACTAGTATGACATATATGCCAAAATATCGTAATTTAAAAATAAAATCGACCTCTTTCGGGATTTTTCCTTAACCCTGGATTGCTACACTTATTTTCTAAACTCAATCTGCTACATCGAGGTACAGTGGTACCCCAAATAAAATCGACCTAAAATATTTATATATGTATGTTTTAAGAACTTATGACAAAAACAATCTTAAGATAACATGCTAAGAATTTATTTTGTATACAAAAATATTTTATTATATTATTATTCACAAGTTTATTTTCATATTTTCTACACCTACTACTGCAAATTGGTGTAACTTACAAACAAGGTTGGGGTACAAGTGTACCCCAGGTAGCATTCCAGGGTTCAAGTCGCCTTTTACGACATAACGAATTTATTCCTTTCACTTGCATCGTACTGTATAAACAAATATATGAGTGTTCAAAATTTAAAACTTTATTGTTTATTTATGACGCATAACGTAAACAATTAACGTAAAAAGTGAAATTATGTATACGTTATATCATTAGCTACCATCCGTAAAAGTTTCAAGTTTCTACATTGTAAAAAACAAGAGAATTTAGGCCTTTTTCCATTAAAATCGTTTTTTTTTATTTAAACAATTTTTAAACATAAACAAAAATTTTTTGTTGTCTATTCGTGTATTGTCACCGCGAATGCATATGTCTGCAAATTTTCATTCATTTGCATGAAAGAAAAGGTAGTCAAATTAACATCCAAAGATTTGACGCAATCTATTGAACTAAATAAAAGCGTTTAAAGATTATTTATAATATGTTAGTTTGCGAATTATAATACGGAATATAATTCACGTAAATTCCGAAGCAAAAGCAAGTTTTAAATTCGAATTTAGCGAGTCGAAATACATAAAAATCCAATCTGTAACTCCGTGAAATTCGATCAGCCACGAAACAGTGCTGGCCTCCGGACTAATAAAAGACGGTAGGCGTGCGTGTCGTAGCGTTGCGAGAGAGGCAACGAACTTCAATAAATATGCGCACAATGCAGCATGGACGTGGATATTGCTGGCGAGTCGAGGCGAGTTCTAGCTAGACTATAGCATGCGGTTCGTTTGAAAGCAAACCAGTTTGTCTCCGAGTGTAAAAGAGTGCGTTATAAACATGGTAGACATAGAACAATTAATAAATGAGGTATATGAGCGAACCCCTATATGGGATTCAACAAATGTGGCACATCATAATCGTGGTCTAATATTTACATTGTGGCAAGAAATAGCAACGTCTCTTGGGATAAAAAGTAAGTACTTAGTGTATGTGAATACATACAGGGTGATTGATTAGTAGGGTAAAGCTCAATAGCTCCGCTATAGTAATAAATAGCAATAAAAGTTAATAACAAAAATTTTAGCCACCTTTGAGCTTCACATTACAAAATTAGTTAGAATGTTACAGGGTGTTCGATAACACAGTGGCAGACCAAACTTATGTTTCTTTAAATGGAACACCCTATATTTTATTTTTAATTCGAAATCCTGTTAACTTCTCCATCACAAAAATATAACGGTATGTTATGTTATACAGAGGGTATTTACAAAGTTATAACCAATTTTATATGAAAATCGTAACAAGTTCAACTCCCTGTATAAATAAAAATAAGCAAAACAACATTGGCTTATTAATGCCATATTTTTAACGTATTGTCAAAATTTTCAAGAATGGTCGATATTGCTAATTTTCTTTATATCAAATACAGGGTGAGTCAAAACGCAAGTATATTATTTTCTCAGTAATTTTAAATGGAGCACCCTGTATTTTATATCACTATTGAAAAGTACCATTACCGTACTTTAATTTTTAGATAACATTCCCTATGTCTAAATTTATTAGTTTTCGAGATATTTTCATTTTTCAATGGACCAGTAGCGTGGCCACCCAAATAATCAGAATTTAATAAACTGGACTGATTTTTTTGGGGTTACGTTAATAATGAAGTTTATAAAATACCTCCAACAACAAGGGATGAGATGAAAAATAGAATACAAAGTATATTTCGATGTGTTAATTTACAAATGCTCCGTAGAGTAAGTAGCTCATTCAATGATCGTTTTTAGGCGTACATAAATGTGTTAGGAGATAATTTTGAACACCTTATGTAATTAAATATTAAAAATATTTTATTAAAAGTAGCTTCTAATTTTTTCAAACATGTTTTTTTGCAAAATGTATTACTGATAAATTATGTTTCGTTCTTTATTTGTTACATTGTTACATTTACATACAAAAGTAGTGTTTAATTGTATTCACAAAATATTGTATTTTGTGTTTGTGTGTTTTTTTGTAAAATGTATTACTAATTTTCTTTGTTTATTTGTTGCATTTACATAAACAAATAGTTTTTAATTGTTTCAAAAATGTTGCATGTAGTGGTTGTGTTTTTGTTTGTAAAATGTATTACCAATAGATTATTTAATTTGCTCTGAAAATGAAAATATCTCGAAAACTAATAAATTTGGGCATAGGGAATGTTATATAAAAATTAAAGTACGTTAATGGTACTTTTCAATAATGACATAAAATACAGGGTGTTCCATTTAACATTACTGAGAAAATAATGTACTTGCGTTTTGACTCACCCTGTATTTGATATATAGAAAATTAGCAATATCAATAATTCTTAAAAATTTTGACAATAAATAAAAAATATGGCATAAATAGGCCATTGCTGTTGTGCTTATTTTTATTTATACAGGGAGTTGAACTTTTTACGATTTTCATACAAAATTGGTTATAACTTTGTAAATACCCTGTATAACATTACAAACCTTTATATTTTTGTGATGGAGAAGTTAACAGGATTTCGAATATAAAATAAAATATAGGGTGTTCCATTTAAAAAAACATAAGTTAGGTCTGCCACTGTGTTATCGAACACCCTGTAACATTCTAACTAATTTTGTAATGTGAAGCTCAAAGGTGGCTAAAATTTTTGTTATTAACTTTTATTGCTATTTATTACTATAGCGGAGCTATTGAGCTTTACTCTACTAATCAATCACCCTGTATATGTAATTGATTTTCAAAAAATTATATTTATATGGTAAAGCTTCTTGATTATTGAATTATTGTACAGGGAAATTTCATATATAACAAGCTGGTTCTGAAAAACTATTATGTAGTAATTTTAATTCTCGTTAAATTTGTATTTTCTTTTATTGCTTTTATTGTATATTATAGGCTGTCGTGTTAGTTTTTTTAATGGTAGATGGTAGATGGCTATCGGGGTTGATAGGCCGTGGTCCGATTTTTTTTGTTCTTGACGTTGTGTCACAGTCAATATCAAAAGAGGGTGCACGAGCGGATATACACTGATGAGTGCGCTAAAAACCGGCAAATTTATGAAAAAGATGGAATACATGACACGTTGTGACATAAAAAGAGATGAAACTAGTAGAGGTAAGAAATTATCCTTCTTCTTCTTCTTATTCGTCTAGCCATTCACGTCCACATCTGAATATAAGCCTCTTCAAGTCTTCCTTTCCATGCAATACTAATATCTCAAAGTGAAGATTATTTACAACGTATGCTGCACCAATTTAATATAACTGCCAGAAAATTTAACATTGTAATTTTCACAAAAAAAAAGACAAATTGCATGGTTATAATAGCAGGTTATAATCCAATAAGATGGAAATTTGAGTTGGATGGTCAGATAATAGAACAAGTTAAAATATCTAGGTCTTACACTACCTAGCTACGGAAAGCTCGAAACAGAAGTGGAAGATCAAGTGAACAGAGTAAACAGAGCCGCAGGTTGCCTGAATAACCCAATATGGAGAAATAAAAATATCGAAATAGAAACGAATGGCAGAATTTACAAAACAGTCATTAGACCAATAATGACATATGCGGCAGAAACACGACATGACACAGACAGAACAAAAAGATTGCTCGAAGCAGCGAAGATGAACAATGAACACCCTTTGAAAAATCGATGGTAAAACTCAATGGGACAGAGCTAGAAGTACAGATATACGACGAAGGTACAAGGTGAACCACATTAATAACTGGTAAACAAAAGAGTATAGAATGACCACATAAGCCGAATGACAACAAATAGGGTAGTCAAGACAGAGAGAGACGGTTCCCCAACAGGAAGACGATCAGTGGGAAGACCACGAAAACGATGGAACGGGAATTTACTAGAGGTACATTGAAAAAACAGACAGTCATGTCTATACTAAAAGAAGAATCTTTGTATTCTAATGAAGCCTGACAGGTGTGTTTCCTTATAGAATTGATAAAGCTTGTTGTTGTATCGACTTCTGAAGATTCCGTTTTCCCTCACAGGTCCTAGTATTCTCCTCAGTACTTTCCTTTTGAATGTGTCGAGTTGGTTTTTGGATGTTTCTTTAATGACCCAGGCTTCACTGCCATAGCATGTTTTTGGTCGAATTAAAGTTTTATAGATTCTCATCTTTGTATTTCGGTGGACACTTTTAGACCGACATATATGTGAGAGGGTAAAATAAGCTCTGTTTGCCTGCGTTATTCTCTTCCGTATTTCTCCATCTTCTGATCCGTCGGCATACATTTCTACTCCCAGGTATGTAAACTTTCCAACCGTTTCAATGTCATCTTCATGTATAATGTTTTGTGGGACTATATTTCTTCTCGTCTGAGTCATTATTTTTGTTGTTTCCGTTTAAATCTGTACCGGTGCCTTTTGTAAAATTTTGATTTAATGCCTCAAAAAATGTTTTATGCAATATTTATATGCAAGAAAATGAAGCTGAAAAAACGGCAAAACCTCGCAATTTTTTCGTCCAGCATCGATTTGTACAGGAATTTGGGATTCGGCTCATTTCACCCTCTAGTTAATTTTCTATATTGAGCCGTTGTACGCTTTTGGTTTTTTGAGTGAAAACTACCCCTAATTGTAAAAAATTATAAAATAACATTTTAAACTTAAATATTATGGTCATCATTTGGTTTTTATTAGTTAAATAATTATTGTTTTATGCTTTAGGATGTCATATCATAATATTTCAACGCTTAAAACCACCCCTGTTGGAGTTATATATAAGTATAAAGAATTTATTTATCCTAAAAGAATGATTTCGGCTTGCATCGATTTGCATAAAAATTTGGGATTAATTGTAAAATAAACTGTAATTCTTATTCTATATCATGCTCAAGGGCGTTGAATATTTTTAGGGGTGTAAACTCCCTCTTATTGTCAAAAATTATATAAAACCATTGTAAACCTTTATTAAGGGTACAATTTTGTTTTTATTGGTTAAATAATGATATAATTTCATAATATTTTAACCCTTAAAAACCACCCTTAATAACATTGCAATTTTTATAAGTTATTTAACAGATCTAAACAGAAAAAAACGTAGAATTACGTACAAAAATATTAAATATTGATTTACACAAAAATACGACTTTACAAATACAAATACAAATACAAATAGTTTTTTAGTCATCTTTATCGAGATCGATATCATCGTCGTCTTCTTTTGAATTTTCGGGCTATTCGAATTTTTTGAAAAAAAATTCGTTTTATAAACATATACATAGCTCCTTCATTTTTAGTGATAAAAAGTTTTTTCAATAATGATTTTTGTAGGGTTTTTTGAAGTGCTATAAGAATATACAGAGAGAGTCTGTAATTTGGAATAAATTCAATATCTCAAATACTAATGAGTTTTTTGAAAAATGCTCAGACCCATCGATTAGTATTTCAAATTGTCCTTTTTTACATACAATAATAATGTATACAGGGTGTCCCAATTTAGAGATATGACGTCATCGTTGATTTTCTTAAATGGCAACACTGTCATTTTGATAGCTATTTTGATAGGGTGTGTAAAGTTATACACAACTGCAAAATATCAAATTTTTCTTCTCTACCATTTACAAGATAATAGAAAATAACAAAGTTATGTCTGTAATTTGGAATAAATTCAATAATTAAAATACTAATTGTTTTTTTGAAAAATGCTCAGACCCGTCGATTAGTATTTCAAATTGTCATTTTTGACATACAATAATAATGTATACAGGGTGTCCCAATTTAGAGATATGACGTCATCGTTAATTTTCTTAAATGGCAACACTGTCATTTTAATAGCTATTTTGATAGGGTGTGTAAAGTTATACACAACTGCAAAATTTCAAATTTTTATTCCATACCATTTACAAGATAATAAAAAATAACAAAGTTATGAAAAACAAGTGATCAAATAATAATTGAATTTAATTATTTCAAATAAGCAAATGCTCATAACGTTGCCCATTGACAATTTGACAATAATTGAGGGCAACATTGAGTATTTGCTTAATTGAAATAATTAAAGTAAATTATTATTTGATTACTTGTTTTTCATAACTTGGTTATTTTTTATTATCTTGTAAATGGTAAGGAATAAAAATTTCAAATTATGAAGTTGAGTATAACTTTACACACCCTATCAAAATAGCTATCAAAATGACAGTGTTGCCATTTAAGAAAATCAACGATGACGTCATAGCTCTAAATTAGGATACCCTGTATACATTATTATTGTATGTCAAATATCACAATTTAAAATAATAATCGACGGATCTGAGCATTTTTCAAAAAAACAATTAGTATTTTAATTATAGAATTTATTCCAAATTACAGACATAACTTTGTTATTTTCTATTATCTTGTAAATGGTAGAGAATAAAATTTGATATTTTGCAGTTGTGTATAACTTTACACACCTATCAAAATAGTTATCAAAATGACAGTGTTGCCATTTAAGAAAATCAACGATGACGTCATATCTCTAAATTGGGACACCCTGTATACATTATAATTGTACGTCAAAAAGGACAATTTGAAATACTAATCGACGGGTATGAGCATTTTTCAAAAAAACATTTAGTATGTGAGATATTGAATTTATTCCAAATTACAGACTCTCTCTGTATATATGGACCGTTCACTCTTGCTATGAGCTCTTTTAATATATTTCACGCGGTGGATTAGTCCGCAGTTTCCTTTAGGTCATCGTTCATAGGTTGTGATGTTTTTTTGCCTTCTCTACTATCTTCTTCCACTCACTCCGGTCCGGAATCTTTTCTCTCCAGTTTGCAATTTCCATCTTTGATATATCGTCTAGCAGTTGATCTTCCCATCTTATTTTTGGTCTTCCTCTTGGTCTATTTGTTACTGGTCTCCAGTCCATTATCTTCCTGATCAGTTCTTCTACCCCTCTTCTTTGTGTGTGCCCAAACAATCTGAGTCTTTGTGCTTTAATGAATTTTACTATATCTTCTCCTTCAGTTATATTTATTATTTCATGGTTCATCAGCTTTCTATATTCCCCTGTTTCTGTCTTCACTGGCCATGTATTCTTCTCAACATTTTTCTCTCAGTTATTCTTAACTTTTCTTCGTCTTTTTTCGTAAGGCACATTACTTCTGCTCCATAGGCTATTACTGGTCTAATTGCTGCTGTATATATTTTTGATCTTGTTTTTTTTGCTCAGGTTTTTGTCCTTGAGTAGTCGGTGATATTTCCAATATATTCTATTACCTGCTTTAATTCTTTCGTTTATCTCTATACTCCTTCCGTTTTTGCCGTCCACCATCACCCCCAGGTATTTGAAGCAATCTACTCTCTGGAATGTATTTTCACCTATCTTTATTTCTGTTATTCTGTTTACATTGTCTCTTGTGCTTATAAGGTATTTTGTTTTATTCTGATTGATTATTAATCCTCTCGTCTTGGCTTCTCTTACAAGGGTTAAAAGTGCCTCTTCTAGTCTTTTTTATCTCGTGCTACCAGTCCTAGGTCATCCGCATATCCTATGATCTGTGTTGAGCTTTGAATAATTGTCTTTTTCAGGCCTGTGTCCCTAATTACTCCTTCTAGAGCGATATTAAATAGTGTCGTTGACAGACTGTCTCCATGTCTTACCATAAGTTCTATTTTGATGTCGTTTGTTTCTCCCTCATTCGTTTTAACTTTTGCTGTTGAGTCTTTCATTGTCATTCTAGTTAGTCTTATTAATTTTGCCGGTATCTCCATTTTTTTCATTTCCTTTAATAATTGTCTGTATATGCTGTCGAAGGCCTGTTGGAAGTCGATGAATAGTATGTGTAATGCTATGTCATCTTCATAGCTTTTTTTAATTGTTTGTGTTAGGACGTGTATTGCATCTATTGTTGATCTTCCTTTTCTAAAGCCCTGTTGGTATGGTCCTATAATTTTTTCTGTGTATTGATTTAGTCGGTTTCTTATAATTGTGGTCAATATCTTATACGTTGTATTTAGTAGCATAATTGCTCTGTAGTTGCAGCACTTAGTTGGATCTCCTTTCTTAAAGATTGATGCGATATGTCCATTTTTCCATTCTATGGGCATGCTTTCGTCCTTCCAAATTGTAAACATTAACTTGTGCATTCGCTTCGTGAGCTCCTCTCCTCCGTTGATGATCAGTTCGTTGTTGATTTCATCTGGCCCTGGCGTTTTGTTTACTTTTAGTTGTTTTAGTATGGTATGTTAAACAGTAAATAGTTAAGTTCAATTAGTTACCACTATAAACAGCCCGGATTAACCGATAATAGTATAAAAGGCCCGGTTTCAGGTAAAATTTATTTTAGGCTTTATTATGGGAGTACCGTCTAGTCAGTGTTAATTGCAAAATACCAACTCTGTCTACCTCGGTGGCTTATCGCTCCGGGTGGGTCTTAACAATGGGCCAGGTAGATAAATTTAATAATATTTACGACCGCACTAATTGAACTCAAACCATTTACTGTCTAACAAACCATACCTCCATGAATTCCTGATAAGTAGGTGTACCTTCCTCTTCATCTCTGTTATCTCTTATATCCTCATCCTCTGAATCTGCCTTGTTGTTGTTTTTGTATAGGCTCGTGAAATGTTTTTCCCAATCTTTTTTGTTTATTTTTGTGACAGTTTTTTTGGTGTTGTATTGTTGTTTTATGTATTCGAACAATTTCTTGTTGTCTTTATTATTCGATTCTAATTTTTGCATTTGTTCAGAGATCCATGTGTTGTTCTTTCTTCTATAGAGTTTCAATGCTTCTTGTTTTTCTTTTCTATATTGGTATAGTTGTTCCTGTTCGGTACTCTGTAGCCATTTGTTTCTTGCGAGGTGCTTCAGTTGACTTTTTTGGTGACATTCGTCATCAAACCATTCTTTCGATTCTTTGTTTTTTTGGAATCCTATTATTTGTTCTGCTGTCTCTATTATGCTGTTCTTAATGTTTTTCCATTCCTCTTCTATTTCTATGATCTCGTACCTACCCAGTTTCTGTTCCAGTTGTTCTGTATATTGTTGCTTTTTTTCTTGCGTTTTCAGTTTGGCTATATTCCATTTCCTCCTTTTTCTTTCCTTATGATTATTTGCTTTGATTATTTTCATCTTAAGTTTTGCTATCAACAATATGTGATCGGTGTCCGCATTTGCCCCTCTATACGACCTTACGTCTTGTACTATTTGTGTCCACTTTTTCAAAATTAGAATATGCTCTATTTGGTTTCCATCGATTCTTCCTGGTATCATCCATGTTATTTTGTATTCTTTTTTATGTTTATGCCTAGTACTAACTATATATGTGTTTGTTGCTGCTGCTAGGTTGCAGATTTTTCCTCCATTATCGTTCGTAGTGTCATGAATGGTTTCTTTGCCTGCTACATTACGATTATAGTCCTCCTTCCCGATCTTTGCATTGAAGTCACCCAATATTATTAATATATCATTCCTCGGAATATGTTTACAGGTTTCTTCCAGGATGTCGTAGAATTCTGCTTTATCTTCTTGGCTTACTTCTTCCGTGGGTGCATAGCAATTGACTATGGAGATGTTGGCTTGTTTATTTTCTATTCTTATGTAAGATATCCTTCCATTAACTGCTTTGAATTGTATAACTTTTTCCCTCATTTTCTTGTTCACCATAAATGCCGTACCATTGGTTCCCTGTTTGTTTCCCCCGCATAGTATGTATATGCTAAAGTTTTTCTTCTCAATTTTTCCTTCTTTCTTCCATCGTATTTCCTGTAGGGCTAGGATTTCTAGTTCGTATTTTTTCATTTCAAGGGCTATTTCTTGCATCTTACCTACTGCTAGCATGGTTCTAATATTCCAAGATCCCATTCTAATGGGTTTCGTTCTTTTCTTCTTATTGAGATTCTTTCTTTCTTTTGTGTGCGTTATTTTGTTTTCGTTAACCGTTTGCATTGCCGAGTCTGTTTCCAGTGGTACTATCTTTTGATTTTCATCAGCTGGTTTTTTGGGAATGTTTCTACTTTACCGTCTTTTCTCCATCTCCACTTTTCATTACCATCCACGGTTAATCCATTGTAGTCCCTTTTAACATTTCTCCCCATGTCTCTTAATTCCTTACACTTTGCTCCTATTTCCTTCTGAATATTTCTTTCTAAGACTGTCATATCTTGGCTTATGAAAATCTTCTCCCCTTTGATATGTCTCAATTTACTTTTCTTCTTCATCACCTTATTTTTTTCTTCTATACTTTCCATTTTCAATAGACAGGTTCTGTCTCCCAGTTTAACTGCTTTCTCTATTTTTGTTCTCTTCCAAGTGCTGTTTGATGAAGTTTGTCATTTTTTCTTTTAGTGCAGCTTCAGCATTCGTATCTATTTTTAGACCCGTTATTACTAGGTTATTTTGCTTCATTTCTTTTTCACACCGTTCTACCCTAATTTTTTTCTTCCGTTCCGTCTTCCGTTTTTTCCTTTGCGATTTGCAGCTTTTTTGTTGGGTTTGCGGGAGATACTGATTCTCTGTCTTTTCTCTTGCGATATTCGATCAGAGGCTCGTCCCTATCCAGCTCCAGCTTTATTATTTTTTTTGCCTATATAATATAATATACCTAGTTTAAATTACGTACTATTTCTTAAATATATACAGTTTTTATAACTACTAGCTTACCAAATAACCGCGAAAAGAGTTAATTTCGGACTATCTCCTCAGAAAATTAACCCCTATCGGTTCTCAGTATGTTTTTATTTTTTTTTTTAATTATCTATTCTCTAATTTTTTTATATATTTCTCATGTATTCTTACAAAAAAAATTCTAATAATGATTGAAATTTTACTAACCGTTCCTTTGGAGCTTTGAATCCCATCTTTATATCTCCGCCAACACTTACAACGTAAAGGTAGAATGTTTTGACACAAAAGTACTAAGTTTTATCACTATTCACTAGTGTTGCCCAAAATCGGTCTTGGTCTTGCAGTCTTGGTCTTGTTCTTGCGTTTTCGCAAGACCAAGACCAAGACCAAGACCGCCTAATTTTAGCAAGACCAAGACCAAGACTTAGCATGCAAGACTTAAGCAAGAACAAGACTAAGCCTGCGAGACTCTCGCGTCTTGCGGTTAGAACTGAAAGTCGTTTTAGGGAGTATATAGGAGAATAAAATATTTTGCACATCTTTAACAGCAGACGATTTCTTTGCCCTGAACTTAATTGTCCAGGTTTTTGGTACGAGTGTACCAATCAAACTGTGTTTTTAAATACATATTTTCTTAACATTCTGTTTTTTAATTCATTCGTTTATGTTGGATAATAAAAAACTTGGTACTTTTTTAACTAGCCATGTTTTTCATCAATGCAGGGTGTTTTAAATAAGTATGGTAACCTTACAGGGTAATTCAGCACGAAAAATAATGACAGTTTGATTTGATTTATAAACATAGGTATGTCCTATTAGAGGTAAAATTCAATAGCTACACTTTGTACATGAGTTTTTTCATGAACACAATTATTGGATATTGAGAAGTTAATGAATTTATCTCCATAAAGTATCATGACGTTGGGATTCAAAATGAAATAGGTAATGAATACAATGTTAATAAATAATTATTAAGTACTAAATAAGTTTATACAAAACAGTTGCCTCTATAGAAAATCACATGTGATAAAAACAGAAGTAATGTTACTGTTAAAATATCAACATCCATTTTATACATACAAAGGTACTATACTAACCATCTATCAAAAATAATAGTCTATTCTTTAAAAAATGAACAATAAGTTTCGTTGTTTGAAAATAAATGCCATTATTTTCGGCGACAGCCACAAAAGTCGCCTGCTTAACCATAAAATAGATAATGTTACCCATTATGTGTAGGCTATCTGTTACAAAGAAATTTAAACCCATATTTTTTTAATCAATCGCCGAACAGAACAGATAATGCACACGAATAATATACAGTTTCAACAATACAATATAACACACAAGTCGCCTGCTTGATCGCAAAATAGATTATGTAAAATATTTGCTACAAAGAAATAATTTAAGCTCATTTCTTTAATCAGTCGCCGAATAGATAATGAACACAAAAATAATAAACATATATGTTTAATAATGTATTGTTGGAAAGATCACTAAATAATATGTATTACCGATTCGGCACTCCAGATTGTAAGGAAAAATTCACTAAGGGCAATAATAAGTTTTAATGACCTTGAAACCGAAATTCACAATCATGTACTTAGTGAAGTATACCATAAATTATCTCAGCAATTAGAATAGAGCCCCAGTTGATTTCTTCAGAGGTGGACAGTATCGTATTGAGTTCAAATTGATGAAAATGTCAAAATCTCTAAAAAGAGCACTTTGTGAGTTTCACCTCTAATAGGAGGGTATGTCCGCAAATGCTTCGTTTCCGAAATAGGGGTATTAAAATTTTTCTTACAAACTGAGGTTTTATTTATTGCTCTAAAACCGGTTGAGATATGCAAATGAAATTTGGTGAGTTTTGTGAGGTAGTTATTGCGCATTTTTGACATACAATTAAGAATTTAATATTCACCATTGGCATGCATACGTAAAAGTCATGCATACGTCATTTTAACATGATTCGTTAGAATTACCCCTTAAAGTTTGCCATACTTATTTAAAAACACCCTGTATTAATGAAAAACATGGCTAGTTGATAAAATACCTAACTTTTTTGTTATACAACATAAGCGAATGAATCAAAAACAGAATGTTAAGAAAACATTAGACTATAGTTGGGTTTTAATTTCAGTATTTTATATGCTAGAATATTCCACAAAATAATGCGAACTTTGAGAAAAAAACACAGTTTGATTGGTATACCCGGTATCCGGTATACAATGACACTTTACCTGTCTAGCAACAATATTTTTCCAGCGATATTGTTAAAGAATACGGCTATATAGCCTTATATATAAGGCTAACAAGTGAGATATTGAAGAGTAAGTTTCACTCTGCTTGTGAAGCAGCTGACGTGCCATAAAATCTGAAACCCATACTGGTCTGTCCAACCCAACGTAGTGAATAAAAATTAAAATTGGCATACTGTGCAGATCTGTCACCGAATTGAATGCTTTTCAAATCACAGATAGTGAATAGCAAATACACTAAAAAATGCATGTTTCTAATAAACTTTAGATAGTTAGAATATGGACACGGATCACTTACACCGTGAGTTCAAACCCCACCCGGTGTCAGATATTTATTAATTTGGATGGTTTTTCCTATGGCTATGATATTCAATCTTAAAATGTACCTACTCTGTTACGTTGTTCTAAGATATGCAATATGCTAATGGGCAGAGACTGCGAGACTTGCAAGACTCTTGCTGCAAGACCAAGACCAAGACCAAGACCAAGACCGGGAGCGCAATACCAAGACCAAGACCAGGTGTACTGCCGCAAGACCAAGACCAAGACTATCTAAGTCTCGTCTTGGTCTTGCATTTGGGCAACACTACTATTCACTAATTACTGATTATGTGTAATGTTTTTTGCCGAACAAAAACACCATCAAAAATACATAGATTTTTCTTAGGACCGTAACAGCAACCCTTGCACTTTCATAAACGTCCCATTTTCGTAAAATTGATAATATTAATAATAAAACTCACGTTTTTGAACGCATTCAAATAAAGTAAATAAAATCAATCAATCAATAAAATCAATCAATTCAAATAAGCTATAAGAATATGTAGATTAAATTCTCTAAGATCCCTTAGCCCAGCCGCACACCAAAGAAACATGAAACGAAAAACATGTTTCATGAACCTAAGACACTGTTAAACAAATCTCAAAGTCCGCCTACCAATGAAACGAGTGTGATTCATGTTCATGACACATTTTTATTTTCGGAGAGTTTCATAAATGGGCGGACGTTTATTTGTTTAGCACTGTTTTATTTCCATGAAACGTAATTTACGTTTCATGTTTCTTTGGTGTGCGGCTGGGCTTAGAGAGGTGTTTGCTCGTAAATAGAGGTTTCAATTCAAACAGCTATACCTCGCTAAATATTCACTGTAGAGACAATCTATGTACAGGGAAATTTTATTTATTAAAAAAGCTACAATTTAGTACTTTATAATTTTTTTCGTATCTCTAGTATTTTCGGAGATATTTCGAAGAAAATGGTAAAAAATACGAAATTGCAAAAAATCAATTTATTTCTAAACTCCAATTTTTTTAAAATTAGGCCTTTCAAATAGGTCAAACTTTTTGGGTGTATTGATAATGCATATATAAAAATAATTACAGAAGGGTGGAGATCAATTTTAATTCGGAGGATAGTCAGGGGGTTGTTTTCAATGATTTTTTCGTAGAAAAAACTAGGTACTAACATTATTTTGCTCATAAGTCGCTTAATTTTTAACGTCTAATTATATACTTGAAAAAAGATCCTGTACGTTTTTCTCGAAAAATGCAAAGTTTTCCCGTTATTTGGCTTTAAATACTTCAAATTATGCATTTGAAGAAAAAAGCTATCATTTAACATGCCGTATCTAGGTTTGTGTTGGTCGTAGAAAAATTATAAAAAAAGGATTTTATTTGTGGTTCTAAAAGATACAATTTTAACATCTACGGTTTTTTTGATTAAATGCATATTTTTCGAGTTATTCTGAAAAAACCCTCTGAGTTTATTCGATTTATTTGTCGAAAAACTGTTACTTTCAACCGCGAATAACTCGAAAAATATTAGTTTTACGAAGAAAACGTAAAGAACATTTTTTTCTTAGAATTATTTTTTCCATCGATTTACATGGTTAAAATGTAACGAAGAATTCCCACCGAGATAAGATGGCAACCACCCCAAGGTTTTAGCGTACAGTGGCATGATATAGAAAATGATCCATGCGCTATTCCCTACCTTCTGTGAGAATTTCAAGTAAATCCATGCTGGACGAAAAAATTGAGAGCCAAAATGCTTCATTTCTTGGCCTATTAAGTTTCATCTTTCATCGATAAATAATACTGCTAATGTTTTTACTTACATTACGTTTTAATTTTAGTTGAAGTTGCTAAAACAAAATGGAAAAGTCTAAGGGACAATTTTAGGGCAGAACTAAAGAAAAGTATTAAAGGGAAATCTGAGAACGATGGCGAGAGTCCGATTGTCTCCAACTGGGTGTGGTTTCAAAAATTGCTTTTTCTAAAGGATCAAATGCTTTCAAGAAAAATGAGTCTTCAAAGGTCTACTGTCACTCCCGGTTCAGCCTACGTACTGACAATGAATGAAGGTTTGCAAGAAGATGACACTTACGACGATAGCAATAGCGTATATCCTATTAAAACTGAGATTGATATTGACAATTCGGAAATAGAAGACCAATCTTCATATACAGATCAAGAAACACCAACCATATCAAGCAGTATGTATGGTACGAAAAGGAAAAGAGATGAAGATGGGATTGAATCTGAATTATTGAACTTAGAAAGAAAGAAAATCCAACTTATCCAAACACAACTAGCTCACTCTTACGATAATCAAAAGTTGAAACCTGAAGATGATTTACATCACTTTTTATTAAGTCTTTATAAACCTTTAAGTGATCTACCAAATCATCGTCAGATGTATCTTCGCATTAAAATACAACAATTGATATATAACGAAATGATCGATGCAGATCAATCCAGAGAGCAAATTAACGCAACGACGAGTTAACAAAAGTATATATGTTACAGTTCAAGTTGATTCTCAGTTAGAGTTGACTCCAACTAGTTGAAGTCAACTCCAACTGAAACGAGCAGTATAAGTTGATTTTAAAAATTTAAATCAACTTTTACTAGTTGGAGTTTACTCTTCCTGGATCGATTCAGTAAATGTTGATTATACGAGAATCGCAAGTGCATTTTTGATAAGTGTGCCTTTCTTTGTTTTGACCGTTTCAACTACTTATTAGTATAGTCTGTAACGTCGCCCCCGTTAGGTAAATTATTCTGATTGGATTTTTTGCACAAACTTCTCAAAGAAATACATCCATATAACAATCCTTATAACAAATACACAGGGTGTCACGCGGTACCGCGGTCGAAAAATTGTTAACCAATTTTTGTTAACCAAATTCACAAAAATAATTTTTATCTACTCTATCTCATATTATGTAAAAATGTAAAGGTTTTATTGTGTGAAAATTGTAAATATAGGTAGCAGTACATGAAGAGTTTAAAGTGTGTCTGAAGTAACAATGTATTTTAAATGGGTTTTACTTTTTGGCACTGTTTTTTAGCACACTTTCATATAATTAAACATCCTTAACCCGGGAGTAGTCGCGCTCACTTCTGTAACGTCGATAGTCGCGTGTGAGATTCTATCTCAAAATACGAATTTAAAACAAATTTTTATTTTGTACTATTTTTATCTACTTTTTATATTGAAAATATATATTTCTAACAATTTTATTAAAAAAACTTGTGTTAACGGCCACCTGCCAACATCGGCCACCTGTCCTAACGGCCAGTTTAAAAATTTCCCAAACCAATTATATGAAATGTAGACTACAAAAACTGGCAATACCGTCCACCTTACTATATCGGCCAATAATTCTTTCATTTTTAGTGGCCGTTACTGACAAATTTTACTGTACAGTAAAACCTATGTTAATGGCCACCTGCCAACATCGGCCACCTGTCCTAACGGCCAGTTTAAAAATTTCCCAAACCAATTATATGTAGACTACAAAAACTGGCAATAGCGACCACCTTTCTATATCGGCCAATAGTTCTTTCATTTTTAGTGGCCGTTACTGACAGGTTTTACTGTATTACGAAAAAGGATGAAATGTGAGATTCTATCTAACGGCGCGACTACTCGCGGGTTAAAGCTAATTGGCTCTCCCCAAAGCCATAAATTCCACAAAAAAAAGAAGAAGAAAAGAAAAAAAAATCCTACGCATTACTACACCATTCCTCGAGGCACTTACGAAATTTTTTTAAAATTGCAAAATTTTTCATCAAGTTATCGCGATAAAGGATAAAAATTGAGATTCTATCTCACCGCGCGACTACTCGCGGGTTAACTTTCGCCTTCGGGAGGAAATCAGACACGCCCTTAAAACAACAACTGAAATGCTCACAAAACAGCGACCACGGAAGCAAAGATGGATGATAGAGGAAATATTGGATTTAATGGATGAAAGAAGAAAATGCAAACAGCACAAAGCAATGTACAAAGCACTAAATAGAACCATTAAACAAAAAATAAAAATTGCAAAAGAAAAATGGATAACAGAACAATGTGAAGAAATCGAAAACTTATATAAAAACATATGATGACTTCCATCTGTATAAGAAACTCAAGGAATTCACAGGCACGACATACTCACAAGGACCAAATAATCTAATCAACGCAGAAGGCAAACTGATTTCAAGCCCTGAAGAACAAATAAACATGTGGGAAGACTATATAAAGGAACTCTTCTATGACATCAGAGAACCTTCTACATTAAATACCGAAAACGACGAAGGTCTTCCAATACTAAAGGCCGAACTGGAATATGCTCTACGTCAACTAAAAAACAACAAATCTGTAGGAAAAGATGAAATACCAGCTGAGCTATTGAAGTTAATCAACGAGGAAAACTTAGACCTTCTTCTTGGACTATTTAATAATGTTTACAATACAGGGACTATCCCTAAAATATGGCTTGAATCAGTCTTCATACCACTGCCTAAAAAGAATAACGCCAAATTATGCCAGGACTTCCGCCTTATAAGTCTATTAAATAACATTCTGAAGCTTTTCTTGCGTATCATACAGAACAGAATATATTATAAAAAATGTGATGAGGTCACCGGTCAAGAACAATTTGGCTTCAGGAAAGATATGGGGACACGAGAAGCAATATTCTGTCTTCAAACTCTGGCACAAAAATACAAAGATCAGCAAGCAGACCTTTTTATCTGTTTCATAGATTTTGAGAAAGCGTTCGATAGGGTGAAGCACAAGACCTTGATAGAAAGATTGAATGACATCGGAGTCGACAAAAGAGATTCTAAAATTATAAAGGCTATTTATTGGAATCAGACAGCACTCATAAAGACCAATGGTAATACGTCAACGCCAATTGAAATACAACGAGGTGTTAGACAGGGTTGTGTGCTATCACCCATACTTTTAACGTCTACTCTGAGGTAATATTTGCGAACTCTTTATCGCACCCTTCAGAAGGAATCAAGATAAACGGTCAGAGAGTAAATAACATCCGCTATGCAGATGACACAGTATTAATGACTGATTCGGACCATAGTCTGCAGATACTGTTGGATAGGGTTACTGAGAGTTGTGAAAAAATGGGGATGAAGATCAATACTGCGAAAACCAAAGTTATAAGAATATCAAGGAACAAAAATTTACCTCTTCCAATAAATATGTGAAACACCAACAGCTTGAATACGTAAGCCAGTACAAATATCTTGGTTGCTGGTTCAACAATCAACTTGATTAGAAACAAGAAGTCAAGAGCGAGAATAGAGGTAGCCCGACAGGGGTTTATCAAAATGAAAAGCTTATTCTGTAACAGTAGCATTAATATCAGCCTTAGATGTCATTTTCTGCATTGCTATGTGTGGTCAATACTTTTGTATGGAACGGAGGCCTGGACACAACACAACACTGATGAACAAGTTGGACGCCTTTGTACTCTGGATTATAGAAGAGACTAGAAAATACCTTGGACAACCCACACCACCAACGAATATGTTCTGAGGAGAATAGGTACAGATAGGGAACTGCTAAAAATCATTAAAGTCAGAAAAGTTAGCTACCTGGGACACAAAATGAGAAACTAAAAGTACCGCCTCACGCAACTGATCATCCAGGGTAAGAGTGAAGGAAAACGGAGTTCCGGTAGGCGCCAGATTTCATGGTTTAGAAATATCAGAAACTGGACCGGCCTTGATTTAACATCTTTGTTTAGAGCCGCATTGGACAGAGACAGATTTGCCAGTGTAGTCGCTAAACTGCACTAAAGGAGAAAGCACCACAAGAATAAGAACTTTCGACTTGTCATGGTGATGACATGTGAGCTATAAATTACAAAAAAAGTTTTGACAGTTTTGTGGTTTCACAGAAGTTTGAATTTTTAAATGTCAAAATGGTGAAATGGTACATCTCACTCGCACTCACATTGATAGCTGCGTCAATACGCTCCTAGCGCTCATTGTTAATAATTAATAATAACCGCTTAGTAATAAAATAATAACAAAAATTTCTTCAGTATCTTGTAGGGGGCTCGTTAAAATTTTATTTGGTGACTTTCGGACTTTCATAATAATAATTTTTAACTGAGTTATTAAGCCTTGAAAATGGTCATTTTCGTATTTTGCAAATTTTAAATCGCGTATAACTCGAGAACAACAAAATTTTACAGAAAAATCACAAAAGACCTCTTTTGCTCCGAATGACCCAAATGATGTAAAGAAAATTGTCCTAAATAAACAAAAATGTCCTAAATTTTTTTGTGAGTTTGTTTAAAAAAATTGTTTAAACAATTTTTCGACCACAGTACCATCTGACACCCTGTGGATTCGTTATAAGGACCTCTTTTTTAGTAAGTTTGTGCAAAAAAATCGAACTAGAATAATTTAATTAACGGGAGCGACGATACAGCCTAGACTAATTTTAACATATTCAGTAACATTTAATTTCTAGAATCGGCTGTTTGTGTGAATCAGAATCAACTTTTACTAAATGGCATTGGGAAGAGTATACTTTTCCTAGTTGGAGTCTACTTTTACTAGTAAATATTGAATATAAATCTTCATTTTATATTTATAATCAACTTTTACTGAAACCAGCCGTTAGAGTTGACTCCAACTAGTTGGAGTCAACTCCCACTGAATAATCAACTTGAACTGTAACGTATATATTTCAATCAGTAGATAATAAATAGACGGCCTTAGTGTGACGTCACGGCCAACTGCGGCTATATTCAGTGTTATTATTACTTTCCAAATAAAGATTGTAAACACGTTGAAAAGATAGAGTTTACCGAATCTCAAGACTTTTATTAGTGTAAAGTTAAAATTTTGCTTCCTGTGCTATTATAGTGTTTTTTTAATTTCACTATCTTAATTCGGTCTCCTAAACCTTACTTCACTCATACATACATTTTATTGCTATTTATATAAAACATAATGCTTTATTATTTACACAACCTTGTAAAATTGTTATCGTTACTACAACAATACTTACATATTGCAAAAAACGGAAATATTCTCTGTAAAAACTGAAAAAACAATAAAAAAATACAAATTTGCCACACTAAACAACGTTTGTTTGGAAATGTTTGGAAAAATCTGACATTATGTCAATAAAAATTGACACCACGCCATCACTCCGGCCGTCTATTTGCTACGAAGCATTATAATAATTTATAGTTTTTCAATATGGTCCAGGTTGTAATGCCGCTCTCGTAGGCGTATTTCCGTTTGCGTGTTCATTTAACGACAGCGCGGTTTTGAAATAGACATGGAAACGGCAACACGTATTTGGTTCCTAACAAGTGTTGCTTTGAAAGAGGTTTGTACCGAACTGCGAACTACGCACGGGTTTGTACTGAAACATGCGGCGTTAGAATACTATACACCAGTGCACAGTACTAATTCTATATTCGTTAATTCGTTTCATGTGTTTCATCAATTTTCAAATAAATATACAGGGTGTTTCATTAATAATTGTCCATACAGTAACTGGAGAAACCTTAGCACAAAATACGTAGATTTAACCTAAAACACCTAAATAAAATGTAGTTCCTTACTGAGTTACAGGGTGTTTTATCTAAAAATTTAAAAACTATTTTTGCTCGGCATTTTAAAACTATTCGACGTATCCTTTTCATACTTGGCAGGAAGTATAGGTACTGTACACACTACTAAATTATGTTAAACAGACGTTTGTGCCTATTACCAGAGGCGTACAACGGGGGAAAGTGAATGGTTGACCCTTTCCAAATTCTACGCCACTGGCGAAATTGCTATTTTAGTTCAATTTTTGGATTCTCCAATACTTTCTATGAAAATAATATACTCTTCATTCGTATCGATAAAGTCATTAGTTTTCGAGATCTTTTAAGTTAAAAATGAAACGACACGGTTATTTTGATTAATGTATTGTGTCGCTTCATTTTTAATTTCAAACATCTCGAAATCTAATCATTTTATCGTTACGAATGAACAGTACATTATTTACATAAAAAGTATTGCAAAATCAAAAATTTACACTAAAATAGCAATTTCGTCAGTGGCGTAGAATTTGGGAAGGGTCAACCAGTCACTACCCCCTGTCGTATGCCTCTGGTAGTAGCTAGAAAAGTTTATTTATCTTAATTTAGTAGGGTGTACAGTACCTACACTTTTTGCCAAGTATGATAAGGATACGCCAAATAGTTTTAAAATACTGGGTACAAATAATTTTTAAATTTTAATCATATGAATCATTTTAATCAAAATAACTGTGCCGTTTCATATTTAACTTCAAATATCTCGAAAACTAATGACTTTATCGTTACCAATGAAGAGTATATTATTTACGTAGAAAGTATTGGAGAATTTAAAAATGGCACTAAAATAGTAATTCCTCCAGTGGCGTAGAATTTGAGAAGGGTCAACCATTCACCATCTCCTGTCGTACGCCTCTGGTAGGAGCTAGAAACGTTTGTTTATCGTAATTTAGTAGGGTGTCTAGTAGTCGCACTTTCTGCCAAGTATGAAAAGGATACGTCGAATAGTTTAAAAATGCTGAGCAAAAATAATTTTTAAATTTTTAGATAAAACACCCTGTAACTCAGTAAGGAACCACATTTTATTTAGGTGTTTTAGGTTAAATCTTCGTATTTTGTGCTAAGGTTTCTCCAGTTACTGTACGGACAATTATTAATGAAACACCCTGTATTTGTGTTTTCTACTACAAAAATTTTTATTATTTACAAATCTACTCTTTACTACCAATACTTTCTATATACCAATTTTATGCAAAATGGCATATTATATATACCAAAAAAATATTATTCGGTGGATCTATGTAAACAAAACATAATTTCGCAACATCAAAGGTTCCTTCTTTTCAACGAAAACTTTTCGTTTATAAATTCGCAAAAGTGTATGTGTTATTGCGTTGCCGCTCCTGAAATATCTAGAGGCCACCTAGCGATGTATTCATATGTAGTTTTGTCTTCTGAATCCAAATCTGAAAACGGCATTTCGCTATCTCTAACCATCTTCGAGATATCCGGCCTCAAAGTCGTCATTGTGACGTCACAAGCCTCCTTTAAATTGTCATTTTCTTCCGACATAGAAACGTCAACTCTACTTTGTTTTCGTTTGACGCAACTAAACGTCAACATAATATTGAAATATTAGATATAAATTTTATTTATTTATGTTAATGTAATGTTAAATTACACTTCACTATTTTTAAGGAAAACTGTTTATTTTGTTTATTTTTATCAGATATCAAATCTATATTATACTTGGTATGTCAAAAAATATGAAGTTCGATCAATATTAAAGTGTCTTTATTTTTGACAATATTGAAAAGTGTTATTATAAAAAGTTGTTTGGAGTTAAAAACTATGTTCTAATATGCAATTACTTGTACATCCTTCGAAAGATAAAAAAAATATTTGAAAATTTTTCTCAAAATAGAATACCAATATCATTTTCATTAATAACTCTTTTATTATTAATTTTACGAAGAAAAGTTATTCTTCATAAAAAGATCTATGTATATAAATCCCGTTCACAGCGTAATACGCCTTAGGGTTCCCGTTCGCCAAGCCTGTCTATTCTGCCAGTCTTCTTCAAAAGATCTGCATGGTCTAAAATCTAAGATGCAATCATCATATATCACATTTTATCAATTTTATTCGAGGTATGTCAAAAAATATGAATTTCGCTCGAGAGTAGAGTACCTTTATACATAGTTCACAATATTTAAATTAGGATATAATTGCATATTAAAACATAGCATTTAATACTAAACAACTTTTCATAATAGAAATTTTCTATATTATGAATTTAAATACGTAAATAAACAAAGTTTTCGTTATGACAATGCTCGCATTTTCAGCTTGTTATTTATAAATTAGTTTATAAATTTTCTACTTTAAAAAAATTTTCAAAAAATTAAGGTAGTACCGAAATGTTATCTTTAAAAAACTATTATGATACGTAAACATTTTTTTGCAACGCACAATAATACTTTAATGTTGCTTATTAAAAAAGCTACAATTTAGTATTTTATAATTTTTTTCGTATCTCTAGTATTTTCGGTGATATTTTGAAGAAATTGGTAAAAAATACGAAATTGCAAAAAATTAATTTATTTTTAAACTCCAGTTTTTTTAAAATTAGGCCTTTTAAATAGATCAAACTTTTTGGGTGTATTGATAATACATATATAAAAAGAATTACAGAAGAGTGGAGATCAATTTTAATTCGGAGGATAGTTAGGGGGTTGTTTTCACTGATTTTTTCGTAGAGAAAAGGTACCGACGTTATTTTGCTCATAAGTCGCTTAATTTCTAGCTAGAAACTTTTTTTCTTTTTTTTGAAACGTCTAATTATATATGTACTTGAAAAAAGATTTTGTAAGTTTTCCTCGAAAAATGCAAAGTTTTCCGTTGTTTGGCCTTAAATATTTCAAATTATGCATTTGACGAAAAAAGTTAACATTTAACATGCCGTATCTCGGTTTGTGCTGGTCGTAGAAAAATTTAAAAAATATTTTATTTGTGTTTCCAAAAGATACAATTTTAATACCTACAGTTTTTTTGATTAAATGCATATTTTTCGAATTATTCTCAAAAAACCCTCTAAAAAAGTCAATTTTTCCGTCGAAAAACTGTTACTTTCAACCGCGAATAACTCGAAAAATATTAATTTTACGAAGAAAACGTAAAGAACCTTTTTTTCTTAGAATTACTTTTTTTATCGATTTGCATGGTTAAAATGTAACGAAAAATTCCCACCGAGAGGGGATGGCAACCACCCCCAAGTTATTAGTGTACAGCGGCATGATATAGAAAATTATCCCTGCGTTATTTCCTACCTTGTGTGAAAATTTCAAGTAAGTCCATGGTGGACGAAAAAATTGCGAGCTAAAATGCTTCATTTCTTGGCCTATTAAGTTTCATCTTTCATCGATAAATAATACTGCTAATGTTTTTACTTACATTACGTTTTAATTTTAGTTGAAGTTGCTAAAACAAAATGGAAAAATCTAAGGGACAATTTTAGGGCAGAACTAAAGAAAAGTATTAAAGGAAAATCTGAGAATGATGGCGAGACTCCGCTTGTTTCCAACTGGGTGTGGTTTCAAAAATTGCTTTTTCTAAAGGATCAAATGCTTTCAAGAAAAATGAGTCTTCAAAGGTCTACTGTTACTTCCGGTTCAGCCTACGTACTGACAATGGATGAAGGTTTGCAAGAAGATGACACCTACGACGATAGCAATAGCGTAGATCCTATTAAAACTGAGATTGACTTTGGCAATTCGGAAATAGAAGACCAATCTTCATATACAGATCATGAAACACCAACCATATCAAACAGCATGTATGGTACGAAAAGGAAAAGAGATGAAGATGGGATTGAATCTGAATTATTGAACTTAGAAAGAAAGAAAATCCAACTTATCCAAACACAACTAGCTCACTCTTACGATAATCAAAAGTTGAAACCTGAAGATGATTTACATCACTTTTTATTAAGTCTTTATAAACCTTTAAGTGATCTACCAAATCATCGTCAGATGTATCTTCGCATTAAAATACAAGAATTGATATATAACGAAATGATCGATGCAGATCAATCCAGAGAGCAAATTAACGCAACGACGAGTTAACAAAAGTATATATGTATTTCAATCAGTAAATAATAAATAGACGGCCGGAGTGTGACGTCACGGCCAACTGCGGCTATATTCAGTGTTTATTACTTTCCAAATAAAGGTTGTAAACACGTTGAAAAGATAGAGTTTACCGAATCTCAAGACTTTTAATTAGTGTAAAGTTAAAATTTTGCTTCCTGTGCTATTTTTTATGTTTAATTACTTATAGAGTTTTTTTTTAATTTCACTATCTTAATTCGGTCTCCTAAACCTTACTTCACTCATACATACATTTTATTGCTATTTATATAAAATATAATGCTTTATTATTTACACAACCTTGTAAAATTGTTATAGTAACTACAACAATACTTACATATTGCAAAAAACGGAAATATTATTTGTAAAAACTAAAAAAACAATAAAAAAATACAAATTTGCCACACTAAACAACGTTTATTTGGAAAGGTTTGGAAAAATCTGACATATATGTCAATAAAAATTGACACTTCTACGCCATCACTCCGGCCGTCTATTTGCTACGAAGCATTATAATTTAGTTTTTCAATATGGTCCAGGTTGTAATGCCGCTCTCGCAGGCGTATTTCCGTTTGCGTGTTCATTTAACGACAGCGCGGTTTTGAAATAGACATGGCAACGGCAACACATATTTGGTTCCTAACAAGTGTTGCTTTGAAAGAGGTTTGTACCGAACTGCGAACTACGCACGGGTTTGTACTGAAACATGCGGCGTTCGAATGCTATACACCAGTGCAGAGTACTACGTCTCTATTCGTTTCAGGTGTTGTTTAGATATTATATTAATTTGCATTTCTACAAAAATCATTTTCAAATAAATATATTTGTGTTTTCTACTACAAACTTTTTATTATTTACAAATGGATTCTTTACTACAAATACTTCCTATATACAAATTTTATGCAAAATGGCATATTTAACCCAAAAAATATTATTCGTTGGATCTATGGAAATAAAACATAATTTCGCAACACCAAAGGTTCCTTCTTTTTATTTATAAATTAGTTTATAAATTTTCTACTTTAAAAATATTCGAAAAATTAAAGTAGTACCGAAATGTTATCTTTAAAAAACCATTATGGTACGTATACATTTTTTGAAACGGACAATAATACTTTAATGTTCTATTAAAAGCATAATTTAATTTTAGCTGAACAATTTGTGATTAACTAGGAGCTATTAAATAGGAGCTATTTGTGGTAAACAGTTGAAATCTTTGATATTACGAAATTATGTTTTGTTTTCACAGATCCAAGGAATGAAAATGTTTTGGTTAAATATGTCACTATGCTTGCATAAAATTGGTATATTATAGAAAGTATTGGTAGTAGCAAGCAAGCAAGCAATTTGATTCAACCCGACCTGTGGGAGATGTCCACCCTATCGAGAAAGTACATTCGGGTGTAACAATTCATTGGGGCGAGGTGTTTTGACCCGAGTAAAAACAGGGATCATCCCACCTCGCTCCAATGCCCCAGGCCATCCCTTTCCCCCCATAGCACACTGATGCGCGATGGGGGCACAACTATCGTAGCCAAATGCTCTTCACAATGGAATCCTGGGTAATAAGATTCCAATGTGGTGCCCTAATCGAATTACAAAACTAGGCCAGCGTGAAGCGCTCTATGCCTTTATCTTCTAGTTACTTATCCGCGGTACTAAAATTGCTTGCTTGGGCCTTAAGTCACTGTACCAAGCCCCACTGAGCTCGGTCCAATGGCTTGGTGCTCAAGAATTTTATGATTTTTGTGTTTTTCATGTTTTTTTTTTTGGTGGCTTACGCCTTTTTTTTGTTTTTTTTTTGTGTTTTTTGTTGGCTTGCGCCTTTTCCTCTATTTTCTTACTGGCTGACTTACCTGGTCGTGGTGTTGAACCTACGCTTGGTTTGCTTGTTTCTTCGGCACTAGGTGTTTCGAGCTACGAACTGACTACTACTTTCACTTTTACTTTTTCTTTTACTTTGTCCCTCTTTGTTTGCTTTATTCGATTTACTTTAATCCACTATTTGCTGTTTAGGACGTTTGTGCTTCCATCGGTGGAACGCATCGTACCCTAGCATCTCTCGCAGTATGTGACTTGGGTGGTGCGCCAGCTCCGCGAATTTGACCCTTGCTTTATCTGTCATCATTTCGGTGACTCTCACCTGTTGAAGTTCTCTGAGCAGGAATCTTTCTGCGACGTATCTTGGGATTCTGGCTGCTTCTCTTAAGCTGCTATTGTGGACCGCTTTTATCTTCTTTTTGTGGGTGTTGTATACTTGTCCCCATGCGAGAGGTGCGTATGTTAATACCGGTAATATTATGGTATTTATTAGTCTTAACCTCGTTTTTAGTCTTAATTTACTTTTTCTTCCTGTGAGTCCTCTTAATGTTGCTCTCGCCATGTTGGCCTTCTGTACTGTGGCTTCTACGTGTTTTTGGAAGGTTAATCCTTTGTCCATGATGACTCCCAGGTATTTAGCTTAATTTTTCCACTCGATGGGCTTGTTCAGCACCGTCAGCTGTTCTTCTGGCTGTTGTCTTCCTTTCTTATATAGTACCGCTTGCGTCTTTTCGGAGTTGATGGCTATCTTCCATTTTATACACCATTCCTCGATGTCTTCTAACGCTGTTTGCGGGTTGGTCACTGCGATGTCTACGTTTCTGTGTTTGGCCGCTATCGCTGTATCGTCGGCGTAGAGGCTCATTAGGGTATCTGGTGTTCTAGGTAAGTCAGTGGTGTATATTGTGTACAGCAGAGGTGACAGGACCGCTCCCTGCGGCACTCCAGCCTCCGGGCTTCCGAGCTCGAACAGGACTTGTCCTATCCGAACCCTGAAGCTCCGGCCGCCTAAGTACGAGGAGATTAGCCTCGTCATCGCTCCGCTGTACCCATAACCTCGCATTTTGTATATGAGCCCCTTGTGCCATACAGGAATGCTGCTCCAGTGTACTGCTTGTCGTTGAATCCAGCTGCTATGTACTCAGTTAATCTAAGTACTTGTAGCTCGCTGGAGTGCTCTGGTCTGAATCCGAATTGAGCTTCTGGGATTATCTCTAATCTGTTTGTTTCCGTTTGCAGTCTCCTGAGAATAATTCTTTCCACTATCTTGCTGATCGCTGGGAGTAAGCTGATGGGCCTGTAGTTCAGCGGGAATGTGTGGTTCTTGCCAGGTTTTGGGATCATGATGACATGGGCCTCTTTCCATCTGTTCGGGAATACTTTGTATCTTAATATCGCGTTCACTATGTTTGTAAAGTACACTATAGCTCTTATAGCCAAATACTTTAGGGCTCTATTTGTTATTTCGTCTAGACCAGGCGCTTTTCTCGGTGAACTGTTTCTTATATGTTCGTTGATTTCTTTCGGTGATGTTGGGGGAATGATGTCTTCTGGGTCCTCTGGTCCTTCTTCTTGCTCTTCGACTTCTTCCATGAAGTCTACGTCCTCGTCTTGGTGGAAGTTTAACCTGCATTCTCTTTCGAGTGTAGACCTCATCACCTCTGCTTTTTCTTCTATGGTATACACCATGCCGTTTTCTCCATGTAATGGGGGGATGGGTTTTCTGTCACTTCTCATCATTTTCTGGAGCTTCCAGACATTTTTCATGTTTGAGTCTAGCTCTTCCATCTCTTGTACGAAGTAGTATTGGTAGTAAAGGGTCGATTTGTAAATAATAAAAAATTTTGAATTATGTAGTAGAAAACACACACAAATGCATTTATTTGAAAATGCTTTTTGTACAAACGCATATTAATAGACAACACGTGAAACATAAAGGCGTATTCGTAGTACTGCGCACTGGTATGTAGCATTCCAATGCCGCATGTTTCGGTACAATACAAACCCATACGTAATTTGGAGGTTATCTCTTTCAAATCAACACTTATTTGGAACCAAATTTGTATTGCCGTTTCCGTGTCTATTTGAAAACGGCGCTGTCGTGAAATGAACACTCAAACGGAAATACGCCTCCCTTAGACAAAATGTTTCTGAATCGGTTTTTTTGTGGATTCTTGTTCAAAAATATCTCCTCTAAAAAATTCTTAAATTCTATTTCGCCTGGCGAAATTTTTGGATAATTGTTTGAACAATTTTTTTGCACAAATAAAAAAATCACTTTTTTGTCTGGAAAATATTTTTTAGGTTTTCTAGGCGATTTTAATCAAAAAAGGTCTGTTGTCCTTTTTCTATGAAGTTGATAGTTTTCGAGTTATTAGCGATTTAAAATCTGAAAAATACGAAAATACGCACTTTCGAGACTTGATAACTCCTATTATGTAAATTATTATTTTTGGGGTTGTCAAGTGCCAAATAGAAGTTTAAACATTCAGTTTCAAGATTATGAAGAGTAATCGTGGCCAATTTCAATTTAGACCGTTGTTTTTTAATTGTAAATACATAATGCGTGTCCACTTGATTTTTATTTTTCGCACTTGAATTATCCGCGTAATTACGTATAATATGCGAGAAAGACGCACCATATAGTGCGGCGCGTCACGGTGGCTTCAAACATGATCGACGCAGCTGAACGCGCATAATAATTAACAATTAAACAACAACTGTATAAATTTAAATAAGCTCCGTTTACCCTTCAGAATTTTGAAATTGAACTCGAAAACTATCAACAGAGAAAAATGACATAAAACCTTTTTAAAATGACTCAAAAATAAAAAAAAAATCCAGAGCGGAAGAAAGTGAAAGAAAATTAGGTGTTGAAAATTCTGGGAAAATTGTCAACCTGGTTGAAAAAAGATTACGAGAATTTTCCCTGAATTTTTAACACCAAGGTAATTTTCTTTTGATTTTTTAATTTTCTTAGGACGATTTCCAGAGTGGAAATCGAAACGTCAAACAGTGGTATTTAAGAAAGAAAAACGTGAGTATTGGAATTTGTTTAAGAAAATTGTTTAAGAGGAAACAGTAGCGATCAACAGGTAGCGAAAATGCGTTTTAAGATTGCGGCTGTAATTTTAAATATTTGTTCGAGATATTTGGCACACGTATTCGTAATATAATAAAGAATGGCGGTACAGAGCCCAATTTGAAAAATATATTAATATGTGGAAATTACTCTGTAATTAAATACAATATTAAAAAAACGAGCATGTACCGCCATTAAGAAGAACAAAAAAATACGCTTTTAAACAAAAAATTTTAGTAGTTCCAAAATGACACAAAATCTAGGCATCGGATAAAAAAGTTTATTTGAAGAAAGTGTATTTTTTGTTCTTTTCCAGAGTAATTTCCACATATTATTATATTTTTCAAATTGGGCTCTGTACCGCCATTCTTTATTATATTACGAATACGTGTGCCAAATATCTCGAAAAAATATTCAAAATTACAGCCGCAATCTTGGAACGCGTTTTTGCTACCTGTTGATCGCTACTGTTTCCTCTTAAACAATTTCTGCAAGTAAATTCATCCGGCACCCTTGTTTAAAGATGATATTTTTAGTAGGAATCCGCAAAAAACGGATTAACTTGGAGGAATACGATTAATGACTATGAAAATTTGTATTTTATTTCTGGGTAGTGATTTCTACTTTTTTAAGGAATTATCTTGTAATAGTAGGGGAGCAAAGTATGCTCCCCTACTAATTTGCAGTTACTCGAGCGTTATGGGGACCTATTGGGTTGTGACTATTAGGTCCTAAAATCGAAAAAAGTTAAGTAAAATTTTCCATTTGAGCGGGCGCCATTTTTTAATTTAATTTTCCATTTCCAATATTCGTTTTTTCTGATTATAGCGCCATCTATCCATAATTCGAAAAAATGTCTCGAATAAAAGTTGCTTATTTTTACGTAGAGAATCAATATCTGCAATAAAAATTTGGGGTCCCATTTAAGATTTTAAAGTAACCTCCTTCGTGGGCGGTCGTGATTGGTACCATTCGATAGATTTTTCAAAAACATTTTAAAGTGTATTTTGCAGTTTTTTGATCTGATGTTCATTTTGCGAAATATCGCGGGGTTTGTATTTAAAATTTTAAATTTACCCCCACTCCTCTCCATGTGGGGTCATGTTTAGTACCATTCGATAGATTTTTGAAAAATATTGAAGACGTATTTTTTAGTTTTTCGATCTTTTTTTTTTGTGAAACTTTTTGACTCTCCCATTTCCTTACGCTCAAATCGTCAGATTTTTGAAATATACACTCTTTGCATTGTACTTAACTTACCTTATCTTAATTTGACAGTTTCAAGTATTTTTAAGGATAGATTTTTTTCAAGCTCCCCTTAACGAACTTACCTGTGTTAAGAGCCAATATATTTGGTAGATGTACATCTGCAGGGTACCAGGTTTCTCCTCCTATGATAATCTGACCCGCTCGAGTAACTGCAAAAATCCCCGCTTGGGCTCCCCTACTTTTAACTTTTATATAAATGAAAATCTGATACAACAGCTCTCTTGATCTATTTGTATTGTGTGTCTAAAATATTAATTATTTTTATACCTATACTTTTTTATTTGTTTTCTATGTTCTGTATATTATTACTTTCATGATTGTTTTTTAGTAGTTAATTAAAATAAAGTTCAGCTGTTTACCGCTCTTTTATTTAATGCCTTCTTCTCATTATCGTGGATGAACTTGCATTTTTTTAACACTTATAAGTCCATAATAATATGTTACAAGCTTGTCTTTAAAAGTACCTGCATCTTTGTAACAATTTAGTCATTATCGGGAATTTTAATATGTTTACTTGACTCGTTTCGTTGGCGTGTTGATGAATATTGCAGGTAAATCTATACTCTGGAATGAATTAAACGATTTATTCATAACGCGTGAGGCTGCTTTGACGAATTCATAATAATTTATAATCATTTCGAGAAACCGATTTTTTTTTTGTAAAAATGTCCAATATAATTTGTATCTGATAAATATTAACACATTTTATTAGCTTTAAACTTTTTAGCTTAGTTTGACTAAAAATATATGATTTTCCTTATTATCTTCACTTCCAGGGCAATATATTGCGCATTATTCTAATGCGCTCTACTACTGTTATAGAAACTGAGTACAGAAACCTCAGAAGATAGAGTTATGGGTGCATAAGAAGATACAGCTATAAGTACTTCATGAGTAATCTCCTTAAATTGTTCCTAAAGATAATCCGTAAGATTATCTTTAGGACAGGGGTGTAACAGAGGCCCCCGCAGCGTGAAGGAGCTTGCGGGGGAGGGGGGGCAATCGCATAGGGGCCCCATCTTGTCATCTGATATTATGTAAAAATCTGTTATTGTTATATTTTACGTTGTTGGTTTACGTTGTTACCGTTGTTGTACGTTGTGTGTTTAAAATTAAAAACGTAAATTTCTAAATAGACGTATTTGCCAAGTGAATCATCTCATAATATCTAGAAACTTAATCCCTTCCGGCCTACCGAAATTTTATGGTAACGACAATAAACTATAATGCTTTGTACGTGACTATTAAAAAATTTGAGAATTGCAATTTGCCGAGTTTTAGAATAATATTTCTAAATCTAGAAATGGGTTTTCTCTTTAATCTTTACCTACGTTTAGTATTTCGATACAATTATCCAGAGGCGTAATAGAGGCTCCCGCAGCATGAAGCTTACGGGGGGCCCCAATATTTCAAGGGTCTTCTTGTTGTCTAATATATGTAAAACATGTGTTGTTATATTATTTGCATACATACGTGTTTTAAGCAGTGCAATATTGAAAAGTTGTCCATCCGAATTAATAAAATTGTAGATATATTCGCTGGTAGTAGATAGTGCACATAGAAAGTTGTTCATCTAATAGAATAATACTAATGTAATCATTTAGCAATTTTTGTTCTATTTTATTCTGTACCAATAAAGATGAAAAATGTAAGTCGTCATAAACAATGCATGAATTGAATACACCAATAGCTCAGTAAATGGCAGTTTTGGAGTGAAATTATCAGCGTTACGACGGACGAATTTGCTTGACAATTTGGATTTAGGTTCTAGTTACACTCCACTTCAAAGTTGGATTTATGCCGTTGGTTGCTTTTACTTCAGGGGGCAACACCCCTCCTTGGAGTGAAAAACATACTTTTAAAATAAGTCCGGAAATGTATAAATTGACTAATTATAAGCAACTTTTGTTCTTCTATAGAGTTTTTTTTGAGTTTATTAATGACAATTAATGTTTTAAAAATTATAAAAGTGATGGCTTTCAACCGTCAAATTAATATTTATAACAACTGTCTGTTTAATTGTACTAATTTGTACTTACATATATAAATTACAATAAAATTTTGGTTTTCAACAGTTTTATTCATGAAATAATCGCAAGTAATTGCACTCGATCTTTAAAATTAATATAGAATTTTTGCCCTCGTAAAGCTTTGACATAATTTCACTCGCCTTCGGCTCGTGAAATTAAAACTGTCAAAGTGTCACTCGGGAAAAATTCAATAATTTTAGAGATCTTGTGCAATTACTACTGATAATTCGGGTCATTCTGAGCAAAAATGGTTCCTTGTATTGATTGTGATGTTTCTCTAATATTGATTGTTGGCGAGTTATATGCGATAGGATTATTTATTCAGCCTTAAATCGCATTACCCTATTATCGCATTTTCAAATTTTAAATCGGGTATAACTCGACAACAATAAATTCTAGAGAAAAATCAAAACAGACCTTTTTTGTTCAGAATGACACAAGTTATCTAAAAAAAATTGTTGGAATTGAAAAAATTATTTATCTACTCTATGTCATATTATGTATAAGTTTTTAGTTTGTGAAAACTGTCATTATAGATAGTATTGCGTGAAGGGTTTAAAGTGTGCGTGAAGTAATGTATTTTAAATGGAATTTACTTTTTTTCACACTTTCAATGGGTTTTTTGGCACACTTTCATATAATCAAATATCCTTAACTTTCGCGTTGTCATGGTAATGACAATATGAGCAATGACTTACAACAAAACTTTTGACAGTTTGTGGTTTGAAAGTAGTTAGGATTTTTAAATGTCAAAGTTCTAAAAAATTGTAGAATAGAAATGAATTCCAGTGACGAAGAGTTACAGTTTTTTATTTGTTTATCGTAGATAAAATATTGTATGAAACTGCGCGTGAAGTCCTTTTTGCCGATGTATAGCACTCGCTCCAGTGTCGCTCGTGCTCTAAAAATCACGTGCGTTCGCAAAAAGCATACTTCAACATAAAGCAACTGTTTCATAAATAACTATTTTCTACAACCGTATCAAAAATGCAATTTTTAGCACTCCATACGAGCGTCAAAAATGCTACTTTAAGGCACTAGTGCTTTAAAATTTTTAAGGCACTGCAGTTCGTATTGACCGTATAAGCAATTTTGATGTAATGTCACAAAAATATAAAAATGGAATGTCAGTCAAGTTCAAGTAAAAATTTTTGTAGACATTGTCCTGTAATTACGTTTGTAGAAAAATATTGTATGATATGCGTGTTAAAAAGTACATTTTTAAGGCACTCGTGTGAATTGCAGAACTCGCTTCGCTCATTCTGCAAACTTTCACATGCGTGCCTTAAACGTGTACTTTTAACACTTCTTTCATAAATAACTATTATCTAAAAAACTCTAACATTAAGTAAAAACCACTTCTATGTAATTGGTATATTTATTAAAATTTAAAAAATCCCAATGGATTTAATAAAATGTGTCCAGTTCAGTGCAAAATTTTCAGGAAGCTAGGACAAATATACCCCGGACAAATAATCCCGGACAAAAAATCCCCACAAATTATCCCCGGACAAAAAATCCCCGGACAAAAAATCCCCACAAAAAATCCCCACAAATAATCATCATAAATAATCCCCGGACAAATAATCCCCGGACAAAAAATCCCCACAAAAAATCCCGGACAAAAAATCCCCACAAATTTTTTTGGACAAAATATCCCTACAAATAATCCCGGACAAAAAATCCCCAAGAAAATTTTTTGCTACCGAATAGTTCTCTTTGAAATTGCATTCACGGGAAAGTTTTCCCGTGAATGCAATCAACGCAAATATTTTTCATTCTCAATGCATGAGAGTTATAGCAATCGCCTTGAAACCAGTTTTCAGCACGAAAATAATGATTAGCAATTAAAATTAAGCATACATTGTAATTTCGATTACCAAATGTCGAATTCCAATTGTGAGTTTTTTCAAAAATCGTGGAAGATATGGGGAATAAGCTAAGGCTTTGGGAATCATGTTGTACTTATTGTCTATTCGTGATGATAACTGCTGGTCCTGAAAACGATAATCTTGATTGTAGTGCAAAAAATTCTGTTCCTTTTTGTAAGTTTAACGTCAAAAAGATTTAGTCATCATCATTATCAATGGCGTTATAACTTTTCCACCTTTTTCTAGGGCGACAGACTGCATCTTTCCACCTTTTTCTAGGCCGCCCTACAGACCTTTTCCCATTTGGCCTCTCCCCGAGAAACTATGTCTGGTTTGATTTATGGGTAAATTTTTAAGGTTTTTTTATGGATGCACACAGATCCTCAATTACGTTTTCTAAAACCTGATATCGAATATATCAATTAGTAATGTCCATAAATTTGTTCCCAAAACCACCAAAAAAGTCAAAATAATCGAAAAGCTTTGTATAACTTTCATGGCGATGCGCGGAACGGATTTTTTGCATTAGTATAATCAAGATTATTGTTTTCAGTATAGTTATCAGTTATTATCATGAATAGACAATGTTTTCAACAGAGCTATTCAAAGCAGAGTGATCAAAAGATTTAAGCCAATTACAACATGATTCCCACAGCCTTAGCTTATTTCCCATATCTTCCACCATTCACGGGAAACCTTTTAGAGAACTATTCGGCAGCAAACATTTTTTGGGGATTTTCTGTCCGGGATTTTTTGTGGGGATATTTTGTCCAAAAAAATTTGTGGGGATTTTTTGTCCGGGATTTTTGTGGGGAGTTTTTGTGGGGGGATTATTTGTCCGGGGATTATTTGTGGGGATTATTTGTGGGGATTTTTTGTGGGGATTTTTTGTCCGGGGATAATTTGTGGGGATTTTTTGTCCGGGATTATTTGTCCGGGGATTATTTGTCCGGACCCCCGTTTGAAGACCTATCGGTCCATCATCAGTGGATTTGAATACTTGCTAAATAGCCCCAGAACCAAACAATGGTTGAATTTATAATTCGATTTACATTATTATTAAACAGGCTAATATTAAACTAATAATATTAAACAGGCTAAACGCCGATGTTACAAGATATAACCTCCGGGAACATGGTGAAACCCTACCAGGAAACTTAAGCAACCATCTTAGACCAACGCTGACTACCAAGACTTGGTCTTTATGAAACATTTGTTTAAAAACATTTTTTCAACCATGGCATCGCCTAGTAACCTGTGGATTTGTTATAAGGACCTCTTTTTGAATATCCTTGTGCAAAAAAATCTAATCGAAATAATTTCGCTAACGGGGGCGACGATACACCCTGGACTATAGCGCGAATTGTTAACAATTAAAAATAACAGCTTTGTAATAAAACAATGACAAAGATGTCTTCAGGATCTTAAATGAGGGGTCTTAAACTTTGGTTTGGTCACTTTTTGACTTTCATAATAATAATTTTTAATCGAGTTATTAAGCCTTGAAAATGGCCATTTTCGCATTTTTCTAATTTTAAATCGCGTATAACTCGACAACAATTAATTTTACAGAAAAATGACAAGATACCTTTTTTGTTCAGAATGACACAATTTACCTAAAAAAATTTGTTAGAAATGGAAAAATTATTTTTGGGAATTTGTTTAAAAAAAAAATTGTTTAAACAATTTTTCGACCACGGCATCGCCTGGCACCCTATGGATTTGTTATAAGGACCTCTTTTTGAGTAAGTTTGTACAAAAAAATCGAATCGAAATAATTTCGCTAACGGGGGCGACGATACAGCCCGCTCTATAAGGAGTAAAAGTAAAATAATCGAAAATATCGGAAAAAAATATCCCCATTTAATCAAAAGTTGACCTGGTGTTGGGTTTTTCAAAAAAGGTTGTAGTTCCTGGTAATGCCTCTATTTTGTTTTCGTCCATATAAAAACTAAATTATGATATATCACTACTTATCACTAATTTTTGCAATTATGATATGTTAATTAGAAAAAATTCTAAATACATAATAGATTTACGAACTAATAATGTTGATATTACTAAAGTATGTTTAATTTTCTTGAAAAATAAAAATTATCTTTATTAGAAAAAAAAAGAAACGCCACTTTTATCGATATCATTATGTCGTTATATGTCATTTAGTAAATTGAAGATAAAAAACATTAACTGACTAGAAAACTAAAATTATTGTTATGTCTGCGAGATTATTAATCTATTCAAGAATGCCAATTATTTCAACATTTCGTTATTTATTCACCACGAAAGAAACATTATTTGAATAGATGTAGACCGCGCTGTTAAATGGTAATTATCTAATTGTATGTATTGAAAAGAACGGAACGTAACGTTCAGAAAAAAAATTATTTTGCCTTTTCAGTATAAAAATAATCTATAATCCATCTTTTGTATAGCGTACTATTCAATTTTTCAATGCATTAGCATTAACGTAGGGTAGGTACGTAAAAATATATCAAAAAGATCAATATCTACTCGTATAACATTTTTCTTTGACTATGTTTTTTTTATTATTACACTAGATTTGGAAATGCATGATAACATAATCTTTATGGCAGAAGATTACAATTATGTTTACATTTTTACTGTTTTATTATGACTGTTCAAAGCAAAAAATACAGAGTGGGTCAAAAGTCTGGAATCACCTAATTATATCTCAAATACAGTAGGAAAAATAAAAATACCCATGAACGAACATATAAAACACGCTGCATTTTCCTGTCACCGTGTCACACAAAAAATTGACCAACTTTATAATTTACTCTATACGGTAGATATTCCCACAAGAGTAAACACAGTAAACAGCACAATTGCTACATAACGCAGACGATACTGTAATAATGACTTCCAGGTTGGTTCCTTGCAGCATGTCAAAATTTACAAAACAATTTAAATGGTTTAGAGAGGAATGGTTAAAAATGTCGCGAGTTAAAGTAAATGGTATGGTTTGTTTAACAGTAAATGGATGAGTTCAATTAGTGCGGTCGTAAATATTATTAAATTTATCTCACCTGGCCCATTGTTAAGACCCACCCGGAGCGATAAGCCACCGAGGTAGACAGAGTTGGTCTTTTGCAATTAACACTGACTAGACGGTACTCCCATAATAAAGCCTGAAATAAATTTTACCTGAAACCGGGCCTTTTATACTATTATCGGTTAATCCAGGATGTTTATAGTGGTAACTAATTGAACTCAACCATTTACTGTTAAACATATCATAACAAATCTGCACATACCACATTTACGTTACGCAGGGATAGTGTAGCAACTGTGCGTAAAAACAATACCATCATACCCACAAGAGGGGCTGTTAAAAACGTAGGAGTGCATTTTAACAGCCGATTAAATTGGGAAACATATCTGGACAAAACGACTACAACTCAGACTAATATAAAAGAAAATGACATAAACCAAAAATCCAAATTAAGTCTACAAAATAAATTATTATTGTATAAATATATTCTAAAGCCTACAAAAAGGCTTTTGATAGAGTCCGACATGAACAAATGATGGAAGTGCTGAAGAGGACAGGGATAGGGATTGACGGAAAAGACCTGAAAATAATAGCTAACCTGTATTGGAATCAATCAGCAGTGCTCCGAATAGATGGAGAATATACAGATCACAGAGTGAGACAGGGATGCATAATTTCTCCGCTGATATTCAATCTGTACTCAGAGCACATTTTTGAAGAGGCTCTAAAATATATAGATGAAGGCATCTCAATAAATGGAGTCAAGCTCAGTAACCTGCGATATGCAGATGATACAATAGTGTTTTCCAATACCATAGAAGGTCTGCAAAACTTAATGAATAAAATAACTGAAACCAGTAGAACATATGGACTAGATATAAACACCAGCAAAGGGAGCGTTCAAGTATTACGTAACGCGATTTCTGACCCCCCTTCCCCCCTACGTAACGCACTCTAAATGGGCGTTTAACTATTGCGTAACGCAAATTTTAAAGATTTTTGACCCCCCCCCAGTCTGCGTTACGTAATACTTGAACGGCCCCACAACCAAGCTAATGATCATCATCAAGCAAAACATAACTGGAGTAAATCTGTATGTGAACCAAATGAGAATTGAACGTGTCTCACAATACAACTATTTGGGAACTATAATCAATGAGTCGTGGGACAATACTCAAGAGATTAAATGTCGCATCGGAAAGGCAAAGAGTGCATTATTGACTATGAGCTCTGTTTTCAAGAGCCATGACATCACTCTAAAAACAAAAATAAGGCTCCTTAAATGTTACGTGTACTCAGTGCTTCTATACGGAGTAAAAACGTGGACATTGAAGGCGGAAACTCTATCGAAACTTCAAGAATTTTGAGCTATGGTTGTACAGAAGGATCCTGAAGATACCATGGACAGACAAAATCACCAATGAAGAAGTACTACGGAGGATGAACACAACCGCAGATTTAGTCAACATCGTGAAGGGCCGTAAGCTGCAGTACTTAAGGCATATAATGAGAAATCAAGGCAGAAACGAGCTACTCCAGTGCATTTTACAAGGTAAAATTGAAGGAAAAAGGGCCCCAGGACGAAGACGAATATCCTGGCTTGCTAACCTGAGAGCGTGTTATAGAAAGACTTCAACACAACTATTCCGTATAGCAACTAACAAAGTCATCATAGCCAGAATGATCGCCAACGTTCGGAACGGACAGGCACCCTAAGAAGAAGATATTCTAAAGCCAGTTTGGACTTACGGTCATAATATGGAGTACAGCATATAATTCCTATTTACTCAAACTTCAATGTTTCCAATTTAAAGTTTTGAGACATGTTACCAATGCACCGTGGTATGTGCCCAATTATGTTAGACGACCTAAAGGACAAAATACGAATGCCATTAACCATTCCATAAAAAATATACAATGCAAGAATACATACAGGGATTATAAGAACAAAAATCTAGACAAATACACTTTCTACAAACTATAACTTATATTTTGTTTTGAACAAAAAACTTCTATAAAAACTATTAGATTTAACAATAAAAGATTATCAGACAATAGAAATAAAGAATATACAGTTGTCGGACCAGTTTAACACCGAAGGTACCGCTTATAATCGTGACAAACCGTGTACCCCAACGACCCTTTTAATTCCGGAGGGTCTTTCCCTAAAATCATTTTATGGTCTGACTGACAGCTATTATGTATGACGAAATCAGCTGTTGAATTAAGGTAATCACCTGTGAAGTTAAAGAGTTTTTCTTAACAAACAATGGCTCTTGTAAATTCTTAAGGATAGTTATAATTTATTGTTAATTAGAAAATATTGTACAAAAATATATTAAGAAAACTTAAAGATGCTTAAAGCTATGGTGTATTCCACGAATATACGACTGTTTTGGATTATCGCGACAACGAATATTTTAGTGTGCAACATAAGAAGTACGAAAGTATTTTGCTCTAATAATTACTCCAATAAACAACAGTATAATTTGCAATTTACTTTCGTTCTTCATATTTTGCACAGTAAAATATTCGTTGTCGCGATAATACAAGAGGGATTCGTGGAATGGGGTATACATATACATATTTGGATTATATCCCATTCCACGAATATACGACTCTCTTGGATTATCGCGACAACGAATATTTTATTGTACAAAATATAAAGAACGAAAGTAAATTGCAAATTATATTGTTGTTTATTGGAGTAATTATTAGAGCTAAATACTTTCGTACTTCTTATGTTGCACACTAAAATATTCGTTGTCGCGATAATCCAAAACAGTCGTATATTCGTTCGTGGGATACACCATACACGTACATACATAGCAGAAAAAGTAATGACGGAAACAGAAAAGAAGAATAAAATAAATGTTACATAGACATAGACAACGTGACATAATATACTTAATTTCATCATCATCATTGGTGCTGTAGCCCTAGAGTAGGACCTCGACGTTTCCAACTCTATTTCGCCAGTCAACCATATCTATTGTCTACCGTGGTCAATTTGCTGCACTGCACCTCTCTTTCAAGTCTTCCTACTTTTCTGAGAGATACTATGTTTTTACCTCGAGATTTCTGTTTGTATTTGTGGTATAGCTCGTAGTTCTACCTCCTCTTCCAAATACCGTATCGTATAATAGTCTACTCAGGGCTCTTGTCCCTATTCAGTTCCCCGTAATAACAAGAGGAGGGCAGCCATACATTGGGTGGAATGCATAAAACGTAGTATCTGCTTATACTTCAAGTATGTACCACATTTTTGAAGTTTTTACTACACCTACAAAGCACTTACTTTCCTCCGTAGGTAGCATATGCTGCTATTTACCAGATACATAGAAGAATGTACTACGCTTTTGAAGTATTTGCTAGTTTAGTAGTATTTGCTTCAGTTTAAGTGAAGTTGGTGGATGAACGACTTCGGCGTAAGTGTTTTTTTTACAACATGGCAGCATTTATGAATGTGTGTCGTAGAAAAATATATAGCGGTACGCTTTAATTACTATTTTTGCTAATTTTATTTTCTTAATTTTTGATAACTTTTCTCAAAACGAAACGGCATTGGTCATTTAAAATCCACATGTGATATACAAACCATATGCCGTTGATTTCGAGAAACTAAAGGTTATCCCTTAAACAGATTGTGTAAGATTAATGTTTCTTTCAAGGAAACACTAATAGGTTACGATGCCCCAGATCGCCACACTCTTTATGTCAACTTCTTAAAATACAAAAAAGCTTCTCATCTCTTAAATGACAGAGGCAGTAATTTATGGGCCATCTGGCCATTATCTTAAAACCGCAAAACCAGTTGACATAAAAGTGGTGGTCCGGAGGCCAGTCACTACACAGCATACAAACGATGCAGACAAACCCTCGGCTCGCTGATAATCAACCCTCGTTCGAGATATAAGCAAACACACCGCTTGTTCACCCAAAATAAATAAATATATTACTGTTCGTCGTTACACTTATTTTTATTATTTTTAATTAATTCCGTCAACTCACACCTACCGGAATAAATATACAAACTAGGAAGAACATACTTAATTTTTTGGGTCATTCTATTATCAAATAAAATTTAATAATATTCTCAAGAAGATTAACAAATAACAATTATTGTTCATTTGAGCCACTCATTCTTACTCATGTACAATTCTAATAATTAGGTACGTAAAAAATGTGAATTCACAAATCACAAGCACATCTAAAACTAGTTCCATCACGATTGGTGTGATGCGAACATAGCTGGCGATACGCTTAGTAGTAAATACTTCAGGTCAGTAGTAGGTACTTCTGTTGTCTAGAATGTTCTTCTCAACAAAAGCACATACTTTTATGTAAAAGGAAATGCTACAAAGTAGATACTATTTGCTGAAGCAATAGCATCTACTACGTTTTATGCTTTCCACCCCTTGAAGGCTTGAAAAGAAGAGGCAGAACCTCTAACGAGGTCGTCATAACATGTTCACCAGTCTTATTAGTTCATCGGAAATGTAAAATTCGTCCATGATCTTTAGGTTTCCTAATCAATGTACGTTTTACGTTATGCTAATGTATATTTGCGTTTTGAACTTAAGTCAATAAAAAAATAATAAACTGGTGAATCCATATATGGATTCATGCGGTAAACAGTACAGTTAAATTATATTAATAATTTTCTTCGCTTTTTTATTATTTTTTCGATTGTCTGTTTGAAAATTAGTGATACCACAGTTTTATGACACCGCTTATTTGGTTTTTATGTTGCATTGTATTCGAACAAGTTTGTCGGGTAGGTCATTAGTTTATAGACCTTTCGTGTTGTCTAGAGAGTATAGATCACTGGTCTAGTAATTAGCCCAGCAAATGAACGTGAAATACGGCGATACGGGGATAAATTCGGGGTTGACCCTGATATTGTCACTCCAATTTTACAAAATATGAGTTGACAATAAGTTAGGGTGACCAAATCATAAACCTGAAAAAACGAGACACATCCAAGGAACAGTAGCGCACCTAGAATTTTTCTCTGGGGGGTGGTTGGCTTGGTCATCGAAATTTTTTTCGATATTTTATATGTTTCAAATGCCCTGGGGGAAAGGGGGTTTAAACCGCAAACCCCTCCTAAGTGCGCCTCTGCCAAGGAACGTTTGAGGCGATATACAAACAGGGAGGGGCGATTGAAACATGGTCTTTTAGCTAATTTGGGACCTATAAATCCTTTTCAACTTACCTTTGAATATGTAATTTACGTACGATCAAGACTGCGAAACAGACAGATCACAAAAAAACTCTGCCAGAATGACATGAATCCATAACCCGTCAGAACAAAACAGGGAAGAATACAAAATAGCGAGAAACAAAGCCAACTCAACAAATAAAAAGAAGAAAAATGACTGGTTTCGCTGGAGGATATTGGAAAAGACAGAAAACCATAAAATAAAACAATTTTACAAAAAAATCACAGCAACAAAAAATACCCCTATCATTAAAACAAGAGGACTAAAAAACCAAAAGGGAGAAACCGTATTTAAAGACAAACGGATCAGCAGAATATGGAAATTACGAAAAAATGCTATTCACTATTTAAGAAAACACACTGCGATGAAGAAGTAAGGCCGTACAAGATAACGAAGAAGTAGAAGTTTTCACAGAAGAAGTACAAAAACGAATATTAAAAACCTAGGAAACGGAAAAGCAGCAGGACAAGATGAAATAGCAGTAGAATTAATAAAATACGAACGAAGAGAATTACATAAAGAAATAAACCAGCTAATACAACAAATATGGACAAAATAGACCAGACAATTGGAACTTAGGTATTATGTATATACTATTACTATTATGTACTATATATATATATATATATATATATATATATATATATATATATATATATATATATATATATATATATATATATATATATATATATATATATATATATATATATATATATATATATATATAAGTAGATCGGGAGAAGTGAATGCATATTACGAGAAAAACAGAACGGGTTCAGACCATAGAGGTCGTCGATTAATTGCATACATACAGTGGAGCAAATAATTCAAAAATCGAGAGAGTACAACAGAGAAATCCACCTACCTAATATGTATTCGTAGATTTTAAAAGCGCTTTTGATACAATCAATTGGACGAAAATGATGGAGGAGCTAGAGAATGTTGGAATCCCAGAGAATTAAGACATGCTAACAGTGAGCCTAAAGAACACCAGAGCAAGGATCAGTTTCAACGGAAAAACTTCTAAGGAGATCAATGTAAACAAAGGCGTGAAACAAGGTGATTATATCTCCCCAACACTATTTAATCTGATAGTAATCATAAGGAGGACAAACTTTGTAAACAAAAACATTATTACGGATCAACTTCAACTAAAAAATGACACTTATAAAAGCAGTTGGAAAATTAGATAAGGAAGCGAAGAGAATAGGACTAGAGATAAACCAGCACAAAACAAAATACATGACGACAGGGAAGGATAACAACAACTCAGGAATATCTAATAACACAGAACCATAAGTTTGAAACTGTATCCACCTCTAAAAACCGGAAAAGAAAGAACAGAGGAAAGAATTCTGAAAGGCAGAAAAACGTATATGCAATTAATAGAAATCTGCTGAGAAGCAAGACATTGAAAGAAAAATAATGAGAACAATACTGGGCCACAATGTAATAAGAGAGGGAGAAATAAAAATGAAAACAAATTCCGAAATTGAAGAAAAATTAAAGAGAGAAAATATAGTCAGATACATAAAATCAACACGACGAAAATACGGGACATTTAGGCGTCCCGAGAGACTTTTTCGGGACCCCGGGACAAATCGTTAAAAAACGGGACAATCCCGTTTTTACGGAACTTTTGGTCACCCTACAATAAGTAGTATGTCTCCCTGTTTTAAACCCTGAAACATCAGTCACATCAGTCATTAAATAATTCAGAATACTATTTTTTGTAACAACTTCTCACAGAACAAATTAATCCGAAAACTTTTAAGGAGGAAGTTTTTTTTTGTACTTTGAACATTAAACATGAAGAACTCTACAATGAAACATTCTGTTTATTTTTTAAAAGAGAACCGCATTCGCTAACGGTAGCCTGTCGGTCCCTTTGTCAAGCAATTCAAGGATGGGCCGACGCCAGATGCTTTTTTCAAAGCCATTGGTCGATGAATATTTTACACATTCTACTTTTATCGGAATTTATAATTTGACATACTATTAGTTTTATTATTAATTATAAATAGGTATGTATGACTAATTTAGTCGTTCCTCAGAACTTTTTATCATTCTCTAAAAAATTGTGAATATCGGAAATCGGAAAATGATTTTATTATTTTTACGGATTTTATTGAACATAATTGATTAGGTCCAGGCGCGGATACAGGGGGGTCAAAGTGTCTATAGACCCCCTATTGTATTTAGTCTATAAATATTTTTTTATTATTTATTATTTTTTTCTGTCAACTCTAAACTTTAAGCCATCAGTAGAACACTAAATTAAAGACAACTGCTTCCAAAGAATTATTGAAAGAAGCAATAAAATCTAATAAAACCAGCCTTTTCTAAAAAATAAATTGAAGCTGCATTTTTTGGGTACCGATGGAGCCATCAACAACTGAAATATTTTTCTCAATTCAAAGAATAACAGAAATGATATCTTAAAATGCAAATACATTACACTGGGTATAAACCTTACCTCATGAAAGGTCACGTTTCAAAGGACATCGCACACATCTTATGGAAAATATAATGTCACTCAAATTCAATAAAATTTATACGAATAGATTCGTTTTAAATTAACGGTCAAATCTTATCATTGCGCCAACTCTTAATTATGATTAATTACGGCGCAAATTGCAATTAAAGTTTATCGAAATCAAATTTTTTAGTCAGTAAAAGTGTCAGTTACAATCACTATTGCTCTGGGTGCTATTCAAAAGAGCTTAAACCCCGCTGGGCCTAAGCGGATTAGTAAAACTAATCCGATGATTTATGGAGTACCGACAATTTGGGTATTATAAAATATTTTTTCTCTCTCTAACTTATGTACGTATCCATTTGATTTTAGATTTATTTATATCAATTTCTGCTCTTATTATTGAAAATATGGAGTTGGCGCAATGATAAGATTTGACCGTTAATTTAAAACGAATCTATTCGTATAAATTTTATTGAATTTGAGTGACATTATATTTTCCATAAGATGTGTGCGATGTCCTTTGCGGTAGGTATAATAAAGATATAAAAATTTGAATTTTACTAGATACTCCAGGGGCGCGTACCTACTCATTGATGGTAGAAACGTTAATCTTTACACCTCCAGTTGGAAAAAGTGACCAGTGAGATTAATAGTGGTGAATTGTGTTTGCTAGCGTTGACTAATAATTATTCATTAATTATTAATAGTGAATATGTCCAAAAGAAAGATTCAAACCGACATAATGCAGTTCATAAAGAAGTCACGTTCTCAAGTAAGTTTTCCTCCTTTTAATGGTGGTCAAAGGTTCTCTGTCTCCTTCAGTTTTTGCAACACCATTTCGTTCGTAATATGATCAGTCCATAGTATTTTCAAAATTTTTCTAAGAAGGCACATCTCGAAAGTCTCCAACTTTCTAATTATATCAACATTAGCAGTCCAAGCTTCAGTACCTTAAAAGAAGAATAGAGTGGAGATGTTACCACTCGATATAGGAGTTGCAATTTGAGTCTTTGGTTACTCATACTTAGTAATTTCCTTATCTTCAAAAAGGCTGCTTTTGATTGGTCTATTCTTGATTAAATTTCTTATTGCATATTTAGATTTTCCTTAATCCAGACTCCTAAGTATTTCATTTTGTCCATTTTTTCAACATCTTCATTTTTTATCTGGATTCTTGTTATTACTTTACATTTCTTACTGATAACAATAAGTTTTCTTAGATAAACTAGGATAACTTAGGCCCGTATTTATAGTCGAGTCTCAAGACAGCGTCGATGCTCAAGACCGACCTTGAACCAACTTTGTGTTTTATAAACCGATCTCGAGACACGACGTTGTCTTGGGAAGTGTAAAATGACAGGCGAATCTCAAGTCATCGATCGACCTTCCTCAAGACCGCGATTCTAACCTAACTTTGTTTGTTATTGTTTGAATTTTGAATATTTTAAATTCAGTTCCAACATATATTTTTTGTTTTTCTAATTACAACAAAAATGTATGAAGAAGTAAAAGCATTTTTAGAGTTTATTGATAATATTGGAGAAGAAAATCGCCCGGGAAGTATACAAAAGCGATATATTCAAGATAAAAATATAATCTAAAATACAATGGAGTATTACAATATTGAAGTTCATCAGCGAATCAGCGCATTAACTTAAACAATAAAGGTTTTATGCTACTTATAGGAATATAACCAGTTTTTATGAGGACCCCGCTTTCCAAAAATGTACAGGTACTGTAAAGACATACAATATATTATGTTATTCAGGCTCTTATGTAAATGAATTTGTAGGTACTAGAAGAGAAATTATGTGTATTATTGTTCAACAACAAGGTTATCAAGTCATTCAATATTTGATCTAAGAGCATTAAGAGTGAAATTGTGAAATGGAAAGAAGTGAAATTCCAGGATTATTAATAGGAATAGATGACAGTAGTGGGTATGCATGCAGACACTATCTACTTACCCCAGTATTACACCCAGGTATTTATTGATAATTGCTAAATAAATAGTAGGTTATTTAATAGACATAAATATCTTTTTAGGTAATGATCAAGAAAATAAGATATTTTTACCATAGTACTCATGTGAGAACAAGAAATGTAGAAAAGCTATTTGGAACCTGGAAAAGAGAGTTTCCTTGTCTTCAACAAGGTCTACAAACCAAATTATATACATGTCTTGCAATAATATGTGCTACAGCAGTACCTTACAATCTAGGTAAATAATGATCTGGTGGTAAATAGACATGTTAATGATGTGGAACAATCTCTAAATTTTTGGTGACATTTTTTTCAACAATATTTTGCATGAGAATACATTATTGAATACCTACTCTTATTGTGTTTGATTTTTTTGTCTATTATTTCTCAAAATATCATGATCATTGTTCGACAGCCCTTTTTGTTTGAGTTTTGGTCTCTTCAGGAATACAGCTCCATTCCAATCTATTTCAGGATTTGTTCTTGCAATTTTTTATTTTTAAAATATCAATGTCTTATTCTGTTTGTTCCTTATATCTAATCTATAGTCTTTCTCTCGTTATATGTCCAGCTGACATTTGTGTGTTTATTTTGGAAAGTATTTCATATGCTTCCATCCTTCCTCTTAGAACGTGGTCCTATTTTGATGAATGCATATGGATCGTGGTATGCCCTGTATAGTTCAAAATTATATTTCATATGCTTCTATCCTTCCTCTTAGAACGTGGTCCTATTTTGATGAATGTATATGGATCGTGGTATGCCCTGTATAGTTCAAAATTATATTTCATATGCTTCCATCTTTCCTCTTAGAACGTGGTCGTATTTTGATGAATGTATATGGATCGTGGTATGCCCTGTATAGTTCAAAATTATATCTTCTCTGGTCTTCATATTTTAGATGCTATTTAGCCTGATTCTAGTGCTTTATCGTTGTTTCCAGTGCTTTATCAATTTATCATCATTTATTTTACCTACCTGTCTACTGCTACTCTACTATTGTACTTTCACCATATATTTTTGGAATATAAATATACCTTCTGTCTTTCTCTTGTTCAACTGGAATTTGTTTATTTATTCTGAGAATACATTATTGAATCTGTATTATGTTAGATATATTATTTTTTATTTTATTTCTTAATATGTATTTTTTATATTTTATTTTAAAATAAATGAGTATGAGTTTCCCTCTTCTTAAATAAGTATTTATTTGACAAACCTTTCCTTACCAAATATAAAATTAATTACACATCTGGACCTCAGAGGTAAACTACACTATGTCATTTCGAGCAACTGTGTTTAGCGTTTGTTTGCAACAAAGTTTAGAGCACTTAGGATGTTAATAAAAATCTGATATATCCCATAATTAGTTAAAAGACAATATGACTATATTTTAATGATAATATATAACCAATGTGTATAATCCAACTAATAAAAAAACACCATGTCGACATAGTGTAGATTACCTCCGAGGTCCAGGCGTGTAAACAGCACTCTAATAACCAGCAAAATAGCGCAAAAAATGGAAAACATATGTTGTGAAATAAAAAAAGATGTAAAATTATCTATAGAAACCTATAAATTTACATGACATAGTTTGTCACCTTTAGATGTGTGGGAGGAGTATTACAACTGTCGCAGAGGTCTAAAGGTGGGAAATTATGTAATGTAATGTAAATTTGTAGGTTGATAATTGTACACCTCTACTAGTTTCATCTCCTTTTATTTCACAACATACTATATGTTTCCATCTTTTGTGTCATTTTGCTAGTTAATAGCACGCTCATCACTGTATACCATTATTTATGCAGATGACATAGTCCTCTTAACAAGAAAAAAAGCTGAAGTTGTTTAGAAACTTGAGAGGTGAAGCAAGAAAATTGCATGTCTATAAATGAAACAAAAATAAAATATTAAGTGTATTGAAATGTGTGGAGAGATGAAGTAGAATAAATTTTTCACACTAAAAACAGGAACAAAGGCATACAAAATTGAAAATATCAACCAATTCAAGTATTTAGGAGTGGCAATAATTGATAAATGGGAAGAAGAAAAAGAAATAGAAAAGATACTACTAAGAGTAAGCTAGTAAGCAGATCGATGGTATATGATTGAAGTCAAAAACGTATGTAGGACAACTATAATGCAAAAATGTATTATGAAGCAGTTATTTAAGTGGCATTGTATGCTTGTGGCACTTGAAACAATTAATAAGAAAGATGAAATGAAAATAGACATAGTACTGGTAGGGGCTGGCAGTTCTGAGTTAGGACTGGCAAAAAATAATAGATATGGAAAGTCAGGTGGCTAGGTCAACATTACTTGAATGTAAGAGCGACATGTAAGAGATTATTTTTGGAGGAAAAAAAAAGAGAAAGACCATGAAAAGAGTTGTTAGAAGCAGTAAGGAGATTTGGATGATATAGAAGTGTAGAATTGGAGGAGGAGCGTTAATGTCCAGTAGAAATGGATAGGCTATATTTACTTTTGTGCTGTTATTTGGGTAAGATTGTTAATATTTTATATCAATATTGTTGTTGCTTGATAAAAATTCTTCTAATAATTTAATTTTATCTGACTCATTCATATTGACAATTCAGACATATATTTATACATTTTAGAGTAGATGACTTTAAAGCAATATAGCCAATATTTATGAGTTGCGTTCCTGGGACGATTTTATTAAAATATAGTTAATTCGATTACATAAAATCAACTTTAACTCAATAATATCCGTCACAAAATTTATAGCATGTGATCTGTCTTTAAGAATTTAAACATTAAATAAATTTAATTTCAAACTTAAATTGCAGCTTATTCCCATGAAAATAGTAATTGCATTTTATATAAGTTCCACCTGTCATGGTTTCTTCTTTGTTTTAAGTCAGATGAAGAATATAAACATACAAGAAAGCTTACACCATTAATAAAAAGGCAGGTAATACTAGGAAGTACCATAGTTTTATTTGCTTTCTCTCAGAAGAAATAAAGGATATCTCCAACGAAGAATAAAGTAATATCACAGTATTCTGTTATATACTGGGGTAATATCAAAGAATATATTTATACTTTCCTTTAATATGCAATCCTTTACCACAAAGAAAAGAAATCCTTTACCTCATAATGGAAAGAAATGAGAGGTCATTAACCTTTGAACAAATAGCATGTAAGATTTAGAAAAAATAAAAATGTAAACTATCCACTAATAAAATAATAAAATAAACTTTATTTAACTGAAAACATTTTAATAATCCATTTTCAAAAAACAAAATAAATATAAAAACATTTCAAAGATATTTAACTTGACGATTGACAGTTTTTAGTTGGTGTTCTATGTCAAAATTGCTTAAAATCCATAATTTTCCAGCCTCGAGATCAATCTTGGCCGAGATCAGCCGAAGACTCGTTTATAAAACAGAACGTGGTCTTGAGCTCGACGTTGCCGTAAGATCGTCTTGGCTGAGACCGGTCTCGAGATCAGTCTTGAGTACTGACTATAAATACGGGGCTTAGTTTTGTTTTCTTTATGTGTATTGTTAAACCAAACTGTTCCCAGTATCACAAATTGTGTTTAGTAGCGTATGCATTGCTTTCCGTAAATCTGGTTTATAGTTACTTTATTCACAACTTGTACAACTATCAACCATTATATTAATATATTTGTCTTTATTGTTATATTATTCCCGACCTTACATAAAGATTTTTGTCACATTTGTCACTTCATATGCTTCATATTTAAAATTGTGTATATTAATAATGACTTAATATTAAATATATTTATGATCATTCCGTTTTATTTTACTTGCAACTACGGCTTGATAATACGGAAAGAGTCCCATCAGAGCTCAATCTTTTTGATACTGGAGGTATCTGGGATTATAAATATAGTGTATTTTATCGTTAGAGTAAGTGTGAGCCGTAGGTATGGCTAAATCTGGAAAATATAATATTTGAGGTAAGTCTGACCCCCCTATTATGAATTTCTAGATCCGCGCCTGATTAGGTCCTATCTATTATAGTGTGCAAAATAAGCCAATTTTAGATAGAAGATAGTAAATTAATGATATCATATACTATGAATTTGCAAAATTAAAACAATAATTCTTGTGATTTAAGCGCCTTATTCACTTTGTAAAGATTTTTTTGCAGCCACTGTATACCTACCTGTGTGGCTAAACAATACCATAATCTTTTTAATCTTTTCTCAAAAAGGTTTGTATTATGTTACCGGCCAAACTCGATTTCAGGACAAACTAGTTTCGCCTAGGCCAAACTAGTTTGTTCTAAGCGCGTTAGGATAAACTAGTATGACCAGGACAAACTAGTATGACCTAGGCCAAACTAGTTTGTCCTATTGCGCGTAGGCCAAACTAGTTTGTCCTAGGCCAAACTAGTTTATCCTGATGTAATAAAGACTCACACTTCAGGATAAACTAGTACGGCCTAGTCTAAACCAATTTAGCCGAGTCGAAAGTATGTAATTTAGCGAACATGTAAGGACCTTTACATGCGGGGAATTCCCAAATCACGTCCCAACAGGGATGACAAAAAAATTATACATCGATATATTGTATCATATGATACATCGAATGAAGATATTGATACATGTTAAAAATCAATATATTCTTGTATTATTAAATAATATAAAAAACGATAAATAAAATGATGAGGTTTTCTCCAAAAATTAAAAGAAAAGATACACTTACGAATAAAATCGAGTACGAATTAATTTTGTTTTCACCAAGTTTGAAAAAATGTGAAAACGTTTAATTGTCCACGTCCGTCTGTCCGTCCATCCGTCTGTCTGTCTCTCCGTGAACTCAACGCCTCCGTCATTATACCAGGTAGAATGACAAACGAGGTATCAAATAAAATCTTATAATCCAATCATGGTAATAAAGGTGAGAAATTTGACCTAGACTGTCTGCTGTCCGTCCGACCGCGAATATAACTCAATATTATTGTTTGTTTGTTACGAATAATTATAATTTTAATAAAAATGATTATTTTTCCAAGAACAAAGTATTTTATTCAATTTATTATTTATATTAAGCCGTCCTAGTTCGCTGAATTACTTTCTTCTTCTTGGCTTTTCCCATTATGAGTTTGCCGTTTTCGTCTTCCATAGCACTCTATTCTCCCAGTCGCCATCTCCGAGGTCTCTATCTATCATAACATTCCCTATGTGAGTTTTCCATCTCACAGCAGGTCTTCCTCTCCGTTTTCCTCCCCGCGGGTCCTAGTCCAGTAATCTTTTCGGCTACCTGTGCTCCGGCATTCTTTGTACATGCCCCTACCATTTCAGGGCTCTACTTTTACTACCACAACTTTTTTGTAATTGAGCATTCTACTTGTAGACACCTTTTGCAACCTTGTAATTTGTAGACACCTTCTCATAAACTTCAATTCAACTGTCCATATTGTATTTAGTATTATTGTTGTCACTGGCTATTTTTCCGCTCTTGTAGGGTAATATTCAGCACTATGCCCTGAAAAATACTTTTTTGTTTTCTTTAGTTAGAGTGTTCTTCCATATCACTCCATGGAGTGCTTTCGTAGCTTGTTTTCCCCGTACTATTTTCATTTCTATATCTTTCATACAAGTGCCATCTCGGTTTATCATTTACCCTAAATACTTAAAAGTCTTACAACTCTTAAAAGTGTCTTTTAAACTTACGTTTAACCAATCTGTAATCAATTACTTTCGACTAGATTAAATTGGTTTAGACTAGGCTAAACTAGTTAATCCTGATATAAAAACATACACTTTAGGATAAACTAGTTTGGCCTGAAGTGTGCGTCTTATTATCAGGATAAACTAGTTTGGCCTGAAGTGTGTGTATTTATATCAGGATAAACTAGCTTGGCCTAGGACAAACTAGTTTGGCCTACGCGCGATAGGACAAACTAGTTTGGTCTAGGCCATACTAGTTTATCCTAACGCTCTTAGGACAAACTAGTTTGGCCTAGGCCAAACCTATTGTTTATTGTTTATTCGCCGAAAAGCTCGAAATGCGTTATCTAAAGCAAGTTTGTAGTCTTTTTCATAGTATTTTTATACGCTAAATCGATTGTCACTAGTCGTGATAGCTTAAACCACGTTCCAACTTTGTTATTAATAAATGTTTGAAAAAATAACGGTTTATAGTACGTTTACTGACGGTTTTTGCTCTAAATTAAAAAAAAAAACCACTTGGAATGACATGAAATTTGGCATACACGTAGCTAACATGTCAAACAAAACAAGTGATATTGTGCCGATGTGTGCTTTTACTCTGGGGGTGAGTTTCACCCCGTTTGGGGGGGGGGTAAAAAAAGAGACTTTTAAAATAAGTCCAGAATTGGATAAACTGATTAATTCTAAGCAACTTTTGTTCTATACAGTTTTTTCACTAAGTCAATACTTTTCCAGTTATTTGCGAGTGAATGTTCATTTTTAAACAAAAAAAACCAAATAACCCGAAAAGTATTGACTTAGTGAAAAAACTGTATAAAACAAAAGTTGCTAAGAATTAATCAGTTTATCCACTTCCGGACTTATTTTAAAGATTTCTTTTTTTAACCCCCAAAAAGGGGTGAAACTCACCACCAGGGTAAAAGCAGACATCGGCACAATATCACTTGTTTTGTTTAACATGTTAGCTACGTGTATGCCAAATTTCATGTCAATCCAAGTTGTTTTTTTTTCATTTAGAGCAAAAATCGTGACTGAATGTACTATAAACCGTTATTTGTGCAATAATTTATTAATAACAAAGTCGGAACGTGGTTTAAGCTATCACGAAGCTATCACGACTAGTGGCAATCGATTTAGCGTATAAAAATACTATGACAGAGACTACAAACTTGCTGTAAATAGCGCATTTCGAGCTTTTTGGTGAATAAATAATTATTTTGTTATTAACAAAATAAGAACATAATATTTTGAGTAATCGCGACTAGTCGCATTCGATTCAGCGACCAAAAATACACCAGAGAAAACCTTAACACTATCAATTTATTTACAGGGCTTCTAATAATTCCTTGAAAACACCAAATTTTACCATAATTTGTTAATAACAATTAAACGCACCACATTTGGGCTTCCAGACCACTTCCATTGGATTCAGCGACCCTAAAAACCTATAATACCACTATCAAATCGCGGCGATCTAAAAGTGCCCAGGGGACCCCCTATGTTGCGACTAGACTATTAACACTGAGATGAAGTAAAGAATTTATAAAGACAGTGTAAGACCAATAATGACATATGCATCAGAAACAAGACCCGATAGAGCCACAACACAAAGACTACTGGAAACGGCAGAGATGAGAGCACTGAGAAGAATTACAGAAAATACGCTGAGAGATCGAAAGAGGAGTGAAGACATTAGAAGACAATGTAACGTACAGTGTATAAACGAATGGACACTAAATAGAAAAAATAATAGAATAACCACATAACCAGAATGGGGACGACACGTGTGGTTAAAATCATCATCATCATCATCATCATCATTGGCTCGACAGCCCTTTCTGGGTCTTGGCCTGTTCCAGGATTCTTCTCCACTCTGATCTGTTTCGTGCTTTTTTTCTCCAGTTTTTTATTTTTAAGGTTTTTATATCATTTTCTATTTGTTCTAAATATCTCAGCTTCGGTCTTCCTCTTGTTCTTTTTCCTACTGGCATCTGTTTGAATATTTTGTTTGGTATTTCGCCTTCTTCCATTCTTTCTACATGTCCCATCCAACGCAGCCGTCCTATTTTAATGAGGACGTGATGATGACGTGTGGTTAAAATAGCAAGAGATAAATAGGCCAGGGTAATAAGACAAAAATATACCTTATTCGTGACACTCGAGCAGCCAGGGTACTGAAGCGTTTTTTCGACAAGTAATACCTATACAAAATTTACCCGACAAGTAAATTTTAACTATTTCCTGCGTAGGATCTGGCGGCCATTTTTATTTATAAACAATTAACTGTCAAAAAATGGCATTTTCCCTTTTTTTTCAAATCAATGGAAAACAGTGAAACTTATGATTTTTTTAGTACAAATATCTTTGAGATTATGGAAAAAGCTTTAAAATGGCATATTACAAAGTTTGATATACTCATTTATTGTTAATATAATTGCGAAAAAATGTCGGAATTGCAAAAAAAATTATTTTCGCAATAACTGCTGTAAAAATTAGTGTACAGGTTTGAAATTTTTGTCAAATAAGGGTTCTTTGTTGCTTAATATGTGATAAACATTTCAAAGCGATTCATTCAATTGTTTAAATTTTATTCGAATTGTTTATCTCAGTGAGCATTTTTTTTGCACTAACATAAGTCAGAAAAAAATGACGTTAGAACCATTCCACAGGTGTCAAATGGAAGAGCATGAACTGTATTTTCAACTTGGTTTAAAAAAAAGCGAATAAAAATGCATTTATAAGCAATAAATAATTATGCAAAAGTATCTTAAATCTTTCCTTATAAACTTTTTGAATAACTTTTTCCAAAAAAATTAACTTTTTTACCCTGTTTTAAGTGCACAACTACCAAGTAATGTTATTTATATCATAATTGAAAAAAAAATTGTAATAAATATATATAATTTCTTATATAACAAAATAAAATTTATAAGGAAAGATTTACGATACTTTTGCATAATTATTTATTACTACTAAATGCATTTTTTATTCGCTTTTTTTAAACCAAGTTGAAAATATAGCCCATGCTCTTTCATTTGACACCTGTGGAATGGTTCTAACGTAATTTTTTTCTGACTTATGTTATTGTAAAAAAAATGCTCTCTGGGAAAAACAATTTGAATAAAATTTAAACAATTGAATGAATCGCTTTGAAATTTTTATCACATATTAAGTACCAAGGAACCCTTATATGACAAAAATTTCAAAGCTGTACACTAATTTTTACAATAGATATTGCGAAATTAATTTTTTTGCAATTCCGACCTTTTTTCGCAATTATATTAACAATAAATGAGTATATCAAACTTTGTAATACGTCATTTTAAAGCTTTTTAGATATCCTCAAAGATATTTGTACTAAAAAAACCATAAGTTTCACTGTTTTCCATTGATTTGAAAAAATAGGGAAAAATGCCATTTTTCGACACTTAATTGTTTATAAATAAAAATGGCCGCCAGATCCTACGCAGGAAATAGTTACAATTTGCTCTTATTGACGATTTGTAGAAATACAGTAAAACCTCGATATAACGAACCTCTATTTAACGGACTTCGGATATAACGGACAAAAAATCCGATCAAATGTAAAAAAAATTAAAAAGGTCCTGTTAATATTATACATACTTAACCCTGCCCTTACCAAGATACACTGTATAACAACGGGGTCCCCGTGGACCCCAAACGCTGTAATTTACAAAGAATTTCAACAAACTTTTTAATATAGCAAATTCAGGACACACATTTCTAAATACAGTAGAACCCCGCAAATCCGAACCCCGCTAATCCGAACTTTCGGCAAATCCGAACCAACGGAAAGTGAAAAAAATTAAAAAATTCAAGATAAAAAGTTAAAAACATGTTTATTATATAGAGTAAGACCAGAAAATTGGACAATGTAGGATTAATAGGACTTTGACATTTAAAATTTCTTAAAAATAAATACCGGGTGTCCACTTATATTTTAGCCGTTATAACATAATATCAATTTGCTTAGTTATGTTATTTAGGTATGTGATATCCATGTTGCACCTCTCATTTTAAAAATTAATTACTCAGTGATTTGACAACCGATTTTGAAAAACTTTATATCGCTGGATAGGTGAATGACTTATCTTTCAATTTACAAAAATATACTGGGTGTTCCTTTAAAAAAGTCAACAACATTTTTTTTCAAAAATTCGCCATTTTTTTGTATTTGAAAGCGATATAAAAAATTCAATCCATTCAGACAAAACTTTTACTAAAATAAACCATTTCAGCGAAAACCGCATATTTCTATCTTGAGCCGTTTAGAAGTTATAGGCAGTTAAAATGGGGGAAAATATAAGTGGACACCCGGTATTATACTTAAATATTAATAGTGTTTATAAAGGTCAAAAATAAACTTTTGGTTCTTGAGTCAACTTGAGTCCAAAAATATTGACCACACTCTTGCGAGAACGTTTGCCTACTCAAAATCAACGACAATGGAAACTTTGAACTACTAGTTACGCTTCCTTTCGGATAATCCGAACTTTTCGGAATCCGAACAGGCTGTCCCCCCAATTAGTTCGGATTTGCGGGGTTCTACTGTAGTCTGATTTATTTTAAAAGTATTTTTATATAACGGACTTTCGGCTTTAACGGACTCCCCGTCCCCCCAATCAGTCCGTTATATCGAGGTTTTACTGTAATATGATTCCGTTCTCCTTAATAGTTTTTCATTATCTGTTGTCCCTAATTCGATGAAATACTTTTAAGGTATTAATTTAATACATATTCTAGACAATCCCCGACGATATTCCCAATAACTATTATTAAATAGATTAGAGAGTATTCGACTGTTATAAACGTTAGGATGGCATCTTATCAGCTTTTCCTCTCTATAATATCGTAATAGTAGATAATAGGGTACATAATTGAATAATTCAACGGCTGTGGTAATAATTTTTGCTTGATGATATTCATTATCTTTTTTACATTTTTTTTGTTTTTTGCATTTTTTATTAAGTATTAATAATTGTAATGAACTCCCTCTTTAACGGAGAGAAGTCATGCCACAAAAAGCTCGTCCAATGGAGAGGTCCGTTGATGGAAACATGAAATATGTAAACTTAAAATAAAATCCACGAGGAAAATAAACTTCCTGTAGCTGCCTGTATACCATAAATCACAAAAATACCAAGTTTTTTGTAAAAGGTATATATTAAAATACCCTAAATAAGGGTCACAATACAAAACGTTTTCGGATTAAGGAATCCATCATCACTGTTTAAAAGCCCTAAAATTAAGTATAACCTAATTAAATGAGATAAAAGTTAAAATTGACAGAGGCAAGAACAAGAGGCCATACTTACAAAATTTGCATGCCTGAGCCACCAAAATGTATAGGGTAAAAACCCTTTAAATGTAAATCATAAAGTTATTTTACATATTTATATAAAATTCATCGGATGTTATAGATAAACCTGGATGTTACCCAGGGCAACACAGGACTCTCCCCACGTCTTTGGAACTTTTTTTGGAGAAAACCTCACATATTGGATTTCAATGGCCAACTGACAAGTGAATTCAAGAGCTACCCAAAATGACATCAAGAACTGTCAATGTAACCTAGTTGTAATATTACTTCAGCCACATCGTTAAAGATTAATTTGAATGTTTTAAGATAAAAAACAGTATCAAATTTATAAATATTAAAAATAAAAGATGTTCGCAAAATATGAAAAAATTTTCCCTTAAAATAATGCATTAATTAAGTATTCAAAATAGGGAAATAAAATGTTTACGTTACAGGAAGTTATGCAGCCAACAATACCAATAGGTGTTGTATTAGTGGTATGAAATTATCAATACGATTAGACAAATAATGATAAAGGCCTTATACTAGGAACACAAAATAGTATGTAATGTGTACATATGTGTACGATTTTAAGAGTATTGATTAAATGATAATTGTTTAATGACTGCTATATTTCTTGGTAGTCGACCCAACATAAATTGTATAATGATAGAAAAAGTGATATGATAATTATAAAAATACTGTTTTGTTTTTATCTGATTGAAAATGAGACTAAAGTAGCTTGATGAAACTGAGTCCTCCAGAGACCTGACATCAAATTGGTTAAAAATGAAATGATTGTAAAATATGGGGGGGGGGGGGGGAGTAGGAAGGTATGAGAAGTCTGACAGAGTATGTTGTGATATTGGACCATGGAAGATGTGTAGTGTGTTGTTATGAAATGAGAGTTATCTCATCTATAAGCTATGAGATGAGGCTAAGAAGACAGGTGTCTGGAATGAGACTCAATTCTGATAGATGTGGTTGTATATGTGATATACATCTTTTATTTTTAATATTTGTAAGATGAACATCTTTTATTTTTAATATTTGTAAATTTGATACTGTTTTTTATCTTAAAACATTCAAATTAATCTTTAACGTTGTGGCTGAAGTAATATTACAACTAGGTTACATTGACAGTTCTTCATGTCATTTTGGGCTGCTCTTGAATTCACTTGTCAGTTGGCCATTGAAATCCAATATGTGAGGTTTTCTCCAAAAAAAGTTCCAACCACGTGGGGAGAGTCCTGTGTTGCCCTGGGTAACATCCAGGTTTATCTATAACATCCGATGAATTTTATATAAATATGTAAAATAACTTTATGATTTACATTTAAAGGGTTTTTACCCTATACATTTTGGTGGCTCAGGCATGCAAATTTTGTAAGTATGGCCTCTTGTTCTTGAAAACCTCTGTCAATTTTAACTTTTATCTCATTTAATTAGATTATACTTAATTTTAGGGCTTTTAAACACTGATGATGAATTCCTTAATCCGAAAACGTTTTGTATTGTGACCCTTATTTAGGGTGTTTTAATATATACCTTTTACAAAAAACTTGGTATTTTTAAACTTAAAATGTTTTCTTGAATTTGCCAATAATAGAATAATAGAATGAGAGTCTGTAGGCACTTTTTTATAAAATTGGAAAAAGACGGTATGACTTCTACACACTTCTATAATCTAAATCTAAAACTTCCAAAATCTTCAAAAGTTGACCTAAATTTTTTACAAAAACACTTTGTATGTGCAAAGAAGTTGTTGAAGATGCCTTCAGCTCTAAAGAAGATGGTTTATATGTTGGTAATAGAAGAATGGGCACAAATGTTCTCTACAATGGATTCTGATTTAAAAGTCGTTAAAAACATGAGCTTTTCTATTATGGACTCCCACTATATCAAAAAATCTACAAGAACGCAGTACCTTGATTGCAAATTGAGTATTGCAAACATGTACCGGGTGTCCCAATAAGAATGGCTCTCGGCCATATCTCAGGAACCGTTTATAGTAGAGCTTTGAAATAAAAAATTTTATAACAAAAGTTGCCTCAGGAAAAGACTGAAAAGTATTTTCATAATTGTGGGACCACCGCTAGAGGGCGTAATTGAATATCAAAAATTAAAAAATCTAAATTTTACAAAATTTTCCTAATGAAGGGGCACTGGAAATCCGATCTTCGTATTCTTCATAAAATTCTACGCATATTTGATTTGACAAGTTTAGGTCTACCTTTAGAAATAAGAGGTGGGGGTGAGTGGGAACCTTGTTATGAAAAACTGGCTGTGAGTCCGGTTCTGCTTAATCAAATTTTGCAAACTTGGTCTTGTTGAAGACAGATCTTTTTCGTCAATGTAAAAGTTATGATTTCGAACCAACTTACTGAGTAATATGCCAGCTAGAAGGCGTTATTTAATTTTTTCAGAAATCTAGTGTTCCTTGGAAAATATTAAATACAAACATGCATTTTTAATACCATATTACAAAATTAGACAAAATTAGCAACAGAATAGCGAAAACCGCATGTTAATACCTTTTTTCTATCTCGAGATAGCTTACAAAACGTGTAAATTTAAAAACATAACTGTTACTGTAAATAAAAACAACTATTTAGTGATGACATAAACGTTCAAATTTTTGCCCATCATTTTCGTTGCAAACATTTACTCTTTCAAGAGTAGATTGAACAGCAGTCTCAATTTCTGCTCTCGATATGCTTTAAATGGCGTTTAATATTCTCTGGATAATGTATTCTAGAGTAGTGTATGATGGGCAACAATTTGAATATTTAGGTCGTCACTAAGTAGTTCTTTTTGTTCTGTGTTATATTTAATTTTAATAGTATTGTTTCTCTTTATATTGTTGTTTTAATTAATTATATTTTTATACGTTGACATCTGGAAAATGTTATTTTGTTTTTTTCCACAGCACACTACTTTTCATTAACTTAGTTTACCGGTGATAGTAACAGTTATGTATAAAATTTACACGTTTCTCAAGATATCTTGAGATAGAAAAAAGATATCGACATGCGGTTTTCGCTATTCTATTGCTAATTTAATCTAATTTTATAAAGTATGATTAAAAATGCATACTTGTATTTAATATTTTGCAAAGAAAACTAGATTTCTGAAAAAAATTAAATAACGCCTCCCAGCTGGCTTATTGCTTATTAGGATGGTTCAAAATTATCACGCTTACATTGAAGAAAAAGATCTGTCTTCAACAAGACCCAGTTCTCAAAATTTGATTTAGCAGAACCGGACTTACAGCCATTTTTTCATAACAAGGTTCCCACTCACCCCCACCTCTTATTTGCAAAGGTAGAGTTAAACTTGTTAAATCAAATATGCGCAGAATTTGATGAAGAATACAATAATCGGATTTCCAGTGCCCCTTCATAGGAAAATTTTGTAAAATTTAGATTTTTTTATTTTTGATATTCAATTACGCCCTCTAGCGGTGGACCCACAATTATGAGAATAATTTCCAGGCTTTTACTGAGGCAACTTTTGTTATAAAATTTTTTATTTCAAAGCTCTACTATAAACGGTTCCTGAGATATGGCCGAGAGCCATTCTTATTGGGACACCCGGTACAGCTATTATAAAGAGATGTTTTATCTCTTTGTGTAATTTAAGCCGGTTTCCCAAATAACTTAACAGAAGGATATTCTGCAACAATTATATATCTTTTTTATCCTTAAAGAATATCAGGCCATTGATTATAAATACCCATTGGGTGGTTTATAATCAATGATCATGCTAAATATCAGCTAAATATCAGTCGTTATTTCAAATTTCGGTCCAGGTTCGTTGTCATGTCGCTTTAATGACAGTGACAGCCCCCCAAATCCATATTTCATTCTCAAAATGGTGGTGGTAATATTATAAAAGGCAATTACAGAGCCCATAAGGCCTTATCTATTTCCAAATAATCTTTCTCTTGAGGTAAGAAATCATTATTTTTTTTCCTTTAATTACATTTCTCCACCTAACAGTCTTTCTAATGTTTTTTTATATCTAACCTAACCCCAATGTCAAACCATGTGTTCTGATATTTTAGTTTTAAATATATTATCTTTTTAATTTACATGTATGCACGTTTAGTAATCAAAATTTTAACTATTCTCCTCATCTAAATTTCATTTAATTTATTCTTGTCATCTGCTACTCTTTCTGACGATTAGAATGGCAGACGGCACATGTTGGTTATTAACTTCTTGATTGTTGATATGTGTTTTACTGTTACAGTTTTTGGATAAGATCACCGCCCTCCCTCTGGGAGCTTCAGAAAAGCTTATCGCCGACGATGACACTAAGGCTGACAACAATGGGACCATGACATCTAGACAGCAGCACCCAACATCCAAGTACGACACCACCAAGACCGTAGCTGTACTGACCTAGGGCCACAACATCTGCCCAGGTCAAGAGAAGTCCACAGCAGTACCATACGACATCAAGAAGTTACCATCAGCTACCAAAAGCCATAAGTATAATCCAGAATTGTTAGTTTTGGCAAGAATTTGAATATATTTGTTAATGCAATTTACTTAGTCATATTTTTATTATATCTTTATGAACAATAAACATGATTAGTTAAAAATACTGTTTTGTTTGCTTCCATTCCGAATCTTTATAGTTCATTTCTAAGATTAGGACAAGACGAACACACACCTGAGTGACTGAGCTAAGCTAAGGGTGTAACGATGGCTATCTTAGATGATTGAGGTAATATTTTCGAATATTATTTCAATTAGCTGGGGTAGTCCATCGCCGCTTATTTCGTTTCAATGATTATGTGTTAAATATAAGACAGCTGGTTTGGAGAAAATGGAGCAATTGAAGAGACTTCCGAACGTCACATTATGCGAAATAACGATTGATACAGGACCAAAATGGAAGATAAAGAAAGAGCCCATAGATAGGGTCACTTTATGTACTGCACTTTTGATATTCAATGCCTATTGAAGATGCCAAGTAGTGATGTAATTCCGATGTATTATAGCTGTAAGATTTGTACATAAAACAACGCTGTATGTGTTAACAATACCCAAACTCATACTGCTTTTCATGGACCAAGCTAAATGGGAAAAGGGAAAGGCTGGAAATCGGTACAAGCATATTAAGGTATACCGATAAAATCTACACAGCTTTAACTGAACTCTTTCTTTCATCTGAAATCTGCAGCGGATAGAATCGCAAGCAGTATATTACTGCCTTAAGTACTTATTTTAGTACAAAGAAATTCCGAAATTTCTCGATAGTGGGATATAGCTATATGGCAGTAGATATTGTTCGTCCGCTATAACTTTTCCCATTCGTCACGATTCATTTTCAAACAAATTAAGTCAAAACATAAAGTGAAACGTACGCCGATGTGTGTAGTATATAGTATAGTATACAGTACATAGGTGTACAAAATGTATATACACATCGACGTTCGTTTCACTTTATGTTTTGACTTAATTTGTTTGAAAATGAATCGTGACGCATGGGAAAAGTTATAGTGGACGAACAATAGCATACATAAAGCTATTGAGAAAAGGCGCAAAAGTAAACATTGTACTACAATCTACAAAATACCAAAACCAACAAAACTACATTGTACAAAATACCATTAATTAAATTCGGTTTAATAATTGCATATCATATCAGTATTGTGGAGGAACATATAATTTTTACAATAATTTATTACACAGCATTTGCGACATCCCATTTTCTTCAATGATAGTAGGTATGAAATATACGTCAATTGACAATTTCGATTAACAATATGAAATAGGTATTTAAGAAATATATGTTGCAAGATTTGTCCGCTGTACGCGCACGATCGTTTCTCGTATCCCATCCAAGTACTTGCACACAGCGAATAGACGATTTTTCATTTCAAATTACATAATATAGTTAAAAACATAATTAGTACGTTCTTTAACGGCAAAATGTTGCAAAACCTCTAAATTTTAAAGAACCACTTCGATTGACATGAAATTTAGCATACATATAGCTAACAAGTCAAAGAAAAAAAGTAATATTGTGCCGATGTGTGCTTTTGCCCTGGGGTGGATTTCACCCCCGAGAAGGGAGAAGGGAACATATACTTCCAAAATAAGTCCAGAAACGGATAAACTGACTAATTTTAAGCAACTTTTGTTCTATAGAGATTTTGAAGTTATACTTCTTTACCGGTGATATGAGGGTGAATTTTTATATGTTAAAACCTATGATCCCGGCGCATGCGCATTATAACTTTGTTCTGATTGGATGTTCAAATGACATGTCAAAAATTATTCAATATGGCGGCTGTGGCACAGCTGTAGTTAAATTATTTATGGTTGTTGCGTTTTAAAATTTGTGTGAAAAGAAACAACAAACAAAACTTAGTTAATAGTTATACTGCCTTTTTAAATAGTTTTCATATACCTATATTTTTGGACTTTTGGACTATTTTGGACAAGGAAAACTCATTCTAATTTGGTAAGTAGTTTTTATTATAATCATATTGTAATTATACATTTGGATTAGGTTGAAATACAGTAGAGCGTCGATTATCCGAACTAATTGGGGGACATAGGTGTTCGGAAAACCGATTTGTTCGGATAATCGAACTACAATATATTGATAGATATTTATAGTCATACATATTTATCCACAAGTGAATAAAAGCCATATTTATATACCTACATATTTATTTATATCTTGATAATGACAACTAGCAACTAAACAAAAAAGTGCAGTCTTTGCAACAACATAATTATTTTTGGATACAATATTGAAGAAAATTGAAGATATTTTAAGCGTCAATTACTAACGCTTGCTCGGTATTCGAGTGCGGGACGCGGGAGTCGATAGTTCGAATAAGCGGTCGTTCGGTTGATCGACGTTCGGATAATCGACGCTCTACTGTACATTTATTTTCTCAAGAATGGGGATTTTAGAGAGAAATCCCAAATTAGGTCCGATTTTTATTTTTAAATTATGATTTTTTGGCGAAGATTTATTTATCTAGTAGGTATTTAATGCTTTGATTTACATACTTAATTTGATTACCAACAAAAGTTCTACCAATCTTCATCTAATATATTGTTTTCTTACTGTTTTGTTATATTTTAATATTTTCTTCCACAAAATTTAAACTACACAATTTAATTATATTCAAAACAATTGTCAAACAGTAAAACGTTCAGTTACCCTATTTTTCCACATGACAAATAAGGTGGAATTGGACGAGTGAGTCTAGGCTTCGATTACGAATCAAAGCGCCCCGAAAGTCACGGGTTCGATTCCCGATGCAAGTTTTTATTTTTTTATGCATTTTATGATTGTAAGTATATTTGTTATATAATTTTTTTTTCAGAAAATGCGTATTTAAAATTTTTGCCAACAATTATTATCGTTCAGAAATCATTTTTTCTTTGTGGCATTTTTCAATGTGTTTGTGTGCGTTTTATTTTTTTATTTTTTAAAATTTTTGGTATTGTCTTAAAAATCACATAATATGTAGTAGAATTATAACCTCTTACGTGCGTACAAAGTGCACACACATTCTTTTTTTCATTAAGTTAACACTTTTCGAGTTATTTGCGAGTGAATATGTTCATTTTTCAACAAAATAACCACGTTTTTAGGCGGTTTTTCGCAAATAACTCAAGAAGTACGTATTTTTCCGAAAAGAACGTTCTTAACAAAAATAAAGCCTGTAAGAAATGGATAAAATTGTTATATATACTAGATCTCTAGACCTAGTAGAGGCAGAGATATAGCTAATGAAAAATAGGTTCATATTCGTCAAATTGAAAAGCAAATATTTTAACTTGAAATAATCAAAACACGAAGCACTTTTTGGGAAAAACTCAATAAAACTTTTTAAAGTGCTTAAAAAAGCTTTATTTTTGTTTAAAAAAATTTCTAGCTTCAAAAGTAAACAAATTATCTACGCTCAAAATAAAGTTCAAAAAATCACCCCCTAATATCATCTCAAATGACCTTAATCGTTACACTCCACAAGTTGATTTATTCGCGTGTATGTATTGTTTATATGATCTGTAAGTTTCTTCGGTTTAAAGTCCTTATTTTTGAAAGGGTTGTAGATGAAAAGGCTTGAAGGAGTCCCTAAACACGAGGGTACTCAACATTTTGAACAACCATATCTTAACCAATTTCTGTCTTACAGAAAAACGAAAAAATGCAAAATATTTAGAAAAGAAACTGCAACTTTTTTTATTATATCAGATTTTTGGTATTTCGAATAATTTTTAAGTTGTTTTGAAAAAAAGCATTTTTTTCAAAATTAAAAATTTTAAAATTTTTACTTTAAAACCAATTTTCTTTAAAAATAAGCACTTTTAATGGATGAAACTTACAGATCATATAAACACAACACAACTAAAGCAACTTGTGAAGCGATAATGATTAATTTCATTTTAGTTGCTAATTAGGGGGTGATTTTCCCGATTTTTTTTTGCCAAAGCAAAAGGGACCAACTTAAGTTTGAGCCTAATGTGCTTATATTTGAAGCTAGAAAATTTTTGTATAAAAACAGAAATAAAGATTTTTTTAAACACTTTAAAAAATTTGTAATGAATTATCTCCAAAAAGGGCTTCATCCTTTGGATATTTCACGTTGAAATATTCTATCTGAAATTTGGCGAATATGAGCATATTTTCCATTAGCTATAACTCTGCTTGTACCAGGTCTAGAGACCTCATGCATACACCATTTTTTTCACTTTTTTCAGGCTATATTTTTGCTGAGAATATTTGTTTCGACAAAATACTTACTTTTTGAGTTATTTGCGAAAAACCGTCTAAAAACGTGGTTGTTTTGTTAAAAAATGATCATATTCTCTCACAAATAATTCGAAAAGTATTGACTTACTGAAAAAACTCTATAGAACAAAAGTTGTTTAAAATTAGTCAGTTTATCCATTTCCGGACTTATTTGGGGAGTATATTTTTTTCACCCCCGAGAAGGGGTGAAAGCCACCCCCAGGGCAAAAGCACACATCACAATATCACTTTTTTTCTTTGACATGTTAGGTATACGTATGCCAAATTTCATGTCAATCCAAGTGGTTCTTTAAAATTTACAGCAAAAACCTTAAAGAATGTACTAAATTATGTTTCTCAAAAGTTTAAAAAGTGGAGTTACAATAGCTTGTTTTGGTATAATATTATAGTAATTGTATTTTTAATTAATTTTATTTAATTATAATTTTTCAGTAATTTGGCTGAAAAAGTATTTCAATATACAAAATGAATTTCTTCAGACTATAGGTTTCTTAGAAAGTATTTCTCAGAAGGAGTTGAGATTGTAGAGTCCACGTTGGATAAACTAGTGCATATTTTATATTTCCCAAATTTTTCACTTTTTAATTAGTTAACAAAATGTAGTTCATACTTAATTTCTGATAAAAATAGTAATCATTTGAAATTTTTTTATTAAAATTTAATGTAGGATTTTTGGGATCGATCAACTTTAAATTTACTGAAAAAATGTGGAACTGTAAAAAGCGTGACATACCTAGGAATTTAACGCTTACTTACTGATTTCTCACTTCTACTTATTTCCCACATATTTTCAACTTATATAATATATTATAATTTACTTGCTTCCTTCGACGCCATAGGCCATAGGGGACACAAGTAGAGTGGAAAACTGATACTTTTGAATACTTTTTACAGTTCAAATCAAAAGCAGCTGCAAAGTTTCCCTACATTGCAGAAACCAGACAAGTTTCGCGCACGATTCGCTATATTACATTCGAATATCGACCAGATGTTTTTAATCTTGCAATACGAACTATCAGTTGCCGCTATCTGAACGGAGTACAATGCAGAGATTAATATCTAAAAGGATGCAAAGTCAATAGAAGGTGTTACTTTGATGGGAGCAAATACGTGTTGGGATAATAATAATATGATATGAAATAAAACAAGGAAAACGACGAAAAGACCCAGATGCAAAGTTTACTGTAATAAAACAATTAAAATAATTGAAATAAAACAATAAACAATATTTTAAATCCAAGCCAAGACTTTTCGTCGAAAGAAACTGCTTTCTGGTTACATCCTGAATCTCCGGCTTTAACAGTTTATAAGCACGGAGGCGACGAATATAGAAGAAAGTAGAAAGGACAACGATCACGTATTTAATCCCTTTTCGTGTTGGAAAAAGTGCCGAAAGACAGTTTCGAGTACTCAAAAATCTGAGTAAAGAAGAACAAGGGGGAAAGGCAGTTTTTGTTGTAATTTGATTTAGAGTTGGACCACCATCTACAGATAGGTATTTCTGCATCTCATGCTTCATCAGTGTAGCTATGCAGTCCCAACACTCAACCAAAAATCAACGAGCCTGCCTTTTAAGGGAAATCACCGCGATGCAGTAATTCCATCTTTGAGACGCAAAACAGCGACCTCTCTAGTAAAACAAGGAAGACGACGAAAAGACCCAGATGCAAAGTTTACTGTAATAAAACAATTAAAATAATTGAAATAAAAAATAAAACAATAAACAATATTTTAAATCCAAGACTTTTCGTCGAAAGATACTGATTAAAACAAAAACTGCCTTTCCCCTTGATATGAAATAATTTTCATTTTTTATTTCAGATTTGGAACCCCTATGAAAAAGTAAATATGTAAATTTCATTTGACACATTTTTTCGAATTGTTGAAGGATGGCGCAAAAATTCGATTTATTCTGATACCCTAGGAAAATTTTAGAAACGGTCTAATATCTCGAGAAATACAGTTAACAAAATTAACTAAAAAACACGTGTTTATTATATTTCAAAAACCTATCGACTGACACTAAACACGACCTAGTCGTGTTAGTGCAAGGTTGTTGCAATTGCAAACCAATCCCAATCCCAACCAATATGGTGGATGTCATGTGATGCCAGGGATTAATCTGGAAATATTTTTAACATCCCTTAAAATCGTATAATATAATGTAACCCCAACTATTTAAAATCAATTTAAGGGTTTTTACCCGTACATTTTGGTGGCTTAAAGCATGTAAACCTGTAATAACACTGATGATGGAATATTGATTCCAAAAACGTTTTGTTGTGATACAGCCCTTTTTAGAGATTTTAAATATACCTTTTACAAGATAAGGTTTTTATTTTTTTGATGATATAAAAGTCGAAAAGCGTCAGCCTTTTGTATAGTTTTTTAAAAACAAGGATATTCCAAATGTGGTTTCCACATGTTGTGTAAAATATTGATAACATCATTAATTAAACTTTTATAAAAAGTGTGGTAGCAACAAAGAAACAAAATATTTAGTTAGACCGTGCATTAATTAATTATTTGTCTGTGTATATAGGATACAAACTTTACAAACAAATAATTACATATTATCTTTATTCTAACTTATCTGACATAGGTATTTTCAATAACGGAGATATTTCATAATTCTAATAATACAAATTCTAGAAACGAAACAACCAGAATATACTTTACATACAGATAACATGTTTAGGTCAAAGGAAACGTTGAAAGCTAAAGAATTGCAGAATAATTCAAACATTTTGAAATTTAAAATGGAAAGCAAGCAGCAGGCATTGACTGTTAGTTTAAATAATTGCCCATTATTCTTTTTCTTTCAAAGTCTACAGAGTATGCATCATTCATTTGGCATTGTTCGACTATGCCTTGTTAAAATGCATGTACTATTCATGTTCATAAATAAAGGTGCTTTCCATTTAGGTTCCTTTAATTTAGTTGAATATATTATACGGGTCACATGGACTTTTTTAGAAAAAGGTATAGTTCTTGAACTATGGTTGTCGTCATTATTTATTTTTGTTTTCTTAAGAGAGGTTCGCCTTTCATTTTAAATTATATTGTACAATGCGGGGCAAAATTATAGAGGAAATTATGCGTCGTTTTTTCGAGAACAGGGGACTTTGTAATCAAATCGATATTTATTTTCAAATTATGATTTTTTCGCATAAACTAGATGGCCTGATCAGTAATCTCCTTAAAATGATAATTTTGGCCCCGACGAAATATTTGTAAATATGTAATATTTTCATATATTGTATAATAAGCAATTTAACCAGAAGATTTAATGCAACAAAGAAAACACATTTGCTATTTAACATTTTATGGACATTCCGAGATGAAGAGGACGGTAATATTAAGAAAAAAAATTGATACATTGCGTGGTTTTCTAAAGAAGATAGAGTTGCACAAGTTTGACTTGAATGTTTGAACTTGACTTGAGTTTGACTTAATTTCAAGTCAAACTCAAGTCAATCCTTCTGACAAATATTTCAAGTCAAGTCAAACTGGTCAATCGTACAGGTTTGAAAATTCAAACTGTTTGTCAAACTAGTTTGAAAGAGTTTGAAAAATAATTTATTTAGTAGATATACTTTTTTGTCGAGATAGACATGTTAGTTGCCAATTAAGATAAAATTAATAATACAATGAGTACCACATAAAAGTCAAAATTTTCAATGTGTTTTAATTTAAAACTTTTAAATGTAGATATTTATTTTTTTAGAATCCTGAGAAAACTAATAAGTATTTTTGAAAAATTTAAACGCAGAATGAAAGATTACGTTATTACCGAGGGCCGAAAGTCACTTAGAATAAATAAAAAGTTTATTTTGAATGAAATATTTGCAATTAATAACAACACTAAATTTTCCTTTTTATGTTCACCAATGGAACTTAATAAATAAACATTATAGAAGTTTTCAGGGTTGTTCGTCGTTCGTCCCTCAGAAATATTGTAATCTTTCATGATGCGTTTAAACTTTTTTTTAATTCTTATTAGTTTTCTCAGGATTTGAAAAAAAATAATACATTTAAAACACATTGAACATTTTGATAAGCGACATGTTACGCCTATGCCCTTAAGGGTTACAATAAAATAAGACTATTTGGCTTTTCAATGGACAGCTCAAAATAAAATTATTTGGAATTTTTATGACTTTCTTTTATTAAAAAGGCATTTATTTATCTTAGGGCCAGTTCGAAAAAACATGTAGTACCAAGCTGCTAGTTCACTCGAAAATATGTACCACAATACAAAAAGTTAGTATTGCTGTATATTCGTTGGTATTTCTTTAAAATTCAAAACTAACCATAGGGTTATTAGACCTGGATCCCGCGTACCAAAAAAAGGTGATTAATAGCAAGCTGAAAATTTGTTAATAGCTTAACGGTGTCTAGTCGGACAAACTTTGATGTACGGGAACACTGGAACAGGGGAAGTTTTAATTGTGGAACAGTTTAAAAATTTGGAGCGTCAGATTACGAAAACGTCCCATGTATTTTGTCGGTCAGAACATCCAATTGATTTGTTACCCTTTCATTAAACTCTCATGCAAAAATCAGACTGCTATTTCTAACCAACATGATTCCTATCATTTGACATGTTCTTCGTGTTCCACTCATTAAAATGCCCAGTTGGTGATAAACACCAGTCTGATTTTTGCATGAGAGTTTAATGAAATGGTAACAAATCAATTGGAAGTGCTGTCCGACAAAATACATGGAACGTTTACGTAGTCTGACGTTCCAAATTTTTAACCTTTTCCACAATTAAAACTTCTTCTGTTCCAGTGTTCCCATACATCAAAGTTTGTCTGACTAGACAACGTTAAGCTATTAACGAATTTTCAGCTTGCTATTAATCAACTTTTTTTTTGGTACGCGGGATCCAGGTCTATATGGTTTTATATCTACAATTTAAATTTTTTTCGGATACAGCTACAAATGTTGGGTTTAAATTTAAAAAAAATTAATGTATAAATATGCATTAAGCTTTCTTAATAATTATCCTAACTGGCGCGTTTATTGGGTTTTATTTGTCTGTCTGCGGTTTAAATATCGTATCAGCCAATACCTTTCTATGTTTATTGAAATTTGTAAAAAAAAATTTTTGGACCTTGTTGGGAGGGTGGAGGGGAATATCCCCTACCCCTCCCCCCACCCCCGTTCTCATTTAAAATTGAAAATAAACACGTTGCGTAATATTCAAACATTTCAAACTGTTTGAAGATGTTTGAATTCAAGTCAAACCTAAAGATATCGAAATCAAGTCAAGTCAAACTTTTTTATACAAAAAGTTTGATTTTCAAGTCAAGTCAAGTTTGTTGAGTAAAATCAAACTAGTTTGACTTGATGCATCTCTAAAAGAAGACATCAGTGAAGAATTGATAGATCAATTTTTTCATTTAAGACAGATATACAAGGATAATATTGGTGAATCTCAAATTTCTCCGATAAATTTACTTAATAATATTAAACATTTCAAATTAGAATCAATATTTTTTAACATCGTTATTGCATTAAGAATATTTTGCACATCACCGGTGAGAGTCGTTGAAAAGGAAAGATCCTTCAGTTTTCTTTCTCGCATAAAAAATGCTATGAGAGCTACAATGAAACAGGATCCGTTAACTGGCCAAGCAACTTTGTGTATCAAGGATGTAGTGATGTTGAAAAAGTAACTATTCGTTACAAAGTACTCGTTACTTACGAATACCGAAAGTAACGATTACTATTCAGAGAAGCAAATCGTTACTTTGATTACTCTGATTACTTCGTTCCAATCGTATCAGAGCGAGTACCTATTTGAGTATTGTATCTACAATCGGTTGATATCGGAATCGGATCGGTATTCCATGAGTGTTCGGTATCAGTACATTTAACCCATAAGGCCTAGAAAAAAATAGCTAGATTGACCGGAAAAAATGTAGAAATAATAATATTTCTAGACTATGATTATCAGCTTTAATTTTACATGTAGGTAGGTATGGCATTGTTTTTATTAGACCAGGATATTTAACATTAAAAACACAGGAATAAGTCTGTTTTTAAATATTACTATATTTAAAAATATATTTATTAATGACGTATTCGTGTTCAGCAATCCCAAAAACCCTCGAGTAATGGTTTGCATCAATTAAGTGCCAAAACCCTCGAAACTATAGATGACGTACCTTAGCAGTAACCTAGGCACCAGGTGCTTCGGAGGTTGGTTCTGATTGCATAGTCGTGTTCAGTGATCCCAAAACCCCCGAATAACAATGTCTGACCCTTAATATACTGGTTTTGATATGTTTATGTACTTTTGGATGCATTTTATACTGCAATTATGAATTTCCACCCATTTTTCTATTGAAAACTTTTTCCTGTTTCACTATTTCCCTAAAAATCATTTATGTTTTCCTAAATGCCTTGGTCTATATGTATTTTATTGTTATGATCCAAAAATCTAAAAAAATATCTGCCTGGGCCAAAAAAATTAGTAGAATTTATAAAAAAATTTCAAAGACGAATTTCATGGTTGAGGAACCTGAGAGAGTGGTTTGGATGCAGCTCAAAACAACTATTTAGAGCTACTGCCTCAAAAATTAAAATAGCTGTGATGATTGCCAACCTCCGTAGCGGAGATGGCACCTGAAGAAGAAGAAAAAAAAAATCATTTTCAATTATTAATTAGTCTGGACAAAATTATGTTTTTTTAATAATTTGTTTTTAATAATTTTTAACATAATAGATAACGTATCATTTAATTTCTATCTTATACTTATATGAAATACTGAGAAATGCGATTCTCGATATGATTACCGGTACTCAAATACAAAAGTAATCATAGTAATCAAAGTATCCTACTATTACTGATAAAAAATATGTACTGTGAAATGCGATTCTCGATAGAATTACCGGTACTCAAATACAAAAGTAACAAAAGTAATCAAAGTAATCAAAGTAACGAATACTGTAAATGATTACTTTATTCAAAAGTAACGATTTGTAACGAATACTCGAAAGTAACTATAATCAACATCACTACAAGGATGATTTGGTAAAATCATTAAATTTTAGACATTTTTAGAAAATTATAGACATCTTTGCCAATCAAAAACTCAGAAAGCAACTATATTATAAAAATTTTCACTATTATAAAAATCAAAATTTAATAAAATGTAGATTTGAAATGTTTCTTATTATTTATTATTGATAATTTTATTTCTATAACATCTCTTCACTCCTTACCGTTCATTGTGGTCGTTGTTCTCTGGTCTTATCTCTTTCAATATAGGTTTTTTAATATAGTTTGAGCTCCCCGACAAAAAAACAAAATTTGGCGCCATTACATACAAAAATATACATTGCAAATTAAAAACAATGGCAAATAAAAAAGGAAAAAATAAAAATTACACAATAAATTTATTAATTTAAAAAATAATACCATAGTTATTTACTTACAAGTAAGAAGTTACAGCGGTGAAGGAACGAGAACTTGAAAAGTAAGTTATGTTATTTCTCTTACATACAGGGTGGCCGGAAAGTCACTTTACAGTAATAATAATGATGTTTCATTATCGCGCCAATGTTTGTTGGCAATCATCCGACGCATAAAGCGCAATTGAGAGCTCAGGGAACTGCTGAAATTGTTTATTTTCAACAAGATGGTCCTCCACCTCATTTTGCTCTCACTTTCCGCAACCGCGTGAATGAAATCTTCCCGGATCGAAGGATTGGACTAGGTTCTCCCAAATTTCCTATACCAATGCCTTGGTCTCCAAGAAATCCAGATTTGACAACGCCGGAGAATGCATTGGGGGGTCTCATTATAGAGAAGGTTAGAGAACGCAGATACTTTTCGAATGAGGACTTGCGAAATGGAGTTCGCCAAGCTTTACGTGTGACTTACAAGGTATTTTGTAGTGCTATTTACTATAAATTCAACAACATAGTTAATTCAATTATTTTTTTTTGAAAATTATTTATTGAAAAATAGTTTCTAAGAACATATTTAAAAATATTTGATTGTTATACCGACGTCCCACAAAATTTGGCGCCCCGTGCTGTCTCCCTGCTTGCCCATGCATTAAATACCGGCGTTGGTCCACTGCTGTGTAAATTCATTATGTTCTCTGGTGTGTGGTAGTGGATCAAGGTTTCTTCAACGCTTACCAGTCGACGCCAAAAGTCCGATGGATTATATTTTATAAGGTTTATAAGGTCCAAACACTGATGAAAAGTGGTCACACAATCATGATTTTGGACAATGGTCAGCAAACGTGGCACCCAACCGCAGGATAATTTTTTCATATTCAAAGCTTCAAAATGTTCAGGTTAAAAAATAGGTATCTGTAGCGCATCGGCATCGGAAAGACAAAAAGGAACACCACACCACAACAATAAAACAATAATTTACTAAGAAATTTTCAATATTTTGTATGCGGCGTTCAGCAATGCTATGCGTTATCACGTGCAATATCTTGCACATGAAAATTGCCAAGGTCTTTACCATCTAGATCCTTAAGATTATATACCAAAGGAGATAAAACTTTATTTATAATACATGGAATAAATTTGGGAGCTAATTTAGCAGAAAAATCATCCACAGCTTTTGAAAGAATGGTATTTTTCTTCCAGACTTTATCACCTACATGAAATCTTACATCACGTCTACGAAGATTGTAGCGTTTAGTGTTGATATTGTAAGAGTGACGTATTCTTTTCTGAACTTCATCAAAGATAGGAGACATATTCTCTAAAGGCTTGGGATCGAACAATTTATTATTGATGTTAACAATATTATTAGATGTTTCTTTAATAGCACCAAAGAATGAACCATCAACAGGAATGTTTCTAGCAAACGTCAAAAATGAAGGAGAAAATTGAGTTACTTCATGTTTAGCTAGACGAATGGCTTGGGCTATTTTAAAAATTTCCTTGTCCCAATCTTTATGATCGTCTTGGATGAAAGATCTGATTGCAGTAACAATCGTTTTATTAACTCGTTCAGTAGGGTTAATCTGAGGGAAGTATCTAGCATTATACCAAATTTTTTGTACCTTGTATTTTTCCATCAAAGTTCTAAAATCATTGGAAACAAATTGTTTTCCATTATCAACTGCAAAGATTTGCGGTACACCAAAAATTAGAAAAACTTGATTTTCAATAAACTTGACAATAGCTTTAGAAGTAGCATTAGCCAAAGGATGTACAAACATAAACTTTGTAAACCAGTCAACAACAACTAAAAGAAAACGATTTCCACTTTTAGATCTAGGATACGGACCAAGTAAATCAGCAGATAAAAATTGAAAAGGAAAATTAATATCACGATATTGTCCCGTAAAACCAGCTGGAGGTAAGTTACTAGGCTTACAAGAAGCACAAACTTTACATTTATGAACATAGTTCACAACAAAAGATCTCATTTTAGGCCAGTAATAAAGTTCTGATATCCTAGAAAGGGTTTTAAAGACACCTAAATGAGCAGCTGTAGGATCATCATGATACATATGTAAAATTTCCTTCCTATGTGGAGCAGGAACAAAAATTTTCCATTCTGGAGTAGATTCAGAAAATTTAGATTTAGAAAAAACATGTTTATAAAGAACATTATCTTGAACCTTAAAAGCAGGATATAAATCAGGATTATCTGTAACTTTTGCTATCATATTTTTATACCAAGCATCTGTTTTTAAATCAGACAAATTTAATAGAGAAACTTGAGATGCTTCAGGAATTCTTGAAAGAGAGTCAGCTACTACATTCAAAGAACCACTACGATGAACAACAGTAAATTTGTGACAAGACAGTTTCATTATCCATCTAGCAATTCTAGGAGAAGGATTCTTCATGTTATATAACCACTGCAATGAGGAGTGATCTGTAATCACAGTAAAGTCATCACTACCCTCAATATAGCATCTAAATTTTTCAATTGAAAGCAAAATTGCTAATAATTCTTTCTCAGTAGTTGTGTACTTTCGCTGAGCTCTAGTTAAAGTTTTGCTGAAGTAAGCAATAGGATGTTCTAATCCATCATCCTTTTGAAATAAAACACCACCCACACCAGTGTCACTTGCATCACAAGCAAGATAGAAATGCTTGGAAAAATCAGGACTTGCAAGAACAGGAGCTGTTGTAAGAACCTGTTTAATTTTATGAAAAGCTTCATCAGCTTCAGGAGTCCAAGTAATAGGTTGACCTTTCTTCCTGCCTTTCAATAAGTCAGAAATGGGACTGCAAATAGTAGCAAAATTGTTTAAAAACCTACGGTAATAACCAATTAAGCCAATCAACCTACGTATCTGGGTTGTATTTGTGGGTACAGGATATTCCAAAATAGACTGGACCTTACCAGGATCAGTTCTTAACCCTTGATCATCCACTACAAATCCAAGGAATTGCAATGAAGATCTGCAAAACTGGCATTTCTCAAAATTGACAGTGAGATTTGCATCTTTCAAACGTTTGAATAGCATCTTCAAAGTTTTGACATGAGTATCAAAATCTGGAGTTACAACGATAATATCATCAAGATAATAAAAAACATAAGGTTCTAATAAAGGACCTATAACAGAGTCCATGACTCTACACATAGCTTGTGCGCTATTATTAAGACCGAAAGGTAAAACATTAAAACAAAATAAACCTCTATTTTGCACAGAAAAAGCAGTTTTCAATTTGGATTCTTCATCTAAAGGAATTTGATAAAAAGCCTGTTTAAGATCAATAGAAGATATGAACTTAGCATCTCTTACTTTAGAAATAATTGTGTCAATTAAAGGCATAGGATAACTATCAGGAACTGTAATTGAATTAAGTTTCCTACCATCAAAGCAAACTCGATGTGAACCATCTTTCTTTGGTACGAGCCACAATGGCGAAGACCACGGTGTACTAATAGTTAAGGGCTCTATAACTTTGAGTTTAAGCATCTCATCAACTCCAGCATTCAAAACCTTCTGCATAGCAGGAGATAATGGATACTGTCTCTGTTTAATAGGTTTAGCATTGCCAGTATCTATATGATGTGTATACAGATGAGTTCTGCCAATAGAATCTGTAGGACCTATTTCTTTAAAAAGTTTAACAACAGAATTAAGTTGAGATTGCTGAATATCAGAAAGATTTTCAGAACTAATGATAGTATTAACTACACAAGTAGAAAAATTTGTTGCCGTAAAAGAAAAATCAGAGAAGTCCAAAGAGAGTTGAAACGACTGAATAAAATCCATACCCAATATCATTTTATGTGAAATAGAAGGAACTACTAACACTTTAAGTGATTGAGTTTTATTCAATAAAGTAACAGGTAACCAAACATATCCTAAAGTACTCTGTATGTTTCCATCAGCAGTAGTGAGTTGAATTGAAACATCATAATTAAGATTTAAACTAAGCTTTTTAAGTAAAAATAAGGAAGGAGAACCAATTATGCTGACATTACTACCACTATCAAGGAGTGCAGAAATTGTTTCATTACCTATAGAAACAGAAATATATGGTCTATTATCATTATTATGAATATCTAATAAAGGACCGGAATTGAAATGTACTTTTGAATTAGATAAATCACTAGAAGAAACAGAAGTACTAGAAGAAGGTAAAATTTCAGATTGTACTGAAGAAAAAGTAGAAGTAGATTTAGATGGAAGTGGTTTAGAAATGTTTACAGATTTTTGTTCGACCCTTTTTGAAAAGTTTTTCCCGGAATATTCTTGCCTTTGCTCGATGTTCCTGGGACAGACGTTTGACTGCTTTGAGGCATGCTGTCTGTCGAAGCGTGTCCTCGCTTGTCGTTTTTTGAGCACCTCATGCATTCCGCAATAGTTACATCCTTCGAGCCACAACCGAAACAAAACGTTCTCTTGGGTTTTCTACAGACATGGAAATTGTGTCCTTTCACATCACAATTCCAACAAGTTGGGGTTGAACGAAGGGATTCTACAGAAAATTTGCTGCGTGAGGAAATTGCCAAAGCAGATTCAAACTTCTTACAATACTTTGTAAGCTCAGCAACTGACTTAACATCTTGGAAAGCAAGAGCTTTAACATATTCAGGAAGAAGACCATTGATAATTTCATCCACCTTTTCAATATCCGAAATAGATTTGGACGACCGGAGCATCAAAGATTCCATATGGGAAATATATGCAGAAACTGGTTGTCGTGAAAACTGTTTTGTGGAACGTATTTGTTCCCATAAATCTCTTTCATAGTTATAAGGTAAATAAGTTTCTTTCAAAGAAGTAACTAGATCAGCCCATGAATGAAATTTCTTTTGAGAGAAATTATTATGCCACCAAGTAAAAGCAGCACCTTCAAACAAATCACATGCAGAGATGAATAAATCTTCATCTGTGCAGTTCCTTGAAAATTTAAAAATTTCAATCTGTTCCAGAAAAGGGATTAAAGGTTGTTTACCAGAAAATTTTTTGATACCCCATTTATACACGGGAACAGGCTTGGAAGGTGATATTGAAGATTCCGAACAATTAAGATTAACTCTAGTAGATGTCATGGGTTGGTCTAGAAGATCAGGTTGTTCTACAATGTTACACAAAGTACCTTCTAACTTTAACAAATTAAAGCGGATAGCTTTCTTCAACTTTTCTTCCTCTGCGGAAGATGACCGCAAACGAGAAATCCTACCAGACAAATGTTCGAGACGAGAATTGAAGGTTTTATATAGAATATCAGACTTTGTTCCTGTAAATTCAGATATGAGAATCTGAAGTTCAGTATAAGAGGCTAAACCTTGTTTATAATCAACCTCAAAAGACAAAGGGACCGAAATATCTGAAAAACTGCGGCTACTAGTCTCCTGAGAAAGAAGACCAGTAAGAACTGTACGTTTTTCTTCAATATCATCAGGAGCAGAGACATCTCTAATGTGAAGCTCATATGTCAATTCATTTGTGGTAAGATGTGCAGGTTTCATGTTGAAGAGAAAAAAAATTTAATAAAAAACAAAGAAAGAATTAAAAGTACACTATCCACAAAAACTGGTTAAGTTGAAAAAAGAACAGACCATTTAACTTACTATAAAAGTACCATTATAAGAATGAAGAAAAAAAATTATGTAAAAAAGCAACAATGTATTAAATGCAAATTAAATATGCTGAAATATAAGATATATTATATAAATGGTAATACTCTTTACCCCAAACATTTGAAAAATGGTTAAATATATAGAAAATGCTCAAAAAGTATCAAAAATTTGCAAATACTAAGATGTACTGCAAAACATGAATATAATATTAAAACAGTATTTATTAATGCTTTATTATTTGCTACCGAACTACAAATCCACAGCTCAAATCCTTGAGTAAGACAATTCAAGTTGGGCGCCAAAAGTGAGGCGATAAACTACCCCAGATAATTGAAATAATATTCGAGAATAATATTTCAATCAACTACGATAGCTATCGTCTACCCTAGACTAGCTCAATCTCCCAAGTTGTGAGTCCACCTTGTCCTAATCAAAAACATGAACAATGAAAATGCAGAATGGAGCAAATAAAACAATAATATTTAACTAATCATGTTTATTTTTCATAAAAGACATAATTAAAGTATAAAAAAATAATTTACAAGACCTTGCCGAAACTTTACAGATCAGAGATTATACTTATCGATGGCACTTGGTATCTGTCTGCGGGTTCTTGGTGTCTTGCTGTTGTTCTGCAACGGGCTCTGGCGACGTGGATGTTCTGGCCACCAGGCCTACAGGTGTTGGATGGTTGTTAGGAGTCTAGTTACTGCTGCATTGATGTATCGCCGGCGACATTAGGGGCTCCAGTTTCGGGGAGTCTCCCACGAGGTGAAGGGTTGATCAGTTTTTGCAATATGTCCAGAAAACCCAATTAAGAACGTCTGTTTGAAAATGTGGCTATGAGGCCAGACATTGCCTTAAGTAGATTTTAGAATTTAATGAAAAAATATTCTTCATTTTGACAAAGAGAAAGGGTTTGACTTGACATTGACAGAGTTCGTGAGTGGGGGCTTAAAATTTGAAACGAGAGACGACAGTGCAAAGGTGGCTATGACAGTGCGAAGTCACTGTCATGAACCACAGAACGATTGAATAAGAATGTGAATTCTGAGATAGAACAAGAATGTTGAGATATGCCTATAAATACCGAAAGAGGGCGCCAACCAATTTTTAACGGGAAAAAAGGTAAAACAAATAGAAGAGGATTATTATTAAAGAATTATTAAAGAAAATAGAATAAAATAATTATTTGAAAATAAAATAGCAAAGATGTGACGTTTGTAACGTTACAACGCTAATGCGTTATGCGATGCTATGCAATTAATGCTTATATCCTTTTTTGTGAATAGCACATGAAGATTCATGGGAAAAACATGAAAATGTGAAAACTACTATATTAATATGTAATTATTAACTAATACTTAACTTTGGAAACAGAAATGAAAATTGACGTAAATGCTGATGATGAAAATGATATTCATATATATTTAAAGTGAATATGTAACAAACTAAAAACAATATTTCAGAATACCCTCGAATATAAAAGAATTATTTGTGGGAGAGTTGTGAAAAATACTCTGATGAAGACAAATGATGGATAGATAAAGAAAAATGAGGATAACACATGAACGTTAATTTTGATGCAATTCTGGACAGCTGGTGAATATGTATCAAGTTCTTCCCCTGTATGCATATTTGTAATAGGCAATATCTTGGTATTTAACAGCTTATTCCAGCAGAGTTTATACATTTTGTAGGGACCAGATGACGTATTATAATTTTGTAAAACTTCAAAATTAATAAATTGACGCTGATCATGTTTTCCCCTGGACCCTTCACTTCTTTCTTTGATCATTCTTTTGGGTTCTCCTTTTTTCGATTCATATCGAACCCAACGAATTCTTTTTTTATCCTGATGCAACATTATTGATTCTATATAGCCTTTTATGTATGTTTTAATTATGTCAAATTAATTAATAATAATTATGTAATGATACAAGATGACATTGAAACGGTTGGAAAGTTTACATACCTGGGGTAGAAATATATGCCGATGGATCAGGAAATGGAGAAATACGAAAGAGAATAACGCAGGCAAAGAGAGCTTATTTTGCCCTCTCCCATATATTTCGGTCTAAAAGTGTCCACCGAAATGCAAAGCATGACAAAGCTGAGAATCTATAAAACCTTAATTCGACCAATAGTCATGCTATGTTAGTGAAGCATGAGTCCTGAAAGAAACATCCAAAAACAAACTCGACACATTCAAAAGGAAAGTACTGAGGAGAATATTAGGACCTATGAGAGAAAACGGAGTCTTCAGAAGTCGATACAACAATGAGCTTTATTAACTTTATAAGGATCCACCCCTGCCAGACTTCATTAGAATACAAAGATTGCAATGGGCCGGACATGTGATAAGAATGGGAGAGGATAGGCTACCAAAAAGAGCACTGAACGCTAGAATGCTGGGAAAGAGACTGGTTAGAAAGCCAAGAAAGCGCTGGGAAGACACAGTAAACAGCGACGCACAAGCCCTTTTAGGAGTCCGTGTATGTAACAGAACAGCCACAAACAAACAAGGGTGGAGGCAAAAAATAAAGGAAGCCAAGGCTCAACTTGGGCTGTAGCGCCGTAGAAGAAGAAGAATTAATAATATACACATACATTTGAAATCTCTCGGAACTAATGGTAATTTTCCATGGAATCATATGAATTCATTGAGTAGGAACTCCTTATTTGATCTGGGTTCATTCGTTCAATTTTCCTCCATATTTTAGATGGCATCGATCCCGGGATTCTTAAGTGGTAATCAAACAATGTTTGTGCCACAAGGTTAATGTCTAAGTCTAAGGTTACTAAAACGTGTTTTTTATTTTCAGTGTACCTGTTTCATGCTATGTTGTTTGAAAAAGATAAACATAATCTGATCCTAACAAAATAAATACATGGATGTTTTTTAGTAGAAACGTGAAAATGATTGATTGAGTGGATTACCAACAATGCTAAAAATAAATACACAATTTACCACGATAATAAAACAAGGTGCGTGATATTTTTTTAAAATAAGTAAAATATTTGGAAGTGCAGTTTTTAAGATCAAAGAACTCTTTCATACAAGTTGGTATACTTTGGTATAAGCTTAAAATACAATTATTATTGTTCTGAAATTAGTTTCTTGTGGCATCTTAATGCAATTTATGGGGAATAAGCCACAATTTTACTTTAAAATAACTTTGTTTGACGTTTCTTTATTTCTACTTCGGAAATCGTTCTCAAAATACAAAACATTAATAAATTAAACACATTTTGTTTTTGTTACTTGGTAAAAAAAGTCTTCTAATAATTTAATTTTATCTGACTCACTCATCATATTATATATATTTTTAGTAGATGACTTTAAAATGATATTCTCAATATTTTTGTGTTGCGTTCATGGGATCACTTTATTGGAGGACAGTTTATTCGATTACATGATGATTAAAATCAACTTTAACTTAAGAATACCTGCAAGAAAAATCATAGCATGTGATTTTCTTTTAGAAAGACAACCACATGCAATGATGAATATAAAATTGTTCTGTTAATAATGCCATAGTAAATCATGAGAAAAAAAAACCTCATGATACGATCCCGACATGGTATTTGATGTATGATATTTGGTTCATTCTCTATATTAACACCAACTCTGATTTTATATGTATGTTATTTTAAAACATAAATTAATGATGTATACTCGATATGTTATTGACCTACTAATAGTAGTATTTTCTTTCTAAGAGCCTACTGCATTCTGCCAAGGAATTTGCGACACAATTGGTTTCATTTAACACAGATCTTTTCGGACACACAGATCTTTTCTTTTAACACAGAACACAGAACGGATTTCTTTATTTTAACATCTGTTTCTTTTCAGTGGCGTGCTGGAACATTTCAAGCGGCCCGGTGATTTTATAAAAAGCGGCCTTCGATCCTTATTATTTTACTTTCTATTATCAGGATGTTTTATTCGTTATTTATAAAATCAAAAAACAAAAATATAAATTATTTTTACTTACTTACTTAGTCCCAAGCCTTTCTACCTTTAGGTGTAAGGCTGTAAATTATTTTTAAATCAAACATAAAACTTTGAATTCAATGATTTATTTTTTGGTAGGTATGTTTTTTGAAGTTATACTCCTTTACGCGCGATATGAGCGTGAATTTTTATATGTTAAAACCTACGATCCCGGCGCCTGATTGGATGTTCAAATGACATGTCAAAAATTATCCAATATGGCAGCTGTAGCGCAGCTGTGGTTTGGACGGTTGACGGTTTGGTTATGTATGGTTGTTGCGTTTTAAAATTTGTGGGAAGAGAAACAACAAAGGTTAGTTAATAGTTATACTGCCTTTTGAAATAGTTTTCATATTATATTTTTGAAGTTATACTTCAAAATGTTTTAATTTATGTATGTATCAGTCCAGAAAAGGTATGGAAAGAATATATTAGTGTTTTTAAATATATTTTTCTACAAACGTGTTAAAAATGCAATTTTTAGGACTCCATAGGAGCGTTAAAAATGCTACTTTAAGGCACTAGTGCTTTAAAATGTTTAAGGCACTGCAGTTAAAAGTGAATTGTCAAATTGTGAAACGTCAAAATATTTATATTTCATTTATTAACATTAATATTAATAATACAACTTGCGCAATTTGAAAAAGGTGGTTTAAAAGGTTTTTTATTATAATTTTGTGTCACTAGATTTGTCTTCCTTGGGCGTAAAATAATAAAACATCTATTTTTATATTTCACTTGTCACCGTGATGTATAATTATGTATATCTGAAAGGTAAGTAGCATGCGGCTTGATGGTCTTGTTGGTAGAGCATTGGACCAGAGATAAAAAAATCGCGAGATTGCGGGTTCAAATCCCGGACGATTCATATTTTTTCTTTTTTTTTTTTAATATTTGGCATTGTTAAGTTTTGGTTCATTTTTGGTAATTATTGTTAATTTTTTGTATTGTATCTGTTAAATAGGTATATTTATTTCGTTGAAATTATATTATAATAGAAGTATAACTTCTTACGTGCGTACAAAGTACACACACATTCATTTTTTATTTAAGAATAAGCAATCTTACAAATTAATTACACAAATTAAATTGCAACTGAATAAAAATGGTATACATTTTTATTTTATAGTCGTATTACTCCGTAGAGTAACTAGGTGCATTTTTCCGTTGGAACTTTACCAGCTGCAGACGGGGGATGTGAATTGCATAGTGTAGAATTCCTTCCCTCTCGTCTTCACTGCAGCATCCATTTGACTTGCAAATTGTAGAAGTCTTGGAGGTGTCACCAGGAAAGTGTACCAATAAGTTTTCAATTTAAAAATCTTTTAGTAATATTTTTAATATTTTCAATATTAATAATTTACTATTAGGATTGAAAACTACTTCGTCTTTCAATGCCAGATGGCGCTAGCCACCTACTATCATCACTTCAGTTGCAATGGGTGGGAAAAGCTCTCGATGCGAATCAGTTAAAATATGTTAAAATATGGAGAACAGTGCCTACGTTCTTTCCGATGAGGCTCCAATAAGAGCCGAAAATCGCGATTCAAGGGATTGGACTGCACTCCGTATTCTAATTGAAAAGTAAGATTGTTTTGGCTTCGCATTGCAACTGAATAAAAATGGTATATATTTTTAAATTAAATTACATGTACCTATGACAATATTGTAGACTCTAAGGCAGAAACCATAATTTTCTGAATAAATATAATATGAATTTGATGTAATTAAGAAAAAAGTAAAAAGAAATTTTGAGAATTTTTCAATTATATACATGTACAATGCAAGTACTCTAATTTAACAATATTTAAAATGTTAATACAACGCAATAGATTCTTTTGCAATTATTTTATAAAATAATTACTTAACTCTCGATCAATAATTTCCGCGTTAAAGTAGATTTTTGAGCAAATTCGTCGATTATTTCATCAATTTTAAGCTCATAAACAGCTTCTGTATCTATAGCCATTAGCATAAATGTTTCCAAGTGATCTTGTGTTAAACTACTTCTTAACCGATTGTTTATGCATTTTAACGTTGAAAAGTTGCTTTCCCAAGATACTTGTGTCAATGAAAAGCTTCTTTCACAAACTAAAAATTTTTAACGTGCGATGGTTGAAATGCCTGAGCAATCATACGAAATCTTTCTTTCTTCACCGCTTGAAACGTTCGGTGGCAGAATGTTTTAAGTTATTTTTCTCCCATTTGGTATCTTTTTTAGTTTTTACTGTTTTTATTGTTTGATACATGATCAAGTTGAAGAATAGGTGATCCAGGGAATCCCTAGTCATATTCCATTTCCAGCTTCAGTTGGGTCAGTTAGTTCATCTTCCATTTTACTTTTATTGTGTTGTTCTTGTAGATAGTTTCGATCGTTTTAATTATTCCTAGAGTTACCTCGATTGCGTACAATAAATGGATAACGTTCTTTAATTTGTCCCCGTCAAAAGCCTTATTAAGCTCCACGAAACATAAATATGCCGGTTTGTTGTATTCTAATGATTTCTCTTAAACTTGCCTCATTGCAAATATAGCGTCTTCTAAGTATGATTTTACTACACTATACACTAATTGAATCTAAATTATCATGTGTTTAATCATTTTTATATCGTCTATTTCTAATATCTGAAGGCTACATTCTATAAAAATATTGATATCAGCTTCAAACAATATGATTATTTAATTTTGATAATAACGGACGTAAATGATCGAAATAAATAGTATCCACTTTCCGGAAGGATGTTTTTAAAAGATAAAAACCTAATAAAGATAAAAAATATGGCTAGAGAACGGATTCGGGTAAGAACAAAGTCATTACCTTGGTTAAATAATAGAATAACAGTTTTTAGAAATGTTAGTTTTTAGAAATCGTATGAAAACGTATGCCGTCACTTTTTAGTGGCAAATGCGTCGATAGTGGCACATGTAAACTTTCCACTTATGGATGGGATAAATAAGTTAAAAGGTACCCTACCTCCTCTTCCCTCACTACTTGAATTAAAATTTTAAATTTTTTAAGTTCTATGTGATTAAGAAATAATACTCAGTATACTTTTAACCCACCACCCCCTTTCCCCGCCATGACAGTCAAAAACATCATTTTTCGTTTTTATTTTTTTTAGGTATAGTGGAATCACTGAAGGTGGATATGAGCTATTACCGCCGATTTCGTTGAACCTCCATCGATTTGCATGAAAATTGGTGAGTGGTTAGAGGATATCTCAAGGTACAAAGGTGACATAGTGCCAACTTGCGCTTTCACCCTGGGGTGGATGCCACCCCTTCGCGTGGGTGAAAATTATTTTATTAAAATAACCGCATAATTCGATAGAGGGACAAATTTCAAGCAAAATTTGTTACGTAAAGTTATTAAAATAAATCAGAACTTTTTGAGTTATTAAAGATCAAAGATTTTAATTTTTCTTGAGAAAAATGCATGTTTTTAACCAATTTTTCATCAGTAACTCAAAAAGTGTAAGTTTTTACAAAAAAGTTATAATTATCAAAATTGAAAATAATAAAAAATGAAATAAACCCCTTACTACAAAAACCTTTTAATGTTAACTAAAAGTGAGTTATAGGTAACTGAATGTATATTTTTTTCGGCGAGTAAAAAACTCTTAAGCATTCAAGCTGAAATAACAGGAAATTGATGCATTTTATAACATAAACTTGTTAAACATTTGTCAAAGTACTTAAAAATATCTATTAAATGAGCCCCCGAACATGTTAATAGCGTTAAAATTTATGCTCCAAATTTTTTTCAAAATTCATCTTTTAAGAATTTTTCCAAAAAATGTTATTGTTTTTTTTTAATAACTCCGTTCGTGATTACGATATCAGATTCAACTAATCTTTTAAACTCCTTACTTCTTTAAAAATAAAAGTTTAAATGACCCTGTTTGCATGGTTCCCACAGCAAAATTTAAGATTTAAACGTTTCTATCTCGGTTATTTTTTACCCTATAAAAATAGTAAAACAGGTAAAATATTTGGCACAGCAAAAACTAAAATTTGGTTATATTTAATTTTTTACGTATATCGAGTATTTTTGGAGTTATTATCAAAAGAATATGAGAATTACAATAATTTTAAAAATTATGATTTTTTAAATTATATCTTTTTTTCAAAAATATACATTTTAAACCGGTCAAAATTATCGAACACATTACTTATGCTAATATAAAGAAGTTCTTGTAAGTGTTACTATAAATTTTAATTTTTGTGGAAATGGCGTATATTCTATTTTTCACTTTTTCCTAAAAAACTCGAAATTGTTCTTTTATTTTCATTATAACTTGCTTAATTTTGACGCTATTACCTTGTTCTGAAGCTCATTTGATAGGTATTCCGAAGTACTTTGGAAAATGTTTAGCAGAAATATTTTATACATTGCATCGTTTTCCCGTTATATAAGCTTGAATACTTAGATTTGAGTACTCGTCGAAAAATATACACATTCAATTGCCAATAACTCACTTTGAGTTAACATTAGTTAGTTCTTTATTTAAGGAATGTATTTAATTTTTTATTATCTTCAATTTCAGCAATAATACTTTTCTGTGAAAGCTTATAGTTTTTTATTTATACGTGAAAAACCGATTTATAACATGCATTTTTTTTACGAAAAAATAAAATCTTTGGTCTTTAATAACTCAAAAAGTGTTGATTTATTTTAATAACTTCATATAACAAATTTTGCTTATAATTTGTCCCTCTATCGAATTATGGTATTATTTTTAATAAAATAATTTTCACCCCCGAGAAACGGTGGCATCCACCCCCAGGGTAAATGCGCAAGTTGGCATCATGTCACCTTTGTTTCTTGAGGTATCCTCTAATCACTCACCAATTTTCATGAAAATCGATGGATGTTCAACGAAATCGGAGGTGAAAACCTTCAGTGACTGCACTAGTAGGATGCAATCAATTTTAAAAGTTTAAAGGATTCACACGTATAGTTGAGGATTTCACAAAACATTTTTATAGACCCGTAGATTCGGCGCACATAACCTCAATTTTTTTATTTTTTTTTTTTTGGAAAAAAGCGTACCTATAACTTTTTTTTGTAGATGGCTGCAGGTCTAATTTTTTTGTATCTTATGCATTTTATCGAACACTACATTTGTATTTTTTTTTCAGATTTTTCGATAAGGTTCGCCACTTTCAAAAATCCGAAAAACTGTTTTAGCGGTTTTTTGGGGATATTCCCTATTTTACAGACTTAATAAATCGAGGTTTTTTTATAGGTTATATGTAAATTGAAGTAACTGTTCTTTAGAACATTTAAAAATGACAGAAAGGCGTTCAAACCCCCAAAGAACCCCTAAAAAAACAGTTTTTTGGATTTTCAAAAATGGCAAACCTTAAGGAAATATCTGAAAAAAATTAGAAATATCTTGTTTTATAAAATACACACAATAAAAAAAAATCAACATGCACCCATCTCAAAAAAAATATAAGTACATAAGCTTTTTTTCAAAAAAAAAACAAATAATTTTTTTAGGATTATGTACATCCAACCTACGGGCACTACATGTTTGGTGAAAGCTTCAACTGTGCGTGTGAATTTTTGGAAATTTAAAAATTAATTACATCCTATCTAAAAAAAACGAAAATTTATGTTTTTAACGGAGGGGGGAGGGGAAAGGAGGTGATGGGTTAATTTTGCGCTGAGTCTTATTTACTAATTACATAGAACTTAAAAAAAATGAAAAGAATTGAATTCTGGGAGTGAGGTGGATACCATTTAATTTATTTATCCCGTCTACAAGTGGAAAATTTGATGCGCTTCTGTCAACACATGTGCCACTAAAAAGCAGTGGTGCCAATCGGCGTATAATTATCCGATTTGCGTATTTTTTTGAAAGTTGTCGTATCTTCTCCGTATCTTTAAATACATCGGATATTTGCGTATATTTTTCAGTGTATCTATCAATCTATTACAACCGACTAATAACATAACAAAAACTAAAAAAATCCTCTTCTAATTCATATATTCCCAAGAACACATTAATTTTCATTGGTTCCACCCAAATTTCTATAAATAGCCTATATTGGATGAATGTTAGCGACATCCGATACTTTTCATGGTAATTATCTAAAATAAGAAGGAACAAAAGGGACCTGTGCGAATTGTTTATTTTCCACTTAAGGCATACTGAATTTTAAAAACAGGGATTCTGCTGTCCGATTTTATTTATGTGGTAGTCTTTAAACTTATGATAGCTACTGCACGATTTAGTTTTAAAGTTTTTATTTTATTTTATGCAGTGCAGTGCTTAAGTAAACGTCTGTTGAAATAAGTTTTGGTTTGTGCAGGAGCGTCATTTGAAATTTTGATAGGGGGCCAATCATTATATATATACAATACATTATATATGCAAACATAATACAAAATTGATCTATTTTTTTGTAAATTACAGTCATTTTCAGGGTCAGGAGGGGCAAATGCCCCCCTGACCCTATCAAATGACGCCCCTGGGTTTGTGAAAATACTTTTTTATAATGGATAAATGGTAAAATTAAAAATGAAGCTAATATATATTTGTTTTCTATTTAAAAAAAAAGTATTTTCATTGCTATTCGTTCTACCATTTTCAAACGCTAGTGTAGAAAGGGTTTTCAGTAATGCATTCAATATAAAAACAGATAAAAGAAACCTGTTAAAACATACATCTACAATTAGGGCTTTATTGGCGACAAAAGATGGTAATACTGGCTGTGTAAAATTTACACCTTCAAAAAAAATGTTACAATGAAATATATGGAAAAATAAAAAATAAGAATTTTGTACTTTATTAGATTATGTTTTTTGTGTGTTTTGGATTACGTACAAGTTTAGGTTTATGCTTTAAGACTGTCAGTTATGTTTCTACTGTTTTAGTTGTAATAAATCTTTAGTTGCTAAAAGAGCGTAGGGGCAAAATTTCGGACCAATAAATTTTAAACGCATATTAATGAAAAATTTAAACGCAGAATGAAATATTACATTATTACCGAGGGCCAAAAGTCCCTTAGAATAAACAAAAACGTTTTTTTAATGAAATATTTGAAATTACAAATCACACTGAATTTTGTCTTTTTTTTCACCCCTGTAACTTGTACAATAAACATTATAGAAGTCTTCAGGGACTTTCGGCCCTCGGTAATAATATAATCTTTCATTCTGCCTTTAAAGGACATCGCACACATCTTATGGAAAATATAATGTCACTCAAATTCAATAAAATTTATACGATTAGATTCGTTTTAATATAACGATCAATTCTTATCATTGCGCCAACTCTTAATTATGATTAATTACGGCGCAAATTGCAATTAAAGTTTATCGAAATCACATTTTTGGAGTCCATAAAATGTTAGTTTACAATCATTATTGCTCTGAGTGCTATTCATAACAGCTTAAATCCCGCTGGGCCTAAGCGGACTAGTGAAACTAACCCGCTGATTTATGGAGTACCGAAAATCTGGGTATTTTAAAATATTTATTCTCTCTCTAACTTATGTACCTACCCATTTGATTTCAGATTTATTTATATCAATTTCTGCTCTTATTTTTGAAAATAGAGAGTTGGCGCAATGATAAGATTTGATCGTTAATTTAAAACGAATCTATTGGTATAAATTTTATTGAATTTGAGTGACATTATATTTTCCATAAGATGTGTGCGATGTCATTTTTCAAATATAATTATTAGTTTTCTCAGGACTCGAAAAACATTGACCAGAAATTTTGCGCCTACGCTCTTAATGTAGTTGTAGTTTTTTTGTATTGATTTATTTAATATTTATTTTTCTAGTTACCTAGTTTTAGGTAGTTATTATCTTCTTCTTCTTCTTGACTGGCTTTACAACTCGGGGTGAGTCTTCGCCGCATCCACTATGGCCCTCCATCGTCTGCGATCTTGCGCTTCGATTTGCCATTGTTGTACCCCAATCCTAGATAGATCGGTTTCAACATCATTCTTCCATCTTTTTCTGGGACGGCCCACTGATCTTCTACCGTCTGGTCTCTCGAAGAACACTGTCTTTAGCACTCTGTCTTCCTCTGATCTTACTACATGACCTGCCCATCTTATCCGATTAGCTTTTATATGTCTGACGATGTTTTCAGTTCCATATAGAGCAGGGGTGGGCAAAAGCAGGCCCGCGGGCCGGATGCGGCCCTTTTGCTTACTTTATCCGGCCCGTTGAGAAATCCCACAAACAATCTTTTTTAAGAGCATACGCGCAATGCTTTTTAACTGCATTCATTTTTGTCGAATCCTGAGAAAACTAATAAGTATTTTTGAAAAATTTAAAAGCTGAATGAAATATTAAATTATTGCCGAGGGCCGAAAGTCCCTGAAAACTTCTATGTTTAGTTTAATAAGTCACAGGGGTGAAAAAAAAGAGAAAATTTAATGTGTTTTTTAATTTCAAATATCTCATTCAAAAGAAACTGTTTGTTTATTCTAACGGATTTTCGGCGCTCGGTAATAATGTAATCTTTCATTCTGCGCTTAAATTTTTCAAAAATATTTTTTAGTTTTGTCAGAATTCGAAAAAAAGGAATGCATTTAAAAAGCATTGGTCCGAAATTTTGCGCCTACGCTCTTCATCTCTTTTATGCGATTTTGTTGAAATCAACAGTATTAGTGTTCAATGAAATGAATCTCTATCTTCTGCTTTTCTTAAAAGCATCTATGTTTAACCCGGTCCAGGCACGAATATTTTTCGGCCAGGGTATTTGTCGTCTACCAGGACCCTTTTCTTTCGATTTTACCCTTCATAATCAGCTGCTGCAACAACTTACAACAACGTACATATCATTTCTAAGTATGTGCCCTTTCTCCTTTTAATGATTTCTCACCATTTCGTTCGTAATATCATCGGTCCATGGTATTTTCAAAATTCTCCTAAAAAGCCACATTTCAAAAGCTTCCAGCTTTTTCACTAAGTCAGCATTAACAGTCCAATAAACGAGAATAGAGTGGACATACCATTTTTATTATTATTCCGGATTTTTTATAGGGTTCTCTGCCTTCCGGTTCCCAGTTTCCAGCTTCGTTCGTCCGTCGTTGCGTTCGCCAGGGTGAAGGTTCCCTTTTGACATTACCTTCTGAATGCCACACAGCTAGGATTGTTGCGGCCCACCTCTCTTCTTCCCTTGGCGTCAATTTTAAAATTTGTTTTGGCAGCCTGTCGTCGTCCATTCTTTCTACATGACCATACAAGATCACTTGTCTCCTTTGAATTTCGTCGATGATGGTTGACTTGACATAAACTAAAATTTCCACCGGCACTACAAAATATACGGCCCCAAATCCGTCACTGGTAAAAATTCTTTCAGACGATAAGTTTTCATAAACGGGGACCGTATTTTCTCACCGATGGAAAAAGGATTAGCAAACACAGCTTAATTCTGCAATCCCGAGCACGTCGTCAAGACCAAAACCAAGATGGACAGACCGGATGTCATCCGTCTTACCTCCATGTCATTTGATCCCCAAACGAACATCGAAGTACACCATGGTTGACTCAGTTACGCGACAAGAACCTACACAAAGACCGTGAGCCAGAAAAAGACACACATAATTCTATGTTCTCAGACATTCCTAAAACAACTCACAGAACAGAACCTGTTGCGAACGAAGCAACTGTTTTAAAGGAACTATTATAGACGTAACAGGGGGGTTTCAAGTATTTAAATATCTTTCAGTTTAACATACATAAATGAATTGTGACGGTTTAAAAAAAACGTAACAATAACGTTTTACCATTCGATATCAGATTTGCAGATTGAATCTTTGGTTACTCAGAAATTTTCTTATCTTCATAAAGGCTGCTCTTGAATTTCTGAATTTAATTTTTTATCTGGATCCTTGTTGTGGCTTAATATAATGGATCACATATTAAAAACTTCGTAATTTTACTGGGAACAAATGGTTCGCATGTACAGCCGGTTCCTAAAAAAACTGATACGACTCTTAGTAAGATTTGATCATGTTGAGCAGTGTATTTGATTGATCTGACATTATATTGATTATGACAGACAAATAATAAAATAAACAAACAACAAACAACTGATTCATGAAAAAACGAATAAGTCTTTTAGAAAAATTTAAACGCAGGATGAAAGATTACATTATTACCGAGGGCGGAAAGCCTTAGAATAAACAAGCAGTTTCTATTGAATGAAATATTTGAAATTAAATATCACACCTTTTTTTTATTTTCATCCATGTAACTTATTAAAATAAATATTATAGAAGTTTTCAGGGACTTTCAGCCCTCGGTAATAATGTAGCCTTTCATTCTGAGTTTAAATTTTTCAAAAATATTTATTAGTTTTTTCAGGATTCGAAAAAAATGAATACAATTAAAATACATTAAGAATTTTGACATGCGTCACAATTTTGCATTAACTCAATGTAAAATTCTAAACTGTTGAATTCCAGCTTCCCTAATTATTTGACATCAAAAGACATTAGAAACTATTTGTAGATGATTGAAATATGTATTGAAAACAACTGTTAAAATTGGTCTACGTAATTAAACATATTCCAAAATTTTGTAAAAATGTAATACATTTCAGTTTTCAGCCCAAACTTAGGCCACACACAATGCAATAATGTTCACATTTTTGAACTGTCAATATTTTTATTTTATCATCTATTGTTTAAAAACAATACAGTTGATAAGATACCCTCAGTTGCGGAGAAAGGATTAATAATAAAGATTAATAATAAAGTCTAATAACCGTGGAACAGAATAAGCTATCTGACAAATTTTAAGATTTGGCAGTGACATTGACAGTATGTAAATATTAAGTATTTATCCTTCAAAATACACTGCTCAATTTTCTACAAAATACGCGTCAAGAGTCGTATCAGTTTTTTCTGGAACCAGGTGTACACCCACACCCAACTAAGACAATTTATTATTAGTATTATCTAATATTAACAGTCAAATGTCTTTGTTCAAATTCTTTAAAATGATACTTATAGTATTGTTGTCAAAAAAATTTCTTGGGCAGAGAAAAACATCCACCAAAAACATTATCGTGTGTGCAGCGTACATACTGGGTATGGTATATATAGGTCTCCGGCCCGGGAGAGATTTTGAAAATTTCATTTTGGCCCGCGGTTAAAAGTATTTGCCCACCCCTGATATAGAGTCACCAATTCAGCATTGCGGCGCCTTCTCCACTCTCCTGTCAATTCATCTCTTTGAGGACCAAATATCATTCTGAGGACTTTCCTTTCAAATATCAGCAATTTATGTATTTCTCGCTGATGTAGAGTCCATGTTTCACTCCCATATGTAACAACTGGGCTAATAATTGACATGTACAGTCTTAATTTAGACTGTCTTTTCAGCAGCTTAGATCTTAATAATGATGATAGGGAGTATAATGCTCTATTTCCCGCAGCTATTCTTGCTGAGACCTCTTTTTCTATGTGATTGTCCTCTGTGATTACTGCTCCCAGATATTTAAACTCTTTTACTACTTCAAAGTTGTGGTCATTAATAGTTACGTTCTGCCTAACTCTTGGTCTTGGATTTTTGGTCACCAGCATATATTTCGTCTTCTCTTCATTTATTCGAAGGCCCAGGTTACCTGTTTCCTCCTCGAGCTGTGAAAACACCTCTCTTACGTCTCTTGTAGAATGAGCGACTGCATCTAGATCATCGGCAAAGGCCAACAATAGTTTTGATCCTCGATTCGCGAATCCCCCTGTTAGTTCAGACGATATTTTACTTATTGCGTATTCTAAAGCCAAATTGAATAGCAATGGTGATAAAGGGTCTCCTTGTCTAAGCCCTGATGTTATACTAAACGGCATCGATGTTCTGTTTCCTATCTTTACCTGTGCATATGAGTCTGCCACGCACATTTGAGTGAGCTGCACTAATTTTCTTGGTATTCCCATTTCTAGCATTGCTAGCCATAGTCTGCTTCTTTTTATCGAGTCATATGCTTGCTGGAAATCTACGAAGATTTGGTGTACATCTCGGTTGAATTCCCAGTTTTTTTCTAATATTTGTCGGATGGTAAATATTTGATCTATTGTTGACCTTCCACTTCGAAAGCCGCATTGGTAGTCGCCTAGAATATCTTCCGAATACGGAGTGAGTCTCTTTAGTAAGATAATTGATAGAATCTTACACGCTGTACTAATAAGCGATATGCCTCTGTAGTTTCGGAATTGCTCTTTATTTCCCTTCTTATGTATGGGTATTATAACGCTTCCATTCCATTCTCTAGGCATTTTCTGCTGTTGCCATACTCTGAGAATAATGTCATACAATTTTTTATGTAAAACGTTTCCTCCTTTTTTTATCAATTTACCATTTATACCATCATTTCCTGGTGCTTTGTGATCTTTAAGAGATGCTATTGCATTCTTTACTTCTTGGAGTGTTGGTGGTGGTATTTTCACATCTGCAGAATGAAATGTAGTCTCTGATTCCTCCATCTCACTTTCAATATTTAGTAAATTCCGAAAGTATTCCTTCCATCGGTCTACGATTTCTGTTTCCATCATTATCAGTTTACCTGCTTCATTTCTCATAGCTTGTGTTACCCCAACATTTCCACCTTGTCTGACTGTCTTCACTTCCCTAAAGAATTTTCTTATTTGATTCCTATGATAGGTAGTTATTATGATTTAATAAAATAATATTTAAAAGTGTTTTTTCTTACTTAAAATAAATAAAAAGATTAAAATAATGAAATATTTATATAATTGAACACTTACAATAATACAAAATACGTACAATATAATAATAGTAAATAATTACATGAATTAATCAGCTAGAATACGAGATTTCATTCTATAAACGAAAATTTTTAAAATGGTAAAACAAAAAATCCAGTAGATTAAAAATTATTCTGTAATAAGTAGCCAGATAAAAAATAACATTGGCAACATTGATTTTAATTGCAGAAAAATTTTTGACCTATCCAACGTTGTAACCAGAATGATCCTAAGGGGGAGGGGGTTACAACTACAGGTTGGTCTCTTGGAGGTATGGAATAATAATGGACAGTAATGGTGTTAAGTGTAGAGAGCTCAAAGTACATCCAAATCAGGGGGGGTTTATAACCCCCAACCCCCCTGGTTACGCCTATGAGCGTATCCTTTCGTGACAAATCCGATCTTTTTCGAGCAATCATCGGAAAATCTAGAGAAATGCGGTTGGCAACACTGCTAAAAAGTGATGACATAGTGCTTATACGTTTTCTTTTAGGTTATACTGTTAAGTTATAGATTTTTATTGTGCCTAAAATGATTAGCAAATTTGACCTATCTCGGCTCTTAGTCAAGATGTTTATTATAACTGTTAATATTTATTAATTACCAGTTTCCGTTTCGTTTCAAATATGAAAAATAATTTTACCCCGGGGAATAGCAAAAAAGTTTTTTAAATTATAAATTGCAATAAAGTTTTGCAGTTCTATAACACCCTGTATTGTTTAACTTCGTATAATGTTGTTGTTTTTAATTCGCTTAAAGTAATAAGAAATAACAGATGATTAATATAAGTTTGCTTATGTGTATAGTTTTTGATTATAAATTTTAACAATACAAATACTGTAGATGAAGAATGCGTTACTGGTACTCAAAGGAACCAAACCTCAAATGAATTCTGTTTTTATCATGACGAAGTCGGCTGTAGGTACTCACATCAAACGAGTTTTTAGTAAGCAATATCCTGTGCATATATAAAAATTTTTTATACATACTAGACGTTGTTAACAACCTTTCAATATTGTTTTTTGTTGATAGTTTTTATACTAAATTTTAATTTAACTACTTCATAGAATCGACGACTCATCAAGAATAAACTAATGGAGACATGATAATGCACATATTTTATGATCTCCGATATCATAGTTTAAGTATTCGTCAAAAAGCCATGGAGGAAGAAATAAAGATACATCACTAATTTATCGTCAGGTGGGATCTCCGCTATCAGACATGTGAAGAATTGATAAATTAGCGATTTACCTTACACGATAATTAAATTAAAGGCAAATTATATTTAAAACATCCTTCTAATTGAAAATCCAATAAAAAATGACACTTAGCAAAATAATATTTGTCACGTATAGTTGTTAATGACGCAGATGCAACTCTAATAATGGGGCAACAATTCAAAATAAAAAGGTGAGTTAGTTAAGAGTATTAGGTAAAAAAATTACTACTGACTGGTATCGAAATGTTTTGAAGAAATGATATTTAAAACCTAGTAAGTAAAACATAAAACATTTACAAAGAAAATGTAAAGAGGTAGAAGATTTGCAAATGAAGCATAAATATGGAGAACTACACAAAAATGTTCAAGAAGTAGCTTTAAGTTAAAGAAGTAGGAATATGGAAACCCAAGCATTTATCTGTTGTAACAAACAAGAAAAACCAAATCGAATTAGACCCTGAAAAAAGTCCCCGCTTCCATTCCATACAGTAGGACTGGAAAGATATAGCAGTATATCATTTGAACAAGAAGATCAATACTAAGATCGTGGCTGCAAAATATGTTTCTCACTTTGACAAAGGTAGCTCACCCTTGTTCTGTTCGGCTTTTAATTTCTGATGTGGGCTCCCAGTTCTCATTGCTATCACTACCGAGATACACGAGTTTCTCTACTATGCCCAGTATGGCATCTCCGACTTGTACATATATTGTACCTACCTATAATATATTTAAAAGGTAAAGTTTTCAATCCTAATAGCAACATTAATAATATTGAAAAATATTAAAAACATTACTAAAAGAATTTTAAAATGAAAACTTATTGGTCCATTTCCCTGGTGACACTTCCAAGGCTTCTAAAATTTGTAAGCCAAATGGATGCCGCAGTAACGACAAAAGGAAGGAATTCTAAACGTTGCAATTCACAACCCCCGTCTGCAGCTTGGTAAAGTTCCACCGAAAAATGGACCTAGTTACTCTAAAGGAGTAATACTAATATGAAATAAATAAAAATGTATACCATTTTTATTCAGTTGCAATGCGAAGGCAAAACAATCTTATTTTTCACTTAGAATAGGGAGCGCAGTCCAGCACTATGAATCGACGATTTTCGACTCTTATTGGAGTCATAAAAAAAAAAAAGATTGTTTTGCCTTCGCATTGCAACTGAATAAAAAATGGTATACATTTGTATTTTATATTAGTATTATTCCTTTAGAGTATTACTCCTTTAGAGTATTACTCCTTTAGAGTATTACTCCTTTAGAGTAACTAGGTCCATTTTCCGTTGTAACTTTACCAAGCTGCAGGCGGGGGTTGTGAATTGCAACGTTTAGAATTCCTTCCTTTTGTCTTTACTGCAGCATCCATTTGGCTTGCAAATTTTAGAAGCCTTGGAGGTGTAACCAGGGAAATGGGCCAATAAGTTTTCAATTTAAAAATCTTTTAGTAATATTTTTAATATTAGTACGTTCTTTAAAGGTAAAATATTGCAAAACCTCTAAATTTTAAAGAACCACTTGGATTGACATGAAATTTGGTATACATATAGCTAACAAGTCAAAGAAAAAAAAGTGATATTGTGCCTATGTGTCAATTTGCCTTTGGGCGTGAAAAATATATGTTCGAAATAAGTCCGGAAATGGATAAAATGACTAATTCTAAGCAACTTTTGTTCTATAATGTTTTTTCACCAAGTTAATACTTTTTGAGTTATTTGCGAGTGAATATGTTAATTTTTCTACAAAATAACCACGTTTTCATACGGTTCTTCGCAAATAACTCAAAAAGTAAGTAGTTGGTAAAAAAAAATTCTTATCAAAAATATAGCACGTAAAAATGTGACAAACATGATGTATATATTAATTAGGTCACTATACCTAGTAGAAGCAGAGTTATAGCTAATGAAAAATGGGTTCATATTCGTCAAATTACAAATCGAATATTTTAACGTGCCATAACCAAAAAACGAAGCACTTTTTTGGGAAAAACTCATTTTAACTTTTTCAAAGTGTTTAAAAAATGCTTATTTTTGTTCTTTAAAAAATTTTTTGGCATCAAAAGTAAACAAGTTACGCTCAAAATAAAGTTGGTCCCTTTTTTTGATAAGAAATCGGGAAAATCACCCCCTAATTAGCATGTTAGCAAAACTTAATTGTTACCACTTCACAAGTTTTTTACTCGCGTATGTATTGATCATATGATCTGTAAGTTTCATCGGTTCAACTTATTTTTGAAAAAGCTGTAGTTAAAAGGGCTTGAACGAGTTACTTATTATGGGTGTATGCAAATTTAGAAACACCGAATCTTAACCAATTTTTGTCTTACAAAAAAATAAAAAAATACAAAATATTCAGAAAAGTAACGCCGACTTTTTTTATTGTTTAAGATTTTTGGTATCTCTAACAACTTTTAAGTTATTTTGAAAAAAAGCATTTTTGTCAAAATTAAAATTTTTTAAAATTTTACTTTAAAACAATTTTTTTTAAAAATAAGCACTTTGCATCGATGAAACTTACAGATAATATAAACACAACATAAGTAAAATATGTATGTAACATAATTTTTGAGAGATAATGGGTATTTTTGTAATTTGAACTATACGATAGTAAAAATGACTCATGGCACACGGCGGCAGAACAACGTTCATTGTCTCGGATTATCGAAAACAACAGGCACCTGTAGTATTCCTTTATTTATTTCAAACTGTCTTAGCATTGTTTAAAAAATACTAAAAGACTATTTAAAAAATTATTTTTAAACAATGGTCTTAGTCTCCACTGTTCTTAAATAACATAACATCGTTCCGATAGTGACCATATTGTGTGTAGTACAGTCGTATTTCAATTATAACGGAGCTTATCTGTAAGTATAACGTATTTTATTTATTTTTACCATATTCTCCGGCTAACCCGGATTTTCGATAACCCGGATCGGCCGTGGTCCCGATTAATCCGAGTTATCGATGTTCCACTGTAACTTGTAAAGCTGTAACGATTAATTTCATTTAAGTTGCTGATTGTGGGGTGATCTTCCTGATTTTTTTTTGCCAAAACAAAAGAGACCAACTTTATTTTGAGCGTAACTTGCTTACATTTGATGCTATAAATTTTTTTTTTTATAAAACAGAAATAAAGATTTTTTTAAACACTTTAAAAAAGTTGTAATGTGTTTTCCCCAAGAATGCTTCAATATTTGGATATTTTACATTTAATTATTCTATTTGAATCCTTATATTTGATGCTATAATTTTTTTTATAAAACAGAAATAAAGATTTTTTTAAACACTTTAAAAAAGTTGCAACGTGTTTTCCCCAAGAATGCTTCAATATTTGGATATTTCACATTGAATTATTCTATTTGAAATTTCTCGAATATGAACCTATTTTTCATTAGATATAACTCTGCTTTTGCTAGGTATAGAGACCCAATAGATACACCGTTTTTTTCACTTTTTTATAGGCTCTAGTTTTGCTAAGAATAGTTCTTTCGACAAAATGCTTACGTTTTGAGTTATTTGCGAAAAACCGTCTAAAAACGTGGTTATTTTGTTAAAAAATAAACATAGTCATTTGCAAATAACTCGGAAAGTATTGATTTGGTGAAAAACCTCTATAGAACAAAAGTTGCTTAATATTAGTCAGTTTATCCATTTCGGGACTTATCTTGGACATATATTTTTTCACCCCGAAGATGGGGTGAAAGTCACCCCCAGGGCAAAAGCACACATCGGCACCATATCACTTTTTTTCTTTGATATGTTAGGTATGCGTATGCCAAATTTCATGTCAATCCAAGCGGTTCTTTAAAATTTACAACAAAAACCGTGAAAGAATGTAATATGTTTTTCAATATTATTAGTAATGCTATTAGGATAGAAAACTTTACCTTTCAATTGCCAGATGACGCTAGTCACCTAATCCATACACGTCAGTTGCAATGTGGGGATAAGCTTTCATGGTTGGTCACTTCGAGTAGAGAGCAGCAGGCCAACGTCTCTCCGATGAGACTCCAATAAGAGTCGAAAATCGTCGATTCAGAGTGCTGGACTGCGCTCCCTATTCTAAGTGAAAAATAAGATTGTTTTGCCTCCGCATTGCAGCTGAATAAAAATGGTATACATTTTTATAACCTATATATATTTTTGCTAATTATCATATATTTAGTTTTCTTAACATTAAGTTTGAATCCATACTGATCACAGGTTCACAGGTTTGTCTATTTTGTTTATTAGACTTCTCCGCAATTAGCCAGCACTAAGGTATTGTCGGCATATCATCTAATATTGTTCACGGTTACTCCATTCACAATAATAACTTCGGTTTTCTCTATTAAAGCTTCTTTAAATATTTCCTCTGGATATAAGTTATCTCTTCTTTACTTGTGTTCATATTCTCTTTTAGGCAGGCCGCACATCAAAGAAACATGAAACGTAAATTACGTTCCCTGGAAATAAACCACTGCTAAACAAATATGCGTCCGGCCATTTATGAGACTCTCCGAAAATAAAAATGTGTCATGAGCATGAATCACACTCGTTTCATTGATAGGCGGAATTTGAGATTTGTTTAGCAGTGTTTTCTTTTCATGAAACATGTTTTTCGTTTTATGTTTCTTGTTTTTCGTTTCATGTTTCTTTGGTGTGCAGCTTGCCTTACAGTTTTTCTCTATTTAATTAGAGTTTTGGTTTCACCGCCGAGTTTCCCTTCATTCTCTATTATTGGACAACGTTTCTTTTGGCTTGGATAATTCATTCATTGAGAACATTTATCTACAGTACGTGTCCTTGTATTTGATTTTATTTTAATATGATATTAATGATTTATTGGTATATTTTAATGCCACTGGGTTGTATCCATGTGTGTATTTCATTTTTTCTCAATAATTGATGTCTTTCCTTGTCTAGATATATTTTAACTTTCAATAGGGCTTTTTCAAACGCTTCTCATTTGTTTCAGGCATTTGTCATATATTATGTCGTATAATATTAATATATCTACGTCGTACGTCTTTGGTTTGTATCAGTGGTATATATATACCAATAACGTATGACGTAGATATATTATTATTACATGACATATGACAAATGAACGAAGAAAGTGAAAAAGTATATTAAAGTGTGTAAATATATTTAATATCCTTAGCTACGCGCTTTCGACATATACAGTCAACTGCTCGCATCACTCGAAAATGGTTCGGTGATACCGTACCATGACCAAAATTTATATGTTTGTAACGTCTAAGTGGTTTTTCTTAATGTTTTATTATATTTAATTAAAATCCAGTAATCCAAGAACAGTAATCTTTCATCATCCGGAGTTGCACAGCTGATCAATGTTCTTAATATGCAAACACCTACAACCTGAAGTAGCCGGTACTTTTTTATATACTTTGACCATTAGCTCTGATGATGACGCATATGTCGAAAGCGCTTAGCTAAGGAAATCAAATATATTTACACACTTTAATATTTCTGTTGTTAAATAGCCTATTTCGTTTTTGGTTTTGTTATTCGGGCTTTGGGATTCCCATCTCTAGTGTGGGCAGATCAACACGTGAAAAATCAGGCTCTCTAAAAATTCAATTTTTTGGCGAATAAGAAATAGTTTCTAAAGTGATTTTAGTTACAGTGTGTCAAAGACGATTAGTGTTAAGTGAAGTTATAGAAATAAACTTTTGAAACAGACTGTAAGTACAATAATATTAAATACAATACATAAACTTAAAACAACAAATACAATTTAATTCAACATCAAGCCAAAAAAGTAGATCATTAGAAGGTTGATTACAAGCTCCAGAAACTGGAATTTTGAAAGTTAAAGGTGGGAACTGTTGAATCGAACTGCTCCAAAATAACGTAAAATAATTTAATTTAATTTAATTCAATTTAGGGGTAACACATTCGAAAGAGAAACATATTGCTTGAGAAAATCATCTTCCTCCGGCGCGATTGGTGGGGAGGGTGATTTTATCGCGAGCAATTTCGGTAAGAAAATGAACCCCGACGATTACACATCCGACGATAATCGGAAAAGATATAGAGAAAATGAAGAGCTGTCTTTTTCGAAAAGCAAAAAAGTATCAAGAACCCCAGATAAAAGGAACACAGAGGAAGACAAACTAGACCAAATATTAAATATGATGGCAAACTTAACGAAAGAGACACAAGATCTGAAAATTCACGTAAAAGAAATTAAAGAGGAGCAAAGGCAATACAGAGAAGAAATGAGGGAACTCCGAGTTGAATTAGAAGAATTAAGACAAGAGAATGGTGAAGTGCGAAGAGAAAATGAACATATGAAAAAGGAACTGGAAGATGTAAAAGTGCGCCTTGAAAGACTCGATAGAGCAAGAAAAGAAAATAATGTTATAGTACAGGGAATGACAATAGATACGGGAGATAGAAGATTACTAAAAGAAACAATGGAGAACTTTATGAAAAAAGAACTAGATATTAATATAAAGATAGAAGAAGCTGTGAAATTAGGAAACAAAACATGTTTAGTCAGATTGCCAAACAAAGAGGAAAAAATAAAAGTAATGGAAAATAAAAGAAAACTTAAAGAAGTAAAAGAAGAAAGAATATATATAAACAATGATTTAACGAAAGAGGAATTACAAATACAAAAAGAAATAGTCAAAATAGCAAATGATGAAATAAAGAAAGGAAAACGCGTCCAAATTAAGCACAACAAATTGATAATAGATGGACGGGAGAGGAAATGGAATAAGAACAAGAATCAGTTGGATGAGGTTTTTCAAAACGTTTCAAAAAACTAGCAACTGATGAGAGAATACAAGACAATACTTATTTGGCGACGGACGAGGCAAATAAAAAGGAAATGAGTGCAGATAAATTGATGTATCACAAAAAAGAAATAAATAAGAGCAGACAAGGAAACAAAAATACAAGACGAAAACAAAAAAATAAAAAACATAAAGAACTGAAAATAAGCACATGGAATATAAGAACGATGTTGGCACCAGGAAAAATGCTAGAAATAAGCAAAGAACTAGCAAAGTATAAAATAGATATTGCAGCACTGCAAGAGATACGGTGGGAGGGACAAGGACAGATTGATAAACAAGACTTTACACTATTATACTCAGGTGGAAAGAAGCAAGGACAAAAAGGAGTGGGATTCATGATTCTAGGACAGCTAAGAGAAAAAGTCATAAACTTTAAACCGATATGTGAAAGAATTGCGTATGTAAGAATAAATAATAAACCATTCAATATATCACTATTAAACCTATACGCACCTACAGAAACAAGCAACACAGACGATAAAGACAATTTTTATGATAAGATAGAAGAAGAGATGGAAAAAATACCCAAAGAAGATGTTATAATTATACTAGGAGACCTCAATGCCCAGATTGGAAAAGAAGATTTTTTACAGCAAATTGCAGGAAAACACACCGTACACAAAAACACTAATGATAATGGTCTAAGACTATGTAACCTAGCAACAAGAACAAACATGATAATAAGCTCAACAAAATTTGAACACCCTAAAATGCATAAAGTAACATGGAGGTCACCTGATCAGAAAACGTATAGCCAAATTGATCACATACTAATAAACAAAAGACAACAATCTTCAATGAAGGACGTGAGAACTTTCAGAGGTGCGTGTGCGGATTCAGACCACTATATGGTCGCAGCCACCATAAGACAAAAAGTTAAAATCCAAACTAAACAGAAAAATCAACAGAAAAAATGGAATGTCAATAAATTGCAGAATGCAGATATTAGAAAAAAATATGAAGAAGAAGTAACAGTGCAAATAAGAGAGAAATATAAAGCAGAGGACATCAAATCAGAATGGGACATGATCAAAAAGTCAATAGAAGAAGCTGCAAAAAAGCAGGTAGGCAAACACCAGAAGAAAACAAAAAACGAATGGTATAACAACGAATGTAAAGAACTAACAGCACAAAAGGTGCAAGCAAGAATTAAATGGCTGAGAACGGATAAAGAGGAAGACAGAGAAAGTTATGAAAAATTAAGAAAGGACGCTAAGAAAATTATAAGACAAAATAAAAGAAGATGGGCAGATGAAAAGATGCAAGAAATAGAACAGGAAAGAACAAATAGAAACACGAAACATTTCTATAAAAATATTAAAGAACAAACCAAAAAATACAAAGGTAAAACAAACGGAGTAAAAAATAAAGAGGGAATAGTCATTGTAGAAGACAATGAATATAGGCAGGTATGGGCAGATCACTACAGAGAACTCTTGACGGAGGAATACACTGGAGAAGAAATGTACGAAGAAGAGGAAACGGTGGACGAAGAAGCAGACGAAATACACATTGCAGTCTCAAAAGAGCCAACAATAGATGAACTCGAGGAAATAATACAGAAGAGCAAAAATGGAAAAGCTCCAGGAAAAGACGAAATTAACATGGAACTTATAAAATATGGAGGAAAGGAACTGAAGGAAAAAATACTATCACTATTGAAAAATATATGGAAGGAAGAGAAGATGCCAGAGGACTGGGAGATAGGGCAGGTAATAACAATACATAAAAAGGGAGACCAACAAATTTGTGAAAATTATAGAGGAATAACACTACTAAGCACAACATATAAAATATTGACTTCGATAATAAGAAAAAGATTGTCAAAGATCACGAAGAAGAGAGTGGGACAGTACCAATGTGGATTCACAGAAGGAAGATCAACAATAGATGCTATACACACAATAAAACAAATAATGGAAAAAGCAAATGAATACAAACTGCAATTAGAAATGCTATTCATCGATTTCAAACAGGCATTTGATTCGATTAAGAGAAAACAACTAATGATTGCCCTGGAAAAATTAAAAATCCCACATAAACTCAGAAAATTAATAAATATGACAATGAGAACTACCAAAATTAGCATAAAGACGCAAAGAGGCGAGACAGATGAATTCATTATAAATAAAGGAGTGAAACAAGGGGATGCCTTATCCACGACACTGTTTAATCTAGCTTTAGAATATGTACTACGAAATATAAACAAAGGAAACCTAAGAACAAGAGGTGGACAAATAATTGCATATGCAGACGACATTGTTATTATTGCAAAAAATAGAAACATAATGAAAGAAATGCTAGAAGAAATAAAAGAGAAAGGGGAGACAATGGGACTCACATTAAATGAAGAAAAGACGAAAATATTAAGACTAGGGAAACCAGCAATAAAAGGAAAAACCAAAATAGGAAATTCAGAGTTTGAAGATGTAGAACATTTCAAATACCTAGGAGTGACAATAAGCAAAACGGGTGAAAGAATACCAGAAATAAAAGAAAAAATATTGGCAGCGAATAAAGCTTATTTTGCAAATAAAACACTACTTAAAAGCAAAATACTGTCTATTAAAACCAAGATGAGAATGTATAACACCATAATTAGACCAATATTATTATACGCAGCAGAAACAATGACGATGACTAAAAAAGATGAAGAAAACTTAAGAATAGTGGAGAGAAAGATCATGAGAACCATACTGGGACCAATCAGAACAGAGCAAAATGAATATCGAAGCCGAACAAATGCAGAGATTAAGAAAGTACTAAAAGAAGATATCGTGACCAAAATAAAGCAATGCAGAGTTAGATGGTTAGGTCACATCTGGCGGGCAGGAGATGAAGCAGTGACATATGCTATGATAGAATGGAATCCAGGAGGAAGAAAGAAAAGAGGAAGACCAAGATCAAAGTGGTTGCAAGAAGTTGAAGAAGACTTAAAAAACGCAGGAGTCAGAGAATGGCGGGGAAAAACTAGAGATAGGAAAAAATGGAGAGAAATCGTTAAGAAGATAACATAAGCAAAAGGGACTGATCCTCCCTAAGAAATAGGATCTAGAAAGCTTACGCGACTTAGCCCCATATCGGGGTGTACAGTCACTATATATATATATTCGGGCTTTGCTAAGTCCATTATCTTTTTAATACAAGTTACATTACATAATTTTCACACATCCCGTATAAGGTAATCACCATGTAATGGTCCGGTGGCAAAAACTTACGACGGATATATGATTTAATATAACGGAAATTAGTAACACAGATAAGTCCAAAAAGAAACCTTTCGGAAACCAAATTGTGAAGATAAATCTCAATTTTGTCAAATGCAGATTTTATCAAACAACGGAAACTTGGTTTTAAAATATAATTTATTTGATAAACACGTGTAGAAAGATTAAAGTACAAGCAATGAATAATTTTCGTATCAGAATTCTATGAATTCTCACGTAAACGTTAATGTAAAAAATTATAAGTACGCAAATGTTACAAAGTTGTTAGTATTTATAACAAAACTTAAAATTAATGACGTATTTTAATTTACTAGTAATTTTTGAATTTTTTGATATACTTGAATCGTATACGTAGATAATATTGTAATTAACAAAAGATATTTTTAAAAATAGGTTTTTTATTGTGTAATCTTTAATTAATGTTTAATATAGTTACGACGTATTTTTTTGTAAAAATATACATTTTATTCTACAAAATTTTGTAAGTTTTGGTCTGCTTAATATTATTCTTCCATCTAGTAGCAAAGTAGCCTGTCGGCTACTTTTCTTCTCCACTGCCTGATTTTAATGGCTTTAAAGTCCTCTGCATCGTCCATCCAGCTTTTACACAGCCTTCCTGTTGTTTTTTTTTTCTTAGGATTTCCATCCTCAAATTTTACATCTAACAATGTCGGCGTTTCCATTAATTTCTTTAGCTTGTAGCTAATTTTAATTTTCCATAAGTAGATCAGTAAAATGGATTAGTCCAAATATTATTCTTCTTAGCTGGCGCTCAAAGATTCGTCAGTTGATTTTCATCACTGCTTAAGAGAGTACACGTTTGGCATAAATATGAGATCACTGACCAAATAACTATTATGTAAGTTCTGCGTCTAATGTCAAATTATCACGAGGACAATACATATCGGCAATTTTAACCGCTCGTGTATAATTCGCTAAGATTATTTATGAATAAAACTGTATTTTTATAAAATTTATTTAATTATTTAATTATTTAATAATTTTAACTAATATTTTATTGATATCTTCGTCTGAATATTTGCTAAACTCTGTTGTTCACTTTGACAAGTTGAACAACATTAGATGTGATAAATGTCACTGAATGTTTATTTATCTACAAATACTTGAATTTTGTTTGTAGGTATAGTTATTTTCCTAACAAATACTTGCATATAGTGCAGAAAGTCGTACTTTTCCGCACGCGACTGCAGTTTGCCGAACGACGCGAAGCGGGAGTTCGGCAAGCAGTCGAGTGCGGAAAAGAGACTTTCTGCAAGAGTTAGGAACAATATTTTTCTACGAGTCTTTAAAAAATGACCAAATCTTAATCAATTAATGTAATTAATATGAAAATACATACACAAATTAACTCTTTGACAAGGTTGTCAAAACCAAACTTTCAATATAATTAGTTAGCATGACGACGATCTTGGTTTCCATGACGATGATTCAAAACGACTGTTCTAATGATTTTACTGTCGAATATTATGTCAAAATAATTTTATTTCATCGAATTGTCGCGTTAATTTCATTAAAACAGGAACACAATAAGATACATTTGAAGTAAAATAGTAAATAATATTTAAATATTAGATTATTGCATGTATTATAATTATTTTAAGGCCATATTAAAATATCTAAACGCGTGCGGAAAAGTAAAACGCGTGCGGAAAAGTAAAACTTTCTAAACTAAAACGCGTGCGCGAAAGTAGACATTTTTGCACGCTCGTAGAAAAAATATTAAACAATAATCTTACGAATATTATACGATAATAAGAATAAATAAAAAAAATAATGCTCCAATTTGGATCTTAAACTTGTTTCCATTCGGCAATTTCTCAGGCAACAAGTTTTCAAAAAAATGTCGCATTATTTTCAATTTATTCTCACTTTCTTGTGATATTAATAATAATAGTTTTTACATTTTTTTTGAATTTTCTTTTTTAATAACCACGTGTCTTTTTAACTTTGTTATACCTATATGCAGCTAGAATCGTTATTTTAACTAATTCTTTTAATAATAATTATTCTATTCATTTTGATTCTTGGCAATCCGCTATTTTTATTTTTGATATTTTTCTTAAAACTGTAATTTTGGACGATATGAACAGGAATATATTTTTTTAAACGTCTGATGTACAGAATTTCTCATTCTAGTTTTATTCGGCTTATTAATAATTTGTATACCCCTTTTATCAACGTCACTATTTAATGTCGCTATAGAAGGAACAATAAGAGCTACAGAAATAAAAAGTACGATTATAACATCGACGTCGCAACTTGTGGCGTATGCTGACGACATACATTAATTAGCAGAAACCTAAACAGTTTAAAGGAAGAATTTACGAAGTTATGCAAAGAAGCATCCAAAAGGGGTTTAGAAATAAATCGAAACAAAACAAAATACCTAATATTATGCTCAAGAAAAAACCCAGTTAATATGATAAGCTTAAATATTGGTGAATATGAATTTGAAAAGGTAGAACATTTTAAATATCTTTTAGTCTCAGTTAATGGAACTAATGATAGAAGTATCGAAATTAATGAAAGAATCCAGGCAGGAAACATAACCTACTGGAAATACAGTAACTTCCTCAAAGATAAGAAGCTTACTCAGAATACAAAACTGAAAATTTACAAAGCAGCAATTAGACCAGTAATCACATATGGTGCTGAAGTAATGTGTCTGACACAAAAATAGGAACAAAGATTGAGGATTCTAGAAAGGAAAATAATTCGGAGGATAGCAGGACCACTAAACTTAGGTAATAATGAATTTAGAAAACTCATGAACCACGAAGTAAGAGAACTTCTGAAAGGAGAAGACATAGTCAGATTTATCAAGGCATAGAGACTCAGATGGATGGTACATATAGAAAAGAGGAATCCAGAAGCCGTTATCAAGAAAATTTCCAAATGGAGACCTGTATCAGGCAGACCACGAGAAAGACCCAAAACTAGATGGGAGAACCAGATAGTAGTTAGAACCACCTTAAGAAGATGGGAGTCAGAGAATGGGTAACCAGAAGCAAAAACAGGAACGAATGGAGAAAAATTGTAGAAGATGCCAAATCACACAACCAATTGTAAAACCAAAATGTTAATGCGGATTGGTTCACCGCGACAAACGAATCGGAAGAGCCCAAAGAGGGCGGCAATCACTCCGATAGGAGTGTAGATGCCATGATGATGATGATGATGCCCTTTTAGGGACAGACTTCTTGAAACCTACAACACATCGTCTACTATGCAACCACGTGGAATAAAACCAACTAAATCTGCAAGAGCTTTCAAGAACACAACTGCTAGTTGAGGAAACTTACGATTGTGTCAAACACCTAAGATCTATCTATCTAAATAAATGTGACGAACTTACACATGTGTAAGTAAACACATTTACTTGTGTAAATAAAGATAAGACGAACTTACACATTTTATGGCGAGCACGCCACTGTGTGCGTTTTTATTCCAATATCTAGACTACATCGGAGATGAGAAATAATTTCGAGGTGTCCATGATATGTGCCAGGACTATGAAAGATTTTAAGAAATAGTTTGTATTCATTAATTTAGTATCGTTTTGTATCCTAAGCTGTTAACATCTCAATAAACTTGTGCATTTCCTTCAGTAGTTTCGTTACTTAATTCTCCAACAAATACACATCATTTTACACAGATTAAAAAAGTCACATGGGTGACTGAAACAGACGAAGCCTTAAAAATCGGCTCCCATATTAATCCTAATAGGCAAAGAAAGAATTGAGAGGGTAAAACAATTATACAATTTATCATCAACCAAAAAGTAGTAGAACAAAGTCTGCCAAAATACACGTACCTTAGCACTAAATTAAATGAGCAGTGGGACCACTCCCAAGAAATAAAACCTAGAATAGAAAAAGCAAGGGATGCATTCATCCAAATGTCCCAAGTGTTCAAACCACACAATTTGAATTTAGAACTGAAACTCAGATTCCTCCGATGTTATATATTCTCCATCTGTCTTGGACTCTAACGGAAGCAACAACGAAGATACTGGAAGCGTTCGAAATGTGGACACATAGAAGAAATCTTAAGATATCATGGATGGACAAAATATCAATTGGAAAATACTCCAAAATCTTAACAAAGACAAGGAAATAATGTGCACGGTGAAAAGAAGAAAATTAGAAAAAAAAAATGAATACCCATTTTCAATTTCGTTGCAAAACGAAAACACAGCCGAACCATATACTAGTCCAATCAGAGAGTGCTGCAAGCACCCCTACCGGTTTCGAAACTTATTAGTCTCTCATCAGGAGGCACATATGCTGCTCTCCCCGATCCAACCAAAACAAACCCCAGCGTGCAGTCCCGGATTGCAACGAACGAAATGGCATAGATGCCCTAGCGGCAACTGCTAGCAAGAAGACTAAGTTTTCACTCTAATGGCATATAAAACAACACAATGCTATTCTACATCCCACCAGAATGAAACCAATGGGAACCTTCTCTGGTTACACCTCCGAGGCTTCTACAATTTGCAAGCCATACGGATGCTGAGACTAAGGAAGATGAGGGAATTCTACAATTTTCAATTCACGTCCCATCTGCTCAGCGCGGTAAAGTTCCAACGAGAATGGTTCCCTTCATACTCCACACAGAGTAAATGTAAATCAAAAAATGAATAACCATTTTCAATTTCGTTGCAAAACGAAAACACAGCCGAACCATATTCTAGTCCAATCAGAGAGTGCTGCAAGCACCCCTACCGGTTTCGAAACTTATTAGTCTCTGATCAGGAGGAACATATGCTGCTCTCCCCGATCCAACCAAAACAAACCCCAGCGTGCAGTCCCGGATTGCAACGAACGAAATGGCATAGATGCCCTAGCGGCAACTGCTAGCAAAAAGACTAAGTTTTCACTCTAATGGCATATAAAACAACACAATGCTATTCTACATCCCACCAGAATGAAAACAATGGGAACCTTCTCTGGTTACACCTCCGAGGCTTCTACAATTTGCAAGCCATACGGATGCTGAGACTAAGGAAGATGAGGGAATTCTCGTTGGAACTTTACCGCGCTGAGCAGATGGGACGTAAATTGTAAATTGTAGAATTCCCTCATCTTCCTTAGTCTCAGCATCCGTATGGCTTGCAAATTGTAGAAGCCTCGGAGGTGTAACCAGAGAAGGTTCCCATTGTTTTCATTCTGGTGGGATGTAGAATAGCATTGTGTTGTTTTATATGCCATTAGAGTGAAAACTTAGTATTTTTGCTAGCAGTTGCCGCTAGGGCATCTATGCCATTTCGTTCGTTTTGAAAACGGTTATTCATTTTTTGATTTACATTTACTCTGTGTGGAGTATGAAGGGAACCATTCTCGTTGGAACTTTACCGCGCTGAGCAGATGGGACGTGAATTGTAAATTGTAGAATTCCCTCATCTTCCTTAGTCTCAGCATCCGTATGGCTTGCAAATTGTAGAAGCCTCGGAGGTGTAACCAGAGAAGGTTCCCATTGTTTTCATTCTGGTGGGATGTAGAATAGCATTGTGTTGTTTTATATGCCATTAGAGTGAAAACTTAGTCTTTTTGCTAGCAGTTGCCGCTAGGGCATCTATGCCATTTCGTTCTTTGCAATCCGGGATTGCACGCTGGGGTTTGTTTTGGTTGGATCGGGGAGAGCAGCATATGTGCCTCCTGATGAGAGACTAATAAGTTTCGAAACCGATAGGGGTGCTTGCAGCACTCTCTGATTAGACTAGAATATGGTTCGGCTGTGTTTTCGTTTTGCAACGAAATTGAAAATGGTTATTCATTTTTTGATTTACATTTACTCTGTGTGGAGTATGAAGGGAACCATTCTCGTTGGAACTTTACCGCGCTGAGCAGATGGGACGTGGATTGTAAATTGTAGAATTCCCTCATCTTCCTTAGTCTCAGCATCCGTATGGCTTGCAAATTGTAGAAGCCTCGGAGGTGTAACCAGAGAAGGTTCCCATTGGTTTCATTCTGGTGGGATGTAGAATAGCATTGTGTTGTTTTATATGCCATTAGAGTGAAAACTTAGTCTTTTTGCTAGCAGTTGCCGCTAGGGATCTATGCCATTTCGTTCGTTGCAATCCGGGACTGCACGCTGGGGTTTGTTTTGGTTGGATCGGGGAGAGCAGCATATGTGCCCCCCGATGAGAGACTAATAAGTTTCGAAACCGGTAGGGGTGCTTGCAGCACTCTCTGATTGGACTAGAATATGGTTCGGCTGTGTTTTCGTTTTGCAACGAAATTGAAAATGGTTATTCATTTTTTGATTTACATTTACTCTGTGTGGAGTATGAAGGGAACCATTCTCGTTGGAACTTTACCGTGCTGAGCAGATGGGACGTAAATTGTAAATTGTAGAATTCCCTCATCTTCCTTAGTCTCAACATCCGTATGGCTTGCAAATTGTAGAAGCCTCGGAGGTGTAACCAGAGAAGGTTCCCATTGTTTTCATTCTGGTGGGATGTAGAATAGCATTGTGTTGTTTTATATGCCATTAGAGTGAAAACTTAGTCTTTTTGCTAGCAGTTGCCGCTAGGGATCTATGCCATTTCGTTCGTTGCAATCCGGGACTGCACGCTGGGGTTTGTTTTGGTTGGATCGGGGAGAGCAGCATATGTGCCTCCTGATGAGAGACTAATAAGTTTCGAAACCGGTAGGGGTGCTTGCAGCACTCTCTGATTGGACTAGAATATGGTTCGGCTGTGTTTTCGTTTTGCAACGAAATTGAAAATGGTTATTCATTTTTTGATTTACATTTACTCTGTGTGGAGTATGAAGGGAACCATTCTCGTTGGACCTTTACCGCCCTGAGCAGATGGGACGTGAATTGTAAATTGTAGGATTCCCTCATCTTCCTTAGTCTCACCATCCGTATGGCTTGCAAATTGTAGAAGCCTCGGAGGTGTAACCAGAGAAGGTTCCCATTGTTTTCATTCTGGTGGGATGTAGAATAGCATTGTGTTGTTTTATATGCCATTAGAGTGAAAACTTAGTCTTTTTGCTAGCAGTTGCCGCTAGGGCATATATGCCATTTCGTTCGTTGCAATCCGGGACTGCACGCTGGGGTTTGTTTTGGTTGGATCGGGGAGAGCAGCATATGTGCCTCCTGATGAGAGACTAATAAGTTTCGAAACCGGTAGGGGTGCTTGCAGCACTCTCTGATTGGACTAGAATATGGTTCGGCTGTGTTTTCGTTTTGCAACGAAATTGAAAATGGTTATTCATTTTTTGATTTACATTTACTCTGTGTGGAGTATGAAGGGAACCATTCTCGTTGGAACTTTACCGCGCTGAGCAGATGGGACGTGAATTGTAAATTGTAGAATTCCCTCATCTTCCTTAGTCTCAGCATCCGTATGGCTTGCAAATTGTAGAAGCCTCGGAGGTGTAACCAGAGAAGGTTCCCATTGTTTTCATTCTGGTGGGATGTAGAATAGCATTGTGTTGTTTTATATGCCATTAGAGTGAAAACTTAGTCTTTTTGCTAGCAGTTGCCGCTAGGGCATCTATGCCATTTCGTTCGTTGCAATCCGGGACTGCACGCTGGGGTTTGTTTTGGTTGGATCGGGGAGAGCAGCATATGTGCCTCCTGATGAGAGACTAATAAGTTTCGAAACCGGTAGGGGTGCTTGCAGCACTCTCTGATTGGACTAGAATATGGTTCGGCTGTGTTTTCGTTTTGCAACGAAATTGAAAATGGTTATTCATTTTTTGATTTACATTTACTCTGTGTGGAGTATGAAGGGAACCATTCTTGTTGGAACTTTACCGCGCTGAGCAGATGGGACGTGAATTGTAAATTGTAGAATTCCCTCATCTTCCTTAGTCTCAGCATCCGTATGGCTTGCAAATTGTAGAAGCCTCGGAGGTGTAACCAGAGAAGGTTCCCATTGTTTTCATTCTGGTGGGATGTAGAATAGCATTGTGTTGTTTTATATGCCATTAGAGTGAAAACTTAGTCTTTAAGAAAATTAGAATATTTCGGCCACATCACAAGAAATGAAACAAAATATAACCTGTTAAAATGCATTTTGCAGAGAAAGGTGAATGGTAAGAGAGGCGTCGGAAGAAGAAGAATATTTTGGCTGAAGAACTTGAGGACCTGGTTTGCGACATTTGCTACAGGGCTTTTCAAGGCAGTAGCTAATAAGATTATCATTGTCAGGATGATTGCCAACATTCGTGACCGATAGGCACCAGAAGAAGAAGACATTAATCCTCAATTGTCTGTAGTAGTTCAAATGTTACATCGTCTTATTTACAATCTATAATGTTTTGTAGTTTAAAGTAGTAAATGTAAGTAAGTTACAGAGATTTAAATCTTATTTAAGTGTCAATCTATTTGTTAAACAACTGCAATTTTGTTAATGGTTCGGCATACTTCTTAACCAAATCTTTAACAGATTCAAAAGAACGCAATCAAAATATTAACTACATTATCTACGCTATTACCGAAACGAAACAACTGGTTTGATTCGCGTTTCTTTATTGAAAATTATTAGAATAAATGAACGAAATTATTTTGTTAGACAATAGCGCTCCCTACTATTAGTTAATCACGGGACAAAGAACTTCCTGCTAAACTAACCTCCAAACTACCATATCAGGTCATTTAACATAATCGCTGTCAACAGGAAAACCAATTTAGATGCACGTTTCATGGATTTTTATTGCATCTTTTGTCTTCAGCTGTCCTGCGAAATGATTATTTACGTTTTCTAGACGTCAACTACGATTCTGAGAATGTAGCTACCGATTTTACTGACAAGAATACAGAGAAACGAATCTTTTATTCAAGCGATAATAAAATTATCTGCGAAGAATAGTGTTGGTAATTATAATAAATATAAATATAGTGTTGGTAATAAATATAATATGGTTTTGCTTATATTTAAAAAAAGCACCTAGTGGTGCCCAGGGAATATTTTACCACTAGGCCCGTGAGGCACTTGCCTCGGGACCGCATTTTACTGGGACCCGGAAAGATAACCAAAAAAAATTTTTTATTATTGCAATAACAAAATAAATTTTCAAAATTCTTTCATTTCACGAACAGGACTTCCCTGGCACAAGTACATCTCCGTCATCTCCTATAGAAAACTACAATGTCAATAACTCTTTTCCTAGCGATATAGGGGATTGGCCAAAACATTTAAATCTGGAATTTCAACAATATTTTAGAAATAAACTACAGAATCAAAATATTGATAAAATTAGTGAGTGTGTTACACAATTGGATAATAATAAAACCAGACATTTGCCGGACACGCGCCAACTCGTAACTCTTAATGACAAACTTTTTCAAATCAAAATGTACACCGGCCAATTCGTAACTTTTTTACTACCTGACCCCCCCAACTCGCAACTTATACAGGTGAATTCGAAACCATTGTTTAATTCTAATACCACAGGTAGTTAATTTAAAAGGTAAGAAATAAATTTGAACAGTAACGGATTAAGCCAACACGGGGCGTATAGCATTATTATGTAAGCGAATGGTTCTTGGTTTGCTTAAAAACATGTTGTGTATTATAATATGTACCTATAAAAAAATAAAAATTTAAATATCTTAATAAAATAATTGAAACAATATTATATGTATAGACAAGGGCGGATCTGTAAAAAAAACGTCTATTTGAGGATGTGCGAGGTGTCATTCGGATTTTTGCAGATAAAGTTAGGTGGCAACTTCAATAATAATAATTCACTTATGCTCCTTCTCAAATATGCCCGGAACATTATTAAAAAAATTTAAATATCTAAAAATTTCGAAAAACATTGATTTTTTTCTACTTTCTTTGCTTATAACTTTCAAACGATTCATTTTGGAGCAAAGTCGTAGGAAAATAAAATAAAGATAATTGAATTTTGTATGATATACGACTAGTTAAAAATGTCTTAAATTATTACCCTTTCTGTAAAATAGCAAAGCTATTTTACAAAATAGCTTTCTGTAAAAAAGGGTAAAATACAGTATTGCCCAAAATAAACAGTACCTACTGAAACTGAAACACAGATGTATCTTTGTGCGCGCTGTCATATTCAAATTAACTAGTATAGACCTGTCGAGTAATCTTTAAATAATTACTTATTAAGGCCTAATTGTTAAAAATGGTGTTAAATACAGATGAGAAAGTGTTTCTCGTGGAGCATTATTTTCGCTCATACGGAATCGGCCGACGTAATAGTGCAAGTCTGCAATACGTGTGTGATCAATTCACACAACGCAACGGTTTAATAAACGTTATAATGCTGTAATTTTCAACAACCTTCAAAATTACAGCATTACTTGGACAACGTTTATTAAAACATTGTGTGAATTGATCACACACGTATAGCAGACTTGCACTATTACGTCGGCCGATTCCGTATGAGCGAAAATAATGCTCCACGAGAAACACTTTCTCCTTTCTCCTCTGTATTTAACACCATTTTTAACAATTAGGCCTTAATAAGTAATTATTTAAAGATTACTCGACAGGTCTATACTAGTTAATTTGAATATGACAGCGCGCACAAAGATACATCTGTGTTTCAGTTTCAGTACTGTTTATTATGGGCAATACTGTAGCTTCTGTAAAATAGCAAAAAATAGCTTTCTGTAAAATAAATACAAAATAAGGGGGCAAAATAAGCCTCTTTTTATTCAGTGTTTTTCAACAACTTTGGTTGCACTTAGAATCTTCGTAATTCGCACACAAAATCCTTATAACATACTTAAATCGTCCAACAAATTTCATTAAAATCGACCTGATAGATTTTGCATAATAATTTTGCAATCTAAATTGTTTAAAAAGAGTTAAAATTTTTTAAAATCTTTACATACACTAATACACTTCACAGAATTAAAATCGGATTATCTAAGCGGCCTCAGCACTGTTTTAAAGTTATAAACAATTTTTGGGCTCATAAACAAATACAGTGAGGACGTTTGAGTTGGAATAAATTCATTTTCTGGAGAATGGGTGTCTCTGGAGATAAATCCCGAAATAGGTCGATTTTCATTTTTGAATTCTAATTTTTTGGTATACATATCATACTAGTGACGTCATCCATCTGGGCGTGATGACGAAATCCATGATTTTTTTAAATGATAATAGGGGCCGTGTGATAGCTCATTCGAAAAGCTATTCAATTTTGTATTCACTGATATAAACATTAACATAATTATTTATACAGGGTGCCCAAAAAAAGTTTTTTGATTCAATTTAATTAAGGCAAAAAAAGAATGTAGGTAATCTATTTACTGCAAAATACATTTTACTGCAGTCAGAAAACAGAAAAAAAATGTGAATTTGAAAAATAAACATTGCTTATCGCTTAAATTAAATCTTAAAACTGCTAAGAGGCTGGAGAGTGGCAACTAATATTGAATTAAGTGAAAAACAATAGTTGTTTATCAAATAAAACATTTAATACAATATAACTTGAAAAATAAACACAATATTAGTTATAAATTCCAATTAACATAAACAAAATGCGCTAATGTCACTGTCGCCAAAATAAATGATAAACGTCAAAATTTTTAGTAAACAAGATATAAACGTAAAAAATATACTGACATTATTACAGTTAAAATTCCTTTAAAAATTTTTCGAAGTTAATTATTGATATAAATTATAATAATTATTTTATTAAGTAAACAAGTTTAAGTAATTTTATTTGCAGTTTATATACGATTAATATTAAAAGTGGCATGCGCCACTTGAATCTAACTTCAGCCCGTGAGTAATGACCCGTGAGTAACTTCAGCCCGTGAGTAATGAATTATTACTCACGGGTACAGTAATGGGTGCTATTATCTATGAAAAAATAGCGAATAATGAGCATGTTATTAAACGGTCGTAGAAAAAAAAGTTTTATAACATATTATATATAGTTATATTATTATATGATATATAGTTAAATGTAAATATACATTATAACTATTATATGAAATACGTCCACCGACAACAGCCGTTTCCTATTTAATAAATTCACTGACAGTGGTACAAATTTAAGCTTATAATTTTTCGGAAAGGAATAGAACTTATAGAACTTTATTGACTATTTCTAGTTGTATTTTTACAATAAATAAGAATTTGGTAATAGTAGGCAACCAATTATTCAGCCACGTACTAGGGGTAAATAGCATTTAGGTATTTTTGTAAATTATTATAATTTAAATCTCGAGTAGTTGATAATTAAATTTTTTACTAATTAAAATAAAGAAAGGTCGTAGAAAAAGTATAGTATTCTACTCGCATGTAATGGCTATTACTCACTCTGATGAATTACGACACTCGCCTACGGCTCGTGTCGCAAACTTCATCATCGTGAGTAATAGCCATCATTACATGCTCGTTGGATAATATACTATTTTTCTGTTTTAGGACAACAGTAAAATGTATTTCGAATTAAATAAATTATATACATACATTCTTCTTTTGTCTCAATTTAATTAAAAAAAAATGGGCACCCTATATAAATACATAATTATATGTGAAGATTTATATTAGGAAATAGAGAATTGCATATCCTTTCGAATGAGTTATCATACGACCCCTATTCTCATTAAAAAAAATCATTGATTACGTCAGCGTTTCCCAACCGGTGGGTCGTGGTCGTGACCCACTAGTGGGTCGCGGGCAGATTTCAGGTGGGTCCCGGCGTGGCTCTTACAGTAGCTGAGAACCTGAGTAGCGTACATTATATATCATCATGGGTGAGTGATATGAAAAAACCTCAAAAGGTGTTCGCCAGACATAAAAGGTTGGGAACCACTGGATTACGTCACCATACCCAGATGGATGACGTAACTAGTTTGATGTATAAGCAAAAAAATTTATAATTAAAAAAAAAAAGAAAAATAGACCTGTTTCGGATTTATCTGCAGAGTTGCCCATTCTCGAGAAAATGAATTTATTCCGACTCAAGTGTCCTCACTGTATTTGTTTATAAGCCAAAGAATTGTTTACAACTTTAAAACAGTGCTGAGGCCGCTTCCAGCCACATTGTTTGATTTGCTTGTCTAGATAATGTTTAGAAGAAATGCGTTCAATGTGCTTCCCCGTTTAGGATTTTGTCCTCTTCAGGGTTTGAGGTGAATGTATTGTGTTGGCAGCAAAGCAAACAGTCCGAAAACCACACCGGGGCAAGCGCCGTGTCCTGGTGTTCTTGGATCCTGGGTTATGCCAGACGGTGTTGTCCAGAAGGCCAGAAGTCAACAGAGAAGAAAATTTGATGGATTGTTGTTGGTTCCATAGACATTTACGTGTACTGTCCGTGCTTTGCTTTCGACCAAGCTCCCTAGAAACCATTGTACAACGACAGGCGAACCTGCGTCCCTCGTCGGCGGTCAGGAGGTGGCTTTGAGCGCAGCGTGGACAGTGAGCGTTCGAGTGGAGAAAATAGTTGCGGCTATTTTCTTGGGACGAACAGGTATAATTGTGCAATGAAGTTGGGAAACCGCAAAAAACCAACTTCTCCCTGTTCGGGGTAAGGAAGAGGAAATGTTAGAGGTGGGTACGGAAGGCTAACGGGGTAGCCTCAAGGATGTTTTCGTACTCTACCGGGAGTTCGTCAATGCATGTTTGCATTAGAGCGGACGGTACGTGAATCTTTTTGCGTTTGGGCTTTCGGTAGAGTACGTGGCCGGAAGATGAACAGGAACATTTGAGAGATTCTTGTGTGTCGGAAGGGGGGCCGTTGATTACTTTGATTGTGAAGTTCCTGTTCAGAGAGTTTATTCTCTCGGTGATTTTGGGGATGTTCGAGATGTTATGGATTTCGTTTGAGGGATATCGCCAGTGCTCATAGTTACATCTACGCAAGACTCTGCGCTCCGTCCTCAACAACCTCTCTTGTTTTTGTCTTGAGCAAAGAGAGTAGATACATGATTTGTACTCCATGACGGGTCGAATAAAGGTCTTGTAAGTGTGAATGAGAGTCTTCTTGTGTGTCTTGCCAATTTTTCCCGAGAGAGCGTTGAGAAGTCTGGCCCTGTTCCTTACCCTATCTAAAGTTGCCTTTAGATCTGCGTCCCAGTTGAGAGTCCTGGTAAACAGTACTCCCAAATAGTTCACAGTCGGGCTAACAACAAGCCTTTCTCCCAACAAACTCAGAGGATATTGGTCGTCTTCATTGCGAATGATTCTATTTGACACAGTAGGGGCGCGAAACACAATTGTTGTTGTTTTGTTCGCGTTGAGCGTGACTCTCCACTTACAACACCATTCGCCGACACCGTCCAACAGAGCCTGTGCTCTTCTGAAGAGGAGTCTTGGGTTGTATCGAGAGGTAGTTGAGAGCAGAGTCGTGTCGTCTGCATAGAGAAACAGCCGAGTACCTGGGATATTTTGGTTAGTGATGTCGCTGTTGTAGATGATGTACAACAGCGGCGCTAGGACTGAACCCTGGGGAACTCCAGCTTGTGGAGTGAAGGGGGTGGACTTTTGATCGCATATTTTCACTCTGACAGTACGGTTGTGGAGGTAGGAGTGTACAATTTTGGTAAATTGCAATGGAAGCCCGATGTCCAGAAGTTTCCGAACAAGCCCGTCGTGCCAGACCTGGTCGAAAGCCTTCTGCACATCCAGAAATGTGGCTATGGCGATAGAACCATCGTTGATGGTTTGAGTGACTTTGGTAGTGAAATCTATTAATGCATGTTTGGTAGATTTACCTGACTGGAATCCATATTGGAATTTTGGTATGATATTGTGGTTTTCGAGAAAGTTATTGAGCCTCTCCTTTAGGATTATGCAAAATCTATCAGGTCCATTTTAATTAAATTTGGTGGACAATTTAAGTATATTGTAAGGATTTTATAATAGAATTAAGAAGGTTCTAAATGCAACCAAAGTGGTTGAAAAACACTGAATAAAAACAGGTTTATTTTACCCCCTTTATTTCTATTTATTGCTATTTTGCAGGAAGGGTAATAATTTAAGACATTTTTAACCAGTCGTATATCATACAAAATTCAATTATCTTTATTTTATTTCACTACGACTTTGTTCCAAAATGAATCGTTTTCAAGTTATAAGCAATGAAAGTAGAAACAAATCGATGTTTTTCAAAATTTTTTAATATTTCAATTTTTTTATTAATGTTCCGAGCATATTTTTACCTAACTTTATCCACGTTCACTCATTACGAAATCTGCTACGTATTTCAGCCATTTTAACAAAATTTATTTCGACTTTCTCATGTAGCTCGTCCAAGAGATAATACATAAATGATGAATAACTTTTACACCACCTTCAAAGAGGGTAATTTATACAAGTACATATCTGGAATACCGGTATTAGGTTATCAACATCGTTAGTAATTACTTAGAAAAGAAAGTTACAAATTCACCGGTACTTGATGGGTTACCGCAAAATTACCTGCGCGTAAGAGTTACCAGTTGGCCTGTAATTAGGATGGGGGATTAAAATAGTTACGAATTCACCGGGACCCCATTTGCCAAGTGTGATTTTTAAACGCTTTTATTTAGTTCAATAGTTTGCGTCAAATCTTTAGACGTTAATTTGAGTGCCTTTTCTCCAATGCAAATGAATGAAAATTTGCAGACATATGCATTCGCGGGAACAATACACGAATAATCAATAAAAAAAAATTTTATGTTTATTAATTGTTTAAATAAAAAAAAAACGATTTTAATGGAAAATGCTTAAATTCTCTTGTTTTTTACAATGTAAAAACTTGAAACTTTTACGTGTTGTAACTAATGATATGAACTATACATAATTTTACTTTTTACGTTAATTGTTTACGTTACGCTTCATAAATAAACAATAAAGTTTCAAATTTTTTGCCGATTCCGACTACTTTTCATGTTAGTACATCATATGTTTTATACATATTTTAAGAAACATTACGATATATTTTAATGTTTGAAAAGTGTACGGCTAAAAAGTAAAAAATAAAAAAATATGAAAAAATTTTTTTTAAGAAACGCTTTTCTTTAGTTACGAGTGACTAAAATTAAAAATATTATAAAAAAAATCAACTAAAAAGCAAAAAATAAAAAAATTGGAAAAATCTAACACATTCGTTAAAGAAAAGCGTGTTTGATTTTTTCAATTTTTTTTATTTTTTTCTTTTTAGTTGATTTTTTTTATAATATTTTTAATTTTAGTCACTCGTAACTAAAGAAAAGCGTTTCTTAAAAAAAATTTTTATATTTTTTTATTTATAAAACGAAAGCTAATGGGGAAAATACTATGCGAGTGGTTAGTGTACAGTCCTAAATGTAGCCATGTTTATTGTTACGTTTGTAAACTATTTTCCACGAAAATTGTTCTTCTAACTTTCGAGGAGTATAATGAATGGAAAAATATCAGTAGGACTAAGACAGTTATTCAACATGAAACATAAGCGACATTTTTCATCAATTGGTACGTTAGCCAAAAGAAGTAGTACAGCAGGACAAAATGTGACATTAATGGAAAAAAAAATATTGAGAAAAAAGGAACATTGGAGAAACGTTCTTCAACTAATAATAGCAAACATTAAATTTTTATGGTTCATTTATGGTTCTATCATTTATGGTTAAAGAACCAAATTATTTACAAAAGGAAATTATATGTATTAAACATACAGTGCGCTGGAATAAGTGTTACCCCTTCTTAATAACTTATTTATTTCTAGCACATAAGCAAAACGCTCAAACAGGTCGATTTTTAAAATCATCAAAGTATATTATTATTATAACATCAATGTTTCGAACTTTACGCGATTCCTCTTCAGGTGACAGGCAAAACTTTGATTTTTTAAATGGGAAAGTTGAAAGTACATTATGTGACAGCTCATTTAAAAGCGTTTGAAATACTGATTACAAAAATGTATAATACTTTAATCCTTTCTAAGAGCGTAGGCGCAAAATTTTGATCGAATTGTTTTTAAACCAATTCATTTTTTTCGAATCCTGAGAAAACTAATAAGTATGTTTGAAAAATTTAAACGCAGAATAAAAGATTACATTATTAGCGAGGGCTGAAAGTCCCTTATAATAAACAAAAATTTCTTTTGAATTATATATTTGAAATCCGACTAAATTTTCTTTTTTTTTTCACTCCTGTGACTTATTAAAATAATCATTATAGAAGTTCTTAGGGACTTTGGCGCTCAATGATACTTTAATATTTCATTTTGCGTTTAAATTTTTCAAAAATACTCTTTAGTTTTCTCAGGATTCGAAAAAATGAATACATTTCAAAATAATTCGACCGAAATTTTGCGCCTACGGTCTCAAAAATGATTAAAGTATTATACATTTTTGTAATCAGTCTTTCAAAAGCTTTTAAATGAGGTGTCACATGATGTACTCTCCCATTTAAAAAAATCAAAGTTATCACTGTCACCTGAAGAGGGACCGCGTTAAGTTCGAAACATTTATGTTATAATATTCTATGATTATTTTAAAAATCGACCTATCCGAGCGTTTTGCTTATGTGCTAAAAATAAATAAGTTAGTAAGGGGGAGGGGGGTAACACTTATTCCAGCGCACTGTATATTAAACAATGTTTAATGGTTTAAATATAAATTTTATTTATTATTAATAAAAATTTAAATTTCTGGTGCAACTATATTTCTATTAAATAATTAATACATTTAAAAAACTTATTATTCTAATAAATTCTAATTTAGGGGTCCGAAAATTGTGTAGTGCCTCGGGCCTGATTTGAAGTAAAATAGCCTCTGGTGGTGCCTTGGCTATGTATTTGTTATTTATGTATAACTAGTCACAAAATAATGGAATAAAAGCCGGTCACTCACTATCAGATATACCTGACAGGCAGACCTGTCAGGTATGAGGAGCACACACACTCTTCGGGCATACCTGTCAGGTATACCTAATGGATGTCTATATCAGGGGTCCAATTATGTTCCCTAGCTGTATGGTGAAAAACGAATAAATGAATGAATGAATAATCTATGACACTTCCGAGGTCCTGATTTAATGCTACGTGTTTCTGGTTGTTTTTTTTTTCGGCAACTATAGTGTTCAACAACTGTTCTAGACTTGTAGATTGTAGATTGCAAAAGGGGTCGATTGGCCCAGTTGACCTTACTACACTGCGACCTATAAGATCTTTTGTGTATACCCTACATCTATATTTTAGTCCAAAAGGTCTAGGCTTCTAAGAAAGTCCATTATCCGTTTTGGAGCTAGGTTTGTAATCTGATCAGGATCAGGGAATACCTGTTCCAGATATTTATGGCGTTGCCGAACAATTACTCTGCAATTGCAGATAATATGTTCTGACGTCTCATCTGCCTAATCGCAGAATCTACATGTCCCACTGTCCAGTATGCCCATTTTACAGAGATGATATCTGAGTGAGCAGTGTCCAGTGAGAATTCCTGTGATTACTCTGAGATCAGATTTCTGAAGCTCTAAGAGTAATTTCGCGTACCGGGCAGAGGGTCGTAATAACCTTTTTGCCTGTCTTTGGCCTGGAACATTTTTCCAGTAGACTGCACTGAGTTTCTTTTCATATTTTCGAACTTCTTCCATTATGCGGCTTTTTGGTATGCCACAAAATGGTTCAGGTCCGATGAAAGGAGTACAAGCTCCTTCCTTTGCGAGACTATCGGCAATCTCATTTCCGACAATTCCTTTATGCCCTGGCACCCATAGCAACGTTAGTTTGTTGCGACTTGCCAGTTGTTTAAGGGATTGTTTGCAATTCCAGGCTATTTTTGACTCGTAAGTTGTGGACTTCAGAGCCTTCAAAGCAGCCTGACTATCAGATGCAATAAATATTCTTGCTGAGTTGAGGCCTTTCCTTAGGCACTCTTGAGCACAGAACTCTATTGCTAATAGTTCTGCTTGAAATATTTTTGGAGCATTTCCAAGGGCTGCGGATATCCTAATATTAGGACCTGTGATCCATATTCCTACTCCTTCGTTTGTTTTTGACCCATCAGTATAGTAAGTGAAGGCACCTTTTGTGATTTGAGCGATTTCGTTTTCTGTCAACTCGCAGTCGTTAATAATAACATCTAACGCGAGTTCGAAATCTTGTTTTGCAGGCATTACGTCTGTAGGCATCTTCATGATTTGGGTTGTTCCAGCCCTTAATACCTCAAGATGTCCCGTTAAGTCACCGGGTTTTAGCGATTTATTCTGTGTCAGCCTATAGGCATTTTCTAGAGCGATTCTCTGTACATGTAAATGTAGTGGAGGAAGGTCTAGCATTGCCTCTAAGGCTGCGGTAGGACACGATCTCATTGCACCCGTGATCCCAATACAGGCAAGTCGTTGCACTTTTTGCAACTCGTTTATTGCCTTTTGCTGCTTTGTTTTGGTCCACCAAACCATCGCAGCATAAGTGATAATGGGTCTGACAACCGTTAAATATGACCAGTAGATCATTTTTGGCTTCAGACCCCAGGTTTTCCCAAAAAGCCTACGGCACATCCAGAAAGCCCTTGTTGCTTTTGTGGTAATATGAGTGAGGTGTGCATTCCACGTAAGTCTCCTATCAAGAATGACTCCTAGGTACTTAACCTCTTCTGAGAAAGAAAGGGTTATTCCATTCATGATCGGAGGCTGTAATGTTAGTTTCCTCCTGTTAGTGAACGGAATAAGTGTCGTTTTGTTGGGATTGACTGATAGCCCTTCCCTCGAACACCAAGTGGTTATAATGTTTAAGGCCTGCTGCATGCGTTCGGCAATAATACCGTCATGTTTGCCTCTAACCACTATAACTAGATCGTCAGCATAGCCCAGAGCACGAAATCCTGCTCTTTTGAGCTTTGTTAGGAGGTCGTCAACCACTAGCGACCACAGTAGAGGTGATAAGACTCCTCCTTGAGGACAACCTTTTACTGCTTTTATAGTAGTTGATTTGCCTCCTAGGTAGGTAATAATTTTCCTAGTGTTTAGCATGGATTGAATCCATTTAGTTATGGAAGGTTGGATACCTTTTGCTGTTGCGGCGGCGCTGATTGATTCATATGAGGTGTTGTCAAACGCACCCTCTATGTCTATGAATGCACATAGCGCCACTTCCTTTGATCCTATTGCCTTTTCTATGTCTTTACGAGACAGTGCAAGGCATCCACGGTGGATTTGCCTGATTGGTAGGCAAATTGTTCTTTGTGAAGCGGTATATTTGTTAAATATTCGCTTCTTATATATGTATCAAGTATTTTTTCCATACTTTTAAGTAGAAAGGAGGTAAGGCTTATGGGTCTATATGACTTCGGCTCCTCTGGAGGGCGTTTACCACTCTTAGGAATGAAGCATACCCTAACCTCTCTCCACCCTTTTGGAATGTAGCCAGAGATGAAGCTCATCTTGAATATTTTGACTAGATGAGGAGTTAATGTATCAACGCCCTGTTGTAGCAGGGCTGGAAAGATACCATCCTCTCCAGGAGATTTGTAGGGCTTAAAGCTATTTATTGCCCATTTAATTCTATTTTTGGTGAAGATTTTTCCCGCTAGGCTTTTTGCAGCTCTTGATGTTCTGTAATTAGATTCATCAAGATTAACCCTTGGGTCATCTTCAATGAGTGTTAACCCAGGAAAGTGAGATTGTAATAAGCAACTCATGCTTTCCTCTATGGTTTCAGCAAACTCTCCGTTTGGCTTTTTTAGAAGTCCAATACCGTTTGAGTGGTCCTTTGAGATTACTTTCTGGAGGCGTACTGCTGGGGCTAATTGAGTTATCCCCTCGCAGAATTGCCTCCATGTTCTTCTCTTAGACGTTCTAAGTTCTTTATTGTATTCTGTTAGAGCCTTTTTGTAGTCATCCCAGTTACCTATACTTTTGGCTCTATTAAAAGCTTTACGAGTTTGAGCTTTTAACTTACTGAGTTCCCTGTTCCACCATGGCACATCTCTTTTGACGGCTTTGGTCTTGATGGGACAGGCCCCCTTAAAGCAGCTAATTATCGTACGATTTAGCCATTGTGAGGCACCTTCCAGTTCCTCTATGGTTTCAATCGAATAAGTTACGCCTTCAACATCTGACCTTAGGGTGTCCTTATATGCACACCTGTCAGTATGTTTCGGTATTCGACAGGACTGTATCTGTTCCCGCTCAGCCTCGACATCGAACCTTATGGTTCTATGATCCGACATCGATACCTCATCGGAGACATGCCAGTTCTGTATTAGATTTGTAGCAGAGCAACTAGTTAAGGTGATGTCAAGCACCTCTTTCCTATTTGCAGTGATAAAAGTTGGTTTGTTACCTCTATTGATAATGTCTATATTGGAGTTAGCCAAATATTCTAAAAGGTACTCCCCACGTTTGTTCGTGTTTGTGCTGCCCCGTAGACTTAAATCGTATGTAGTATGTACCAATAAAAAGAGCCGATTTTTTGGTCCAGAAGGCATCAAAACATTATTCTTGTCAAATTTAAACGTCAGAGAATTAATCCTTTATTTTTGACATATCATTGGGTCAATTTTAGACTACATAACAGTACTTTCCATAATATTTATTACACTGCTCTATTTTTCTTAGAACAATAAATTTACTTATTTTCTATTTGATGATATGTAAGACAAGTATGGACGTTAACCCTTCTTTTGTCAACCAGAAATTATTTGTTCATTCTTTTAGTGAACAGAATCCCATATTCACATTTAATTACTTGTAAAACGGTAGATTTAATTAAAGATTATTTTTTGATAATAATATGTCACGGCTTAGATCACATATTTTGTTTGTGATGTTATACATTATATACATGTACATTTTTGATAAAAAATATTGACATTATTATCATAACCTCATTTCATAATTAGGATAGGTGTGGAAGAGACTGACAAACACGTGAAAGTATAATTGCAACAGGCGATGCTTAGCCTTATTTATTGTTATCAGTGTTGATGAAATCACAGGGAACTTAAAGGTTACTATTTGTAGTGGTAGGTTGTGTAGATTGGCGTAATGGAGACAAGCTCAAAACAAATTAAAGCTTAATAGAACAAAAACAGAGTATCTGGAATGCTTAATGAAAAATATAGCTATTACTTTAAATAAACAAAAATGCACATATTTTAACAGAGATAAAATTAACTAAAATCTCAATAACATAAATGACGTGACCCGTCAAAATGACCCGGTCAAAACAGCCCCGTCAAAAAAGCCCGGACACAAAATAGCCTCGACAAAATAGATCGCACACAAAATAGCCCCGGTCAAAACAGCCCCGTCTAAAATAGCCCCGCCTAAAACAGCCTCTTAGAAAACACCTTTTAACGGAGTACCATTTATTTTAAATCACTATTCTAATTGGGAAATAAGCCACAATTTAACTTAAAGAATTATTTTATTAACGTTTCGACTTCCACATCGGACGTCGTTATCAAAATACAAAATATTAATAAATTAAACAAAAATGTTGTTGCTCAGTAAAAAAATTCTTCTAATAATTTAATTTAATCTGATTCATTCATATCGGCAATTCAGACCTACAGTATGGTGCAAATGGAAGGAATAAATTCGTTATTTCGTAAACCCGCGACGTTAAGGAAACATCCTGAAATAGATAGATTTTTATTTTTAAATAACGATATTCTGTTATATATAGTGTGACCAACTCCAATTCAGTCGAATTCGGGACAAGGCTGAAAAAAATTCCTAAAATCCGGGACTTTTGAATGAAAATCGGGCCATTTTTTTAAATACAAGTTTAATATCATCTTTTAATTGATTATTTAACATTTTTATGTTGAAAATGATATTTTGATGGGATTAAGCGGATTAAGCCACAATTGTTTGTAATGATAATTATATTTTTGTTAGTTTTTGACGTTTCGACTTCAAATCCGAAAATCGTCCTCAAAAACGAAAAATTAGAAAATCAACTGATGTTGGATTTCCATGCAAATATAACCTTAGGTTAATATAAAAATGTAATTATCATTACAACCAATTGTGGCTTAATCCTATCAAAAATATAATTGTCAAACATACAACAAGAAAACAGTTTCTGAACATTTTTATGTTGATTACTTCTTACTATCATATTATTTGTCGACCGATTGAATTTAAGTAAAAATGAGAAGAATTCAATTTGATGTGAATTCTTAAAAAAATAACGTATTCAAAATTTCAAAAGAGAATTTTGCCAAAACGTTGAAAATTCGGATGGCCCGGAACCATTGTCCGGGACGCCGGGACACGACTTTGTAATTCGGGCCATGTCCCGGATTTTTCGGGCTAGTTGGTCACACTAGTTATATGTCATACTAGTGACGTCATCATCTGGGCGTGTTGACGTAATCGATGATTTTTTTTAAATGAGAATAGGGGTCGTGTGCTAGCTCATTTGAAAGGTTATTTAATTATCTATTTAGTAATATAAACAATTACATAATTATTTATACAAGGTGTCCAAAAACCTTTTTTTAATTTAAATTATTTGACAAAAAAAGAAGAATTTATTTAATTTAAAATGCATTTAACTGTTGCCCGAAAACAGAAAAAAATGTTTATATCACAAATAAACATTGATTCTCGCTTAAATTAAATATTCAATCTTCCAAGAGGCAGAGAAGACAGGACTCGAGTTCTCTGAAAAGACCATTTTTATTTAATGTGGTTAAGATAAACATCTGAATAGAGGATAGAGGATAATTACCATTTCCGAAAAAAAGTATTTTTAAGGTATTACTTCATGATGAATTCTGAAGGGAGCTTTTTTGTCGGGGCTATTTTGTCGGCGGGCTAATATTCCGCGGCTATTTTGTCTGCAGACTATTTTGTAGGAGCTATTTTATGTGCGGGATATTATGTCGGGGCTATTTTGTCGGAGCTTTTTCGACGGGGCTATTTTGACGGGGTACTCATAAATAATCAAATAAACAATATAACTGACATAGATAAAGGGTTAAATTGCATAAATACAAGGATAAAAGCAACAAGCAAGAAATTTCTAACCAAAGTACACAAGAAAAACAAAATCTGGATGGCACAAAAGATATTGAAGTTGATCGACCAATGGGAGAAGTAAGGGAATTCGGCAAAGTACAAAGAAAAAAAGATGGCAAAGGAATATGGATTATGATCAACTATTTTTATGGGAAATAAGCCACAATTAAATTGAAAAAAATAATTTTATTAACGTTTCGACGCCCAAATCGGGTGTCGTTGTCAAAATACAAAATACTTACTAGCAACGATTTCAGCTGACGGTTAGTGTGTCGGCAGAAAATAAAATAATTGTGACGGAATTAATTAATAATTACTTAGTAGCAGATTTATCGATAGTTTCTTATGTAGTTCTGTCTTCTGAATCCAAATCTGAAAACGGCATTTCGATATCTCTAACCGTCTTCGAGATAATCGACCTCAAAGTATAAAATGTGACGTCACAATAATTTTATTTTCTGCCGACACACATATTTTTATTTTCAACCGTCAGCTGAAATCGTTGCTAGTAAGTATTATGTATTTTGACAACGACACCCGATTTGGGCGTCGAAACGTTAATAAAATTATTTTTTTCAATTCAATTGTGGCTTATTTCCCATAAAAATAGTTGATCATAATAATGCCACAAGGAAATAGATTCAGAACAACAATAAGAATATGGATTAAACACAAATAATGTAAAGAAATGGAAAACTATAACAGAAAATACGATAGTTGCAATATCGTCGGGCTAGTACTTATTTGTTCCATATGCCAAATTCTCATTTTGAGATATTTACATTTAAATATTTTGGTAATATTTACTCGTCTATTTTAAAACTCATGAAAATGATGTTAATTCTAAAAAAAAATATTTAAAATGGTGTGCTGGATTATGACTTCAAATTTTTACTGACTCTTTTTAAATTTGAAAAAAAAAATAAAAACCTTTGCTTATGGAACAAAAAGTAAAATTAGTACAGGAATTTGCACATTTGTTCCATATGCAATGAAGTACAAAACTGAATTATTTTATAACGTTTTAAGTAAAATATTTTAGTTTTCGTTTCTATATATCTTATGTATCATTCTACAGTTAGATCACAGTTTATTACATTATTTCTAATCTTATATTACTGCACCTTTAAAAAACTACAAGGGTACACAGTGCCGGATTTACCACTAGGCCGACTAGGCCGCGGCCTAGGGCCGCAAGCAAAAAAGGGCCGCAAGCAAAAGGGGGCCGCAAGCAAAAGGGGGCCGCAGCGTTTTGTAAAAAAAAACTTTTTTGGTAAAAAAATTTTACTAATTGAATTGAAATCAGTAAACAATTTTTCAAATAAGAGAATGGCTATTCTACCAAACACGTGGTACGGTATTTTACAACGTTTTGACAAGAGTAGCAAAACATTAACTGCTACAGACTTGAATGTGACTTGCAACATACAAATCTCTAAAGGAGTATGCATTGAGTCTGAGAGACAACTTTGATTCCTATGAAAAAAGAGGAAAAGAGTTGTCTAAAAATGAAACCTATATTCTTGAAAAAAAAGACGCCCGAAAAGAAAAGCTCTCCCTGGTTAAGACAAAGAAGATAAATCTACTGAACCCCACTTTAATGGCAAAGAAAACTTAAAGATTCAATGTTGTAATTGACACGCTTTATTCAAAATTGAATGAAAGGTCCGAAGTTTATTTTAGTCTTAATGAAGAATATGGATTTAAAACAACTTATCATCAATTTCCAATGAGGAAATCTGGGTACATAACCGTTTCTATTTTGACTAAAAAGTATCGAATCGACATAGATGGCGACTTTGGAGAAGAGTGTGTACAGTTCAAAGGCTTTGTTGAAGGTATATTTGATGAATAAAGAGAACCTCATGACAACAAGATTACCAAGCCTCCGACAAATACATTTTTGGAGTATCTAAAAATCATTCATGAAAAACAGTTAACAACATTATTTCCGAATATGGACACGCACGGCTTTGCGCATTCTACTATGCATGATGACATCTAATGCATCTGGAGAAAGATCATTCAGCGTGTTGAAAAGAATCAAAAACTACTTGAGTAACTCGAGTTCTGACGAAGATTCTAGACTGTCTGCTTCGGCCAGTTTTGTTTCAAATGCTGAGCTTTTTCAAGCCTTAAGGCTGTATGACACTATGCATTTTCTTGTATCATTTCTAATATCGTTTCTGATATGTCAAAAAAATGTATAGTGTCATACACAGATACAAGAAACGATATCAGAAACGATACAAGAATTTGTGTCAGGCACAGATTCTTGTACAATAACTGCGCCAATTTCTGCGCAAAGAGCAAAAACGTAAAACCTGCTGGTAAAACTTCTAAATGTCATAATGGCGGCTGAAAATGAGATCATATGATTTACGTCTTGATGAATTTATTTGTGTTTTATAGGTATTATTTATAAATATTTTATTGATACTTAATATACCGTTTGGTATGGACTACTGTTCTACTAATAACCATATATTTAGAATAACTTTGGGTTTCATATTGCATAATTTTTTAATAGAGGAAAATACAATAGTTCCAATTTGGATCAAACTGAACATAATTATAATGCAAATATTTTAGCACAAATATCAAAACAAAATAAAAAACACAAATAATCAACAGTCAACGTAAAAATTCTAGTTATTATAACATTAAAATATTTGTTTTTAAAAGTTTATAAATTTTATAAAATCCTTAAAATCAGCTGTAGACGCAGTACTACCATACCAATGTAACGTGACAGGGCGACAAACAAAATTTCGACCAATCACATGCCGAATTTCATACAGTTTTCGATACAAGAACTTGCATAGTGTCATACAGGGCACAAATGTACGTACAAGAAATGATACAAGAAAAAGTATACAAGAAACGATATCAGAAACGATATTAGAAATGATACAAGAAAATGCATAGTGTCATACAGCCATTAGACTTTAAAAATTTGATTAACGATTTTGCAGCCAAAAAAGCTAGAAAAGCGAGTTTTTAGAGTTTAGATATGATATTTATTATAAGAGAATAATGAATTGCACGATCTAGAAGTTTATTTATTGTATTCTTATGCCTGGTTGCACCAACAGATCTTAAGCTTAAGGCTAAGGCGTGCATTAACGAAACATATGCGTTGCGCCATTAAGTCTTAGATCAATTTTCAGCTTGCCACAATGGATTGTCATGTGGATTGCATTGATGAGAATTGAAAATTATAGTGCAACGTATGTGACACTTAAATCGGCCCTATCTATAAGCTGAGCTGGGTTAAGCTGGAGCTTAAGATTTTTTGGTGCAACCAGGCAATAATATTTTTATTTTTCAGTACCGTAGCCTATTACTAGTACAGTTCATATTATTGTGCTTGTTCTTTTACTTATAATGTCTTTTCAACTCGGCTTTTTTTAGTTCTTTGTTGTCATCTGTACTTTTCCCTCCGAATGAAATAAATGGTATTTAATTTTAACAATTAACTACAATACTAATTATTTGTAATATAACCATTTTAGCAATATTAATAATTTTACAAATAACTGCTGTTTGCTAACATTTTGAATTATATATTTTCTATCTTCTTCTTAAGGTGCCTTCTCCATTAGTGAAGGTTAGCTATAACTACAGCAAATTGTTCTCTATCTTGAGCGGTTCTTGGTATCGCATGTGTGTCCATGCCTGTCCAGTCTCTCACGTTCTTCAGCCAGGAGCATTTTCTTCTCCCTGAACCTCTTCTTCCTTCCACTTTCCCTTCCATTATGAGTCGTAAAAAGTTGTATCTTTCTCCTATGTAAATTATTTCCTAGATAACTCGTTTTTCTGTTTTTTACAATATCTAGGGATTCTCTCTCAGTCTCCATTCTTCTCAGCACCTCGTTGTTGGTCACGTGATCTGTCCAAGAGATCTTCAACATCCTTCGAAAAACCAACATCTCAAACGCTTCTATAAATATAGAATTATTTCTATAAATTTTCTTTTTCGAAATTTCTATAAATATAGAAATTGTTAGAGCTGTTTTGGGGTTTTAGACAAGATTATTTAATTAGTAAATACATGTCAATGCCTATTTATGTCCATATTCAAATAGAACATTAGAGGCATTTCTATTCATTTATGTTATACTTTGTATTACGAATTTTAAAAAGTAAAACTAAAATAAACGTTTTAATTATTATTATTAAGTCTTTATAAATAAATAAATAAATAAATAATAGCTTTATTGTCCAACAGGTATCCATTTATAGGACAATTTTACACTAATAAACTAAATTTTAAATTTTAAAGAAAAGAAAAAAGAAAAGATAATTACCAAGTGAATTAAGAATTCAAATGAGACTTAGCCATTCTGACAAGTTGACTTATACTACAGTTGAATATATCACAATAGTTTACCAAACAATTATAATTTTCACACATAACAAATATGGGGGAGTTTAATATCAGGTTTGTTCTAGCTTGTGTAGTTCTGAATGTGGAAACATTTCTAACAGGATAAGAAGGTACATAAAAATTTATTTGTTTGAGAATATCGGGGCAGTCAATTAAATTATAGGCCTTGGGCCCGCATATACAATTATTATTTATGACCACACCGTTGAAACTTTTTGTACTTGTTATTTGGGTGGAGTCGGACAAATTTTGAGCTTGGCGCATTATGGTAGTGGGGCGTTTGTCTGTCAAGCGGTGACGAAGTTGTCAATTTTATACAAGAAATAAATTTATTACCACATTGGTCATTCTATTTTAATCAATGGATTTGATCATATAAACAACGAAAACAATTTTGTCGGACAAAAATATTGGGGCATATGACGCGTCGGATACGCTAAATATGTCAAATTTATGAAAATAATAAATTTATTACCACATCGATAATTTTAACGGTATCTATCATAAAACCTTTTTACAATAATGTGGTAACCTTGTCGGACAATTTTCACGGGGCATATGCGCAGTCGGACGCGCCGAAGATGTCAATTTCCTGAAAATTTTTTATTTATTACCACAGATGTCATTTTTATTTTGTACTGTTCTTTTACATGTGTAATGCATATTGGATCACTTGTCGGACAAAAATAATGGGGCGTTTTGGTACAATTTAAAGAAAAAGTAATTTTTATGCATACAGGGTGTTTGGTAAAGAATGGGCCATAGCTTAACCTCAGGTTCCTGAGGTTAAAATAGGCCGATTTAAGCTAACTTACCTTAGTACAAAGTTTATAATAGCCGAGATACAGGGTGTCAAAGTTAAACTTTTTTTTTATTTATTATTGAATATTTCCTGATAGGTATGAGATAACAACATGAAATTTTATATCTGGGGGTTTCTTGAGTCGAGAAATCTAAATTCCTTACCAAAAATGATGCATTTCCCAGAGGGCGCCACATATGCCTTTCAGCACTCATTTATTACGTTCAATTTTTTTTATCCCTCACTCTGTATAATTTTGACATTAAAATTTTTATTTTCCTATTAGTTTTACTTAAAAAAGGTATACTTCTTTCATCTTCCTAAACTCAACCGTTTTCGAGATAAACGCATTTTAAATATGCGATACACCATCATTTTTAGCATAATATCATTGTAGTTACACCCAAAAAATAACTTAAAATTTATGAAAATAATAAATTTATTACCACATGGATAATTTTAACGGTATCTACCATAAAACCTTTTTACAATAATGTGGTAACCTTGTCGGACAATTTTCACGGGGCATATGCGCAGTCGGACGCGCCGAAGATGTCAATTTCCTGAAAATTTTTTATTTATTCGAGAAAAAAATACAGAACGATGTTTGCCGTTGTTCAAGGAGTATGTACACAAATTATCAGATCACATTTTTTCTAAAATTTTCCCTCTTGTCGGAAAATTTTTTAAGAAAATTTTGGGTTCCGATCTACGTCATACCCTTTTAAATGCTTTACTTAGCGTGTGTACCAATTTTCAGCTAAATCGATTCAAAAGTAACCGAGAAACACTGTTTTCAAAATTTTTTTTTTGATAATACCTCCTCGTCGATAGCCTAAAAGAATTAAGTTTTCTGTTCGTTTGCCCCAACATTTTTGTCAGACAATTACATTTTTTGTTTAAGAATATAATTACTTGTAACCTACTACTTTTGTCGGAAAAATGGTTGTAAAGATAAGGGATGCACGAACCCAGCATAATTTGAAAGTATACTTTACTAATAAAAATTAAATTTTTTGTCCGACTGTCGAGTTGCCCCAATATTTTTGTCCGACACTTTGATTTTTTGATTAAGAATATAATTACTTATAACCTACTAATGTTGTCGGAAAAATGGTTTTAAAGGTAAGGGTTGCACGAACCCAGTATTGCTTAAAAGACAGTTTATTAATAAAAATTAAATTTTTTGTCCGACTTTGGATTTGACCCAATATTTTTGTCGGACACTTAGATTTTTTGATTTAGAATATAACTACTTATAACCTGATACTTGTGTCGGAAATTTTTTTTAATTGGAAAAAAAAACTACAGAACGATGTTTGTCGTTGTTCAAGGAGTATGTACGCAAATATCAGATCACAATTTTTCTAAAATTTTCCCTCTTGTCCGAAATTTTTTTGGGAAAATTTTGGGTTCCGATCTACGACATACCCTTTTAAATGTTTTACTTAGTGTGTGTACCAATATTCAGCTAAATCGATTCAAAAATAACCGAGGAAAACTGTTTTAAAATATTTTTGGATAATACCTCCTCGTCCATAGCCTAAAAAATTAAGTTTCCTGTTCGTTTGCCCCAACATTTTTGTCAGACAATTACATTTTTTGTTTAAGAGTATAATTACTTGTATCCTACTACTTTTGTCGGAAAAATGGTTGTAAAGATAAGGGATGCACGAACCCAGATTAATTTAAAAGTATAGTTTATTAATAAAAATTAAATTTTTTGTCCGACTTTGGATGTGCCCCACTATTTATGTCGGGCACTTAGATTTTTTGATTTGGAATATAACTACTTATAACCTGATACATGTGCTGAAATTTTTTTTTTAATTCGAGAAAAAATACAGAACGATGTTTGTCGTTGTTCAAGGAGTATGTACACAAATTATCAGATCACAATTTTTCTAAAATTTTCCCTCTTGTCGGAAAATTTTTTAAGAAAATTTTGGGTTCCGATCTACGTCATACCCTTTTAAATGCTTTACTTAGTGTGTGTACCAATTTTCAGCTAAATCGATTCAAAAGTAACCGAGAAGCACTGTTTTAAAATTTTTTTTTGATAATACCTCCTCGTCGATAGCCTAAAAGAATTAAGTTTTCTGTTCGTTTGCCCCAACATTTTTGTCGGACAATTACATTTTTTGTTTAAGAATATAATTACTTGTGACCTACTACTTTTGTCGGAAAAATGGTTGTAAAGATAAGGGATGCACGAACCCAGCATAATTTGAAGGTATACTTTACTAATAAAAATTAAATTTTTTGTCCGACTGTCGAGTTGCCCCAATATTTTTGTCCGACACTTTGATTTTTTGATTAAGAATATAATTACTTATAACCTACTAATGTTGTCGGAAAAATGGTTGTAAATAAAAAAATTTCAGGAAATTGACATCTTCGGCGCGTCCGACTGCGCATATGCCCCGTGAAAATTGTCCGACAAGGTTACCACATTATTGTAAAAAGGTTTTATGATAGATACCGTTAAAATTATCGATGTGGTAATAAATTTATTATTTTCATAAATTTGACATATTTAGCGTGTCCGACGCGTCATATGCCCCAATATTTTTGTCCGACAAAATTGTTTTCGTTGTTTATATGATAAAATCCATTGATTAAAATAGAATGACCAATGTGGTAATAAATTTTTTTCTTGCATAAAATTGACAACTTCGTCACCGCTTGACAGACAAACGCCCCACTACCATAATGCGCCAAGCTCAAAATTTGTCCGACTCCACCCAAATAACAAGTACAAAAAGTTTCAACGGTGTGGTCATAAATAATAATTGTATATGCGGGCCCAAGGCCTATTATGCAGCAATTTAAATAAAAATATTAGTGAAGCACAATTTCGCCTCATTTCTAATGAAACCATATCTAAACTATTACACAGCTCACTATTTATGCAACCTCTCTCTGGATATATGCCGTTAATCTTAAATGATAAATATTTCAAAAATGTACGCTGCACCTTCTCAATCAACTGAACATGTGAATTATAAAATGGAGACCAAATTATAGACGCATATTCTAATTTACAACGTACCTACATAATAGAAATATAGTAATTTAACAGTTTTTATGTTAGTAATATTTCGGCTATTTCTGACTACAAATCCATATGATTTAAGTGCTTCAGAAACTTTTAAAGATATATGTTCAGTAAATGAAAGTTTACAGTCGAAAATTATGCCCAGATCTTTAATTTTATTCACTTGCTCCAGTTCGCTACCATCAATAGCATAAACATAGTTTATACTATTATGTTTCCTTGAGTAACTTACAACTTTGCATTTATTTGCATTAAGATTTAAATAGTTTTCTTTGCACCATTCATGCACACCACTCAGTTCATTCTGGATAGTGTGACAATCATTGATATCGTTAATTTCTAAGTAAACTTTTAAATCATCTGCATAACACAAACAGGGTACAGAAATTGTCTCACATAAGTCATTAATAAATAACACAAACAAGAGTGGGCCTAGATTTGATCCTTGTGGGACTCCAGATGAAGGTATGTATTTGTGAGAGTTATAACCATTATAAGATACAAATTGAGTTCTACCAGACAAATAGGATTTTATGAAAGCGACAGCATCTTTAGAAAAACCAAAAAGGGACAATTTGGAAAGAAGAACTCCATGATGAATTTTGTCAAAGGCCTTTGAAAAATCAGTATATATAACATCAACTTGGGATCTCCTATCCAACGCTTCAGATATGTACTGTGTTATTCCCAATAAGTTTGTAACTGTGGATCGATTAGCAATGAATCCATGCTGATATTGTGAAATTTGATTACGAGTGAAAGAGTATATACGATTATAAAGTATGATTTCAAAAATTTTGGATAAATTGCATATAATAGATATGGGCCTATAATTTTCTACACAACATTTTTCCCCATTTTTATAAACAGGACATACCTTTGATTCCTTCCAGATACTTGGATACTGTTTGTATAATAAACACAAATGGAAAATTTTTAATAATGGCTTAGTTAAAGCACCCATGCAATCTTTAATAAAAAAAGAGGGTATTTTATCAGGTCCAGAAGTCATCTTATTTTTTAATTTTTTGCTGGCTAGAATTATTTCAGTTTCTTGAACAGGATAAAAATTTAGACATTCAGTGTTGACCGCTAAGACATTATTACTGGTTAGTATATTACCTGCTTGATAAACATCATTAAAGTATTCAGCAAAGATATCAACGATATTTTGTGGTTCAGAAGTAGCAATGCCTTGATATTTCATTTCACCAGGAATCCGTGAAGTGTTATTTTTAGCATTTACATATGACCAAAACTTTCTAGGGTTTACAGAAAGGGATAATTGTATATTTTCGATGTATTCGTTGTATGCCAATTTAATTTTTAGTTTTGAAAGATGTCTTAAGCGCTGAAATTCAAGCAGATCAGAGTGGTTTTTATGTAATCTAAATTTGTTCCTGTGCTTAACCTTTAGTTTGATACAGCGAATAATATCGGCATCAAACCAAGGTGGATATGTGTGGCTGAAGTTTTTGTAGACAGGAACATACTTATTAAATAAAAGAAAAATTCTATTATAAAAACTGTCTACAACTTTATCAACTTGAGAAGATTCATCTAGAAAAGCCCAATCCGTCTCATACAATTCCCTATATAAATCACAAAAATTTGCCTTTTTAAAGTTGTAAGTTACCTGGTCAGAACCAAACCTAAACCTAGACTCCTTTACAACACTAGCTAACCAAACCTAAACCTAGACTCCTTCACCTACACTCCTTTACTCCTTTATGCTTTAATTACATAATCGTGAAGTTATCGGGGGCCGCTCAGGGTAATTTGGCCTAGGGCCGCAAATACCCTAAATCCGGCACTGAGGGTACATCAAAAAGAAAACTGCTTTTTGTTTTCAAAATGTATTAAGAATTAAAACATGTTTATGTGAAACAAAAAGTAAATAAAAGTTTAATATTCTTCGCGGTAATACTCATAACGTAGGTAATTGAAACAAATAATTGCAGTTGGAAGAAATAAAATTATTTATTTAGTGAAGAAAATATTGTTCTGTACAATATTTTGTCAACCTCGGGCATGTAGGCAAACATAGACTCGATATGCTTTATTTTTTTAGCATCGACTGTAGGTTTTTCGGTAATAACCTTTACCATGGAAAAGTTAATTAAAACCAAAATTATATTCTCTTGTAAAAATTTCTCTATACTTATGTGATTTAACAGGAAAAAAAGTAAAGTGAAGAAAAAAGTAAAACACGTTAACCTCAACTCACTGCATAACACTGACAGTGACATGGCACAAACAAGCACCGAAGCACCGAATGCGCGTGTAAAATACTGGCTTCCTATTGGCCTTTGCATATGGAACACTTAAGCACTGAAATAAGCCATAAAATAATCATATGGCACAAAGTTACAAAGGTATTACAAAAAAGTCATGGCTGTTAGAGTTATCACGGCCAAATTACATACATTATTATGTTGTCAATGTTTCATTACAGCTTCTGACCCGAAAAACTAGAAAATGTACAAAATGGTATGGAACAAATAAGCACTAAACCGACGATATGTCATCATCATCATCATACAACCTCTTCTGTTCACTGCTGGACATAGGTCTTTCCCATTTTTCGCCACTCTCCACGGCTCTGTGTGTCTTGTTGCCATTTCTTGGATATTCGTTTAATGTCGTCCATCCAGCGTGTAGGTGGTAGTCCTTTGCTGCGTTTGTCTTCTTTTGGGCGCCAGTCAATTAGTTTTCTGGTCCATCTTGAGTCGTTTATTCTCGCTATGTGACCTGCTCAATTCAATTTCAGCTTGGCTATACGTTCGACGAGATCAGTGATATCTGTTCTTTTCCTTAGGTATATGTACTTTTCTGTCAATTCTACCACTTGATTTTGGATGGATAGGCGTTCGTTGGGAACTAAATTTGTCATAAATTTGGTCTTACTGATGTTCATTTTTAGACCTATTATTGAAGATACGTTTTCTAATTCTTGTATCATTTGTTGTGCTTCACACTGATCTTCGGTAATAAGTACTATATCGTCGGCAAAACGCATATAATTAAGCATTTACCCATCTATTTTTATTCCTCTATTTTCCCACTTTAGCATTTTAAAGGCGTATTCGAGAACCTTATAAATAATTTAGGTGAGAGAGTGTTGCCCTGCCTGACACCTCTTTTACATTTTACACGCACTGTGGCGTTTTGATACAATTCTTGTACTAACTTTGTAAACCGGTGGTCTATTCTACTAGAAACTAGTTGCAATATGTACAAAAAAAGAATGTGTATACTTTGTACGCACGTAAGAAGTTATAATTTTATTAGTTTTATTATAATATGATTTCAATGAAATAAATATACTTTATAGTTTATTTGTATTTTATTTAAATATTAAACTAATTTTAATACATACCACTTTCAAAAAAATTTTAATAAAACGATACCAAAAATAAAAAAAAGAAGGAATATGAATTTTCCGTATTTGAACGCGGGACCTTTTGATCTGTAGTCGAATGCTCTAACAATGACTTACCACGGCTCTGTTTACATCGCTTCTCGGACATAATTACAATCACGGTGACAAATAGATCAAGTGAAGTATAAAATAAAAATGTTTTAATAATACTTATTATCTTACTCCCGAGGAAGACAAATCCAAAGACACAAAAATTATAATAAATATATTTACTAAAAACACTAATATATTCGTTTTTCACCTTATTTTCGCTAATACATAGGTACATAAATTGAAAGATTTAGCAACTAAGTATATACTGTCGGTGTGCGCAGGCGCGTGGTATAATAAAAATTCACTCTCAATCGCACCTAAAGAAGTAGAACTTCAAAAAGTAAAGGAGTCGGTACAGGAGATAGTGGAAGAAAAGTCACATCGGTGTACTTAAGAACAGATATGGAAAATGGAAAGATAATCACGAATATAAAAAAATAAACTGCAAATATGTACTGAATATATCAATGAATTATTTTGTGACAATATAAACAACTATCTACAAATAAAGAGTGAAACCGGTCCTGATATATTAAAAGAAGACATAGAAAACGCCATAAAAAGGCTTAACACAGTAAAGCAACGGGATTTGACGAAATCCCTACAGAACTATTAATGCTCATGAATGGCAACTCTATTACAATAGTATTACGGTTTAACTTGTACAATATACTTGTACTATTCCTGTTAACAGCCATAAGAATGGCTGTTATCCGTATTCATTACAATACCAAAAACAGCTAATTCCGAAGAATGTTCCGATCACCGAACACTGAACACCCTCGTTAGTGAGTCATTTGCTTAAAGTGTTTCCAGATAGCTGGAACTTACTAGTAACGTGCCACAGTTGGGGTTCAGAAGGCATTATGTACTACAGAAGCTCTGTTTGCTCTAAATGGTCTCACTCAGCGATGCTGAGACGTAGCTGAGTGACGCTTGTCGCTAGACAAGCCGCAAGATAAGAGATAAACGCTTGCTTCATAGATTTCGAAATGGCTTTTGACAGCAAAGCAAACAATATTAGTGAGATAATTCTAAATTCATATTGGAATCATCGAGCAAATATAAAAAGAGAATATATGAAGCTTCAAACCTAATAGGAGTACCACTGGTAGTGAGACAGGGATGTATATTGTCGCCACTACTGTTTAACGTCTATAATGAACACATTTGCCAGGAAGTTTTAAGGTCGATTCGAATTTTACATAACGTCAACGTCCCGTCACGGACCGGTAACGTCCCGTTAAAATATTCTCTAGTGTATTTAATAATTTTAGTGTATTTAATAATTTTAAGACATGACGTTCCGTGACGGTGCCGATATATGAGAACATCCTGGCTTAAACTACACTACAGAATATTTTGACGGGACGTTGCCGATCCGTGACGGCACATTGACGTTCCGTAAAATGCGAATCGACGTTTATTAAGCGCAAATAAAGGAATAATTACCAATGAGAAACATTAGATATGCAGACCATACTGTGCTGTTGGCAAGAATATCGGAAGAGCTTCAACTTTTACTAGAGATTGTGAATAGAGTATGCAACAACTATGGTATACAGATTAATAACAACAAAACCAAGTATAGGATCTTTAGTAAAAATTCAATTCATACCAAAATTAATACAAATAACACCCCATTCAAATGCTGAATAATAACAAACACCAAGGAACTATGATAGACAAGACAAGTGATGAAAATATCGAGATCAAAAGACGTATTGAAATTGCTGGGTCCATTTTCGTAGAATTGAAGAAACTGTTTAATAATCGTGATATCAGTCTCCCTCTGAAGTATTATGTCGAATGGACAAAAGACCCGAAGTAATACTTACCTTAAAAAAATGAAATTCTTGGGTCGTCTAAGGCTGGGATAAAAATACACATTGCTACAAAATATAATGCTGGGAAAGATTGAGTGACGAAGGAATCCGGGCAACAGAATTTTAAATGAGAAATTTAAGAAAGTTGTTTCATTGCATCACAATCAAACTGTTTATAACAGCTATAAACAAGGTTCGAATAGCTTTAATTATATCCAATCTCCGACAGGAAAGCAACAGAAAGAAGAAGAAGGCAGTATTAGTTGACACAGAGCGTTTAGCAAGCTTCAAGTCGTCGGTATTATTTCTACAGGTTGGTGTGAAAACGCTCGCAACAGAAGCAAATTAATATAGGTAAGTATAGGATAGAAAGAATGATATATTATGTACTTGTATAAATTGTCATATCGAAGCAGGGTAATGGACCTTTAGGAAAAATATAAGGCACTAATAAAAATACTTTAAGGTTACTGAAGGGGTGCGACAAGGAGATCCACCGTTTTCATTGTTGTTCAGTATTCTTCTTGAAATTGTCATCAGAGAAGCCGAAATTAACAGAACAGGACTTGTATATCTGTTATAGTCAAAGCCCGAATTTCAGGCGCTCCTAGGTTTGACTAGGCAATCCTCAGGTCTGACTGACGGTCTTAGTCAAAGCCCGAAATAAATTACAGTTTCGGCCTTTGACTAGTCAAACCTAGGAGAGACTAAGTTGGTCAGGCAAAGCTCGAAATTTAATTTTATGAAATCGGAGTTTGACTAGTCAAACCCCGATCAGCTATTAAAATGTTGTAATTTGTTAGATTAGGTTTAATAAAACGTCATTTTTTAATTTTAATGTTTATTATTTTTATATTGTAATTAAAATAAAAAAAAATAGTGTTTATTCTCACATGTTCAGGCATGATGGCATTTAGAGAGTTGCACAATACGTTAGATCTTTTACACTTACATAATTTTGAAGAGCATTTTTTAATGCAGTAGCATTTTATAAAGCCTTGTCCTCCAAATTTATAATCTTTTGTAGCTACTAATAATTTCTCTTAGAGGCAGCTTAACGTCTGGAGCATCTTCGAAATTAAGAAAATTCTCTTTGCATTCTCTTATTTGATTTCTTGAAAAGAACTGTGTTTATTGTTCCGTACTTCGTATCAACTCTATACAGGGTGTTTCATTAATAATTGTCCATATAGTAACTAGAGAAACCTTAGCACAAAATACGAAGATTTAACCTAAATCACTTAAATAAAATGTGGTTCCTTACCGAGTTACAGGGTGTTTTATCTAAAAATTTAAAAACTATTTTTGCTCAGCATTTTGAAACTATTCGTCGTATCACTACCATACTTGGCAGAAAGTGCGATTACTAGACACCCTACTAATTTATGATAAACAAACTTTTCTAGCTACTACCAGAGGCGTACGACAGGGGATGGTGAATGGTTGACCCTTCTCAAATTGTACACCACTGGAGGAATTACTATTTTAGTGCCATTTTTAGATTCTCCAATACTTTCTACGTAAATAATATACTCTTCAGTGGTAACGATTAAGTCATTAGTTTTCGAGATATTTGAAGTTAAATATTAATCGTCACAGTTATTTTGATTATTTTATGATATAATTCATATGATAAAAATTTAAAAATTATTTGTACCCAGTACTTTAAAACTATTTGGCGTATCCTTATCATACTTGGCAAAAAGTACAGGTACTGTGAATCGTACTAAATTAAGATAAATTAACGTTTCTAGCTACTACCAGAGGCGTACGACAAGGGATAGTGGCTGGTTGACCCTTCCCAAATTCTACGCCGCTGACGAAATTGCTATTTTAGTGTAATTTTTTGATTTTGCAATACTTTTTATGTAAATAATGTACTCTTCATTCGTAACGATAAAATTATTAGTTTTCGAGATATTTGAAATTAAAAATGAAGCGACACAATGCATTAATCAAAATAACCGTGTCTTTTCATTTTTAACTTCAAAAATCTTGAAAACTAATGACTTAATCGTTATGAATGAATATTTGCATAGAAAGTATTGGAAAATACAAAAATTGAACTAAAATAGCAATTTTGCCAGTGGCGTAGAATTTGGAAAGGGTCAACCATTCACTCTCCCCCGTCGTACGCCTCTAGTAATAGCCAGAAACGTTTGTTTAACATAATTTAGTAGTTTGTACAGTATCTATACTACCTGCCAAGTATGAAAAGGATACGTCGAATAGTTTTAAAGTGCTGAACAAAAATAGTTTTTAAATTTTTAGATAAAACACCCTGTAACTCAGTAAGCAACCACATTTTATTTAAGTGTTTTAGGTTAAATCTTCGTATTTTGTGCTACGTTTTCTCCAGTTATTATATGGACAATTATTAATGAAACACCCTGTATAGACCGTCAATTATTTTATCTTGTATGATACCCTAAGCCCTAAATATTTCGAGCATCTCATTGGCTCTATCAAAGCTGGGGATAAGTAGGTATTGTTACAGTTTTTCCGATCGAAATTGGAGGACATTTTTTTTTCACTTAATTATTTCATAGCATTAGCCTGGGCATGAAGACCTTCAATCGCCTTTCCTTTATTTATTTAGAGAGAACCAAAGGAGATGCTCGAAATATTTTGGGTATCATACAAGATAAAACAATTGACGGTTTATATAGAATTGGTACGAAATACGGAACAATACACACACTTTTTTCGAGAAATCAAATAAGAGAATGCAAATAGATTTTTCTTAGAATAAAAATAAAAATGTATACCATTTTTATTCAGTTGCAATGCGAAGGCACCAATCCTATTTTTCACTTAGAATACGGAGCGCAGTCCAGCACTCTGAATCGACGATTTTCGACTCTTATTGGAGTCATCATCGGAGAGGCGTAGGCCTGCTGCTCCATACTCGAAGTGACCAACCATGAAAGCTTATCCCCACATTGCAACTGACGTGTATGGATTACGTGACTAGCGTCATCTGGCAATTGAAAAGTTTAGTTTTCAATCCTAATAGCAACATTAATAATATTGAAAAATATTAAAAATATTACTAAAAGATTTTTAAATTGAAAACTTATTGGTCCATTTCTTAATTTTCTTAATTTCGAAGATGTTCCAGACGTTAAGCTGTCTCTAAGAGAAATTAGTACAAAAGATCCTAAATTTGGAGGTCAAGGTTTTATAAAACGCTACTGCAATAAGAAATGCTCTTCAAAATTATGTAAGTGTAAAAGGTTTAACGTATTGAGCAACTCTAAATGCCATAATGCCTCAACATGTGAGAATAAAGACGAATTTTTTAATTTTAATTACAACAATATAAAAAATAATAAACACTACAATTAAAAAATGACGTTTAATTAAACCTAATCTAACAAATTACGACATTTTAATTGCTAATCGGGGTTTGACTAGTCAAACGCCGATTTCACAAAATTAAATTTCGACCTTTGCCTGACCAACTTAGTCTCTCCTAGGTTTGACTAGTCAAAGGCCGAAACTGTAATTTATTTCGGGCTTTGACTAAGACCGTCAGTCAGACCTGAGGATTGCCTAGCCAACCTAGGAGTGCTTGAAATTCGGGCTTTGACTATAACATATCAACAAACAACAAAAACACCAATACTTGGCATTCGCTGATGACATAGTACTGATAGCCAGAAGTAAACAAGAATACTAAAAAGATTAAAGGCGATAGCGAGGCAGAAAGGGATATACATAAACAAAGAAAAGACTGAATATATAAAATGAACAGAATGAGAATACATACAAGGACAATCCCTGACAATTAGCACAGAAGAAAACCTATATAAATCGAAGAAGTAGAAAGATTCCAATATCTCTAGGAGATATATTCACTGGGAGACCAAATATAAAAGAAGAAATCCAAGCGAGAATTATGGATGGTAGATGGTACATAATCGTTACAAAATGAATCAGGGATGCAAAATGGGTAACCGAACCATGAGAATACTTTGCTACGCAGATGATGCAATCCTAATAGCCGAAAACGAAGATGACTTACAACGTCTACTACAAAAATTAAAAATAACGGCCAAAAGTATAACCTGACACTATCCACAGAAAAAAACCCAATCCAAGAACCCAATTAGATGTAAATTAGTAGTGGACGACCATATAATCGAACATGTAATGGATTGTAGATACTTGGGTGTGGAAATATCTAGCGACAGGCATCTGTTTCAAGAAACAAAACAGCAGGCAACGAATGCAGCGAGAAAATCTGGTTTTCTGAGGGATATAATCTGGCGGAATAAATATATGAGCACCGAAAGCAAAGTCCGCTTTTATAAGACATTTGTTAGACCCGTACTGACATACGCAGTTCAGACAAGGGCCGAGACAACAAAGACCAAACAAATAATGAGAACAACTGAGATGAAAACCCTAAGATCCATAGAGGTATCACACTCAGAGATAGAATACGAAACGAAGACACGTTCAGAGAGCTAGGCGTTCAAGACGTAGTGAGATGGACAAGAGCACGACGACTCATGTGGAGAGACCACGTAGATCGGATGGACCCTGAACGTATGGCACAATGGGTGAAGACACAGAAGCCCAACACCAAGCGACCCATAGGAAGACCCAAAAAACGATGGTACGAGAGCTGGAGCTCCCGATCGCAGCAGAGACTGTAACAGAAGAAACAGGACATAGTTCTATTACATGAAGAAGAAGAAGAAGAAGAAGAAGAAGAAGAAGAAGAAGAAGAAGACATAATCGTTGTATCTTTGCTCTACTCTAAACCACTTATTAAGAAGTAAGAACATATCTAGAAGGGTTACGATAAGAATATATAGACAGTGATAAGACCTATAGTGTTATAAGCCAGTGAAACATTAACGATGAACAAATCCGAACAAATCATACTGAAAGTGTGGGAAGGAAAAGTTCTCAGGAAAATATTTGAAGGAAAGCTATTGAATGGAATGTGGATAAAAAGACCAAATTATGTAGAACTAGAGAGGATGTATGGAGAACCGAATATAGTAGGGATCATAAAATCACAAAGACTTAGATGGTTGAGACATATCCAAAGGATGCCAAACACGAGACTTCCAAAAGAATACTAACGGGAGGAATAGGCGGAAAGAAGAACAAAGGAAGACCGAAAACCAGATAGAAGAAAAATGTTGAAAGAGACATAGAAGAACTTAAAGTCAGAAATTAAAAAAATAAAGCAGCAATTAGGAGAAAATGGGAAGAATTGTAAACCAAGCCATGGGCTTTCTACACCTGGAGAGCTAAGTTATAAATAGTAACAAATTGGACATGTTTCTCGAAAATATTATTGACAATCTAAAAAAAATTTGGCTGTATCCTTGTATTCCTCTTATGTAGCACAGTGTACTTAAAAGAACTTTTATTACAACAGTGTAATCCACTAAACACATTTATTACAACCGTTTGCTGATAAAATACACCGCAATCAATTTATTTGCATGTATAAATATATGATATTTACACATTTATTTACATTCCCTCATGTTTAGTGAATAAACATTGCAGATAGTAAAAATTTAATGTTTGCTTAGCATTTACGATACACGTTCTTTTTTAACAATGAGGCCATTTTTGTAGTTTTATTGCAAGAGCTATTTTATTTTGGTATTAGAAGATAAATAAAATTTTACGCATATTTGCAAAGCCCTTCTAACAGCCAAGTAAAATAAAACTAGCCTTTTAAAAAACATTTGTAATGATATATGGATCTATAAGGGCAGGACACATAGCTAGAATGTCAGATGGGCAAAGGACACAGAAGTTATTGGAATGGATATCAAGGAAAGACAAGAGAAGCGTCGGTTGACCACCTATACGATGGACTGGCGATTTAAGTAGGTTAAATAAAAACTGGATGAGATCGGCGCAAGATCTTGCGTCTATCGATAGACGGGAATGGAAATATTAGGAAGAGACTCATGTTCAGCAGTGGACGTTTGAGGGTGGATGATGAATGATAGATAAAATTAGTAGGTATCTCCACAATGGGACACACATCACGTGAATAATGTCCTAAAACAGCGAGTGAATAAAAATAGGGTACTACATACTGTCTTTGACCAAGTCACTAGCATGGAGATCCTTATGGTACAAATGTGTCAACCCTAGATGTTTAAACTATGCAACTATGTGAAAACTTCACTTCTTACACAAACTTGCTGGTTAAGGCGGGTTGACACGATCCATGTGTATTTGCTCAGAGTCTGCTTGGACACGCAAGTTTTTGCATTGTGTTCAGGATGCTGTCAGGAAAAAATTCTAGGTACTATAGAAAATGGGTGGAAATGCATAATTGCATTTTGAAGCGCATAAAATGCATTCAAAGGTGCATAAACATGTCGAAATAAGCATATTAAGGACCAGGTTTTGTTACATGGGGAGTTTTTGGGGTCGCTGAACACAACTGTGCCATCAGAACTGACCCCCGGAGCATCTGGTGCTCAGGGTCACTGCTAAGGCATGTTACCTGGAAGTGAGAGCGTTATCGGCACTAAATTGATGTAAACAGATCATGTGGAAGTAGAAGATGAACTAACTGACCTAATTGAAGCTGGCAATGGGATAAGACAGGGGGATTTCTCGAGACCTTTATTAATCAACCTGATCATGGATGAAATAATAAAAAAAGTAAGAACTAAAAAAGGATGCCAAATGGGAGAAAAACAAATTAAAATAATCTGCTATGCAGACGATGCAATACTAATCTCTCAAAGTGAAGATGATTTACAACGTATGCTGCACCGTAATGTATGTAAGAACTGCCGGAAAATTTAACATGTTAATTTCCCAAAAAAAAAACTTAATACATGGTTATAACAGCAAATCCAATAAGATGTAAATTGGACGGTCAGATAATACACCAAGTGATGGAGTTTAAATATCTAGGCACCACACTATCTGGCTACGGAAAGCTCGAAACAGAAGTGGAAGATCAAGTAAATAGAGCAAACAGTGCGCAGGTTGCCTGAATAACACAACATGGAGAAAAAAAATTACCGGAAAAGAAATTAGAGGCAGAATTTACAGGTGGAGATGAAAACCCTTCGAAGAATCTATGGCAAGACTCTATGAGACACAGCTAGAAGTACAGATATACCCCAGAGATTCAAGATGGACAACATTAATAACAGGCGGTAAGAAACAGAAGAGTAGAATGGAATTATCACATAAGCCGAATGACAACAAATACAATATAAAGGACAGCGAGAAACGGTTCCCCAATAGGAAGATGATCAGTGGAAAGCCCACGAAAACGGTGGAACGACAACTTATGGAGGCACATTGAAAAAACATACAGAGTCATGTCTATACAAAAAGAAGAAGAGAAAGAAGATTACTTAGAGGTTTTGGAGTCGCGGAACACGAATACGCCATTAGAACCGACTCTTTGGAGCACCTGATGCCCCTCTAAGGCACGTCATCTTCTGGAGTTTCGAGAGTTGTTTTCGACATTAAATTGACGCAAAAAGATTTCTCGAGGGTTTTTGGGGTTGTTGAAAACGATTATGCACTTAGAACGACACCAGGAGCACCTGGTGCCTAGGATCACCAGGATTTCAGCACTAAATTGATGCAAACAGATTACACAGGTGGTTTTGGTGTTGCTGAACACGAATACGCCATCAGAACAGACTCCCGAAACACCTGATACCTATGGTCACTGCTAAGGAATGTCATCTGCTGGAGTTTCGAAGGCTTTCGACACAAAATGCATGCAAAGAGATTACTAGACTTTTTTGAGATCGCTGAATACGAAAACGCTATCAGAAATGAACCCCGGATTACCTAGTACCAAGGTCATTGATAAGGTAAGTGATTCTCTGGATTTTGGAAGGTTTTTGGTCATCGGGTGCACCGGGGATCGGTTCTGATGGCATATCATTGTTCAACGGCCTTAAAAAAAACCCCGAGTAACAAAATATGGCCCCTAATACACTTATTTTGACATTTTCATGCACTTGTATGTACTTTAAAATGCAACTATTCATTTCCACCCATTTTTTCTATTCTAGAGTTTTTTCTTGACATCATCCTGAACACATGCAAGTTTCTTGATACCGTATTTAAAAATCAATTTATTTTGTGCTAAATGCCCTGGCCTACATGTAGAATTGCACAAGTTTGACTTGAATGTTTGAACTTGACTTGAGTTTGACTTAATTTCAAGTCAATCCTTCTGACAAATAATTCAAGTCAAGTCAAACTGGTCAATCGTACAGGTTTGAAAATTCAAACTGTTTGTCAAACTAGTTTGAAAGAGTTTGAAAAATAATTTATTTAGTAGATATACTTTTTTGTCGAGATGGACATGTTAGTTGCCAATTAAGATAAGAAAATTAATAATACAATGAGTGCCACATAAAAGTATCTTGATACAGATAGGGTAAATTTTTTGAAAATGTATGCTTGGAATTGCTTGCCGGCAAGTTTCGTTTTATCGATATAACTTTTTTTATATTTGAGTGTTACTAGATTAAAACAAATCATTCGTTGGATAGTTTTTTTACCATACCAAGTGTAATTTCATCTACTTTGGAAGCTTTCGTATTACGTAACGCAAGTTTTTGGTAGGGGGGTCATGTAAACCATTACGGCGCTTTATACGGAGGGGGGGGGGGAGTTCGAACAGCGCGTTACGTAACATTGTTTTTTAACTTAAATAAAAAAACTACCGAATCACAATCTCTTAACTTTTCAACTTTCGTTTATATTTTACATAGAATACCTGGATTGTATTATATTGCCACCTCACGCTACGCTCATGTTACAATAGGACAATAATAGTATTCAAGTGAAAAAATCTTAAAATTTGTATTAACCAGATTAAGCACACTAACACGTGTTTGCAATAAATAGCTGGACCTTTCTTCACAACAAAAGATGAAAACATACAGATGGGGTAAAGGGGTTTATTTAGAGCTTCAAAAATTGCGTTACGTAATACTTGAACGGCCCCTTTAACAATAATTTATGAAGGAACAACAAAATATTATATTTTTGATAGAGTAGGTTTAATGAATTTTTTGCGACTTTGCAATGTCGTCTTAAAGAATTAGGTACCTAGTTCACTATTTGTCATTTTATAACGCTGTTCTTTATTTTTACATAATACAAGTATGCACTTCATTGTTTTGAAATCACCTGCCGTAATATCAAATAAATCAGTATATTTATTTTTCTTAATTAATTCTGCTTCGACTACAGATAATTTTCTCTTAATTTTTGCAGTGGAAGAGAACAGATACCTCCAAAATCAGCCTCAATTTAATGTGGTACTTATTCTGAGCCGAAAAATATTCAGGTTCAGATATTATTTCACAAAGTACACACTTCAAAACGAACGTAATAAACAAGCCAAGCATATACTTCTTAATATGAACTACAAACTAGTTTGCGGAGTAGCAGAGTACAGATTTAGACCTATCCAAATAAGTCAAAACAAAAGTCGGTACGCTCTCAATTAGAATTGGAAATAAATACGTTGTGCAAACTGTGCAAACACGTCAAACTGTTTGAAGAAGTTTGATTTCAAGTCAAACCTAAAGATATCGAAATCAAGTCAAGTCAAACTTTTCTACAAAAAAAGTTTGGTTTTCAAGTCAAGTCAAGTTTGTTGAATAAAATCAAACTAGTTTGACTTGATGCATCTCTACCTACACCTACATGTACCTTATTAAAAGCATTTTCCGCTTTTTTCGTGTCACTTCAGTTGGTACAATTTACCTTGTATATCAATGATATCACGTAGAACGCCAGGCCGGGCAGGTAATTTGTAAAATTAATGAACAACTTTTCAAAGCGGAATGTCGAGATAATTATAGACGGAACCTGTAATTAATCACTGATGATAGGAATATTCGTTTACTAAATGATTGCAATTTAATTGCTGTTAGATTCTCACTGATGTAGGTGAAAATGTAAATTGCCTAACAATGTATGGGTAATGCAATTTAACAATTTATTTCGAAAACAGACGTTATGTTTGTGATAATTGTTAATGTCCATTCGAGTTATTGAAATAAATTACACCTTGTGTTGTAATTTAATTGAAATATTCCATTTAAAACGGTTCCCTTTATATTTTAATTGTTCAAACTAACGTAAAATTCTTTTTACATTTAACTGTCTTAAACGCATTTTTCTAATTTGAGTTTAAACATTTGTAAATCATCAATGATGATGATGAGAGATGAAACCTCGAAACATTATGGACTTACTAATGTTGATTTTATTTTGTTTCAGGGCAGGTTTAGACCAGAGCATTTAGCACTAAAAACGAAGCTAGGACAAATAATCCCGGACAGAAAATCCCCACAAATTATCCCTGGACAAAAAATCCCCAGACAAAAAATCCCCAGACAAAAAATCCCCAGACAAAAAATCCCCACAAAAAAATCCCCACACATAATCCCCACAAATAATCCCCTGATAAAAATAATCCCCGGACAAAAAATCCCCACAAAAAATCCCAGACAAATAATCCCCACAAATTTTTTTGGGCAAAATATCCCGGTCAAAAAATCTCCAAGAAATATTTGCTGCCGAATAGTTCTCTGAAAGTTTTCCCGTGAATTTCCCAATCGCCATGAAACCTCTTTTCGGCACGAAAATAATGATTATGAATTAAAATTAAGCATGAATTGTAATTTCGATGACCAAATTTCGAATTTGAATTGTGAGTTTTTTGGCTGTGGGAGTCATATTGTAATTATTCGTTTAAATATTTTGCTTACTCTGATTTGAATATCCGTGTTGAGCTGCCACCCCCCCCCCCCCCACTTGCAAATTAAAAATTTTGAGATCGTTACACTGAGCAGGAATTTAATATTTTAGTGGTGGGCTGACTCAGCCCCCCCCCCCCCACTACTTAAAAATAGGAATATTGAATCGATTTTGGAGGCAGAATTACGAGCTATTTATGAGCTCTTGAAATTATCTAGTTTTGATTTTTGAGCTCATCCCTTTCACCCCCCAAACAATTGATTTTACTTAAATTGATGTAAGTTGACAACTTTAATTGATTTTACTTAAGAGAAACATGCTGCAAAAAATTAAAATATATCGTATCGCTGATATAATTTCTATAGCTTATATATTCTAAGAATAAACTTTTAAATCATGCGCATTCCGATTATTGAGCTACAACCCCTTCGCAAGAAAACCACCCCAATCATCCAGTCTTAAGAGAGAATTGTACTTAAAATGCATTAAATTAATTAAAAAAATAAGAAAATCTACGGTTTCGTTTTGATTAAAATCTGTCTTCCTCCATCCCTCGATAGTACTATTTCTAGGTCTACCTGTTGTCAAGGAGGCTCTAAGGAAGACAGATTTTTACCATTCCGACCATAGATTGTCGATATAAATTAAAATAATTTATATCGCAGTATGGATAGAACGCCCTCTAACGGTGAATAAGCGAAATGAATTTCGATTCAATTCAAGCTTTCTGCTTAACCCAGGTATAACATACCAAAAGGCACCGCCAGGAAAACATTCCACTTTGCGGTTCAGAGAGCCCATATGAAACGAGTCTTTGTACTCTATGCAGAGTATGGCATTAACAAAATAAGAAAATCTACGGTTTCGTTTTGATTAAAATCTGTCTTCCTCCATCCCCCGATAGTACTATTTCTAGGTCTACCTATTGTCAAGGAGGCTCTAAGGCTTAATCAAAACGAAACCGTAGATTTTCTTATTTTGTTAATGCCATACTCTGCATAGAGTACAAAAGACTCGTTTCATATGGGCTCTCTGAACCGCAAAGTGGAATGTTTTCCTGGCGGTGCCTTTTGGTACCTGGGTTAAGTAGAAAGCTTGAATTGAGTCGAAATTCATTTCGCTTATTCCCCGTTAGAGGGCGTTCTATCCATACTGCGATATAAATTATTTTAGGTAGACCTAGAAATAGTGCTATCGGGGGATGGAGGAAGACAGATTTTAATCAAAACGAAACCGTAGATTTTCTTATTTTGTTAATGCCATACTCTGCATAGAGTACAAAGACTCGTTTCATATGGGCTCTCTGAACCGCAAAGTGGAATGTTTTCCTGGCGGTGCCTTTTGGTATGTTATACCTGGGTTAAGCAGAAAGCTTGAATTGAGTCGAAATTCATTTCGATTATTTTATTTGTTTGCTTCGTTTTTGTTGATTTTTGCCCTAAATTAAATTTTAGTCTTTTTAAAGATCGGTGAATGTTATGATCGTTGATTGTAGTACTATTAGCTTTGTGGAAATATATTGTTTGTAATGTAAAATTCTGAAAACATTGAACTTCTGTTTCTAGATGTTTATTATAAAATTCGTTGAGGAAGTAGAAAAATACCCTCAACTGTATAATGCAACTCTATAAAAATGTAATAACACCGTACTCTTCACAGATCGAAATAGTCGTTTTGGTTACTATATAAAAAATGTGTTAATTTATAAAAACAGAATCGACTAGTGTGCGGAGGGCAATCGCTTGTGACGCAGTCGCTTGTCTAAGTCTGTTTTGTCGGACAAAATAAATGTGCCGTTTTCGTGGTCTGACCTTTCCATATTTTTAACCTGTTCCACAATTAAAACTGCCCCTGTTACAGTGTTCCCATATATCAAAGTTTATCCGACTAGACACCCTTAAGCTATAATCAACTTTTTTTTCATATGCGGGATCCAGACCTATAATTATTCGTTTAAATCTTTTGCTCACTCTGCTTTGAATAACTCTGTTCAAATCATTGCCTATTCGTGAGGATAACTGCTTGTCCGTCCTGAAAACGATAATCTTGATTGTAATGCAAAAAAACCTGTTCTTTTTTGTAAATTTAACGTCAAAAATATTTAGTCATCATCATCATCATATGAATGGCGTTATAACTCTTCTAGAGTTTTTGCCGAGTTTACTATTGCCCTCCAAGTTTGTCGGTCGTGTGCCACTATTTCCCACTGTGTCACTCCCATTTTCTCCAGATCTTTTCTGATTGCATCTTTTCACCTTTTTCTGTCTAGACTTTTTTCTAGCTGGACTCTCCCCGAGCAGCTAATTTTTTATGGATGCAGACGGATGCTTAATTGCGTTTTTAAAAACCGGATATCGAATAATTATGCCCATAAGTTTGTTCCCAAAAGCACCAAAAAAATAAAAATAATCGAAAAGCTTTGTATAGCTTTCCTCGCGATGCATGGTTCTGGCATTGGAATTGAAATTAGTGGAAATTTCAATTGTTTTGATACATACAAAATCTTATACTAATATATCAGCTCTCATGCACTGAGACTGAAAAACATTTGCGTCGATTGCATTTCACGGAAAAACTTTTAGAGAACTATTCGGCAGCAAAATATTCCTTGGGGATTTTTGGTACGGGATTTTTTGTGGGGACATTTTGTCCAAAAAAACTTGTCGGGATTATTTGTCCGGTATTTTTTGTGGGGATTTTTTGTCCGGGGATTATTTGTGGGGATTATTTATGGGGATTTTTTGTGGGGATTTTTTGTCTGGGAATTTTTTGTCCAGGGATAATTTGTGGGGATTTTTTGTCCGGGATTATTTGTCCGGGGATTATTTGTCCAGACCCCTAAAGACACCGGAATAAATTGATTTTTAAATAGAGCACCAAGAGACTTACAACTTTTTGCATTGTCTTCAGGATAACGGCAAGAAAAAGTCTACAATAGAAAAATGGGAGAAAATGCATAATTGCACTTTAAAGTGCATAACATGGATCTACAAGTGCCTAAACGTATCAAAATCGGTATATTAAGGGCCAGATTTTGATATTCGGGGGGTTTTGGGGTCACTGAACACGAATACGCAATTAGAACCGACCCCCGATGTTCCTGGCACCCAGGATTACTGCTAAGGCACGTCATCTGGAGTTTCAAGGGTTTTCGACACTAAATCGATGCAAACAGATTACTCGGGGGGTTTTTGGTATCCCTGAATACGGATACGTTATCAGAACCTACCTCCGGAGCACCTGGTGTCCAGAGTCACTACTTTAGGCACGTCATCTTCTGTACTTTCGAGTGTTGTCGGCACTATATTGATACAAACAGATTACTCGAGTGGTTTGATGGTTGGGGTTGCTGAACACGAATATAACATAAAAACCGATCCTCGGAGCACCTAGTGCTCAGGGTGACTGGTATGCACGCCATCATCTGGAATTTCGAGTTTCGAGGGTTTTCGGTTTTAGGAGGTCGGTTCTGATGGCGTATTCGTGTTCAGCAACCCAAAAAACCCATGAGTAATCTGTTTGCATCAATTGAGTGCCAAAAATCCTCGAAACTCCAGATAACGTGCCTTAGCAGTAACCTTGGGCAGAGTAGGTGCTTTGGGGGTCGGTTCTGATTGCATATTCGTGCTCAGTGACCCCAAAAATTACCCGAATAAGAAAGTCTGGCCCTTTATATATTAATTTTTACATATATATGCACTTTTGGATGCATGTTATGCACTTTAAAATGCAATTATGCGTTTCCAACCATTTTCCTATTCTAGACTTTTTCCCTGACGTCAGCCTGAACACAATGCAAAAAGTTGCAAGTCTGCAGGTGCTATATATAAAAATCAATTTATTTTTTCCTAAATGCAAAGTATATTTAGCAAAGTTAAAGACACTGCCTATTTTTTGTTTTTAATATTTAACAATTAATATTTGTTTATAAATAGTTTGTATTTTGAGAAGGGTTGCAAGGTTGAAATCGAAACGTCAAGCATAAAGTATTTATAATTTAAAATAATGGTTTATTCCTACTAAATTGAATAGTTAATAATTATTGAAGTGAAGACTAAAAAATATTTCCTATCATAATTTATTATTGTACATTTAATTTTATTACAATCAAAAAGTGTTTTTGAATGGAGGCCAAAAATGATACAATGAATATCTCAACGAATGATGCACATCTATAACATACATAATTACAAAACTAAAATTCTATTGTAGAAGAATTAATGCATATTAGTTTGCTAGTGAACTAATTAACTTGGCTCTAAATTATACTCATTAAAAATGGCAACTTTGAAGAGAGTTCGTATAACGTATAACATCAACTGCAGTAAATTAGGGCACTAACATGTACATTTGAATTAATTGGGATGATATTATTTATTTGTTGTATTTGTTAATTAGTAGCGTTTAAATGGAAATTAAATGAGACCTGTTGTTGTTTAGTTTTCTATAAGTTCAGTTCTGTTTTTGTGCTTGGATAATTAAACATTATATTCTTGATATTACAGTTGAACCCGCTTATTAGAATAACGGTTATAGGACTCTTTCGGTTAAGGAATAGAAGTGTGATAGTCCAGGCTTTCTCGTCGCTCCCGTTAGGTAAATTATTCCGATTCGATTGTTTTGCACAAACTTACTCAAAAATGGGACCTTATAACAAATCCACAGGGTGCCAGGCGTTACCGTGGTCGAAAAATTGTTTCAACAATTTTTTGTAAACAAATTCACAAAAATAATTTTATCTACTCTATGTCATATTATGTATAAGTTTTTAGTTTGTGAAAACTGTCATTATAGATAGTAGTGCGTGAAGGGTTTAAAGTGTGCGTGAAGTAACAATGTATTTTAAATGGGATTTACTTTTCCGCACACTTTTAATGGGTTTTTCGGCACACTTTCATAATCAAATATCCTTAATTTTCGCGTTGTCATGGTGATGACAATATGAGCAATGACTTACAACAAAATTTTTGGCAGTTTTGTGGTTTGAAAGTAGTTAGGATTTTTAAATGTCAAAGTTCTAAAAATTGTAGAATAGAAATGAATTCCAGTGACGAAGAGTTACAGTTTTTTTATTTGTTTATCGTAGATAAAATATTGTATGAAACTGTGCGTGAAGTACTTTTTGCGAACTTACGAGATGTACAGCACTCGCTCCGTTGTCGCTCGTGATCTAAAAATCGCGTGCGTTCGCAAAAAGCATACTTCACGAACTGTTTCATAAATAACTATTTTCACTTCGAAATTTTTTTTAGATCATTTGGATTAGTCTGAGCAAAAAAGTTCTCGAGATTTTTATCTACTCTATGTCATATTATGTATAAGTTTTTAGTTTGTGAAAACTGTCATTATAGATAGCAGTGCGTGAAGGGTTTAAAGTGTGCGTGAAGTAACAATGTATTTTAAATGGGATTTACTTTTTCGCACACTTTTAATGGGTTTTTTGGCACACTTTCATATAATCAAATATCCTTAATTTTCGCGTTGTCATGGTGATGACAATATGAGCAATGACTTACAACAAAATTTTTGACAGTTTTGTGGTTTGAAAGTAGTTAGGATTTTTAAATGTCAAAGTTCTAAAAATTGTAGAATAGAAATGAATTCCAGTGACGAAGAGTTAAGTACAGTTTTTTTATTTGTTTATCGTAGATAAAATATTGTATGAAACTGTGCGTGAAGTACTTTTTGCGAACTTACGCGATGTATAGCACTCACTCCGTTGTCGCTCGTGCTCTAAAAATCGCGTGCGTTCGCAAAAAGCATACTTCACGAACTGTTTCATAAATAACTATTTTTACTTCGAAAAATTTTTTTTATATCATTTGGATCAGTCTGAGCAAAAAAGTTCTCGTGATTTTTCTCTAAAATTGACTGTTGTCGAGTTATACGTGATTTAAAATTAGAAAAATACGAAAATAGCCATTTTCAAGGCTTAATAACTTTGTTAAACATATTTATATATTATGAAAGTCAGAAAGTGACCAAATCAAAGTTTAAAGTCCCCTCTACAAGATCCTAAAGAAATTTTTGTCATTATTTTATTAATAAGTTGTTATTTTTAATTATTAACAATGAGCGCTAAGAGTGCATTAGGCGCCGTCAATGGTGAGTGCGAAAGAGATGTACCATTCCGGCCATCCAATGGTGCATCTCACTCGCACTCACATTGACGGCCGCCTGAATACACGCTTAGCGCTCATTGTTGATATTTAAAAACATCTTAGTAATAAAATAATGACAAAAATTTCTTCGGGATCTTGTAGAGGGGGCTTTAGATTTTGATTTAGTCAGTTTCTGACTTTCATAATAATTATTTTTAATCGAGTTATTAAGCCTTGAAAATGGTTATTTTCGCTGTTTTCAAATTTTAATGCGCATTAATTCGACAACAATCAATTTTAGAGAAAAATCGCAAGAAGAGACCGCTCAGAATGACCCAAGGAATAAAAAAAATTGTCTGTTTGATAATTTGTTTAAAAAAAAATTGTTGAAACAATTTTTCGACCACGGTACCGCCTGGCACCTTGTAGATTTGTTACAAGGACCTCTTTTTGAGTCAGTTTGTGCAAAAAAATCGAATCGGAATAGTTTACCTAACGGGGGCAACGATACAGCTTAAGCCATGGTTTGTTAGAACAGTGAGCGACGCACGGCATACGGGTATAAAAAAATACAGCAGAATCTGTTGTACTCGACGCACGGCAGATTTGAGTAAGTCGGTTTGTTAGCATATTATTCTGTCTTCTGTCGCTCTCAAAATAGTTTGAGTTTGACGTTTATTCTCACGGGGGGTGTACGTAGAAAAACAAATTCTGACGAAATCAAGGCAATAATTTTATTACTCCTAGAAAAGGAGGAGGAAGAAGAGATAATAATATTAAATTTAAATAAAAGAAATAAAAATGTAAACTAAATGTTTTCATGTCGTAATACAGAAGGTGCATTTATATTAACAGTCGAAAGAAAATTGTTTCAGAACGAGGAAAAATGTCGAGAATATTTTAGACTTTCCAGAGATTTATTTGAAACTGTATTACCATTTATAAGGGATAATATTACTAAAAAACCCTACAACAGAAGAGAACATCCGATTTCTGGAGAAAAAAATTAACCATAACTTTGAATTAGGTTTTTTTTTATTTAGAGAAAAAATAAAAATATGTGTTTAAGTACAAAATAGAAAACTTCTTAAAAATGTAAAGTATATTATAATTGTATCTTACATTTCTACATTGCTATTAATTGATTCTGGTGAAAATACAAACAAATGCACGCTCTGAGATCCTACATTTATTTCCAAAGAATTTTCGTCACAAGAATTATTTTTTGTTGTAATAGGAATCAATTCATGTACCTAATTCATTTGCAGCCAGCTCAATTTCATATCGCGAAACAATACGCATTACTTCAGCTTTTATTCTTGCCTTTCAATCGTAGGAAATTTCGATACAGTGGAAGCAACACTTTCAAAAAATATGTGGATCACCTGATTTTTGAGCCAATGTCGATGATGTTTCCGACTTTTTAACAAGTTTTTCAATCAAAGCGGTTCGTTCCTCTCGTCCCATTTTTAATTCGCTCATTAATGAGAAATTTCTGTTTTTGACATTTACTTTTTTTTCGGTGCTCCTGGTACCTAATACAATATAGTATTATAAAAGTGTAAAAAGAGTAATAAATCGTCTAATACAATAGTAATAGAAATTAGATGTTGGGTTCCCGTTGAGGCACATGGTGTCTTTGAAACGCACTACTGAAAGGGAAAGGTTTATAGTAGGTACCTTTTGTTAAATGCAAGCTGCTTTTCTCTTTGAATATTTCCCCAAATAATTGACCTGAAAACAGGTCAATTTACAGAGAACTACGTAAATACATATATAAAAAAATACGCAAATAGAATAATAAAAAATGAGATATTCAAAGCATACTTTAAAATAGGGATCACGGATAATGGCAAGAAAAAATTGTGTCATTTGTTGAATAATAACGATACACTTTATTTTGTACAAACGTAGTTTTATTATAATGCATGCTTCAGTTTAATAATAGAAATAATACCAATTAATCTAAATAGTAATTAAATACTAATAATATCAATTTAATAAAAGTGACTTTTTCATTTACTGTGTGCAATTAAAAATATGTCAAATCATGCAAACTTATTTTTGTTTGAATAAAATTAGTTTACCACCAATTTGTACACTGTGAGTTCAGCTGAACGTTTGCGTCCAAATCAAATCGCAGTTGATTCCAGCGCACACCGTCGACGTACACTGCTGTCGGTCTTCAGAGCGCGCAACTAAGCAGAACCTAACAATCCGTTAACATACAGAAACCATTCCTTTGATTTCGACTGACGTGCGCGGCGTTCGACTGACTGTGAGTTGTGCGTCGCTCACCGTTCTAACAAACCGTGGCTTTAGACTATGAGGTTCCGAAACGTTTCCGTTTAATCCATAATAAATTTATCCGTTTATAGAACTACATTTTAAAAAAATAATACTTCTTAGATCGTAGGCGCAAAAATTTCGGGCCAATGCTTTTTAAATACACGTTTTCTTTTTCGAATGCTCAAAATAACTAATAAATATTTTTGAAAAATTTAAACGCAGAGTGAACGATTACATTATTACCGAGGGCCGAAAGACTTAGAATAAATAAAATGTTTCTTTTTTCATCCCTGCAACTTATTAAAATAAACATTATAGAAGTTTTGACGAACTTTCGGCTCTCAGTAATAATGTGACCTTTAATTCTGCGTTTAAATTTTTTTAAAATACTTATTAGTTTTCTCAAGATTCGAAACAAAATTTACATTTAAAAAGCATTGGCCCGAAATTTTGCGCCTACACTCTTAATAGCTAAAAATTTATATGATGGCTGGCTTGTTAGTTCTGTTAGGTAATAAATATTTTATTACTTTGTTATCAGTACCAATTCGACCACTCCTCGAAACATCCACAGGTTATACAGTACTCTTTCATTTGTCTAAAAATTTATATTGCCCACCAACTTCATTGCCAGTTAAAATTTTTAGAAACAGTTAACTTAGAATTAATTAAGTTATTTTAGAATTCACCCAGAGACCTAGGTGCTTGTAAGATAATCATGTAGTCGTTAAATTCGAAATCTTAATCGAAAAAAAAATTTAATGTAATTGAATACGCAATACAATCAAAGTTCAGTTACATAAAAATTGCTCAAATGTTTGGAATTTCACAAGCTGAGATGAGCAAACTTTTAAAAAACCAAGACATCGACGGATTCATCAACGATTGCCGAACTAAGACAAAATCAACCCAAAAACAAAAACGCAGTGGAAAAAATTGAGAGTTAACAGGCATTAGCTGAATGGTTTACTGAAAAGAGGGCCCGAAATGTTCTTATCAACGGTCCAAAAAGAAACCTGAAGAAATAGCCAAAAATTTGGGTGATGCACAAATTAATATACAGGGTGGTTCATCTTATTCGCCTCGGTGTTTGTACGGAAAACTACTTGATATTTTAAAAAAATTTCTTCGCAGAAATATACAGGGACATTAATACTACAATCTAAAAATAATTTGAATTATACAGGGTGCTCCAAAAAAGAGTGGTATATCAAAGTTATATTTTTTCTTATGGAATGCCCTATATCTGATGACATTATTAAATTGACCTTAAAAAATAAGCTATATGTACTTTCATAAGGGTTCCCTATATCTACATACAGGGTGTTTTGATTTATTTCGTTTTTTATAAAAATGTAAGGTTTTAGAAAAAAATAAATATCTACGAATCTAAGAATCAGTAACAAATTTTTTCTTGGATCTTAATAATAGACTATTTAGCATACTTAAACAGATGCTTATTGCAACAAAATTTCTTACAGGGTGGTCAAAATATGAGATTGTTCTATTAACAAGTCAAACTGTAATAACTTACTTATTTTAAATGTAATACCCTGTATCTTACTAGTCTATCGCGTAGAAAATTTACTTAGCTTTCAATTTGTATTAGAGTTTCCTATACCTATCTTTTTACAGGGTGGTCAAAATATTAGATTGTTCTATTAACAAATTCAAGCTGTAATAACTTACTTATTTTAAACGGAACACCCTGTATCTTACTAGTCTATCGCGTAGAAAATTTACTTAGCTTTAAATTCTTATTAGGGTTTCCTATACCTATCTCCCTTCATATTTTAAATATTTAAAGATTTCCTAATTTGTAAGCTTTAAACATTAGAATCAAGTACCTATGTCGTGGTTATGTACAACACATCACCAATACCGGCAATATACTTAGACAAGATACTGTCTAATAAAATTATCATTTTTATCATGTAATCACACAGAGTGTTGTATTATTTTAGTTGATTGTGGCCTACATGTGACATTGAATAATATGTTTATATTAAACTGCATACCTTATCTTATAGTAGATGCCGTATTCTGGAAGATATTTAAATTATATTTCATTACGTATAAGTATTTTCCATATCTTAACCCAACGGTTATTAAGTAAATTTAAGAACACCACTTTTTTTTTGAATCTTTGAATCGCAATTACAAAAAATTAAATGCGATGGCTACTTTGACGAAAACGAGCCTATTGTACAAAAATATGTAAAAATGGGTATTTACAGAATAACATGGAAATTTATATACATAATTTACAGAATAACATGTGTATTGAGAATGTTTCCATGGAATTGAAGAGATTTTAAATATCTTCCATTATAAAGAATAGAATATCGAGTATGTCATTTAAAATAAGAATACTATGTGTGATTAAATGATAAAAATGTGAATTTTATTAATGAAAGTGTCTTGACTCAGATATCTAAATATATTGCCGGTGTTGGTGATAATGTGTTGTACATAACCACGACATAGGTACTTAATTATAATTTTTAAAGCTTACAAAATAGGATATCTTTAAATATTTAAAAAATGAAGGGAGATAGGTATAGAAAACCCTAATAAGAATTGAAAGCTAAGTAAATTTTCTACGCGATAGACTAGTAAGATACAGGGTGTTCCATTTAAAATAAGTAAGTTATTACAGCTTTAATTTGTTACTAGAACAATTTAATATTTTGACCACCCTGTAAAAAGACAGGTATAGAAAACCCTAATACAAATTGAAAGCTAAGTAAATTTCCTATGCGATAGACTAGTAAGATACAGGGTGTTCCATTTAAAATAAGTAACTTATTACAGCTTGAATTTATTAATAGAACAATCTTATATTTTGACCATCCTGTAAAAAATTTTGTTGCAATAAGCATCTGTGTAAGTATGCTAGATAGTCTGTTATTAAGATCCAAGAAAGAATTTGTTACTGATTCTTAGATTCGTAGATATTTATTTTTTTCTAAAACCTTACATTTTTATAAAAATCAAAATAAATCAAAACACCCTGTATTTAGGTATAGGGAACCCTTATGAAAGTATAGCTTATTTTTTAAGGTCAATTCAATAATGTCATCAGATATGGGGCATTCCATAAGAAAAAATATAACTTTGATATACCACTCTTTTTTGGAGCACCCTGTATAATTCACATTATTTTTAGATTGTAGTAATAAAGGCTATGTATATTTCTGTAAAGAAATTTTTTTAAAATATCAAGTGGTTTTCCGTACAGAGACCGAGGCGAATAAGATGAACCACCCTGTATAAGTATAAAAAACACATAACAAAATAATACAAGAATTAAAATTCAAAATAAACATAAAACAACACAAAATTTATGTATCTATAAAAATTATACATATAGTATCCACTAACGTTCTGATCATAAGAAATTTCTGACTATGTATCTGCAATCAATCAAAAATAAGTCTGGCTAATAGTAACTGGCTTTGCCAAAGCCATTTTTCAGAAAAAATAAAAATAATTTCAAAGCGACTAATCGATGGTTCTGCAGATGGAAAAATCGATCACAAATAGTATGTATTCTTTATTTTACAGTATTCTTTAATTCATAAGGATAAATACACATTCTTAATCAGCTCACCATTATACTTTACTCTTGTTAGTCACACATAAGAGCCATGTGATTATCAACACGACATGTGCATCATTGATTGATCATTTGATCAAGCAAAGTTTAAGCACAGTCGATAATATTTACATCTACATGACTGATATTAATACCAGAATGATATATCACATCATCAACATCAATCAGGAGTTTTTTAATTTATACATAACAATAGTGTATAGGATGACGCTGATCAAATACCAAAAAGATATTGATATAATTCAAAAATCCTATGACAATTAAATTAAATCTACTTAATTCAGATAACGCATCTAATAAGCAATATTTTAATATAAGCACTTCACAAAGAATTAGAATTAATAATAATATTCACTTTAAATTCTTTTAAATGGGAAACCATAAGTGTTATCAGATATTTGCTTTTCATTAAATTGCAAGTACAAAAGTCTACTTAAGTCGTTTTAAGTACTTAATATGGAGATAACCAAAAAAATATATTTTCTACACGTCTGTTTTGCCAGTAAACAAATTTAATGCTCTTAACCCGGTATATTATTTATATTGTTATTTATATTTTATATTAAGAAGATATAGCCATTTTGTAGTAGTAAACACATTAAAATTTAAATAAAAATATAAATATTTTTGATGTGGTCAGTGGAAAATACGACATCCTCATTAAAAAACACGATAATTTTCGTTAACAGAAATCTTTTAATAAAGTTTTTCAATATTTTGCATCTAAACGTACCTAAAAAATGTAGCCAATAAAGGAATGGAAGGTTGTTTTTGAATGGTTATATATTTATTATAATTTTCTAAATTTTATTAAGTTAGCGGACAATACACATAGTTTCAAAAGTTATGCATCAACTAAAGTTTACGGATTAACGGACTCGGTTAATTTTTTTTATCATTCTAGATTTTTCTTCGGCATTTATACAGTTGGGCAAAGGTTTAGTCAAACTTCTTTTTTTAACTTATACCGAGTTGAAAAAAATATATAATTTCTAATGTTAAGTTTGAGACACCCTGTAGGAAGAACAAGATATAAGTGACATATATATCGAAATCGTATTGTAGTCTTATGTTTTCTTGAACATTATGTTTTTTGAATGTTCCTGATGTCTTTAGAAACAAAGAAAATAGACAGTTTTATTCTTTAACATGACATGTTTTAACTGAAATAAAACTAAATAAAAAATAACAGTTTACAAACCTTTAAAAACAGAAAGGCATATAACGTTAACAGTTCCGGTCGACACCTTAGGCGCATTTAAATCAGAGCGAACACGAACGAACGAACGAAGGAACGAATTCGTATGTGTTCGCTTGGTCATTCGTTCGCTACAAAGTAGAACCATTTACATTGAAGCGAACGTTCGCATTCGTTGATGACATGATCGGGAGTGGATATTGCCCGCAGATGTATTTAAGATGGGCCAGTCACTCATTGTGTTAAGTTTATTGTCGTGTTTCTTGTTGGGTAAATTTTAATACAATAATAGCTTATAAAATGCAATGTGTGTTCTGCAAAGAAAAAAATATGTCATGTTCATAAATATAAGTAGGTATAAATTTTGATATGACTTCAATCATTTCATTTTGTCTTGTCTCTATTCTATAATTATTTAATTTAAAAAAAATTTGATTTTAATAATTAAAATAAAATAAAAATTATTTCCAGACTCAAAAATTATTTATCCAGGTATTTTTTATTATTTTGTTGAACATTTTGCTGATAAGTTTTATTTATTAATATTTTAGTTAAATCTGGCATTATCAACTAAAGTTTGAGATAAATAAAACGTCCAAAAATGTCTAGCAATTATAAATTCATATTTCTTTTTCTTCTTAAGATGCCGTATATTTCTGCGTAGGCGTCCACCGTACATTTTCTTGTTAATAAAATATTAGTTTTTAGCAGCATTGCAGAGCATTTCATAGCCTTGGATTCTTGTCCACTGGCGGTGGCGATTACGCAGCCATGACATCTTTTTCCCAGACCGCTCTTACCCTCTATCTTTCCGTCCAGTATCAGTTGCTGAAAAGTGTATCGTTCCCCTCGTAATATGTGCCTTAAGTATGCAGTCTTCTTACTTTTAACATAATTAAAAAGTTCCCTATCCTGTAAACCCGCTCTTTTCAGTACTTAAACATTTCTGACTCTGTCTGTCCATGATATTCTAAGCATTCGACGTAGGAACCACATTTCAAACATTTCAAATTTGTTAATGGAACTGGTCTTTAACGTCCATGCTTCCATTCCGCACAAGATCACAGGTCAAACGTAACACTTTTTAGTATATAAATTACTGACAAAATATTTGTATTCATATTTCTAATAATAACAAAGTAATGACAAAAAAAAATTATCCTTTTAAAACAATTTTGATATCAATATATTTAGGTAGGTACCTGTAATGTGCTTCGAACTAATGAACGCAATCTGTATCAGCAGCCAGGTAGCAGGTATTATACGCTGTTTGAGGGAGCATAGAGAATAACATATTAAACAACCAGCTTTCTTAAAAATTCTTCCTCGAAAAAGGTGCTTGCTCTTGGTATTATGACTATATTATGTTCAAATAATAACTTGTAAAATTGGTGTATCGAAATAAATTTGCTATTATTTAATTTTAGCAATTAATTTGATTTGCTTACCTCATTAGTCTTTCTGGGTTGAAATTTATCCAATAAAAACATTAGGCTTTTATAAGCAAACCACTTCGAACCCTCTTTTTGTCTTTCTCGTCTAAATGATGCCAGAAGCTAATTCATTATTTTTTAGTTCAGAGACATCACAACCCATTCCTATAGAAATGTTAAAACAAGCATAATTTTTTCTGTTTATTATTTTATATAGCTTGATTTCGGGTTTCATAGGCATTTTTCATTTCTATATAACTCAATTAATTGATATAATCTTTTCATTGGCCAATTCCATATTGCAAAATTATGTTTTCACGAATACACAATAAACAACCCTCTCAAACTACATAATGTTTGTAAATAAATTAAATCAGTACTTCTAAACGAATTCGTTCGCTACCTTCTATCCACTGTTCACATTGAACAACGATTTCATTTGATGATTCGCTAACTTACCGACGTCGGTTGGAACATGTGCGAATGCGAACGAATTCGTTCGGTCGTGCTCGATTCGCTGTACAAATACAATAAAGTGAACGAACAAGAACGAATTCGTTCGTTCGTTCGTGTTCGCTTTGATTTAAATGCGCCTTTAAAACGCGAGTTATTTGTCGACCAAGTGAGCGGTATTCACAGCGCCGCATAAGCGAGACGAGATTGTTTAATGGAGGCTCTATGATATTTTGGGGTGGAATTTCCTTGAGAGTAAGTATGTATTTGGTGTCTGCGTGGTCTTTAAATAGCGAGAGGTACATTGCACAGATTTTCTTTCTTTGAACACTTTGTTCCTTTCGCAGTATAAATAGACAATAATTTCATCTTAGTGTATGATAAGACATAACCTCCTCAAGTATCGCCTGTCGTCAGTTAAAACACATATTAAAGAATACAACCGTCTATGTAGTTTCATTGGTATGAAAGATAGCAGAGAAACTAAAAAATTAAATGTTCACAAAATCTGAGACCACGACATAATTTCGATTTTTAACTAACATTTTTACTTTTTCCTCCCTACAGTGTGTCTCAAACTTGGGTTTCAGTTCAAACACATGTTATAGAATAAAATCGCATATTTTCTGTGTTTCTAAAGATATCAAGGATGTTCAAAAAATAAAATTTTCACAAAACATAACACTACAATACGATTTCGATGCATACTCACACTTGTACCTTGTCCTCCCTACAGAGTGTCTCAAACTGAACATAAGAAAAACATTTCTTTTCTTCCACCCGGTCTAAGTACAAAAAAGAAGTTTAAGTAAACCTTTGCTCAATTGTGAAATACATACCAAAAATGAAAATACAAAAAAAATACCAGTAGTATTTTGTATTTTGACAACGATTTGGGCTTCGAAACGTTAATAAAATTATTTTTTCAATTTAATTGTGGCTTATTTCCCATCTAAATAGTTAATCACCAAAGAAAAATCTAAAATATTTAAAAAAAATAGCGGAATCCATTAACATCAAAAAATCAACTATGAATGTGAGCATAATTTTAGCTGATGCATAACTTTTGAAACTATGTTTAGAATAATACTAAAAAACGGAATACAAAACCGTCTATATATAAATACGGTCTAGGACGTTTCATCGCCGCCAGTTCATCGCCGCCAATTCATCGCCGGCCGATTCATCGGCGGCCGATTCATCGCCAGTCAGTTGTTAATCGCTAACTGATTTATTTCCGAATTTCCGACCAATTTTCGACAGTTACATTTATTATTTATTTTTAATATTAATTAGGAATTCTACGAAATGACCTAACCTAATCTACACTTGAGTCCCTGAATCTTTACCCGTGCGTCATCATTTAAAGCATTCGAAATAAGTTGATGATAAGTCGGAAATTGAAATTTACTAAACGCAACAGCAAGTCACTTATGCCTGGTTGCACCAACAGATCTTAGGATTAAGTGGAGAATATCATAAGAATTAATGTAATATAATTACAATAAAATATAATAGGACTACCATAATATAATAATAGATATACTTGATAACAAGGTAAGAATCCAAAATTATGGTGCAACGTAAGTGATACTTCCGGTGGTCCTTTCTATAAGCAGAGCTTAGCTAAGCTGGAGCTTAAGATCTGTTGGTGCAACCAGGCATTACTGTCAATTGCTGTTGCGTTTAGTAAATTTCAATTTTCGACTTATTATCAACTTATTTCGTATGCTTTAAATGATGGCGCACGGGTAAAGATTCAGGGACTCAACTGTAACTCAACCTAACACTACATAAATTTGAACGTATATATTATTTCTACAAAGGCCATTTAACACTATAAATTTAGTACTATTTAGTATAAAATTTAGGGGAAGTAGAAATAGAACAGTAAATATAATAATATTTTTTAACTGTTTAATTGACATAAGTTTTGAACTGAATTTAACGTCGTGTCGAGTTATCTCACATAATACAAAACCAACTCACTAACTGGCGATTAAACGGACGGCGATGAATCGGCGGCATCGAAACGGCAGCGATGAACCAGCGGCGATAAAACGTCCCATTCCGATATAAATAATACCAAACTTGAGCAAGTTGATCAAATTGTATACTTTGGATATCAGTAAAATTGTAACGCAAAGAGTCACGGTAAAATTAGATCCAGAATAGAGAAGGCCAGAGAGCATTTAGAAGGATGTCCAAGGTATTATGTAACAGAGATCTAAAATCGGCATTGAGGATTCACCTACTTCACTGCTACGTGTTTTTGGTCTTACTTTATGGTGTCGAGTCTTGGACTGTGGATAAAATTGATCTAAATCAACCATTCGAAATGTGGTCATCATCATCATCATTGGGCTCTACAACTCTATGTGAGTCTTGGCCGCGTTTACTATTTCCCTCCATTGTTGTCGGTCCTGAGCAGCTATTTCCCATTGCTGTACTCCCATTTTGCGTAGATCGCTGGCTACTGCGTCCTTCCATCTCTTTCTTGGGCGACCAACTGACCTTTTTCCATCGGGCCTTTCCCAGAATGTGGCGTTTAGACGTCTTTCGTCACTTGATCTTAGTACGTGACCCGCCCATCGTATTCTGTTTGATTTAATGTAGCGTACTATGTTTTCATCTCCGTATATTGTCTGGAGTTCATCATTGTGTCTTCTTCTCCATTCTCCTGTTGTCTCTTCTTTGCAAGGCCCATAGATAGTCCGCAGTATCTTTCTTTCAAGTACCAGTAATTTTGTTGTTTCCCGCTGATTCAGAGTCCAGGTTTCGCTTCCATACGTTATTGTGGGACGAATTATTGTCTTATATACTCGAAATGTGGTGCTTGAGAAGAATTCGTTTCTTAAGTAGAGAAGATTCAAAACTCCACAGTACTAGAACGTCTCAACAATATTAATGAGATTATAAACAGCATCACAAAGAGAAAGCTGGAGTATTTACGACATGTAATGAGAAGTACCAAATACAGGTCGCTACAAAATATTATGCAAGGGAAAATAGCAGACAAACGCAGTCCAGAACGAAGAAGGACTTCATGGTTGAAGAACTTGCAATATTGGTATGGTATTAATTCAAGCTTACTATTTAGGGTGACAGTGAATAAAATTAAGATAGCTATGACGAAAACCAACGTTCTGAAAGGACATGGTACATGAAGAAGAGCATAGGTTTTCCTGCTAGATCAGCTGTATATACCTAAGTTTTTCGCCAAGAATCCATAAACCTTTTATTTATACCCATGTTTGTTATATCGAAGCTAAATCGGAACTTCTCATTGCAACAGTAACTGAAAAAACTGCCTTAGCACAGTATAGAGCTAAAAGAATCAGTATCATAATTGTACATGGTACATGGTCATGGCGCCCATATACAAATTTGGGAGGGGGGGGGGCAAACGTGAAGACATTGTGAAGATGTTGCACATTACATTTTGTATGACAATATACAGGGTGTTTCATTGGGAAACGGAAATACTTTAACGGTGAATAGAGGTCACCAAGCCGGTTCTAGATATACTACATTTTTTGCCCTACCGACTTTTATAACCGGTAGGGGTTACAGGGTGTTTTATCGATTTTGCCCATTTCTTTTCTAAGCCATAACTTTAGAACGACCTTGTATATTTTTTTGATAATTGGCACACATATGTCTCATTCAAAACCCAAATGACCGACATACAAACCATAGGAAAAATCCAGGTCCGGATTAACAAAAAATTATAAAGTAATTTTGACCTTAAAACAACACCCTGTACATTCAAATTTTGAAAATCTGTTTGCATATTTGAAAAGAGCACAAAAAACTAAGTTTAATGGTTTTCTTCAATTTTTAGGTCAGACAATTTTATGACTTTAATTTTGAAATTATATTGTATTTTGTAAGAACTCTGACATTAAAAAGCAGATATTAACTTTTAGTTTTAAATTACTAAAGTTAATGAATAAATACTCATTTTAAAAATAATCAATACTTATTTACTACATTGGAACGACCCAATTACTAATGACCAGAAAGATCCAGGTCCGGATTAACAAAAACATATAAAGTAATTGTGACCTTGAACCAACACCCTGTATATCTAAATTTTGAAAATTTGTCTGCGCATTTTAAAAGAGCATAAAAACTGTGATTAAAGGTTCATTTTAATTTTTTGCGCCGTTGATTTAATTACATCAATTTTGAAATTATATTGAAATTTTAAAGAACTCTGAGATTAAACACCAGGTATTATTAAATTTTAATAATTTAATGTTAATGAATCAATACTTATTTTAAAAATACTTAATACTTATTTACTGCGCTGGCTTCATGGATTCTCTGGATTTGTAGCTGTATGCACATCATTAAAAATTAGAATTGCGAGAATTGGACTATTTTAATGATTTAGTAAATAATTAAAAAAAACAGCTATATCTAATAAAAAAAAATTCGTTTAAACAATTTAACAATTTAACGTAAATTAAAAATATTTGAACTATAACAGTTGTTCAAAATGTCCGCCATTTTGTTCGATGCATTTCCTTGATCGTTTTAAAACATTTCGAATCGATTTTCTAATTACATTGGGATTTTCTTAATTTTTCTGGCAGCTTCTTATCACCTTGACAGAATTAATCAATATGATTTCAAAATTGCCGTAATTAAATTATCTGCGCAAAAATTTGACATGCAGCTTTTAACGCAGTTTTTTATGCTCTTTTAAAATACGCAAACAAATTTTCAAAATTTCAATATACAGGGTGTTGTTTCACGGTCACAATTACTTTATATTTTTTTGTTAATCCGGACCTGGATTTTTCTTGTGATTACTAATTGGGGCGTTCCAATGTGGTAAATAAGTATTGATTATTTTTATAATGAGTCTTTATTCATTAACTTTAACAATTTGTAACTAAAAGTTAATAATATCTGCTTTTTAATGTCAGAGTTCTTAAAAAATTCAATATCATTTCAAAATTAAAGTCATAAAATTGTCTGGCCGAAAAATTGAAGCGAACCATTAAACTTAGTTTTTGTGCTCTTTTCAAATATGCAAGCATATTTTCAAAATTTGAACATACAGGATGTTGTTTTAAGGTCATAATGACTTTATAATTTTTTGTTAATCCGGACCTGGATTTTTCTTATAGTTAGTATGTCGGTCGTTTGGGTTTTGAATGAGACATACGTGTGCCAAATATCAAAAAAATATACATTGTGGTTCTAAAGTTATGGCTTAGGAAAGAAATGGGCAAAATCGATAAAACACCCTGTAACTCGGTTATAAAAGTGGGTAGGGCAAAAAATGTAGTATATCTAGAACCGGCTTGGTGACCTCTATTCACCGTTAAAGTATTTCCGTTTCCCAATGAAACACCCTGTATAATTTAAAGAACACGAAAAGCCGGGGGGTGGGCACGCCCCCTGCCCATGGGTATGGACGCCTATGTACATGGTTGTTCTATTGCGATTTGTAATTTGTTATTTTGCTTTAATTCTTAATTATTTTGTAGTCTGCAATAGCTTTTTAATGATCTTATATTTAGAAATCTTGCCTCGATACCAAATCGTTGATACTCTCATGTATTTTAAGTAATAGATCTTATATTAACCAGATGCAGTATTCGTCTACTTTATCAGTTACTCTATTTTTTTTATTTACATGAATTTACGTTCATTAGAGTATTAAGTTATTTCCATTACAAATACAGTGAGGAAAGTACGTTCATAATATCTTTCAAAATTACCTAATTCTATAATCCTTGCGTGCTATTCTAATACAAAAAATATCCATCCTAAAGTCGTTATCTCTAAACTTGGCTCCATCATTTCTGACTATACATAGGTATCTTAGGTAGCCACAAAATTATAGATACTTAAACCCAAACAACAGCGCTGCAGGATACTTAACATTACCCTACTATTTACCGAAGATCATTAATTTTAATGATCCCTTATCAAGCTAGGCAATCATCTTTATCTAAAATAATTATAATGGTTTAACATGAATAATTGTTTCGGTATAGTTGAGTAATTCCAATGCGAATGAAATAAAAGAATACCATAAAAATATCCCATTAGTGAAAGATGGTGTTTATTATTATGAAATAAAATTACGGACATGGTCTAATAATTATTTCAGCATTGTTCTGTAGTAAATAACTAGTGAGGATTCTAATAATTAAATGTTAGTTTTTAAGCAGGTGTAGCAGTAAATATTATGCGATATCTTATCTTGTTTTGGAATATTTTTTTATTCAACATAAATAGCTTACACTAGATAACTACTAAGACCTATTAGTAGAACCAAAATAATACCAAAGGATACTTTTGGGAGGGTTATCGGTCACCGGTCACACAAGTGGAGAAGAAACCAAAGTACTTATCTTGCTACATCGCCCTTTAACGAAAACGCTTCGTCAGTATATTTATGAATGCATACACATTATCATTTCGTCTAAAAGTAAATCAATAAACTAACAATGATTATAGAGAAAAAAATATAGCTGCCAATTGGATGAGAGGTATCTAAGTATAAAAAAGTTAAAATCTGGAGCCACGGGCTTAAAAATTTCAATGTTTTTTAAAAGAAAAAACACACCTAAGTTCGTTATATAGTCCAGGGCGTATCTGTCTTGAGATGGACGTTGAGAGGTGACTCAAATTTTTTTGCAGAAATTGTTTGAAAATATCTCAAATAATAATATTTGAATTATCCTCCCACTCAAAATGGTCCGGAACATTGTTTAAAAAATCAAAATGTCAAAATATGAAGGAAAAATTCGATTTTTTTATTGGCTTTTTGATTATAACTTTAAAACTATTCATTTCTGAGAAAAGTTGTACTGACATAAAAGTTGCGTAATTAAATTTCCAACAATGTAGAATTGGTTAATAATTTAAAAAATAGTCACCCTTGTTGCAAAATAGCAATAATTACGAAAAAAACCATACAAAAACAAGTATTCGCATTTTAAGTTTTTCAACCATTTATGCTACACTTAGGACCTCCATATTTTACCCAGAAAAACTTTATGATATAGTAAAACAACACTGTAAATTTCACTAAGATCGGTTTAATATATTTTGCAAAATAAATTTTGAAATACAGATTTCGCAAAAAAATTCATTTTTTTAATGTTACAGGACTGAAAATAAAGCAGATAGCAAGTTGAATTTTTTTTGCTTATAGGAGTGTACTGTATCTTTCATTTGCAATTTGCAAAATTAAAATTGATTAATTACCACGGCGTCAGGAAATTTTTTAAATAAACATTCATTTTTGGTGCTACGCGCAGGACAGCGCTGTTCGATTCACACAAGTTGATTTCCATCAAAATTTCTTCCAATCTTTATCTAATATATTATTTTCTTACTCTATATTTTGTTGTATTTTAATATTTTAATTCCACAAAAATCAAACTAATTTTATTATTCTTTGTGAAATATTGTTTAAACAATTGCATATGTTTAAAAATAACAAACTTTTATTCTCTAAGTTAAAATATATGAACAAAGAAAGTTTTTGCTAAAAAAAGTGTTATTTCAAAGGATAGAGTATGTGTTTTTATTTTGCAATAAACAAATTTATTTATTTATATCGAAATGTAATAAAAATTAAAATGTATCAATAATTATCAAAGGTCATTGGAATGCCCAATCAGAGCAAAATAATTAATGTTTATTTAAAAAAAATCCTGACGCCGTAGTAGTTAATCGATTTTAGTTTTGCAAATTGCAAATGAAAGGTACAGTACACTTCTATAAGCAAAAAAAAATTCAACTTGCTATCTTCTTTATTTTCAGTCCTGTAATATTTTGAAAAAATAAATTTTTTTTGCGAAAGCTGGATTGCAAAATTTATTTTGTAAAATCTCTTAAACCGATCTTAATGAAATTTAGAGTATCGTTTTACTGTATCATAAAGTTTTTCTGGGTAAAATATGAAGGTTCTAAGTGTAGCATAAATGGTTGAAAAACGTAAAATGCGAATACTTGTTTTTGTATGATTTTTTCGCAATTATTGCTATTTTGCAACAAGGGTGACTATTTTTTAAATATTTAACCAATTCTATATTATAGGAAATTTAGTTACGCAACTTTTATGCTAGTACACCTTTTCTCGGAAATGCATACTTTTAAAGTAATAATCAAAAAACCATGAAAAAAATCGAATTTTTCCTTCATTTTTTGACATTTTGATTATTTAAACAATGTTCCGGACCTTTTTGAGAGGGAGGATAACTCAAATATTATTATTTGAGTTATTTTCAAGCAATTTCTGCAAAAAAATTTGAGTCACCTCTCAACGTCCAAATGTACTAATATTTTTACAGATGCGCCCTGGTCTAATAGACTTTATCAATAAATATAATAAAGAACAGAAGTATGTACAGAAGATATAATTTATATAGCACAGCATACTTTCTAACATCGAGAAACATATGGAAATCCAAATCACAGATAGGATAGTTTAGTAATCATTAAGAAATAACTTGTATTTATTTGACTTTAAGTAACATACTGAAGCCACGTTATTTCTGGAATTAACGCAGTAAAAGTTACCAATGTAGTAACTTCAACGTAGTTTCCAATGTTTCAACGGTTTACAAACAAAACGAACCAAAAAGACTTTAGCAATTTGAAAGTAGTTAATCTATAGAGAATTTATCTTCTCTCATCCAAAAAAATTCGCATCTCAAAAAACTAGATTCATCCTCGGGGACTTCAATAGCCATTGGTCTATGCGTCAACTAACAAACATACATAGAGATTTTATGAAAGACTGGGCTGAATAAAACAACTTGCCACTGTTGCACGACCCAAAACTGCCCTATTCGTTCCAAAACAAAATATGGAAGAGAGGTTATATTAACCCAGATCTCATCTTTATCAACAGGTCGTTAGAGGATCGTTGCGTTAGAAGGGTATACAAGCCTGTACCAAAAACGCAACATAGGCCCATGGAAATAACTGTATACAGTACTATAAAATCACAAAAGGAAACGCAAGTGGAAATCATAGCCTTGATTCCGGAACATTATTGTGCCTTCATCGAGCTTGCTAAACAAACCTCGTAAAAGCACATACAGTTGACGTACATGTCAACAAGATTATAATATATATCTGGTCTTAACAACGGAGCAAAAGACATAATGGCAAAATAAACCGAAGAATGGCATATATCCATTTAGCGAAATTACGACGGATATTTGAGCGATTGCAGCAGATTCTGGGTGCTTCAAAATAAAAGCGATGGAGTGAGCCACTAAGTAAAATGGTCATGACGTACAGCAGTGAGCAGGCTTTCAATATGATCAAACACTTTAACGGTGATCCCACAGAGGCAAAATAGTCATGGGTAGTAACGTAGAATCAGATATCACACCAACTGATGCTGCATGTTAAATCAAACCACCGACTTAAAGTTGACCGAAAATGAAAAGAACTCAAGAAGAGGAGACAACTTTTTTGCGAAACGCATGTACTACCGAAGATCTCAAAAAAGCCATGGACATCATGAAAAACGGAAAATCACGAAAACTGTTTCTAACGGAGCGGATAAAGCAGTTCGGGCCAAAAGCGACACAATGGGTGCTTCACCTATTTAACAATTTTCGGTCCACCTCCAGATTCCAAAATTGTGGCGCACATCAAAAGTGGTAAAGTGGTGAAACCCGGGAAAGACCACGAACCACGAAGTAGATTCTCTCCGATGTCTCTGCTAAGTTAACTGTATAAACTATAAGAACGCCTTATTTTGAATCGCATTCAAGAACAATTAGTAGCTAAACTAATTACACAATAAGTAGGCTTAAGGCCAAGCAAATCCTGCACAGGTCAAGTACTGAACCTAACAGAGTACATAGAGGATAACAGGTCCAAAGTATTCCAATTGATGGAGATGGGCTTTCTTTACTGGATAGACGTTTCCTGACCTTTAGGTCATTTAAAGTTGAATTTATCGGTCCCGTGGCCAGTCCAAGGAATTCGTAAAATTCTTCTCCAACAGAACATTTCATTGGCATCTATCTTCTTTCCGCTTTTCTTGGGGTCCAATATTCACATCCTTATGTGAGTATTAAGGATATTAAGCAGTTGATCAACTTCATTCTTAGTGTCCGTGAAATGTGAAATCCCTTCCCTATTTTGGCCATCTTTCTCACAGCGACTTTTTCTAGATCCTATCTACGTTTTATTTCTTCCTGTAGTGACTCTGTGTTTTTGATCAATAATCCCAGATATAAGTATGAGCTCACAATCTCAAAATGTGTGAATGGTTGTTATTGTAGTCTACCATATCATGATCATATCATGATCACTATCATGATCTTTCTTTTTGATATGGTTAACTGCAGACCAAATATTATTGTCATTCGTTTTCAACTAGTCGTATGAGACAATGAACTCTTCTCGACTATTTGCAAAAGGGGCTGCGTCATCTGCAAAACGTAGTTTGTATATTTTTTAGTCAATTATTGAGATGCCCTTTTCCTTCACTTCAATCGCTCTTCTCATAATATGCTCCTCAAATATACTGTAACAAAAGAGAAATCTTGGACGACCGCCGTATAACAGTAAACACCTCGAGAATGACGTCATCGAATGATCTAGGCCTCGGCGGAAAGGAGGAGGGACTTCTCGAACGTACGATCCGTAGGCGGAACACGCTGATAGCTAGAGATGGGCGTCGATTGTTCCAGAATAACAACTGGGTATAAATACGGGCATATTTGTAAATACAGTTTAGTCTTAAGCTAAAGTTTGTAAAGTAAACTTGTATAAATAAATAATAAAGTCGTATATAAATACGAACCGCTAGTTTTATTGTAATTATAAGTAATTACAATAGTCACGTTACAGTTGGTGTCGGTGTTCGGTAAACTTAGTGCGATATAAATAAGTGAATTACAGAGAGACTTTAAAAGACTTTTGAACTTTATTCGTCGGGAATAACCGGAGTGCGTTAATTGTTCGGTATTCGGAAAGACTTTAAAAGACTATTGGACTTTATTCGTCGGGAATAGTTAAAGTGCGTTGATTGTTCGGTATTCGGAAAGACTGTTAAAAGACATTTTGGAAAGTACGTGTGTGCCGACCAAAGATGTTGCTACAAGAACTTACAGTAAAACAGCTCCGTGAACAGCTAGAGGAACGGGATCTGGACAGCAGTGGGCTCAAGATAGTCCTACAAGCACGACTCGAGGATGTCCTCACGAAGAACGGAGAAGACCCAAAGACGTTCCACTTCCAGTCAGCAGAACAAGCAATCTTATCGAAATTAAAAACTGTTTCTGAAACGATCGATGAAACTTCTAGAAAAAGCGACGAGAAATTCGAAAACGTTGCTAAAAAATTTGACGAGACTTCTCAAGTAATTAAAGAAGTTAGTAGACAGAATAACGAGAAACTTGAAGAAGTTAGTAGACAGAACAACGAGAAATTTGAAAGTGTTTCTCAAAAGATCGATGAAACTTCTAGAAAAAGCGACGAGAAATTTGAAAGTGTTTCTCAAGTAATTAAAGACGTTTGTAGACAGAATGACGAGAAATTTGAAGAAGTTTCTAGAACATTCGATAAGATGCAGAAAAGTGTAGAGACCGTAGAAGAAAAGATCAAACAACTAGAGAGCATGATAACCGATACAAAAGTACAACCATCAGTTAATGCAGCAGCGTTAGATCCTGTAGTGAAAGATGAACTACCGAGAGACGAAACGTCGCATAATATGAGATTCAAATTACCACCATTCGATGGAAAGTCCTCTTGGTCCATATATCTTAGACAATTTGAAGCTATTGCGACCGCCAATCATTGGACCGAACAGGAAAAGGCTGTTTCCTTGACTGCTGCTTTGCGAGGTGATGCTGCAGATATATTAAGATCAATTCCTAAGGGTCAAGAAAATTGTTACCAGACCTTGTTCACTCGTCTAGAAAAACGCTATGGAGATGCCCATCTACAACAAGTATACAAAGCACAACTGCGAAGTAGAAGTCAACGAGCAAGTGAGAATCTGCAAGAATTTGAAGCAGATGTGGCTCGTGTGGTGCGGTTGGCTTATCCAGAGGTGCCAGACAGCGTTTTAGAAGAAATTGCAGTAGATACCTTCGTCAATGGGCTGAAAGATAATGAACTACAGAAAGCTTTACGACTAGCAAGGCCGAAAGTTTTAGATGAAGCACTTGCTATTGCATTGGAACACGAAACGGCTAGTCAAACTTCACGAGGCCATAGAGTAAGAACCATTGAAGAAAGTGACGAACACAACGATGAACGTCTGGAGGAAATGATACGGAGAGTATTAAGTAATCAGATGCCAAAGAGACGCGAGCCTAGATGTTGGAATTGTGGAGACGTAGGCCACATTCGTCGTAATTGTAAGAAGATCGTACAGCCGTCGGAAAACTAGAGCGGGTCGACACCAAGGGGCAACTGCCGACCTCGAGAACTAGAGCCCCCATAGTAACTGTCAACCTCACGTCCTCCGGTGGAATCCACAACTTATACATCGAAGGTCGTATCAGTAATAGATGTAGATCATTTTTGGTGGATACAGGTGCAACGAGAACTATCGCACGTCCAGATGTAGTACGAGACCATAATAAATTATCACCTGCAACAGTAAAGCTTAGAACAGCGACTGGTGAGCTAATTAATACATATGGCGAGGCTAATATGTCAGTATCATTGGCCAGACCACAGTTGAACATCAAGTATTAATTGCCGAGATCTCCGACGAATTCATATTGGGATGGACGTACTAAGGAAAGTGGGGGCAATATTGGATGTTCAAAATGGAGTTCTCAAGATCAATGGTGAAGAGTTGCCCTTTCACGACGACAAAGAAGATGCCATCCGCTTACTAACTACATGCGACGTAACCATACCCGGTAATAGTGAGAAAATTCTGATGACCATGCTTGATGGACACTGCCGAGAGGGAAGTTTAAGGATGGTCGAAGATGTGGATAATGTCGAGTTCCTAACGGCGAAAACTTTGGTAAAAGTTCGAGATGTCATCCCTGTAAGAGTTATGAATTTAAGGGAAACTGCTATCAAGTTAAGTAGAGGAGCTTTGATCGGACAGTGTGTCCCCGTGGCTTCAATTTGCTCTATGAATACCAATGAGAAATCATCGAAGTCAAAGTATCCAAAAGACCTTGTCGAGATGATCATTGAAAGATGCCAAGATCTTGATCATAAACGAACGGAAAAAGTGAGGTCTATGCTAATAGAGTATCAAGATGTTTTTGCTATTGATAAGAAGGATAAAGGCAAAACCAGCATAGTAAAGCATAAAATAAATACCGGAGACGCTCAGCCAATCAGACAACGGCCTAGACGACTTCCATTTGCGAAAAGAGATGAAGCCGAAGAGATTATCAAGGATATGGACAAACAAGGGGTAATTGAACCATCGAACAGTCCATGGACATCACCAGTAGTTCTGGTAAAGAAGAAAGATGGTTCGACGCGTTTTTGTATCGACTACCGCCAGCTCAATGCGGTAACAAAAAAAGATAGTTATCCTTTGCCCCGAATAGACGATACATTGGATACTCTCTCCGGTTCTCGATGGTTTTCCACACTCGATTTAAAAAGTGGATATTGGCAAGTAGACATGGAGCCAGCCGATCGGGAGAAAACCGCATTTTCGATAGGATCAGGGCTTTGGCAGTTTACGGCTATGCCGTTTGGTTTATGTAATGCCCCTGCCACATTTGAAAGATTAATGGAGGCAGTTTTAAGAGGTCTAACATGGAAAACATGCCTGGTTTACTTGGATGATGTAATTGTGGTTGGAAGGTCATTTGATGAACACGCCAAGAATTTAATAGAAGTCTTTCAACGATTGAGGGCAGCGAACTTGAAGTTAAGTCCGAAGAAATGTCACATGTTTCGACGAGAAGTTAAGTACTTGGGACATATTGTATCGAGTAACGGTGTAACAGCTGATCCTGAAAAGATTGAAGCAATTAAAGATTGGCCAGTACCAAAAGATAAACATGAAATTAGAAGTTTCCTTGGCCTATGTACATATTACCGACGATTTGTAAAAGGATTTGCCAATATCTCCAAGCCCCTAACAAAGTTGACGGAGGAGGGCAAAGAATATATATGGAGTGAAGAGTGCCAAAAATCTTTCGAACAACTACAAATGGCTCTGATCAGTGCACCGATATTGAGCTACCCGGGACAGGCAGGAAAATTTGTTTTGGATACTGATGCTAGCAACAGTGCCATAGGAGCTGTTCTCTCTCAAATCCAGGATGGACAGGAAAAAGTCATCGCCTATTTCAGCAAAGTCCTGTCGAAACCAGAAAGAAACTATTGCGTTACCAGAAGAGAACTGCTGGGTGTAGTGAAGGCTTGTGAACATTTCCATAAATACTTGTATGGCAGAAAGTTCCTTCTTCGAACAGATCACGCTGCTCTAAAATGGCTCATACAATTCCGTAATCCAGAGGGCCAGATGGCAAGATGGTTAGAACGATTACAAGAATATGACTACGAGATAGAACACAGGGCCGGAAGAGTTCATTCAAATGCTGATGCCCTTTCGAGACGACCATGCAGTGCAAATTGTAATCACTGTGCCAAATTAGAGGAACGATTTTGCCCCGTGAGACGAACCACCGTAGTTAATGAACAATGGCAGCCCCAACAGTTACAACACGCCCAAGAAGATGATCCATGTATAAAAAGAGTATTGGATTGGATGCGTCGAGGTGAGAGACCTAGTTGGCAAAACATTAGTGCATGTAGTCCGGAAGTCAAGGCCTACTGGAGCCAATGGAATTGCCTGATACTAAAAGATGATCTTCTGTACAGAACCTTTGAGAACGATGATGGTACAGAATCTAAGCTTCAGTTGATTGTACCTAAACGTAAAGTGTCAGAAGTATTGCGTCAGTTGCATGACGGTACATCAGGTGGACACTTTGGTATTACGAAGACTCTGCAAAAGGTTCGAGAACGGTTCTATTGGGTGAACTGTAAAGATGATCTAAGAAGATGGTGCCAGAAATGTGAACTGTGTGCATCCGGTAATGGTCCAGTTGGTAAAAAGAGAGCACCCATGAGACAGTACAATGTTGGAAGTCCTATGGAAAGAGTAGCAATCGACATTGCAGGTCCATTTCCAGAAACCGATGCTGGAAATAAATACATTCTGGTAGCCATGGACTATTTTACGAAATGGACCGAGGCCTATGCATTACCGAATCAAGAAGCTGCTACCGTTGCAGAGGTACTTGTTAAAGAATTCTTCAGCCGATTTGGTGTTCCCTTGGAGATCCACTCCGACCAAGGGCGAAACTTTGAGTCAGCTCTTTTCCAAAACGTTTGTAAATTGATTGGTGTCAATAAGACCAGAACAACACCCCTGCATCCTCAATCAGATGGAATGGTCGAGAGGATGAACCGAACGATGGGTAAACACTTGTCCAAAGTTGTATCTGAACATCAGCGAGATTGGGACCAACACATTCATTTATTCCTGATGGCCTACCGCTCGGCCGGGAATGAAACTACAGGTCAAACACCAACCTGCCTGATGTTGAGTCGTGAAGTTCGTTTGCGCTGCGACCTAGAGTTTGGCTGCAGACCTTCCGAGGAATATGTTGCAGGCGAAGAATACGTAGACCGCCTGAAGTTACGAATGAACAACATTCATGAACTTGCCCGACAACACATCCAGATAGCCAGTGACAGAATGAAAGATCAATATGATTCTCGCTGTAAGAATGAAAGCTTCGAAGTAGGTGATCTTGTCTGGCTTTATAATCCACAACGTCGTCGAGGCCTGTGTCCTAAACTGCAAAGACAGTGGGAAGGTCCGTATGAAGTTAAGAAGAAAATAAATGACGTAATATACAGAATTAAGAAGTTACCAAACGGTAAACCAAAAGTTATTCACATAAATCGTCTTGCACCATATGCTGGCTCAAATGAAACAGAGGAAGCCCGACTCCTCCAACAGGAGATGAAAGATGCACCACAGCCAAGTTTTAAGGAATTTATGTCAAATTACGCAGAAAGAAAGAGTGCTAGATTCGGCGTGACCACAGAAGTTCAGCAAGATCTGTTTGGTGTTCCAGAAAACGTCTCTCTAGCCCACTGTGTTGCCCAAGACCTCGAGATGACTAAAGGAATCTCGTCCGTATTCAATAGAAAGTTCGGCCGCCTGGACGAGTTAAGGAATCAACAACCTAAAATTGGAAGAGTATTGCGATTGGAAGATGGTCCTCGATCTTTGCTGTATATAGTGACCAGGAAGTCTTATACGGACACGCCAAGCTACGAGAACATATGGCGTGCTCTAACTAATTTGAAGAAAATCGTGTGTAATTATGACATCGAAGATTTGGCTATACCAAAAATAGGCCATGCAGTAGAAAATCTGGATTGGAAGATTGTGAGAAGCATGCTTGAAGTGATCTTCAGAGAAACTGGCGTACGAATTACTGTGTGTTGCATGAACCCGAAGATGTCATACCCTTCAAAGACAGTAGACTGCTATTTCTTCTTGAAGGGTGTATGCAGAGCTGGAGAGTCGTGTAGATTCCGCCATCCTGTGCCTTCATCTAGAGTTGCTGATCGGGACGCTCAGATCTTAAGAGGGGAGCAGTGTAACAAAAGAGAAATCTTGGACGACCGCCGTATAACAGTAAACACCCCGAGAATGACGTCATCGAATGATCTAGGCCTCGGCGGAAAGGAGGAGGGACTTCTCGAACGTACGATCCGTAGGCGGAACACGCTGATAGCTAGAGATGGGCGTCGATTGTTCCAGAATAACAACTGGGTATAAATACGGGCATATTTGTAAATACAGTTTAGTCTTAAGCTAAAGTTTGTAAAGTAAACTTGTATAAATAAATAATAAAGTCGTATATAAATACGAACCGCTAGTTTTATTGTAATTATAAGTAATTACAATAGTCACGTTACAATACATACAGGGTGATTGATTAGTAGGGTAAAGCTCAATAGCTCCGCTATAGTAATAAATAGCAATAAAAGTTAATAACAAAAATTTTAGCCACCTTTGAGCTTCACCTTACAAAATTAGTTAGAATGTTACAGGGTGTTCGATAACACAGTGGCAGACCAAACTTATGTTTTTTTAAATGGAACACCCTATATTTTATTTTAAATTCGAAATTCTTTTAACTTCTCCATCACAAAAATATAAAGGTTTGTTATGTTATACAGGGTATGTACAAAGTTATAACCAATTTTATATGAAAATCGTAACAAGTTCAACTCCCTGTATAAATACAAATAAGCAAAACAACAATGGTTTATTAATGCCATATTTTTTAACATATTGTCAAAATTTTCAAGAATGGTCGATATTGCTAATTTTCTTTATATCAAATACAGGGTGAGTCAAAACGCAAGTACATTATTTTCTCAGTAATTTTAAATGGAACACCCTGTATTTTCTATCACTATTGAAAAGTACCATTACTGTACTTTAATTTTAAGATAACATTCCCTATGTCTAAATTTATTAGTTTTCGAGATATTTTCATTTTTCAATGGACCAGTAGCAGCGTGGCCACCCAAATCACCAGAATTTAATAAACTGGACTGATTTTTTTGGGGTTACGTTAATAATAATGAAGTTTATAAAATACCTCCAACAACAAGGGATGAGATGAAAAATAGAATACAAAGTGTATTTCGATGTGTTAATTTACAAATGCTCCGTAGAGTAAGTAGCTCATTCAATGATCGTTTTTAGGCGTACATAAATTTGTTAGGAGATAATTTTGAACACCTTATGTAATTAAATATTAAAAATATTTTATTAAAAGTAGCTTCTAATTTTTTCAAACATGTTTTTTTGCAGAATGTATTACTGATAAATTATGTTTTGTTCTTTATTTGTTACATTGTTACATTTACATACAAAAGTAGTGTTTAATTGTCTTCACAAAATATTGTATTTTGTGTTTGTGTGTTTTTTTTTGTAAAATTTATTACTAATTTTCTTTGTTTATTTGTTGCATTTACATAAAAAGATAGTTTTTAATTGTTTCAAAATGTTGCATGCTTGCATGTAGTGGTTGTATTTTTGTTTGTAAAATGTATTACTAATAAATTATATTTATTTCTTTATTTGCTACAGTGTTACATTGATTACCGGATTGATAATCGGTAATCTTCAATTGTCAATTCAGTCATGGCTTACTTAAAATTCAGATAAATTTAAACACCTAAAATAATTTGCTCTGAAAAATGAAAAAATCTCGCAAACTAATAAATTTGGGCATAGGGAATGTTACATAAAAATTAAAGTACGTTAATGTTACTTTTCAATAATGATATAAAATACAGGGTGTTCCATTTAACATTACTGAGAAAATAATGTACTTGCGTTTTGACTCACCCTGTATTTGATATAAAGAAAATTAGCAATATCAATAATTCTTAAAAATTTTGACAATAAATAAAAAAATATGGCATTAATGCTTATTTTTATTTATACAGGGAGTTGAACTTGTTACGATTTTCATACAAAATTGGTTATAACTTTGTAAATACCCTGTATAACATTACAAACCTTTATATTTTTGTGATGGAGAAGTTAACAGGATTTCGAATATAAAATAAAATATAGGGTGTTCCATTTAAAAAACATAAGTTAGGTCTTCCACTGTGTTATCGAACACCCTGTAACATTCTAACTAATTTTGTAATGTGAAGCTCAAAGGTGGCTAAAATTTTTGTTATTAACTTTTATTGCTATCTATTACTATAGCGGAGCTATTGAGCTTTACCCTACTAATCAATCACCCTGTATGTTAAATAATTGTGGAGACAGTATACATAATAATATACATCCTTACCTGGATGGAAGTCGTTTGATAGCGTGATAGTGATAGTTCGCCTACCTATTCTAGTATCTGGTATCTAGTATCTGTCGAGCACTTTGCGAAAATCTATAAAACAAATGTATGGTGGGAAATTGAAATCTCTAGAATATTTTATTATTTGTGTTGTATTCAGAAGGTGTTCTCAAGTACCTTTACCTTTGGTAGATTCAGTTTCCTCTTGAGGTATTATTTTTTAGGAAACTTTTTAGTCTCTCATTTATTATGTGAAGTATTATTTTACTGGCATGAGACATGGCTCTGTAGTTGTCGCATTTATGGAATCTGCGTTATTGTCGTTATTATAGATTTTGATATTGTTCAGTTGTCAGACTGGCCAATATGGCTGGGAATGCCAAATTTTGTTACAGAACGCGAGAAGTAATTTTATTCCGGTTTCGGTTTCCGGCTATGATTATTTGGAGCGAATACTAAACCAAAATAAAATTTTATCTATAATTTAACCAGACATAATAGCTATTGTCAGTATGCAGGGATTAAACTTTGAACTTTCTGTATGAAATTACATACTTTTATTTTTAATCTACGTAACGTTGATAAAACAGTAGTAATCCCAGTTTTAACATTCAAGGTACAGTTAAATCCGAAAAGTCAAACCAATAATATTTTATGACTATACTTTAACATAATATCTAATTTATAACATTATTTCCATTTTTATAAGCCAAGGGGCAGATATAAAAACACAACTTTTATAGTTCATTTTTATATATAAGGGTAATAAAATGGTTCGTATATTCCATGGGCGTTTCTATTTTTTTAGGAATTGGAATACGATTTATAAACCACTAAAATCTTTTATCTTCATCCGTACCCTTTTTTTAGATTAACCTGTCTTAATAACTAGGTCATTGACACACTTGCAGTAAGTGATACCACGGATTACATAATAATAATGTATAAATATGATATTAAGTTTGTGCATAATTGTTATGATAGATGTTTCTTTTAAAATTTCTTCAGCTTGTCGTATACCCATATAATGGGTAAACGTATCCCTTTACGATAATGAATCTGCATATAGTTACCGGTTGGTGATTCGTAAAACAGGCCATAGGAAACTCAATGTAAAATTCTAAACTGTTGAATTCCTGCTTTCCTAATTATTTTACATCAAAAGTCATGAGAGAATATGTGTAGAAGATTGAAATCTGTATTAAAATCAAAAGTTAAATTGTTCTACGATTTAAAAGCATTCCAAAATTTTGAAAAATATAATACATTTGCACAGTAGGTATGTGTGTAAAAGTTAGGCCACACGTTACTATTTAACTGACAGTGCTCACACCATTGACTAAATAAAAAGTCTTTATTATTAATACTTTCTCCGCAACTGAGGGTATCTTATCAACTGTATTGTCTTTAGACAATAAATGATAAAATAAAAATGTTGACAGTTCAAAAATGTGAAAATAATAACTTCATTGTGACACATGCTGACACATGTGACACGTGCACTGAGTTTTGCCTAATTTTGGGCTGAAAAACTGAAAAATGTATTACATTTTTACAAAATTTTGGAATATGTTTAATTCGTAGAACACTTTTAACAGTTGTTTTCAATACAGATTTCAATCCTCTACAAATAGTTTCTAATGACTTTTGATGTAAAATAGTTAGGGAAGCAGGAATTCAACAGTTTAGAATTTTACATTGAGTTTTCTAGGGCCCGTTTTCCAATTCACCACCCGGTATACATACGTTTTAATTAATAAGAATACAATTTATTGCTTGAAAGCACTGCAAATAGATCTCCTATACTAAATCGGGAAGCTGGAAAAAGTGCATGCCTTTAGTAGCATTCCTATTGACGGCGTGGTCAATCTCCCATCCACGTTTTGTAGAGAAGGTGCATTAAATACTTACTCTTTTTAAATTTTACAAAAGATATCTATCTGAATAATAATTCTGATATTTAACTGCTTAAGGGTATAGGCGCAAAATATCGCCTGTCAAAATGTTCAATGTATTTTAAATGTATTCATTTTTTTCGAATCCTGAGAAAACTAATAAGTATTTTTTAAAAATTTAAACGCAAAATGCAAGATTAAATTTTTACCGAGGGCCGAAAGTCCCTTAGAATAACCAAAATCTTTCATTTGAATGAGATATATTTGAAATTTAAAATCACTCTAAGTTTTCTTTTTTTTTTTTTCATCCCTGTAACTTACTAAAATAAACATTACAGAAGTTTTAAGGGACTGTCTACCCTCGGTAATAACGTAATCTTTCATTCTGTTTAAATTTTTCAACAATACTTATTAGTTTTCTCAGAATTCGAAAAAAATTAATACATTTAAAACACATTGAACATTTTGACAGGCGACATTTTGCGCCTATGCCCTTAATTATTGAACTCCTCTGTTTAAAATAACTGTATTTCAATGCTATCACATTTTTTTACTGCTATTTTGATTCCATGACTGTAAAATCTGGATATTCTGGAGTAAATACCAAACAATTTTTCGGTCATGTTTTTGAAATGTTCTAATTCGGGGAGTGCATATAGATTTTCCCTTCGGAAAAAATCAAACAAGATAGAACTTTTTGTAATTTCATTAAGAAATGTTTAATAAACAACATATCAAAAAGTTCTACTCGAGAAGTGGGTGCTTCATTTTTTATTAAACAAATGAACTACGAAATTAGATGTTTTTTTAAATAACTCCGAAAATATAAATTTTAGAAAAAACTGACTGGACCATTGAAAAATTCAGAAAATTTTACAAAAAAAAACCTTATAAAAAAAATTTTCTAAAATTAAATCTGTTTCTTCTATAATTTTTTATTTATAACGCTAAAGTCACCCTTCTCACAAACATTGGCGCGCACTGTAAACTAACGTACGGCACGGTTGAGTTATTTTAATGTAATTCTTTAAATAATGGATTAAATAAAATTTTACAAATTGAACATGAAAGAAAAATAATTAAGCATCTTATGGTTATAATAGAAAGAAATAAAATGTATGGGCATAAGTGCGGTGTGGGCGGAAAGTGAGCCTTACATGAATTTTGTTTAAAAATGATTTAAAAATGTGTAACTAATACAATTTTTCTTATAAAACTCTCAATTTTGCACAACTTACCTTTCAAGCATCTTACTAAATGATGCTTCATTCAAAAAAATTTTAAAAATTTAATTCAAATGATATGACCTCTCAAAAAATGTAATTTTTGAAATCCACCCAGTTTTATAGAATTACCACCAATTAAAGACGGTATTACTCAAGTTTGAACAGATCTATTACAGTTTTATAAGTGCTTTTTTAAAGCTTAGGATGTAATCTTTAAAATGCACTGAATTGTTTTACTTTAGAAATGAAATAAACTATTTCTTTTTAAGAAAATTAAGAAACATAACAAAAATGTAATACAAAAACCGAAAATTACCAGCTAAAAAAATGTTTATACAAAGTGATCAAAACTTTTTTCTGTAAAACTTACCTAAAATACATTTAATAATAAGCTTCAACAATAATAAATGTTCAGCAAAATGTTCATACAAATTTTTTTTAGCTCTTATATATTAGCTCCACGTAACTTGGAACCTATTGAAAACTTTTTTATTATCAGTTTTACGAAAAAAAGTTATTCTTTATAAAATACTCTGCATTGTATATAATCTAAGATGCAATCATCAAATATCAAATTTAGTTAATGTTATACGAGGTATGTCAAAAAATAGGAATTTCACTCAAGAGTAAAGTACCTTTACATTTCACAATATCGAAAATTGTTATTAAGAAAAGTTGTTTGTAATTAAAAAATTTGTTTTAGTGTTCAATTACATCCTTCTAATTAAAATATTGTGAATAATAAAGGCACTTAACTCTTAAGAAAAATTCATATTTTTTACATACCTCGTATAAAATTAAAAAAGTTTGATATCTGATGGTTGTATCTTAGATTTTATACCAGGAAAAGCATTTTAAGAAGAATAACTTTTTTTTGTAAAAGTGATAATAAAATAGTTATCATAATTGTAATAAAATGATGATGAGTATCCGTAATTTGAGAAAAAATTGAATTTTTTTTTTCGATTAGAATGATGTAATTGTATATTTAGACATAGTTTCTAATTTCAAACAACTTTTCATAATAGCATTTTTTGATATTCTGGAATATAAAGGTACTTTACTCTTTAACGAAATGCATATTTTTGACATAACTCGTATAAAATTGATAAAATTTTATATTTGTTGGTTCAGTTTTAGTTTTTTGACTATCCAGAGCATTTTATTAAGAATAACTTTTTTTCGTAAAATTGATAATAAAAAAGTTTTCCATGTGGTTCCTAGCTACGCAGACACACTGTATAAGACCTGTATAAGAATTTTCAAATTGCAATGCCATATTCGGATTCAGCATAATCAAAAACAAAATAGAAACATATTTGATCAAAGTAAATGATGACTTTAACGATATTTTTAAAATTATTTATACAAAACAATTGTTATTGTTTAAACAATTAATAAACAATTAGCGGCCAAATCTGCGAGTAGAACTTTTTACTTAACATGTCTATAAACTAACAAAAACAGTTTTAGAAAAATATAAGCTTGTTTGAATTTTTCCGAAACAATGCATTCGTTCTAATTGCACTCCCCTAAATGTTTTACAGAGCTCATAACGAACGTTTTACAAAATAATATTCGAAAGTTCGTCGACCAAAACAAATAGGTATTCATTTGCTGTAGGTAAACTATATACTCTGCAGGTACCATCATTATTGGGTTCCATAAACTGCCTTATGTCCTCATCTTCTTGGAACGTGTATACGGTTTAATTGTTCCGACTATAAAAGAAATACTATTTGCTGAACTATAAATGTAAAATTAACATAATTGTTATTTTATTGACAGTGTTGTAAAGTTAGAGTGTAAAATTTCAGTATTAGAAAATACACTGCTGAACAAAACTTTTTCAACGTTAATAATGAAAATCCACGTATAACATAAATAAATGAAACTTAAAAAGTAATATTACAAATAAGTCCTTGATCATTATTATAACTTGCACTTCATAATAAATGCCTGTTTTCATTTTATAAATTGCACTTAACTAATAAATATACCACTGGCGAAGCGTCCATGTAACCACTTACTCTGGGCTAATTAGCAAAATACAAGGAAAAGTTATTTACCAGCAATTTTATTGCTGGAATCGAATCTTATTATTGTATGTATTAATAATATAGATATGCAAAGTCCGCAGATAGTGTGCTACTTTTTTATAAACAAAATGGCGCCCGAAAATCGTGTTTTTTTCAATCTTTGCTCTAAAACTCCAAAGATTTTAACTTTAGACCAAAAACACCCAAATAAAAATTCACCGCAATTAAATTCTGCATAGAGATGTGTTTTTCCGATTTACTTCGACGAAAACTTTCCCCGGAAAAAGCGGGTTTTTTCAACAAAATCTTTAATTTTCAACTAAACTTTTAGATAAGTAGTTGTTAATCAATAATTAAATAACTTGGTAACGTAAAAGCTCTTTCTGTATATATTATAATTCCAGAAGTCTATGGAAATTGAATGAACAGTTTAGTAACAATTAAAATGTTTATTAAAAATTTACGGTCGCTATAATAACGACAATAATTATGATGCATAAGAATAACTACGATTTTTTCATAAAAAGACACTATACCTATCTAATGTACTGTACAGAATTGAAATTGGACTATTTAAGCGGCCTCAGGAATATTTTAAATTTATAAACAATTTTTTGGTTTATAAACAAATAGAATATCTCGGGAAATATTAAACTAAATTAAATCGTGAAAACGGTATTCGAAAGACAGCGGCAGGACACTTCTTTTAAAAGAGAAAACGTTTAATTATGACGAGTGGTTCCTGAGATACAACCGGTGAAAGTTTACCGAAATTTACGGCAAAGATATAAACAATAGGATCATAATTTTCAAACCGTCACCTTTTTATTTTTGTCCTCTTTCTCCACACCAATTTTCATATCTTTAAAATCCTCGTAACATATATTATTATAATAAAAACTATCGATAATACGTGTGAAAATTGCCAAAAATAGCAAAATTCCAATCAAAAATTAGGTTGGAGAAAATATAACCCTTAAAGTTCAAAATCGGTATACGTTAACAAAATGCATTTTCTCGGCTTCCCATGGAGCAATTTCCTTCATTCTTTTTTTGTTCCCTAATGACTCGAGTAGAGCCATCGAACTAGCGCATTATTAAATGTCAAACTTGCTTTTGTTTTGTTATAATAGATTAATTTATTTATAAGAACAGAAAATTACATATTTTTTCCAGTTGTAGGCTTTTTTTTAGATAAACTTACTACAAGTGTACCTTTTAAAGTTAAAAACATAAATATTCTCATTTGAAAGCTGTATAATTATTTAAACAATTTTTATTTAAACAAATTAAAATATTGTGTTATAATAAATAAATTAATTTATTATAACAAAACAAAAGCAAGTCTGACATTTAATAATGCGTTAGTTCGATGGCTCTACTCGAGTTACTTGGGAACAAAAAAAGAATGAAGGAAATTGCTTCATGAGAAGCCGAGAAAATGCATTTTTTTTTAACGTATACCGATTTTGAACTTTGAGGGTTACATTTTCTCCAACCTAATTTTTGATTGGAATTTTGCTATTTTTGGCAATTTTCACACGTATTATCGATAGTTTTTATTATAATAATATATGTTATGAGGATTTTAAAGATATGAAAATTGGTGTGGAGAAAGAGGACAAAAATAAAAAGGTGATGGTTTGAAAATTATGATCCTATTGTTTATATCTTTGCCATAAATTACGGTCAACTTTGACCGGTTGTATCTCAGGAACCACTCGTCATAATTAAACGTTTTTTCTTTTAAAAGAAGCGTCCTGCCGCTGTTTTTCGAATACCGTTTTCATAATTTAATTTAGTTTAATATTTCCCGAGATATTCTATTTGTTTATAAGCCAAAAAAATTGTTTATAATTTTAAAATATTTCCGACACCGCTTAAATAGTCCAATTTCAATTCTGTAAAGTACATTAGATAGGTATAGTGTCTTTATGAAAAAATCATAGTTATTCTTATGCATCATAATTATTGTCGTTATTATAGCGACCGTAAATTTCTAATTAACATTTCAATTGTTGCTAAACTGTTCATTCAATTTCCATCGGCTTCTGGAATTATAATATATACGGAAAGGGCTTTTACGTTACCAAGTTATTTAATTATTGATTAACAACTACTTATCTAAAAGTTTAGTTGAAAATTAAAGATTTTGTTGGAAAAACCCGCTTTTTCTGGGGAAAGTTTTCATCGAAGTAAATCAGAAAAAACACGTCTCTATGCAGAATTTAATTGCGGTGAATTTTTATTTGGGTGTTTTTGGTCTAAAGTTAAAATCTTTGGAGTTATAGAGCAAAAATTGAAAAAAAACACGATTTTCGGGCTCCATTTTGTTTATAAAAAAAGTAGCACACTATCTGCGGACTTTGCATATCTATATTATTAATATGTACAATCATAAGATTCGATTCCAGCAATAAAATTGCTGGTAAATAACTTTTCCCAAAAATGGCCTATTCTCCGATAATCAGCCCAGACTAACTGTTAGAGTATCATTGGTAACAGTTAAAAATCTTAAAAATATTGGCGAATTTATGCGACTCGGTTGCAGGTTAATGTTACCACTTTTAAATGTGGATACAAATGAAGGTCCATCGGCTATCGGTCGGACGGTCGAAGACGGCCCGTGTCTGAAAATCTTGAAAAGCGAAGGCGTAAGCGCGCTGTAGATATTAGTATTCTTGTTACCACTTTTTGGAATGGTTGTAATGGTTACTTACCTATTACAGTTTGCGTGCAATTAAACATGGATGAGTGTCGTTGACGACTTTTTGTTTGAAATTTTTGACACTATGATTATCCAACTTAAAAATAGGTTTTCTAATTTAACCCTTTCACTATCACTTCCCTTTAGAGTGATTAAAAAATTCTAATTTTTGGTATACGAAGTATTGTTGTACTATAGATTATTTTTTTACATAAAAAAAATTTAACTACCCCCACCCTTCCAGTACAGGATGTCCATCACAATGGACAAAAAAAGTTCATGGAAGTAAAAAAAACATTGAGTGTTAATGTTTTATTAGAAACTCTTATAAATCAGATTATTGTCAAAAGTAATATAAATATTAAAATTTACTTTGAATGAAATATGGAAAAACAATTCCTTTCCTTTAAAATACATAAATGAACTTTGCATGTTTGACAAAATATATGTGTCCTGCTCTTACACCCCTCATTTTTTCATCTTGAGGGATTCCTTTTTGTCATCATACTGTGGAAGATGATAATATCAAGCAAGCAAGCATTATTATTTAACCCAACCCGTGAGACTTGTTCATCCTTTATTAATTACGATCGGATGTAACAATTCATTGGAGCGAGGTGTGTTAACCCGTGTCTATGACAGGAGTCACCCCACCCCGCTCCAATGCTCCAGGTTATCCCTTTCCCCCCCATAGCACTCTGATGCGCGATGGGGGCACAACTATCAGCCAAATGCTCTTCACATTAAAATCCTGGGTAATAGGATTCTAATGTGGTGTCCTAATCGGTTTGAAAACTAGGCCAGCGTGAAGCGCTTTAAGCCTTTAACTACTAGTGATTTGTCCGCGGTACTGTTTTTGCTTGCTTGGGTCCCAGACTTAAGGTCTGGTCCCATTGTTATTATTTAATTTAATTAAATATGTCTTAATTAGTTAGTCTCACCTTTGATTTATCTCTTGAGTTTTGTATTGAGCTACGAACCGTCTGTTTTGTAGTTTTTTGTACCTTTATTCAGCTATCTGTTGTTTCGGTCTTTTGTGTTTCCATCGGTGGAAAGCGTCATACCTTAGCATCTCTCGCAGTATTGGACTTGGATGGTTCTCTAGTTCAGGGAATATTTTCCTCGCTCTTTCTTTAATGGTGTCGATTACTCTAATTTGTTGTAGTTCTCTAAATATGAACCTTTCTGCTACGTATCTAGGTACGTCTACTGCTTCCCTTAGGCTTCTGTTGTGTGCCGCCTGAATTTTCTTTTTGGTTGTCGTGCATACTTGCCCCCATGCGAGAGATGCGTAAGTTATTATCGGTATAATTAGGCTGCTTATTAGTCGTATCTTCGTTTTTGTTTTTAGTTTACTTTTTCTACCTATGAGTCCTCTTACCGATGCTCTTGCAGCGTTGACTTTGTTTATTGTTTTTTCTGCGTGTTTGTTGAAGGTAAGGCCTTTATCTAATGTGACTCCTAGGTATTTTGCTTCGTCTTTCCACTCGATTGGATTGTCTAGTAGTCTTAGCTGTTCACCTGGCTGTTCTCTTCTCTTTTTAAACATTACCGCTTGTGTTTTATCCGCATTTATGGCTATTTTCCATTTTGTACACCATTCTTCTACATCTTCTAGTGCGGATTGTAGATTCTCTACTGTTGTATCGATGTTTCTATGTTTGGCCGCTATTGCTGTATCGTCAGCATAAAGGTATGTCTGCAGTGAATATTGAATACAACAAGGGTGACAGTACTGCTCCCTGTGGTACCCCCGCTTCTGGAGTTCCGAGTTCCGACAGGACTTGTCCTATCCGAACCCTGAATCTCCTGCCGCTCAGGTACGAAGAGATCAGCTTTGTCATTGCCTCACCGTATCCATATTCACGCATTTTGTATATTAGTCCTTTATGCCAGACTCTATCGAATGCTTTGCTTACATCCAGGAATGCTGTCCCTATGTATTGCTTATCATTTAGTCCAGCTGCTATGTACTCTGTTACTCTGAGTACCTGTAGCTCGCTGGAGTGTTCTGCTCTGAAACCGAACTGAGCTTCAGGGATGATTTCTAGCCTGTTCGTTTCGGCTTGTAAGCGGCTTAGGATTATTCTTTCTGTTATCTTACTGATTGCTGGAAGTAAGCTTATCGGCCTGTAGTTTTGCGGAAATGTGCTGTCTTTGCCAGGTTTAGGTATCATTATGACATGGGCTTCTTTCCATCGATTCGGGAATTTTTTGAATCTGATGATAATATCCATGAAATCTAAGGTCTTTTATAGGCCTTATTTCAGTTTTTTTCTTTTTGGAGGGACCTGGATCCTCGAAGCTTTTTTAAGGCCTGCCTCTTGTAGGAGCACGTCTACTGCAGATTATATTTTCGGCCACTTCTTGGCGAAAAGCTAACAAATCCAGGATTTCTTTCTTGTTTACTCCCAAAAGAACAGCTTAAGTGCGATATTCAAGCTTATAACTTTTGCAAAAACATGGTCTAATATATTGTTCACAAACTGCGTTTGTCCATGCTAATGTACATACTAATTTAAACTACATATGTGGACTTTGTATTATATAAAGCATTATAAATTATTATGGAACTCCAACGTTGAAACATGTACTTACCAATAGCAAATCATAAAACTTCTAATTTTAATAGATTTACAAGAAAACGTAAAATATATGACATAACCTAAAATGCATCTAATTTTATTAAACTACACAAACCTGACCACCCAATAAGACCTGTAGTTTCTTTTTATACAGCTCCGTCATATAAACTTTCAAAAAAACTGTCAGATATTATTACAGAATACACTAAATTTTCACCTAAATTCACCGTAAAAAATACACTAGAACTAGTTAATAAAATACATTTTCAATTACCCAACAACTCCAGACTAATTTCATTTGACGTAAAAAATCTTTTTCCTAGTGTTCCTCCTACAGAAACTTTTGTTTTAGTTAAAAACCTTTTAGAACATAATAGTACAAATCCGATCATTGCATCTGAAATTTTACACCTTCTTGAAATTTGCATAAATCAAGACTATTTTGAATTCAATAATCAAATTTACACAAACAACAGTGCGCAGGACTTATTATGGGTAATCCTCTAAGCCCATTACTATCAGATATATTTATGAACCAACTTGAAACAACAATTTCTAAACACCCCTTATTTAAACAGTTCTTATATTGGTGGAGATACGTGGATGACATACTAGTCTGCTTTACAGGAACTAACAGACAACTTGACCAATTTCTATCATACATTAATTCACTTCATAGTAATATTGAGTTCACAATAGAAACAGAACAGAATAATTCCATAAACTTTCTAGATGTAACGATTACCAGACTACACAACAAACATGAGTTCTCCGTATATCATAAACCTACCCATACTGACACAACTATACACAATTCATCATCCCATCCTACACAACACAAATAAGCAGCCTACCATAGCATGATACATAGACTGACAGAAATTCCTATGACAAAAAATAACTTCGAGACAGAACTAAATATCATTAGACAAATAGCAGTAAACAATGGCTATAACGAACAAACAGTTAATAACATTTTAAACCAAAAACTCCATAAGAAAGCCTTGAAATTAGTGTATCCACCACCACAGAAAGAACCCAGTACCTTCTGCTCTCTCACATATACTGGCAAAATAACAACAAAAATAGCCAGATACATAAAAAAGAAAGGAATAACACCAGCTTTCAGAACTAACAACAACTTAAGCAAACATATTAAAAACAATAAAAGCCAAAAGAGAAAGCAACTACAGAGTGGTGTGTACAAACTAACTTGTGGTGACTGTCCGAAAACTTACATCGGTCAAACTGGCAGAACTTTTGACAAACGGATAGCAGAACACAAAAGGGCTTTCAACAATAGAAAAACAGACACTTCTACATACGCACTTCACCTTCTAGATCATAATCATTCTTTCAGTGAAGAGTTTCAAATTCTACATATTCAAAATAAAGGCCTTAAGCTATCACTTTTAGAATCAATGGAAATTAATAAATTGAAAAATACAGATATAATTCTGAATGACCAACTCGAGACAAACAGCTCCCCACTCCTCAACCTCTTCAGTTAAAGACTTAAAAAGGCAAACACATTGTAAAATATATCACTTGAGAAAGGCACTTTGCCGAAACAGCTGTAGTAATAACATAGTTGTAATAAATTTTGTGGAAGTATAGAAAAACAAACGTTTTTCAGTGTTTTATTGTGAGATAAAATGCATCTGTTTGCACAACACGCCACTCACGTTTTAAAATAACTTTATCGCATTTACTACCAACCTAAAAACTTAAAAATTGGTTGTACTTTCTTATGTACAAATGTAGATTAGGAGGTAAATAATTCTGAATTTCATATAAGGCAATACAATTCAATGTACATTTACATGGTAATGTACAAAAATAGTAAAAGTGTTAAAGGCGTATCTTTTAAGGCGTTCTTTATATCCTCCTCTTTAATTTCTGTTTTCTCATCCGATTCTAATCCTGGTGTTTCCAGTTCTTTGTGATTATCTGTTTGATAGAGGCTTTTTAGGTAAGTTGTCCATGTATTTGTATCAATATGTTTTACTTCTATCAATTCCTTCATCTCTGCTCTTTGACCTCTTATCATTTTCCACATTTCCTTTTGCATCCCATAAAAGTCGTGCTCTATCTCTTTTGAAAATGCTTCCCAATATTATGTTTTCTTCCTTCTTACTATTGAGTTTAATTCATTTCGTACTCTTTTATATTCTTCATATGTTTGTCTCGTTCTTTTGGACTTGTATTCTAGGTAGATTTTCTTTTTTTCTTGGCATTCTATTTTTATTTCTTCACAGAACCATGGATTTCTCCTTTTCTTTCGTATATGTTTATTTATCTTACGTTCTCCAAGTGCTTCCGTTGCTGCCATTTTGATATTATTATCTCTGATCCTCCTCCAACTTTCTTCTATGTCTTCATCCGGTGTACGTTTGTACATCCGGTGTATGTTTTCATTCAGTACTTTTTGCAGTCTTCTCTGGTATATATTTCGTGTTGACAAGTCTCGTAGCTGTTACCTTTATTCTTGTCTCACATTCAACAGGGTCTTCATTCCTGTTTCTTTGTAGCTCTATTCTGATTTTTTTAAGTACTAGGTTGTGATCGCTTCCAATATTAGCTGCACTTAAACATCGTATGTCTAGTACTTGAGAGTGGTGGATGTTTCTGTTTGTCAATATATAATCAATAACAATAACGGATCTGTGCCCTCTTGTATTTTGGAATGTATATTTTTGTTGATCTTTGTGTCTGAAGAACGTATTGCTTATTCGAAATTTGTTCTGAGAGCAAAAGTTAATAAGTAGTTCTCCATTTTCATTTTTATTGTCTTCATTAAATCGTTGCTTTATTCCTGGTACTAAACTCTTGCGTTCATGTCTCCTAAAATGTATATTATCTCATTGGCTGGTATTTCGTCGACTGTTTGTTGAAACTCGTTATAAAAGTGGGCTATAATCTCCTATAATATTTATTTTTTGCTTCTCTAATTTTATCTTAGTAACTACGATTCTTTCTGATATGCAAGCAAGCAAGCAATTTGATTTAACCCGACCTGTGGGAATGTCCACCCTCTCGAAAGAGTACATTCGGGTGTAACAATTCATTGGGGCGAGGTGTTTTGACCCGAGTGTAAACAGGGATCACCCCACCTCGCTCCAATGTCCCAGGCCATCCCTTTCCCCCCCATAGCACGCTGATGCGCGATGAGGGCACAACTATCGTAGCCAAATGCTCTTCACAATGGAATCCTGGGTAATAAGATTCCATGTGGTACCCTAATCGAATGCAAAAATCTTAGGCTCAGCGTGATGCGCTCTATGCCTTTATCGTCTTACTTACCTAACCGCGGTACTAAAAATTGTTTGCTTGGGCCCCAACTCATCGTGTTGAGCCCTATTGGGCTCCGCCCAATGACTTGTTGCTCGAGTTTTTATGTGTTTTTTATGGTTTTTTATATTTTTTTGGGGGCTTACGCCTTTTTATTTTTTTTATATATATTTTTTTGGGGGCCTGCGCCCTTCTATAATTTTCTAAAATTGTCTTACCTTGGAGGTGATCGTGGTGTTGGATCTCCGTATGTAACGCTATCTTCGGCACTTGTTTTGAGCTACGAACAGACTACTATCACTTTTCACTTTTGATCACTTTATTCCACTATTTGCTGTTTCGGTCTTCTATGCTTCCATCGGTGGAACTCATCATACCTTAGCATCTCTCGCATCTTTCTGATATGTATTGACATTCATATATGTTATCTGCCCATTTTTTGTGTATCATCAAGGCCACGCCTTCTTTGGCTCTCGTATTTTTTGGTACACCACTATAGATCAAGAAGTATTCCCGAAGCCACATCTGTCCTTTCCATTTCTTTTTTGTTTCCTGGATCGCGCATATCTCTATCTTATTTTCTCTCAGTTCCTTTTCTCCTGGTCTCTGTTGTTCAATGATTTTATATTCCATGTCGCAATTCTGAGTATATTTTTCCTATTCTTTGTCCTGATTCTCGCCGTTTTCGTTATCTGTGTATCCGTCCTGTTCCGAGGCATCCCTTTGTTTCTTTGAGCATTGCTTCATTTTACGATAGGTAGGTTGCTAACCTCGCCTATTAACCCTTTACTTTTATCCGGGCTTGGGACCGGCTGTGATAACTACCAAGCTACTTACTCAAGCCCTCTTAAGATCTACAAAGCTGGACAAAGCTTTTGATTGCGTAAATCACATTTTAATAAAAAAACTAAATTTCTACGGAATTCGAGGTATTTCTTTGATAGGTCTGGATCCCGCGTATGAAAAAAAAGTTGATTAATAGCAAGCTGAAAATTTGTTAATACCTTAAGGGTATCTAGTCGGATAAACTTTGGTATATGGGAACACTGGAACAGGGGCAGTTTTAATTGTGGAACAGGTTAAAAATTTGGAACGGCCATAGCACGAAAACGGCACATTTATTTTGTCCGACAGAATAGACTTAAACTCTCCGAACAGAGATTAAACTCTCATGCAAAAATCAGACTGCTATTTATCACCTGTCATAATACCTGTCATTTGGCATATTCTACATGTTCCACTCAATAAAACGCCCATTTGGTGATAAATAGCAGTCTGATTTTTGCATGAGAGTTTAATCTCTGTTCGGAGAGTTTAAGTCTATTCTGTCGGACAAAATAAATGTGCCGTTTTCGTGGTCTGACCGTTACAAATTTTTAACCTGTTCCACAATTAAAACTGCCCCTGTTCCAGTGTTCCCATATATCAAAGTTTATCCTACTAGACACCCTTAAGCTATTAACAAATTTTCAGCTCGCTATTAATCAACTTTTTTTTCATACGCGGGATCCAGACCTATGAATTGGTTCCACTCTTAATTGGATAGTAGGAAACAACTGGTTAGAGCAAATGATACTGACTCTAGTCTCAAGAACATTGTATGTGATGCTCTGTATTTTCTACGTTATTATACGAAATCCTGGGCACTTTCTGAAGCTTCTGTAAGAAAATGCGAGGCCTACGAGATAGACAAGGGCGCATCTGTAAAAATATTAGTACATTTAGACGTTGAGAGGTGACTCAAATTTTTTTGCAGAAATTGCTTGAAAATAAATCAAATAATAATATTTGAGTTATCCTCCCTCTCAAAAAGGTTCGGAACATTGTTTAAATAATCAAAATGTCAAAAAATGAAGGAAAATTCGATTTTTTTCTTCGTTTTTTGATTATAACTTTAAAAGTATTCATTTTCGGGAAAAGTTGTACTAACATAAAAGTTGCGTAATTAAATTTCCTACAATATAGAATTGGTTAAAAATTTAAAAGATAGTCACCCTAGTTGAAAAATAGCAATAATTGCGAAAAAACCATACAAAAACAAGTATTCGCATTTTACGTTTTTCAACCATTTATGCTACACTTAGGACTTTCATATTTTACCCAGAAAAACTTTATGATACATTAAAATAATACTGTAAATTTCATTAAGATCGGTTTAATAGATTTTGCAAAATAAATTTTGCAATCCAGCTTTCGCAAAATAAATTCATTTTTTCAAAATACTACTGGACTGAAAATAAAGCAGATAGCAAGTTGAAATTTTTTTTACATATAGAAGTGTACTGTACCTTACATTTGCAATTTTGCAAAATTAAAATCGATAAACTGCCACGGCGTCAGGAATTTTTTTTTAATAAACATTAATTATTAGTACTACGCGCAGGACAGCGGATAGTTTGCTCTGATTGGGCATTCCAATGACCTTTGATAATGATTCATACATTTTAATTTTTATTACATTTCGATATAATTAAATAAATTTGTTTATTGCAAAATAAAAATACATACTCTATCCTTTGAAATAACACTTTTATTAGCAAAAACTTTCTTTGTTCATATATTTTAACTTAGAGAATAAAAGTTTATTATTTTTAAACATATGCAATTGTTTAAACAATATTTCACAAACAATAATAAAATTAGTTTGATTTTTGTGGAATTAAAATATTAAAATACAACAAAATATAGAGTAAGAAAATAATATATTAGATAAAGATTGGAAGAAATTTTGTTAGAAATCATCTTCTGTGAATCGAGCACCGCTGTCCTGCGAGTAGCACCAAAAATTAATGTTTATTTAAAAAATTTCTTGACGCCGTGGTAATTAATCGATTTTAATTTTGCAAATTGCAAATGAAAGGTACAGTACACTTCTATAAGCAAAAAAATTTCAAGTTGCTATCTGCTTTATTTTCAGTCCTGTAACATTTTGAAAAAATGAATTTTTTTTGCGAATGCTGGATTGCAAAATTTATTTTGCAAAATCTCTTGAACCGATCTTAATAAAATTTACAGTGTTGTTTTACTGTATCATAAAGTTTTTCCTGGGTGAAATATGAAGGTCCTAAGTCTAGCATAAATGGTTGAAAAACGTAAAATGCGAATACTTGTTTTTGTATGGTTTTTTCGCAATTATTGATATTTTTCAACAAGGGTGACTATTTTTTAAATTTTTAACCAATTGTATATTATAGAAAATTTAATTACGCAACTTTTATGTCAGTACAACTTTTCTCGAAAATGAATACTTTTAAAGATATAATCAAAAAACGAAGAAAAAAATCGAATTTTTCCTTTATTTTTTGACATTTTGATTATTTAAACAATGTTCCGGACCTTTTTGAGAGGGAGCATAACTCAGATATTATTATTTGATTTATTTTCAAGCAATTTCTGCAAAAAAATTTGAGTCACCTCTCAACGTCCATCTCAAAACAGATGCGCCCTGGACTAAGATGTTACAGACGCATTCTAAAGAATTCATAGGCGGCTCGTGGGACTAATGTTGAGGTCCTACGTCCTACGCAGAATGGGTAAGGAATGCGAGATTATCAATACAATCAAAGAGCCCAAATTAGAATATTTTGGCTATGTTATAAAGGATTGAACAGAGATGTGACTTGTTGCAATTCATTCTTTAGGGCAAGGTATTTGGAAAGAGAGGACCAGGGTGAAGAAACAGGAACCGGAAAAAGTGGTTCAATATTCCGAATAGCAGCAAGCAAAGTTAGGATAGCCATGCTGATCGCCAAATCCGGAACGGATAGGCACCGTAAGAACAAGAAGGGTTTCTTCCCTAACAACACACAACATTCCAGGAATGTACTACCAAAGTTCTATCAATATTTGAATGTCCTGGACATTTAGGGAACATTCGGTGAACATCTGTTTAAATTATTCCTGGAATGTTACCATAAGACATTCTGTGAACATACTACCAATGTTCCTATATTTTAAGTTGCGAAATAATACATACGTGTAAGAGATACAACATTACTTATAACATACCAGACAAACTAAGTGACATTTTAGGCCTACAGTGCAATAATATGTCAAATTTAAAGAGTTTCCCAAGATTATAAACATACAAATGTAATAAAAATTATTGTTCGCGAATATTCAATTTGGAATGCGATTTTGTTAATAAAAAAAATACTTATAACTTATGCAAAACCCAAGAGAAGCATTTATATTTATTTCTTTTGCGTTCATTTTCAAATTCGCCGTGCATATATTTTTGTGCATGGCGCTTGAGAGGGCATCACGTGACTAAAAACGACCAACCAACGACCTCGCTTCGGCCATCTTGGCATCTTCATCTTGGCGACCTTGCCTTGCCGTGGATTGTTTTTAGTTGTTTGTATTATTTGTGCTTTTTAAGAATATTTTTTTAATTCGGATACTTTTATAATAGCTTTAATAGTATTATTAACATAGTGCATAAAATGGTGTCCTGTTTTTAACGCAGTTGGAGTAGCAGAAACAAATGTAGATAAAAAAATCTGCAGGAATAACGTTTCAATTATGACAGAAGCTCAAAACAAATGACTGTGAATGAAAAGCCCTATTAAAAGGTTAGTATGCAAATATGTAAACGAAAGCATGCCCTGTATTTCAGAAAATAAATTAATACTATTAATACCCTAATAATACTATTCATAAAAAATCTTTTAAGTAACGTAGATATAACAAAGTGAATAAAAGGCATAAATCAGAAGAATTATTATTTTATTTTATAAGTTAATAATTGGTCATATCCATTTATTATTTTAATAATAATTGTGAATAAGCCACAAACTTCGCTTATTCCTAACTAAAATAGTAAATAGAGATAGGTAATAACAAAAGGATTTGTAAAACTAAAATAATTCTTTTTGCGTTTTTGCTAGTGTATGCGTTTATAAATAGGATGGTAGACCACACACTATAATATGCAGTACCAACTAATGAATACACAGAATATTATAGTCGATTTGCTAAACTCAGTCTCAGTACTAATTACTGTAATTTTGGCAAAATTGGCCAAAAACAAAAAAAAATACCTACTAAAATCACTAGCCAGTTGTGTCTGAGTTTGGGGAACCGACTATACTAATAAACAATTTCTAAGCTGTTTTATAATAATTTTGTGAGTTCATTAATCATATTTTTTATTTAAAACTAAAATTTGTTAATAATGCTTAGTAATGCATATATTTTGTATTTTTAGCTTTCCAGAAGATCCTGCGAAGAAGACATGAAGTATAGATCAGATTTGTTAATAGAGGAGTATGTTCAAAACACTTTTTAGAAAAAGATATTGACAGAACTTCACTTTCATCTGTTCGTTTGAGAGACTGTGCTGTTCCAATAGCTTATGTCACACAGGTATATGCATAACCTAATTAATAATACAGTCCGTACAATATAGATACTGTTGTAATTCATTATCTACATCGGAGATCTAAGTTGACATTGTTGCCCAACTACAAAAAATTTTTGAATTCATTTTAAGTCAAATATATCACATAATTATTGCGAAGTAGATTATACAACAAAACAGATTAATATTCAATGTAAATAAATAAAAACATCAGAAATCGAAAACAAGAATTAAGGTATAATCTTATGTTACAGTTATTAAGGTACCGAGGGTATTATAGGGATATACGTTGACCGAAAGCGTTATTATTATAATACCTGTGGTGCCTTCAACGTTTAATGCCCGACTAAATTATTCTTTATATGCGAAAAATTTGAATGAATTTTGAATTGATTAGTTTTTAAATAAGTACATTTACCAGTAACAGTAGTAACGTAATTGTGGTAACCATAGTTTTACTTAGGTTGATATTTGTCAACTTGACAGTATCTAAGTCGTTATTTAAATTTAATGCCCAAGGGCGTTATATCGTACTTAACAGACTTCGAAATGTCATTATTTGTCAAATAATGTACCAGTAGGACATTAAAGTAAATAATAAAAACAATAAATATAATGAATACTAAATACTTATTTGTTTGTGAAAAATCTATTTCTTTGTGGCTTTTTTGTAATTAATTATTCTAATGGGGAAATAAGCCACAATTTACTTGAAAAAATAATTTTATTAAGGTTTCTACTTCCACATCGGATGTCGTTGTCAAAATACAAAATGTTCATTATTATTATTTTATTTATTAAATATTATTTATTATTTATTTAAATATTATTTAATATTTATTTTTTTATTATTATTATTTATGCATATTATTACCTGTAAATAATATTTCTTCTGATTGTTAATTGTAAAGGATAGAAAAATTACCTTTTATTTTATTTTCTTTTAGAATCAGCTGAGAGAAGTGGTCTACAAAAAACCAGAAAGGAAACGGAATATGTGGCTACGAAAAGCAAAAGAAAGGTTTACAAAGCAAATGTGACACATTTTTTTATAATATTTAGGAATGTCAGCAAATTACATTAAAAAATGTATGTAAAGATTTTTTGCAATAAAAATGTTTATATTTATCAAGGATGTATTATTTGGTATGGCCATATATCGTCAGTGATGTGACAGTACCTCCTATATGTTTTTTTCAAGAGATTTGTAAGATAGACTAAAAACTTGTTTCGGCCACCTCCTGTTTTCATATATTTTTTGACTTGTTTTGCAGTAAATTCAACTATCTATTTACTACAAAAAAAGTCAGAATACGTACGAAACCAGAAAGTGACCTTAAAAAATGTTTTTCGTCTCCTGCAAACCTCATGAAAAAACATATAGGAGGTATTGTCACATTACTGATGATATATTTCAGTGAATGTCTAAAAAATATACTGTGAATGTTCAAAGAACGTTCGTAGACATTCATGGAATGTTCTAACAAGACATTCAGTCTAAAAATATACTGTGAATGTCCAAAGAACATTCATGGAATGTTCCAACAAGACATTCAGTCTAAAAAATAGACTGTGAATGTCCAAAGAACATTCGTAGACATTCATGGAATGTTCCAACAGAACATTCTAAGAATATTTAAAATGCTGACACAGCACTTTCCTGGTACTTTCCAGGGACATTCGTGTGCATTTGGGGACATTCCAGGAATGTTTTCAATGTCCTGTGTGTACATTCTAGGAACATTCATGGAATGTTTTGTGTTATTAGGGTTGATTCATCTTGCGATTCATTTGCATTTTATATATCTTCTATCTTTTTATTATATTTTTAACACCTTCAACATTTGCACTATTGCCTTGTTTCCTGCCATTAGCTTAGGTAGGTACATCTTTTTGGATCATATCGTCTTTTTTGTGTAGACTCTCATATTTCATTTTACCACATCACTAATATTTATATCAAATTAATAATTAATACATAATTATAACAAATTGAGCAGTAATATTGTATCACCTATAACGCTGGGCGCGCAAGAGTGGTGGATACGTGCCTTAAGATATAACTCACAATAGATATAGACATTTATTTATCTAGAAGAGCGGGCTGACACAGAAGAAAGGCAAGGACAATAATAATAAATTTTTACACCCTGAATTCTCTAAATTGTAAATATTTCTCTCGGAAATCACCTGAAAGGAACCGGCTTTTGTAGAGCCCAAAATACTTCACAAAGTGTTTATTTCTGGTGATTTCACACATAATTGTGAAAGTTAAGCCGAATTCTGAAACACGAAGTTTTCTTCAAGTTAAATGGCCATATAGATTCTTCTTTACGATACTACCTAGGCCCTATTAAAATTGACCTTTCAGATCGCGACAACTTTATGACATGACGAACAGCAAGTTCTATCAATGCATATTGTTTTGATTTCGACTAGAATTTTTGATTTTCTAAGAATCTGTTTAAAGAAAATTTGAATATAAATTTTAAAAATTTTCTGAGAAATGGAATATAATTTGGCACAACCGAATCAATAATACCCTTTGGGTCAAAATTAACCAGCCACCTTAAAAATGGAACATATTTGATGTCTTATATCTCCTAAACCTGTTGTCCAATTTAAGTAATTTTTTTAATATGTTATAGCCTTATTCCTTGAAAACATCGTTATAGTAATACTGTTGCTAAACAGGTAAACTTTCATTGTATACCGGGTGTTCGAATCAACCTGTGTTTTTTTCTTAAAGTTTGCATCACCCTGTGGATTATTCTAGCATTTGGGGAATACTGAAATGAAAACGTAACTATAGCATCATGCTTTTCAACATTTTGTTGTTTGATTAATTCGCTCATGTTGGATAATAAAAAAGTTAGATGCTTTAACAACTAGACATGTTTTTTATCAATACAGGGTGTTTTTAAAAAATTTTGGCAAAGTTTAGGGGGTAATTCTGCATGAAAAAATAATGACAGTTTGCTTGATAAACTTATGTCCGCAAATGCTTCGTTTCCGAGATAGGGGGTATTGAAATTTTTCTGACAAACTGACGATTTATTTATTACTTTAAAACCGGTTGTTGAGACATGCACATGAAATTTGGAGGGTTTTAATACGTAGTTATTGCACATTTTTTTGGCATACAATTAAGCATTTAATATTGACCATTGGCCCGCCTACAGGTAATATTATGGCTCATATTACCCGTATGCGCGCCAATGGTGAATATTAAATTCTTAGTTGTATGTCAAAAAATATGAAGCAACTACGTCATAAAACCCACAAAATTGCATTTGCATATCTCAACCGGTTTTAAAGCAATAAATAAATCGTCAGTTTGTCAGAAAAATGTCAACACCCCCTATCTCGGAAACGAAGCATTTGCGGACATAAGTTTATAAAACAATCTGTCATTATTTTTTCATGCAGAATTACCCCTTAAACTTTGCCAAATTTTTTTAAAAACACCCTGTATTGATAAAAAACATGTCTAGTTGTTAAAACACCTAACTTTCTTATTATCCAACATAAGCGAATCAATCAAACAATAAAATGTTGAGAAAGCATGAGGCTATACAGGGTGTAACAAAAATACAGGTCATAAATTAAATCACATATTCTGGGAGCAAAAATAGTTCGAATGAACCTAACTTACCTTAGTACAAATATGCACATAAAAAAAGTTATAGCCCTTTGAAGTTACAAAATGGAAATCGATTTTTTCGAATATATCGAAAACTATTAGAGATTTTTTATTGAAAATAAATACGTGGCATTCTTACGGCAGGAGCATCTTAAAGAAAAATTATAGTGAAATTTGTGCTCCCCATAAAAATTTTATGGGGGTTTTGTTCCCTTAAACCCCCCCAAACTTTTCTGTACGTTCAAATTAAATTATTATTGTGTTACCATTAGTTAAATTCAATATTTTTAAAACTTTTTTGGCTCTTAATATTTTTTCGATAAGGCAGTTTTTATCGAGTTGCGGCTTCTTTTTTATTATGTTTACATAAAAATTTTATGGGGGTTTTGTTCCTTTAAACCCCCCAAATGTTTGTGTACGCTCCAATTAAACTATTACTGCGATACCATTAGTTAAACAAAATGTTTTTAAAACTTTTTTGCCTCTTTGTATTTTTTCAAGAAGGCAACTTTTATCGAGATATGGCTTCTTTTTTAATACGGTTCAAAATATACCTAAAAATGTAAATCATACATAAATTTTCATATTTTTACCAAGTCTCCATAATCGTACTTAACCATATACAAATATGTGGTGGATTTGACAAATATTTAAAATATCTCGATAAAAACTGAATTTTCGAAAAAGTACTAAGAGCCAAAAAAGTTTTAAAAATATTGTGTTTAAGTAATGGTACTACAATAACAATTTATTTGGAACGTACACAAAAGTTTGGGGGGGGGGGGGGGGGTTTAAAGGAACTAAACCCCCATAAAATTTTTATAGGGTGTCCAAATTTCACTATAATTTTTTCTTAAGATGATACTGTCATAAAAATGCCATATGTCCATTTTCAATAAAAAATCTTTAATAGTTTTCGATATATTGGAAAAAATCGATTTTCATTTTGTAACTTCAAAGGGTTGTAACTTTTTTTATATGCACATTTGTACTAAGGTAAGTTATGTTCAATCAAACTATTTTTGGTCCCAGAATATGTGATTAAATTTATGACCTGTATTTTCGTTACACCCTGTAGTTAGGTTTTAATTTCAGTATTCTACAAATGCTAAAATATTCGACAGGGTGATGCAAACTTTAAGAAAAAAACACAGTGTGATTCGTACACCCGGTCCCGGTATACAATTAAAATTTACCTGTTTAGCAACAATATTATTATAAAGATATTGTCAAGGAATAAGGCTACAACAGGTTTAGGAGATATAAGACATCAAAAATGACCCATTTTTAAGGTGGCCGGTTAATTTTGGCCCAGAGTGTATGTACGAGTACCTATATGAAATGAATCAAAACTTTTAGGTAAATATACACATATGTCGTAATAATTTTTTCTAGTCTGAGTGCTGATTCGTTACAGAATGCAGGTGAATGTAATAGCTCTTGTTGCTTTATTGGCTACGGCGCGGAAAACTCTGTAGTTTCTCCATCTATATTTATTATCTGCATTTCCTCTATATGCTGCCATTCTAGGGCATTCTGAAAGTGAAGCGCCAATAGTAGCAACAATACGGTCCTTGTATCGTGTGTAGTGTGGAAGCTCTATCGCGACTTCTTATACCTTCTATCTTTCCCTGATTGGTAAGTTTGTCACGGCGCCGGCGGGTGTAATTTCCTCACCAAAATAATCTTTTGCCTGCGTTTAGAAGGGTATGTCATAATCCCACAGGTATTTTCCTCACCAAGATCAAAATGGTTATTTCAGTTATTTCAGGTAGATTTTACTAAAAGGCATTCATTTGAATTATTTATCTATACTATTAAATTAGAGTAGTTACCTATAATAATTAATTAATTATAGTATTTTATTTTTACTCACAATTGGAATTTTGACAAAAATGGCATGTTTATAGAAAGTGACCGTGGTAAACCTTTCGCGGTATTGGTATTTGAAAATTTTATTTTTTATAAAGTGAAAGTTTTAAAAAGAAAGTGTTCTGGAGGATAAAACAACTTGTAGTGCGAATTTCTTTACTATTTGTGCAATTTTTACAATATCTAGAAGTAGCCTACAACATAATCATGAACCAGATTGTCAGAATTTAGATCGAAAAATTATTTCTAACTATTGTAAACGTAAAGTCGAAGAGAGTATTATTAAAAAACCAGCAAAAATTATATGCCAAGCGCTTGCAGCTAATTTGTCTGAAACAATTTCTACGATTGTTGTCAGTTATACATATAAGAAAAAATATATAATTATCGAAGAAAAATTATGCCTGGTCGACTTCCTTCCAATATTGATAAGGTTCAAGAATATTTGAAGAGGTGTGCTCAAAAAACAACCAAGAGGGAAAATTTTCTCTTTATAAACTGTGTCAAAAGTAGGGTAGTATTTAGTTGTGAAACAAATATAAGACTTAAGCCACATTGCATTTTATTATATGGATGGCACATTTTCTTACTGTACCACATATTATTTGCAATTATTCACTATTCATGGGCTAATTAATGGGCATTATATTTCTTTATTATACTGTTTACTGCCAAATAAAAAAACAAATGTACAACAATATTTTTTATTTATTAAAATCAGAAATTTTTAGCTCTCAAAATTGAGTTTAATGCTAGTAAAATTTTTGAAGATTTTGAAAAGGCTATCCATAATGCAATCGTTGAAATGTGTTCGAGCACCGAAATACATGGTTGTAAATTTCACCTACCCCAAGCTTGGTATATAAATGTCTTGGTCTCTTGATTTAATATCAGAATATAAAAATGATTCCGTAGGAGGCAAGTGGCTCAAACATACTTTTGGCCTTACATATAAAACCAGAAGACGTATCAGATTGTTTTGTGTTTGATTTAATGTCATGCAAACCAGAAAATGAAATTTAAGATAGAGTTGATTATTTAGTTGAAACTTATACAGAGTTGGGATAAAGTATGGAACCAAACAAATATCTTTGAAACGTAAAGATCAATATTTATGAAACTTACTAGTGGGATATTTCATAGTGGGAAAAGAATACATTGAAAACCTACCATTGGAATAAGGACATATTGTTGGTGTGAAACAATGCAAATATCTGTATGCTATATTTAACAAACTAGGAAATAGTGAAGATGAAATACAACACAGGATCAATAAAGGGAGAAGTATCACTAGATCCCTCAATTCAATTTTATGGGACAAACATCTTCTTCTTTAAGTGCCATCTCCGCGACGGAGGTCGGCAATCATCATAGCTATTCATATTTTGGTTGCGCAGCCACGATATTCTACGTCTCCCTATGCTTCTCTTTCCTTGAATCTTTCCCTGCATAATCAACTGGAGCAAGTTGTATCTATCTCTCTCCACGTGTAAGTTGTCCGAGATATTCCAGTTTTCTTGTTTTGATGGTATTTAAGATTTCCATTTCTTTATTCATCTTTCTCAGAACCTCTTTGTTTGTGACGTGTTCTGTCCACGATATTTTCAGAACTCTTCTGTATACCCACAGCTCAAATGATTCCAGTTTCTTCATTGACGTAGTATTCAAGGTGCGGGACAAAGATATCAGGAAGGAAACAAAGAGAAGAATATATGAAAGTCGTCTACGTTCTCACTCGCCATTGTACTCTATCATAACACATGTCTTCGTTCAAGCCTCTATCTCTAATTTTCCAATGAATTGTGAACGGCCGTAGCTCAACGGCATGATCACTGGCCTCATACGCCAGAGCACGCGGGTTTGAACCCTGCCAACGACAATCAATTTTTCATTTCTAAAAATGATTCGAGCCGTTTCACCGTGCCTCGGAGAGCACGTTAAGCCGTCGGTCCCCCTGGGCTAGTGTACATCGACACTAGTTACTTGAAACAGGGTTAAAGATGTAAATGGCGCCGGAACAATCCGAAAGGATCTCTGCGGCAAAAATGCTTATTATTATTATTCCAATGAATTCCCTTTATCCAGCTTTTCCTAGGTGTTCCTCTTTTCCGCCGTCCTTTTGGTGCCCACCGTAGTACATACTTGCTTGGGTAATCTTTCGTCTTCCATTCGTTGTACGTGGCCCAACCATCTTAGTTGCTTTGTTTTGATATCGTCAATTACAGTAAGCTTTAAATCCATTATCTCCAATAGTCTTGTATTTCTGAGTTTATCTGTTCTTGATATACCAGCGGCTCTTCAAAAGTGCATTTCAGGTTGTTCTGAGCATACTTGTGGATTTTTCATTAAGTGGCCAAACTTCGCTGCTATATGTTATAATGCTCTTAACAATGCTGTTATAGATGTTATATTTATCTTTTTGGAAATGCATACTTTAAACTTAGATAATTGTCTGACAGCCGAATCGTTGTTTCTATTATACATAGATTAAGATAATGTAAGTTAATATTATAATATAAACATAATTATTTTCATTTTCATTTTTTGCTTCACAAATACCAATAATTTATAATCTGCTGACATTCGAGCAAAATTTTTTGCATTTCATATGCTCAATTCTAAATATTTAGCACAACAAAAAACAACATTTTATCACACTTTTTAGATAAATCAAATTTCAAGAAAAATTTCTATCACTTTTGTGGTGGTTTGGGTTGTTTTAAATAAGAAAAAAATTTAATTGAATTTGTCTTTTTAGACCAGTGCTTTCCAAAACCTGTATAAAAGTGCACCGAATTCAGTTTTATAAAAAGGAGGCGGGTCAATTATACAGTGAGGACGTTTGAGGTGGAATAAATTCATTATCTCGAGAATAGGCGAATTTGGAGAAAAATATTGAGATAGGTCGATTTTTATTTTTAAATTATGGCTTTTGGCGTATAGATCATACTAGTCACGTCATCCATCTGGGCATGATGACGTAATCGATGATTTTTTTAAATGAGAGTAGGGGTTGTGTGATAGCTCGTTTGAAAGGTTATGTAATTCTCTTTTCAGTAATATAAACGTTAACATAATTATTTATGCAGCAGGGTGTCCAAAAAACTAATTTTAAATTAAATTAATTAAGACAAAAAGAATAACTGGAAAACAGTGCTCTCAGAAAACAGAAAGAAATGTTTATTTGACAAATAAATATTATTTTCGCTTTAATTCAATATAGTCTAAGAGCTAGTGAACCCTCCGACTAACGGTCGTCCTGTAAGGCTAGAAATTTGTCTAGTGATAATTCATAGCACACCAAGGCTAAAAGCATGACCCGGCAGGCATCAGCCTTGCACGTGTATCTACCAGGTGAATCGAAAAGTGCAAATTTAGGGGGTTAAATAAACTTTCTTCTGTAAAGTTTAAATTTAAGTATGTGTTTGAGTAAGTCAATTCACAGGCGATTCTGAAGAGCATAAGACCTTGCCAGGCGAGGGGAAAGATTATGGGTTTTTCCTAAAATTATTTTTTTTTTGCATCGAACAAAGTTTTTTTTAGGTTTTTTGAATCATTCCAAACAGAAAAGGTTTTTGGTGATTTTTCTCTTAAGTTAATAGTTTTTGTTATATAAGCGATTAAAAATTTTGAAAATTGCGAAATCGGCCATTTTGAACCCTAAATCGGAAAAATTTCAATGTTGCCAAGGTAGGTAGATATTCTTTAAACATTGATTAATTAAATCCCGTAGAGTTTTTTGCAATACAATATCGAAAACCCCTTTGTTTTTTAATTGCTAATCAAGCGGGAGCGACACTGTAGTATAAGTGAGGACGTTTGAGTTTGCATAAATTCATTATCTCGAGAAAGGGCAAATTTAAAGAGAAATCCCCAGACAGGTCGATTTTTATTCTTAAATTAGGACTTTTTGGCATATATAATACTAGTGACGTCATCAATTAGCAATTAAAAAACAAAGGGGTTTTCGATATTGTATTGCAAAAAACTCTTCGGTATTTCATCAATCAATGTTTAAAGAATATCTACCTACCTTGGCAACATTAAAATCTTTAGTTAAATGTCTGATTTAGGGTTAAAAATGGCCGATTTCGCAATTTTCAAAATTTTTAATCGCTTATATAACAAAAACTATAAACCTAAGAGAAAAGTCACTAAAGACCTTTTCTGTTTGGAATGATTCATTCCAAAACTTTGGAGGAAAACTTTGTAGGAAAACCTAAAAAACTTTCTTCGATGCAAAAAGATAATTTTAGGAAAAACCCCTAATCTTTCCCCTCGCCTGGCAAGGTCTTATGCTCTTCAGAATCGCCTGTCATTGTACACATTTCTTCTAAATGACTTACTCAAACACATACTTAAATTTAAACTTTACAGGAGAAAGTTTATTTTACCCCCTAAATTTGCAATTTTCGATTCACCTGGTAGATACACGTGCACGGCTGATGCCTGCCAGTTCATGGTTTTTAGCCTTGGTGTGCTATGAATTATCACTAGACAAATTTTTAGCCTTACAGGACGACCGTTAGTCGGAGGGTTCACTAGCTCTTAGACTAATATTAAAGCGGTCACCCACCTGTCTCTTAGCAGTTTGAACATTGAATTTAAGCGAAAAGTAATATTTATTTGTGAAATAAACATTTTTGCCTGTTTTCTGACAGCAGTAAAATGTATTTTGGATTAAATAAATTGCTTATATTCTTCTTAGTGTCAATTAATTTAATAAAAAAAAATTTTTTGGCCACCCTGTATAAATAATTAGGTTATTGTTTATATTACTAAATAGAGAATTGAATAGCCTTTCAAATGAGCTACTAAACAACACTGCTCTCATTTAAAAAAATCGTCGATTACGTCATCACGCCCAGATGGATATTGTCACTAGTATGATATATATGCCAAAAAGTCATAATTTAAAAATAAAAATCGACCTGTCTCAGGATTTTTCTCCAAATTCGCCGATTCTCGAGATAAAGAGTTTATTCCAACTCAAACGTCCTCACTGTATGAAGCTAGTCTAACGTTGGCTTCCCACGATCAGCAATATCGTGGACGGACGACGCACCGTGGGAAGTGTCTTGTCCATGGTAGCACAGACACGTCTGTGCTGGTGCGTGTTCGTGTTTTAACAGACGGCAAGTCAGAAAATTGTTCATTCGCTGACACGAGTAGTTGACAGTAGTTGTCTGTGTTGTTGCTAAAGTTTGTTGCAATTGTTTTTAGGAGTTTTTTTTTTACATTGAATGGACGAACTAACTCTACGGAATTCTACAGCCCCAGAGCATAAGAACAGGAACGATATATACGATGCATTATGCATACCGTATAAAGAATCAATTAAAAGATAGTACTGTTTAGATTAAAGAAGCGAGTTAAATGGTTCAAAGACTCAAAAATTAAAACATTACACTGACCGACCTACGCAGATTGCCACAGACCATTGGATGAGCTCTGTCTGCGGTACGTTGCCGTCCGTGGTCGTCGGCTGTGCGTGATGATCCGTAGAATCGCAGACCGTGGGAAGGAGGTATAAGAAACTGAAGATTTTAGCTTCATATAAAATGTTCAAAAATTTTCTATAAAGCTGGCTTTTGAGCTTTATAAAAGAGGGCGGGTATATTGAATTTCATTAGTCAAAGAACTGCTGCTTAGCTAAGTAGCTAGTTTCTGAGCTAAAAAGCCGACTCTAAGAAAATATGACATAAATACTCATGTGATTAAAGTAGTGTAATATTTCAAACAGAAAACGATCTTTTCAGGTGTTTCACTGAAAAGATTTAAAATGTATCGAGACATTCTCTAAGAAATTCTTTATAATATATTATACTGTATTTCTTTCTTCTACATAACAATTTACACAATCCATTACATTTTTTTTTGAAATGTTCAATATACCACAGAAAATCTTTGATTTATCTTCCTTCTAGGGATCCGACCTGATAACCATTCTCGGAACTTTACGGATTTGCTTTAATTGTATACTGGGGTAATTTATTAAGCTTTCGCCCCAAAGGCGTCCCAATAACCTCTGGGGATTAGAATTTTTCAGGTACAATAAGAGACTTTATTACAATAGAAGTAATATTTAGGGACTGAAATTGGAGTTTGGGATAAATTCGCAAGAAATCGAATCATGCAGTTTTATTTGAATATTTCTGTCACAAAACACACCTGCGGCTTATCGATAATATGTACATAATACTCTTCATCTTGTAGTGCTATCCATTTCGGATGTTGACGACAATCATGGCAATCTGTAATTTGAAGACTGCTGCTCTGAAAAGGTTTGTGGTTGTTGTGTTGAACGTGAACTACGTACAATGGATTATACGTAGATTTTCTAGCCAGGAAATCTTTCGTCTTCCGGTTCTTCGTTTGCCTCCTATTCTTCCTGTAAGATTAGTTACAACAGGACGCTTGTTTCATCGAATGAATCGAAGCAGACAATGGCATAAGACAGGATTTATGCACTTACTATCCACTGATCATGGATGAAATAATAAAAAATGTAAGACCAAAAAAAGAATAACAAATGGAAGAAAAACAACTTAAAATAATCTGCTATGCAGACGACACAGTACTAACTTCTTAAAGTGAAGATGATTTACAACGTATGCTTTAACAATTTATAAATATGCTAAATGTGCAGTCACTCGAGCGTTATGGGGGCCTACTGGGTCGTGAAGAGTAGGTCCTAAAACCAAAAAAAGTTAAGTAAAGTTTTCCATTTAAGTGGGGACTTACCATTTTTTAATTTAATTTTCCATTTCCAACAATCGTTTTTTCCGATTATAGCGCCATCTATCCATAATTCGAAAAAATGTCTCTAATAAAAGTTACTTATTTTTACGTAAGGAATCCAAATCTGCAATAAAAATGGGGGCTCCTATTTAAGATTTTAAAGTAACCCCCCACCCTACCTCCGTGGGGGGGGGGGGGGGTCGTGTTTGGTGCCATTCGATAGATTTTTTCAAAATATTGAATGGGTGTATTTTTCAGTTTTTCGATCTGATGTTCATTTCGCAAAATATCGCAGGGTTTGTATTTAAAATTATAAATTTACCCCCCACTCCTGTCCGTGGGGAGTCGTGTTTGGTATCATTCGATAGATTTTTGAAAAATATAGAGCACGTATTTTTAAGTTTTTTGATCTGTCGTTCATTTTGCGAAATATTCGCTTTTTTCTTGCGAAACTTTGCAGCACCCATTTCCTTACGCCCCGCTCAAATCGTCAGATTTTTGAAATATACACTGTTTTGCATGTACAGTATTCTCATGATCATCTTTCAGTGCGTCACAGTTTTTCGATTTCTTTCTAACGCATTAAATTGTATGTGACAGAAAAAAAGGCACATCGGTGATTACATTTCGTCGGTGACATTTTTATCATAGATCACTTAACTCTCTTTAGATGTTTCACGCAGGTATCTCAAGGTCATACTAAACTAAATGTCATTTTTAGTAATGATACGTTTTTTGAGATGTCGCCATGCACCTGGAGTGAAGATTTCTTCTATATCATTGAGTCTGAGTGTCATTATAATTTGTCAATTGTCATCATTGTCAGTATGCCTTTCTTTATCTTTTATCTTTATGTCAGTAAAAATGTTTATCTGATTGTTAGCAATAATAAAAAATCCTGATTTAGATAAAATGGATTCAAATACAGTTTTTGAAACAAAACGAATGTGATTTGAAGATCCCTAGGAAGATCAAATTCCTAGCTTACATTTGCATGGTGAGTTCAACAAGTATTTGTTATTAGAGGACAAGTAACACTAATACAGTTAGTGGTGTAGGGAAGCAAACGAATGTAACACCAAGTAAGTAACCCCTACAGAAAATATATAATTAATACAAATTATTTTACGTGAAATGAATATGGTTATTATCAAATCAATTATATTAATTTTTTGTTTTAGTTGAAAGTCCTTCAACAAGTAGAGATGCACACATGTTTCAATCATTTGAGATACCCTTTTGTACAAGTATTTGGAAGATAACTATTAATAATTTCATTTGTAAAGATACGATTTGTAAAAAAGTATATACAAAGTGGTTTTGCTGGTATTAAATAAATAAATAAAAATACGTTGTCATGTCTTATTTTTTCCCAAATGGTATTTTGTATATTTGAAATTAAAAATAATTTGCATATTTTAAAACCAAATTAGTTTTTTTTTTCAACTATACAAATATTTTAACCTAACATTTTCTTCCCACCAAAATTACATTTTGAAATTCCCGCTTGCATTAGTTCCGATACAAGCGGCATGGAGCCCTGTTTTTCATATTTAACCAAAGCGTTATCGTGAAACATCTAGAGGAGGTAGGTGATCTGTGATTTTTATAACATTTCTTCTAGTTATTCTAGTTGTCGATAGATGGCGCCATAATAAAAAAATATTTTTTTTTAATTAGATAATAATATTACAAATATAATCTGTATAATTTATAAGACTATACAAATCAAAGAAAATACCATTTTATAAATGCAAGAAACACATTTGATTTGTTTTTATTCCAAATTGAAAATAAAATGTGACAACTGTCAGATTTAATTAAAATGTCATGTTAGAATAAATGTCATAAATGTGTATTATCACGGACTTACCCTTTTTCCTATCATTTTTACGCACTGAAAAATGATCGTGAAAAGGACAATACTTAACTTACCTTATCTTAATCTGACAATTTCGAGTTTTTCTAAGGATAGAATTTTTTTTTGGCCACCCCTTAACGAACTCCCCTGTATTAATAGCCAATATATAGTAGAGGTACATTTACAGGGTACAAGGTTTCTCCCCATTAAATAATCTGACGCGCTCGAGTAACTGCAAAAATCCTCGCTTGGGCTCCCCTACCACAAGTAAATGTGAAATATTATTTTCTCCAAAAAAACAAAATACATATTACCTACAGGGTTACAACAGCTATATATAAATATATAGCTGTTATATATAAGATATAAATTGCAGATGTGGGAGTGATAATAGAAAAAGTGATGGAGTTTAAATATCTGGGCATCACAATGTCTAGCTACGGAAAGCTGTGGAAACAAGAGTGGAATAACAAGTGGCAAGAGCAAACAGAGCCGTAGGATGTTTGAGTAAAACAATACGGAGGATAAAAATATCGGGAAAGAAATGAAAAGCATAATCTACAAAACCGTCATCTTCTTCTTCTTGTGGTGCTTTCTCCTTTAGTGGATATATTATACAGTACAATTTTCAAAGGAGGAAGACCTAACTCTTCGGTCCAAACCTAACTTTCGGGTATTAGAGTGTAGAGTACCCCAGGGGGTATTTGACCGCTGCGCGCAATCACAATATACCGTGATTTTTAGCAGCTCCCTATCTGTACCACTGTACCTATCTTCCTCAGAACATCTTCGTTGGTGGTGTGGGTGTCCAAGATATTTTCAAGATTCTTCTATAAAGCCAGAGTTCAAAGGCTTCTAACTTGTTCATCAGTATTCCATACAAAAGTATTGACCACACATAGCAATGCAGAAAACGACATCTAAGGCTGATATTAATGCTACTGTTACAATACCGGGTGTCCACTTATATTTTCCCCCATTTTAACTGCCTATAATTTCTAAACGGCTTAAGATAGAAATATGCGGTTTTCGATCAAATGTTTTATTTTAGTAAAAGTTTTGTCTGAATAGATTGAATTTTTTATATCGCTTTCAAATACGAAAAGGAAAATGGCGGATTTTTGAAAAAAACGTTGTTGACTTTTTTTTAATGGAACACCCAGTATATTTTTTTGTAAATTGAAAGAAAGGTCATTCACCTATCCAGCAATGTAAAGTTTTTCAAAATCGGTTGTCAAATCATTGAGTAATTAATTTTTAAAATGAGCGGTGCAACGTGGATATCACATACAGTACAACCTGTCATATCCGGACCTGTCATATCCGGACCTCCCGATATCCGGACGGTTCTGCGCCGTCCAGATCTACCGAAATCTACCGAGAAAGACAGTCCTGCTGTTGGACAACGCATTAAAAGAAGAACTAAAAGATGGCGAAATAATGTATTATAGAATCTATAAAACGTGTCTATCGACGAAAGTTATTGACGGCGTTGATTACTGGAATGTATGAAGGAGAAAACGTTTCAGAGACTATAAAAGAAGTAGTGGCCTTGATATCCGGATTTTTTCATATCCGGATCGGTCTGTCGCCATATTGATCCGGATATGGCAGGTTTTACTGGACCTAAATAACATTATAAGCAAAATGATATTATGTGATCTCCACATTGCATCTTTCATTTTAAAAATTATTTGCTCAGTCATTTGACAACCGATTTTAAAAAATTTAATAACGCTGGATAGGTAAATGACCGTTTTTTCAAGCTACAAAAAAATATACTGGGTGTTTCAATAAAAAAAGTCAACAACGTTTTTTTTCCAAAAATCTGCCATTTTTTATTTAAAAGCGACATAAAAAACGGTCATTTCCCTATCCAACGATATAATTTGTTTCAAAATCGGTGGTCAAATGACTGAGCAATTAATTTTTAAAATGAGAGATGCAATGTGGAAATCACATAATATTATGTTATTTAGGTATGTGATATCCACGTTGCACCTCTCATTTTAAACATTAATTGCTCAGTGATTTGACAACCGATTTTGAAAAACTTTATATCGCTGGATAGGTGAATGACCTTTCTTTCAATTTACAAAAAAATATACTGGGTGTTCCATTAAAAAAAGTCAACAACGTTTTTTTCAAAAATCCGCAATTTTTCTTTTCGTACTTGAAAGCGATATAAAAAATTCAGTCAATTCAGACAAAACTTTTACTAAAATAAAACATTTTAGCGGAAACCGCAAGTTATAGGCAGTTAAAATGCGGGAAAATATAAGTGGACACCCGGTATAAGCTTTTTATTTTGATATACCCTTGTCGGGCTACCTCTATTCTCGCTCTTACTTCTTGTTTATAATCAAGTTGATTGTTGAACTAACAACCAAGATATTTGTATTGCTTTACGTATTCAAACTGTTGGTCGTTCACATACATTGGAAGAGGTAAATTTTTGTTCCTTGATATTTGCATAACTTTGGTTTTCGCAGTATTGATCTTCATCCCCATTTTTACACAACTCTCATTAACCCTATTTAGCAGTATCTGAAGACTATGGTCCGAATCAGTCATTAATACCGTGTCATCTGCATAGCGGATGTTATTTACTCTTTGCCCGTTTATCCCGATTCCTTCTGAAGAGTGCGATAAATCTTCGCAAATATTACCTCAGAGTAGACGTTAACCAGTATCGGTGATAGCACACAACCCTGTCTGACACCTCGTTGTATTTCAATTGGCCTTGACGTGTTACCATTGGTCTTTGTGATTGCTTTCTGATTCCAATAAATAGCTTCTATAATTTTAAAATCTGTTTTGTCGACTCCGATGTCGTTTAATCTCTCTATCAAGGTCCTGTGCTGCACCCGGTCGAACGCTTTTTCAAAATCTATAAAACAGACAACAAGGTCTGCTTGTTGATCTTTGCACCTTTGTGCCAGAGTTTGAAGACAGAATATTGCTTCTCGTGTCCCCATATCTTTCTTGAAGCCAAATTGTTCTTGACCGGTGACCTCGTCACATCTTCTATAATATATTCTGTCTGTGTGATTCGTAAGAAAAGCTTCAGAATGTTATTTAGTAGACTTATAAGGCGGAAGTCCTGGCATAATTTGGCGTTCTTCTTTTTGGGCAGTGGTATGAAGGCGGATTCAAGCCAAAACCGTCATCAAATAAAAACACGACACAGAGAACCAAAATAATATTAGGAATAGCAGAGCTAAAAGCTCTTCGAAAAATTGATGGTAAGACACTATGGGACAGAGCTAGAAGTACAGATATACAACTTATTCTTCTTCTTCTTAGCTTTCTATCGTCCATGTTTGGACAGAGGCCTCTCCCAACTCCTTCCATCGGTCTTTATCCTGAGCAACATATATCCAATTTGTTCCGGCTATTCTTTTAATATCATCAATCCATCTCGGGTTGATGATATACAACGGAGATTTATGTTTCCAATGAGGATTATCAAACATCAAAAACAAATATAGTTTTCAAAATTGTTGAATGACATCTTTGTGAGTAGGTACCTAGAATGGTATTTATTTAAAGCTGTTATGAAAGTCACAATTTATAACATGTCATCAACGTAGCATGCAAGGTTATTTTATATTTAAAAATTTTAAACAATAATTATTGTTTTGCCTTCGTTCCATTAAAAACTGGGAAATTATTAGACTTTTTTAACTACGTGACCGCCGAACGGAACCGTCATTAATTTATTTATCGATTAAATATGCCCCTTTGATAAATTGCCCTGTAATCTCCTAATTATTAAAATTCCCTTGAAAGCGGATCGTACCTGCAGCTAAAAATTATAAATTTTTCACTATACAGAGTGGAATTTTTTATATATAATTTATAATCTCTAATCTAATTTGCAAAAAAATTTGTACTCATAACTCATAATGGACATTCTAAAATATACAAATATACAGGGTGCGAAAGTAATCTCCTTCAACGTATTTTCTTTACCATAAAACTTACAGTTAATAAATTTTTTGAGTAAATGACCTAAACTTGTTCATATATAAAATAATAAATTCGTCAATTCAAAACTGCAGATCTTTTCAATTCCTGTTTATTGCGTCATTAATAACGACTAAAATACCGTGGCTGACCAGATGACCCAACAACGATAAAACTGATAATATGTTCTGAACCACTGAGAGTAGTTGTGTTGTTATTGAAATATGCTTTCTTTTAAACCTTGTTTCAGAAGAACAATGACACAAGCTTCAGTTGTATCACGCAAGACTTAAGCTGACCACTCACTTACGGATATCGAAGAGGCCGAGCGACTGACAGGAGGTTAATTGAAGCCAAAATCACCACATACACGCAGTTTTCGTAAAGGCGTTGGCACGCTCGATCACAAAACTGCATGTGTGTGGCGTCTCAACTGCAGTTCATTAACTTAACTATCAAATAACGGCCTTCAGTCCTGGCCTGCATGCCATGGCCTCTTCGATATCCGTAAGTGAGTGGCCAGCATTAGTGAGTGGACCACCTTGGACTGGAATTTTTGTACCACAACGACGTAAGAGTGTTTTATGTCATTGCTCGACTAATTTTCTCTATCATCTAATTTGTTTACTGTACTTTACACCGTTGTTTAACTATTAATTTTTGTTCCTTATCCAGCATGACTGTTCTTAACTTGTTCTATTGACTTGGTCCATTTTTCCTTGTCGTTACAGCAAAAAATGTAAAGGGCAGTTAGGAAACAAACATTTTAAAATAGAATATATAGGGTTGATCGACTTTAGAAGATGCTCAGTACTCAGTATATTTTCTGGGAAAGTGCAACCAAATTTCTGCAAAGTTGAAATTCATCATCTGTTTATTTATTATATCAAAAATAGCAAGATGGAATTTATGCATAAGTATCACTTTTCTCAATTAGTGTAGAAATATTAATTATTAGTCATTAATTTAATTTTTTTTCTACGTAGAATCCTAATAGTGGTGAATAATTAACTTTCATTTTTGGACTCAACTTAGGTATGCTGAATCATTAAAAAAATCTGATTCATTGCAACTAATTTTTTTTAAACACTTACGAAGAAAAGTCGTTATATTAATTGCGGACAACGTAATGATGAAATTGGTTTTCATAATTTTTAATTACAAGGAAATAAATTAATTAACCAGGACCGTACCGTATTGGTAACGCCAATATATTTTAACCAAAAAAGGAAAATTTAATTATTATTTTTAATAAGAAACTGTTGGCTTCAACAGTATATTATATTAACTAAAATCTGGGGCATTTGTATTGGCTAATTATAAAATGTTATTTAAATAAAAATTAAATTGGTGTGAATGTGAAGATAGAAGGTTCATCAGGAAAATATTATTCAGATAATAGAAGACAAATTAAAAAAATAATCCAAATAGGATTTTTTTTATTTAACTTAATGCTCGACAACTTATGGCTTATGACCATTGGCATAGTACAGTGGATTTATGCAATCAGGTACCTAGTGTAATGTGTAGTAATTGAAGACCTAAATGGAAGAAGGGGGTATGTCACATTTTCTAAATATTTGAGTTTCCTATTAAATGAAGGTGGTATGTAACTTCACTATCATATGACACTTATAATGTATATACATCTAAAAAGCTTAATAAGAGATATTCTAGTGCAGGGGTCGGCAACTTTTTTGGATAGCGGGCCATGTTCAAAATAAAATTTTTTGTGCGGGCCGCATATTCAAATGTAGCTTAAATAGTCTTCTTCTTCAGTCTGTTTGCATGCATCCCTGGACAAAGGTTTCCCCGTGAGTTCTTCACTTCTCTCTGTTTTGTGCTATTTATTGACAGTATCTACCCATTTTTGCTTTGACGTCGTCTAGCCATCGTTTTTGTGGTTTTGCTTTAGTATGACCGGGCTCGTGTGGTCTCCAATGTACAATGTTTCGCCTCCACATTTCATTGCTTTGTCATGGCCAGTTCCATTTTATTTGCGCAATTTTTCCAATTGCATCTTCCACCTTCGTCCTGCGTCACACGTCCTTATTTTCGTTTATGTCCTTTCAGCTTAGTCCTAACATAGTTTTTTCGATGGACCTCTGTGTTAATCTTAATCTATATTCATCTTTCATCTATTTTAAGGCATTTATAACGACCTCGTTAGTAATTTTGGTAGTTCAGATTTTACATTTCATATTTCCATACCGCGGTTTTCTGTTTTTTTTTTATGTTGAACGAGTATAATTCTGTATAAATAGTAATATTCAATAATATTTATTAAATTATTTTTGTCATTTACAGTGATTCCATTTATATCTGTTATCAGGTGTATTTGTTGTCGGTCTTTCCTATTTAGAGTTTTTAACACTTTCATACTCTTGATGTTCCCTATAATATTTTCGATTTGTTCGGTATTTTAGTCCCTGGTGTCGTGTCTTATCCTTTTTTTTATTGCCTTATTAAGTTCCTTATATTTTAGTGAATTTCGGTCCATGCAACTGTTGTCCTTAAGCGTCTGTTATCTTTCTGTCTTTAATTTATTCTATTTCATAAGTTTGTTGATTTTTCCTAAAATTACATTAGTGCATTGACGGGCCGCGCAAAAAGATTCAAAGGGCCGCATGCGGCTCGCGGGCCTCATGTTGCCGACCCCTGTTCTAGTGGATGAAGGTAGTATGTAACATGTAAAATACAATTCTTGAATTGAAGAAGGACGTACGAAACATTTTTCGTTTTTTTTTATGTTTAAATTGTTTATAACTCGAAAATTATTAACGCTAGGGAAAAATTACCAAAAGTCCTTTTTTGTTTCCATTAATCAAAATACATTTTTTTACATGTTTTGTAATAAATATACTCTCTGGGCCAAAATTAACCGGCCACCTTAAAAATGGGTCATTTTTGATGTCTTATATCTCGTAACCCTGTTGTCCGATTTAAGTGATTTTTTTTTAATATTTTATAGCCTTATTTCTTGACAATATCGTTATAATAATACTGTTGCTAAACGGGTAAATTTTCATTGTATATCGGGTGTACGAATCAAACTGTGTTTTTTTCTTAAAGTTTGCATCACCCTGTGGAATATTCTACATTTGTAGAATACCGAAATTAATACCTAACTATAGCCTCATGCTTTTTCAACATTTTGTTGTTTGATTGATTCACTTATGTTGGATAATAAAAAAGTTAGGTGCTTTAAAAATTAGACATGTTTTTATCAATACAGGGTGTTTTTAAAATTTTTTAGCAAAGTTTAAGGGGTAATTCTGCATGAAAAAATAATGACAGTTTGCTTTATAAACTTATGTTCGCAAATGCTTCGTTTCCGATATAGGGGGTGTTGAAATTTTTCGGAAAAACTGACGATTTATTTATTGCTTTAAAACCGGTTGAGATATGCAAATGCAATTTGGTGAGTTTTATGACGTAGTTATTGCATATTTTTTGACATACAATTAAGAATTAAATATTCATCATTGGCGCGCATACGGGTAATATGAGCCATCATATTACCCGTATGCGCGCCAATGGTGAATATTAAATGCTTAGTTGTATGCCAAAAAATGTGCAATAACTACGTATTAAAACCCACCAAATTTCATGTGCATGTCTCAACCGGTTTTAAAGTAATAAATAAATCGTCAGTTTGTCAGAAAAATTTCAAAACCCCCTATCTCGAAAACGAAGCATTTGCGGACATAAGTTTATAAAGTAAACTGTCATTATTTTTTTATGCAGAATTACCCCTTAAACTTTAACGCCAAATTTTTTTAAAAACGCCCTGTGTTGATAAAAAACATGTCTAGTTGTTAAAGCACCTAACTTTTTTATTATCCAACGTGAGCGAATCAATCAAACAACAAAATGTTGAGAAAGCATGAGGCTATAGTCAGGTTTTAATTTCAGTATTCTACAAATGCTAGAATATTCCACAGGGTGATGCAAACTTTAAGAAAAAAGCACAGTTTGATTCGTACAGCCGGTATATAATGAAAATTTACCTATTTAGCAACAATATTATTATAACGACATTGTCAAGGAATAAGGCTATAAAATATTAAAAATATCACTTAAATCGGACAACAGGTTTAGGAGATATAAGACCTCAAAAATGACCCGTTTTTAAGGTGGCCGGTTAATTTTGGCCCAGAGTGTAGCAATAACTCCGAAATTATGGCATTTAGGTAATGGGAATATTACACGAAAAATAATCAGCATTTCTTAGGAACTTCAAAACGCAAAAAATATACAGGGTGTTCCATTTGAAATAAGAGAGTTCATTAGATTTCCAGAAAAACGGAAGATCTGACAACAATATAATTACCACTATAATATCGTCCGCATTAGAAAACCCTTACTGACTAAGATCTATAAAAGATCGTGCAAGCCGTTTCCGAGATAATTGAGGCTTTCCATACGTAAAACTCACTCTGTATAATATACTCCATTTAATAATACAAGGCAAGGTAGACGGAAGAAGAAGGGCCAGGTCGAAGAAGACCGTCAGGCTTAGAAACTTGTGAGAATTTAATCTGTTTAACAGATCCTCTGCATCTCTTTTTCGAACTGCCATCAACAAAATTACTGTAGCCAATTTGATAGCCAACGCTCAATAATCCAGTACGGCACATGAAGAAGAAGATTATTTTGTGTTCAATTACATAAATTTCTCTAAAACTGATTATAGAGTATTATTTCATGCCACATACCCCCTTCATCCATTCAGATAAAGGATAGTTATACAAACTAAAATTAATGGAAGAAGTACAGTTTTTATTTATTTTTAGAAAAAATACTGAAAATATAAACAAATTATCAGTAGTAATTGCACAAGAGCTCTGAAATTATTGAATTTTTCCCGAGTGACACTTTGACAGTTTTAATTTCACGAGCCGAAGGCGAGTGAAATTATGTCAAAGTGTCACGAGAGCAAAAATTCTATATTAATTTCAGAGGTCGAGTGCAATTTGTTGCGATTATTTCATGAATAAAACTGTTCAAAACCAAAATTTTATTGTAATTTATTTATGTAAGTACCATTAAACACACAGTTTTTATAAATATTTGACGCTTGAAAGTCATCACTTTTATAATTTTTAAAACATTAATTGTCATTAATGTCACTGAATGTATTTTTTCGTAGCAACGAAGGGCATCTGACGTAATACACTTAACGACGGGATATTATCAAAAATTATCACCTTAATTTGCATTTATGTAGCTTTCTATTGGTCAGAATCTCCTAGGAATGAAATAATCAACATTATATGTAAAGGAATGCTTATAGCAATATAAATAAAGCCAAATAACACAAACAATATTTTCATGATAAAAGTAGAGGAATAAAAACTTTAACTGCCCATATCTCAAAAGGTAGGCTTTGTAACATACCCCCTTCTTCCACTTAGGTCTTCAATAATTGATAATGAGGAAGGTTCCTTATGGGAAGACGTGCGATCGGGCTGCATTAACAACGAAAAAACTATATTTTAAAATGAAATAAGTCCAAAACACTTACAAGAACTGATAGAATCAGGTTTGAACTTCAATTTAGGTACTTTGAATGATCCAAAAAATCTGCCCAAGTCGAAAAAACTTTAGTAGAATTTATAAAAAAAGTCAGTTTTTAATTATTAATTAATTATAGTCTGGACAAAATTATATCGGATGGATATCCCTTGTTTTTTATAATTTTTAACATACTAAATTACATTATCAAATAATTTTTATCCATTAAACAGATCGGTACAGGTCGTTCTTATATCGAACCTTTTTTTATAAAACCTAAGATAATTGTTAGCTATCTTACAGGAAGTGTAAAAAACACTGCAATTCTGCTCATTTTTCTGGGCTAATACTTATATTATACATCTTGTTTCTCATAGTATTACTGTGGTATTACTAAGGCGGAAAATATTTAATCGTTTAACATTATGTGCTACCACTGCTACCTATAGATTTTTATGCGTATTTTATTTGTATCTGTAAATTGTGTAGGTACTGGTACTTAAAATCCTGTTTTGAATCAAACTTAAAGAATCTTAAAATTCGTAATACATGGAAAAAAGTAAATTCAATGACCTATTAATTAAGTTAATTTGTTTTTCCATTTTAAAGATTTTGTAAAAGAATGTTAAGTGATCAATATCTTGACAAGTTCTGTCTAATAGTATTTAAAGTGGAAAAAACACTAAGATGGTGTTTTAAAAATTATAAAAATATTTTTCCAGGCATAAAAGTTTCCGAGAATCATATTGAACTTTAATAATTATGTTTAAAATATTGATAAAGATTATTATTTTTTTTTTATTAGAAAAATATGTCGCATCCACCAAAAGGTTATTAGCGACGGAACAAAATATAAATAACCAAATTAAACAATTACAGATTGTACAAAATGTTTCTGGATCTGAGATAATTAACTATATTATTGTCACAGGAACAGTTTTGACCTAGAGCCTGTGGTAGAGCGTTTGGGATCTTGTAGCGCTGTCTTTCTTGGTCATATTTACTACATATTGTTAAAAAGTGTTTGACTGTTAATCGGACGTTACACTGATCACATATAGGCGGATTTTTCTTTGTGAATAGGTAAGAGTGCGTTAATCTGGTATGGCCTAGACGTAAACGCGTAACCACAATTTGTTCTCGTCTATTGCGCGACGATGGGAGCCACTGAGACACATTATTTTTAATTTTATTTAGCTTGGAATTAGTTTGAGACCACTCATTTCGCCACAAAAACAACACGTTATTTTTAAAATAAGCTTTTAAGTCACTGGAAACACACTTGTCTATCGGCTCTGAAAAATCACTTAAAATTGCCTCTCGTGCGGTCCTGTCACCTTCTTCATTTCCTATTATTCCGACGTGTGAGGGAACCCATAAAAATTGGATGCTTCTTCCATGTTCATGAGCTTGGGAAAGCTGGTATTTTAGCAACTTTTCAAAAGGATGTTTCGGAAAAATATGTATTAATGAGTTTAGAGAGCTAAGGGAATCTGTTATAATCAGGGCTTTTGTGAGTGTAAGCTCGTTAAGAAGTTTCACAGCGCGGTATATGGCGTAGAGTTCAGCTGAATATGTGCTACATGCTGGGGGAAACAAGTGAAATGTTTTGAATTGTACAACTGATTGGTCTTTAAGTTTGTCTCCTGTAGACAAATAATATCTGGAGAATATTCAGATAAAAGAAGCTGTAGCATAGGGACACGATGGAAAAATCCATTAATGTTCCATTGAAGTATCGCGTTGAATGTTGTTAACAGATTCGGAGTTAGATGATACTGAACAATTGTCTACAGAAGAGTCACTGTCTAAGTCAGAAATCTCATTCCCTAAATAGTTGTGTAGTTTCTTTTGAAGTTTTGTAAACTTGGTTTTTGTAGATCTATCATTTGCATATTGATAGCTGCTTTGTAAAAGATAGAGTAAACCAGCCATATCAGTTGTAAATTCTTTAACGACGCTAATAGTGTCGGGGGAGCCTTGGACATTATCAATAAGTAAAGACAATTGGTGGTAATTTAAGACGAATGGTGGGGTATGATTATCAATAAAATTTTCAAGAGTTACCCGTGTAGATGGGACTTTATATGAGCGCGGTTTTTTTGGTTTAGATGATTTGGGTTTTGCAAACAGATTTTGTGATGAAATTGCTGAGTCTGAAGGAGGCGTATCGAGCTCACCAATACTGCGTTTTATGGAAGAACTTGCGTTTTCGCAAGTGCTATTAGAGTTTTCAGTTAGATGCTGTGGCTTTATTACATTTGGGGGTACTGGAGCAAACTCATTGGTAGTGGCAGAAGTCGAGCTTGAGGTTTTATTTGTAAGATTGGTTGAAATAGTTGTTTCAGAAAATTGTGGTGATGTATCAGTTTTATTAGAGTTTTCTGCAGTTGTATCTAATGGAAAAGGTGGTGATAGATTGGAGGATATTGCCTCCGAAGTTTGTGAAAACGGTATTGCCGCTGACTGGGGTTGATTTAAAGTGTTGCTATGAGTAGGAGTATTAGTAATTTCTTGGTCATGGATATTTGTAGGTGTAGGTGATATGCTCGGATTTGATAATGGATAACTTGATGACTGCTGAGTGTTTGGTACCTTGTTTAATAAACTTGTTGGATCTGTTGGATTTGGTACTTCATTGTTTGACTCAGTATGAGTTGATTCCGTTACTGAACTGTTATTGCATTGGGATGATATGTGTCCTGTATTTTTGCAAATAAAGCAGGTGAGTGTACCTTGTGACAAAAATATGCGGTGAGGTGTTTGGTCGAAATTTATTAGAATAGAATCTGGAATTGCTGATGTTATAGGGCTTACATAAACTTGCCTTCGAAAGCTCAGTATGTGATTATATTCGGGAAGAGTGGAGCTAATTTTCAGAAATGTTATTGGGGAAATAAGCTTTAAACCGATATTCTGTAATTCTTCAACTAATACTTGATGAGGAATTGATGGGCATACACCAGACCAGACTAGTCTTTCTGCTGGAGATACAAGTCTCCGTGCTGTTACAACTTCGCCGAGTACTTTTATAGAGCCATGTTGTGTCATGAAATTATCTACTACGGTTTTCTTTGCTAAATACATGCAGATTCTATTATGAGATAATCTAGATGAAAAAATAATATTTTTTGGGTTGATGATTGTGCCCAAAGGAATTAAATAATCCTGCAGTTTAGCATTATCGATACAACTAAATACAATTGCTTGGGTCTTACTCGGAAAAGACTGTGAAGCGGCTGAAGCATAACTGTTTGTGATATTTGAACGTTGATTTACTGGACTGGTTAGATCGGAAGGTGTGTTTACATTGTGTGAAGTCATTTTAGGCTGCGGTGGCGAAAGCTTCAGTCCGACTCTGGTAAGTGACAAACCAACCGCATGCTAGCTAACCTCACAAAATGATTGTACGGTGGTGTATTTTTCTTATTTGACGTTTTCTTTTCACAATAATAAACTAATAATTACTTATAGATGACTTACGTAGTAGTATCTAGTAGATAAACACTTTAGTTTTAAAAAACTATTTAATAATACCACTTGTTTTTAGTAAAAACAAGGAGAACAATATCAGTACAACTTGACCATACCTTGCCAGGGCCGGTCTCCCGATAAAGATTATTAGTGAGTGAATTATTTGATATTTCTTTTTCATTCCGTGTTCTAAGGGGGTAGGCGCAAAATTTCGGCTCCCATGCTTTTTGAATGCATTTATTTTTTTTTGAATTCTGAGAAAACTAATAAGTATTTTTGAAAATTATAAACGCAGAATGAAATATTACGTTATTACCGAGGCCGAAAGTCCCTGAAAACTTCTATAATGTTTATTTTAATAAGTTGCAGAGGTGAAAAAAAAAGAGAAAATTTAGTGTGAATTTTAATTTCAAATATCTCATTTAAATCAAACCAACCTCTTTGATTTTAAATGAGATCTTTTAAAATCAACGAAAAGAACGAAACCTTTTGTTTATTCTAAAGGATTTTTTAACTCTAAAGGAGCCGAAATCTTGTGCCTACGCCCTTAAATTATTTAATTAGAATTTGCCTTGTTCTGTTATCAGTCATCCTATGTGTTTGGTCTGGCTATCTTCTTTTCTGTAGTAAGTACCTGTCTTTTTATATATCATCTGAATTTATTCCGTCTGCCTGTTTGTCAGTGCTATCTTCTCAATATTAACTATCTAACAGTTCTAACACTAGTAGAGTTGTAGTTCTTCCCGGCCACTCACAGTATTGCGGTGTCGTCCGACAAAATCGTCCATGATATCAATTCTGCAGCAGACACGCAAGTCTCTCTGTGGTCAAATTGTACGATTTCGTTGGATGCACGGTCACACACGATCAAAATTTTTGTCAATTAGTCGAATTCGACAAAATTGAACGACATAGCAGTATCGTGAGTGGCTGGCTTTGTACTTTTCTCTTCTAGATCTTTCAGTACCTTTTAAGTAATTTATTCTGTGGGTTTTGATTTCAGCACCTTTCATTAGTTATTTCACTTTTTATTTATGTTATTTTCTAAGTATCAGATAGATGTTTAAAACTTGGTCACACATGTCTTGAAAATGTGGACTTTCTTCGAGTTGAACCGTATGTTTGCTCTAGTTTTCCAAAGGAATAGCACAGAATGGGTCCCGGTGAATTCGTAACTATTTTAATCCCCCATCCTAATTACAGGCCAATTGGTAACTCTGGCCCTCAGTTAATTTTTCGGTAACCAATCAACTACCGGTGAATTCGTAACTAAATAAAGGTATAATCTTTTAGACTTGAAATAAACATATGGAAAATATCTTTGCTTTTAAATTATCAGATGGATTTAAATAATTTATCATTGTTAAACATCTAAATATTGAATTTACAATTACTTGATTAAAACCAAGCTCGTGTAGAGCTATACTTGATGGAAATAATATTTATAACACGTGTTGATGAAACACTATAATATTGTTTCAATTATTTTATCAAGATATTTAAATTTTTGCTATTTTTTATAGGTACATAATATAATACAAATATTATGTTTTTAAACAAACCAAGAAACATTCGGTTTATATTTAAGGTATTAGATTTAATCAATGGTTTCGAATTCACCTGACGAAAGCTTCGAGTTGGCAGGGGAGGTAATAGAAAAGTTACGAATTGGCCGGTGTACATTTTGATTTCAAAATTTCTGTCATTAAAAGTTATGAGTTGGCGCGTGTCCGACAGAATGACTAGATTTGGAAAGATCTATTTTAGAAGTATCCATGCACCTAATATGAGCAAACTAATGAAACAAACAGAACGATTCTTTGACGAATTACAAGACATACTAGACGATATTAATAATCGGGACAGTATATTCGTAATGGAAGATTTCAATTCAAAAATTGGTAATACCGCCATACCAGGAATTATGCAGAAATTCGACGAAGAACAAACAAATGGAAACGGAGAAAAAATGATTAAACTGTGCGCTCATAATAAATTACGTATAAACAATATATTTCGACCACAACCAATAACATAATATACATTAAAAGTGGGCTCCATACTCTCGGCGAAGTTACTTCGCCAAAGTTGACCGAAGTCCGAAATAGCTCTCTACTCTGTACACACTCGTTCTACTTCGCGAGGAACACATTCAAGCGGTGCGATACCGACAAATATCCCTTTGACTCGGACGCGCCAGACCGACAGAGAACGGAAGTAGAACGAAGCGAGGCAAAGTTGCACAAGGTGGCCGTCTACACTCTCGTACTTGTTGAACCTCGAACGACTTCGGCGAGAGTGTGGAGCTCACATAAAACATCAGAGGTGAAAAGTCAATGAGTGACTTTGTAATCGCTAACAAAAATTGCAACCTAGCCACATTCTTAACGTAAGAATGCTAACGTCAGCAAATGCTATCACACAACATAGTTTGGTCTTATGCAAAGCCCGAATTATCGCATATTAATCCACGAAAAGAAGTAAACTGAACTATATAAGAAAATTAATGCAGAATTCCTGGAAAACGAGAGCACTAAAATCTTCTACAAAGACGAATGGAAGAAAAAATATCTAGGAACTGAATAACAGAAATAGACAACATTGAAGGATCCTGGGCAAAACTAAAACCTAATATTACAAATAGTGCCACAGAGGCAATAGACCAAAGGATAATCAACAGAAACAGAATAAAAAACAACTGTGAGCTATAAAGAAACTATTAACTAGTTTTGATGGGAAATAAGCCACAATCAATTTTACTAAAAAAATTATTTTATTAACGTTTCGACGCCCAAATCGGGTGTCGTTGTCAAAATACAAAAAATATTTTTTAATATTTTTTGTATTTTGACAACGACACATATTTTTTAATATTTTTTGTATTTTGACAACGACACACGACACCCGATTTGGCTGTAGAAACGTGAATAAAATAATTTTTTTAGTAAAATTGTGGCTTATTTCTGTGGCTAACCCAGATTTTCGATAACCCGGATCGGCCGCGGTCCCTATTAATCCGACTTATCGAGGTTCCACTGTATGTACTGATTTTACGTTTTAGCCCAGAAACAGATTAACAACTCTGCAGCAATAGGTACGCCGTGTCGCCACAAAGTAGTTAGCCGTATTTATACATAGAATCTAATAGATATTTTTTATACAGAGTGAGTTTTATGAAATCGGGGTTTGACTAGTCAAACCCCGATCAGCTATTAAAATGTCGTAATTTGTTATATTAGGTTTAATAAAACGTCATTTTTTAATTTTAATGTTTATTATTTTTATATGGTCGTAATAAAATAAAAAAATTAGTAGACTAAGTTTTTCAACCTAATAAAATAAAATATTTTTAATTGATCATTCTCTAATCTAAGTAAAAATTAAGACGGCTTTGGCTTCGCATTGCAACTGAATAAAAATGGTATACATTTTTATAAAAAAATTAGTGTTTATTCTCACATGTTGAGGCACTATGGCATTTAGATTTGCACAATACGTTAGACTTTTTACAAAATTTTGAAGATCATTTCTTATTGCAGTAGCATTTTATAAAGCCTTGTCCTCCAAATTTAGAATCTTTTGTACTAATTTCTCTTAGAGACAGCTTAACGTCTAGAATATCTTCGAAATTAAGTAAATTCTCTTTGCATTATCTTATTTGATTTCTTGAAAAAAGTGTGTTTATTTTTCCTTAAACCGTCAATTGTTTTATCGTCAACTGTGAAAGAAGATATTGCAATCGGAGAAAAAACTAAGTATCACCATAATACTAACGAAGCCCTTGGACCGTCGTCACTAGGAGAGGAAGAAAATTGTCAAACAATTCAGATTACTTCTTCAGATGTGGTTTGTTGTATTTGCCAAAAAGAGAGCTCTGACGTACATACGTGCATAATTTGTAGTCTGGTGGTACATGTTGTATACGCTGATAGCACACTTGGTGCATACTATAAAGGTTTTGAAAGAAAAGTTGCTTGCATGCTTTGTGCACACACAGAAAAGATTAAAATAAATAAAGCAAAGACGATTGAAGGTCCTTATGCCCAGGCTAATGCTATGGAACAATTAAGTGAAAAAAAATCCTCTAATTTCGATCGGAAAAACTGTAACAATACCGATCCCTAGCTTTGATACAGCCAAAGGAGATGCTCGAAATATTTTGGGTATCATACAAGATAAAACAATAATTGACGGTTTATATAGAGTTGGTACGAAATACGGAACAATAAACACACTTTTTTCAAGAAATTAAATAAGAGAATTTTCTTAATTTCGAAGATGTTTCAGACGTTAAGCTGTCTCTAAGAGAAATTAGTACAAAAGATTCTAAATTTGGATTACAAGGCTTTATAAAATGCTACTGCAATAAGAAATGCTCCTCAAAATTATGCAAGTGTAAAGATCTAACGTATTGTGCAACTCTAAATGCCATAATGTCTCAACATGTGAGAATAAACACTAATTTTTTTATTTTGATTACGACAATGTAAAAATGATAAACACTAAAATTAAAAAATGACGTTTTATTAAACCTAATCTAATAAATTACGACATTTTAAGCTAGATCGGGGTTTGACTAGTCAAACCCCGATTTCATAAAATTAAATTTCGACCTTTGCCTGACCAACTTAGTCTCTCCTAGGTTTGACTAGTGAAAGGCCGAAACTGTAATTTATTTCGGGCTTTGACTAAGACCGTCAGTAAGACCTGAGGATTGCCTAGTCAAACCTAGGAGTGCCTGAAATTCGGGCTTTGACTATAACATATGGAAACACTCAATTATCTCGAAAACGGCTTGCATGACTTTTATAGATTTTGGTAGGTAAGGGTTTTCTAATGCGGCTGATATACTGCTAATTACATTGTTGTCAGATCTTCCGTTTTTCTGGAAATCTAATAAACTTTATTATTTTAAATGGAACACCTTGTATATTTTTCGCGTTTTGAAGTCCTTAAGAAATACTGATTATTTTTCATGTTATATTCCCTATACCTAAATGCCATAATTTCGGAGATATTGCTACATTTATAAAAAAAATTAAACAAATTATAAAAATTAATTTTTTCGACCCGGGTAGCCATTATTTTACGTTCTTTGGATCACTGGAAACAAAAAAATCTTTTGTAATTTTTCTCTAAATCGTTTTCGAGTAATAAACCATTTAAAACAGAAAAAAAATCGAATAATGACAATTTTCATGGTTCAAAAACACAATTAAAAAATATTATTTTTGAAATTACGAAGTACCTAAATCCAAGCTCAACTCTTCTTCTAATAGCTTGCCATAAAATTTTTGGCTCGTTTTATTCCAAAACATTGCTTTTTAATTGTTAATGAAGTGCATATGAGAGGACGAGCGATCGGGCTGCATTAACAACTAAAAAACCATGTTTTAAAATGAAACAAGCTCAAATTACTTATCGGTAACTGATAAAATAAGGCTTGAACTTAAATTTTGGGTGCTTCAGAGTTTCAAAAATAATATTTTTTATTTGTGTTTTTGCACCTTGAAAATCGTCATTATTCGATTTTTTCAGTTTTAAATTGTTTAGAACTTGGAAACTATTAATTTTAGAGAAAAATTACAAAAGATCTTTTTTGTTCCCAATGATCCAAACAACCTAAAATACTGTTTACCCGGGCCGAAAAAATTGATTTTTATAATTTGTTTAAAATTTCTTGAAAAGCAAATGTTGCAATAACTCCGAAATTATTGCATTTACATAGGTATAGGGAATATAACATAAAAAATAATCAGTATTTCTTAAGAACTTCAAAACGCAAAAAACATACAGGGTGTTCTATTTGAAATAAGAAAGTTCATTAGATTTCCAGAAAAACGGAAAATCTGACAATAATGGAATTAGCACTATAATATCGGCCGCATTAGAAAATCCCTACCCATCAAAACCAATAAAAATCATTTTTTTTTTTCAAGTCATTTTCGAGATAATTGAGTGTTTCCATACATAAAACTCACTCTGTATAAAATGGCACGCTCATGATAATTTCTTTTTATTACACCTTTATACATACAAGGTTAAGGTATCACAGTATATAATGATGGTCATTAATATCATATCAAGTTATGTGTGCAAAATGACCCGTGCATTAATTTGTTGGAACAGTCTATCTTCAAAATTCCGCACTGTTGACCTGGAAAACAATAAACATCTAAATCAAGTAAATCTTTTGCAGCTTGTGTATTTTTATTAAAAATTTACATAAACCAAATACGCCAACGAAATTCACGTATATATTTATATTTACGATAAGTAAGCATTTATTCTTAAGTTTATTATTGCAGTAGGTACATTAACAAAGCCGTACGTTAACTTTTACGTAAACAGACAAAAATAAACGAAAATAAAATAAAAATAACAGAGTGTATTCACACCGCCAAATATTTTAAAATACGTTGAACAATATTACGTGGGTCAATTCCCGGGCAACTAGCAAAACAACTTTTTTTTTGAAAAACTTTTCTTAAATAATCTCTTTTAGCGGCGATGCAATCATTCCAATTCCAACGCTTCTTTGAAGAGCTACTAATTATGTTTTGAGAGGAAAATCCTTTTAGCCACTTTACACGGTGCAAGTAGTTGCAAAATTAATTGCACAATTTCTTGCAGCCATAGAAATTGCGTCGTGTCATAAGAAAATTGCTGCAACTTGTTGCATTGAGAAGTTGCAGCTAAATAGAACCTGTGCTAAATAGAACCTATTGTTCATGAAATGTTTTCTGCAATTTGGTTATATTTTTAGTAACTTTATGCTTTTAAGGCTACCCTGTTTGTGTTTTTACTTTTGTAAACTTCTGATGACATTGATATTCTGTCATCCTCCCAAGCTTGATTGTTTACCAATTTTATTTTCGTGAGATAGTAATAATAACAATAGTTAATTATGAAAGTACAATAAAATATTAAAATCAATATAAAGTGAATACATTTTTAACCTTTATTTAAGTAACAATTTAACAGTATTATGGTAATTAAGTATGGAAAAAAGGCGGCTGAGAAGGAAATGACAGAAATGCAGAACAACTGGAAATAAAAGCAGGTTAAATCAAATAAGACTTTTGAGAATTTCTTCTTTGTTAACTGTCAAAGAAATTTCTGTCTATTTCATGTAAGTTTACGCAATTATTTGCACCGTGTAATCACTTTATTGGGGAAAGTTAGTTGCAACTTATTGCACAAGTTATTGAACACGAAATTGTGTAATTAATTGCGCAATTACTTGCATCGTGTAAAGTGGCTATAAGAAGAACTTTTGGACCTTATCACGACCCGAATACTAAATACTAACCAATACCAAATGAGAACAAATGTCGAGGTCCAGCCGAGAACAAATAGCGACGTAGTCCAAGAGATTAAATGCCAACGTCTACGATGGTCAGGTTATGTCCATAGACTCTCTTACGCCTTTTCTTTGAGATTTCGGTCTTAAAAGGGTCCAATAAACCAATATAGTAGTCGTTATGGATTGTTTCTTCATGCTTTTTAAACAGTCAAAGAAAATAATCCCTTGCAGCTCCTTGTTGACAGCTTATATTATACAGCGTCTTTATACAGTGAGCAGGTAAAGGTTGGAAAAAAGTCATGAATAAATTTTGGAAATAAATCCAGAAACAGGGCGCTTTTTATTTTTAAATTACGTTTTTTTGGTATCATACTAGTGGCGTCATACATTTAGGTGTGATGACGTAATCGATGATTTCTTTAAACAATAATAGGGGTCGTATTATAGCTCATTTGAAAGGTTATTCAATTCTCTATTCAGTAATATAAACATTAACATAACTAAATTGAAAATGGTTATTCATTTTTGATTTACATTTACTCCGATTGGAGTACGAAGGGAACTATTCTCGTTGGAACTTTACCGCGCTAAGCATGTATATTGTAGACGAGGGATGTAGAGGGATGTAGAGCGACGTGAATTGTAAATTGTAGAATCCTCATCTTCCTTAGTCTCAGCATCCGTATGGCTTGCAAATTGTAGGAGCCTCGGAGGTGTAACCAGAGAAGGTTCCCATTGTTTTCATTCTGGTGGGATGTAGAATAGCATTATGTTGTTTTATATGTCATTACAGTGAAAACTTAGTCTTTTTGCTAGCAGTTGCCGCTAGGGCATCTATGCCATTTCGTTCGATACAATCCAGGACTGCACGCTGGGGTTTGTTTTGGTTAGATCAGAGAGAGCAGCATATGTCCCTCCTGATGAGAGACTAATAAGTTTCGAAACCGGTAGAAGTGCTTGCTGCACTCTCTGATTGGACTAGAATATGGTTCGGCTGTATTTTCGTTTTACAACGAAATTGAAAATGGTTATTCATTTTTGATTAACATAACTATTTACACAGGGTGTTAATCAAGACAATCAGGGACATCAAGACCCAAGAAGTAGAATCCAAAGTGTGCCAAGTTTGCCAATAATCGGAAAAGTAGCAAATGGCAACAATAGATTAAATGGAATTATTACTAGTTAAATTATTTATGATTTACTACGTGCATGTTAATTAAGTAAAAAGAAATATTTAAACAAAATACATGTGTGAAGATTTGGAGGTTAGATACGAAAAATTTTTTTATAAAAACTATTAATGTAAAAATGTAATGAATGCAATAGGATTCTTACCCCAAGAGAGATGGTCTGGAATTAAAATAAGGCTAATATTTAAAATCCATGGCTTTTATAATAAAATTAGTTTTCCACTTCCACTCATTAAGAATAGGGATGTTCACTAATTTTTAAATATATGTAGTTAAATTCAATAAATTATAAGGTATATAAAAACGTAGCAATCACAAAATTGTTTAAAAATGTATATTCTTTAAAATAAATGAGTTTATAATGTCGATTTCCTTGGAGGCTAGAAAAACGGCTCCTTGCAGCGAGGCTACGTCCTGTGATGTCAGTAGTCGTATCGGCTTTAATCGACGGCTAGTTTTGTATACTTATTTACGAAGTGTATTTGAATTTGCGCAGTTTTTTACGTATTTAATTAGTAAAAATGAAGCCAAATAAGTGGTGTTTTGTTCCTGGGTGTGTAAATACATCAAAAACAATTCTGACAAGATTTTTATTACTAGGGAGCGGATTTTATGCTAAATGCATATTGCATGCATATTTCGCATATTTGAGAACTTTACTAAATTTTGCATATTTTTAAAGAAACATGCATATTTTGTGCATATTTAAAAACATTTAAGTCAAAAAAAAATTTTAATTCGACACAAAATATTTCAAATTGAATAAATAATTTTATTAACGTTTCGAAGCCATTTTCATTTTCAAAGTATTTTGTATTTTGACAACGAAACCCGATTTGGGCTTCGAAACGTTAATAAAATTATTTTTTCAATTTAATTGTGGCTTATTTCCCACTAAATAGTTAATCATAAAAATGCCACAAGGAAATAGCTTCAGAACAACACAAAATATTTCCCCGCACAGGCTGTCTGTCGTATCTATTAATTCGAGAACTACCTGAAAAGAGACGGCTCATTCACTGCCTTTTAATTTTTTCTTAGGAAATACCCGATCTTTACACAAAGTATTTATAGTGCTTAGTACGCCATTATAAAATGATTGTAGGATTTTAAAATGATGAAGAATGGTTTACCGGGAAAGTGATTCTTTTAAATCCCCTATTGTTGTGATAATTTACACCTTTAACCATAGTTTTACAATTGTCTAACGGAAATTGAAATATTCATGCTTTAGATCAGATCCCGTCTTTAAACGGCTTTAAAACTTTGGAGGACATAATATGCGAAATTTTTAATGGAAATTTTGAAATTGATTTTGGTGCAGAATTTTCGGCTTTAACAAGTTATTTTAAATATGCCCCAATTACTTCTGTTCATATTGAAAGGAATTTTTCAAGTTATAAAAATATTTTATCTGATCAAAGAAAATGTTTCCTCGTAAAAAATTTGGAAAAACACATTGAAGTAAATTATAATCGAAGATACATATAGTGATATTGTTGTTTTATTTTAAATAGATAACTATTGGTATTAGTTTTTGTAAAAAATGTGAATAAATTGCATATATAAAAAATAATGATTTTACTTGAAAGATAATGAATAAGATTGCCACCCCCCTCCTATAAAAGAACCCCCTAGAATAGAATAAAAAAGAAAACTTGTGGTTTCTCGAAATGCGCATTTTTTGACTTTTTGTGCATATCTTGCGCATATTTCGTAATTTTTTACTGCATATATATGCGCATATTTCATCAAAATTAATCGCATATAAATCCGCTCCCTATTTATTACCGTTCCAACCAATTTAAAACAGAAAAAGAAATGGTTTGTTGCAACTAGAAAGGAACATTAAGGAAGTGTCAATAAAAACCAAGTTTTTCTGTTGTGAAGATCACTTTATTGTAAATTATGGATCTTTTTCTAAATAAATAAGTGTTTAAATTACTCATTTTTACCCAATTATATGATATGTTTTAGATTTAAATTAGCTTGGTTATAAAAAACTAAATTATAAAAATTCTACTACAGTCGGAATATTCGTATTTTGGACTTCTAAATATCTGTCACCATTTATCTGTTATCATTTCAAGGAAACAGGTTATTAATAAAAATTTTTACAAAAATGAAAAAGTACCTAGTTTATGATCTTTGAATTTGTCGGGAGGCTTAAAAGACTTGGTGCCCATAACGTAACATAGTCATAAAGTATTTTTTATTACCTGACAGACCATATAAATTAGACATCATTTAAATTTGTAGCGAATTGTACATAAAAAGTTTTTGGATTCACTGAAAAATATTATAAAGCTGTGCTATTTTATTACAACGTATTCCTATGCCTAAGCGGATAAATTTATTAAGGGGGTAGGCGCAAAATCTTGGTCAAATGCAATTTAATTAAATTTTTTTCGAATCCTGAGAAAACTAATAAATATTTTTGAAAAATTTAAACGCAGAATGAAAGATTACATCATTACAGAAGGCCGAAAGTCCGTTAGATTTAGAATAAACAAAAAGTTTCTTTTGGATGAAATATTTGAAATATAAAATAACACTAAATTTTATATTTTTTTCATCCCTGTAACTTATTAAAATAAACATTATAGAAGTTTTCCAGAGACTTTCGGCCCTTGGTAATAATGTAATCGTTCTTTCTGCATTTACATTTTTCAAAAATACTTATTAGTTTTCTCAGGATTGTTACATCTACACTACAGTTGGTTGTTGGACAAAATATGTCCTTACAAACAGTCTATCTACTTTAAACTAAACAAATTCACTATAAAACTCCACTTTAACCCTGATAAAACAAGAAGAGAACAAAATAAAATGACCTGAAACGTCAAGCGGGTAAATAATAACACTGGGAGAAAGGCGCGCGCTTGGGGTATACGACTAGTGACGTCAGACCAATGGAGAAGCGTTCTTGAAATTTAAAATAATGCTAGATTTCTAATAAAGATTTTTTATAGAAAGGCTTCTTCAATTTTTTTGAAATTTTAGACAATTATTCCTAGGGTGTTTCTTAATCGTTTTACATGTTTGAAACGACTTTTTAATTTTTTGTGAACATCCCTATTGTCACTGTCATCAAAATGACAGTGAGAAGTATAAGGATATGGACAAGCATGTTCCGTTTTAAAAGACAGATATCTAGAGAGTAAGAATATGAAGTATGTTCAGTATGATGATTTAGACTTAGATGTTAGATGAAAAGAGAGATAGGAAATAGAGAATAACGAAAGAGGGCACCAAATAGGTTTTTAACGGGGAAAATAGGTAAAACAAATACAGGAAGATTATTATTAATAAAATATTAAAGAAAATAAAGTAAAATAATTATTTAAAAATAAAATAGCAAAGATGTGACGTTTATAACGTTACATACTATTTATATTTTCATTATACTTTCTTCAAGGTTTAAAATTTTTATTCCTATTTTTTTAATGTTGTTCTGAAGCCATTTCCTTGTGTCATTTTTGTAATCAACTATCCTTAATTTAAAATAATCAATTATCCCCAATTTAACTAAAAAAAATGATTTTATTGACGATTTGACGTCCACATCGGATGTCGAAACGTTAATAAGATCATTTTTTTAGTAAAATGGTGGCTTATTTCCCATTTAGAATATTTTTTTAATAATTCGACATTTATAGTGTTATAGATTTATTTTTATTTAGTGTCACTTATAGTTTTATTCGCCTCCCGTATATTACTTATAGTTTTTACTGAGGATCCTCACTGTTTCTTTGGCCGTTTTTGCGCTTAAATTGTTTGTGTGATATGCACATAAATAAATACAAAACTAAAGAATAGTAAGCTGAAACAGCTATAACTCTCGTAAAATTCTTTTTCTCGAATGACACTGCCAAGAAAACATAAGTTAATTCCAACCGACAAAATAAATATTGTTTCTGTAGCTGTCTTGCCAAGTTCTCCGGTTTTGTAGGTTTTAGTGTTACCATTTTAGTTTTTTATAAACGGAGTATAAATCAATATGAAAAGGGTTTTTTTAACGAAAGAAATCATTTTACTTGAAGGACTTTAAACGTAGTTTTCTGTTTGAAAATGGTAGTAGAAATAATTTGAGGTGAAATACTAGGGCGGTCCAATAAGTAGGTACTTAGCCTTCAAAAGAAAACCACAAATTTTGGAAAAGTGGCTATTTATCTCCGAAGGTACTCTCCTTTTATAGTCCAGGGTAATAAGGTTTTTTCCATGGCACTTGAACAGCCAGGGTACTGAAGCGTTTTTTCGACAGGTAATACCTATAAGAGCAAATTGTAACTATTTCCTGCGTAGGATCTGGCGACCATTTTTATTTATAAACAATTAAGTGTCAAAAATGGCATTTTTCACTTTTTTTTCAAATCAATGGAAAACAGGGAAACTTATGGTTTTTTAGTACAAATATCTTCGAGATTATGGAAAAAGCTTTAAAATGACGTATTACAAAGTCTGGTATACTCATTTATTGTTAATATAATTGCGAAAAAAGGTCGGAATAGCAAAAAAAAATTATTTATGTAATAACTGTTGTAAAAATTAGTGTACAGCTTTGAAATTTTTGTCAAATAAGGGTTCTTTTGTGCTTAATATGTGATAAAAATTTCAAAGCGATTCATTCAATTGTTTAAATTTTATTCAAATTGTTTATCCCAGAGAGCATTTTTTTGCAATAACATAAGTCAGAAGAAAATGACGTTAGAACCGTTCCACAGGTGTCAGATGAAAGAGCATAAGCTATATTTTCAACTTGGTTTAAAAAAAGTGAATAAAAAATGCATTTATTAGTAATAAATAATTATGCAAAAGTATCGTAAATCTTTCCTTAGAAATTTTTATTTTGTTATACCAGAAATTATACATATTTATTACAATTTTTTATCAATTATGATATAGATAACATTACTTGGTAGTTGTGCACTTAAAACAGGATAAAAAATTAATTTTTTTGGAAAAAGTTATTCAAAAAGTTTATAAAGAAAAATTGACGATACTTTTGCATAATTATTTATTACTAATAAATGCATTTTTTATAAATGCAATACACTTAACGGAGCAATGCGATGCTCCAGTTTATTTAACCTTTCTAAAAAATACCATTTCTGGAGGTCTGCAAAGTAGGCTTCCGTGGAGGTGATGAACACCTAATTCGACTTAAATTTCTGCCCTGCGAGTGACTTTTTCAAGTTTGGAAAAAGAAAGAAGTCGTACAGGCCCAAATCTGGAGAATACGTTGGATGTAACAGCAGTTTGTAGCCCAATTCGACCAATTTGGCTATGGCAATGGCGGAGGTGTGAGCCGGAGCATTGTCATGGTGGAAGAGTATTTATTTCTTCCCCAATTGGGGCTGTTTTTTCTGAAATTCGGCGTCAAATCAGGCCAATAATGCGGATAGTAAAGCGCTTAAGTCTGGTAACCGTTTTATTATTTTTCAGGAAGTGGATATAGATAGCACCTTGTGAATCCCAGCAAATGGCGACAATCACCTTTCCGGCCGATTGCTCAGTCTTCGCCCTCCTCGGAGAACGTTCGCGGGGTGTCGTTCACTGTATCGACTGTTCCTTGGTCTCTGATGTATACCAGTGGAACCATATTTTGTCGACGGCTATGAATCAACATAGAAACTCATTTGGATTACGCTTAAACAACATCAGACACTGCTCTGAAGTGGACTCACGGTTGCGTTTATTGTACGGAGTTAGAAAATGCGGCAGTCATCGCGCAGTCAGCTTTTTTATGCCCAAATTTTATGCAGGATATGAACAGTGACCATCGAGATCTTTTGAGATGCCTACTGTCTCAGCTATCTCACGCATCTTTAGTCGGTAGTCTACCAATACGAGATCATGGATTTATTTCACGGTATCATCAGTGGTAGCCGTTTTCGGGGCATTTGGGAGTAACTTATCAAAAACCGACATGCCACCACGTTGAAAGTCGTTAAACCAATGTTTGACGGTTTCCATCGAAGGAGAAGAGTCACTGTTTACAGCATTCAAGCGCTTTTTGAGTTCGCTGCGGGATTTTGCTTCTAACAAGAATCACCGACTGATATCGCTCTTTTTTCATTTTTCTAAAATCTCCAAACATGCCTGCTTACACACGCAGCCAAAACAAAACTACGAGTTCGATTTGGCTGGTATTTTGACATAGACCGTCTACACTACAATAATGTATTACACGATGGAAGATTTCTCTTGCGACAGTGGCGCCATCGGACGGAGAGGCTAAGTACTTATCGGATCATCCACGTACTGTAATTTAAAGTTTGCTACCCCTCTTTTTACTTTAGGAAACTACCTAGGCAAAATGGGTAGCAAGAAGGATGCAAAATATTTAAAATAAAATTGATTATTTTAAGTTTTAAGCTGCCGACTAGACTATTTGAATTTATTGAATTATTTAATCGCGGAGAGTGGGTAGGTAAAAGACTTGTAGTTCAATTGAACGTACGATCTATCATCATCATTCTCTTTGCCTTATCCCTATGCGGGGTCGGCTTCCCTAATTGCATTTCTCCACACAATTTTATCCTGGGTCATATCAATATTAATCCCTTTAACCAACATGTCCTGCCTAATCGTCTCCCCCCACGTCTTCTTTGGTCTTCCTCTCCTACTTCTTCCAGGAATCTGCACTTCAGCTACTCTTCGTATTGGATGATTAACGTCTCGACGTTGAACATTACCAAACCATCTCAACCTATGCTCTCTCATTTTGGCATCGATTGGTGCCACACTTAGACTTCCTCTAATATACTCATTTTTAATTTTATCCTTTCTTGTCACTCCACTCATCCATATAAGCATTCTCATCTCCGCCACATGCATTCGTTGTTCCTCTTTCTTTTTCACTGCCCAACATTCAGTTCCGTACATCATAGCCGGTCTTATGGTTGTTTTATAGAATTTTCCTTTCAGCTGCATTGGAACTTTTCTGTCACACAACACACCACTCGCTTCCTTCCACTTCATCCATCCAGCCGTAATTCTACTGCATGCATCTCCATCTATTACTCCATTACTCTGTAATACCGATCCCGGGTACTTAAAACTATTGCTTTTTACAATCAGTTCACCATCCAAAGATACCATTTTATTTGTAGTAACTCCATCTTTAAATGAACATTCCAAATACTCTGTTTTTGTCCTACTAAGTTTTAAACCTTTTTCCTCCAGAGCTCGTGTCCACTGTTCCAGTTTTTGTTCCAAGTCTCTTTCACTATTTCCTACTAACACGACATCATCAGCATACATTAAGCACCATGGAATGTTACCCAGTAGTTTCGCTGTTATCTGGCCCAAAACTAATGAGAATAAATACGGACTAAGCACCGAGCCTTGGTGCAATCCTACTTTCACATGAAATTTATCAGTCTCTCCCACACCTGTCCTAACACTAGTCGTTACTCCCTCATACATATCCCTCACAATCTTTACATATGCACCAGGGACTCCCTTCTTATTGAGAGCCCACCACAGAATCTCTCGAGGAACTATATCATATGCTTTCTCAAGATCAATGAATACCATATGAGCGTTTGTTTCTTTACTCCTGTATTTTCCATCAACTGCCTTATAATGAAAATTGCATCTGTTGTTGATCTGCCCTGCATAAAGCCAAATTGATTCTCGGATATGGCGGTCTCTTCACGTATCCGTCTATCAATTACTCTCTCCCATATTTTCGTGGTGTGGCTAAGCAGTTTTATAGCCCTGTAGTTTGTACACTGCTGTTTATCTCCCTTGTTTTTGTAGACAGGTACTAGTATACTGCTTCTCCATTCGTCTGGCATTTGTCCAACTTCCATAATTCTATTAAATAAACCTGCTAGCCACCTTGTTCCTGTCTCTCCCAATGCTTTCCATACTTCCCCAGGAATATCATCTGGTCCTACCGCTTTTCCTTTCTTGATTTTTTGAAGCGCTTGAGCCACTTCCTCGTTTGTTATTTTGGTGACCATTGCTGCTACTGTCTCCGTTGACTCCACAGGCTTTCTGTCAAATTCTTCATTTAATAAGCTGTCAAAGTACTTTCTCCATCTCTTTTTGACATCCTTTTCGTGAACTAGTATTTTATTATTTTCATCTCGGATACATCTAATCTGTTTACAATCTTTTGCTTTCTTTGCTCTCTGTTTGGCTATTTTATTGAACGTACGATCTATATATAATTTAAATTTATATACTTACAAATAACAATAATAAGAACTGATACCTATAGTGTTGTTTACATACAGAAAAGAGGTTATGTGAATATGGAATGTTCCTCAAAAGTATTTTGGGGATTACACTGGTTTATTAAGAATAACCAATGAGGAAGTACTAAGGAGAGTACAGAAAAGCAGGAAGATACTGGATTCCATCAAAATAAGAAAACTTCAATACTTGGGTCATATAACACGTAGTGACAGATAAACTCCTAAAATTAATTATGCAGGGAAAGATTCAAGGAAGGCGCAGCATAGGTAGGAGAAAAATGTCCTGGCTGAGAAATCTCAGAGAATGGTTTGGATGCAGCTCAACTGAACTCTTTCGGGCTGTAGTGTCAAAAGTGAGAATAGCAATGATGATTGCCAACCTTCGTCGCGGAGATGGCACGTAAAGAAGAAGATTAAAAATTATTTAATATTATACCTAAATGAAATCAAAGTACAAATATATAAATATGATGTTAATAAATAAGGATATAATATGCCAGGTAAGCCAAATATTTCTCACTGATTTTCAGTGTATAAGTGAACAACACACTTTATATCTCGTAAGGAATAGATGAACAAACAGGAAAGATCTTACTTGAGTTTCTGATGTTTCTACATTGATTTATCCTTGCTCAGTCTCCTGGTTGAACAGCTAAGTCATCCACTGCGGCAATATACCGTATTGTACAATTGTACAGTCTTATATTGTTATTGTATTGTATTATGGTAGATGGTAACGGAAAACAATTGTAGAGGCTGATTGACCATGTGTCATATGTTCTTGTAGAAATGGTATGTATGGTAATGTAATTGTTATCAGAACCAGAAGAAGAATGAGAAGAAAGAAAAGGTCTGAAAAAGAAACAATAATTTTATACACTCTGTCGTTACAACCGTGGTTCTAACAGTTTTACGGTAGAGTAGATGGTGGGTGACCTATATAAGTGGGGTTTTTATGTCGATCAGGAATTTATATCCATGAACCCATGAATCCTATAATATCCAGGAAATCCCTTATCTTTTTTTTTGTCCTTAAGTTCACAGATCCATATAGCCAATGGTAACCAAACTAAGTTCTTGATCTAGTAATACATAAACCGACAATAAATATCGTTCTACATACCACATACCACCAGATTGAAAACATTAGAAAACAGTAGAAAATCTCTCTGGTAACAACCTCCGAGGCTTTTAAAAATTATAAGCCATGCGGGTGCCAAGACGATCAGAGGATGAGGGAATATTAAAAATTTATAATTCACATCCCATCTGCTCAGCGCTGTAAAGCTCCAACGAGAAGATTTTCTAAGTACTCAAAAAAGAGTAAATAAATTAAACATTAAAAATGTATAAAAATTTTCAATTTCGTTGCAACCCGAAAAGAAGAGGATATGTGTCGACTGATGAAGGGCAAAAAAGCTCTGAAACCGGTATAGACTCTTCCTGCATTCTCTGGTTGAACTAGAATATATTGCTGCTGCATTTTCGGATTGCAACGAAATTGAAAATGTTTATACATTTTTAATGTTTAATCAAAAATCTTTACTGGCGGAATTTTGTGCCGGGAAGTGTATAATACATCCGTGTATTCCATAGGCCCTAGAGATAGCAGACTACCCTGCAATAATACACTCGTCAGCGGCAGTGTTGCCGATGTCACGATATGAAATTATGTTAAGCGGTTGCTAAAATTATCAGATTTTGCCAAAAATTATGTTAAAATTTTTTATCGCCAACCCCTGTCGCAAGCCACAGACCTTGGCAAAATTTCAGTAGAATTGCTCCTAATTTTTCGGTAGAAATCGTCAAATTTCGGTTGATTTTATTTTTTTACTTCTTTTGCTATCACATTGCAAAAAATGATACTTTATTATACTTCTATTATAGGTACAGGTATTCAAAAATAAACTACCTTCGTCATCATATGATGATCAATAATAATCATCATTCATCATAAAAATCACTCAAAGTTCAAAATCGGTTTACGTTAAAAAATGTATTTTCTCGGCTTTTTATAGAGCAATTGTCTTCATTTTTTTTTAATCCATAGGTTACTTAGTTTGATATTAATGATATTTTTTATATGAAAACCACAATCCTCAATAGTATTCACTATTCAGGTAGGTACATTAGTCCCAAAATCAAATATAAAAGGACAAAGGTGGTCATAAAATTGATATCTGTATCTGCTGAACATGTGTCGCAAGTCGCAAGCTAGTAAATGCAAATGCAAACAAATTGAAGGATTCTTGAAAATTTACTAAACTCTATTGCCAAATCTATCCGTATAAAATTATGTTAAAATTATCACTTATGTTAAAAAAATATTTATTATCAGAATGCCATAAAAATTATGTTAAAATCTGATAATTATGTACAAATCGGCAACCCTGGTCAGCGGTATTACCGGTGTGCAAGTACTTGGAGGGGATACGAGAACCGATCGTGCGCAAATAACGGAGAAATCTTGCAACTTTCTTAAATAATTCATATTGTCAATTGAAATTGTCAAATTGACGTATATTTCATACCTACTGTCATTGAAGAAGAAAAATATTACGTTGCTCATAATATTGATATGATATGCAATTATTATATAAAAATATATTTAATTATTTGTATTTTGTTGCAGTACTGCATTTTAATAATTCATTTTATTTACTACATACAATTGTTTATCTTTTAATAATTTAACCTAAATCTTACTTTTTCTTCCTATAATTCTTTTTGGGCTATGGCCTTGACAATTATCCAGTAACCATGACCAATATGATTGGCCAATATAATTAAAAGTGCGAAAAATGTTGCCAAGCTATGAAACCAGGTGTCGCTTTTCCGAATTTGCACGGTCCCAATAAAACGGGAGACTATTATTATTAAGTGTATAATACATTTTGAAACTTTTATTTAATTAAACCAACCACCAACCCCCTATCATATAATTGTTATTTGAATGTATTGCTGTTCTTTATTCCAAAATAAAAATAGTACACTATAATGAACAGTTTTTAGAAATGCTTTGTCATTACTACCCTTAGAAAAATTTAAGTAGGAGCATAATAATTATTTGTGTGAATAAAACGTATTTTTGCCAGTCGTTGACTAATAAATCGTGACCAGGGGCTCAAAGAATACCCCATAGATTTTCTCAGATGAATTCAGTAATTCACTATACGTCATTAAGATGAAAGAGAGCTTGATAATGGGGCCCAGGCAGTGGGAGGAGCGGAACCCCATGGCTTAACAATGTATTAAATTTCTAGTTGATTATAGCTTCACGCTTTTATGATTTTCAGACAAGGACTGAAACCCCGATCTCTTTTCGAGATAGGATGGTTTTTGTGCCCGCGGTATGATTTTACATTTACATTAACTACGGTACAGAATTTTTTATGGTGTCCTAGAAAAACATTCGAGAAATAATTGTTTCGGTAAGAGCCGTTGTTAGGGATCAGTAGATTGGATTCGGGAATAGTTATTGTGCTTTTGCAACATAACTGATCATTACGTACACCGAGAAAGCGATTAGTCATTATGAAATTAACAATCTGACTACCTACCCAACCAGACTGTTAATTTTCGGTTATAATAACTTTTAAAGATACTTCATTATTTCTTCATAATAATTATTTTAATGGAAAGCACCTTTTAAGTTTTTTTCCAGGTTCATAACTTTTTAAATTCAAAACGATTAGTTTCGTCTAATAAAACAACTATTTTTTTAATTTAGCTTATTCAGTCTCAACTATTTGGTTATTGATACTGGGAAAATTCTTCTTCTTCTTCTTCCTCTTTTTAAGCAATTATGCTTGTTCATGGGAGGATTGATATCTCTTTAAAGGTTATCACTCAAATATTTTGCGATGTCGTCCCATATCTCTTCTGCCGATTGGTGATTTATCTCTTGCTATTTTAACCACACGGGTCCCCCCCCCCCATTCCGCTTATAAGACCAGATGAGATGAGATTGTCATATTAAATTCTTTGGCTCTTAAATGGATGTTCAATCTGTGGACTTTGCAGACTATATTGATCTTGGGCTATCAATATTGAGTCGTCTGCGCAAGAGAGTATTCTTTACTTCTTTGTTTTCCATTATGTATCCTCTTCCTTTGTTGACACTTATCTAATGATTTCGTCCATGATTAAATTGAAGAGAATAGGGCTAAATGATTCCCCCTGTGTTTCCGCTGCGTACGTCTATAGGTTCTATAAGTTGTTCATCTATTCTGATCTCCATTTTGTTTTTTTTTTGTAGATTTGATAGACCTGCAGATTTTTTGTTCTTCAGCTTTTCGATAATGTTTCGTACTTTCCGTGTATTTATATTAATACATTCTTTCTTCATTTGTGGGAATTTCTGGTGTTTCCGGTTCTAGCGTTGTTTGTTCTTTTCCTTCATAGATCTTTTATAGATAGTCAATCCTTGCGTCCTTTTCTATGTGTTCTGGATCTGTTAGTCCCAGAACTTCTTTTACCTCTTATAAATATATTTATATATATCCCATTAATCCCATAGAAGATTATGAAGAGAAATCAAGAAAAAACCTCGTAGTACCTTATATACCTCATCTTGGCATGGTAAGTATTTGATCTGATGGTTAGTTTACTCTCAATATTAATAACGAATGCCAGAGGAACCTCTTATGAAGGTGCGCTAAAAGAACTAGTCGATGAGGAAATGAAGAGTATAAAATCGATTTAATAGCTCTGCAAGAGACGAAACAATTAGGGTCGAAAGTAACTGAAATAGAAAAGCACTAAATTTTACTCTTTTTAGCTAAATTAAAAGATCATCAACGACCATCGACCACAGTAAGGGTCGATTTCTCATACCTGCGGTAATCTATGGTTCACTTGAACCAGGTTCACCGGTGAACTTCGGTTTTGTTTGGAATGCGTTTGTCATTGTGAGTGCACGTTCTACAGCTTTCGAAAAATACCAATAGATGGCAAGAGGTAAAAAACTATCGCCATTTTGTACGACCTTTTTTATGCTGTTTTTGAATAAAGTTAAATTTAAGTATTTATAGTCAAATAGTCATTTTAATAATTATAAATAAATGTAATAAAAACAAAAATAATGGTATCGTTTATCGTTAGGCATAATATAATAAAATAAAATAAAATAAAATAAAATAAAATAAATAAATAATAAACAATAAATAAATAATAAAAATAATGTTATCGTTTATCGTTAGGCATAATATAATAAAATAGGTTATATTTATATTATGACAGCGTTTCGTGTTAATACAACGCATGCGTAATCCATGAAATCATCTGAACTGCGGGTTCTGAAATCTTTGAACGGCAGAATTCCAGCGTTCAAGCATCGTTTAAAGTTTAAACTGCCATCGGTTGAACGTGAATTGAGAAAGACGATTTTGACTTTAAACTGACGTTCACTAAGCCAGGCCGCACATCAAAGAAACATGAAACGTAAATTACGGTTCATGGAAATAAACCACTGCTAAACAAATATACGTCCGGCCATTTATGAAACTCTCCGAAAATAAAAATGTGTCATGAGCATGAATCACACTCGTTTCATTGGTAGGCGGACTTTGAGATTTGTTTAGCAGTGTTTTCTTTTCATGAAACATGTTTTTCGTTTCATGTTTCATGTTTTTCGTTTCATGTTTCTTTGGTGTGCGACTTGCCTAAAAGTTCAGGTTAAACTGGAGTTGAACTCGATATGAGAAATTGGCCCTAAAGGTGATAAAAGTCATTGAAAACAATATTTTACTGCTCTTATAGGTAACCCATACCATGGGATATAGGTACCTCAACTCCTACCTCACCTCCTCGTGGTAATAACAGATTTTGTTCGTTGCATTGAGAAATAATTCGGGGACGTTGTTTCAAACCACTTTCACGAGTAAGCGAACCAGGAAATTATCCTTCTTCTTAGAAGACCTCTACTGTGCTTTTCGAAAATTTAACTGAAGTTAATTAACAAATCAATCTTAGTTAACAAAAATAATTATTATAAACAATAAACTTTATAGACCTGCATCCCGCGGACCAAAATAAAGTTTATTAATAGCAAGCTGAAATTTTGTTAATAGCTTAACGGTGTCTAGTCGAACAAACTTTGATGTATGGGAACACTGGAACAGGGGAAGTGTTAATTGTGGAACAGGTTAAAAATTTGGAATGTCAGACTACGAAAACGTTCCATGTATTTTGTCGGACAGAACTTCCAATTGATTTGTTATGATTTCATTAGACTCTCATGCAAAAATTAGGCTAGCGTTTATCACCAACTGGGCATTTTAATGAGTGGAACACGAAGAACATGTCAAATGACAGGAATTATATTGGTGATAAATAGCAGTCTGATTTTGGCATGAGAGTTTACTGAAACGGTAACAAATCAGTTAAGTTCTGTCCGACAAAATAGATGGGGCGTTTTCGTAATCCGACGATCCAAATTTTTAAACTGTTCCACAATAAAAACTTCCCCTGTTCCAGAGTTCCCGTGCATCAAAGTTTGTCCGACTAGACAACATTAAGCTATTAACAAATTTTCAGCTTGCTTTTAATCAACTTTTTTTTGGTACGCGGGATCCAGGCTTATTAATGGTAACATTAAAAACTCAATTTTTTGTATCTGTGTTTATACTTTTTATTCTTATTGCATGATTGCTGGATGTTCAGTCTATTTTGTCCTATATTCATAATAATATTAGGAAAGTTTATTATTTTTAACGCTGCATTAAACTTGTTGTTTGTGGGTTTACAAGAATAAACCTTATTTTTGTTTTAGTTTTAGTAGAATAAATAATAAACAAATATTGTGGTAGAATAATATGGGACTAAATATATTTAGTAGAAATTACATATAAATTAATGGACAAAATATAGATTGTAAACATTTATATTTAGATTTATATTTATATTTATATTTATATTTATATTTATATTTATATTTATATTTATATTTATATTTATATTTATATTTATATTTATATTTATATTTATATTTATATTTATATTTATATTTATATTTATATTTATATTTATATTTATATTTATATTTATATTTATATTTATATTTATATTTATATTTATATTTATATTTATATTTATATTTATATTTATATTTATATTTATATTTATATTTATATTTATATTTATATTTATATTTATATTTATATTTATATTTATATTTATATTTATATTTATATTTATATTTATATTTATATTTATATTTATATTTATATTTATATTTATATTTATATTTATATTTATATTTATATTTATATTTATATTTATATTTATATTTATATTTATATTTATATTTATATTTATATTTATATTTATATTTATATTTATATTTATATTTATATTTATATTTATATTTATATTTATATTTATATTTATTTATATTTACATTTATATTTATATTATTTAAGGGAAAAAACAAGGAATGTCACCTTATCTTTGTTTTGAGAAAATAGGAAATTTAATGTTTGTGACTACATATCTTTAAACCATTGCACTGAAGAAATAGTATTTATTTTTATTTAATAAACTTAAAGTGCACTGTATTTGATACAAAAGCACATTTTAACCAAATTTTTAAAGAACAGAGATAAAAAAATTAAAAAAGTACCTAACTACAAATAAAAATTGAAAAAAACAAGGACTGTCCAAACATCACGTTGTATTTTACATTACATTATTATTTTATGTTACAAACATTAGTTGCACCAGCTGATAGAAAGGCTGAAAACAAAATTATGGCAATAAAAATTATAACAAAAGGCAAGCAATATTTTTTTGATAGTCTAATGCAATGGTCGCCTGATTTTTTTGAGTTTTTGCGAGCAGCCTTTTTAAAATTATAGAATGTCTATGCCTTACGTTTGTGTAACTCATTTTGAATTGATAATTTACTAATTTCTGCAGCAACCTTGTCATAATTTAATGATTTTAATTTCACCTGGAATTCACCACATGCTGAACATGTGTCTGATCTTGGGTAACCAAAGGACACATTTTTCGTGTTAAAAATTTGCCGATATGTAACGTAAGTAACTTTAATGGTCGGATGTTTTTCTTTGAACAAGTTAAATATTTTTGTAATGTTCAAACTCTCTGGTAAATACTTTTTCCATCTACCTCTAGCGAAAGTATACTTTTCCGGACCTGATTGTAGGGAGCAAAGTTGTACTTTTCCTCCCTAGGGAGGAAAAGTAAAAGTGACGTCATGGTATTTCATTCATGAAATATAACTTATTGACGCCCTGTACAATATCTATTTTCTATTACGTAAGTATCTATACATTTTAACGTTTATTTATAATACTCCCTGTATTTTGCGGAACGGTAAAAACAGTAAATTGTTATTTTGATTTAACAATGTTTACATTAATAATTTGACTTATACTTGACAGTTGACAGTTATATTGTACCTACTTGTTAGTATTAGTTCTAATAAATTTTGTTGGTTAGTTACATAAATAAATTAAGTAAAAATGAAAAAATGACTTGTTATTTGAGGAAGGTGGAAAAATCATATGTATAATATGGGAGTAAAATGCCTTTTCCTCCCTTGAATGATTACTGCCCACCGCTACGCGTCGGGCAGTAAACTTCATTCTCGGGAGGAAAAGTAGCACTTTCCTCCCTTGGTATACAAATAGCTATTTCTTAGATTCGTGTAAACTGTACTGGGATAATCTAGTTTTAAAAGACTTTGTGGTTATATATTGCTTCACGCGATTCTGGATGCAACTTTCCATGCTGGGAACTATGCTTACCACGTTTGTCTTGTCCAGAAGTACCTGTAGCTTTTAAATTTTTTTGTAGGTGTTCAATTTTGCCCTTAGTTACACCATGTATTGACATGAATGCTTTAAAAAACACATTAATTTCTTGGGAAACTCCATTACGCTTAACTCTAACTTTATTAGCCGTGCCGTTTCTAACACTTCAGGCTTTTGAGCTATGGTTATACAGAAGGATCCTGAAGATACCATACACAGACAAAGTCACCAATGAAGAAATACTACGGCTACGGAGGATGAACACAACCGCAGATTTAGTCAACATCGTGAAAGGCCGTACTTGGGACTTAAGAACTCAAGGCAGATACGAGCTACTCCAATGCAGTTTACAAGGTAAAATTGAAGGAAAAAGAACCTCAGGACGAAGAAGAATATCCTGCCTTGCTAGTCTGAGAGCATGGTATAGAAAGATCTTAACACAACTATTCCGTATAGCAACCAACAAAGTCATCATCGCCAGAATGATCGTCAACGTTCGGAACGGACAGACACCCTAAGAAGAAGAAGAAATTTCTAACAAACACAAACACAGTAAACTAATTAAACTCGAAATAAAAACGTACAGTGGTACCTCGATATACGAGCGCCCTAATATACGAGTGTTTTGAGATACGAGCCGCCGAGCGAGCGATGTTTTGCTTTGAGATGAGAGCAAAATTTGAGATACGAGCAACCGCTTTTTATTAAAATTCATGCCTCTTTTGGACTACCTACTTCTAACTTGAAGAAGGTGATAAAGGGTATAATGTCAGCTAAGGACGTTACAATAATTTCCAAGCTCCGGACCTCTCTAAATGAAAAGATGGAGAAACTAATGATGGTGTGGGTGACAGAGAAGCAGCTTCAAGGAGGAGCCTTAACACAGAGCATCGTATGTGAGAAGGCACGAGCGATTTATGAAAGGGAGGAAGAAACAAACCTCTTTGGATAGTTTTTTAAATGAGCTGCAGATGAAGATGAGCAAAGTGTGACGAAAAAAGCTAAGACCACTGACGAAAATTAAGCGCTTCCGTAAGCACCTCACTTTTTCTTATGGTTTTACAGAATATGTATGTATTTTTTGTTATTTATAAATAAATGTTTCTTCTTGTAAAAGCATTTTTCTTATTTAAAAACACTTAACAAAAACAACTAAAGTGATTATTTTTTTGGGACTGGAACGGATTAATGATATTTCAGTTGATTTCAATGGGGAAAATTGCTTTGACATACAAGCAATTTGACATACGAGCAAGGTTACGGAACGAATTACCCTCGTATGTCGAGGTACCACTGTAGTTAATTTTTGTTTTTGTTCAAGTGAACTCTCCTTGTTTTTATCTTTCACGAGTGGACATTTCCAGTTTTATCCTTCGCTGTACTATTTTAAATAGGCATATTTATCGGACGGTCCAAGTTATTATCTACCAGTATACTGTAAATAGTAAATACATAAAATATCTGTTAGATAGTGTCACTATCTCCATTTCTTATAAAGTGTGAGATTCCCAGTTTTTTTCCTTCACCCTTCAAATAATAAAATAATTAAGGAAATTTTTCACATTGTGGTTTATTCATTGATTTATATTTTGCAAATATTAACTGTGTAGTTTCCCATTTAAATAAACGATATAGTTCCTTAAACTTTTTCAAAAACATCTTCCAAAAATATAAACAAAGTATTCTAAATTATTTATATACCAGATATTTCACACATTTTGTATTTTATTTAAGAATGATCCCAGAATTATTACCTAGAGGATAATAGCAAAAAAATTCTGTTTGGGACTGCGAGAAATCCAGGTGTCTGAATTTTTTTTGATACTATTATAGGCTTATATATAGGGTGAGGCAGATAACTAGCCTATTAGAAATATCTCGAGAACTAAAGGCAACAGAATCATGAAAATTGGAATAAAGGGGTTTTGACGGATGATCTATTAAACGAAAATATTTTCATCTCTTTGCAACTTCCGGTTATAATGGAAGTTGCTTATAACTTCGTTTTTTTAAATGGGACACCCTGTATATTTTTACATTTTTGGATTCTCTTCGATGTCTTCTTTTTTAAAATATGAGGTTTTGTAATATTATACAGGGTATTTTAAAAGATAATTACGTTTTTTTTATTAATTTCGTAGCAACATTCACACCCTGTAGAATTGTAGTAGTTTGACATCTAAAACTCTACTTACGTTCAAATGATTTTTACTATTGTTAAGAATCATTAGTATAGCTAAATTTTTAATTTTAGTATACAGGGTTGGTCGAAACTCGGAATGAGTATTTTCTAAGTTTTCTTAAATGGAACACCCTGTATTTATGTATTGTAATGAATTGATATTTTATGGTACTTTTTTATTTCTTAAGCATTCCCTATACCTAACTGCTTTAATTTGCGAGTTATTTTATTGCTGATTAAAGCTAAACAATAATTGCAACAAAAAATACGTAAAATTTTATTAGGTTGGTCGTGAAAATACTCGATCCCAAATAATTTTTCAGAAATAAATACATATTAATCCAGACTGGTCCTTAAAATTACCAATAATGGTTTAGCTATCAAAATTCCTACGTAGTTAAGATTGTTGGTGCGATTAACAATTAAGCACAAATTAAAGCAGTTAGGTATAGGGAATGCTTAAGAAGTAAAAAAGTACCATAAACTATCATTTCATTACAATACTAAAATACAGGGTGTTCCATTTAAGAAAACTCAGAAAATACTCATTCCGTGTTTCGACCAACCCTGTATACTAAAATTAAAAATTTAGCTATACTAATGATTCTTAACAATAGTAGAGTATATTAAAAATCATTTGAACGTAAGTAGAGTTTTAGATGTCAAACTACTACAATTCTACAGGGTGTTAATTTTGCTACGAAATTAATAAAAAAAATATCTTTTAAAATATCCTGTATAATATTAAAAAAATCTCATATTTTAAGAAAGAAGACATCCAAGAGAATCCAAAAATGTAAAAATATACAGGGTGTCCCATTTAAAAAACGAAGTTATAAGCAAGTTATAAGCAGTTATAAGCAACGGTATAACCGGAAGTTGCAAAGAGATGAAAATATTTTCATTTAATAGATCATCCGTCAAAACCCCTTTATTCCAATTTTCATGATTCTGTTGCCTTTAGGTCTCGAGATATTTTTAATAGGCCCTTTATTTGCCTCACCCTGTATAGCGTGTCCCAAAAGTAGCGGAACGGTCGAATATTTCACGAAATGAACGTCTGATCGAAAAACTGAAAAATACGTTTTTAATAATTTTGAAATATCTATGGAACGACACTAAACACGACCCCCCACTCCACCCGCAGGAGGTGGGGTGGGGGGTAGCTTTAAAATCTTAAATGGAAACCCCCAGTTTTTATTGTAGATTTGGATCCCTTATGTAAAACTAAACAACTTTTATTCGAGGCATTTTTCGAATTATTAATAGATGACGCTATAGTCGGAAAAAACTATTTATCGTGATACCATAGGTAAATTATAGAAACGGTCTAATATCTCGACAAATACATTTAGAAACGAAAAGCCTCAAAACACGTGTTTAATATTTTTCAAAAACCTATCGATCGACAGTAAACACGAGACCCCACTCCACACCCTGGAGGTGGGGTGGGGGTAATTCTAAAATCTTAAATAGGAACCCCCATTTTTTATTGCAGTTTTGGATTTCTCATGAAAGAGTAACTAACATTTATTCGAAACATTTTTAGAATTGTTGACAGATGTCGCTAATAAATCGTATTTTTCCGATTATAGCGCCATCTATTAACAATTCTAAAAAATTTTTCGAACAAATGTTGCTTATTTTTTGATGACGAATCCAAATCTGCAATAAAAATGGAATTTCCATGTAAGATTTTAAAGTTACCCCACACTCCACCTACACGTGGAGGGTCATGTTTGGTGTTGTTCGATAGGTTTTTGAAAATATTAAACAAGTATTTCTTGGTTTTTTATTTCGAAGTGTATTTCTCGAGATATTAGACCGTTTCTATAATTTACCTGTGGTATCACTATAAATCGTTTTTTCCGATTATAGCGCCATCTATCCACAATTCAAAAAAGTGCCTCGAATTAAAGTTCCTTACTTTTCCATAAGGAATCCAAATCTGCCATAAAAACTGGGGGTTTCCATTTAAGATTTTAAAGTTACCTCCCTCCCCACCTCCTGGGGTGGAGTGAGGTGTAGTGTTTGCTGTCATTCGATAGATTTTTTTAAATTATTGAACACGTATTTTTCAGTTTTTTGATCGAATGTTCAGTTCGCGAAATATTCGACCGTTCCGCTACTTTTGGGACACTCTGTATAAAGAAAACCCATATATTATGTTTTTGGCAGAGATGTCGGCGTCTTTTTAATTATTAACGATTTTGCCCTATTTTGCAATTTTCAAAGAAACAAATTAATTTTGCAACTTTTTGCAAACGCCATTTTAGTTTTTTCTTATGTTTCAAAAGATAAAGTTTAAAAAATAAAAACAATATAACAAAAAAACAAAATAAACACCAAAATCTCTGCAGAAAACGTAGAGGTTTCCTTTTTATAGGCCTATAATAACTAAAAAAATTCAGATGTCTGAATTTTTAGATAGAAATCCTATTTCCCCAAGCTAAATAATTAGAACCAACCAAACAACACTAAGCGTCCAAATTAACGCACCACCTTAAAAATGGGACATTTTTAATGTCTCATATTTCCTAAACCTGTTGTCCGATTTTAGTGATTTTTTTAATATGTTATAGCTTTATTCTTCAAGAATATCGATGTAATAATATTGTTGCTAAACAGATAAGTGTCATTGTATACCGGGTGTAACAATGAAAGTGTGTTTTTTCCTCAAAGTTTGGAACACTCTTTGGAATATTATACTAGCGTATATAAAATATTGAAATTAAAACTTAACTGTAGCCTTAGGCTTTCTTAACATTTTGCTTTACGATGCATTCGCTTATGTGGGATAATAAAAAAGTTAGGTACTTTAACAACTAGCCATGTTATTCATCAATACAGGATGTTTCTAAATAAGTGCGACAAACTTTCAGGTGTAATTTTACATGAGAAAATAATGACCAATTGCTTTATAAACATATGTCCGCAAATGCTTCGTTTCCGAGATACGGGATGTTGAATTTTTTCTTACAAACTGGTGATTTATTTATTGCTCTAAAACCGGTTAAGATATGCAAATAAAATTTAGTAGGTGTTAATAGGTAGTTATTGCACATTTTTAGACATAGAATTAAGAATTTTATATTCACCGTTGGCGTGCATACCCGGTCATATATTCGTATGCACGCCAATGGTGAATATAAAATTCTTAGTTGTACGTCAAAAAATGCGCAATACCTGCGTCTTAAAACCTACTAAATTTTATTTGCATATCTCAACCGGTTTTAGAGCAATAAATAAATCGTCAGTTTGTAAGAAAAAATTCAACATCCCGTATCTCGGAAACGAAGCATTTGCGGACACATGTTTATAAAGTAAACCGTCATTATTTTTTCACGCAGAATTACCCCTTAAAGTTTGTCGCACTTATTTAGAAAGACCCTATATTGATGAAGAACGTTGCTAGTTGTTAAAGTATATAACTTTTTTATTATCCAACATGATCAAATAAATCAAAAAGTGAAATGTTAAGAAAGCCTAAGGCTACAGTTGAGTTTTAATTGCAATATTTTATATACGCTAGAATATTTCACAGGGTGTTCCAAACTTTGAGGAAAAACACACTACCATCGTTACACCCGGTATACAATGATATCGATATTCTTGAAGAATAAAGCTATAACATATTAAAAAAATCACTAAAATCGGACAACAAATTGCAATTTTTTTTGTCAATTAGAAGGATGTAGGTACCTAATTGTATACTAAAACATAATATAAAGGTACTTTATTCTTGAACGAAATTCATATTTTTGACATACTTCGTATAAAATTGATAAAATTTGATATCTATTGGTTGAGTTTTAGATTTTAGACCATGCAGAGCATTTTATGAAGAATTTTTCGTAAAATTAATAATAAAAGAGTTTCCCATATGGTTCCTAGTTACGCAGACATACTGTGTAAAGAGTTCAAAAAATGAATTATTTTTTTATTTTCAAATTGTAATGTCAGATTCGGATTCAGCATAGTCAAAAACTAAGTATGTACATAGAAACATTTCTGATCAAAGTAAAATGGTGAATTCAACGGTATTTTTAAAATTATTTATACAAAACAATTGTTATTGTTTAGACAATTAATAAATAATTAGCGGCTAAATCTGTGAGTAGAACATTTTACTTTAACATAACATAAAAATATATAAAAAAGTTTTGGGAAAATATAGAGTTTCTATAAAGCAAGATTTCGTTCTATACTGATTCCCCTAAAAAAAAAAAATTGAAGGCACTCGTGGGAGTGCCGACAGAAGTGAAAACTTCTTATAGTATATACATTACGAGCTCAATGCTTTTACCCCATCCTAAAAGAAGTGCTGTACCTATATCATATACGATATGCGCGATGCGTATGCCCTATGCTATTTATGTATACATACACATAATTTATATATGTACAAAATTGATTTCAGCGAAGTGATGACCATAAAGAAATTTTAAATTCAAAAATTTATTTCGTCGAAGCGATAACGGTCGCTAATTTAATAATTTTCCCCATCCAAAAAGTGCACAACGTCCCTCAAGAAGTTTTCACTTCAAATATTTATTTCGTCGAAGCGATGATAGTTGCTAAATTATTACTTTTTTACATCGAAATAGTGCACAACGTCCCTAAATAAGTTTCACTTTAAATATTTATTTCGTCGAAGCGATTACGGCCTTAATTCTATACTTTTCCTCCATACAAAAAGTGCACAACGTCCCTAAAAAAGTTTTTACTTAAAAAATTTATTTCGTCGAAGCGATGACGGTCGCTAATTTAATAATTTTTCCTTATCCAAAAAGTGCACAACGTCCCTCAAGAAGTTTTCATTTCAAAAATTTATTTCGTCGAAGCGATGAAGGTTCGCTAATATAATATTTTCCCCATCCAAAAAGTGCACAACGTCCCTCAAGAACTTTCCACTTCTAAAATTGATTTCATCGAAGCGATGACGGTCGCTAATTTAATACTTTTTTCCATCGAAAAAGTGCACAACGTCCCTAAAAAAGTTTCACTTCAAACATTTATTTCGTCGAAGCGATGGATGACAGTCCCTAATTCAATACTTTTCGCCCATCCAAAATGTGCACAACGTCCCTAAAGAAGTTTCACTTCAAATATTTATTTCGTCGAAGCGATGACGGTCCCTAATTTAGTAATTTATCCCCATCCAAAAAGTGCACAACGTCCCTAAAGAAATTTTTGACTTCAAACATTTATTTTGTCGAAGCGATAAAGGTCGCTAATTTAATATTTTTCCCCGTCCAAAAAGTGCACAACGTCCCTCAAGAAGTTTCCACTTCAAAAATTGATTTCATCGAAACGACGACGATCGCTAATTTAATACTTTTTTCCATCGAAAAAGTGCACAACGTCCCTAAAGAAGTTTCACTTCAAATATTTATTTCGTCGAAGCGATGACGGTCTCTAATTCAATACTTTTCCCCATCCAAAAAGTGCACAACGTCCCTCAAGAAGTTTTCACTTTACAAATTTATTTCATCGAAGCGATGACGGTCGTGATGACGGTCGATAATTTAATACTTTTTTCCATCCAAAAAGAGCACAACGTCTCTAAAGAAGTTTTCACTTCAAATGTTTATTTCGTCGAAGCGATGACGGTCGCTTATCTATTACTTTCTCCCCATTCAAATTTAATAATATTTCCCCATCCAAAAAGTGCACAACGTCCCTAAAGAAGTTTTCACTTCAAAAATTTATTTCGCTGAAGCGATGACGGTCGCTAATTCAATACTTCTTCCCCATCTAAAAAGTGCACAACGTCCCCAAAAGAAGATTTTACTTTAAAAATTTATTTTGCCGAAGCGATGACGGTCGCGATGAGGTTCGCTAATTCAATACTTTTTCCCTATCTAAAAAGTGCACAACGTCCCTAAAGAAATTTTCACTTCAAAAAATTATTTCGTCGAAACGATGACGGTCGCTAATTTAATACTTTTTCCCCATCCAAAAAGTGCACAACGACCCTTAAGAAGTTTTCACTTCCAAAAATTTATTTCTTCGAGGCGATGACGGTCGCAACGGCGGTCGCCAATTTAATACTTTTTCCCATCCAAAAAGTGCACAACGTCCCTAAAGAAGTTTTAACTTCAATACATATAGGGGAATACGGGGCGGAATGGACCGGCGGGGCAGAATGAGATTTGTATTTTTTGAAGTGTGTATTATGCTGCCATCTACGATATTTGGTAGTAAGCTACGCTCCGATGAGTAGTTCTGTATCTGGTAGTCGCCATTGTTCCCTGCGAAGCGAAGGTGGTATTTATAACGTATTTGTGAATTTCAGTTGTTTTGTTGCATATTTTGTCCATTTCAGACTTGAAGGTAGGTGGTTAAATTTTTCTTATTGCTTATTCAGCATTATGTACTATTCAAATAGACATTTTAGCTTGCTGTAAACCCCCATAGTTCTTTAAAATATTGCTAAATAACCTCATAAAACTTTGAAATTCAAAATAACGAACTTCGGGGCAGAACGGTACGGGGCAGAATGAGACATATCTCATTCCGCCCCGCTTTATCTTTTGTTGCTTAAGAAAAAACTACCTTCAAGTTTTCTTGTTACAGATGGTGCGAAACTATGTTAGAAAAACAGAGAGACAAAGTTGGCCTGTAGATTCTATGGACCAGGCAATATCCGCAGCAATTGACGGTAATACAAGTTTAGACAAAGCCTCGTCTCAATATGGTGTACCAAAATCAACATTGGCTCGATATGTGAAGAAAAAGCGGGATAGTCCGGAATTTCACATTAGCAAACAGTCAGGAAAATTTACGTGTATTTTCAATAAACAGCAGGAGTTAGAACTTGCTAATTATGTTAAAAACATGGAAAAAAGATTGTTTGGATTATCCATGAAAGATTTACGCAGGCTAGCGTATCAGTTAGCACACCGCAATGGAATCGTTCATAATTTTAACCAAATTAATCAAACAGCAGGACAAGACTGGATTAATGGCTTTTTGAAGAGACATCCCGATTTAAGTATAAGAAAACCTGAGGCAACCTCTGGAGCTCGTGCGATGGGCTTTAATCGGGTAGCTGTAGCACAATTCCAATCTCTTCTAAAAGAATGCATTGATAAATATAAACTGAATTCTGATCGTATCTTTAATTGTGATGAGACCGGCATTAGCGTGAATCCAAAAGGACATTCGAAAATCATAGCAACGAAAGGGAGACGGCAGGTAGGCACGCTAACATCATCTGAGAGAGGTGAAACTGTGACTGTGGAGTTGTGTTTTTCTGCCAGTGGATCTTACATGGCCCCGATGTTAATTTTCACCAGGAGACGGAAGCAGCAAGATTTCGAGTTGGGTTTGCCACCTGGAGGTTGGGCAGAAGTCTCCGACTCGGGATGGATTACAACCGAAACGTTTGTCAGTTGGTTTAAAAAATTTATATATTTTTCTAAGGCCACAAAAGATGCTCCTGTTTTGCTTCTGTTCGACGGAAATTCGACACATACGAAGAACATTGAACTCATTGATCTTGCTCGATATAACGGAGTTATATTGCTCTGCTTTCCTCCCCACTGTTCGCACCGTCTTCAGCCTTTAGATGTTTCACTGATGAGGCCTATTAGTATTTATTATGAAGAGGAAGTGCGAAGATGGTTAAGATCAAACCCTGGAAAAGTAGTGACTTTGTTTCAGATTGCATCGTTGTTTGGAACTGCATTTATTAATGCAGCTACAATGAAAACAGCACTGGACGGCTTCAAGAAAACAGCAATTTGGCCTCTAGATGTTAATGCATTTACTGAAGACGATTTCCTTCCATCTGCACCAACAGATATTCAAATAGAAATAGATGATAATTTGGAGCCCAGAAATGCCAGTGATTTGTCAACGGCAAATGAAGTAGCCGAGGAGGAACAAATTAGTCAAAATGATGCCACCACTGAACTATCGGAACAAACTCTAAAACACCAGCATCTAACGGTGAACACCTACCCGTTCTTCCTCAGTGTTCATGGATGCCAGATCCTGTTCAAATTCCTTCAGCTACAAGTAACCTAACGTCATTTCCGACTGCTTCTCCTCAACATGTTCTACCGATACCGAAAGTGGAACAGAATAAGAAAAGAACTTCTCGAAAAAAAGGAAAAACAGCAATTCTGACTTTATCGCCATATTTCGAAGAGTTGAAAAAGGCCAAGGAAGAAACAAAAACTAAGGCGGCTAAAAAAGTAGAGCGAGTAAAAAGAAAAGTCAGCTTCAGTAAAGGCGGAAGTAAAGCCACTAAAGAGAAAGTGGTTAAAAAGAAGAGGGTGTTGTTAAATAAAGGTCTGAAAGACAAGACAAGAGACTCTGATTCCAGTGACACTGAAGATGATGCCGAGTGTTTATACTGCCAAGACTTCTATTCAACTTCCAATGAAGGATGGGTAGCATGCTCATCGTGCTACAGTTGGGCACATAATTCTTGTGCAGACGTAGATAGTGAGGATGATGAATCAATTTTCATCTGTGAATTATGTGTAAATTAAAAATTGTGTTAGGCGTAATATTAATAAAAGTAATTTCCCACTAATTATACTTTTTTCCATGCTTTTCTTATGACTATATTCATTAAAACCTATTAAAAAAAATTAAATCCCGTTCTGCCCCGCATACGGGGCGGAACGGGAAAAGTGAACTACTTTTCGTATCAAGTAAAATTGTCAACTATCTTTATTTTTTCTAAAGTTTTATTCTATTTATTATCTTTAAGAATAATTGATTAATTAATTTCTGCACTTTGTTTTCATTTTCAATAAAAACTTGTTGACTAGCCAAGGCATCTACATTAGACGTGCCATTCCGCCCCGTGTTCCCCTACGTACAAAATATTTATTTCGCCGAAGAGATGACGGTCGCGAAATAAATCCTTTTTTTCTATCGAAAAATAGGTTTTACATTTATTTTAAATTTAAATACTTCTATACAATTTATGTATAGATACACATAATATAGAAAAGTACAAAATTTATTTCGTCGAAGAGATGACGGTCGCTATGACGGTCGCGAAATAAATCCTTTTTCACCATCCAAAAATAGGTTTCATATTTATTTTAAATTTTAATACTTCTACACAATTTATATATACATACACATAAAATATATTGTTATATTTCTATTTGATATGAAAATTAAATTTTGATAATTATAAGCAGATTTCAATTTAATATAAAATATTTTTAATTTTCTCAACCACGGGCATATAAATTTAGAACAACCTGTATACAACAAATTGTCATATGTAATTTTAAGAAGTGATTAGAAGAAGCTTACGAAACTCGGACAATGCGACTAGAATAAACAAAGTGAATGGCGCGTACCATCATCGTTGTTCGCGGAAGGTTCGATCATTAGCCTATGCTAAATAAGACTCAGTTGAAGTAGATAATAGGTCATTAAATTTTGTAAATAGTAGAAAGTAATTTTAGAATGGGAATTAACTATTTTTTTTTTAAATCCATTAAGCATATTTAGAAAGATTAAAAATTGGTTTTGAGGAATACTGCGAATGAGAGTTGGTGGTGGAAGGTTGGTTTTGTGAATCTGGAAGGGATATTTAGAAAGTAGGGGAATGAATGACAAATAGAGAGGAGAATGTTTTGAGCTGTCGAGAAGTGAAGTCCAGTAGTAGACGGTAGTGTACGGAGAGTGAGAAAGCCGGTGTAGTTCCGTGAGTGTGGAGTATCTATCGTGGAACGAGAGGTAGGCCAGGTTGAGAGTAAAGAACCTCCTTGAGCCAAGAGTTCCCGGTAGCTGATTGCAGTTTCGAAAAAGGTAGAACACAGCATCACGACAGAAGCAGGAACGAGAGCTATACGAGCTAGTTTCAAAGGAGAACATTACTGGAAGCCAGGACGAGGTTAGGATAGTATTAGGATCTGTTAGGATAGTATTAATAATAACCGGTTAATCTAATTATAAAGGCATTATTAATCACATTGACCAACTGCTAAGGTTATTATTAATACAGACCGGTTATTATTAATACAGACCGGACTTATCACATTGACCGTAACATATTATACACTCTATCACACAGTCACTAATAAAACTGTGACTCACAAATTAATATAACTGTGAGCAGTAATAATTTTTGAAGTGAAAACTTCTTTAGGCACGTTGTGCACTTTCTTTGGATAGGGGAAAAAGCATTGAATTCGCGACCGTCATCGCGACCCTCATCGCGACCGTCATTGCGACCGTCATTGCGACCGTCATCGCTCATGCTATATATTATGTGTATGTATATATACATTGTGTAGACGTATTTAAATTTATAATAAATGTAAAAGTAAAAATGAATTTTCCCGAGTGTCACTTTGGCAGTTTTAATTTCACGAGCCGAAGGCGAGTGAAATTATGTCAAAGAGTCACGAGGGCAAAAATTCTATATTAATTTTAGAGTTCGAGTGCAATTTGTTGCGATTATTTCATGAATAAAACTGTTCAAAACCAAAATTTTATTGTAATTTATATATGTAAGTACCAATTAGTGAAATTAAACACACAGTTGTTATAAATATGTATTTGACGGTTGAAGGTCATCACTTTTATAATTTTTAAAACATTTGTCATTAATGTCACTGAATGTATTTTTTCGTAGCAACGAAGGGCATCTGACGTAATATGCTTAACGACGGGAGATTATCAAAAATTATCACCTTAATTTGCATGTCTGTAGCTTTCTATTGGTCAGAATCTCCTATGAATGAAATAATCAATCAAAAATCCTAACTAGACATGTAATAAGTATGTATTAACAAACTCGTATTTTGGCAATACATTTAGACAGTTAAACAGAACTTATCAATCAAAAAACCTAACTATACTAAATTTGTAATCAAGATGCAGTAGACATTTACAAACCAAGACATGTTAAATACTACTAGGAGCACTTCCGAATCATAATTTACAATGTATAAACTTTGGAAATCATGATTTAGGATTTACAATGTATATGGGTACATTGTAAATTATAATTCAGGAGTACTTCTAGTAGCATTTAACGTGTCTTGGTTTGTTTATTTCTACTGAATCTTGATTGTAAATTTAGTATAGACATGTAATAAGTAAACCCTCCACCCCACAAGCTTCTAAGAACTTATTGGTATTCAACATTTATCACGTGTACCGTTTGAATACGGAATTTATTAATAATAACCGGTCAATGTGATTATTTCTGGTATATTTGAGTAGGGTCATTCCAAAGTGAGTCTTATCCATTTTTTATAAAAATTAAGTTGGCACTGAATATCGTTGTAACATTGATTTTAACATACTATTATAACAAAATACTGTTGCAAATCGCTTCTTGTTCAATATAAAACAAGTCTAAATATTGCGCATCTTTCCAAAATGCGCGTTATCCACGAGCAGTGTCATCTCAAAGCGAGCCTTATCCTTTCCAGCCAATGGCTGCCTCCGATTTTTAGCCACGTGATCGTTTTGACGTTTTAACTTGCGTGATTAGGTTAGCTTATTTTACTGTTTATTATTGAAAGAGTGTAAATTCTTTATACTTAATTAGTGAAATAAAACCTAATTATTGTTCTTACCGACAAAGTACATGTTTAATATTTTAAACTGTTATGGAAGAAGCACCTAAAGAAGTACTAAAAGGTTGTGGCAGAGAGAAGGTTTCTAATCCAAAACTGTGGGCAAAAATGCTTAAAAAAATAACAGGTAAAGATGTTTTATTAGTTTACTGTCAAATCTGTGCTATTCGCGGTGTGCAAGTACTTGGAAGGGGAAACGAGAAACGACCCTGCGCGAGTCGCGGAGAAATATTGCAACTATCTTAAATAATTCATATTGTCAATTGAAATTGTCAAATTGACGTATATTTCATACCTTCTGTCAATGAAGCAGAAAAATTATATATTGCTCCACAATTGATATGATATGCAATTATTATATAAAGGTAAATTTAATTAATTTTATTTTGCTTGCAGTACTGCATTTTAATAACTAATTTTATTTACTACATACAATTGTTGACGTTTTCATAACATAACCTGAAGCTTATTTTTTCTTCTTATTATTTTTTTGGACTATGGCCTTGACAATTATCCAGTAACCAGGACTAATATAATTGGCCAATATAATTAAAAGTGCGAATTTTAGTATAGAGCGTAGAAATAGGGGTCGCTTTGCCGAACTTGCACGGTCCCAATAGATAACTAGTAATTCGATAAAACTGTTTATTCAAGTATTATTTTTTCTGTATTGCTTATATCAATCATTTGTTTCAGATATGCGGCAAAGAGAGATTACTGCGAAAGTTATTTTCCAGAACCTGCTGAATTAAGAGTTTAATAACTAAAAAATGTGTTTAGTGTTTTTGTTTTTTAGCTTATGTGACCATAACATTATTGTTATTTTAGCCAAAATCTGTTTTAGGCATAAGATTATTGTTTCGAATAAAAATATTCGTTCACACTACTTCCTTTGTCTACATTATTGTTATTCCAAAAAGCGTCTTATCCACTGCGTTGTTCCAAAGTGGGCCTTCTCCAAATTATATTTAGTTTTTTTGAGCTAATGACGCAAAAATGATTTGAAAAACCTTAACGTATACTAATGTTATGAATTATTAATGAACACTAAAAAGTTTCATACAAAAAGAACCACCTGATAATAAAAAAATGTTTTTTTCTAATTCTTCAACATTTTTCTCGAAGGGATAAGATTCACTTTGGAATGACCCTACTCATTTATTACTTTTACCTAGCTATTCGGGTTGTATTAATAGTAACCGGTAATTATTAATAATTCCCATTTAATTGCATTTACCGTAACATATACATTTGAAATATCAAATCCGTTAAAGTGTTTATTCACACTGACGTACTCAATACAAATTAAAATAAAGATAAAGCAGTTCAATTTTCCAACATGCAATAACAATTTCTACGTCGAGGAAATCTATCAGAATCCTATACAAACATATTTCTTTGATGACAGGACGATTGATTGGAACCATATGCGTTTCAGTTCACAAAACCCTTTTTTCACGCAAGCACAACGAATGTTTTTAGAATTCATAAACAGGATTAACTCAGCATCCGTTTCCAACAAGTTATGGTTGGATAGCAACGCATTGGAGCGCTGTTTGAAGCAGTGACATTAATCTGACATGTTCAGTTATATCTAGTACCTCTCTTCGTTTTATACAGGCCTTAGAAAAAAGTGAAATATTAATACCGAAGCTGTCAGAACACTGAATTTGAAACATGTCGATATACAGTAGATCCGTTGGATGTTTGCACATTGTCATTATTTTTGTATTATAGGAATCAGACCAAAACATGTGAGCCTAACTTACAGTTGAGTCCACGAGTCTTTACCCGTGCGTCATTAATACCTGGCGAGATAAAACACATACTTTTTATCTAGCATCATTCGCTTCCACGCATGAAACTAATGACAAACCAGCCGCCGCCTGTTATTAAGTAAAAACATGTTCTTTTTATGAACGATCTAGGCTCAGTCCATTGAAAAGAGATAGGTACAAAGAAACACGATTGGGGATGTTTTAACATAATTTAAGTACAATTTCTGACGTTTTGGTTTGTTTACTTTTGTGGCTGTCAGTTTGTTGAATTTTTTGCTGTTATTTTGTCGAATTTTTGCATTGGGAAGTTTTTTATAATATACAAACAGTTGTCTTCACAACTAATTTTATATTGAAGTTAGAAATTTTATGATAAGTTTATGTTATTTTACGATACATTTTTACAACGTACAAAGCTAACTTCATTGACACAGGGAATGCTTGTGTTTAATGTTCCGCCAAAGTGAATAAAATAACAAAAAGAAAATTTAATTTTTTTATAAATTGTTTATTTATTTATTTATTAATCAATGATAATAAAATAATTTATTAAGCTACTTCAAATGTAGCTGTAATTATACACCAACATTTTAAATCAAAACTTAAATTTGACATTATATTTATTTGATAACGTCATATTTTATACTATACTATAACCCGTGATCGGAATAATACCCACTTTCTGTCACTTGCTGTTGCGTTTAGTAAATTTCCGATTTATTTCGTATGCTTTAAATGATGACGCACGGATAAAGATTCATGGACTCAACTTTACGTGGGGTATAAGAATTAGAAATTGGCTAATATTACGATGGACGTTTTCATACTTCTTTTTTTATTGGGTTTTGGAAACTGGATATACGTTTATGATCGTGAATTTCTGGAAACCGTCTGGAAATCGTAATTTTTGGAAACCATAAATAAATCGCAATAATAAGAAATAAATGTTTTCATTGCACATATTAAGCAAATATATGGTTTATGATGGAAACACTGAACATATCCACTCAGGGCCATGTGGCGGATCGATCTAGGAGGGGGTGAAACATCCCCAACGAGGTCCAAAATTAAGATAAATTCAGCCCATTTAACACGCAAATTAAGAAAATTGAGGGAACTTAATGGTTATATCTTTTGACTTTTGGGATTGAAAGTTTCACTCAAGGCAAAATCCCCCAAAGCAAATGTCTAGGTCCGCCATTGCTCAGGATCATCGGGATCATTCTGTTTATTCAGTGTTAACTAAGGTTTTTAGAATTTATCGATTGGTCTTTTCCTAAAATTTAAGATGGTATTTGGCACTATTTGGCCCATTTTTCAATTCAATCAGGTTGACAGAATCGAAAACTTCGCATATTATTATACAGAGTGCGCCAAATAAAACAGTCCACCTCGATATTTGGCAGTATTTATTAGATTTTAAGGAAATGAAGAAACAGGTAGAGTTTTGATCCAAGAGGGACACATTTTTACGGTACATACATCTGTCATTTGTCAACCCCCTCCCTTCCATTTCCCCCACCCATTATTCAATTCTCTATTCAGTAAAATTAACATTGACATAATTATTTATACAGGGTGTCCAAGAAAAATTATTTTGAATGAAATTAATTGACACAAAAAGAAGAATGTATGCAATTTATTTAACTCAAAATACATTCTACTACTGACATAAAACAGAAAAACATGTTTATTTGACAAATAAATATTGTTTTTCCTTAAATTCAATATTCAACCTATTAAGAGGCAGATGGGTGGCAGCTTGAGTAGGTATTGAAATTAAGGGCAGCCAAAGTTCGAATATTGAATTTTTTAACTTTTTTGGGTTATGATTGAAAATTATTCTCTGAAATCTTCTCTTTCCACGATATATAACACATTATAGTATAAAATATCCATGGTTACAAAATTATTTGTTTTCTGAACGTCTACATTCTACTTACCGTGTACCGGTAGCTTTATAGGCTATTAGAGTGTTTTACGTTTTTGCGATTTCCCGAATACTACGTTTTTAACTTTTAATGTAAATTTTACTTTAAATTTTAATGAAGCAGTGGAACCTCCATTGCATTTACGCCGGCAATTTCTCAGTGATAAATTTACAACTCGAATTCTGTCCAAAAAATGTAAATACCTTCAAGATCTACATGAGCTATCAGCTTTAGACCTCACTCATAGGTACTGGAGAACTAAAAAATCTATACCTTTGGTAGAAAGTTATCTAAGTACGGTAAAGTACACTGACGTTATCTATAAAAGCCAAATTCCGCCTTACTACAATGAAATGACAAAAACATTATTTTCTAACAAGGTTAAAACATATTATTTAAACTCACATTTACCCCCAAATATGTTTGATATACTTATTAAAGAGAAATGGTCAAATTTTCAGTACATATTTACCGATGGGTCAAAAGACGCAAATGGAACGGGCTGTGCAGTGTTCCACGAAAATAAAAATTACCATCATCAATATAGCCTACCTATTGAATGCTCAATATACACAGCAGAAATGATAGCAGTAATGTTTGCTGTTTAGTATGTACTACTGAATCCAACTAGTAATTATGTTATATTTACTGACAGTAAAAGCGTGGTGGACAGATTGAGTAACATTCAAACAGTCAAACATATAAACCACATTGAATTGAATATTCTTAAAACTCTGTTTGAAACTATACAATTGGGAGTAAATGTAACAATTACTTGGATTAAGGGCCATTCTGGAATAAAAGGCAATGAAATAGTTGACAATTTTGCTAAATCAGCTTATATGATCGGAGAAAAAATAAACAAAAATTTAATTCCAGCTTCAGATATCGATACTTTTAGCAGACAAAAACTTAAAAATAATTGGCAAATGTATTACAGAGAATGTAATACTGGCTCAAATTTTGCTCATTGTAACCCTAGGATATTCTCAGGAAGATGGTTTTACACAGAATATAATAGACATTTTATAAAGACCATTAATCGGCTGAGAGCCAATCATGCTCTTACGCCATCTTACAAGCATAGAATCGGCTTGTCAGATACTCCTAATTGTACTTGTGGCAAAATCGGAGATCTAACACATGTCATATTAGAATGTCATTTACAAATAAATAATATAAACGACCTTTATAAGGAATTAAAAAAATTAAAATGTTTTTTCCCAATAAATCTTAATACTTTAATATTTACAAATGATATGGAAATTCTTCATCTCATTTATAAACATGTTAAATTATGTAAATACAAGTTGTAAATGTAATATATACCTACTAACTAGGCATAATTTGTTAATGTGGTTTGAAAAAAATTAAAAAAAAATATAAAAAACACATAGTAAAATAATAACAAAAAAAAAATAAAAAAAATAAATAAATGAAAAAAAAAATGAAACAAAAATAAAAAAGAAAAGAAAAATAAAAAAAAGAAAGTAAAAAAAGTGTTTAGCACAAATTAAAATATATATTAAAAAAACACAGTAAAATAATTAAAAAAAAAAACAAAATAAAAAAAAGCATCACTATGTACCTATGTATCTAAAAATAGTATTGTAGTATGTACTTATGTTATGAAATAAGAAATTTATGACTATGAATCTGCAATCAATCACAAACAAGTCTGGCTAATTGGCTCTGCCAAAGCCATTTAAAAAAAATGTCAAATATCTCTGGATCCTTAGATGATAAAAGGTCCAAACTTTTACAGTAGTTGTAGATAGATAATATCAAGTGCCGCGTAATGTTTTATTGAAAAATGTACAAAAACAAGTAAAATAAAAAATAAAATCTAAACTTTTTTGGGTTTTTTGTAAGGGCATTTTACTCCGACTTTACAAAAATCCACGCGGAACTGAACAATACATGTAGTTTCAAAATAAAAAAAATAGGTCTCTAAGTGCTTTGGTTACAGAGCTATGTGACATAATGTTAACACTGTCGTTAAATGGGACTTTGTGTGCCCTTAAGCGAAATGCAATGTTTATTTATCAAAAAATATTTTTTTGTTTTGTGACAACAGTAGAATGTATTTAGAATTATATTGCTTATTTCTTGACCGTGAATTTTTAAATAGTTGGTTTTTTAATTCCTGGGTTTGCGGTCTGTTATAAATAAAACACTTGATTTTGCTTAGACGTTTCGGCTGTTTGCCATTTTCAATTCTGGAATTGAAATTGAATTGAATCTGGAATTTTCAATTCCAGATTCTGGAAAAAGAGCAAAATTATAACAAAAGATGTATATTGGAGATGATCCACATAAAGAAAGACCAAAATTGTATCAATAATAAAACTGATATTAAAGATCTCTCCAATATATATCACAATTTGATAAATTGATTAACACTTTAAATACGGCATTTTTATTTTTTTATTTTATTTATTTTTTTTTTGTTACGTGCTACCTCTGATAGCAACTCCACAGAGTTGCAGTTTGTATCATTACATCAATTTTGTTTAGCCAGGATATATGTCAGCGTCCTAAGCTTCTTCTGTCCAGTATCTTCTCCTATATAACGATCTACATAAACACATATCTCATTTCTCATAACATGTTTCCAAATAATGTAAATTTCTTACTTTAATTGTATTTAATATCTCATTTTTCTTTATTTCATTCGATTACAAAACGTGGTTGTCTCTTAATCTTTTCAACCAAGGTTATTTTTAAAAATCTTCTATATGCCCACATCTCAAATACTCTGTTCTATTATAATGTTCTATCATTAACGAATATCCTTGTTTTAGCGTCAAGCCTCTGTTCCATATAAAATACAAAAAAAATACGCACCTCAGTATTCATATTTCGAGTTACATACTCAGATCATAACTGCAAAATATCTTGCTCCCATTATTGAAAGTTAAACATTAGTCAGATTTATTTCTTTCCTATATTATGTAACTTGATCTCCTGTATATTATCGTTTTGGTTTTACAACCACCATCCAAAACCGTTGTGAAGTGCTTTTACCATATGCCCAATGCCCATGCCTGGCATTCTCTCATAACATCTTAGAGAAACACGATGTGCATTTTTTTTAAATTTCAAAATATTACGTGTATTGTATATAAAATATGTTTGTTAACAGTGTAATGTTTAATAATTAAAAGTGCTTATTGAAAATTGCAAACAGCCGAAACGTCTAAGCAAAATCAAGTGCTTTATTTATAACAGACCGCAAACCCAGGAATTAAAAAACCAACTATTTAGAATTATATAAATTACATACATTTTTCTTTTTGTGTCAATTAATTTAATTAAAATATTTTTTTCTTGGACACCCTGTATAAATAATTATGTTAATGATTATATTACTGAATTGAGAATTGAATAGCCTTTTAAATGAGCTAGAACACGACCCCTATTCCCTATTTAAAAATAAGGGGTAGGGGAAGTGGAAGGGAGCGGGTTGACAAATGACAAATGTATGTACCGTAAAAATGTGTCCTCCTTAGATCAAAAATCGACCTGTTTCGTCATTTCCTTAAAATCTAATAAATACTGCCAAATATCAAGGTGGACTGTTTTCTTTGGCCCACTCTGTATAGTGTCGCATGTAGGGGAGTATGTGCCACCGCTGGGTTTTAAAGAAAAATTGTGGCTTAGTAACGATAACAATAATATATATTTAAATAATAAATAAGTTTATGGTAACGTTTCGATTTGGACAGAAATCGTTCCCAAAATACAAAATACAAAGTGTTCCTAAAATATAGTTCGTTAAAAGATTCTGCATCTGCTAACCGACTGGATAAAAAATGCTACTGATTTAAAGTACCATCTTGCAAATTATCCCCGCATTCTAGATAATTATTTACGTAATTTTTAGTTTACTTTCAACGGAGGCTTATTTGTGCAACTGTGTGCATTGTAAAAAACATGTGGTGTGTCTTGTCATGCATATTTTTAATTACAGGAAGCCATTAGGCAAAAAATGTAAAATTGTTTTTAACTATATGGTAGTTATATACATTGTGTATACATTTTAAAAATTCAAACAGTGATAACCGATGGTAATAATAACATCCTACTTACTCATGTCTATTCATTTATTATAATTTTACTATTATAGAATATATTGTTTATACTTTCACTGTTTGACCGAATTAAATTTTTGCTCAATTTTTAAATATTTTTAAATATTTTTAAATAAATCAATTAGTTTTCAAATTTGTTTTATGTATAGGTGTCTGCTTAAATTGCTATTATGTTTTAAATATTATTAAATACAAAAATAGGCAAATATGGGTTTTTGCTTTTTTCGGTCAAGTAATAAGAAGGTGTTTTTTTGTTAGCGGAGTCTCATAAGCATAACTGAAGCATAACACTCCGGTTGGCATCTAAACATTCCGTATATGTATTTGGAACCTAGGAGTTTTCTATTGGTTCTTTGCAGCACGCGGTCACATTTTAACCAATAGGCGGCAAGGTTCCAAACGCATATACGGAATGTTATTCGGTGCCAAATTCATATACGGAATGTTAAATATTTGTACACCGAAAAAGATAAGTATTTATTAAAGTCTGTTAAAAGGAGATTGATTTTAAAATACTTGTTACTGTATTATTAAATAAAAATAAAACAATTATATTATTTGGAATGTTATTTGGTGCGAAATTAATATACGGTATGTTAAATATTCGTATAACAAAAAAAAACGATTTTTATTAAATCCAGTTAAAATGAGACTGGATTTTAATAGTATATTATGCAATGAGCATTTAATGATGGTCATTATGAAGCGAGTATAAGGGAGACGAAACGAGCCGGCTAGCGGCGAGTTTCGTATAGAGTACGAGCTTCATAATGATAATTAAATGCAAGTTGTATACACGATTTTTTCTATGATCATTCACAAAAAAAATATATATATTCGAATTTATTAATTTTGTTTTGCAAACAAATTAAGTAGTTTCTTAGTCTGACAGTTTGTTTACATATTGAGAACTGTCAAAGCGTATGTATTTGCCTCGCCATTGGTTACTGCGCGTGTGTCACCTTTTTTCGCGAATGTCATATCGCGATGCTATTGGTTAAAAATCTGTATCTTATTGAAAATCTGTATCATAATAAAGTTCATTATGATACAGGTAGTGACATCATAATTGATATATTATAGTACGAGAACAGAAAAATGATTGTTAATGTATTATTAAAGATCCACAAGGAAAAAGGTTTTCCTGTAGTTAGCTGTATACCATATATTCGTAATACAAGAAAACGAATAAAGTCCTTTATAAAAGGTTTATATTTAAAATCCCTAAAAAGCGCTAAATCACCGAACTAGTTTTCGATTGGTTGACCAATCATCATCAGTGGTTTCCTAAAATGAATATAACCTTATAAAATGGTACAAAGGATTTAAAATTTTGACTACGGTTAAAAAAAGTTGTAGGTTATACTCACGTGATCTTACATGCTAACCACCAAAATATTTGTAAATATGTAATATATGTAAATAAAATTTGTAATATTACATTTTGGTGATTAGCATGGTAAGGTCACGTGAGTAGGTACAACCTACAACTTTTTCTAACCGTAGTCAAAATTTTAAAACCTTTGCATCGTTTTATCAGGTTATATTCATTTTAGGAATGCACTGATGATGATTGGTCAACCAATCGAAAACTGGTTCTGTGATGTAGCCCTTTTTAGGGATTTTAAATATATACCCTTTATAAAGGACTTTATTAGTTTTTTTGTATTATTAAAGAATTAAACATACTAAACAACACGTACAAGTCATTAAAAATTCTGAGGAAGCGAAAGCTTAGTCAAATAAAGAAATATATCTTTCAAATCAATACCATCCCATTTATGAATTTCGCACCAAATAACATTCCATATAGGTAATCATTGTTTTATTTTTCTTTAATAATACATTAACAAAATAGGTATTTTAAAATCAGTCTTCTTTAAGGCTATGGGTACATAATTCGCAAATATTTTACGTGTATCCCTACTTTTTCTGTGTTTACACGGCAAATTACGTGTAGTAAAATTCACACTGGTATGGATATGTAAACATTACTAGAATGTCATTCTACTTGAAAATATCATTAATTTAAAGAGATGGGTTTTGAATGTTCTTGGATAACTGTTATTTTTATAATTGCAAATTATTAATTCAGTTAATAAATGTGATAATTTTTTCACTAACTATGTATTCAGTTATTGTAATAATTTATTTGTACAACAAAGACTAATACTCAATCGAGAAAAGAGGAAAAGTGTTAAAGTGATTTTTTAATAATATATTGTTATGGAACGCTTACAATTTTGAACATCTTTAACAACAAAATACTTGGATCACAGAATATATTATCCTGATGTATTCTCTGCTTGGATCTTCCACAAATAATACACAATAAATAACTTTTTATTAAGTTCACGTCTTAAATCAATTATTTATCAAATACACTATATATCAATAATATTTAATCAATAACTCAACATATTCCCGATGTAATGTCAAATATTTAAAATTGTCACTGATTGTCAGTGACTGACTGACAATATATGCTGACAATATTATATTCGGCTGAGTGCGTTGTAAGACAAAGATAGATTTGGAAAATATTACCACGGCATTGTGTTCATTTTTTTCGAATCCTGAAAAAACCAATAAATATTTTTGAAAAATTTAAACGCAGAATGAAAAATTAAATTATTACCGAGGGCCGAAAGTCCCTTAGAATAAATAAAAAGTTTATTTTGAATGATATATATGAAATTAAAAATCACACTAAATTTTCTCTTAGTTTTTCACCCCTGTAACTTATTAAAATAAACATTATAGAAGTTCTCAGGGACTTTCGGCCCTCGCTAATAACGTACAATGAATAAAAGTTATAGAAATGAAGTTGAGATAAATACCGACGATGACCTAAATTAACCGAACAAACGGAAGAAAGCAAATAACAGTAAAATATTTGGGAAACAAGCTAGTAATATTACAAAATAAATTTACCCAAATTACATAAACCAATATCAAAGCAATAATAAAGTATTAAAAACCTAATTTTCTCTAGGCTTATTCCTGTGCACAAGAAGTTACCGTAGATACAAAGTTTGGGAACCAAATAATCTAATATACAAATATGTCAAAAAACCAGAGGTAACCTAAATCTGGAAAAAAAACATAGTGTATTTAACAGATAGTCTGAAATATAAAAAAAAACCAATAGTTACTACAACACCTCACTAAATGTTCCCAAACGAGGTTGCGGTTGCATCCTAGATAATGATGCACCAGGATGGTGCGACCCCATGACTCCTGTAGGCCCAGGTGCCAAGACGAAAATTGAGCTGGAACGCTCCCATAGCTTGTTCCCAAAAAGACGTATTCCCTGGCGACTTATGGTTGGAGATTGGCCTCACGGTGTTTCGAGGTGTTTTAAGTTCTCACATGGGTGGCTACAAAAAACATAACTCCCGTTTATTTCAATTTCCCAAGTATACAATAAATCAAAGAAAAGGAAGAAAAACTAGGAAAGTGTTTTTTTTTGAATAGATAGTAATAAAAAAACACACAAAAAGAGACCTCTTAATTACTGAAGTACTTGACCTTGACAAAGTTTATGTGAGTTCTCATTACAGACATGTGGATTTGGAATAAATATGATTTCTTTAAAGTAATTATTATAGGGTACTTATAAATGATATTAGAAGTTACTTTAGTATAACCAAAAAAAATTAAAACTATTAGAATTTTCTCTGGATGAATATTATCTATAGATATGGGACTAATTAAAAGATATTACTTATAGATAATAGAATAATTAAAAGAACAATTCACTGATTAAATTTACACATCGCACACATCAGAAAGAATATATATTTTGTCACCTGGAACAAGAGTGACAACAGGTGGTTATAAAAACTATTTATAAAAAACAGATATTGCTATTTACCGTGTGATACGATGATGTTGTGCAGAAATCCCATTGGATTAATTACTTATTCCTTCCACAAATAAGTTTTTGGTGATCCAAACTCCAAAATTCACATATTGGAGGTCTAACCTCTAAATTTGACCTACTATTTGCACACGCCACCCATCCATGCTCGTTGAATCTCCAACCACCAGTGCCACGTGCCACGGAACCTCTCCCTCACCTTCCAAGAGGAGCATCTCAAACGACCACAGAACATGAATTAAATGTCACGGAACGATTCTACAATTGTTCCGCAGACGTCGACGTGTGACGTCACATAAGTGGTCCTTTACGAGAAAGTTACAGAAATTAATTGGAAGGTCAAGAGAAAATAATTATAAAAAATAATTAAAGAGCTAAAATTATATTATAACGGGTGGACCGTTACATACTGATGTATTTGACGTAGGGCAGGTGATTTCAAAACAATGAAAATTGCAAAGTGCATAATATATAAAAATAAAGAACAGTGTTATAAAATGACACATAGTGAACTAATACTTTAATACGAAATTGAAAAGTTGCAAAAAAATGCATTAAACCTACTCTATTAAAAATATTATATTTTGTTGTTCCTTCATAAATTTTTGTGAAAGTAGACTAAATTACACTTGGTATGATAAAAAAACCATTCAACGAATTCTTTGTTTTAATCTAGTAATAACACAAAAATATAAAGAAGTTATCGATAAAAGGAGACTTGCAAGCAATTCTAAGCATACAACAATCACTTTTAAGAAATTTATTACCCTGTTTTGACTATAATCGCTTCCTATATCAAGTTACTTTTATATGGAACTCATTGTATTATTAAATTTCTTATCTTAATTGGCAACTAACATGTCTATCTCAACAAAAAGTGGATCTACGAAATAAATTATTTTTCAAACTTTTTCAAACTAGTTTGACAAACAGTTTGAATTTTCAAACCTGTACGATTGACCAGTTTGACTTGACTTGAATTATTTGTCGGAAGGATTGACTTGAGTTTGACTTGAAATTAAGTCAAACTCAAGTCAAGTTCAAACATTCAAGTCAAACTTGTGCAACTCTATTTATAAGTCTTGAAGTTGTTCACATTTAATTAATTTTCTTTCACTTTTTATTTCAAATTAAATTAAATATTCGTCTTCTCTCACAACTGTCACCAGTGACGTCATTGACTCTTTTATGAGTAACAATTTTATCAATTTAACAGTAACAACAGTTCTTTTTGTAACAGAGAGTAGCTTTTCGATTTTTTATTATATTCCTAATTTATTATAATTTAAATTTCACTTATTACAGTTATTAATCTACATTCAGTTTAACTAATAATCTAAATTCTAAAAACACTATTTTATATTCATAACCAAAAACTGACTTCCTGTCTTGTCATGTCACTTATGTCTAATAATTGGATTGTCATCTCCTTTACCTTTGCTGGTCTGTGTCCATTGAACTGGCAAGAACCACGATTTTTTATCGAGCAGGGAACCATGTTGCCCTTTGAGCACTCCTAACACATAAATTAATCCGTTAACATCGACTTGGAGTCGCTATAAATATTATAGAATTAACATGTAAACCATATTTCTCGATGTTACCATTTTCATAAGGTTGCTAGTTCCATGTACTAGGCAGAACGTGAGTATTACCACATTTTTTCTTCAAGTAATCACAATTTTAACCTTTTGCATTCATTCTAACGTGGAAATACTTCGTTCTAGGCACTGAAGATGATCTGATCTAGATCGAAAACGTTTTGCAGATTCTTTTGGATGACTTTTAATAGTTTTTAATAAACTTTTTATACCATTGTACAAATGAAGTTTTTTACTTCTGTATGATTGATTAATAATTAATTATTATTAAATATTATTAATTAGAAATCGAATGTATCTCGGTTTATAACTACCATAATTTTAGGATATTAAATCAATTTCATTAATTGGCATTCAAAGCCTGACACATTTTTTATTAAAAAAAATCCGTGTCGATTTAGATTAAATTATATGTTAAAAGGCATCACTTAATTTAACTGAAATTAATGGATCAGGTGTTATGCGCTAGCAGTGAACGACCCATCCATTATCAGAATCATCGTACAGAAACTTTATGATAATTAATTGGAATGATTATAACAATTTATTCAGGGAGCAGCAACACCTGGAATTAAAAAATTCTTGCATAATTCAAAGCATTATAACGGATTCACTTAGATTCTGATTAACATATTAATTATGCATTTATTGATTATAAATATAGATGACAATAAGGGTACGTATGTAGTATGATCACTATAAATGACAATTATTAAAAAAAAGATTTTAATTATTTTTTAATTGCACGATTTTATTAAATACATTTTGTAATATACCGTTTTTCACTATTAGTCCAAGTAATGAAGCTTAAAATAGGACAAAACCTTGCAATATTTACAGAATGGATCGATTTGCTTGAAAATTTGAGAATAAGTAGTTTATAGTCCAAGGATCAAAATCTATATTATGCCGAAAGGCGCTTTTACTATGGGGGTGGTTGCCACCCCAACTCGGGGGTGGTAATTTTTTATTATATTTTGATCGCAAAAGTTGGTAAAAACATTCATTCTAATCAAAAAATGTTTTACACATTTTTTTATAAAATTAATAGTTTTCGATTTATTCGCTATCGAAAGTGTTAGTTTTATATCGAAAAAATCAATGTTTTTAATCAGTTTTCTGCTCATAACTCACTTACGTTTACTGTAAAACGTAAGTTAGTATTGGCCTAATGATGTAGATCCAGGCAATCCTTTGGGCGAAAGACATGAGTTGCGCCCGACTGTTCGTCGAACCTGCTCAGTCGCTGCTTTTTTAGCTCTATCTTCTAAGTGGGAGTTCCATATTAACTTCCTGTCAAGGGTAATACAAAGGTAATGCACCCCTTTAGAAAAGTTTAGAATCCTTGGGGGTATTAAGCCCGTGATCCTTTTCTGGTGAAGAGGACCTCTCTGTCTTCTTAAGATTTATAAATAGTGAGTGTTCCTTACACCATGTTTCTGTTAGTCTGAGAGCAACTGGTAATCTCTCACATAGTGTGTTCTCAAACTTGTCGCTTTCCAGAGCAGTTATATCGTCTGCATAGGATGCTCTACACTCTACATTTATTAATTCTGGCCATAATTGTGGTTCAAAATTTCGTCCTTGATCAGAATGTAGTTCTAAAGGAATTCCATGTCTCGATATGACGTGTGTTATGAAGGCTTCTGCTACTGTAGTTGCTTCTTGATTTGGAGGGGGAGCAATTTCAGGCCATTTTGAAAAATGACACAATGCTTTCTCTTTATGTCATCAGAAGAGGACCGAGAATATCCACTGCAAGCCGTTAAAAGGTTCTCTGGAAAGATATTGTGAATGTGAAATTTTACCACGACTTTTCTGCCGTCTTGTCTACCGTTACATAAATCGTATTTCTTACACCAATATTCTACATCTCGGCGACAATAATAATTATTGTCATCAATTATTGATCTAGTAAAATCTGTCTAGTTCTTTTGACTTCAAAATGTCCTTGAGACACACTTTTAGTACCGTAAGATGGGGCTACTTTAATCTCCGGGGACTACTTTAATCATAACTTCCCGCCTAAAATATATTTAATTTCAATCGAAACTGATCGAATATTTCGCTGTAATTTTTATACGTGGCAACAGTGGAATGTTATTGTTAACCTTTAACTACACGCGCTGGCGTATTTTGTACGCCAGATATAAGAATTCTACTGCAAATATATTTAAAAATTTAATTTTTGACCTTGTTTATGTCTCTAACCTATCAGTAGAATGTGCTTTACAATTTGGTTTTAGTTTGTTATAATCGGCGTTCTGGGAAGATCGTAATTTACAGTTTATTATTTGTTGTTTCCGGTGGTGCACAATATGCGCCATGATTATATTAATATAAGTAGTAATATAAGTACATATTTCAATTGTTTTTTTAGTCATTATGGCACAAAATATATTTTTCTTTATAAACAATACTTTTTCTCCCGTAAAAAATCACATTTCATAAAAATTTTTATTAGCAATTTTATTTATCATGGAATCCAGTTATTGCGTAATTCCAGTTATAAATCCCAATTGGCTTACTGAGAAGGAACTCCAAGTATTCACTGATGCCAAATAAGTTTTATAACAAACAACTAAGCGTATTTTTTCAAAAAAAAAAAAAAAAAAAAAAACAAATCCGCTGTTATTTTGTATTTTCTTGTGGCGTATAAAGTACGCCACGCGTGTAGTTATGTCATAACTTGATGCGCGGGTAGTTAAAGGTTAACCGTGTGAGTCGTGTTTCACGTGTTCTCTGGCAAATATACATACATGTAAGTAAGTATTATTGTAAGAAACAATAATTTCTGCATATTTTAGCACCCAAATTACTTCTATGGTAAGTTATAGGCATGTTATTTAGGTAACAAATTAATTTCGTTATGTTAATATAGGTACTTTCATGATGTGGGTTTAACCTCAAATTTTAACGTACTGTATTTTACCATGTTTTTATTTTTAATATTGTGTCGCGGGGTAACTTTGATCGGAGAGGTGGGACTTCGTTAATCAGTGATCAAACTAACCCCAGCGTATAAAATAGTCTACTAGTGTACATTTTCTTTTCCAGAAATATGGTGCGTACGTACACAAAACGTCTTGGCAGTAGGCCTTACAAAAATTACGATAAAGACATCGTTACTGGAAGTCTTACCTTAAGAGGAGCTTCAGCAACGTATAAAATTCCGTTTGGAACACTTCGTAACAAATTCAAAGGGACACATAATAAAAATCCAGGAGCTCAGCCGGTTTTCAGTCATGTTGAAGAAAAAGCTATTTAGCAGGCAGCAGCTAAGTGTGCAGATTGGGGTTTTCCGCAAACTTTACTCGATATAAGGATGATGGCCAAATGTTATTTGGAAGAAAGGAAGGGTGGTCAATAAGTTTGTCAATAACATGTCGGAAAAAGATTGGGCCTTAGTCTATTAATACGACACAAAAATTCATTTGGCCAACGTTTATCCACAAACATTAAACAAGTACGAAGTAAAATTTCCAGAGAAACGATTGAGGCTTATTTTGCAAACTTATCAGATACTTTAAAAGATGTACCACCTGAAAACATATTTAATTATCAAAAAACCAATACAGAAGTAAAAACTTCGAGATGTATTCTGGTATAAAATCGTTTATTTAAAACTATAAAATGTCATGGATTGCAAAACGTTTTCGTTCTAAACAGAACATCTTCAGTGCCTAGAATGAAGTATTTCCACGTTAGTTTAAAGCAAAAGGTTAAAACTGTGACTGTTAAAATGAAAAATTTGGGAATACTTACATCCTACCGAGTATTTTGAAACTAGCACACTGTAAATAGTGTTAACATCATCGTATATGGTTTACATAATGTAATATATTAAAATGTTATGACTACAAGTCGATGTTGATAGATAAAGTGGAACACATGCTAAAAGGGTGCCATGGTTCCCTGCTCGAAGATGCTAGGTACTTGCCAATTCAATGGGCACAGACCAACTGAGAAATTAGGAAGTGGATATACAATTTGACAAGGGTGACATGACATGACAAGATAAAGCCAATTTTTGGTTAAAGTTTCATTTGATTTTGGATTTTTTAATAAAATGCAAAGGTTTGTCTGCAAAAATAATTTAAATTATTTAAATAATAAAATCTACTGTAAAGTTTAAATTAGCAACTCTCTATTCCAGAATAACTTATAGATTCATTAAATTTAATGCAGATATATTTCATGGTTTAAGTTGTGACGTCATCGGATGTGAAATGACGAGATGAAAGTTGAGTTTTGTTGAAACAAGGAAATACACTACATAATAAAAGATAATTAGACTTGCGTGGAAAAATAAAGCTAAACAAACCAAAAAACCAGAATTTAAGAGTATTTTTATGTGATGTACTGTTGGTTGCCTAACAAGGCAAGCAGGCAACAGGTTAAAGGTAAACGGTAGAATATTGCGAGAAAACAGTATATATACAAAAGGTGGCTATTTATTGTGTTAAATTTATTATTATACTATTGCAATGAATAATTATGTCTGTTAAAAGTTGGAAAATAATTGTTAACAAAATTAAATAACTAAAGATTACTGTTAGTGAGGTAGATATATGTGTGAAGGATATGATTGTATATAATATTGTGGAATGAATAAAAGTATGTAATAATATAATAAAATTAAACTATGTGACATAAAGTCTAATTCATCTTTATATAGTTTTGGAAGGACTGAATGAATTGGAAGTAATGTATCTTGATAGTCTACCAACGTAGATTAGTGAATAAAATAATTAGAATGAGAGCTACCAATATAGGTCAAATTGTGGGTTGGTGTCAGTATGTAAAGAAGAATCAAAATTGAATAAGTATATGAAATAGAGAAGTATGAGATTGATTTCTATTGGTGATAGTGGAGTGAACAGACTGAACTAAATGAAATATATTTAAGTGCAGAACTTTATGAACGTATGTGATTGCAACTGAAATCAAACAAATGTAAAATGTGAAAATATTGTGACGAATTTCTAACTGAGGCCGGCCCTGCCCCTAGTAGTCAACAAACAACAGCGACACGTCATCGACGAGTAATGTCTCCGCTAATCCAGAAGTTTCCCCGATGATAGGCGTGGACCCGCCCAGGCCTTCCAAATGTTCTCGAAGCAGAGCCGTATCTATATAAGCGGATGATTTTTAAGCAGCAGGCAGTCAGTTAATATATTCGACGCGATATATTGTTTTATTGTTTGATCGGGTTGCTGAAATGTATGTATTTGTAAAGTAGATAAGTCGTATTTGTAAATAAATTAAATGTTAGAAAGTGTAAAATAAATTAGATATTGTTGTTAAATAAGTGTTAATTGTAAGTGTTATAAATAAACAATTTCAAGTAAGTCTTTATTTATTTAATAATAATTAAAAGTCAATTCGCGTAATATTTCCTAAAAAAAACGTAACAAAGTGGTGATCAGAAGTGGAATCTGTAAAAATAAATAAAATATAAATCGTAATAAATAAAGTGTGTGATCATGTCTACCTTGTGTAAGCTAAAAATTGCAGACCTGAGACTTGAATTGGAAGAAAGGGATCTAAGTTCTACTGGGAAAAAGGCTGATCTGGTCGAACGTCTAAAGAACGCTCTTCAGGAAGAGGGTCAAGATCCAGAAACCTATTTGTTTGAAGACAAGCATGCTGCTGTGATCTCGTCGATTTTGAAAGTTTCCTCCGATGTTTCTAAAGTTTCGACAGACATTACATCGTTAGAGAGCAAAGTTTCTAGTGAAATCTCCCAAGTTTCGACAGACATTACATCGCTGGAGAACAAAGTTTCAACAGAGATCACATCGTTAGAGAAAAAGGTTTCTGGTGAAATTTCCTAAGTTTCCTCGGATGTTTTGAAAGTTTCGACAGACATTGCATCGTTAGAGAAGAAAGTTTCGGGTGATATTTCATCCCTTGACAGCAAAATGACTAACGAGATCTCTAGGGTCACTTCGGATTTTGACGACAAGATATCGTCCATAAAATCTACTTTTGAAGAAAAGATCAAGGAAATAGAAAAGAAAATGGAGGAAACGGAAAAAGTAGACAAAGGGATGGAACCCATCTTAACAGATATTAAAGATGATGAAACCAAATACAAATTGGAGCCACGGTCGATAGCTGAAGGGAGTGTGGGTCATGCTCGTGTTAAGCTGCCAAATTTCGACGGAAAGTCATCATGGAACAACTACATGAAACAGTTCGAATCGGCGGCCAGAGCGAACGGATGGTCCGAAAAAGAAAAGGCTGTAAACCTCACTATTGCTCTTCGAGGCGACGCTTTGGATGTCCTCCAGACCATAGCCGTAGAGGAGACAGATGACTTCGAGCAGCTTAAAAAGAGACTGAATATGCGATACGGGCACGAACATTTAGAGCATGTTTATCAGTCGCAGTTTAAAAATCGAAGACAAAAGAAAGATGAAGCTCTTCAAGAATACGAGGTCGATATTGCCAGGTTAGTACGGTATGCATATCCAACAGCTCCCGAAGACATGATGGAAAAGTTGGCTGTTCAAACATTCATTGATGGCCTTCGTGATCATGAAATGCAAAGAACACTGCGATTAGCTCGTCACAAGACGCTGGTTGATGTCTTGTCTGCCGCCCTCGAATACGAATCAGCTACCCAGGCATCTGGCGGGTACAGTAAAGTTAGGACTGTGAAAGAGGAAGAGGATGAAGACAAACTGGACCAGATTGTCAATATGATAAAGGGCATTTCATCCAAGAAAACGAAGACCATAAGGTGCTGGAACTGTGGTGAAATGGGACACGTGCGGAGTTCATGTAAGTACCCTAGGTACAATAACAATCAAGAGACTCACCAGCAGGAAAACTAGAACGGGTCGGCCTTAGGGGGGCAGCTTCGACCCGCAACTTTTCCAAAGACCCTCTCATACTAATAGCTTCTTTGAAATGTCGTGAAGATAGTGTATATGTGGATGGAGAAATAAATGGTAAAAAGTATACATTGTTGGTGGATACCGGAGCGACCAGGACCATTATACGACCGTCAGTTTTAAACAGCCGTAAGAAACTTTTACCAACGAGGTTGCGACTGCGGACTGCCACAGGTGAAAACGCCAAAACCCATGGAGAAATCCAGATACAATTAGGGATTGGAGCAGAAAAGTTCGTCCATACTGTCATAGTTGCAGACATCGAAGAAGATGTTATATTAGGAATGGACGTAATGAATTTGCATGGATTTCAATTGGATTTTAAGAATAGGGTAATCAAAGTTGGCAACGAGGAGGTATTTCTTCATCCACACGATGACAGCACTGTGCTAGCAGCCATTAAAGAAGATACAGTTGTGCCTGCGAGGAGTGAAACGATCATCGTAGCGCGGCTACAGGGAATTGTAGAAGAAGGAACACCTGTTATGATGGAGCCATGGAACCACGACGAGGAGGTTGGCCGAGGAATCATAATTGGAAAGGAATTAGTTACTTCTGCGAAAGAAATTCCCGTAAGATTGATTAATGTCAATGACTACCCAGTGACCATCAAGAAGGAGACAAAAATAGGAACTTGTGTACCCGTGACGTCCATAATCCGTCAGACGACAACATCAGATAATTCCAACGACAAGTTCGACCAAATGGTTGCAGTTGCAGGCCAATCTCTAAATCAAATGGAAAAAAGGAAATTAAGGGAATTTCTTCGGCAATATCGTGACATATTCGTACCGAAAGGAGGAAAGACAGGAAGAACGACAGTTGTCAAACATAAAATTGACACTGGTACCGCTAGGTCAATTCGTCAAACAGCTCGACGATTACCACAGGCGAAGAGAGAGGAAGCTGAAAGGATTGTTCAAGAAATGAGGAAAGACGGGGTGATAGAACCTTCTACGAGCCCATGGGTCTCTCCAGTGGTCCTGGTCAAGAAGAAAGATGGAACCACGAGGTTCTGTGTGGACTACCGTTTGTTGAATAATGTTACCAAGAAAGATAGTTATCCTCTGCCTCGGATCGACGACACGTTGGACACATTGGCTGGAAGTAAATTGTTTTCTACGTTGGACTTGAAGTCTGGATATTGGCAGGTAGAAATGGATCCAGTGGACAAGGAGAAGACGGCCTTCACGACAGGAGCTGGATTATGGGAATTCAACGTTATGCCGTTTGGACTCTGTAATGCTCCTGCGACATTTGAGAGGCTTATGGAAAATGTGTTGAGAGGGTTATCTTGGAAAACGTGCCTGGTATATTTAGACGACATAATCGTTTTGGGGGAGACGTTTGAAGACCACCTGAAGAATTTAGAAGACGTTTTTAATCGACTTGAAGCTGCCCAGTTAATGTTAAACCCCAAGAAATGCCAGCTATTTCAAAGTAAAGTCAATTATCTAGGCCATATAGTCAGCAAAGAAGGAGTGGCCGTAAACAAAGGAAAAATCGATTCCATTAAGGAATGGCCTGAACCAACTGATAAACATCAGGTGAGAAGTTTTCTGGGACTATGTACTTACTACCGGAGGTTCATTAAGAAGTTTGCAGATATCGCTAAGCCATTAACGCGACTTACAGAGGAAGCAAGAGATTATTGCTGGGATGGAGACTGCCGAACGGCCTTTGAAACTTTGAAGAGGCATTTAATTACAGCGCCAATATTAGGGTATCCACTGCCCGAAGGAGAGTTCATCTTAGATACGGATGCAAGTAATGTGGGAATTGGAGGAGTGCTGTCGCAGATTCAAGAAGGACAGGAACGAGTCCTTGGATATTTTAGTAAAGTGCTTTCAAAACCTGAACGAAATTATTGCGTCACGAGAAGAGAACTTCTAGCAGTAGTGAAATCAGTAGAACACTTCTATCAATACCTCTATGGAAGGAAGTTTCTAATCCGAACCGACCATGCCGCCCTTAAATGGTTAATGCAGTTTAAGAATCCAGAGGGTCAGATAGCCAGATGGATTGAACGACTTCAGGAATACGATTTCAAGATCGAGCATCGGGCCGGAGTTAGCCATAGGAACGCTGATTCTCTATCTAGAAGACCGTGTCCAGCAGAATGTTCCCATTGCAACAAAACAGAGTCAAAGGAAGCAGCAGTACTAAGAACAACAGTGGTCAACGACGAGTGGACGCCTACCAAGATCAAGGAAGAACAAGAAAAAGATCCAGTTTTACAGAAGATTCGAAAATGGAAAGAAGAAAATCGTCGACCATCTTGGCAAGAAATATCAAGCCTAGGCTCAGTAGTTAAGACGTATTGGGCCCAGTGGGACTCATTTATCTTGGAAGACAGCTTGCTTAAACGAGTAATAGAAAATGATGATGGTTCAGTGAGAAGAACACAGTTGGTGATTCCAAAGAGCAGAGTAGCCGAAGTACTTAGTCAGTTACACGACAGTCCATCAGGAGGGCATTTTGGTGTAAAGAAGACCCTTCAGAGAATTCGGGAACGATTTTATTGGATGAATAGTTCCGACGATGTGAAGGACTGGTGTAAGAAATGTACTACCTGTGCTACAAGTAACGGACCCTACCGGAAAAGAAAGGCTCCTATGAGACAGTACAATGTTGGAAGTCCGTTTGAAAGAATAGCTTTGGATATTGCCGGGCCATTTCCAGAAAGTGACAATGGATGCAAATACATGTTGGTGGTAATGGATTACTTCACGAAGTGGGTGGAGATCTACGCAATTCCAGACCAGAAGGCCGCCACTATTGCAGATGTGTTAATCAAAGACTGCATCAGCCGATTTGGAGTACCTCTGGAGATCCATAGTGACCAAGGAAGGAACTTTGAGAGCGATCTATTTCAAGGAATCTGTGATAAACTAGGCATGAAGAAGACAAGAACCACGGCCTATCACCCGCAATCGGATGGAATGGTGGAGCGTATGAATAGGACAGTCGGCAAGTATTTGACAAAGATGGTGTCCAATCATCAACGAGACTGGGACCAGTACCTTCCGTTCTTCGCAATGGCCTATAGATCTGCTGTTAATGAATCAACTGGCCAAACACCAGCAAAAGTCCTATTTGGACGTGAGATGCGTCTACCCTGTGATCTAGAGTTTGGATGTCGACCTGGAGAAGATGTTGCTGGTGAGGATTACGTGAATGAATTACGAAGAAGAATGGACGATATACATGAGTTGGTCCGTTCTAATCTTCAGATCGCTAGCGACCGAATGAAGAAACGATACGATACCCAAGCTGAGAAGGGATGTTTCAAGGAGAACGACAAAGTCTGGCTTTATAATCCAAAGAAGCGAACAGGTTGCTCTCCCAAGTTGCAGCAGTTCTGGGAAGGTCCGTACCTCATTGTCAAGAAAATCAATGACGTTATCTACCGAATAAGCAAGATTCCTAGGGGAAAGCCGATGATAGTCCACCATAACCGGTTGGCGCCGTACGAGGGAGACCACGACGTAGATGAAGAAGCGGAAGTCAACCAAGTTCGAGAAATACCTGACCTTACCTTTGAAGAGTTCATGGGTGCCTACGGAAGTACCGGTAAAGCAAGACATGGTGTTACCACTGAAGAAAAGCGAGATCTTCTCGCACTTCCCGATGACTATTCGCTGGCCCATACCATCCCGGCCAGTATCAAAGACGCACGAGGGTTGGCATCCGCCTTCCGAAGGAAGTTTGGTCGAGTTGCAGAACTTCAATGCCAACTGCCAGCTCCTGGCAAAGCATTGAAACTCCAAGATGCATCACGTTACCTATTCTATCTGGTAACAAAAGACACTGTCCGTGACCAACCTACCTACCAAGATGTATGGGATGCAATAATTCAATTGAGAGAGCACGTGTTGGAGTCCGACGTGCAAAAGTTAGCCATACCAAAGTTAGAATGCAGCCAATTAGACTGGAGAGTTATCCGAAATATGGTAGAAGAAATTTTCCAAGACACCGAGGTCCAGGTGTTAGTCTGTTGCAATCCGCATAGTTACTGGTGCGGAAAGAAGACCGTCCCCTGTCACTTTTATACAACTGGGAGTTGTAAAAGAGGGTCCAGTTGCCGATACCAGCATCCAGTTCCAGTCCTGACAAGGTTCCAGGAGGAACCATCTTTTAAGGAGGGGGCAATGTGACGAATTTCTAACTGAGGCCGGCCCTGCCCCTAGTAGTCAACAAACAACAGCGACACGTCATCGACGAGTAATGTCTCCGCTAATCCAGAAGTTTCCCCGATGATAGGCGTGGACCCGCCCAGGCCTTCCAAATGTTCTCGAAGCAGAGCCGTATCTATATAAGCGGATGATTTTTAAGTAGCAGGCAGTCAGTTAATATATTCGACGCGATATATTGTTTTATTGTTTGATCGGGTTGCTGAAATGTATGTATTTGTAAAGTAGATAAGTCGTATTTGTAAATAAATTAAATGTTAGAAAGTGTAAAATAAATTAGATATTGTTGTTAAATAAGTGTTAATTGTAAGTGTTATAAATAAACAATTTCAAGTAAGTCTTTATTTATTTAATAATAATTAAAAGTCAATTCGCGTAATATTTCCTAAAAAAAACGTAACAATATTATTTTAAATGGGGGAAATGGATATTGGAAGTTGCCTGATATGAATGGAAATGAAAAGATAGATGAAAAAAAAAGAGAATAGTGAATGCATTAAAACTTAAATGTTATAGTTTGAAAGAAGTTTGACTGAATGGGTCGTAATGGATGTAGGTGTGCAGTATCCTATTGTTAAGTAAAGTCTAAGAATCTAAAAAGAAAGAAGTGACAGAATGTTACTAAGTAAGGAAAGTGATATATATGACAGACCAGAGTGATTGGCTGTATGGTGTATTTTATTGTAAACGGAGATGAGAGAAAATGAGTAAGTAACATAACAGGCAACAGGATAAAATGAGTGTAAAGAACATTCCAAAGAGACAATAAACCAGACAGATTGTTACATCAATAAATATAAAAATAAGATTTCTTCATCTTCAAATTCTTCTTCTTCTCAAAACTCTTCTTTCATTGATAATCTATCATTCAAACAAGCTCAATCTCATCTCAAAACTCTTAAATCAATTAAACATAAAATTGCTAATCACAACCTAATTTTTTCTAAAGCTGATAAAGGTAATTGTTTGGTTATTCTAGACCGTGATACTTACAACAATAAAGTTTCATCTTTTCTAGATGACAACCACTTCATTATTTTACCAACTGATCCTTCCAAGAGATTCATAAGTAAATTGAAAGATAACATCAAAAAACACTCCGAATTTTTATCCAATTATAAGGCCCCTTACAACAAACTTCCTGGTAACCCTCTTATTCCGAGGTTGTACGGTTTACCCAAGATACATAAAGTTGGAATTCCTATACGTCCTGTCGTCAGTTTCATTAACACTCCAGTTTCTATTTTATCAAATTTCATACTCAATACCTTAAAAAATTTAATCAACTTCACACCCCGTTTTACTGTATCAAATTCATACCAATTAGTTGATAAACTTCAACTCATCAATCTCAATCCAGACATAACTATGCTTTCTTTTGATGTAAGCAACCTATTTACTTCAGTGCCCAAAATCGAAACTTTAAGTCTGGTAAAATCACTCTTAGTCAACAAGTCTTTTCAGCCCAATGTCATTTCACCGATACTAGATATCCTTGAATTTTGTCTATCTCAAGATTTCTTTCAATTTAACAACAAATTCTATAAACAACCAAATCGTTTAGCAATGGGCAGTTGCTTATCCCCATTCCTAGCTGATGTCTTTATGGATCATTTAGAGTCCAATCACATTATGAAAAATCCAGAAATTTTACATTGGTTCCGTTACGTAGATGATTGTTTGGTCTTCATTGCTGGACATCATGACTCAGCTCAACAACTAATTCTTAAAATTAACCTAATTCACCCAAATATCAAATTTACCATGGAACTAGAATCTTCTCAGGCCACATTAATTTCCTTGATTTATCTATTACCAGACTTAACAACCAATTCAACTTTGGTATCTTTCGTAAACCCACCCAAACTGACCATGTAATTCATTTTTCTTCTAATCATCCTCTATCACACAAACTAGCAGCTTTTAGAAGCTTCATACACAGACTTTTCTCTATACCTATGTCAACAGATTCATTCAACAAAGAACTCAACAATATAAAACAAATAGCTGTCAACAATGGTTATGATTCCTCTATAATAGATAAACTCATCCGTAAAAGAGAATCTAGATTGCTTCAAAATTCTGCTTTCCATCAGTCATCTTCCTCTTCTGCTATTTACAGGTCACTACCACATCATAACCCCAATCTATCTGAAAAGATTAAACGTATTGTATCTAACTCTTCTGAAAACATACATATTTCTTTCAAAGTTGGAAATACCCTTGGCCACTTTTTGACAAATACTAAGGATACAATACACTATATGAACCGTAGTGGTGTTTATAGACTGACTTGTTCTGATTGTGATGCCTCTTACATCGGCAGGACTTACAGATCACTCTCAACCAGATCTGCTGAACATTCTAAAAGAGACACTACATCAGCCTTTTCCCATCATTTAAAAGTTAATAATCATCATCTTAACATCCCTGATGGTGTTAAATTAATCCATAACATCCAAGACAGAAACAATCTACGCCTGGATTTGTACGAGGACCTTGAGATTTCCAGAGACATGAGGACCAGCCCCAATTGCGTTAATCGTCAAACAACTTTAAATCGTCCTTTTACTCCTATCCATCGACAACTATTCCCTTAATCCAACCCTAGTTTTATCTCATTATTCCCCTCATCCCCTTCCCCTTTACTCCTATTCTCCATTTTCCCCCTCCCCCGCTTTTTTCCACTACCCCACTAGTTTCTAACAAACTTCTCTTTCCATACTAATTACCCATTAACACATATCTCAACTTGCATCTTCTTTTCAACTTCATTACTGCCTCCCCCACTATCCCATCCCTAACAAAGTTTTGATTCTTCTATTTTTCTATCCTTCATATTTTTCTCCATTCCTAGTCATTTCTGGTTTGACCCCGCGTCTCTGTCTTTTTTCAGGTCCTCTATATCTCATCTCACCATTTCTTTCATAATTTATTTAAATGGCTCTTATTATTATTAATCCTTAAATGTCTGGTTTATTGTCTCTTTGGAATGTTCTTTACACTCATTTTATCCTGTTGCCTGTTATGTTACTTACTCATTTTCTCTCATCTCCGTTTACAATAAAATACACCATACAGCCAATCACTCTGGTCTGTCATATATATCACTTTCCTTACTTAGTAACATTCTGTCACTTCTTTCTTTTTAGATTCTTAGACTTTACTTAACAATAGGATACTGCACACCTACATCCATTACGACCCATTCAGTCAAACTTCTTTCAGACTATAACATTTAAGTTTTAATGCATTCACTATTCTCTTTTTTTTCATCTATCTTTTCATTTCCATTCATATCAGGCAACTTCCAATATCCATTTATCCCAATTTAAAATAATTTTTTCACATTTTACATTTGTTTGATTTCAGTTGCAATCACATACGTTCATAAAGTTCTGCACTTAAATATATTTCATTTAGTTCAGTCTGTTCACTCCACTATCACCAATAGAAATCAATCTCATACTTCTCTATTTCATATACTTATTCAATTTAGATTCTTCTTTACATACTGACACCAACCCACAATTTGACCTATATTGGTAGCTCTCATTCTAATTATTTTATTCACTAATCTACGTTGGTAGACTATCAAGATACATTACTTCCAATTCATTCAGTCCTTCCAAAACTACATAAAGATGAATTAGATGTCATATTATGTCATAGTTATGTCACATATACTTTATGTCACATAGTTTAATTTTAGTATAATATTACATACTTTTATTCATTCCACAATATTATATACAATCATATCCTTCACACATATCTCCCGTGAAAAGGAAAAACCTAGTAAAGTGACTTACTAGGTTTATGCTTAGTATCAATTGTGTGAAACCCCATGAAGCTCTTTATCGACTGGTACTTAAAACTTGTAAATACTTGCATTTTTAAGAAAGTTATTTCAGATGGAAAATCCTAGCAAAATGGTAATTTCAATAAATTTGGTTGGAAAAACCTAGCATCTTGTTATTTTTTTAGAATAAACATAGCAACTTATACAGTGAACGATACATTTCTACTTATTTCAGAAGGAAAAATATAACAAAGGCTTTTACTAAATATTTCCTTTGAAAAGTGTATATATAAATATTTTTTTTAAATTGGAAGTTCCTAATAACATACCTTACCATTTTTAAGCCGAAAGACAAAAACGTCATATTTCTAAACAAAAAACTAGCAAAGTCATTTACTAGATATATCCATATTTTTTCCGGTCATTTAAACTCGGCGAATTATTTTAAAGTGTGTATGCTAGGTATTTCCAATTTAATTCCGCTTTGGCGCGAAAACGAAGGATCTTTTACTATGTTCTTCCAATGCACTTCGTTAAATTATTCAGTCTGTCGAGCCAGTCTCAACTGTGTATACCTACATATACTCGTCTGGTGGTGAATTTGTTTTAATCTAATTATATAAAGTTTTGAAAACTATGTCTAAAAGAAAAAACATTATAATGGCTTTGGCTAAGGAAAATAAAGTAGTTTGTGTTCAGGAAGTGGGTGATCTTGAAAAGCGGTGAGTATTAGTTTTTACATTACAAACAAAGTACAATTTTGTTTGTTTGATTTTCAAAAAACAAACAATCAGTAAAATGGTAGATAATTCAAAAGAAATGCTGTAACGAATGCATTCTTTTTGTTATAGGTATAGTGAACTTGCGTCCTTTGGTCAAGATTGTTTGAAATCGATACAAGATACTGTGAAAGACGATTATTTGGTTGATAACCTGATGATGGACGGCTTACAAAATCAAAAGTAGGTTTCTAGATTTATTTATACGGACTTCTGATTATAAAATTAACATATTCTGAATAAATCAACATTTCTTGAAACAAAAAATAATATGAACCGACTTATTTATTACTGTAAAAGGTGATAGGTTACAACAAATTAATTTAGTTGATATTTAGAAAATTCGCATGTCAGCTGATTGTTAATAAATATTTAGGTTACCATTACTTATGTAACAAAAATCGTTATATTTGTGTGCAGTGGATATTCAATTACCAAAACATTTTTCTATTGACTATGTTTCGTGGAAATTATTTTAATTATCTTGCTCATATTCGTATACTAAAAAGTATTTCTTAAACACATTGTGTATTTATAGCAAATGTAGCAATTTTTAATTCTAAACTTCAGAAGTTAAAATATGTGTATTATCATTATTTTTAGAGTAATTTATAAACAAAAATCAAATAAACTAAGCATAACAGTTTATTCAGAAGAGCCTTCGAACTCAAAAGCTTTTGGTTTGGAGTATTATTACAATGATAATAATAATATGGACGTTTGTCGCTAGCATTTTTGATTTTTATTTTTTTATTTTTAGTGATAATGATAACCCCTCTACTAATGAAAACCATTTTTATGATATTCAACCAATATGTTTAGTAAGAGATATTAGGAAGGAAGAAAACACAAAAGTTTATACCGAATTAAAACCGCTACCATTAATTGATGGAACAAAGGATGGTAGTCAAAATGATACGGATGTTAATAATGAATGTCACAAAGAAAAATCGGTTGATGTTATAGACGTTTGTCAGCATAATAAAGGTTACTAAATAAAATATTAATTATTATAAACAATTAGACCAAACTTATACTTTTTAGATGACACAGTTGACGATGACTCAGATTTAGACCCTAGTTATGACCCACAAGAATCTGAAGAAATAAGTTATGAGACAAAGAAAAAAAGGAGAATAGCAAAATTTTTTCAAACTGAAAATGAAAAAAGTGTAGTTGGCACTGTTATGGAAAATGAAGGTTTAGTAGATAAACAATTGAAAGATATAAACCAGGAAACTCTGCCAGGTAAAAATGCTTTGTATTTTGTGTTTCACATGAATTAACTAATATCTACGTTTTTTATAGAAGCACAAATCAGTGATAAAACCGATGAAGGATACGAGAAAAACAGAAAAAAAAGAGCAAGAACAGCGAAAGAGCAAATTGAGAGGCATCTAGAAAAATATCAGTTATTAGAACCATGTAATTGTAAAAAAAAATGTAGAGAATTTTTATCAGAAGAAAGAAGACAAAATATTTGCCAGTCATTTTGGAAAATGAGTTTTGGCGAGAGAAGTCAATATTTTAATGCCAGTATAAAGATTGGGGGTATTAAGAGAAGAAAAGTAGATAGTGAAAATAAACGTCAACACGTCCTTACATACTCGTTGCTCAAGGATGATGGTATTGAAATGAATGTGTGTAAGCAAATGTATTTACATACACATGGAATGAAAACTGATGGTATGATAACGGACTTCAAAAACAGATATAAACAATCTATGGGGTTAGAACTGGTTAAGGATAAACGAGGCTCGTCTGTTCCATCTAACAAGAAGGATCCCATTCTAATAAGAAACCATATTGAATCTTATAATCCGCAAATATCACACTATAAATTGCAACATGCTCCCAATAGAAGATATTTATCTCAAGAGCTATCTATTACTGATATGTGGAAACATTTTTGTGAAACTCATGAAAAAATATCTTATGACAGATATAGAACTGAATTTAATTCACTTAACATTGGATTTGATCAACCAAATCAAGATGAGTGTGACATTTGCGTACATCAAAAAGAGCACAAAAAAATATGTACAATTCCAGAGACTTGTGATCAATGTAATACGTTTAATGATCACCATATGGCATATATTGCTGCCAGAAAAGCGTATGATAATGACAGACAGCACGACTATCCAGACTCATTTAAAGTTTATTGCGCGGATATGCAAAAAGTGTTACTACTTCCAAAGTTATCTTTAAAAAAATCTGTCTTTGTTAGTAAATTAGTTGTGTTCAATGAAACTTTTGCTTCGTTAACAAAAGATGAAGAAAATATTTGCGTTTTGTGGCATGAAGCTATAAGTGGTCGCTCGGCGGAAGATGTGGCATCAGCATATTGCGGGCTTATTCAAAGATCCTCAGTTAACGTAGAGCACTACGAATTTTGGTGTGACAACTGCAGTGCCCAAAATAAAAACTGGAAATTATTTACGTCATTTGTGGTAATTGTCAATTCTAACTGGGGTCCAAACAGTATTACTTTAAAATACTTTGAAGCTGGGCACTCTTTTATGAGAGCCGACAGTGTCCACGGAAACATTGGCAAGCTATGGAAAAAGAGATCCAACATTTATGAAATGAACGACTTAAATGAGCTAATATTAAAAGCCTCTAGAAAAAATAAAACCTTACTAATGAAACATGATGATTTTTATCGCTTTAAAGACGGTGTAAAACAAAGAACAAAAAAAGATGAAAATTTCCCAAAACTTAACGTGATTAAAGTAGTACAATTTAGAAAAGGGTCAAGACAAATGTTTTATAAGAAAAGTCATACTGAAAACGAATTTATTAATTTTGACTTTTTAAAACCTAAATTTAATCTGGAAATGCCTGAGAGCAAAACTGAAGATAGGGGTGTAAATGTTCAAAAAAAACAAAAAATAATTACAGAGCTTCTTCCTGCAATGCTAAGCCAAAAAAGATTCTTTTGGGAGAAACTACCTGTTTCTGAAACATCAAATGATTTACTAAATAATCGAGTTTAGTTTTTATTATTTTTGTTTGTTTTATGTAATTAAATGTTGAATTCAAAAACTTTTTGTAATTTTTCTAATAAAATATATGTAAAAATTATAACTTTACCTACTTTTTATTTTTAAAAACCAAAATGTACCTAACTACTTGATTTTACATAGTTTTAAAGCAATCATAAAGTATCATATTAGCAAGTGTAATATAGTACCTACTAGTTTTTTCCTTGGCAAAAATAGTATGAATTAGGAACTAAGTAAGCATACTAGCTTTTTCCGCAGCAAAATCAATATTTCTTTGCATTTCAAAAATAGTAAGTGACATAGAATTAAAAAAACTGCAAATATTTGGAAAAAACTAAGTTACAGTTACAGGGACATACACTTGAAATCCACTGAACGAAAAAAAAAACAAAAAATAATATAATTCTATTAAACGGCGATATACTTTTCTTTCTTTTCGTTTCCTGAAAAGTTATCAAAACTCAGTTACTAGGTTTTTCCTTTTCACGGGAGATATATCTACCTCACTAACAGTAATCTTTAGTTATTTAATTTTGTTAACAATTATTTTCCAACTTTTAACAGACATAATTATTCATTGCAATAGTATAATAATAAATTTAACACAATAAATAGCCACCTTTTGTATACAGTGAGCACGTAAATGTTGGAATAAATTCATTTTCTCGAGAATGGACAACTTTGGAAAAAATCCCGAAACAGGTCAATTTTTATTTTTAAATTGCGAGTTTTTGGCATATGCATGATACTAGTGACGTCACCCATCTGGGCGTGATGACGTTATCTATAAATTTTTTAAATGAGAATAGGGGCCATGTGATAGCTCATTTGAAAGGTAATTCAATTCTCTATTCAGTAATATAAACGTTAAAATATTTATTTATACAGAGGGTACAAAAATTTTTTTGAATTAAATTTATTGACATAAAAAGAAAAATGTGTGTAATTGATTTAACTCAAAATACATTCTACTGCTATCAGAAAACAGGAAAAAATATTTATTTGACAAATAAATATTGTTTTTTGTTTAAATTCAATATTAAAGCCGCCACCCACCTTCCTCTTGACAGTTTGAACATTTAATTTAAGCGAAAAGTTATGAATATTGTTCAAATAAACATTTTTTTCTGTTTTCTGAGGGCAGTAAAATGTATTTTGGACTAAATAAATTACATGCATTCTTCTTTTTATGTCAATAAATTTAATTAAAAAAATATTTTTTTGGACACCCTGTATAAATAACTATGTAAATGTTTATATTACTGAATAGAGAATTAAATTACCTTTCAAACGAGCTATCACACGACCCCTATTCCCATTTAAAAAATCATCGATGACGTCATCGCGCCAAAATGGGTGACGTCACTAGTATTATATATGTTTCAAAAACTCATAATTTAAAAATAAAAATTGACCTGTTGCGGAATTTTTTTCCAAAATCGTCCATTCTCGAGAAAATGAATTTATTCCAACCTTAACGTGCTCACTGTATATACTGTTTTCTCGCAATATTCTACCGTTTACCTTCAACCTGTTGCCTGCTTGCCTTGTTAGGCAACCAACAGTACATCACATAAAAATACTCTTAAATTCTGGTTTTTTTGGTTTGTTTAGCTTTGTTTTTCCACGCAAGTCTAATTATCTTTTATTATGTAGTGTATTTCCTTGTTTCAACAAAACTCCACTTTCATCTCATCATTTCACATCCGATGACGTCACAACTTAAACCATGAAATATATCTGCATTAAATTTAATGAATCTATAAGTTATTCTGGAATAGAGAGTTGCTAATTTAAACTTTACAGTAGATTTTATTATTCAAATAATTTAAATTATTTTTGCAGACAAACCTTTGCATTTTATTAAAAAATCCAAAATCAAATGAAACTTTAACCAAAAATTGGCTTTATCTTGTCATGTCATGTCACCCTTGTCAAATTGTATATCCACTTCCTAATTTCTCAGTTGGTCTGTGCCCATTGAATTGGCAAGTACTCAGCATCTTCGAGCAGGGAACCATGGCACCCTTTTAGCATGTGTTCCACTTTATCTATCAACATCGACTTGTAGTCATAACATTTTAATATATTACATTATGTAAACCATATACGATGATGTTAACACTATTTACAGTGTGCTAGTTTCAAAATACTCGGTAGGATGTAAGTATTCCCACATTTTTCATTTTAACAGTCACAGTTTTAACCTTTTGCTTTAAACTAACGTGGAAATACTTCATTCTAGGCACTGAAGATGTTCTGTTTAGAACGAAAACGTTTTGCAATCCATGACATTTTATAGCTTTAAATAAACGATTTTATACCAGAATACATCTCGAAGTTTTTACTTCTGTATTGGTTTTTTAAACTATGGTATACAGCCAACTATTGGGATTTTCCCATTGATATTTTATATTAAATTATGATGAGTCCAATGTATTTGACGATCCAGTAAAAAACGGGGAGTATACAAACGAGGGGTAAAATACCCCGAAAAAATATGTAATCATTCCAAGACGGCAACTAGTATAATGATTTGTGGCTCTACTAGTGGAATACTGTTACCTCCTTACATTATCTATAAAAGTACCCATCTTTACGACACGTGGAAAGAAAATGGTCCTGTTGGAGCACCTTGTTGCGATCAACCATGTTGTTCGAGAGGCAGTAGATACAATAGAACACTTAGCGGTTGGATAGATACAGTCACTTTTTCACATTACAAGGCACAAAAGTACTCTTAGGAGATAACCTTTCTTCACACCTAGATGGGGATGTAATAAAAACATGCAATGAGAACAACATCAGTTTCGTTTGCTTAGTGCCAAATTCGACTCATCTGTGCCAACCCCTAGATATCGGATTTTTTAGACTCATGAAGAGCGCATGGCGTGCTACACTAACAACTTGAAAACTACAAAATTTACGTCTAACTACTGTGCCTAAAAATCGTTTTCCTATCCTTTTAAGACAGTGTTTAGATCAGATGGATAAATCAAAGTTTCAACCATCCAAACACAGGTCAAGTGAACCACGTCCAGGCGATAAAGAAGAATCTGCCGTACGGCGAAATTTAATAAACAGTTTTGCTGCTACAGGTATATATCCCCTTAATAAATGTGAAGTATTAAATAAATTACCTTCAAATGAAAACGACGGTGAAATGGTGCAAAATGTAGAAAGTGTCCTAACGAATTTTCTAAAAGAAAAAAAGTTTGGCAATAACGACAACAATACGTCCAAACCGCTAAGAAAGAAACGATTAAATGTTGATCCGGGCAAGAGCATAGCCACAATTGAGAGCAGTGATAGTGAAAATTCTAGCATTCACGACGCACAAGAGTCCGATCATGACAAACTAGAATCTGAAACAGATGAACTAATTTCTGATGAGAAAGAGACTGGTAGTACAAAACATTACGGAAAGAACGAAAGTTCAAATATATCAAATGATATTGGTGAATGTTCTGGTATGGGAGCAATAAAAACTCTCCTTTTATAAAACCTAGTGTTGATAATCTCGAAAAAGATTGTTTCGTTGTGGTGCAGTTTATTTATGACGAACAGTTAAAAACTGAGAAAATTAAAAAATTTGTAGCTCAAATATTGGAACCAGATAAAGCAAAACAGTCATATCTTATAAATTGTATGAAGCCATATGGTGAAAAAAGACTACTTTTATTTTTCCACATGTTAATGATATTTGTGAAGTACCCTTAAATAATATCATTTTAAAAATGTGTCAGCCTATATATAATACACAGAGGTCGACATACTTTTGCAAATTCTGTCTTTGATTAGTTTTCTGCGTAAAAGCTTTCGTGTTTAATTAAAGCCTAGAAATGTTAAATTTTTGTATATATAATACCTAGCCTTGAATTTTCACCTATTTTTGTTTATAATTATCAGCACACACACATAACAACACTTTTTCTAATATTTTGTTTTTTAATTTTAGGGGTTGCAATACAAATTTCAGGTAAATTGTATGTGTGATCAAAGTAACCCCACTTGAAGTGTAACTTTGATCAGGCATTTATCTTTTTTTTTTCTATTAAAATATTTTATTTTTTGAGAATATTTTTATATAGTGTAATAGCACTAATAGCTAAGTAAAAACCGATTTAAATATATTTTTTTCAAAAACCAAATCATAACTTTACGATTGCTAGGTGCGATGAAAGATTAATTTTGATCAAAGTAACCCCATCTTAAAAGGAGTCAGACAGGGTTGCATACTGTCACCAACATTATTTCACATATACTCTGAAAACATCTTTAGAGAGGCCTTGGACGAATCAGAAGATGGTATTGCAGTTAATAAACAACTTATAAATAATATTAGATATGCAGACGATACAGTATTGCTGGCAGATAGTGCGCAGGGGCTCCAAAGGATCATGGATAATGTTGTAGAAGCATGTAACAAATACGGCCTAAAATTAAACTGTAAGAAGACAAAAATAATGATCATTAGTAAAAACACCAACATAAACGCCCAAATTACAGTAAACAATACACCCCTAGAGAGAGTACAGAAAATATGCTACCTGGGCTGCAACATTAAGGATACTTGGGATCATAGCTACGAAATAAAAACTCGTATTGAAAAAGCCAGAAGCTCTTTTAACAGTCTTAAGAAAATTCTCTGCAACTTGTCTTTAAGTATCAATATACGCATAAGAATTCTTAGATGTTACGTCTTTAGTGTCCTCCTATACGGAGTTGAAAGCTGGAGCCTGACAGAAGATGCCATAAAACGGTTAGAGGCGTTTGAAATGTGGTGCTACCGACGTATGTTGAGGGTCTCATATATACACCACACAACTAATATAACTATTCTCCAGAGGCTAGGAAAAGACAAAGAAATAATTAACACCGTAAAGAACAGAAAATTGGCTTACTTCGGCCACATTATGCGTAATCAAAAATACCGACTGCTGCAGTTGATTCTACAAGGCAAGATTGAGGGCAGGAGAGGCCCTGGACGTAGACGTATATCCTGGCTGGCCAATCTTAGGAAGTGGACTGGTCTAACGTCAACTGATCTATTTCGAGCTGCCGTAAATAGAATACGATGGGTCAATGTGGTCGCCAACATCTCCAGAAGATAGGCACTTTTAGAAGAAGAAGAAGAAGTTAAAAAAGAACTTTGGTTACCTCGAGACTTAATTCTTCGGTTACGTTCTCTTTTTCTTTTAAGTCTTTTACAGTACTGGTATTGTCGTTTCAAACCGGGTCGCTTAGAAAGAAAATCGGCATTGTTATGGAGACGTTCTTTTCGATGAACTACGTCGTAGTTGTAAATAGTAAATACCAACGGTTATAATGAGTATTCACCGTACACAGTAGACTCACAGCCGACTGCGACTGCCTGAACGCAGGGCCGCCGAGAGGAATGAGCGGGCCCCGGTAAGAAGTGAAGAGCGGGCCCCGTATGAACTGAAAAGTTTCATCTATCAATTCTTCACTGATGTCTTCAAATATCAATGTCTTTCTTAATATAGTCGTATCTTCATCTCGGAGTGTCTATAAAATCTTAAATAGCGAATAAATTTCATTGCTACATTAAATTTTCACTCATTATTGTACACATTTGCCCTCATTTGCGGCAGTAAAGTAACACTTTATTGTACTGAAAGAAGAATTTTACTTTACCTGCCGCGATTAATCGAGATTGAATGTAAATTGTCGATGGTAGTAATCGATTATTTATTTGAGTTATCTTACAATTTATTTACTCTAATTGTTAATTAAATTTATGTCAAAAAGTGAAATTCTGTAGTATTTTGTAATTATATTCATATAAAATAAATCAAAACTTTACCGATTTACTAATTATTCAATATTGATAACTATCGATTAAAAATCGAAAGCGGCCATCATGCAAAAGTCATCTGTCATCACTGTCATGAAATTTTTATTACGTCTAAAATTAAAAAAATTCTTGAATTGTAAATTATTGTAAGTGTTAAAACCAACATCAAATTGTTGGCGATAAAATTTTGTATGCACCACGTCAGTAAAGAATCTTTATCGAACTCGTCTGTTATTCGCTACGCTCGCTCTGCTCGTAATATTAGACTCGTTCGATAAAGAGTAACTTTACTGACTTATTACATAAATAACTATTATTATACAAACAATAACAATGTCAAATATTTTAAAGCCAACTGTAGGGCTTTTGATTCACAGTCATTTGTTTCGAGCTTCTGTCATGTGTCACATAATATTAATATATCTACGTCATACGTTATTGGTAATACCAAAGAATACATATCTCCCAAGAACCGACACAAACGGATTATCTATGAACTAAATTTTTATGCGCTTGTGCCAGATCGGCCATTTCTCAATTTGTATGAATAGCAAATAATTTTGGTGGCATTTGTCTTGTACAGGATCGGCGTTTGTAGTCACAATTGTTTGTTTGGCTTGGCTTGGCGTTAGTATTTTGTTTTTGTATCAGTTTGTAGCTCATAATATTTTGTAGACTTATTTTCTATATATATTTTCTTATATAGCCTACAACTATTAATTGTTATTTTCCAACATTTATACAATTTAATTCTTTTTGAGATATCTTGATTATGTGAATTAATTATTTTAAGCTTTTTCATGAACTATAAACTATCGTATAAAAAATTAATTTTGTATTTATTGGGATTTCACAAAGAATTTGAATCTAAAATATTATACAAATTCTCTAACCTTTCTTTGACCTCTACTGTACCAAATGCATCTGCAGGAAGAGCACAAAGTCATATTTTATATGTGTTCATTCCACAAGCCACGTGCTGTGTTTAAAAAGTTGAGAATCCAATACTCACAAAAACTTCCATAAAGTACTTTTATCAGCAAACCTAAATTAAATTTAATAAACTATGTTTCATTAAATTGTTTCTGTAGTTTGTATAAAACAATAACTTAGGTCAAATATATAAAACAATTTATGACTGACTACTTGAAATTCAGGATTTTCAGGAGTAACATTATATAATTTAGCTAATTCAAAAAGGATGATCCATTATCACTTGAAATTGTTTCAACATTCAAGTTAATGCTTGATAATTGACAATACACTCTTCATAATAGGTTTACATTCTCTTGATTATACTTGCGTTCCAACAAAAAAAGCTAAAGGCTGCTTTCATATGGAATATAAGCTTCTGACCATAATGATCAAAACGTTTCCATATATATATTAATTAATATATTAATTTAAAAAATTACTTTTTCTCTTTTCTCGATTGCTTATTAGTTTTTATTGTATACTATATATATTTTTTCAGTTATTACATCTTTATATTTATAGAAATAAAATAGTACAATACTTATTGGTTTTTTATTTATTTACCCCGATATTCGATTTTAAAGAATGTACTGGCTGGTTTTGGCTGGAATGTACGGAATGTTTTGGCTGGTTTCCAAGACAATAAAAATTGAAAATATTGACATTCGATTTTAGCATACAGTTTCTTGTTGTTGATCACGAACATTTGTCATCCAAAAAGAATTGGATTCCGTGACGGTTACAACGGCTGTTATTTTTCGATTATTTTACGAAATAACGAATATAATGAATTAGGAAATACCTCGACAAACAAGTAATTGGTCCTAGGTTTTCACCCAAAGTAATCGAAAGTAGAACTGGAAGTCGATATTGGAACTCTTCGTGTAACTTTGCGTCGATTGATCTACGATTTTACTAATTTTGTCATCTTGTTTTACATTCATATCATATTTTGAGTGACTTTAAAGCAGTACCTACGGTTGTAACTCTAAAACCGAAGTCCGATGTCAAATTTCTCATCTTTAATACCATCCATGGGTTATAAGCTTTCATTCGACACCTCATTTGTCATTCTATCTGTATTAGTAACTGAGGAGTTGTATTCGTGGTCGGACGGACAGACAGTCATGAAACCAGAAGTATATATTTGTTCTCGTCTTGCGAATGCGCGTCGAATAATATATCACTTGTGCTATTGCGGTGACTTTAAAAGAGTACTTCCGGTCGCATTTCTAAAACCGGAAGTCCTAGGTCAAATTTCCCACCTTTAGTAATATCCATGTATTATGAGCTTTCATTCGACACCTCATTTGTGATTCTACCTGGTATAGTGACGGAGGAGTTACATTTCCGGTCGGACGGACAGACAGTCTAGGTCAAATGTCTCACGTTGAGTACCATCCATGGATTATAATCTTTCATTTGACACCTCATTTGTCATTCTACCTGGTATCGTGACTGAAGGAGTTATATTCGCGGTCGGACGGACAGACAGCCTAATAGGTCACACCAAGTCGTTCAAATTCTCACCAACTTGTTCACACTTTTTCAAAATTGGTGAAAACAACAAATTATATTTTGTATCGTTGTATCAATATAAGCCAAAAAGAATAATTAGTGAATGTCACGCCACTATAATATATTTTATTATTGGTCTTTCAATGCTAAAATGAGGATAAAAAAGGTATTTTATCCATGGTTTTAATCAATATAATTCTCACCATTACTTTGTGTTGTATTTGCAACCTTTTGTAAATCAAAAATAATTACACCATATTAAGAATGTCAACAAAAGCCGGCCCTGCATGCAACCTTTCTCTCAGTGCAACTAAAATTTTATTGATACACGCCAGAAATGTGCGAGACTTTTCTCAGTGTACTCGCGTGTACACTTGCCAACTCGATACTAAAATTAAGTACATGCTAACAACAAAAGAATCGCCGTCCGTGTCGGTTCTTGTGAGAGATATGTATTCTTTGGTAATACCAATGATACAAATCTAAGACGTATGTCGTAGATATCAGAAGCTCGAAACAAATGACAATCGATGATAAGCCCTATTGAGCCGGGCTGAAAGTTATCAGTTACTACTAGGCCCAAGCAAATTATCAAAAAATCTTGCAGGCTTCTTGCGCCGTTTATTTGATGTAAATTCTGGATTTATTCCATAATTGCTGGCAACTAATTTAGAATGTTCAACAATGGAAGACCATAAATTTCTGATTTTACGGAAAAATTACGTCTTTGGTGTGGTCGAAGCCGGGCCCCTTACATCACCAGGCCCCGGTAAAATGTACCGGCTGTACCGCCCTCTCGGCAGGCCTGCCTGAACAATTTTGTAAACCTATTAGAAATACAAAGTATCAAGTTCTGATATTAATTTTAATAAAAATCTCAAAGTTTCATCAAGAATTTTTGTTACGCTCAACATTAAATGAAATTTTCATTTCAAAAGAAAGATTTTTGCTACAAAACAACATTGTATGCATCTGAAAAGTTACAAATTTCGCAATATTTATTCTGACTCGTTCGACGCGGAGGAAAAGCATTAGCAAGTACACTTCTGGAGAGAGGTATTCAATTTTATGATAGTGTAAACTTAGTTTTCAACTATTTTACACTTCAGAATTTACAACTGTTTTCATTGCACATAAAAAATTTGTTTATGGCTACACGCTTATTTAAATTCAATAAACACTGGCGGAACGATTGTTGAAAATTAAGTAATAAAATTTAAATGAGATGTTTCTTTTAATTTCAAGTTTTTAACGGTGCTTTCATAATTATTGTGTATCTAATAGAAAATGGATTTGTTGCAGTTTTTTGCTACATTTGTGGAATTTGTTTTGTTTTTATTATACATAGTTGTGCAATCTTCTCTATTTTTTCTGTGTTTTTTATATACGATATACAGTGTGGCAAAGGGAAATGGAATAAATTTATTATTTCGAAAACCAGCGGAAAAATTTCAAATTGAAATTGAGTCAATTTCACCGCACACATCTTATGAAAAATATAATGTCACTCAAATTCAATAAAATTTATATGAATAGATTCGTTTTAAATTACCGGTCAATTCTTATCATTGCGCCAACTCTTAATTATGATTAATTACGGCGCAAATTGCAATTAAAATTGATCGAAATCACATTTTTGTAGTTCATAAATGTGTCAGTTACAATCACTATTGGTCTGGGTGATATTCAAAACAGCTTAAACCCCGCTGGGCCTAAGCGGATTAGTGAAACTAATCCGCTGATTTATTGAGTACCGATAATTTGGGTATTTTAAAATATTTTTCTCTCTCTAACTTATGTACGTACCTATTTGATTTCAGATTTATTTATATCAATTTCTGCTCTTATTATTGAAAATACAGAGTTGGTGCAATGATAAGAATTGACCGTTAATTTGAAACGAATCTATTCATTAAAATTTTATTGAATTTGAGTGACATTATATTTTTCATAAGATGTGTGCGGTGTTCTTTCTAAGCTAGGTTTCTTTTGAATGATATAACCGATTTCAAAATTATAGATCTGCGTTTTAAAGGTATTGGCTTCTGATCTGATAGTATTCACCTATACAATCAGAAACCGCAGAGGTCGGAATTAAATTTTCGAAATTTTTGGGGACGAATCCAAATAAGAAAGGCCATAAAACCTACACCCTTGGACCAAAATGCACAATTGACACATGGAATTTGCGGAACTTTCCCGAAACTTTAAGATAGTATTTGCTTTGGAGGGCCAAACTAGTTTGTCCTAAACGCGATAGGATAAGCTAGTTTAACCTAGACCAAACTAGTTTATCCCAATATTAATAAGGACACTTCAGGATAAACTAGTACGGTCTAGTATAGCGGTTCTCAATCTTTTTGAGTCATGTACCACCAAATACTTTTTATTATTTTTGGTACCACTAACTGAAATACCTATCTACCTAGGTGATCTAATTTCTAATTAACTGTCCATCAGTTAATTGTGGTGCTGATTTTGAATGTTTTTGCGTTTTGTGTACCACCTCAAATAAAGGATATGTACTACCAGTGGTACATGTACCAATAGTGGTACATGTACCACAGATTGAGAACCGCTGGCTAGTATAAACATTATAGTAGGTATAGGGGAGAGGCTTGTTCCTTGGGCCAGCTTGTACCATGGGCCACCCCATTTTTCTTTTATTTTCCGCGCGAACTGTCAATGTTTCTTATCTAAATTTCTTCTACAATCGTCGTCTTTCTGTGGATAGTTCTTAAACGTGATTAGAAATCGTTTGCGGCTATCGTAAAAATATCGTGTTTTATATCGTGAAAAGTAACTATTTATAGGACAGAAAATTTTCTTTTCTAATTTTGGTGTTAACAGATATCGTAATTAAATCACAAGGTGTGTATGCCCCTACTAATAGGTAGTTAAACAACATAGAGAGAAATATAACAAAACCGTTTAATGAGGTAAAATTCACATTTGTTTTCTTTTCGGCCGAGTCTTGTATCTTGGACCGCTATCACGTCTTGTACGTTGGACCGTACAAAATTAATGGGAAAAAAGAAGACACAGTTTTGTGTTGCACAACCCTACTTAATGGTCCAGTATCTGAAGATAATTCTGAACAGCAACAAATATTCTGGCCCAAGTGGTGAACCATTTGACATTGACATTGAAGATGTTTTGCTCAAACTTAAAGAACCAAGTCTGGTTGGTTTGTCTGAAAGGCAAAAAGGAGTGCATGTGTTTGACTTAGATTTTGAGAGGTTCAATGTTGAATAACACATTTTTTTTATATATTTTTAAAGGTTTACGGGTGGTTCAACGTACAGGACTATGTGGTTCAAGATACAGTACTGGTTTGTACCTTGGACCAAATTAGCTCTAATAAATAAAATTCTAAAAAATGTGTTTGGTTTTGTTTTATTAAAATGACTTTTTAATATAGTATGGTGTGTAAACTACAAGTTAGTCCAAAAATTTGTCGTTGGAATTTAAAAACTTAAAAATAATTGAGCTTTGAAAAAATCCGATTCAAGGTACAAGCCTCTCTCCTACATAGCCAAAGTAAATAGAAAAACTAAATAAAACACTCTGTAATTGAAAAATAATTATTTCTATTAAAACGATAATGATTCGTCGTTAAAACTGATGAACATATGAACAAACAATCATAATATAAAAAAATAATCAGTGTTTTTTTTATAAAAGCAATAATTATACCTCAATTATAATAGTTATTTAACCAACAAGTGTATTAATAAGGGCGATTAACAATTGAGATATTTGAGATTGTTAATCGCCATTTTAATTCACGAGTTCGAAATTGTTAATCGCCATTTTAATTCACGAGTTTGTTACAAAACTTTTCCGTCGACCGTACTTTTCAAAAATAAAGATATATCCATCTTTTGATTTTTCAAATACACAGAATTTTAAACAATAAAGTAAATATCAATGACAGATAGTACTAACAGCGGCTACTTGATTTTAAATTTTTTAGTGGGAATATAAATAGGTATATGTTTGGTTGCCTACACCACAGGTCGCTGCTAATCACAGAGCGTTTAATTAATTTATGAAACCAGTGTATGTTGTGTTACCTATAATAAAATCGTTCGTTAATAGAAAATCATTCATTAATAGGGGTCATTAATCAATGATTTTGAGGGTGTTAAAATTGATCATAATTGGACGGTCGACGGAAAAAATTTTTATTTATTTTTCCAGTGAGTGCTTTGGTGAAACTTATAATTGCGGAGTATCATTGCCTCGTTGCACCTGTTTGTGGAACAGTTTTTGTTGCAGCTGCATTTGACAAAACCTTGTCCTGATCCAAGTGAGTCTCTCGTAGCTGCAACCCTTAATCTTTTATATTTCAGAGCATTGGTTTACATCTGCTACCTCTAAAAACATTTGATGGCAAATGTTGATTTCTGATCTGAAAAAAAATTACAGACCTATTAGAGACCTTAATACACCAAAAAGTTATATAAATTATTAAGTAAGAAAAAATAAAACCCAAAATATAGTTTCTGTCTTGACTATACCTACTTCAGATGTTGACAAAGGTAAAGGTGATCTCAGAAACATCATTGCAGTTATTGTTCAGACAAATGACGAAGGATTTTACAAAGTTGGCATCAAACTTGATGTATTTCAAGAACTATATCTCTAATACATTTTTAACTTTTTTTTCATATCAAATTCGACATTTGCCTTCAAACTTTTTTTGGCAGCAGATATAAACTAGGACTCTAAAATATCGTTAAGGGTTGCAGCTACGAGATATTTAATTGGATCAGGACAAGGTTTTGTCAAATGTAGCTGCAACAAAAACTGTTCCACAAACAGGTACAAGTGCAAGAGGGTAATGATACTCCGTAATTCTTAGTGTCACCAAAGCACTCCATTGAAAAATAAATAATAAATAAATTACAATTGAGGTTTTTTTATATGATTGTTTGTATTACCTATTGTCCATTAATTTTAACGACGATTTATTATATATATATATATATATATATATATATATATATATATATATATATATATATATATATATATATATATATATATATATACATAATCTTTATCCCTTCTACCCTGAGGTGTAGGGATCTGTTTCTGTTTCTTTTATTCCTTTTTGTTCTTCGTAAATTTCTTCCATATCTTTCTGTTTTCTGTTAGTTTTTTGGCATCGTTCCATGTTGTTCCCCTCTTTTCCAAAATATCCATTATTACTGCATTCCATTGTTTTCTTGGTCTACCACGTTTTTTCCTTTCTATATATCTGCTTTCCCAGATTCTTTTAACAGGTATATTATCACTCATTCTTTGAAGGTGTCCCCACCAACCCAGCTGTCTTTCTTCTATATAAGTTTCTACTGGTTCTATTTCTAATTCTTCTCTTATTTTTATATTCTTAACTCTATCTCTTCTTGTCACTCCCATTACTCTTCTTAGATATTTCATTTCTATTGCCTGCAATTTACTTTTATCCCTTTTTGTCAATACCCACGATTCACATCCATATGTAATTTTGTCTATACACAGTTTTGTATACACTCATTTTCGTTTATCTTGATATTTCTCGTCTATTTACAAATCCACTGTTTATTGCATAATATAGTCTATTTGTTTTTTGTATCCTATAATTTCTATCTATTTCTTGTTTTCCGTTTTCTTCAAATATTACACCTAGGTATTGATATTTACTGACTTGCTCTATTTCTTCTCCATCTATTTGCACATTTATCCTTTTCCTATTTCTATCTATTACCATTGTCTTTGTCTTACTCTTATTCAATTTCATACCGTATTTTGTTAATACCTCATTCCATACTATCAAGCTTTCTCTTAGGCCTTTCTCGTTTCCTGCTGTAATAACCACATCATCCGCAAATGCACATTCTGTCATCCCTATTTGCTCTAATTTCCTATATCATATTGGTTTAGTTCTTTGTTTCGTTTCTCTTATTATTTCATCCATAAATATTATGAAAAGAAGCGGACGATTTATTATAGTTCTAATAAAAATGATTATTTTCCAATTATTACAAGGTATTTTATTCAGTTGATCTATTTATTTTGGATTTGTAGGTATACTATACTGTTTATACTAGGCCGTACTAGTTTATCCTGTAGTGTCCGTTTCCATATCAGGATAAACTAGTTTGGCCTAGGCTCAGCTAGTCTATCCTATCGGGTTTAGGACCAATTATTTTAAACTAAGGGGGAAAGGCAGTTTTTGTTTTAATTGATTCAGACTTGGACCACCATCTCCAGATAGCTCTTTCTGCTTCTGAGACGTTATCAATGGAGCTATGCAGTCACAACTCTGAAGCAAACATCAACAGACTGCCTTATTTAAGGGAAATTACCGCGAATGCAATAATTCCACCTTTGAGACGTATATCAGCGACATCTTTCGTAAAAACGCGGAAGACGAAAAGTCTCAGATACAAAGTTTACTGTAATAAAACAATTCAAATAATTGAAATAGAATAATAAACAATATTTTAAATAAAAATTGGAATAAATCCTTTGTAAAAGGTATAAAATTTATTAAAATCCCTAAAAGGCTACATCAGAACAAAACGTTTTCGATTTTATTACAAAATCATCATCAGTGTAAGACCTAAAAGTAAGTATAACCTATTTTATTAATGTAAAATTGATATTTAAATTCTGACTAAGGTTTAAAACAAGCGGTTATACTCACAGTTTGGATGCTAGCTGAGCCACCAAAGAAATATAGGGGTAATAACCCTTCAAATATAAAATTTATGCTTTACAGATGCATATTTACTTAAAATGCCTTGTGATGGGCAAATTACAACAGAAATAATGCCCTAAGGTAAGGTATTTAAATTCCCAACATGTGGGATGCAAAAAATTGAGTGCAAATTTTAAATACCTTACCTTAGGGCATTATTCCTGTTGCCATTTGCCCATCACAAGGCATTTTAAGTAAATATGCATCTGTAAAGCATAAATTTTATATTTGAACCCTATATTTCTTTGGTGGCTCAGCTAGCATCCAGACTGTGAGTATAACCGCTTGTTTTAAACCTTAGTCAGAATTTAAATATCAATTTTACATTAATAAAATAGGTTATACTTACTTTTAGGTCTTACACTGATGATGATTTTGTAATAAAATCGAAAACGTTTTGTTCTGATGTAGCCCTTTACGGATTTTAATAAATTTTATACCTTTTACAAAGGATTTATTCCAATTTTTGTGATTGATGGTATACAGCCAACTACAGGAAAAATTTTCTTTCCTTGTGGATATTTTAAATCTAAGACTTTTCCTTAAAAGAAGCTGCTTTCTGGGTTCATCCTGAATCTACGGCTTTAACAATTTATAAGCACGGAGACGACGAATATAGAAGAAAGCAGAAAGGACAACGGTCACGTATCTACTTTCTTTTCGTCTAGGAAAATGGCCGAAAGACAGTTTCAAGTACTAAAAAATCTGAATAAAGATGAATAAGGGGGAAAAGAAATTTTTATTATTTTAATTTAATTATTTTAATTGTTTTATTGTAGTACACTTTGTATCTGAGGCTTATCGTCATCCTCGTTTTACGAGAGAACTCGCTGACTTGCGTCTCAAAGGTGGAATTATTGCATTCGCGGTAATTTCTCTTAAATAAGTTGATGTTTGGTTTAGAGTTGTGACTGCATAGTTCCATTGATAACGCCTGAGAAGCAGAAATAGCTATCTGGAGATGGTGGTCCAACTCTGATTAGATTAGATTAGATTATGTGAGGTCGTTAAGGCTATGGAGCCTCTCAGCACTTCGACCTATAAAGATCTTTTGTGCATACCTTAATCTAGTTAAACTCTAGGATGCCAATACTTCTGATGAAATTGATTAACATCCTAGGTGACTTGTTTCCTATGCCAGAGGGCGTTAGGGTGACCTCTTCTAGGAATTTTAGTCGTTTGCAGAACAGCGCTACGCAATTGCATAGGATGTGTTCTGCCGTTTCTTTTTCGTTGTCACAGAAACGACAGTTCTCACTATAGGATTTGCCCATTTTTTTGAGATGATATCTCAGAGGGCAGTGACCAGTGAGAAGGCCAGTGACCGTTTTTATATATTTTTTACTCATTTCGAGAAGGCGGTTTGTTGCACTAGGCGACACCTTTATGAGCCTTTTTGCTTGCCTTTGTCCTGGTGTGTTGGACCAGTATAGTTGTAGTTGATTGAGTTCCCAGGTCCGGAGTTCCTCTCTGATGTGGCTTTTTGGTAGTCCACAGAAGGGTTCTGGACCTTGGAATGGGGTATTGGCCCCTTCTTTTGCGAGGCTATCAGCTTCCTCATTTCCTGCAATTCTCTTGTGACCTGGCACCCACATCAAAGTTAATTTGTTGCGTTCCGCCAGCTTCTTAAGGGATTGTTTACATTCCCAAACCAACTTTGACTCACAAGTAAATGACTTTAGAGCCTTTAAGGCAGCTTGGCTGTCTGATAAAATGAAGACTTTTGCCCTACGAGTGTTTCGGTTGAGACATTCTTGGGCACTAATCTGTATGGCATGTATTTCTGCCTGAAATATAGTTGGGGCGTTTCCAAGAGATTTGGATAGCCTGAAATTCGGCCCAGTAACTCCTACTCCTGCCCTTTCATCTATCTTAGATCCATCCGTATACCATACGAGTGAACCTTCCTCCAGTTTCGGTTCAACTGTTTCATTCATTTGGTGGTTCTTTATGACCACTTCAAATGGTGTTTCAAAGTCGAATTTGACTGGCATGACGTCTGTCGGCTTATCCTTAGAATTCAAAGGAATTTCTTCCAGGATTTTAAGATGGCCCACTAGATCGCCAGGTTTCATTATTTGTGTCTGTCGCAGCTGTAAGGCGGTGGTTACTGCCTCCCTCCTTATGCAGAACTGCAGGGGAGGAAGGTTCAGCATCGCCTCTAAGGCTGCCGTGGGGCATGTTGACATTGCCCCTGTGATTCCCAGACAAGCTAGCCGCTGCACTTTTTGCAGCTTGGCATTAGCTGTTGTTTGTTGTGTTTTTGGCCACCATACGAGTGATGCGTATGTGACCATCGGCCTAATAATCGTTTTATATGTCCAGAGAGTCATTTTCGGTTTTAGGCCCCAGGCCCCAAGTCTTTCCAAATGTCTTGCGGCAGGTCGAACTTGCCACCAAGGCTCTGGATAAGATTTTTTCAATATGACTATTCCAGGTGAGTTTTTGATCTAGGGTTACCCCTAGATATTTTACTTCTCTGGAATAGTCTAGTGTGATGCCATTCATAACTGGAGCCTGTAAATTGTATTTACGTCTCCTTGTGAACGGTATGAGAGTCGTTTTGCTAGGATTGACATTTAAGCCCTCCTTCGAACACCCGTTTTTGATTTCGTTTAGAGCAGTTTTCATGAGACTAGATATAGTCTGGTCATGCTTGCCCCTAATTGTAACAACTAGGTTATCTGCGTAGCCTTGAGTTGTAAAACCAGAATCATGCAACTTAGTAGGAGGTCATCCACAACTAGAGACCACAGCAGGGGCGATAGTACTACCCCTTGAGGGCATCCCTTTACTGCTGTCACAGTTACAGACTCTCCCCCAATACTAGCTGTGATGATTCTGGTTTTTAGCATGGACTGAATCCATTGTATTAGTGAGGCTTCAATGCTCCTCTTTATTAGTGAACTTTTTATGGATTCATATGAGGTGTTATCGAATGCTCCCTCTATGTCAATGAAAGCGCAAAGAGCTATTTCTTTTGCCACTATTGTCTTTTCAATGTTTCCAACAAGGAAATTTAGAGCATTTATAGTGGATTTGCCTGTCTGGTATGCAAATTGATGTTTGTGAAGCGGTTTCCTAATTCGAGTTTCGCTTCTTATGTGGTAATCTACTAGTTTCTCCAATGTTTTTAGGAGAAAAGAGGTGAGGCATATAGGGCGATAAGACTTTGGTTCGTCCGTAGGACGTTTCCCCGTCTTTGGTATAAATACCACTTTTGCGTCCCTCCGTCCACTTTGTGTCCGGCTTCATCCTGAATCTACGGCATTAACAATTTATAAGCACGAAGACGACGAATATAGAAGAAAGCAGAAAGGACAACGGTCACGTATCTACTTTCTTTTCGTCTAGGAAAATGGCCGAAAGATAGTTTCAAGTACTCAAAAATCTGAATAAAGATGAATAAGGGGGAAAAGAAATTTTATTATTTTATTTCAATTATTTTAATTGTTTTATTGTAGTATACTTTGTATCTGAGGCTTATCGTCATGTACTCCTTCGTACTGACTTGCGTCTCAAAGGTGGAATTATTGCATTTGCGGTAATTTCTCTTAAATAAGTTGATGTTTGGTTAAGAGTTGTGACTGCATAGCTCCATTGATAACGCTTGAGAAGCAGAAATAGCTATCTGGAGATGGTGGTCCAACTCTGAATCAAATAAAAACAAAAACTGCCTTCCCCCTTTTTCATCTTTACTGAGATTTTTGAGTACTTGAAACTGTCTTTCTGTCTTTCGGCCCTTTTCCTAGACGAAAAGAAAGTAGATACGTGACCGTTGTCCTTTCTGCATTCTTCTATATTCGTCGTCTCCGTGTTTATAAATTGTTAAAGCCGAAGTTTCAGGATGCAACCAGAAAGCAGTTTTTTTTAACGAAAAGTCTTAGATTTAAAATAATGTTTGTTATTTTATTTCAATTATTTTATTTGTTTTATTATTATTATAGTAAACTTCTAAACTTTTTGTATCTAAGACTTTTTGTCTTACTCGCTTTAGTTTAAACTAGTTTATCTTAGTTTTTGCTGAAATCTGATTTGGCCGGTAACGTATACTCGTATATCGTGTATATTTTCGCATGTGGGGGGGGGGGGGGTGCAACACTAGCGAGAATTACCACTGGGATATATTCTATTAATAAATGTAAATTTTATAAGTGATATCATACCGTTATTTACGCCTAATGCCATTAGTTATATTCATTTACGTAGGTATGAAATTACCTAGATATACTAACTCAGCTACCTATATTCTCAGCTAATGCATTTTAATAGGAAAAATTTAACATTTTGTGCATGTCTTCAACCTTATCACATTATACTGTACAAACATATGTCTAAGCGGTGTTCACGGCTCGTTACCCTCGTTCCATTAATTGTAATAATGTTCTTCGCTTCAAAATGCGTCATGTCATGTGTTTTTTAACCTTTAGTTCCCAATAGAGAGAGGTACATTGACGGGGAATATGAATTATAACTTGAATGTAATGGACGATAATTGGTAGGTGTTTGTGGTTCATATATCATTTACCGAATGTAGATCATTCAACGAATATTTATCATCAAATGTTTGATTAAGCAATGAATATCATTTGAAAAAAATAAAGGAATTAATTTGGGCGCTCTTTTTATTCTTTAAATTCTATGCAGGGCCACTTTATCCATTAGGTATCCATTAGGTGGCAAAAGCAAAAATACTCAAAAATGGTACATGTTTAAAGGGCGGCTACTAGAGAATGACCTAGGGCGTCAATTGACTTAAATGCGGCTCTGATTCTATGAAGACCTATAGTTCGTCTAGTCTAGAAAGTATCCACATTTTTTTATTTTTCCTATGCTTAATATACTTCTTTTCTGTAACATTCTAGATCTAGTCAAAAGTAACGCATGAAGTCCCAAGGGCGGATCCAGGACCGATTTTCGGGAGGGGCCATAAACTTTTTTTGGGGAGGAGTACCAGAAGTACGGGGGGTAATTTTTAAAAATTAGGGTTACAATGATGAGTTTTAAGTCACTTTTAGAAGTGCCTTAAAACTCACCATTCCTGCCATAGTACCGATTCCTACACATTTCTTCGGATGCAAGTGCAGTTCTTTCAACAAGTTTAATACTATTTTTTCCAATGCTTCTCCTACCAGGCCTTGTTCTTTCCCTCTTTCTTGATTTTCACTAATTATTTTTAGGTTCTCATAAGCGTCAATGAATTTGACAAAGTCTTCACGAATGTTGTTATTGTGCATATATCCCAAATTTAGAGAAAGCTGTTCCACGTGGGATACGTCAGTCGTTTCGTCAAATCTTATTTGTTCAATTATTTCTTCACCACATGTTATTAATTGATTTTGACTGCTGCTACTAATGCATGTTGTTCAGGAAGATGCTATGGATAGGTGTTATTTAAGAGTCTTATCTCCTGATGCGATTTTAAACCTTAACACTGTGGTGCTAAGGCAAAACCCGATATGTCAAAAAAACGTGATTTTGCAGCAGATGAGTTTAAAAGTTCGCGGTGTTGTTGTAATAGTGGACATATCGGAAACAATTTTATTATCTACTGGTTACATGGATGCGTTTAGCCGTGTAGGGTTTTGTCATCACATTCTTCATCGCTCAATGTACATATTGGCATTAAAAACGAAAAATCGATAATTTTTGACATATCGGGTTTTGCCGTAGTACCACAGCAATTCCCCTCATTCCTAGGTCCAGCATCTTCGTCCAGAATCATAAGGCCATCATCACGATGGTCTCTTAGAGGAATATTTTGTCGATTTAAGAACACTATAGACCCTACTATTGGTCGTAGTCTTTCTTTATTTTTTGTTTCTGTTTAGACCTCTGAGAGTCTATCTGGTTAATGACTGACTTTTGAGGGTTGCTATAACTCTTTAGAAAATCCAGCTCAACCTGAACGCACTCCTTGTGGTATGATGTTTTTTCATGGGTTTATATGACTCCGTCTTTGCTCATGAGTCTGGCGAAAGATGTTAAAGGTTTCGTGACAAGGCTTTGGGCTATCATCCCGTTATTATGACCATATTTTTCATTAGAAAAATGAAACGCAATATTTGTAAAACAAGTCCTTTTGACTGTGCGAAAATACCAACCAACTCCTTTGTTCTAAGTGCTAGTGACCCAAGTAACGCTTCACTTCTTTTTTATTCTTTGTGTGTATAGAATATGGAAATTTATACGATTTTGATGACTGTCAAGATCGTTCTAACAATTGGCACTCTGTAAAATTATCAACATTTTGATTTATAAAAAACCCAAAAGTCATTCTTGAAGCTTCTCCGTTACTTCTTTTTTTTTTCAATTCTAGTCCAGAAAACGTATTTATCCCCTGTTTTGTACATATATATGTGTTTGAAATTAAAAACATTTGAACTGCAAATATTTAAATTTATATTATTCTAAATTCTCGGAGGGGGCCATGGCCCCATGGCCCCCTCCCTGGATCCGCCCTTGTGAAGTCCGTTGTGCAAATAGTAGGTTATACACTTATACAGTATAGTGCAAATGTCTGGAATAAATTCGATATTTCGTAAACCGGCGACTTTAAGGAAAAATACCGAAACAGGTCGATTTTTATTTTTAAATTACGATATTTTGGCATATATTTCATACGAGTGACGTCATCCATATGGACGTGATGACATAATCGATTACTTTTTTAAATGAGACTAGTAATCGTGTGATAGCTCATTTGAAAGAGTATTCAATTCTGTATTCAGTAATATAAATATTAACATAATTGTTTTTACACAGTGTCCAAATTTTTTTTTAAATTAAATTATTTGACAAAAGAAGAAGAACGTATGTAATTTATTTAATTCAAAATACATTTTACTATTGCCAGAAAACAAAAAAAAAAACTCTTTATTTGACAAATATGCATTGATTTTCGCTTAAATTCAATGTTCAAGCCAGCTCCCGCCAACCACCTGCATCTTGGAAGTTTGAACATTTAATTTAAGCGAAAAGCAATGCTTATTTGTCAAATAAACATTTTTTTGAAGTTATACTTCTTTACCGGCGATATGAGGGTGAATTTTTATATGTTAAAACCTATGATCCCGGCGCATGCGCATTATAACTTTGTTCTGATTGGATGTTCAAATGACATGTCAAAAATTATTCAATATGGCGGCTGTGGCACAGCTGTAGTTAGATTATTTATGGTTGTTGCGTTTTAAAATTTGTGTGAAAAGAAACAACAAACAAAAGTTAGTTAACAGTTATACTGCCTTTTTAAATAGTTTTCATATACCTATATTTTTGGACTATTTTGGACAAGGAAAACTCATTCTAATTTGATAAGTAGTTTTTATTATAATCATATTGTAATTATACATTTGGATTAGGTTGAAATACAGTAGAGCGTCGATTATCCGAACTAATTGGGGGACATAGGTGTTCGGAAAACCGATTTGTTCGGATAATCGAACTACAATATATTGATACATATTTATAGTCATAGGTACATATTTATCCACAAGTGAATAAAAGCCATATTTATATACCTACATATTTATTTATATCTTGATAATGACAACTAGCAACTAAACAAAAAAGTGCAGTCTTTGCAACAACATAATTATTTTTGGATACAATATTGAAGAAAATTGAAGATATTTTAAGCGTCAATTACTAACGCTTGCTCGGTATTCGAGTGCGGGACGCGGGAGTCGATAGTTCGAATAAGCGGTCGTTCGGTTGATCGACGTTCGAATAATCGACGCTCTACTGTACATTTATTTTCTCAAGAATGGGGATTTTAGAGAGAAATCCCAAATTAGGTCCGATTTTTATTTTTAAATTATGATTTTTTGGCGTAGATTTATGTATCTAGTAGGTATGTAATACTTTGATTTACATACTTAATTTGATTACCAACAAAAGTTCTACCAATCTTCATCTAATATATTGTTTTCTTACTGTTTTGTTATATTTTAATATTTTCTTCCACAAAATTTAAACAACATAATTTAATTATATTCAAAACAACTGTCAAACAGTAAAACGTTCAGTTACCCTATTTTTCCACATGACAAGTAATGTGGAATTGGACGAGTGAGTCTAGGCTTCGATTACGAATCAAAGCGCCCCGAAATTCACGAGTTCGATTCCCGATGCAAGTTTTTATTTTTTTATTTTTTTATGCATTTTATGATTGTAAGTATATTTGTTCTATAATTTTTTTTTTCAGAAAATGCGTATTTAAAATTTTTGCCACGAAATTTTTATCGTTCAGAAATCATTTTTTCTTTGTGGCATTTTTGAATGTGTTTGTGTGCGTTTTATTCTTTTATTTTTTTAAATTTTTGGTATTGTCTTAAAAATCACATAATATGTAGTAGAAGTATAACTTCTTACGTGCGTACAAAGTACACACACATTCTTTTTTCTATTCTGTTCTTCTTCTTTAAGTGCCATCTCCGCGGCGGAGGTCGGCAATCATCATTTCTATTCGTACTTTAGAGACGGCTGCTCTGAAAAGTTCATTTGATGTACATCCATGTTTTCTGACAACAGTAAAATGTATTTTGAATTAAATAAATTACATACATTCTTCTTTTTTGTCAATTAATTTAATTTAAAAATTTTTTTAGACACTGCGTATAAACAAATATGTCAATATTTATATTACTGAATACAGAATTAAATACCCTTTCAAATGAGCTATCACACGACTCCTAGTCTCATTTAAAAAAATCATCGATTACGTCATCACGTCAATATGGATGACGTCACTTGTATGAAATATATGCAAAAATATCTTAATTTAAAAATAAAAATCGACCTGTTTCGGAATTTTTCCTTAAAGTCGCCGGTTTACGATATATCGATGTTTTTCCAGACATTTGCACCATACTGTATATTCATATTGTCTATTGTTAATTGCCTTTTCCTTCTTCTTTTCTTCTTTTTGTATAGAGATGACTCTGTGTGTTTTTTCAATTTGTCTCCAGTAATTTGTCGTTCTGTCGTTTTCGTGGTCTTCCCACTGATCGTCTTTCCACTCCATTTACTGTCATTCGGCTTATGTGGTCATTACATTCTACTCTCCTTCTTGAATAGTTATTAATGTTCTCCACCTTGCATTTCCGTCGTATATCTACACTTCTAGCTCTGTCCCATAATGTCTTACCATCGATTTTTTGAAGGGTTTTCATCTCTACTGTTTGTAGCAATCTGTTTGTCCTCTCTGTATCAGGTCGTGTTTCTTAATGTTGTTCTGAAGCTATTTCCTTGTGGCATTTTTATAATTAAGTATTTTCTATGGGAAATAAGCCACAATTTTATTAAAAAATGAATGCATTAACGTTTCGAGGCCCAAATCGGGTTTCGTTGTCAAAATACAAAATACATACTATTAAAATAAACAAAAATGTTGTTGCTAAGTAAAAAAATTCTTCTATAATTTATTTAATCTGACTCATTTATATTGGCAATTTAGACGTATATTATACATTTTAAAGTAGAAGACTTTAAAATGATATCGCCAATATTTATGAGTTGCGTTCCTGGGACGACTTTACTAAAAGATCAACTCAAGAATATCCGTCGCAAAAAAATCATAGCATGTGATCTGTCTTTAAAAAGACAACCAAATGCAACGATGACAGTAAAATTCTCGCGTTAGAGATTCCATGGTAAATCACGAGGGAAAACCAGGAAAAAACCTCGTGATACTATCCCAACATCGTAAGTATTTGGTCTTACATTTAATTTACTTTCAAAAAACTAATACCAAATTCTGACTTTAATATGTTTAAATTATAAATAATATTAATAATACATAGATATACAATAAGTAATACTAAAATATAAAATTTGTACTAACTCGATATGTTATTGACTTACTAATCGTGGTATTTTCTTTCTATTGACTTCCTCTTTCAGTATGGGTAACCACATCCTACTGCATTCTACCGAGGAATTTGCGACACAATTGGTTTCATTTAGCATAATTAGAGCCGCTTCTTTGATTTTTCTCTTTTTACTATCTGATTCTTTCAGGACTATACTTGAATCTTTCCACTGAACTCTATGTTCATTATCCCATGCGTGTTGACATATTTGAGATCTATCAAATTCTTTATTTATAATATAAGACTGATGTTCACTTATTCTAACGTTTAATGGTCTTGATGTTTCACCTAAATAAAATTGTTCGCATTCACAAGGTATTTTATAAACGCAATTCTTTGTTCTTTCTTGTTCATTGTTAGGTTTAGTTTTAGATAGAATAGATCTTAATGTGTTTGTTGTTTTGAATGTTGTTGAAATGTTGAATTTATTTCCTATTAGACTAAGTTTTCACTCTAATGGCATATAACATATCCCACCAGAATGAAAACAATGGGAACCTTCTCTGGTTACACCTCCGAGGCTTCTACAATTTGCAAGCCATACGGATGCTGAGACTAAGGAAGATGAGGGAATTCTACAATTTACAATTCACGTCACATCTGCTCAGCGCGGTAAAGTTCCAACGAGACTGGTTCCCTTCATACTCCACACAGAGTAAATGTAAATCAAAAATGAATAACCATTTTCAATTTCGTTGCAAAACGAAAATACAGCCGAACCATATTCCAGTCCAATCAGAGAGTGCCGCAAGCACCTCTACCGGTTTCGAAACTCATTAGTCTCTCATCAGGAGGCACATATGCTGCTCTCCCTGATCCAACCAAAACAAACCCCAGCGTGCAGTCCCGAATTGCAACGAACGAAATGGCATAGATGCCCTAGCGGCAACTGCTAGCAAAAGACTAAGTTTTCACTCTAATGGCATATAACATATCCCACCAGAATGAAAACAATGGGAACCTTCTCTGGTTACACCTCCGAGGCTTCTACAATTTGCAAGCCATACGGATGCTGAGACTAAGGAAGATGAGGGAATTCTACAATTTACAATTCACGTCACATCTGCTCAGCGCGGTAAAGTTCCAACGAGACTGGTTCCCTTCATACTCCACACAGAGTAAATGTAAATCAAAAATGAATAACCATTTTCAATTTCGTTGCAAAACGAAAATACAGCCGAACCATATTCCAGTCCAATCAGAGAGTGCCGCAAGCACCTCTACCGGTTTCGAAACTCATTAGTCTCTCATCAGGAGGCACATATGCTGCTCTCCCTGATCCAACCAAAACAAACCCCAGCGTGCAGTCCCGAATTGCAACGAACGAAATGGCATAGATGCCCTAGCGGCAACTGCTAGCAAAAGACTAAGTTTTCACTCTAATGGCATATAACATATCCCACCAGAATGAAAACAATGGGAACCTTCTCTGGTTACACCTCCGAGGCTTCTACAATTTGCAAGCCATACGGATGCTGAGACTAAGGAAGATGAGGGAATTCTACAATTTACAATTCACGTCACATCTGCTCAGCGCGGTAAAGTTCCAACGAGACTGGTTCCCTTCGAAAATTGAAAAATGGTTCCGAAATTGAAAATGGTTATTCATTTTTGATTTACATTTACTCTGTGTGGAGTATGAAGGGAACCAGTCTCGTTGGAACTTTACCGCGCTGAGCAGATGTGACGTGAATTGTAAATTGTAGAATTCCCTCATCTTCCTTAGTCTCAGCATCCGTATGGCTTGCAAATTGTAGAAGCCTCGGAGGTGTAACCAGAGAAGGTTCCCATTGTTTTCATTCTGGTGGGATATGTTATATGCCATTAGAGTGAAAACTTAGTCTTTTGCTAGCAGTTGCCGCTAGGGCATCTATGCCATTTCGTTCGTTGCAATTCGGGACTGCACGCTGGGGTTTGTTTTGGTTGGATCAGGGAGAGCAGCATATGTGCCTCCTGATGAGCGACTAATGAGTTTCGAAACCGGTAGAGGTGCTTGCGGCACTCTCTGATTGGACTGGAATATGGTTCGGCTGTATTTTCGTTTTGCAACGAAATTGAAAATGGTTATTCATTTTTGATTTACATTTACTCTGTGTGGAGTATGAAGGGAACCAGTCTCGTTGGAACTTTACCGCGCTGAGCAGATGTGACGTGAATTGTAAATTGTAGAATTCCCTCATCTTCCTTAGTCTCAGCATCCGTATGGCTTGCAAATTGTAGAAGCCTCGGAGGTGTAACCAGAGAAGGTTCCCATTGTTTTCATTCTGGTGGGATATGTTATATGCCATTAGAGTGAAAACTTAGTCTTTTGCTAGCAGTTGCCGCTAGGGCATCTATGCCATTTCGTTCGTTGCAATTCGGGACTGCACGCTGGGGTTTGTTTTGGTTGGATCAGGGAGAGCAGCATATGTGCCTCCTGATGAGAGACTAATGAGTTTCGAAACCGGTAGAGGTGCTTGCGGCACTCTCTGATTGGACTGGAATATGGTTCGGCTGTATTTTCGTTTTGCAACGAAATTGAAAATGGTTATTCATTTTTGATTTACATTTACTCTGTGTGGAGTATGAAGGGAACCAGTCTCGTTGGAACTTTACCGCGCTGAGCAGATGTGACGTGAATTGTAAATTGTAGAATTCCCTCATCTTCCTTAGTCTCAGCATCCGTATGGCTTGCAAATTGTAGAAGCCTCGGAGGTGTAACCAGAGAAGGTTCCCATTGTTTTCATTCTGGTGGGATATGTTATATGCCATTAGAGTGAAAACTTAGTCTTTTGCTAGCAGTTGCCGCTAGGGCATCTATGCCATTTCGTTCGTTGCAATTCGGGACTGCACGCTGGGGTTTGTTTTGGTTGGATCAGGGAGAGCAGCATATGTGCCTCCTGATGAGAGACTAATGAGTTTCGAAACCGGTAGAGGTGCTTGCGGCACTCTCTGATTGGACTGGAATATGGTTCGGCTGTATTTTCGTTTTGCAACGAAATTGAAAATGGTTATTCATTTTTGATTTACATTTACTCTGTGTGGAGTATGAAGGGAACCAGTCTCGTTGGAACTTTACCGCGCTGAGCAGATGTGACGTGAATTGTAAATTGTAGAATTCCCTCATCTTCCTTAGTCTCAGCATCCGTATGGCTTGCAAATTGTAGAAGCCTCGGAGGTGTAACCAGAGAAGGTTCCCATTGTTTTCATTCTGGTGGGATATGTTATATGCCATTAGAGTGAAAACTTAGTCTTTTGCTAGCAGTTGCCGCTAGGGCATCTATGCCATTTCGTTCGTTGCAATTCGGGACTGCACGCTGGGGTTTGTTTTGGTTGGATCAGGGAGAGCAGCATATGTGCCTCCTGATGAGAGACTAATGAGTTTCGAAACCGGTAGAGGTGCTTGCGGCACTCTCTGATTGGACTGGAATATGGTTCGGCTGTATTTTCGTTTTGCAACGAAATTGAAAATGGTTATTCATTTTTGATTTACATTTACTCTGTGTGGAGTATGAAGGGAACCAGTCTCGTTGGAACTTTACCGCGCTGAGCAGATGTGACGTGAATTGTAAATTGTAGAATTCCCTCATCTTCCTTAGTCTCAGCATCCGTATGGCTTGCAAATTGTAGAAGCCTCGGAGGTGTAACCAGAGAAGGTTCCCATTGTTTTCATTCTGGTGGGATATGTTATATGCCATTAGAGTGAAAACTTAGTCTTTTGCTAGCAGTTGCCGCTAGGGCATCTATGCCATTTCGTTCGTTGCAATTCGGGACTGCACGCTGGGGTTTGTTTTGGTTGGATCAGGGAGAGCAGCATATGTGCCTCCTGATGAGAGACTAATGAGTTTCGAAACCGGTAGAGGTGCTTGCGGCACTCTCTGATTGGACTGGAATATGGTTCGGCTGTATTTTCGTTTTGCAACGAAATTGAAAATGGTTATTCATTTTTGATTTTTTTTTATTTCCTATTGTTTTAAGTTTCTCGGATAGTCCTTTTATATATGGTATTGTTATTTTTCTCGTATTATTTCTTGTGAATGTTGTAGGATCCCGTTCTAAGTTGTTCTGTTCCATTCGATCCAATCTTGTGAATTCCTTATTTATAAACGATAAAGGATAATCATTTTTTAATAAAACAGATGTTAACAATTGTTTTTCTTCTAAAAATGAATTTTCGTTACAACAAGTAATTTTGGCTCTATCATATAAGGATTTAATGATTCCCTTTTTAACGTTGATGTTGTGATTTGATTTGTAATTGAGATATCTGTTGGTGTGTGTTGGTTTTCTATACACTTGAGTCTCATATCCAGTATGCTTCTTTGAGACTAAAACATCGAGGAAAGGCAAAGTGTTATTGTATTCCTGTGAATACAATAAAGGTCGTGTTTCTGCCGCGTATGTCATTATTGGTCTGATAACTGTTTTGTAAATTCTGCCTTTCATTTCTTTTCCGATATTTTTATTTCTTCATATTGTTTCGTTCAGGCAACCTGCGGTCCTGCGGCTGTTTGCTTTATTAACTTGATCTTCCACTTCTGTTTCGAGCTTTCCGTAGCTAGGTAGTGTGCCTAGCATATTTGAACTCAATCACTGATTCTATTATCTGACCCTTCAGCTCTAATTTACATATTATTGGATTTACTGTTATAACAACGCATTTTGTATGTTTTGGTAAAATTAACGTGTTTTTATTGTGAGACGTATTGTAAGATCGAAAATTTGTTCCAAACGTTAAAAAGTTAATAACTGACTGATAGTGAAAACTAAAAACTATATTCTCTGGTGAAAGGGTGCAGTTTTTTTCTTGTTTTATGGTCTTTGGGAGTTGTGCCCATTTAGCTGAAGACTACAAAATCTACAATAACGACAATTCATAAAAAAGGCAGCTTCCATAAATTTAATGCGACAATTATAGAACTATTTATCTTATATCACATGCCAGTAAAATAATGGTACATATAATCATGAGAGACTAAAAACATTTCTTCAAAGAGAAATTCCACAAGAGCAAACTGGATTTACCAAAGGTAGAGGTACTCAAGAACACCTGTTAAATGTAAGACAGATAATAGAAACATCTAGGGAATTCAATATTCCACTAATATGCTTTATAGATTATCGTAAGGCGTACAATAGGGTCAAGCGGAGACAATTATGGCGAATACTAAAAGAAGTAGGCGTACCATAACACCTTATTTCGCTTATAACTGAACTATACGAACACACTACTGGATCAGTTAAAGCGCTTGACACACTTTCAAACGAGTTTCATCCAGAACGGGGTTTGGGAGCGTTCAAGTATTACGTAACGCAGTTTGGGGGGAGGGGGTCTTGTAAAACGTTACGGCGCGTTACATGGGGGGGAGGGGGGTTCGAACAGCGCGTTACGTAACATTATTTTTTAACTTAAATAAAAAACTACATTTTTTATGTTTTACATAGACCCCTGAATTGTATTATGTTGCACCCTCACGCAAGGTGACCTAGGTCTACTGATTTTTCAGTGGACCTACTGATTTTTCAGTAGACCTACTGATTTGAACTCCGATCTACTGAAAACTGTATAAAATGTACCGAAAAATCTAAAAAAAAATTCATTGCTCAAATATAAACCATTTTTCATTCATATTATACAACCCAAAGCCCAACATCCAACAGCGCATTCTTCTTTCGTTTCACTTCACCTAAATTATATTTGATGGTAAAGTTAGCGACATAGGATTTTCAGGGTAAAAATGATGTCAAGTGACTCTTTCGTTGAGAATTGTTCTGTTTTGAATAGACCATGTGTCACATTATGTTTCCAATATCCGGAACTGTTCCCTCGGAGTTATTTATGAGTTTAGGGTTTATCTGATGAATAGATAGGTAGGTACTTTATATTTTGGTAAAAATGAAATGGGTAATTTTTGTCTTTTCTTTAGTTTAGTACTTATTCTGTTTCCAATTTCCAATAACTGCAGAGCGTGTTTTGTTAAGTTGTGGTATTTAGACTTTGCGGTGCCGATTTTAATAATTAAATATCAGATAAGCAGTACTTTGTTTTTATTTCATTAATTAGAAATGAATAATAATTAATTTCTATAATTTATATTTTTGTTGGAAATAAGCACTGAAGCACATAAGATGAGTTTATTTTGAAGTAAAATAAATAAATAAATAATAAAATGTCAAAATAAACTTATTTTACAGTTAGTCCAGGAACCCAAAGCTTTTCACCTCGCAATTTTTACAGAATGGATCAATTTGCTTGAAAATTTGAGAATAAGCAGTGGATAGTCCATGGATCAAAATCTATATGATGCAGACAGGTGCTTTTACCATGGGGGTGGTTGCCACCTCATTTCGGGGTGGAAATTTTTTATTATATTTTGACCGCAAAAGTTAATAAAAACATTCATTCTAAGCAAAAAATGTTCTATACATTTCTTTGATAAAATTAATAGTTTTTGATTTATTCGCTATCGAAAGTGTTGGTTTTATATCTAAAAAATCAATGTTTTCCGATGGTATACTCATTTACGATTCACTCAATTTTTGACGTTAAACAAATTTTATCAAACCAAGTTCTTGGGAATTAAATTACCTACAATTTCATATTTAAACTTTTTTCGTATCTCTGATGCTAATCTTTCTATTCTGAAAAAAATTGCATTTTTTAACAAATTGCAAACATTCGTTATTCGCTTTAAACTTCAGTTTTTTAAAAACTAATCATTCTAAGCCAGTCAAACTTCTAGAATATATTAATAATACATAAATAAAGAAGAATAAATAAGGCCAATGACTAAAAACACCGCTAACTAACATTATTATGCTTCCAATTGGATTTCTCCTTTTTTTTCAAAAGAGTATATTGATTTTTTAACCGTAACTTCTTTATTTTTTATCTTAGAACGTTCGTTAAAACAGAATTTTGTAGGTTTTTAGAAGATCTATTATAAGGCTATTAATATTAAATCCTTTTAAAATTCTCAGTCACAAAAAGAGGTGGCATTGAAAGGGTTGGTAAAGGTGGTTTTTGTATGATATTACAAGTTTTAATTGTAAATAGCTCACTCAATTTTTGCCGTAAAAAATTTTTGCAAACCAAGTTCTTGGGAAGTAAATAAGCTACAATGTCATATTTAAATATTTTTTCGTATCTCTGATGCTAATCTTTCTATTTGGAAGAAAAAGGCATTTTTTTTAAGAAACTACAAAAACTCGTTATTCGCTTTTAACTCCATTTTTTTAAAAACTAATCATTCTAAACCGATCAAACTTCTAGAACCTAGTAACAATACATAAATCAAGAAAACCAAATTAGGTCAATGACAAATTTTAATTGGGGTGGTGATTAGGGGGTAGTTTACGATCACTTTTTTGCTGAAAAAAATAGGGACTGACATTCTTTTCATTATGCCACTTAATTTTTTTAGCTAGAGATTTTGTTTATTTCTGGAGATACATATTTTTATATACTTTAAATTAGTTTCAACAAGTTATCCTCGAAAAATGCATAGTTTTCCTGTCCTTTGACTTTGAAACTACAATATTTAGCATTTGACTAAGAAGAGCCAACATATAATAAAGTATAGCTCGATTACTATTGGTCTTAAAGAAAATAAAAAAAAAACGGTTTTGTTTATTTTTTCAAAAAGTACATTTTTGTTATGTAAAGGGCCTAGCCGGGTAAGATGGTGAAAAGTGCCCCCAAGCCGATTCGAATTCCATATAGGCCACTTTTTAGCACATATAGAGGATATCACTTTCTGAAATTTTTAACCCCCTAGGTGGTCACGTGACCCCCCTAGAGCCTAATTAAGCTTTTTATGTTTTTATTTTTTATCTCAGCCGCATCGAGAGCTAGCCAAAAACTTTATTTAAAAAATTTGTAAGTTTAAAAAAGATCTATATGAAAAATTTTTTTTTTAATTTTTGGCGGGAAATTCGAATTTTTAGAACAATTTTAAACTTTTAAATAAGTCTGAAAAAAAACTAAGACACTCGTTTTTACGAAAATCAATTATAATGTGTATTTTTGCACAATCTTTCACCCTGAAATTTTTCAGATTTTTAAAATTGGTGAAACGTACCTTTAGAAATGAAAAACCGCATTTTTTCGCTTTTTTCGGGTATTTTTTGAAGAAAATCCAGTATTAAAAATCAGAAAAAAAATTTTGCGCATTTAGCATAATTTTTAGATTGTTCAATACCTTCTATGTAAATAATATATTCTTCATTCTTAACGATAAAATCATTAGTTTAAGAGATTTTTGAAGTTAAAACCGAAGGGATATAATGCATTACTCAAAAAAACTCTGCGTTTCATTTTAACTTCAGATATCTCGAAAACTAACGATTTTATCGTTACGAATTAAGAATATATTATTTTCATACAAAGTATTGGAGAATCGAAAAATTGCACTAAAATAGCAATTCCGCCAGTGACGTAGAATTTAGGAAGGGTCAACCAATCATTCTCCCCTGTCGTACGCCTCTGGTAGTAGCCTGAAACATTTGTTTAACATAATTTAGTAGGGTGTATAGTACCTACACTTGCTGCCAAGTATGACAAGGATATGTCGAACAGTTTTTTACTTTTAGCGGGAAATTCGAATTTTTAGAACGATTTGAAAATTTTAAATGAGTCTATAAAAAACTAAGAAACTCGTTCTCACGAAAATAAATTATAATGTGTATTTTTGCACAATATTTTACCTTGAATTTTTTCAGGTTTTTAAAATTGGTGAAAAGTAGCTTTAAAAATAAAAAAACTCATTTTTTCGCGTTTTTTTTTTCAGAAAACCTAACAAAATCAGAAAAAAAATGTTTTGCGAATTTAACACGAAGTGCTGCTGCTCTGAATTAGGTAAAGATACTAGATGGTTGTTTGTAGATGCTGTAAAAAATCAAATACTAATTTTTTCAATTTTTTTTTTTTCGTATAAAATGCACTGAAAATTCTGAAAACACTTTCTCACGTGTTTAACATAAAGGACTCTTGACCATAATATTTTAAGAGTCAATCAAATAGTCAAATAGATACCATAAAATATCAAAAATCGATTTTTCAAATATTTCTTATAATGCTATGTTTACAAAAAAGCCCCCATGAAACTCTAGAGTTCAGCCTTTACATTATTTCGGCGTATTCAGCTTAGTTTCACAGCGTGATATAATCCATCAAAACAAAATATATAGCAACATCTCAGGAGAGCGAAGTTTTCTGAAGAAGTTATATTTCTATTATATGATTTCAACGAAATATATATATATATATATATATATATATATATATATATATATATATATATATATTCTAAACAGTTTATTTGTATTTTGTTTAAACATTAGACCAATTTTAATACTTACTACTTTCAAAAAAAAATTTTTAAAATATGTAATACCAAAGATTAAAAGTGGTCACCCATCCAAAACATAACTGCACTCGACACTGCTTGATTCCGGTTGTGGATCGACAACCGCTCAAGTCAGTAGGCTATGATGCGCTTATGTATCTAGGTAGCAGTGGAATAAAATTGACACCAAAATGACATTTAGTCAGATTATATAAAAATAATTCTCAACATTTTTACTGTGCAACATTTACTGAAATAAGTTCAATTCGTGTTTTTATTTAAATTAATTTCAGTAATAGATCTGGACACTTGAAATATTGAAAACAAAAAGTGGTTAAAAAGCAAATTGGAGTCTGTGGAGCCAAGCCGTTTACAGTCGTTTACGTGTTTTATCCATTCACAAAAAATACTGGTAAAATAATTTTTCTTTATAATAATTTTACGAAAGAATGACTTGTCTTTATTGCAGTCCTGTATGAAAATGTGTGTTTGTTTACATTGTAAGTGAAAAAAAATGTTGATTAGTTTATAAGGTGGCATATAATTTATGGTCTCATATAATATTTTTCATTGAATCTCAATTTGCGCTAATTTTTTAGTCTAATACTAACTTTAATCTATTTATTTCAGGTTAGTAATGTCTGATAGCACTAGTAAAGGCAAATCATACAAAAAGTGCATCAAATGCGGTGCCGATGAAAGAAAAGCTACGTCGTATAAAAAATTCATTGTGTCTGATTCTTTAGCCAATCAAATAAACCAAGTTTTGAATCTAAATAGTGCACTCGGTGATTACATCTGCAAATCTTGTTATACAACGTTTCAATTTTTAAACCCAAAACCAAAGGAACAACAGGATTCATCGCAACAAGAACAATGTTCACAAAGTACACAAACTGATAGTCAAGGTTCAGGACCGATTACTTTGTCACAATCTTCTAGCAATGTCTCAGAGTTCGTACTTGAAGAGTATCCTAAAGAAGAAGAAGAGTGTATAGAATTGCCATTTCCTCGTCCTATTTCGACACATAAATATTGCTTCTTATGTGGAAAATCAACTATTATTTTCAATGTACCCTTTAATGCTCGCAAACAAGTCTTTACATCCAAGAAAATATTTATTCCTGATGGCAACCGGTGTTGTTCTACCCATTTAATAAAAAAACGCTTTTTTGAAGATGAAATAAATAATATTCAAGTATATACACATTATAGTTCAATTAAAAAATCAGACGTCATAAAGCTTCTTGAAAACTTGAGAGTTGATATAGACAAAGAACTAACAGACAAAATTGGCGAGTGCTCTCTATCCGAAGAGCGTTTACTTATTTTTACTGGCTTAACTTGGGAAAATATTATTATGCTACGTGATATGATGACGTCACTGAGAAATACGGAATCGAGAAATATAATTCAAGCATTGGTCGTATTTCTTTTTAAATTACGATCAGGAAACTCAAACAACACAATTGCAGCTGTACTTGGACTTGAGCGCCCTCAACAAGTATCGGATTTTTCTGCATCGATTTTAAGTTCTTTTGAGAAAGATGTTTTGCCATCTCGTTTTGGAATTCAAGCTGCTAATCGACAACATTTAATCGACCAAACCGCGCCGGTTGCCAAAATATTGTATGATATTCGGGGCGATCAGCTAGGTCTCGTATGTGATGGCACATATCTCCGTCACGAGAAAAGCAGTAATAATGAATATCAAAGAAAATCATACTCTGGACAAAAAAAAGCTCCTCTGTGTAAACCTTTTACAATTTGCACTACCAATGGCTACATCATAGACATACTCGGCCCGTACTATGCAACTGACAACGATGCTAAAATTCTTGAGAGTATTCTCAATGACCCAAATGGATTGATAACGCTTTTGCAGGAAGGAGATAAATTTTTTTTGGGTAGAGGGTTCCGCGACTTTATACAAAAACTGTCAAACCTTCAATTTCAAGCACTGATGCCTGCATTAAAGGGAAAAAGGAAGCAACTCACAAGTATAGAAGCCAATGAGTCACGTATGGTTACAATGGTTCGTTGGGTTGTCGAAGCTGTACATGGTGTAATAAGCCAAAAGTATAAACTTCTGCATAATCAGTTCGATAACAAGATGATTCCCAACGCAGCTCTATATTGTAAGATAGCGGGTTTTTTGATAAACACATTTGGAAAGAGATACGTTTCCGAAGTTTCAAGTAAAAACGAAATAATTGCACAAATCAACAAAATAAAAAGTTTAGAGAATACGTTGCTTCAAGAATGTGAAGAAAATAGATGGGGTAGGCGGAAAACTTTATTTCAACCACTCCAGTCCAATGATGTTTTAGATTTCCCCGAAATGACAGAACAAGATTTAATAACTTTCTTCACAGGTACATATCAACTGAAACAATCAATTTCATATTTGGCCGAGTTAATTACTGAAGATAATAAAGTGGATCTACAGTTCTTGAAAGAAACTGCAGACATAATTAAAATTCAAGTTCGTTCGAGACATATAAAGGCTAAAACATACAACTGTTACATTCACTATCAGCCTCATTCAATTGGTACCAGTGGAATCAAACGCCATTATTGCGATTGCTCAAATGGTGCCAGAACAATAGGATGTTGCTCACATGTAGCCGCTATCATCTACTACTTATCAAATGCAAGATATCTAGCTAAAATTGTAAATCCAGCAAAAATACTAACAAACATATTTGATTCCAATGTTATACCTGTTATAAATGAAGACAGTGATGAAGATTGAATGCAAAAACGATATTAAACTATTGCAACAGGGCCATTTCGCTCCCTACAAAAAATATAAGTAAGTACTTTTTTTAATGTTAGCAATGGAAAACTTTTTTCAACATAGGTTATTAAATTAAGTTAAAAATTTTAGATTACGAGGTCAAACAATTATTTCGACGTAACTCTCCAATGCTCAATCAATAGTGTCCAAATAGTGTTCCGTCATCATCTAGTATAACATAGAACAATGTCCAAGTGGCTTGGTCCCGGCTAGGATTTGTAACAGTTTCTAGCATCGGCGTCGACTGTATATTCAATTTATGTATTATAATATTATGTATATTGTTGCACTTATGTAAATAACTTCAATAAATATCTTTTTTAAAATACTGTTATAACTAATACGTACTATTAAGTGGGTTCTATAATATTATTATAGAATGTATTCATTATGTATATCGTTTATAAATATACAGGGTGTTTCATTAATAATTAGAAATATTTTAATAGTAGATTCTTGGGCTCAAAAGATTAAGATCCAATAACCAAATACCCAAATCACTTAAATAAAATGTGGCTAGTTACAAGGTGTTTTATTAATCAATTAAAAAATTATATTTGTACCCAGTACTTTAAGATTGTTTGACATATCCTTGTCATATTTGGCAGCAAGTGTAGGTACTATACACCCTACTAAATTATGTTAAACAAATGTTTCAGGCTACTACCAGAGGCGTACGACAGGGGAGAATGATTGGTTGACCCTTCCTAAATTCTACGTCACTGGCGGAATTGCTATTTTAGTGCAATTTTTCGATTCTCCAATACTTTGTATGAAAATAATATATTCTTAATTCGTAACGATAAAATCGTTAGTTTTCGAGATATCTGAAGTTAAAATGAAACGCAGAGTTTTTTTGAGTAATGCATTATATCCCTTCGGTTTTAACTTCAAAAATCTCTTAAACTAATGATTTTATCGTTAAGAATGAAGAATATATTATTTACATAGAAGGTATTGAACAATCTAAAAATTATGCTAAATGCGCAAAATTTTTTTTCTGATTTTTAATACTGGATTTTCTTCAAAAAATACCCGAAAAAAGCGAAAAAATGCGGTTTTTCATTTCTAAAGGTACGTTTCACCAATTTTAAAAATCTGAAAAATTTCAGGGTGAAAGATTGTGCAAAAATACACATTATAATTGATTTTCGTAAAAACGAGTGTCTTAGTTTTTTTTCAGACTTATTTAAAAGTTTAAAATTGTTCTAAAAATTCGAATTTCCCGCCAAAAATTAAAAAAAAAATTTTTTCATATAGATCTTTTTTAAACTTACAAATTTTTTAAATAAAGTTTTTGGCTAGCTCTCGATGCGGCTGAGATAAAAAATAAAAACATAAAAAGCTTAATTAGGCTCTAGGGGGGTCACGTGACCACCTAGGGGATTAAAAATTTCAGAAAGTGATATCCTCTATATGTGCTAAAAAGTGGCCTATATGGAATTCGAATCGGCTTGGGGGCACTTTTCACCATCTTACCCGGCTAGGCCCTTTGTTTTGATAAAACGAAAACTTTTTGAGTTATTAGCAGAAAACTGACTAAAAACATTGATTTTTTCGATATTAAACTAACACTTTCGATGGCGAATAAATCGAAAACTATTAATTTTATCAAAAAAATGTATAGAACATTTTTTGCTTATAATGAATGCTTTTACCAACTCTTGCGGTCAAAATATAATAATAATTTCCTCCCCCGAGATGGGGTGGCAACCACCCCCATGGTAAAAGCGCCTTTTGGCATGATATAGATTTTGATCTTTGGACTATCCACTACTTATTCTTAAATTTTCAAGCAAATCGATCCATTCTGTAAATATTGCGAGGTTTTGTCCTATTTTAAGCTTCATTACTTGGACTAAGTAAAGTTGTAGCTTTTTTTGTAGTATTTTAGTATTTTGTAACTAAAGTATTATGAAGGTTTTAAAAATATAAGATTATTTGGCCGCTTGCGTAATATAAATGTGGTAGGACATCTGACTGACAATATTGGTTTGGACAATTTTTAAACTGGCCGTTAGTTAGAAACTGGGCGTTAGTAAAGGTGGCCGATTTTAACAGGTGGCCGTTAACACAGGTTAACACAGGGTATTATACATGGTTTAAAAAATCTACTTATTGCTACTGATATTTTGAAAGCAAAACTACTGAAGAAATCAAAACTGACCTGGCAACCGTGCCCTCACGCTCCGCTCATGTTCCGACAACAGGACAATGGTATTCAAGTGAAAAAATCTTAAAATTTGTGAAGCACTGTAACATGTGTTTGCAATAATTAGCTGGACCTTTCTCCACAACAAAAGATGAAATGACATATATGGGATTAAGAGGTTGCAGAGGGAACTACATGCTCATAAATCATGTATGTTTTCTGAAGTCCATAACATGCAGTATCGTTTTCAGCAGTAGGTATTCATTAATGTTTTAAATACGTAAATTTTCAAATTATTTAAAAATGTTTTTAAATAAAAAGCATTAAATACAAAACCCACTAGCCAGATTGAAGTGGAGATGGGCAGGACACATTGCCGGAATGACAGATGGGCGATGGACAAAAAGGTTATTGGAATGGAGGTCAAGAGAAGACAAGAGAAACGTCAGTCGACCGCCTACAAGATGGACTGACGACTTAAGAAAGCTAAATAAAAACTGGATGAGAGCGGCGCAGGATAGACGTGGTTGGAAACGAGGGGAGGAGGCCTATGTTCAGCAGTGGAGATTTAAGGCTGAATGATGATTGTAAGTTTTTATTATTACCTCAAATGCGATTAAAATAATAACAAAGTTCTTTTACCGAGTTTCCGGTACTTTTCGCAATCTCGTTTTCCATTTAGGTTCAAATGGCCACTTGGGTGTTACGTAACGTTTAGGTAGGGGGAGGGGGTACAGAAAAACGTTACGGAGCGTTACATGGGGGGAGGGGGGTCAAAAATCTTCAAAAATTGCGTTACGTAATACTTGAACGCTCCCTTTCAGACAGGGATGTATACTATCTCCACAATTATTCAATATATATGGGGAGTATATTATGAGAAGAGCACTTGAAGGATGGGAAAAAGGCATCTCAATAAATGGTCATAAAATAAACAACTTACGTTTCGCAGATGACACAGCCCTTCTTGCAAATAGTCAAGCAGAGCTGATTGATCTTAGACGACTGGTTGAAAACGAAAGTCAAATATTTGGTCTGCAATTAAACATATCAAAGACAAAGATCATGATAGTGGATAGACTACATAACAATCATCCACACATAACCGCAATTGACCGGTTTGAGCTTGTGAGCTCATTCTTATATCTGGGATCATTAATCACAAACACAGGGTCACTACAGGAAGAAATAAAACGTATATGTGATCCAGCAAAAGTTGCCACAGCAAAAATGACCACAATATGGGAAGGCTGTCGCTGAAAGAGCGTTAAAGATGAGGTTAATCCACTGCTTAATATACCCAATACTGATCTACGGATGTGAATCTTGGACTCTCAGAAAATCGGAAAGAAGAAAGATAGACGCCACCGAAATGTTCTGTTGAAGACGAATACTACGAATTCGTTGGACCGACCATAGAACAAATAAAATTCAATTTTGAGAGAGCTCAAAATTGGCCAACGACTCTCCAGTAAAGTCCATCTCCAACAATTAAAATACTTTGGACATGTTATGAGAGCAAAGACAGAAAACATGGAAAGAGTCATTATACAAGGAAAGGTGGAAGGCCGAAGATCACGAGGAGGATCACCAACAAGATATATCGATCAAATTAGAGGAATATGCAAAAGATCTATGCATAAGTTGAAAGAAATGACCAGAGACAGAAACCAGAGACAATACACGACATCACGTCGACCACTACACTCCCACCGGGGGGTCAGGATTGAAGAGAGAGTGCTGGCAATATTTCTTATAATGAACACCTAAACTATGGAAATTCTTAGTTAATGCAAAACGATTTGAAGAATTTTAGAATTTTAACAGGTTAAGTTAAATCGATTTTCAAAAATTCGATTTGAGATGTCGCGCGTCGTCTGAAAAAAAAACATTCACATTCACAACGACAGATTCATTGATCATTGATGTAACAGATGACGTATCCACCTACCTACCTCAAAATGAGTATTTCTTTCTGAGTTCCAACTAACGATTTATGTGCTAAGGTCTAGGCGTCTAGGTACTTTCCTTCTTAATTAAAAATATGTGACCCTTTCTAAAAATTCATTAAGGATCGTTTAAACACAGCGATAAATCAAACAACTTATCAAGGTCAATCGAGTTGTTGCAACTTATCATTGTGTGTAAACGGTGCATCGCACAACTTATCAAAGTTGGAGTTGGGTTGAAGGTGGTATCGCATTGAATCGCAGCGTCTAAACAGCGTTTCAACTTGTCATCACAACTAGTTGCTGTGACTTGTCGTTGTGTTTAAACGACGCTTTACGTTTACTCGTGTTCAGGTATCTGCTGAATCATCGCCCACTCTTAACCCTACACGTACTTATTCCTTTCATCTTAAGACGTGGTGTGTTTCATTATTGAAACACTCATTTCGAAAAGAATTGAAGTATCCTTTTATTATAGACGGAGAGCTAGAGCTGAAAAATCATCGTCATAAGTAATATGGAGTTTTTCCTGTGAAATGTGTCCATTGTATATTGACAATTATGACCCCTTTCAGTCTGACACCTCAGTGGATACAGGAAGTAGCAATAAGGGATGAAAGGGAAAGTTAGTGCAGTCATTAAAGGTTTTCACCTCCTATTTTGTTAAACCTCCATCGATTTGCATGAAAATTGGTGACTAGTTAGAGCATACCTCAAGAAACAAAACTGATTTGGTGCCACTTGCACTTTTACCCTGGTGGTGAATACCACCCCTTCCCGCGGGTGAAAACTATTTTATTAAAAATAACCCCACAAATCGATAGAGGGACAAATTTTAAGTAAAATTTGTTATATCATGTTATTAAGGTGATACAGTAGCGATCAACAGGTAGCCAAAACGCGTTCCAAAATTGCGGCTATAATTTTGAATATTTTTTCGAGATATTTGGCACACGTATTCGTAATATAATAAAGAATGGCGGTACAGAGCCCAATTTGAAAAATATATTAATATGTGGAAATTACTCTGTAATTAAATACAATATTAAAAAAGCGAGCCTGTACCGCCATTAAGAAGAACAAAAAAATACACTTTCTTCAAATAATTTTTTTTATCCGATGCCTAGATTTTGTGTCATTTTGGAACTACTAATGAAATAAAAAATTTTAGTAGTTCCAAAATGACACAAAATCTAGGCATCGGATAAAAAAGTTTATTTGAAGAAAGTGTATTTTTTTGTTCTTATTAATGGCGGTACAGGCTCGTTTTTTTAATATTGTATTTAATTACAGAGTAATTTCCACATATTAATATATTTTTCAAATTGGGCTCTGTACCGCCATTCTTTATTATATTACGAATACGTGTGCCAAATATCTCGAAAAAATATTCAAAATTACAGCCGCAATCTTGGAACGCGTTTTCGCTACCTGTTGATCGCTACTGTTTCCTCTTAAAATAAATCAATACTTTTTGAGTTATTAAAGATCAAAGATTTGTCTATTTAAGAGAAGTTAGGAATGATAAAAGGACATGTTAATTAATTGTATGTTAATAAAATATTATTTTTATATTATTTCGATATTTCATTGAATTTTTTTTTTTTTTTCATTATAAACTGAATATATCCAGAGAGTGGGGTTGTCCAATAATGGGCACATTTAACATATTCGAATACACTTTTGCTAAATTTATAATATCGAAATAATATAAAAATAATATTTTAGTAACATACAATTAATTATAATGTTCTTTTTATCATCCGTAACTTCACGCATGTGCTCTTAAACAGACAAATATTTGATCTTTAATAACTCAAAAAGTATTCATTTATTTAAATAACATGATATAACAAATTTTACTTATAATTTGTCCCTCTATCGATTTGTGGGGATATTTTTAATAAAATCGTTTTCATCCCCGAGAAGGGGTGGTATCCACCCCCACGATAAAAGTGCAAGTTGGCACCAAATCATTTTTATTTCCTGAGGTATGTTCTAACTAGTCACCAATTTTCATGCAAATCGATGGAGGTTTAACAAAATAGGAGGTGAAAACCTTTAAAGACTACACTAACTTTCCCCTTTCATCCGTTATTGCTACTTCCTGTATCCACTGAGGTGTCAGCCTGAAAGGGGTCATAATTATCAATATACAATAGACACATTTCACATGCCAAACTCCATATTACTTATGACGATGATTTTTCGGCTCTAGCTCTTAGACTATTAGTATACGTCTATAATTTCCCATAATTCCTTTCTGAGAATATCGTAATTAAAACTTTTATGAGCTAACAATTAAACAACTGTGGTAGACCTTTGGATAATAATTATAGGACAGTGTAATACTAAATTTTTCATTGTGTCTAGAGGAAAAGTTTAAAACATAATGGTGCGTGTCGTGTCGCTTCAAAATGCTGTCGAGGTAGTGATTAACAAACTAAACACAAGTGGTTTGCCTTTGAAGCCATTCCATTCCTTAGTTTTGTGTAATGGGGTAATTATGTTTCCTGTTAAGTGAATTTGCCATCTGCCGTCAACATTGTTAGAAGTGTTTGTTCAGACATTATTTACTTCATAAATGGAGGTTTTCTATTCTAAGTCAACATATTATGGCAGTTGTTAAGAAACTCGTCCTTGTTTCGTTCGGCGTTTTCAGTCATACTTAATACCATGGAGGTTTTAAATATTTGTGAGGTGTGTCTTGTTTCTGTGAATAACGCTACGTGTCAAGTATTTTTATTTAATCATGTTTTATTTTAATTTCTCTCGAATATTGTGGGAACCGTTTATATTTTAATTCGCTATTAATTATTTATAAATCCGATGAGTCATCTTAAGAGGATCGGTACGTATTTTCGGCTGCAATGCTATTCAAATGGGGATTCATTTTTTTCGAATCCTGAGAAAACTAATAAGTATTTTTGAAAAAATTAAACGCAGAATGAAAGATTACGTTATTAGCGAGGGCCGAAAGTCCCTGAGAACTTCTATAATGTTTATTTTAATAAGTTACAGGGGTGAAAAACTAAGAGAAAATTTAGTGTGATTTTGAATTTCAAATATATCATTCAAAATAAACTTTTTATTTATTCTAAGGGACTTTCGGCCCTCGGTAATAATTTAGTCTTTCATTCTGCGTTTAAATTTTTCAAAAATATTTATTGGTTTTTTCAGGATTCGAAAAAAACAACGAAATACAACGCACTCAGCCGAATATAATATTGTCAGCATATATTGTCAGTCAGACATTGACAATCAGTGACAATTTTAAATATTTGACATTGCATCGGGAATATGTTGAGTTATTGATTAAATATTATTGATATATAGTGTATTTGATAAATAATTGATTTAAGACGTGAACTTAATAAAAAGTTATTTATTGTGTATTATTTGTGGAAGATCCAAGTAGAGAATACATCAGGATAATATATTTTGTGATCCAAGTATTTTGTTGTTAAAGATGTTCAAAATTGTAAGCGTTCCATAACAATATATTATTAAAAAAATCACTTTAACACTTTTCCTCTTTTCTCGATTGAGTATTAGTCTTTGTTGTACAAATAAATTATTACAATCACTGAATACATAGTTAGTGAAAAAATTATCACATTTATTAACTGAATTAATAATTTGCAATTATAAAAATAACAGTTATCCAAGAACATTCAAAACCCATCTCTTTAAATTAATGATGACATTTTCACGTAGAATGACATTCTAGTAATGTTTACATATCCATACCAGTGTGAATTTTACTACACGTAATTTGCCGTGTAAAGACAGAAAAAGTAGGGATACACATAAAATATTTGCGAATTATGTACCCATACACTGAACCAAAAAAGTACGTAAATATAATGAAAAAAACATTGATTCAAAAACGGGGAGCATTAATTTTCGTCCAAAGATCAGTATCATTGGTCCAATGTAAGTAGATACATTAACTAATGCTCAAAAACATTAATTTTTATGAATTAGTACGTTCATTCAATGTACTTTCTAGTTAAGAATCAATGTATGGGTACATTAAATCAGTGTATCGGTACATTGAATTAATGGATCGGTACATTGAATCAATGTATCGGTACATTAATTCTTAACTAGAAAGTACATTGAATGAACGTACTAATTCATAAAAATTAATGTTTTTGAGCATTAGTTAATGTATCTACTTACATTGGACCAACGATACTGATCATTGGACGAAAATTAATGCTCCCCGTTTTTGAATCAATGTTTTTTTCATTATATTTACGTATTTTTTGGTTCAGTGAATGCCATCTTCATGTAAATTTGTATATAACATACAAATAGTTAATAAGTAAACAAAATGACGACTTAACATACTCTACATAAATATTACAAATATAGCTTGAAGCAACGATTTTTTGCCGATTCTCAAACTAATGTTAAGTATCTCAAACTAATGTTGAGTTTAAAGAAAAAAAAACATATATTTTTAATTAACATAAACAACTTTTTATAATGTAATTTGGAAAAAACTGAATCACTAAATATAACAGAAATTGATTCGTCTTATAAAATATATATATTTGTATTATATAAAAAATGTATACCTGATATCTTGAAAATAAATACATCTACAATAACATCTCCACAAATACAACATCTCTCTGGGATTAATTATCACCACCCATACAAAAAACAAATGGCTGACTGGCATTTTTCTTTGATTTCAAAAATCTAATATGATCTTCGACTTCTTGCTGGGTCTTCCCGATGTAAGAATAATTACTGGAAATCTCTGATTTTATTAGTTCGTACAAAATATCGATGTTAAACCCAAAGAATAACTGCACGTTAGCCATCTGCAATAATTTATATTAATAATTATTATAAAAAGATAAATCTAAATAGTGAACATAGTTGTATTTTTGGGTATCACTTTTTTTATAGAAATATTTTAATTTATCCTGAAAAAAATTGCCAGATATTGAGATGTTTATTTTTACTTTGATGGATACTACCGACTGCAAGAGTTAATAATATTTTTCAATTATATACGGTTTAATCACCTAAGATTTAATTTGCTATTTATAAGATTATACCATTTAGAAATATTTTCAAATGGTTCCTATTTCTGTTACCTATGTGTCGAATTAGATTTTGAAAAAATGTACAGAGAACAAAAATTAATTAATACTAGATAATATCATATTATGCAGGATTGAATAATGAAATAGGTAGGTACTTACATTCCGTAATGTCTTCATGGGTAATCTTTTCAAATAAAAATTTATTTGTTTTATCCTTGATATGACTTTCACACCGAAGAAAGGAGATAATTCTTTCGAAATTGCTATCCCATCCATTAATAAGTCCATTTCCATTTCCAAATGCCACTCCCAAGTTCATATCAATCTGCAAAATTGGAAATAGAAGTACAACTTTTTTTATAGAAATCCAACAAAATAATTTATAAATAGTTAAAAATATTTGTAAGTACATACCTTAGAAAAATCAACCAAATCACTAGTGCCAAACACAGCTCCTCAGAGTCTGCAGGGTGACTGTCTGCTAGGAGGCTGCAACTGTTGTCACGTGATTTTTTTACACCAATCAAAACGCTTATAGAGTTTTAAGAAATGTATAGGTTTATGTACAAGATCATTGTTACAATGAATTGATCATTGATTCAGGTATATTACATTAATACAATGATTGCGTTACATCAAAACAATGTATCGAGTTATTAATCAAAGTCGAAAACATTGATTCAATAAATGAGTTCATAATTTAAAGAACACTGTACATTAGTGCAACGTTTTATATCCATTAATTTAACCGCATAATCCTGATGTATAATTTCATATATACAATGAACAAATTATTAGTATTATGAAAAAAGTCATTGGATAGATAAAAAGATTCATTGGATTAATGATTCTATTCATTATTTTTTAATGAATAGAATTACATTGTAATAATGAATATGGTCATTACTTAATGACTACGTGTTTATAGTATTAACGAAATTGTCATTGAATCAATGTAAAAAAAGTCAATGATTGGCGTTCATTGGTACTATGTACAATATTTTTTTCAGTGTAGCCTTAAACTAAATGGGAACTTAGCTTAAAAGTAAAATACTACAGATCGTCCCAAACCCTTTTTTCATTGCGTCACAAATTATCGTATTCTCTCTAACGCATTACAGTTGGAAGTGACAGAAAAAAACGTACCTCTGTGATTATTATACATTAAACTTAGAAAATTATGTACATATTCCTAGACGGGTATTTGCATATTAAAACGACTTGGTACACTTAAAGATGTATAATTGGTTGGCGATTACAATACTCTAAAACTCTAAATAGATAACCAATCAATGATGCGAATAAAGATAATTTGACACAACAGTAATCGACTGTGACAGTATTTTCACAATGCTTAATCCGACAATGCTTTCTACTTTAAAAAAAGAAGATGGAACATTTACAGAAAATTGGGAAGAATCGGCTGAAACATTACTTAATGTATTATTACCTCCAGATAAATTAGAAGGAGAAACATTAGAACAAAGAAATATAAGAGAAGAAATGATACAAGAATACCAAATAGAAGAAGAAAGAGAAATAGAGGAATTCACAGAAGAAGAAGTTTATGAAAGTATGAGAAAAATGAAAAGAAAGAAGGCACCTGGACCGGATAATATTCATGTTGAAATACTTCAAGCATTGTCGGAACAAATAATTCCAGTACTAACATCATTATACAGGGTGTCCAGAAACTCTACCGACAAACGAAGACAGGAGATTCTTCAGATAATTTTAAGACAATTTAGCTCAATTCGCCTAGTCCGAAAATGCTTCGTAAAGGAGCTAGAGCTCTTTGAAGATGGCTTCTTGTAATTAGTTTTTCTTAAATACCTCCAGAACGCTTCAATTTAGAAAAACGAAAATCGGTACGTATATTTATCTTCCAGAGATAAATCGATTCCATCCATTGCCAATTTCTAGTACAGATCATAGGCGTCCGTTTTGGGTAGGGCAACGGTTATTTTATCACATAACTTTTTTGTCTTTAACTTTTAGGCATTTTTGACACTGGATTATTAAATTGTGAGGTATTCTAGTACTAAAAGGTGCTCTTAGTTTAAGTCCGTAGGACATACGGTTTTCTAGAAAAGTCGAATTGAAAATTTTTCGTTTTTTGAATTTGAATAAAAATTTTAAAAAAATTTCAAAAAAAAAACGGTGTATTTTATCAACTTAAAGCAAGAGTAACTTTTAGTACTAGAATACCTCATAACTTAATAATCTAGAGTCAAAAATGCTTAAAAATTAAAGACAAAAATGTTATGCGATAAAATAACCGTTGACCTACCCAAAACGGACGCATATGACCCGTACTAGAAATTTGCAGTTAATGAAATCGATTCATCTCTGAAATATAAATAAACGTACCAGTTTTCAGATTTCTAAATAGTTTTTTTTTGAAATTTTTTTTGGAAATTCAAAAAAAGAAAAATTTTCAAATCGATTTTTCTAGAAAACGGTGTATCCTATCGACCTAAAACAAGAGTACCTTTTAGTTGTAGAATATCTCACAATTTCATAATCCAGAGTCAAAAATGCTTCAAAATTAAAGATAAAAAAGTTATGCGATAAAACAATTGTTGCCCTACCCAAAACGGACGCCTATGACTGGTACTAGAAATTCGCAATGCATGGAGTCGATTTATCTTTGGAAGATAAATATGTGTACCAATTTTCGTTTTTCTCAGTAGAAACGTTCTGGAGTTATTTAAGAAAAACTACTTACAAGACGCCATCTTCAAAGAGCTCTAGCTCCTTTAGGAAGCATTTTCGGACTAGGTGAATTGGGTTAAAATATCTTAAAATTATCTGAGGAATCTCCTGTTTTCGTTTGTCGGTAGAGTTTCTGGACACCCTCTATAATGAATGTCTTAGACCAGAGGTCCCCAAACTATTTTTTCTCGTAGACCACTTTAAAAAATTTACTGGTTTCGGTGTGCTGCTACATTTTTACCATATTCCCAAAACTCGTCCCAAATGTCGTCCCTACCATTTCAAACTATCGAATGTGAAAAATCGGGTTTTTCATATTCGATACCTACCTTGTCCTCACAGTATACGTGATACATCTTGTGCCAAATTCTCGTTAGTGTAGCTTGATTAGGAGCGCGGGAAATATGCTGTTTAAACTATCGAATATGAACATTTTTCCATTTGGTTGACTGCAAACTGACGAAAATGGTATATTCGATACTTTTGTTTTGTATAAATATATACCTCGTCCAATTTACTTACCGTTGCACGTCATCCGCGCCATAGCCTGTGACACGATACCAACAGGAAATATCTAGGCGGTAGGTGTGTTCCCCTTTAGAATCATGTTGATTCTAAAAAAGAACACACCCACCGCCTAAATATTTCGTGTTGGTATCTGTGACACGATACCAACAGGAAATATCTAGGCGGTAGGTGTGTTCCCCTTTAGAATCATTTTGATTCTAAAAAAGAACACACCCACCGCCTAAATATTTCGTGTTGGTATCGTGTCACAGGCTATGGCGCGGATGACGTGCAACGGTAAGTAAATTGGACGAGGTATAACTAAAGGTATATTTGTACAACGCTAAATGTCGAATGTGTCACATTCGTTAGTTTGTGTTGTAATTTATTGTTAAGTTATTCAAATATGTTGTTAAGTTATTCAATAAATATAATCTGTAAACTGTCGAAAATGCTAAACTGCTGAGAAGAACAAAATGCACTTGTTTACAATTTGTGCGATTTTGTTTCAGTATTGCTTCCAAGAAATTCTTGTGAGGCAGTTTATGATTTCATTTTAACGGATTTTCATTATTTGATTATACAGTTATTCGCTATTATACATTCGCTACTTTGAAACATCGGACCGAAACAAATATTTGATTAATACAAAAAGCAAAGTAACGAATGTGATTTTTTGGAAAGAAAAAAATGATAAGCAGTTCAAATTTGTTATCAATCTAACAAGGATTAAACATTACATACAAAAAGTATAAAAATTTTCCCAATTGTCAATGCGCTGATTTAGGAGTCTCTAAAAAAGATTTATTTTACTCTCCTGAAAAGTACCACTTTTCACATTCGATAGTTGGAAATGGCAGCGACGATGTGAAGATCTAACGATGAAAATTGGCGTCGCGGGTGAGTTTTAACCCTAAATTCGGAGTGGTAAAGCCAAGCCCACATTTTTGTTCTTTACTATCAAAACCAAATAATTTTAATAATAGATTAATAATAAATTTTCGTGTACCCCCACTTACAGTCTTGTGAACACCCCCATTTTTATTTTACGCCAACGTAGACCTCCGTTGAGTCCCTCGTGGACCTCTCGGGGTCCACGTGGACCACTTATGGAATCACTGTCTTAGACAAAGAAGGTTTCCCAATAATTTTAAACAAGCAGAAGTTATAATAATTCATAAAGGGGAAGATAAAGATCCTACCTTGCCGAAATCATATAGACCGGTATGTTTATTAAATACAATGGGAAAATTACAAGAAATATTACTATGTAAACAATTAAATCAAATAAGAATAGAAATTGGATTACATCCTGGTCAGTATGGTTTTAGGAAAGGTAGATCAACAGAAGATGCAATAAATAAAGTATTTGAAATAGTGAATGAAAGCATAAAAAAGTATGTTTTAATGATCTTTATAGACGTGTCTGGGGCTTTTGACAATCTTTGGTGGCCGTCATTCTTTGAAAGACTTCGAAGAATGAGATGTCCAAAGAATCTGTACGGAAGTCTCAGAAACTACTGTCAAGACCGATATGCAAGCCTAAGCTGTCCAACAGGAAAAAAGACAAAACATATCACAAAAGGATGTCCACAAGAATCAGTATGTGGACCTATGTTCTGGGATGTGATGCTAGAGGAACTGTTGGAACAATTGACTATAGATCCTGAAGTGCTTGGAAGCATAGCATATGCAGATGATTTGTTGTTGATCATAGATGCAAACTCAAGAAGAGAATTAGAAAATAAATCAAATGAAGTATTAATAAGAGTAAATGATTGGATGAATAAAGTAAAATTAACAATATCAGATTCAAAAACAACATATAGTTTAATAAAAGGAAATTTAGAAAGAGATCCAATTATAAAAATTAGAGGGAAAACAATAAAAAGAAAAATGGAAACAAGATATTTAGGTATTATAATAGACGAACAATAGCTATTTGTATAACAAGGGAGGAAAAGGCACTTTACTCCCATGTTATACATATGGTTTTTCCACCTTTCTCAAATTAATAACAAGTCATTTTTCATTTTTACTTAATTTGTTTATGTAACTAACCAACAAAATTTATTAAAACTAAAACTAACAAGTAGGTACGATATAACTGTCAACTGTCAAATATAAGTCAAATTATTAATGTAAACATTGTTAAATCAAAATAACAATTTACTGTTTTTTACCATTCTGCAAAATACAAGGTGTTTTATAAATAAACGTTAAAATGTATAGATACTTACGTAATAGAAAATAGATATTGTACAGGGCGTCAATAAGTTATATTTCATGAACGAAATACCATGACGTCACTTTTACTTTTCCTCCCTAGGGAGGAAAAATATTTTCCTCCCTAGGGAGGAAAAGTACAACTTTGCTCCCTACAATCAGGTTCGGAAAAGTATACTTTCGGTAGAGGTAGGTGGAAAAAATTATTTACAAAACACATGAGTTGTGTCTGTGAAAAGGCAACAAAGATCATGCATAGCATTGCTAGTCTTGCACAAAAGGAATATAGAATTTCGTTCCGACAGATGAGAATATACCTAAGTACAATACTTGCATCAATTGTAGGGTACGGTTCAAGTGTATGGGCACATAGATTAGGTAATAAATAAAAAAAATGCAGAAAAATTAAATAGAGTTCAGAGAGGATTTCTTGTAAGAATGACGGAAGCATTTGGAACAACTGCAACACTAACACAGGCACTCACAGTTTTAACTGGAGTAATGCCAATGCATTTAGAAACACAAAAAAGAGCATGTAATTATTGGCTAAAAAAAGAAAAATATAAAAAAAAAATAATACAAATAATAGGATTAGATATAAGAAATAAAAGAGAATTAAAAGAAATAATAAATAGAAAAAGACAAAATGAATGGGAAAATTCAACAAAATCTAGACGTTTATACAATTTTATACCAATATTAGAAAACATTCCAAATGATTTTAATCCAAAACAAGGTTTAGTACACTTTTTAACAGGACATGGACCGTACCCAACATATTTGGAAAGATTTAACTTAAAAGATGATGCATATTGTGAATGTGGAGAACTAGGTACACCAGAACATATAGTGTTACATTGTGAAAATACTATAGAAAATGAAGAACATAAGAAATGAGAAGAAGATTAGAAAGAATTGAAATAAGAGATATATTACAAAATGAAGAATATTTTGGAATATTAAACAATCTAACAGAAATAATCTCTAAAAAACAACAAGAAATCTATAATAATAGAAGAAGACAACAAAAATAATCCAACCCTGATGAAGTTGAGTAAGATAAAGTTAAAATAAATAAAATAAAATGTAAATTCAAAAATAGATATTTACAATTATAATAATAATAATTCAATATAAAATAAATAAATAAAAATAATAATTCATTAAATTAAAAAAAAAAGACTACCAACTCTCTTCTGAAAATATAGTCTGTCTTTATAACTTAGAAGGGAGTTGATGGTACCAAAAACATTTTAACAAATGTATATTGTTTATTTAAATTTGTTAAATGTATTTGTTAAATGTAATTAATAGATTATGGCAAATTAGTTAATAAATTCAATAAATTGTAAAAATAGATTTAGTAGTTTAGTAAAAAATGTAAAAATATAAAAAAATATCTGTAATCCCATCAGGAAAAAACGACCTGGATTAGTCACTAGAGGCCGGGTCATATGTATAAACAATAAATAAATAAATAAAAAAAATAAATAAGAAAGTATTTTCACAAATCATATTATGGTAAAATGACAATTGTAATGGACCGTGATAGTGTGACGTCAAAACGTCAAAAAAGTTTCCAAACAAAGCAGCTGTCAATTGATTATACACGTGATTTGTGTAATCATTTTTAATTTTATTTTGTTTTAACAATCATCTGCACATTTTTTCTAAAGACACAATCCTTGTTAGTCATATGTCATATCAATCATATTGCTGTTAATTTTATAAATGTCGAGTACCCACCACATTTTAATTTTGTAAAAATTAAACATCCTACAAGCAATATTGTACTATTCCAATTATAAAAACGAAAACAAACACCATGTGTGAATTTTTGCTTTGTTTGGAAACCATTTCAGAGTAGCCAACATTGATTTGACGTCACGACTATCATGGTCCATTTCTAGGTTAGTATTTTCAGCGACGTAACTATAAATATTTTATGTCATTGGTATATTTGGATATTGCATAGTGAAATTTGACTTTATATTTATTTATTTTTACATTAAAATATTTTAAATACTAATATTCTGACAAATATTTGTATAAATATTGATGTTTATGTAAATATAAATTTAAATATTCTGACAACTGTCAGATTTAACTAAATTGTCATATACAGATTTGCAACATTCTTAAAATCCCATATGACGCACTCTAAAAAAGGGTTTGGTTTGGGATCATGTGGACGTTACTTTTTAAACACATTATTTTCTAAATTTTCACAAAAGTTTTCTTTATTCGCATGCAGTCTATTCTATTGAGCCAATATGCCAGTTCTTACTACAGTCACTACAGTATACTCTCTCTATTGGGACCGTGCAAGTTCGGAAAAGCGACACCTGGTTTCATAGCTCGGCAACTTTTTTCGTACTTTTAATTATATTGGCCAATCATGTTGGTCCTGGTTGCTGGATAATTGTCAAGGCCGTAGCCCAAAAAAAATATAATAAGGAAAAGTAAGATTTAGGTTATGTTATTAAAAGGTAAACCATTGTATGTAGTAAATAAAATTTATTATTAAAATGTAGTACTGCAAGCAAAATACAATTAATTAAATATACTTTTATATAATAATTGCATATCATATCAATATTGCGAACAACATATAATTTTTCTTCTTCAATGACAGTAGGTATGAAATATACGTCAATTTGACAATTTCAATTGACAATGAATTATTTAAGAAAGTTGCAAGATTTCTCCGCTATTCGCGCACCATCGTTTCTCGGATCCCCTCCAAGTACTTGCACACCGCGAATAACAAACACGGATATTACGAGGTTTCGTTTATAACGAGGTACATTAAGGTACGTATCCATACGTGGGTGCTCCGTGCTCGGTGTAGCTGCTCAAATGGATACGGCATGCGCTCCCCTACATATAAACCACAAACCGGTTGAATCGAAGAAGGTGAGCGGCGAGCTCCAACGTATCCACTATGTGGAGCTCCTACATCGAGCACGGAGCACCCACGTATGGATACGTACCTTTAGGTGTCCCATGAAATTTCTATTGAACTATAAATAACGAGGCATATTTGGTTATAACGAGGGAAAACGAAATCGAAGAACATGTTTCTTTACCTAGTTTTGGCGTGGTGATGGCTGTAAATAAATACCCAACTGCCTGTATACAGAGATGCCTAAAATATGTGTGCTCATCTAGGCCAGTGATGTAATAAACTCCACCGCCAGTCAACTTCTGACTATTTATCTACCGACTCTTTTTCAAAAGCGCCATTTAAACAATATTTAGCAGCTTCGGTATATTGCTTGGAATGGCTTCACTACAGGAAGTTAATGTCTTAGAAAACTACATTTCATACACCGAGAGAAAAAAATTCTTGATATAAAGAAACTTTATTAATATTTAAGAAAGATCGACTTGGCATATTGCCTAAGAAATATATCTTTGTATGTAAGATATAATTTTCTAAAATATTTCAAATAAATTCTACTATAGCCAAAGAAATATATCTTAAACATGATTGAACTATCACTTTCTGGCAAACTTCAAACCCATTTATCAGAAAGAAATTACACTTGATGTTAATTAATTTTATTAGTCATAAAAATATATTTTCTACACATTACAAAACTATTCTTTCTGAGCAATAATATTTCTTAGTAAGGAATATTATTATTCTACTATTAATAATTAATGTATTTAATGTTAAGAAATATATTTCGCAGAGATAAACGTATATTTAGAGTTAAGTTAATATTTCTTGAAAATAAAGTGATATTATATAAGGCGAAATAAATCATTGTGTTAAGTTAAACTCATTATTTATTAATAAAACAAGATATAAAACGTTATTATTACATACAAGTATTTTCTCCACTCTTAAACCACTGGCTTCTACACAACAATAAAAGGATGGAGAGGCAAATCCAACTTCCTCAAATTTTCTTTCTTTTGTTAATAGCACTTTGTATATCAGCAATTCACTAAAACAAAATCGTTATGTAGAAATAGTAAACTTACTTTAATAAAAAATTTTTATAAAGATATAGATATTTATTTTGACAAATTTAGGAAATACAAAAAAAAATAAACACACGGCCCCACATAAGAACTATTAATACTAATAATAATCAATCATATTTAGTTCAAACATGCCATTATTTAACCTACACATTTTTGTTAATTTTTTTCTTTTTGTTAATGAAATATTAATTATTTATCTGTATAATATTAAGTCACACAATAAACATTGTTTAGCTAAAACAAGAGGGAAATACAACCAATGAAGCAGACATAATAATATTGTAATTTTCTTAATTTTTATAATCTAAAAGAGACAGCATACCTAATCATTAAGAAATTTTATTACGGGAAAGTATTATTAGTTTACATCTAAGTCATTTAATACAAATTATCTAATTCACGGTTTTCGGCAATAACATTTCTTAACCATAAACATATATTTCTTTTAGACTAACTGATTTCTTTATCTCAAATAAATTAACAGAAAACATCCTGAGCGTTGCACCCGCCATGTTTGATATAGCGTTGTATTGTATATAGTATAAGAGCTGTGAGACATTTTTGAGTAGGTATTTTAGGCAACCTGAAAATTTTTCAGGTGACTTTTACATGATATCCTCATACAAAAATGCCGGTCTGGCTGGAGGGTAGCGGTTATTTTCCCCAAAAATCCCCCTCAAAGTTAAAAAAAGGGTAAAAATTGTTATTACAAAAAATATCATTGACGTGACTTTAAAGTAAATTTGAATATTCAAATATAAAAAAATAAACAGACCAGGCGATTTGAGGGCGATTTTAACTCTGCAAGATACTTGCATGGGCGTCCCAGCATTATTTTCAAGGGATGCATCTGAACTTCAGAAGAGTTCATCTGAATCTATACATACTATTAACGTATAAAATATACAACTATACATGCATAGCTATGTACATTCCTTCCGGGCAGGGAGGTGCAATTGTTATTTTAACAGGGTATTTTTTAATATTAAAAATAAATATTCTTAAAGACAGGTTTTTTTGGTGAAATTTTCCAACTGCCACGTGATCAAACAAATTACGCGTGCATTATAAATGAAGAGCGCTATAGGTAAGCACCAGTGTGAGAAAGAGCGTATACCGATAGCTGTTTGCGTCCTCTGTTGTAACTGAGCGAGTCCGTTCGCTCGAGAAAAATCACGTAACCTGGCGATACCCATGTTGTTGTAAGTAACTTTTTTTAATTAAAGGAAAATAATACGGACTATACAATAGATTTTGCAAATATTATAAGAAAAGACAAATTTATTTATTTTTTTTTTTATTAGAAAAATATGTCGCATCCACCAAAAGGTTATTAGCGACGGAACAAAATATAAATAACAAAATTAAACAATTACAGATTGTACAAAATGTTTCTGGATCTGAGATAATTAACTATATTATTGTCACAGGAACAGTTTTGACCTAGAGCCTGTGGTAGAGCGTTTGGGATCTTGTAGCGCTGTCTTTCTTGGTCATATTTACTACATATTGTTAAAAAGTGTTCGACTGTTAATCGGACGTTACACTGATCACATATAGGTGGATTTTTCTTTGTGAATAGGTAAGAGTGCGTTAATCTTATATGACCTAGACGTAAACAAACACGTAACCACAATTTGTTCTCGTCTATTGCGTGACGATGGGAGCCACTGAGACACATTATTTTTAATTTTATTTAGCTTGGAATTAGTTTGAAACCACTCATTTCGCCACAAAAACAACACTTTATTTTTAAAATAAGATTTTAAGTCACTGGAAACACACTTGTCTATCGGCTCTGAAAAATCACTTAAAATTGCCTCTCGTGCGGTCCTGTCACCTTCTTCATTTCCTATTATTCCGACGTGTGAGGGAACCCATAAAAATTGGACGCTTCTTCCATGTTCATGAGCTTGGGAAAGCTGGTATTGTAGCAACTTTTCAAAAGGATGTTTCGGAAAAATATGTATTAATGAGTTTAGAGAGCTAAGGGAATCTGTTATGATCAGGGCTTTTGTGAGTGTAAACTCGTTAAGAAGTTTCACAGCGCGGTATATGGCGTAGAGTTCAGCTGAATATGTGTTACATGCTGGGGGTAAACAAGTGAAATGTTTTGAATTGTACAACTGATTGGTCTTTAAGTTTGTCTCCTGTAGACAAATAATATCTGGAGAATATTCAGATAAAAGAAGCTGTAGCATAGGGAGACGATGGAAAAATCTATCAATGTTCCATTGAAGTATCGCGTTGAATGTTGTTAACAGATTCGGAGTTAGATGATACTGAACAATTGTCTACAGAAGAGTCACTGTCTAAGTCAGAAATCTCATTCCCTAAATAGTTGTGTAGTTTCTTTTGAAGTTTTGTAAACTTGGTTTTTGTAGATCTATCATTTGCATATTGATAGCTGCTTTGTAAAAGATAGAGTAAACCAGCCATATCAGTTGTAAATGTTTTAACGACGCTAATAGTGTCGGGGGAGCCTTGGACATTATCAATAAGTAAAGACAATTGGTGGTAATTTAAAACGAATGGTGGGGTATGATTATCAATAAAATTTTCAAGAGTTACCCGTGTAGATGGGACTTTAGATGAGCGCGGTTTTTTTGGTTTAGATGATTTGGGTTTTGCAAACAGATTTTGTGATGAAATTGCTGAGTCTGAAGGAGGCGTATCGATCTCACCAATACTGCGTTTTATGGAAGAACTTGCGTTTTCGCAAGTGCTATTAGAGTTTTCACTTAGATGCTGTGGCTTTATTACATTTGGAGGTACTGGAGCAAACTCATTGGTAGTGGCAGAAGTCGAGCTTGAGGTTTTATTTGTAAGATTGGTTGAAATGGTTGTTTCAGAAAATTGTGGTGATGTATCAGTTTTATTAGAGTTTTCTGCAGTTGTATCTAATGGAAAAGGTGCTGATAGATTGGAGGGTCTTGCCTCCGAAGTTTGTGAAAACGGTATTGCCGCTGAATGAGGTTGATTGAAAGTGTTGCTATGAGTAGGAGTATTAGTAATTTCTTGGTCGTGAAGATTTGTAGGTGTAGGTGATATGCTCGGATTTGATAATGGATAACTTGATGACTGCTGAGTGTTTGGTACCTTGTGTAATATACTTGTTGGATCTGTTGGATTTGGTACTTCATTGTTTGACTCAATATGAGTTGATTCCGTTACTGAACTGTTATTGCATTGGGATGATATGTGTCCTGTATTTTTGCAAATAAAGCAGGTGAGTGTACCTTGTGACAAAAATATGCGGTGAGGTGTTTGGTCAAAATTTATTAGAATAGAATCTGGAATTGCTGATGTTATAGGGCTTACATAAACTTGCCTCCGAAAACTCAGTATGTGACTATATTCGGGAAGAGTGGAGCTAATTTTCAGAAATGTTATTGGGGAAATAAGCTTTAAACCGATATTCTGTAATTCTTCAACTAATACTTGATGAGGAATTGACGGGCATACACCAGACAAGACTAGTCTTTCTGCTGGAGAGACAAGTCTCCGTGCTGTTACAACTTCGCCGAGTACTTTTATAGAGCCATGTTGTGTCATGAAATTATCTACTACGGTTTTGTTTGCTAAATACATGCAGATTCTATTATGAGATAATCTAGATGAAAATATAATATTTTTTGGGTTGATGATTGTGCCCAAAGGAATTAAATAATCCTGCAGTTTAGCATTATCGATACAACTAAATACAATTGCTTGGGTCTTACTCGGAAAAGACTGAGAAGCGGCTGAAGCATAACTGTTTGTGATATTTGAACGTTGATTTACTGGACTGGTTAGATCGGAAGGTGTGTTTACATTGTGTGAAGACATTTTAAGCTGCGGTGGCGAAAGCTTAAGTCCGACTCTGGTAAGTGACAAACCAACCGCATGCTAGCTAACCTCACAAAATGATTGTACGTTGGTGTATTTTTCTTATTTGACGTTTTCTTTTCACAATAATAAACTAATAATTACGTATAGATGACTTACGTAGTAGTATCTAGTAGATAAACACTTTAGTTTTAAAAAACTATTTAATAATACCACTTGTTTTTAGTAAAAACTAGGAGTACAATATCACTACAACTTTACCATAACTTGCCAGGGCCGGTCTCCCGACAAATTTATTATTATAAATATATAGGTAGAAAAGTATAAAACTATAAACTAAATTAATTCTGTGTCCGAATCTTGTACTTCTTCTTCAAACTCCTCATCTGAGCTTAAATATTCATTCTCTTTTTCTTCGTCAGACTCCCCTCGAGACTCAGATTCCTCTTCTACCTGATCTATAAATAGTTGTAATATGTATTTAGAGTTAAATAAAAATTAATTAGTGATTAATTAATTGAGTTGCTACGTATTCTTACTTATAATATAACCATTACTTAATCTATCTATACACCGTTCTTAGGCGTCAACGCCCTTCGGTAGGGATCTATGGAGGAGTATCACCAAGCCGGAAGCCCTTATCCCTTCCCGTACCGCTCCTCCATAGGCCGATCAGACGCCAGTTTATTCCAGACCAAGCCGTAGACTCTATTGAGTTTTATACTACGGCGTTGGCCTTTTATAAATTTCATGACCTAGCTGAGGCTCGAACCAGCGACCGCAAATCGCAAATCCACTAAACTTGTCGATCGACTGAGCCCCACCTAACTGGACCGTCAAGACCGACACCATTACTTAATACTTTTCCTTATATAACCAATCACATCAGGTTTTTTATTTCTTAGTATATGACCAAAGTAGCTCGTTTTTTTCCTTCATACTGTTGAGTATTTCTTTTTCCTTTTTCATCTTTCTTAATGTTTCCGTGTTTGCTACATGTTGTGTCCATGATATTTTTTACATTATTCGATAACACCACATCTCAACAATGGCAAGTCTTTCTTCAGATGCGCCCGTGATTGTGCAGGCTTCGACTGACGAGTCTGAGGAAGAAGAAGAGAATGAATATTTAAGCTCAGATGAGGAGTTTGAAGAAGAAGTACAAGATTCGGACACCGAATTTATTTAGCTTATAGTTTTAAACTTTTTTACCTATATATTTATAATAATAAATTTGTCTTTTTCTATCATATTTGCAAAATCTATTGTATAGTACGTATTATTTTCTTTTGATTAAGAAAAAGTTACTTAAAAAACTGTAATATATAATAATTACTCTAACGTTTCGAGGCACAACAACATGGGTATCGCCAGGTCACGTGATTTTTCTCGAGCAAACGGACTCGCTCCGCTAGAACAGAGGACGCAAACAGCTATCGGTATACGCCCTTTCTCACAGTGCTGCTTACCTATAGCGCTTTTCATTTATATGCACGCGTAATTTGTTTGATGACATGGCAGTTGGAAAATTTCACCAAAAAAACCTGTCTATTTAGAATATTTATTTTTAATATTAAAAAATACCCTGTCAAAATAACAATTGCACCTCCCTCTCCGGAAGAAATATACATAGCTATGTATGTATAGTTGTATATTTTATACTCGTTAATAGAATGTACAGATTCAGATGAAATCTTCTGAAGTTCAGATGCATCCCCTGAAAATAATCCTGTGACGCCCATGCAAGTATCTTGCAGAGTTAAAATCGGCCTCAAATCGCTTGGCTTGTTTATTTTCTTTATATTTGAATATTTAAATTTAGTTTAAAGTCACGTCACTGATATTTTTTGTAATAACAATTTTTACCCTTTTTTTTAACTTTGGGGGGGATTTTTGGGGAAAATAACCGCTACCCTCCAGCCAGACCGGCATTTTTGTATTAGGCTATCATGGAAGAGTCCCCTGAAAAATTTTCAGGTTGCCTAAAATACCTACTCAAAAATGTCTCACAGCTCTTGGACCAATATTTTTATAGAAGACGATACATTCAAGAAACCTATTATAGTTGATACATAAATATACACATTTTTAAAAAGGTACTTACATGTATAAAGTTCTACCATTTCTGGAAGGCCCCGCAGTTGGTTAATAACTCCTTTCTTAATATTGTTTTGAAGCTTTATATTATATCATTCTGTCCCAGCTTTAAATTGTGGCATATTTCCCAGTTAGAATAATAAGCTCCTTTATTTCAGGGTCGTCCATCATTATACCTAAAAAGCATATAAAGATACTATTATGTTTCTTTTTTAACCATTCGAATACGCAACAATATTATTATTACATCTTAAATTACTCAATTTACTTTTATTTAATACCTATATATGTACGTACCTTCAAAATATCCGTTAATTTTTAAAGAACACCAATAAATCTAAAATACATCTATATGAACATGAACATATCACGCCATCTTGACAAACACTGACGACTAAATCATAAATAGTTAATCTGCGCAATTATTTTGTGGAAGAAAATCTCTTTGCAAGTAACATTTCGGGATTAATGACAAAGTTTTTATTTTATAACCACAGTTACTACAGAGGGTATTTCTGAAGAATTATTTCTTGTGGTTTAAAATATTTATTTGATTGCAAGAAAATTTATTGTTCACAAATATAAATATGGATTATCTTAACATTATATTTCTTATACTGCAAAATATTTGTAGTTTTCAATTTAAGAAATAAAAACTTTAGGATAAGAAAATTAAATATAACCATTAATGCATTTCTTAGTATTCAAGAAATTATCTGTAAGAAATTATTGAGTTGTGTTTAAAAAACTCGTTTCTTTATATGTGAACCGGTATGTTTAAGTTAATAGGATATGTTAACTTTTAAGAAATATTGCTCAAAGAAATCGGTGTTTTAGGAGAAAAGAAATTGTTCTCTCGGTGTATGTATGCACAATATTAATGTCTGATATAACGAGAACGGTGATAAGAGTGGGAGAGGATAGGCTACCAAAAAGAGCACTGAATGCTAGAATGCAGGGAAAGAGATCGGTTGGAAAGCCAAGACAGCGCTGGGAAGACACAGTAAACAGCGACGCACAAGCCCTTTTAGGAGTCCGTGTATGGAGAAGAGCAGCCACAGACAAGCAAGGGTGGAGGCAAAAAATAAAGGTGGCCAAGGCCCAATTTGGGCTGTAGTGCCGTAGAAGAAGAAGAAGATATAACGAGATCGGCTTCTAACAAGGTAATTGGTCTACCATTTCAGTTCTCGTTATAGCTAGGGTAAAGTACATAAAAATTAAATGTTTGGATTGTTTTCTTTCAGAATAGTATATATAGTAGAAGGATTAATTAATTAATTATTAAGAATTTAAGTGATTACTGTAGTCTGCAGACAACATTCTATTGATGTTTAAAATATTCTTGATTGGATTAAACTTAAAAATTCCATAAGTTATTAATTTGGTTAAAATTTTATATGTACAATAAATAAATATCTTGATTTTATTGGTATAGTGTGACATATTTAGGTTAAAATAGTTGTAACAGTATATCAAAATAATTCAAAACCTTGTACGAATTATAATAAATCTACCAAATTTATCTAATTAATGTCGAATTTTACATTTCTATATTTCCGGTCCAAAAATGAAAACCCTATATCAAAAGCAATCGTTTATCTGTCGAACACATAGAAAAGAAACAGAAATGGAAGGATGTTATCTTTCTAGAGATGAGCGGTCCAATGATTTTTGTAACAGGATGGAATACGTTTTTTTGATTTTGAAATTTAATGGTTCCATAATTTTTTATTAAATGGAGCGGAAGAAAAATGGTTTTGCTTAAATATAGAAAAGAAAATAATTTTGTTCATCTCCAAAACCAAAAAGATCGAAAATTCATGGAGATACGAAATCGGCAAAAGATGCAGCTAAATCACGAAATGACATATGAATACTAATGTGTTTAAATTCGTGGCTTCAACAAAAATCCTTAACAGAGATCACACAAGGATCATTAGTGCAGTCACTGGAGGTGGATATGAGCTATTACCTCCGATTTCGTTGAACCTCCATAGATTTGCATGAAAATTGGTGAGTGGTTAGAGGATATCTTAAGGAACAAAGGTGGCATGGTGCCAACTTGCGCTTTTACCCTGGGGGTGGATGCCACCCCTTCTCGGGGGAAAATTTTATTGAAAATAACCCCATAATTCGATAGAGGGACAAATTCTAAGCAAAATTTGTTATATAAGTTATTAAAATAAATCAAAACTTTTTGAGTTATTATTTTTCTTGAGAAAAATCATGTTTTTAACCGATCTTTCATCAATAACTCAAAAACTATAAGTTTTTGCAAAAAAGTTAATATTAACAAAATTGAAGCTAATAAAAAATTAAATAAATTCTTTACTAGAAAAACCTTGCAGTGTTAACTAAAAGTGAGTTATAGGTAATTGAATATATATTTTTTTTCGGCGAGTAAAAAAATCTTAAGTATTCAAGCTAAAATAACGGGAAAATGATGCATTTTATAACATAAACTTATTTAACATTTGTCAAAGTACTTAAAAATATCTATTAAATGAGCCCCCGAACATGTTGATAGCATTAAAATTTATGCACCAAAACTTTTGCAAAATATATTTTTTAAAAATTTTTCCAAAAAATGTTATTGTTTTTTTTTAATAACTCCGTCTATTTTTAGGATATCAGGTTTATCTAAAAACCGTTTGGAAGTTAATTTCAAGGGATATTTAACCACGTTGAATTTAATCTTTTAGACCCCTCACCTTTTTAAAAATAAAAGGTTTAATGGCTCCGGTTGCATGGTTTTCACAGCAAAATTTAAGATTTAAACGTTTCTATCTCGGTTATTTATTACCCTATAGAAATAGTAAAACAGGTAAAATATTTGACACGGAATAAACTAGAATTTGGGTATTTATCATTTTTTACGTATATTGAGTATTTTGGAGTTGGAGTATCAAAAGAATATGAAAATTACAATAATTTTAAAAATTATGATTTTTTTAAATTATATCTTTTTTTTTCAAAAATATGCATTCTAAACCGGTCAAAATTATTGAAATCATTACTTATGCTAATATAAAGAAGTTATTGTAAGGATTATTATAAATTTTAATTTTTGTGGAAATGGCGTGTTTTATTTTTCACTTTTTCCTAAAAAATTCGAAAGGGTTCTTTTATTTTCATCATAACTTGCTTAATTTTGACGCTATTAACTTGTTCTGAAGCTCATTTAATAGGTATTTCGAAGTACGTTGACAAATGATTAGCAGGTATATTTTATACATTTTTTTTTTTTTTTTTATTTACAATTTGCTTCAACCACAAGGGTTATTAGCAATGAACTGTATTTACATCAAATTACAAAATTTAGGTATATTAAATTTGTTTAATGAGTCCTATAGTACGTAAAAAATTAAGAGTCTTACATGAATTACTTTCACTTAAACAATCTTTAATTGTAGTTGGTAACTGTTGATGTTGCCGTTCTATAACGTAGAGGGGACAGTCTATTATTATATGTTGCACTGTTAGTTCACTATCACACACATAACACATCGGAGGGGCTTCCTTCTTTAATAAAAAGTCGTGGGTGATCTTCGTATGACCAAGTCGCAATCTGGACATGAGCACTTGGTCTCTTCTCTTTGTAGGATGTTTCGACGGTGATATACTTTGTTTGATTGTTCTTAATGTAGAGTTTGATTCGTTCCAATTTGTTTGCCATTTTGTCATGATCTTGTTTTTAAAATATTGCTTTAGATCAGTATGAACGCAAGTAGTTATGATGTCTGTTAAGGGATTCTCACTCGCATTTTTTGCTAATGTGTCAGCTTTATCATTTCCACTTATCTCGCAATGTGATGGTACCCAGAGGAACTGAACTAATCTTTGATTTTGTTGGCATATCAAGAGTTCCGCCTTAATTAAGAGGAGGATAGGATGTTTGGGGTATACCCGCCTCAAGGCCGTTAATGCACTTAGGGAATCGCTAATGATTATTGAGAATTTGATGTCATGTGTGTTAACAAACTTTAATGACTGGAGGATAGCAAAGAGTTCAGCTGAGAATATGGAGGTTTGGGGAGGGAGCTGGTAGGAACTGTTATAGTTATCTGTTGTGAAAGCCGCTCCTACTCCATTTGCAGATCTGGATGCATCGGTATAAATATGGATGTGATCATTAAAACCATTTAATATCTCTAATAATCTCTGATTGAAGATTTTTGCTGGTGTGTCACCTTTCTTGAATGCAGATAGGTTTGTATTACAAGCAGGGAGAGCAATTGTCCATGGTAATATGTGTTGGCTGACTTTAAAAGTATTGTAAGTGTGTGGAATTATTGTGTCTAAGCTCTGTAACGTTGCTCTCACTCGATGATAAAACGGAGGATCCAATCTTTTCCCACAATTAAATGTCGATGGAAATCTATCTGTAAATGTGTTTTTATAAACAGGTACATGTGGGTTAGTTGATACTCTTAAGGCATACATGAGGCTAAGGTATTCTCTCCTGAGTTGAAGGGATGGTTCGCCTGATTCAACATACATACACTCAACTGAGCTTGTGTAGTGTGCTCCCAGTGCAATTCTAATTGCTGAATTATGAACTGTGTCTAGCACTTTCAATAGTGAACCTTTGGCTGAGTTGTAGGCAACAGCAGCATAATCTAGTTTTGAACGAATTAGGGTTTTGTATACAGTCATAAGAGTTTGGAAATCCGGCACCCCATTGTTTATGAGAGATACTTTTCATTAAGTTAAGGCCGTTTTGAACTGACAGACGGAGAGAGTGGATGTGGTCTTGCCAAGATAGTCGGCTATCCAGTTTTACTCCCAAGAAGTTGATCGATTCTGAATACTTTATTGGTAAATTTTTTAGGAAGAGTTTCGGTGGATTTACTTGTTTCTTTGGAGTTTTACTGAAGATCATTGCTTTCGTTTTAGTGGGTGAAAATTCTAGGCCAGTAGTATTCGACCAATTCTCTAGTTTGTAAATGGCTTGCTGTATATGGGTCGTCATTGTTGATATATTTTTACCACGACAGAATATAACAAGATCATCAGCAAATAGACGGGCTTTGACTAATGGGCTAAGTGACTTAGCGATGTCATTGATGGCAATAAGGAAAAGTGCAACACTAAGAGTAGACCCTTGAGGAATACCGTTTAATTGGATTTTAGAGTCTGAAAGAAAGTTGTCTATTCGAACTTTGAAGTTTCGCCTATATAAAAAATTATTAATAAACTTGATAATATTTCCTTTAATCGACCAACTAGACAGGATTCTTATGATATCTGATCTCCAGATTGTATCATATGCACGCGTTATATCAAAAAATACAGCCAGACATTCTTGACCACATCCAAATGACTCATGAATTACAGATTCAATATCCACTATGTTGTCTAATGTAGATCTGGACTTTCTAAATCCACTTTGTATAGGGCTAAGTAGCTGTCGATCTTCTAGGTACCACATTAGTCGGTTGCTTGCCATTTTTTCAAGTACTTTGCACATATTAGATGTTAGGGAGATTGGTCGGTAAGACTCTGGGTCCGATTTATTCTTGCCCTGTTTAAGAACTGGTACAATAATGGAATCGTACCAATCAATGGGGAAAACATTATTTGTCCAAATGAAATTATAAAGATCCAAAAGATATTGTTTTCCTTCCGTTGGCATAGCTTTTAAAAATGTCGTAGGGATGTTGTCAGGCCCTGGGCTAGTGTCTTTAACTTTGTTTAAAGTTTCTAACAGTTCATCCATCGTAAATATGGCATTTAGAGGTAAATTATTGTGGTCATCAAGATTTATACATGCATTATTAAATTTATTTTTATGGGCTAGGAAACTTGTAGATAGATTTTCGTCACTGCTATGTTGTTGGTATACGTTTGCTAGTACGGAGGCTATTTCTTGCTTAGTTGAATAAATATGGTTATGATGTTCTAGGTAATGAATGGTGTTAAATGATTTTTTCCCGTAAATTCTGCTTATCATTTGCCAAACCTCAGAAGTCGGGGTAGATGAATTTAAAGATGATACATAATTTTTCCAGGCTTCTCTCTTACTCTTCTTTAAGGTGTATCTACAATACGCCCTTAATCTTTTGAATTCTAGCTGGTTATTTAAAGTTGGGTGCCTTCTTAATTTATAAAACGCCTTTTTTGACTCTTTAATTGCTGCTTCGCAGTGGGAATTCCACCACGGGACTGGAGCACGTTTTTTTGGAAATTTTGAATAACCTATGGACTCGTGAGCTATTGACGTTAAAAACTGTACGAGATGGAGTACTTTGGAGTTAATATCAATGTCTGTATCAAAGGGCTGAACCAACTGAGAAATTTTTTGTGAAATTAAAGAGGAATATAGAGACCAATCTGCATTTTTCAGACACCATTTATTGGATGGAATTGATGAGGAGATATGGTTATTGTTCGTAATTAGGATAGGAAAATGATCGCTTCCATGCAAATGGGATGTCACATCCCACGACAGAGTTGGTTGTAAGACAGGGTCACAGAGGGATAAATCTATTGGGGATCCATTGCCGGTGGAAATATTGAACCTTGTGATTCTTCCATCGTTAAGGATATTCATATTAGAATCTGTAACAATTTGTTCGATTTTACGTCCCAAGGAATCTGTTTTTTTACCTCCCCAAAGTATATTGTGGGCATTAAAATCGCCTAATATAATACGCGGTTCTGGAATTTGATTGAAGAGTTCAGTTATTTCTTTTATGGACGGGTCTAAGTTCGGAGGAAAATAAATATTACATATATTGACTTTGTGGGGGCCTTTTATAGATACTGCTGTTGCCTCCAACTCAGTTCTTAAACGTATTACTTCGGTATTAAATGAGTTATGGACATATATTACTACTCCCCCACTAGCATGGCTAGCAGTTATTCTGTTCTTATAATACGGAGTATAGTTTCTTAAATTATGACAGTTATCTTCTTTGAAGTGGGTTTCTTGTAGGCATATTACAGATGGTTTAAACTTAGCTATAATTAATTTAAGTTCTTCTAAATGGGTGTAATACCCATTTAGGTTCCATTGCAGTATACAGTTGAATGTTGTATTAAATTTCAGCAGAGGCGTCGCTGCTGTATTCACTGTGATCAGTAGAGAAAGCGGATAATAATAGCTGTTTATTAATCTTAGTTTTTAATCTTGTACAGCGACTTTTCAGATACTTGGGAGTTAATGCTGGATGGATTTTAGTTAAAAAATTGAGTAGTCCTTCGATATCTTCTGTATACGTTTTTGCAATGCTGAGAGGATCTGCAGAGCCGTATGCATTTTCAAAGAAATCAATTAGTTCTTCCTGGGTTAAATATCCGTTGTCAGAATTATCTTGGAAAAAAGAACTAGTGCATTTAATAAGATCTTCTGCTAAAGTCTTATTATCTTCAGGAATAGTTTTTGCTTTCTTAGATTTACGCAGAGGTTCTTTAAATGGGTTCTGGTCTACTGATGTTGAAGGAGACGTTATTTCTGACACCGCTCGTTTAGACGATTGAGTGTCAGAGGGTGTAGGAGGTTGATTTTGGCTGTGATTATTCATTTCAACATTATCTGGCTGGATAGGTGTTTGAATGGGATTTGAATCAAATAGAGAAGTATTGGTTGTTTCTTTTGATTGTGGACTGGTGGATTGTTGCGAAGATTGTGAAGGATGGATAGTTGGCTGAGCATCTGTTATGATAGGGTGGCAGTTTTGGATATAATTTGGTTGAGCAGTAGGTGATGAATTTTCGATAGATGTTTGAGTGTTTGTATTTTTTTTGCACTGAGAGGCTAGATGACCTTGTTCTTTACAAATGTAACAAGACTGTTTTTCAAGTGAAAAATAAATTCGATAATTGATTTGTTCATAGTTAATTAATATAGACTCAGGAATATTTTCCAGATTTTTAGGAGAAATGTAAGTATAACGTCGGAAACTCAAGATATGCTTAAATAAAGAGTTAGTTGTACCTATTCTTAGAAAATCCAATGGAGTTATTTGATGAATTGCAAAATTTTGTAGTTGAGTCTCTATAATACTGTGAGGTATTGATGGGGGGACATTAGAAATTATCAGTTTTTCGCTTGGTGTGACTAACTTCCTGGCTTGGATACGTTCCTGATTGATTACTATTGTTCCATTATCTGTTCTTAAAAATTCGGTGACTGTTTCTTCAGTAGTAAAATATACGCAAATACGATCATTTACAATCCTGGAAATGGCGAGAATTTTATTGGGATCGACTTTAGTTGCTATGGCATTTAAATAATCTTCAATTTTTGTATTTGGAAGTGAATTGAATAAAATGGCTTGGTTTTTGCTTGCGAATTTTTTGTTAGGTTGAGTCAGAGCGGTTGAATATAATTTTGATTGATTGGATGGATTAATGACATCTTGAGAATTTTGAAGTTCAGAAGATCTCTCCTCTGAAATTTCCTGCATATTGGGCCTATGTTGCCTGATTACGGCCCTTGTGCTTGGACAGGTTCATTAGTAATTAAGCTACTTAATTACCTCGTTACTGGTATTTATAACCGTTGTTTACTGTTTGTTGATTAAAAAATAGTAATAAAGATGATCTAACTTACAGTTTGATCCCAAAATCGGATTAAGCACTATATAATACACTATTATACCAACTTTGATAATTTTCTAACAAGTAAAACCACCTTAATTTTGATAAAAACTAAGAGCTAATCGGAAACACTGTTTACTAGTTAAGAAACCAGTTTCGAATCCCATATTTTATACATTGCATCGTTTTCCCGTTATTTAAGTTTGAATACTTAGATTTGAGTACTCGTCGAAAAAAATACACATTCAATTGCCAATAACTCACTTTCTCACTAAGTGAGAAATGTATTCAGTTTTTTATTATCATCAATTTCCGTAATAATATATTTTGTAAAAGCTTATAGTTTTTGAGTTATACGTGAAAAACCGATTTAAAACATGCATTCTTTTACGAAAAAATAAAATCTTTGGTCTTTAATAACTCAAAAAGTGTTGATTTACATTAATAACTTGATATAACAAATTTTGCTTATAATTTTTCCCTCTATCGAGTTATGGTATTATTTTTAATAAAATAATTTTCACCCCCGAGAAGGGGTGGCATCCACCCCCAGGGTAAACGCCCAAGTTGGCATTATGTCACCTTTGTTTGTTGAGGTATCCTCTAATTACTCACCAATTTTCATGAAAATCAATGGAGGTTCAACGAAATCGGAAGTGAAAACCTTCAGTGACTCCACTACATAGGAACAGGCTAGTATTGGATCACTTAATTTGTAAGCATTTACATTTTACGAAGGATTTTGATGTGACAAGTTGGAATTAATTGAAAAATGTTTAAATTAATGTATTTTTTGTTTTAAATAAATCTATTTGTTATAACTACTTACTATATTTAACATAAATATTTTATCTACGTATGCTTTATTTCACGTTAAGAATAGAACGTTACGCTTATGGAGATCAGTGTTGACAAACCTCTCGGTCTCGAGTGGCTACTCGACTGCCGATATACGATTCATTTTAATCAGTACGACGTGCCATCGGCGCGCTTCTATCGTTCATAAGAAATGCATGGGGCTATCTTTGCAAAGTTCTATTCTTAACGTGAAATAAAGTATAGGCAATTTAGGTATATCTTCTAAATAAATTATTTTTCACCGTTACTCGTTGTAACTCTTTCAAACTAGTTTGACAAACAGGTTGAATTTTCAAACATGTAACCATTCTACAGTTTGACTTGATTTTTGCGCGATTTTCCCCAAGCGGGGATTTTTGCTTACTCGAGCGCGTCAGATTATGATATGGGGAGAAACCTGGTACCCTGCAGATGTACCTCTACCATATATTGGCTTTTAACACAGGGAAGTTCGTTAAGAGGGGCTTGAAAAAAAATCTATGCTTAAAAATACTCGAAATTGTCAGATTAAGATAAGGTAAGTTAAGTACATGCAAAAGAGTGTATATTTCAAGTCAAAAATTTCACAAAAAAAGCGAATATTTCGCAAAATGAACGTCAGATTGAAAAACTAAAAAATACATCTTCAATATTTTTCAAAAATCTATCGAATGGTACTAAACATGACGCCCCCGGAGAGGGGTGAGGGGTAAATTTAAAATTTTAAATACAAACCCCGCGATATTTCGCAAAATGAACATCAGATCGAAAAACTGCAGAATACACTTTCAAAATGTTTTTGAAAAATCTATCGAATGGTACTAAACACGACCCCCACGGAGGTGGGGTGGGTGGTTACTTTAAAATCTTAAATGGGACCCCCAAATTTCTATTGCAGATTTGGATTCTTTACGTAAAAAATAGCAACTTTTATTCGAGACATTTTTTAGAATCATGGATAGATGGCGCCATAATCGGAAAAAACTATTGTTGGAAATGCAAATTAAATTAAAAATGGAAAGTCCCCACTAAAATGGAAAACTTTTTTTGGTTTTAGGACCTACTCTTCACAACCCAATAGGTCTCCATAGCGCTCGAGTGACTGCAGCATACGTTGCTCCCCTACCATTACGAAATATTAAAATCAATTAAATTACAAGGAGACTGATCCTGCATCGATAACTATAATGTTGTATTCAATGGGGGCTCCGAATATTTTTAATATTAACAAAGCTTAATATAAGTTATAAATTGTGAATCTCAGTGATATATTGAAATAAACTATAAGTGTACAAACTCTTTACATAATATCCAGTAAAATTAACATTAAAGTCAGCAAATTGCAATTATTTGTTATTGTCAAAATACACAAATCCAGTTTTACCAGCAAAATAACTGCTTTTAGTAAAGACCGATATACACCTGTTTTAGCAGGTGTACAGGGTCGGACTTACTTTTCACTGAACGTTTATCGAAATGAATTCAAACATGGAATCCCACAACAGTTCTACAATACAAGACCATCAAAGTCAAATAAACGCATCACAGTCATACTCTTTGGCAGCGTCGAGAGTGCAATTTCCTTTTAAGTCCCAAGCAATTATCTTTAGTGCCTTAGAAAACACCAAACTTCAAGACTACCTTCTCCCACTTGGAAATATAATTCAACCGAAAAATATAATCTTCTCTTCTAGATTATCTAATAATCGCATATGTATGTATTTATCCAATATACAAATAGTGGATGATTTTATGAATAATCATGGTCAAATAGAAATACAAGGTGAAATTGTCAGAGCAAGAAGGTTAGTTACACCAGCGGAACGACTTGTGCTCGCCGGCGTATGTCCTTCAATACCGCACGACTTGCTAATCAATGAGTTACAAAAAATCGGCATAGTTCCTGTCTCCCCCATTACATTCCTCAAAATTAGTGCTTCTATGCCCGAGTTCAATCACATCCTTAGTTTTCGAAGACAAATCTATATCAGTCCTCACAGTCTAACACTACCAGAGTCATTTACTCTTATTTTTGACAATACGATATATAGAATATTCATCTCTCAAGACAGTTTAGTTTGCTTTAGATGCAAGAAGCCAGGTCACATTGCATCACAGTGCTCCGAACCACTAGCTCAACTAAACCCCAACCAAAACAATGAAGCATCGGTATCCAGCGCAACAAATATATCTTTGCAAGCACCCAATGATACAAACCCTTCTCAGTGTGAACCAATGTCTATTTCCAATGTCCCGGAGATACCAAACAAAGAAGATGCATCAAATAAGGACAGTCACATAATTAATCAACCAAAACGTAACTTTGATGAAATTATTTCACCTGAAGCAGATCCATCTTCAAAAGAATGTAACATTTTTCCACCACCTAAAGTCCAAGCAAAATCTAAAAAAGCTAAAATTAGTTTAGCAAGCACTTCTGAATTCTCATTTTCTCTCTTACTTGACCCTGCTAAAAACTTCATAGAAAATCACCCTCTACCTTTCCCTCTAAACTTTGATCAACTTAACATGCTCCTAATGAATATCACGGGATCAAGAGATCCTATAACCACAATTCAAGAATATACCACAGACCTATCAGCTTTGTCCCATATGCTCAGTCTAGTTTACCCCCATTTAAAGGAAAGATCCATAAAACGAAAATTCACGTCCATAAAGAAAAAAATTCATCGTTATCTTGGCAGTGAGGCGTCAGACTGGGAAAGTGACACATCTCAATTAAGCCAACATTAAGATTCAAGTTTCTACTTCAAAAGAATATTGATGGAATTTTTCATCGCCTTGTTATGCTCCTACATCTTTCTCTGAATTCCAGCATCTATACTGCAGAGCTCTTTGGTTTGTTTAAAGCCATCAAACTATGTATATATTAAAAACCTCCCTTGTTGCCCAGTCCTTTCCGACTCTCTTAGCACAGTCAAAGCTATGCAAAATATATACCATAAACACCCCATTGAGAAAAGAACCAAGGCCGAACTAATGGAAGCTCAAGAAAGTTTCAGAAGAATCGTCTTCCTGTGGATACCATCCCACATAGGCCTTGAAGGAAATATGAACAAGCAGATACTAGTGCGCGTGTAACGCTATCACTAATGATGCATCAGAAAGAGAGTGTCGGAGTGTGGCTAGTAGTGATGTTGAAAAAGTAAGTATTCGTTACAAAGTACTCGTTACTTACGAATACCGAAAGTAACGATTACTACACAGAGAGGTAAACCGTTACTTTGATTACTCTGATTACTTCGTTACTTCGTACCAATCGTATTAGAGCGAGTAACGACTATTGTATCTACTTTGATTACTCTGATTACTTCGTTACAAAATACAAAAGTAACAAAAGTAATCATAGTAATCAAATCATTTTTATCCCTTAAACAGATCGGTGAAGGTCGTTGTTATATCGGAGTACCTATACAAAATACTTACCTACTGAGAAATACGATTCTCGATATGATTACCGCTACTCAAATACATAAGTAACAAAAGTAATCATAGTAATCAAAGTAACGAATACTATAAATGATTACTTTATAAAAAAGTAACGATTTGTAATGAATACTAGAAAGTAACTATGATCAACATCACTAGTGGCTAGCGATCTAAAAGTTCATTCCAAAAATAAAGTGTTAGTGCGTGGAATCCAATTATTGCTCCAAAGGTTTAATTGTATACAAATTGTAATTTATTTTTACCAATTTTTGATTTAATATTGTTACAAATGTTACAGAAATGTCGCTAATAACCTTCGGGTGGATGCGACTTTGTCTTTTTAAATAAATAAAAAAAAATTAAATTACAAATTTAGATAGGTCTCTGCGATTTCTCTATAAAACTGTAACAGTATTTAACATAAACACCAACCGCTCATCTCTATATCCCACAGATCCAAGGAAAACATTGTAACGAAGTAATTTATGACACAATCGCAGATACGGCCTCACCGAATGTAATTTAACGCAAATGTAACTTACAAGTACAAGTAAGGCGGAGATTAATGCGCTGCCACTAAATTCGGTAGAAGTGGTCTAAATTGTAATACCCTAATAATTTGTAATATAAAAGCAAACTCGACAAGAGTAACGAAACGAATAACGAATGTTTCTGAGAATAGAACTAAACCAATACGTACACAGGATCGTATTTAACATAAGATTAGTTTTTTGATTTTCCAAAAAGTTTGAAGATCCAATCCAATTCAAAATATATACCTTAAGAACAAAGGGACTCAAAAATATTGGCTCAAAATTACTCCTTCAATATTTATCTTAGTTCGGTTTGTTCAATAAGGGGGCTTTTGATATTTCTGTTTTAGTCATATTATTTAAGCTCTTCATTTTGATTACTGTCCTTCAGGGCCGCCGAGAGGGATGAGCGGGCCCCGGTAACAAGTGAATAGCGGGCCACCGCAAAAAGTGAAGAACAAAAATAATTGTTTAATTTTTATAAGAAATAAAATTATCAATAATAAATAATAAGAAATATTTCAAATATAAATTTTATTAAATTTTGATTATATTTATAATAGGGATTTTTATAATAAAGGTGCTTTTCGAATTTTCTGATTGGCAAATATGTCTATAATTTTAGATTGATAAAAGATCTATAATCGCAGATATCAATTTGAATATCAAGCAATATTCTATACAAGTTTGGCAGCATTGTTGGGATTTGAATAGCTCAAAGCTCAAAGAGATCAAACCTTACATCAATCTCCAGCTCCAGCTCCCTGAAAAGAGAAGAGAACAAGTGGTAATAAACCGATTAAGAATTGGGCATACAACATTAACCCATAAGTACTTAATAACCAAAGAGCTACCACCACAATGCTCATACTGTAGATGCCTGATAAGAGTCCAGCACATTTTTACAGAATGTCCACTTTACTCGTATGAACGAAGCATCAACAACATTTCTGAAGAACCAAGTCAGCTGAAGAATATATTAAATTATAATTTATTCAGTACAATTAATTATCTTAAAGATATACATTTATTTCATAAAATGTAATAATTATATTGTATGCGGCTTTATGTAAATAAAATTTTTTTTCGAAAAGTCACATGGTTTTACCAAATCATTATCAATCCATAAAGCATGAAAATCTCATAGCATATTCAATGCGAGAAAGACATCTAAATATTTTCCTCTTTAGCGGGTTAAATTTCTTAATTGCTTAAACAATCTATAACAATATTAAATATTTCACAACAAAATATTTCGTCGGGTTTAATATTATCAGTCGCGTCACTACTAGGCCCAGGCAAATCATCAAAAAATCTGGTAAGCTTCTTGCGCCTCAATATATTTATTTCCATAACAAGTTCAGAAAGTCATACTTTTCCGCACGCGACTGCAGTTTGCCGAACGACGCGAAGCGGAAGTTCGGCAAGCAGTCGAGTGAGGAAAAGAGACTTTCTGCAAGAGTTAGGAACAATATTTTTTCTACGAGTCTTTAAAAAATGACCAAATCTTAATCAATTAATTTAATTAATATGAAAATACATACACAAATTGAGTCGTGTCATATCAAAATTAACAATCTCCAATTTTTATTAAAATTGAGATTTTCGTTCTCCCTTGCACTCTAGCTATTTCTTTATAGGATAAGTCGGAGTATTTTTGTCAAAGTAGACAAAATCCCTGACAAATTTATATAATAAAACTGGCATTTGCTGCAAAGTTAACAATCTCCTTGGGGTATTCACATTATAGTTGACAATATCCAATTCAACCAATGAACATCAAGATATCCATCACGTGACTTAACCACACTTCATGTTGATAATGTCATTTTAGTATGCTTGTAAACATACAAATGGTGATTGTTTCGTGAAAAACACAATTAGAAAATTTGGTTTATTACAAAAAGTATTCAGTTTTGAGGAGTGGTATAACTTATTTTTAATTATGGAACAATATCCTACTGAAACAAATCAAGGAAATTCCAGACAAAGACCTTCAAATTCGAAGAATTGGAAAAGAACTTTGAAGAAAGAATCAAGGTATGTAGCCTACAATTTTGTTGTATATCTACACCATACAATATGTCGTTTAAGTTTAATTCCTAAATAATTTGTTTACTTTAAATAACAATAAATTATAATTTAAGTTGAATGTTAATCATTAATCTCCATCTTGACTCATAAACGAATATTTTAAATTATCTGGTGCATAGTCAACAATCTCCATATGCTATCACAACAAAATAAACAATCTCCAACGGTTCATATCAAAGTCAGCAATATCCATTATATTAATGCGATTTTCTTTTATATTAATGAGACTACAAGTTATTTACTCTTTTTATTATAGTTATGAATGTAACAACTTTGTACCTGTAGAAATAAATGTTTTAAAATTTCAGATTTTTATGTCTAAATCGTTTTTATAAATTTGCTCAGATTGGTCTAGGTGGGAGATTGTCGCTTTTGATATGATACGCCTCAATTAATTCTTTGACAAGGTTGTCAAAACGAAACTTTCAATATAATTAGTTAGCATGACGACGATCTTGGTTTCCATGACGATGATTCAAAACGACTGTTATTGTCTACCTACCGATTTGACTTTCGAATATTATGTCAAAATAATTTTATTTCATCGAATTGTCGCGTTAATTTTATTAAAACAGGAACACAATAAGATACATTTGAAATAAAATAGTAAATAATATCTAAATATAAGTTTATTGCATGTATTATAGTTATTTTAAGGCCATATTAAAATATCTAAATGCGTGCGGAAAAGTAAAACTTTCTAAACTAAAACGCTTGCGCGAAAGTAGACATTTTTGCACGCTCGTAGAAAAAAATATACACTAAGCGCCAAAATTAACGCACCACCTTAAAAATGGGACATTTTTAATGTCTGATATTTCCTAAACCTGTTGTCCGATTTTAGTGATTTTTTAAATATTTTATAGCTTTATTCTTCAGGAATATCCATGTAATAATATTGTTTTATATATTTAAATACAAATATTTAAATACATACACACTTTTAACAATATTTTTAAATCACTCTTATTGTTACTCAAATTTGCATATATCTAGACAAAGAAATATTGAAGTAATTCGTGAAATCTTTAAGCCGACAGCCGTGCATAGACGAAATATGAAATGCCTTAAAAATGTTTATCCTGATATTGATTCGTTAAATTGATAAACATAATTTAATTTTTCTACAACCGTGTTAAAAATGCAATTTTTAGCACTCCATACGAGCGTTAAAAATGCTACTTTAAGGCACTAGTGCTTTAAAAATTTTATGGCACTGCAGTTCGTATTGACCCTATAGGCAATTTTGATGTAATGTCAAAAAAATATAAAAATGGAATGTCAGTCAAGTTCAAGTAAAAGTTTTTGTAGATATTGTCCTGTAATTACGTTTGTAGAAAAAATATTTTATGATATGCGTGTTAAAAAGTATATTTTTAAGGCACTCATGTGAATTGCAGAACTCGCTTCGCTCATTCTGCAAACTTTCACATACGTGCCTTAAACGTGTACTTTTAACACTTATATCATAAATAACTATTATAACTGTAATAACAGTTAGTTTCCACGTTAACAAAACTAAAGAGAATAATTCAATTTGGACGTTACGAATTGTCCGTTACAAATTTGTATAGTTACGAACTGTCGCCGTTACGAAGTGTCGCCGTTACGAGCTGTCGCTGTTATGAATTGTCCGTTACCATTTGTCCGGTTACGAACTGTCGCGTTACGAGATGTCATGGAACCGCCGGCGCCGTGGTCGTATATGATTTGTTCATCACATTTAGTCTGCAACTTCGGCAGTTATGATAAAAGGCGTTGCGGCAGTGTTCGCAACTGTCTTTCATTTACTGGTGATGGTGCCGACGTGCCGATGATGGTCTTCTAACATCTGAGCTATTTGTAGCTATCGTGCCCATATCGGGATTCTCGATTTGTCTAACTCGGTATTCAAATATTATTTGCATTCGGGAAGAGGTTGCGTATTTCAAAGCACTTATAGATCCATACAACTGTTAAGATAGAGACTTTCTCCTATATGGTTAAAATTGATCGGATGTTCTTGAATTTTGATAGATTTATTGAACATGCGTGGGTAGTAAGTGTGCCATTGTACTGAACATAATATGTGTCTCTTCAAATAATATTTGATGGTTGTCTTGTGTGATGATATGTTCTGTAATGGTTGATCTTTCACAGTGACCAACGTTACAACTCTTCCTTTGTTCAGTCAAAGGATTACTTGCAATACCTTTTATCCTTCCAATGTAGTACAGAGAATACAGCAAATTCCCAGAGTAGACTCGGTTGATTTGAATCCTTAACCCGGCACCTGCCACGTGGGGATCTACCAGCACCCCATAACATATTTTTATCAAATATTTGGTATTTCAAGTTTGGTAAGCGAGCTGTGCGTCATAATAGCTTTCTATAATATTATATAGTATATATGTGTTAGTGTTTAAAGTGGTTATTTAGTGTCATTCTGAACTTATAGCTCTAAAGTCGAATTGGGGTGTCATCATCTGGCACTTTATGTTTTAAATTTTTTTTGTATTTTTGATATAAACAGGTCAAATTTACATTTTGTATTGAAATAACTGATTTAAATTATTAATATAGACTCTATACTCACTATATCTTAATTTTTTTAGATATTTTACTTGACTTCATTTATTATGGTTTGGTACTTGCTAATTTGCTTATAACACCTTTTTCATTTTATTTTTCAACTTTTATAACATATTAGTGGCTAATAAGTTAATAAAACATGTTTATTTATATTCTTGTGTTACTCAACACATTATTTTGTTTTTTAAACAAGTGGATCACAGAAAATTGTTAAGGGGTGCTGTGAGATCCCCACGTGGCAGTTGGCGCCTTGCAAAGCCACGTGGCAGGTGCCGGGTTAATCAACAGCAGACTTTTTTGACCCATCTTTATTAGTTTGAAGATGAATATATAAGGTCTTTTTTATAAAATTTTGCATATTCAAGTCGTTATATTTTTAATATAGACTAAGAATGATTTTGGTTCTCGTTGTTGGATGATATTGCGGTTTAGTCTTTTTAGAGTTCATCACTGATGTCCATTGGAGAACTATTCCAAGACTTTTGCTAGATAATCAATTTCTTCCAGATTTTTCCATTAGCTATACAAGTAATGCCATTTTAATTGGGAAATAAGCCACGATTTAACTTCAAAAATGATTTTATTGACGTTTCGACTTTCACTTCGGGCGTCGTTATCAAAATACAAAACATTAATAATAAATTACATATAAATGCCACAAAGAAATAGCTTCAGAACAAGTAATGCTGTTGAAAATTCTATTTGTACTTTTAAAGGCTGTTTTGTCTAACATTACTTATTGTAAACTAAAGATAAATATACGATTTTCATTAGTGATCCAATATTTGAGTTTGTTAATTAAAATTAATCCGATATTAATCATATTAAATACCTTGTTATTCCCAAAACATCTTAAATCCAGGTCTTGTGAATTTAATTGTAGCACTTCCAAATGCTTAAGATTTTTGTACGTCTGTATGAAGATTGACAATATAATTTGTAGAACCTTAGATGTCTTCCTAAAGTTGTATCTGAATCAGTTTCTTTTAAATAAAAATCTATGATTCTGAGCTTTTCCATTTCATGGATTAGAGCCTTTTAGGAAATACGCTCTTCAAATAGGTTGTGCGAAATGGTGGTATACCAGGTTCACAATTGTAGTACCTAGACTTATGCATAATTATTGTGGTATACGTGGCAAACAAACAATAATAGTCCAGAGAAATAAGATTTTTCTCGTGACACATCCCCCTCAAGGCCGAAACCAAATTTTTTGGGTAGTATGGACATCTATATTAATAACCTATATGTTTCCTGCGGCCTATTTTGATGATATACATATACATAGTTATAAACAAATAAAGATCAAAAAACGGTAAATTTTCGCTTTTTTCGTCTATTATTAAAAAGTGAAACATTCTAAACAAATTTGAGAATAATAAACTCATAAATCTTATAAAAAACTTCAATATGGCGTTCGCTGAATATGTCTATCCTTATTTGTTGCTTAGAAACTTGCAAAATAAGTCATAAATTTTGAGATTTTATAAATGTTCATAACTTATGTAAAAATTAAGTTAGAACCTTCTTATTATACGGAATGCTGAGACTTCTTGTGCTTAAATCATATATTAAATTTTAAAGCAATTGGTCAAATAGTTTAAAAGTTATTTAATTTGTTTATCCCAAATTCATTTTTTTGCAACGCTATAAGTCAGAAAAATATGAGGTTACAGTAATACTTTGGACAGTTTATGAAAGAAGAACATTTATACTATTAACTTAATTAAAAAAGAATGACAAAAAGTAATTTTAAACAGTGTAAAATGTTTTTGCAAAAATATGTCGAATTTTGGCTTACCTATAAACAATTAGAATAACTTTTTAACCGTTACCCGTAGAAAATTATTTTCTCATATTTAGAAAGACTGAATTTTTATACATATTTAGAAAGAAAAACAATAGGATAATTAGGGACGAAGTTAACCCCCCCCCACCCAAAGTTAAATTTACATGTTCTTGCAAAATAATTTTGCAATAAAAATCTGGTGGTACGGAGGCGATATTTATTGTCGTTTTCTGCCCTGCTTCGATTGATAACTTAGTTTGTTTTCCGGTAGATGGCCCTAGTTCATCCGTGACATTTCTTTCTTTGCAATTCGGGAAGGCCCTAAGCTATGGTAAATGGTTAAAGCGGAGAGAAGAGGATATGGGTTTACTGATGAGGGGAAAAAGATCTCCGAAACCGGTATAGACTCTTCCTGCACTCTCCGCTTTAACCAGAGTATTATGCAGCTGCTGCATTTTCGTTTTGCAAAGAAATTGAGAATGTTTATACATTTTTAATTTTGCAATATTTAGAATTATTTTTCGTCATTTTTTTAATTAAATTAATAGTGTAAGTCTTCTTCTTTCATAAACTATCCAAAGTATTACTGTTACTTCAGCATTTTCTGACTTACAGTGTTGCAAAAAAAATTAAATTGGGATAAATAAATTAAATAACTCTTAAACTGTTTGACCAATTGCTTTGAAATTTAGGGTCTGATTTAAGCACCAGAAGTCTCATCATTCCGTGTAATAAGAAGGTTACAAGTTAATTTTTACCTAAGTTATGAATATTTATAAAAACTCAAAATTTATGATTTATTTTGCAATTTTCTAAGCAACCAATAAGGATAGACATATTCAGGGAACGCCATATTGAAGTTTTTTATACGGTTTAAGAGTTTCTTACTCTCAGATTTATTTCAAAAATACTTAACTTTTTGTTATTAGACGAAAAAAGCGAAAATTTATCGTTTTTTGATCTTCATTTGTTTATAACTATGTATATCATCAAAATCGGCTGCAGGAAACATATTATATAGGTTATTAATATAGATGCCCATACTACTCAAAAAATTTGGCTTCGGCCTGGAGGGGCTTGTGTCACCAACAGGATTTTTTTTCTTTATTTCTTTGAACTATAAACACAGCGGGGGTTTATCTCGATGTACATAAAAAATTAGAGTTATAAAATCAATACCAATTTTTATAAAACAGTTATACCCATAGCAGGTATCTAAGAGACTCATTAAATTCAGCTCAACGGGATGCTATTATTCGAGGTACTAAATTCCATAAACAATGGACCATTTCATAAAACAGGTTGGTAGATCCCTTGTTTATGTAATTCCACACCTCCAAAAATAACACCCTGTTGAGCTTAATATTAATGAGTCTCTTAGATCCCTGGTACTACTTTAGGCATATGAACATAAAAAATTTAAGAAATAAAGCATTTGAAGTATAGATTATAGAGGTATAAATCTACTGAACACTGCACTTAAGCTAACCACAAAAGTCGTAACCAACAAAATCAATAAACTAACAACTTTATCAGATGAACAGCAAGGATTCAGTTCCGGAAGATCCTGCCTAGACGCCGTATTTGTACTGAGACAAATCACAGAAAAGGCCAGTGAGTACAATAAACCAGCATATCTATGTTTTATAGACCTGACAAAGGCTTTCGATCGCATCCAAGTCGAAGACGTCTTACATTTACTGTAGGTATAGAAGTATCATACCAATCAATATTATACAAAGCATCGAAAACATCTATTTTCATAATCGAATACAGGCAAATATAAATGGAAAACTAACGCAGTTTATACCAGTACAAAGCAAAGTCAGATATGTTATGCAGACGACGCTGCAATAATCGCCGAGACAGAAGACGATCTTCAAAGATTAACACACATCTTCAATACAACAGTTACGGAGATGTTGAAGAGGAAGTATGACAACAAAGCTTAAAAGCAAGTAAAGCGGCGGGATCTCTTAATAACACAATCTGGAAAAACAAACACCTAAGACAAGGCACAAAATCAAGAATCTATAAAGCAGCAATTAGACCTATATTGACATACACGGCGGAGACAAGACCTGACACATCTAAAACAAGACGACTACTAGAAACAACAGAGATGAAAATATTCCGACGAATATCAGGGAAAAGTCTGTTGGATAGGGAGAGAAGCTAAAACATAAGAAGATCATGCAAAGTAGAAGACATAAATGGATGGGTGACAAAACGGAAACAGGAGTGGAACGAACACATTAGTAGAATGGCAGAGGATAGGATAGTATGAATAGCACGAGATAAGTCACGAAATGGACGAAGAAGTATTAGCCGACCAAGAAAAAGATGGTGCGATAACTAAAACAATTTAGGGGGCTAATATTGAAGAAGAAACAGGCTTTAAAGCCTACATACAAGAAGGAAGAAGGAAGAAGAAGAAGAAGAAGAAAAAGCATTTGAGGTATTTATTAAATATTAAATAAATATTTATTTACAAAATTATAACACAACTGTACAAAAATATTAATGCGTGAGGTCAGTATCACTATCACAATCGTTTGCTAAATTAATTACAATTTTTTGAAAAATTATTATATTATTCTTAGAATTTTTTTTTATTTAGCTAATGCCTCGACAACTAATGGCCATTGGCATGGTAGGTACGGTAATTTTGAACAGTTAGGTACCTAGTGTCATGTGTAGTGTGTGTTGAGTAAGTGTCTTGTTACTTTGCAAAGTCGACGTCATTGTCTTTGCAAAGAGACGCTAATTGTATCCGAACGTCTGCGGTCCCTCCGGTGAGTACTGATCCCACAAGAACAGAAACTATATTCATTTATCAATTTATAATAAATGAAAAATTTCTGACCCTGGTGGGATTCGAACCCACAACCTTTCGGATTTTTTTGATCCAAAGACAGGCGCTCTTACCACTGAGCCACGGAGGGGGTCATTCTTAGAATTAAACCGTCAAAATTTCCAGAATCATTTAATTAGGATTTAAGTCAGTCCTGACAAGTTACAAATGTTCAACAATAGAAGATTTATAACGGGGGATTATTTTTATTAATTTACTATCATTCTTAAGAGACCATAAGGATGTAATAGGATATATGAATTCCTATGAAATAATAAAACCCCGTTAACGTTGTAGTTCCTTTCTATAGTACATAATCAATAGCCTAATAGACAACATGATAACAACAATGACCTTAACAAGTTAACGCTTAAAACAATTGATTAAAATAATAATACTAAATAATTAATTAAATTAAATGTATGAAGACATATTTTTATTATTCTCCCACACTTGTCTATTAAATTCTAAGGGTAATACAAAATTTAAAGATTTAAGAGAGAATTTACCCAAACTACGGCCCTGCAAAAGATTTATTCATTTCAAAATACCTTTTAAGATTTCCCGGCAGATGGTAAGAGTCATTGTCGAAATGTTAATTTAGTAGAAGTAGAAGACAAACTTTGCAGGAATGAAAGAAACGTCCTCCAGTCTCTAGAATGTATCTCGCCGACTTCCTAGAACATGTAATTCCACGCTCAACATATTTATTATAAAACTTATACCTTTTGGACTTTGAAGAAATTTGAGACATTTTTGAATGGCAGTCAAGTGTAAATTTCCGCTAGTAGATGACTTAATATAAATTATACATCCTGTCATGTTAGGTTGTTCTTAATTGGTGTGTAAAGTAGTGTTTGATAATTGGTAATAAAAAAAACTTTGAAGATTCTGAGAAAACAACATTAGATGTTGTCAACGTTAAAAAGGGAATCATTAAATCCTTATAATATGATATAGGGATGGGAAAAACCTACCGGTTTAAACCTAAAACCGGATTTTTTACTTCGCAATAACCGGTTTTACCGGTTGTTTTTTTGTCCCGGTTATAACCGGTTTTTTCTTTTTAAAGTAAAAACCGGTTATTAGGTTTTTACGGTGATTAGGATTAGGTTAGGTATTGTTTTGGATCCCAATCATAATTATTATTGTCAAGTAATTATTCCAAACAAAACCATAATTCAAATTTTATTATATTTTATAAAATACAGAAGCAAACTGAAAGTAATCTTGAAAGAATCATGAAGGTAATCTCACATCAGCCAGAAACAATTATTAAGTTTTATTATAATATTTCCTTGAAAAGGTATTTGTAATCATAATATTTTCATAAGAAATGATCTGGTTGAATTAGACGCAAACATCTATTTTTCACACTTAACTCTTGACATTGAAAGTGGGTGAATGACTTTTTCTGATTACCAAAAATAATGCTCTGACTATGAATATCGAATTACTGATTACGAATACGAATCTCCAAGAATTTCGCTACGTTTTGAAAACGATACACTCATACAGGAAGTATTAAATGAGTTAAAATGTACCTATTCTACAAATATACAAACGTGTTAAAAGTAATACATGTTCTTTCGATAGTAAATACTAATTTTGATCATATTGATATCGAGTCGAATGGAGTATCGCAAACTAAAGTGTATTGTAAATGTAACTTTGTAACCTATTGGATTAAAAAAACCGAAAACCGGTTTTTCCAAAAACCGTTTTTTTTTGGCCGGTTATAACCGCCAGGTTAAACCGTAAGCAAAAAAACCGGTATAACCGAAAACCGGTGTTTTGTAAAAAACCGCCATCCCTAATATGATAGAGCCAAAATTACTTGTTCTAACGAAAATTCATTCTTAGAAGAAAAACAATTGTTAACATCTGTTTTATTAAAAAATGATTATCCTTTATCGTTTATAAATAAGGAATTGTCAAGACTGGATCGAATGGAACAGAACAACAAAAGAACGGGATCCTATAGCATTCACAAGAAATAATACGACGAAAATATCAAGATCATATAATATAAAAGGACTATCCGAGAAACTTAAAACAATAGGAAATAAATTCAACATTTCAACAACATTCACAGTGCCGGATTAACCATTAGGCAGACTAGGCGGCCGCCTAGGGCCCGGGCACTTGATGGGGCCCGCATCCCACACAAATGCATTAATTAATATTGAATTATTTAAGCAGTAATTAAAAAAAATTAAAATGTTAAAAAAATCAAATAGGGCTAACTGAGACAAAAAAAAAGAGAATGGTTAATTTATGATTTCCAATCAAACTCAGTTTTTTACTTTGTCTTCTGTCAAATATCAGGAAAATACAACCGAATTCAGGACAAATTAAGCAGTTATCTTCAAAGGCATTTTTATATGCCATGTTCTAATCATTCCCTCAATTTGGTAATCAATTTTGCAAGCAAATTTTATTTTAAATACCAATTAGCTGGTAATTATTTTCGTATGGTACGTTTTTTTTTCAATTTCTACCCACCGATGGGCCTTATAGTCCATTCATTCACGGTAAAATATTGCAAAATCTCCGGATTTTAAAGAAACTTTGGATTTGAAACAAGAGCTTGGATTGACATGCAATTTGGTATAAGCATAGCTAATATGTCAAAGAAAAAAGTGATATTGTGTCAATGTGTGTTTTTGCTCTAAGATTGAGTCCACCACCTCTTCTCGAGGGTGAAAAAATATGCCGTCAAAATACGTCCGGAAGTGGATAAACTGACTAATTCTAAGCAACTTTTGTTCAATAGAGTTTTTTCATCAAGTCAATACATTTCGAGTTATTTGCAAGTGAATATCTTAATTTTTCAACAACAAGTAACACGTTTTTAGACGGTTTCTCCCAAATAACTTAAAAATTAAGTATTTTATCAAAAAAATATTCTTAGCAAAAATATAGCTTTTAAAAAATTGAAAAAATGGTGTATGTGTGCAGTCTGTAGACCCAGTACAAGTAGACTTGTAGCTAATGAAAAGTAGGTTATATTCGTCAAATTCAAAATCGAATATTTCAACGTGAAATAATCAATAAATAAGCACTTTTCATGAAAAACTCATCATAGCTTGTTTAAATGTTTAAAACAGCATTATTTTCGTTTAAAAAAAATTCTAGCATAAAAAGTAAGTAAGATACGCTCAGAATAAAGTTGATCCCATTTTCTGGGTAAAAAAAAGCTGGTGAAAATAACCCCCTAATTAGCATCCCAAATGAAATTAATCCTTACCGCTTCACAAGCTACTTTACTTATGTATTGTTTATATGCTCTGTGAGTTTTATCGGTATAAAGTGCTTATTTATAAAAGGGCTGTAGTAGAAAGGGCTTGAAAAAGTCACTAATCACGATTGTATGCAATTTTTTTTATTTGAATGCCTTGACAACTAATGGTCATTGACATGGTACAGTGGAATTTTCCAATTAGGTACCTAGTGTAATGGGTCGTGTGTGTGTTGAGTAAATGTCTTGTTGCTTAACAAAGTCGTCATTGTTTTTGCAAAGAGACGCTAATTTTATCCGAACGTCTGCGGACCCTCCGCTGAGTACCGATACCACAAGGATAGAAACTATTTTCATTTACTAATTTTTAATAAATGAAAAATTCTCTATCCAGGGTATGCAAATTTTGAACAGTCATATCTTAACCAATTTTTATCTTCCAAAAAAACAAAAATCTGAAATATTCAGAAAAGCAAAACCTACATTTTTTTACTCTTTAAGATTTTTGGTATCACTAATAATTTTTTTAATTAATTTTTTTAATAAGTTATTTTGAAAAAAAAGACATTTTTTTTTCCAAAATTTCAAAAAAATTGTTTTACTTTAAAGCCCAATATTTTGAAATATGAGCACTGTGAACCGGTGAAACTTACAGATCATATAAATAATATACTTATCAATTTTTTCAAGATTTTCATAAATTTTCAAGATTTGTTTGCCAAAAAAAAAGGAATCAACATTATTTTAAGCTTTACTTGCTTAATTTTGATACTTAAAACATGTTTAAAAGAAATACGAAAATAACATTTTTACACTTATAAAACACTTTAAAAAAGTTATGATGATTTTTGTCATAATCTACTTTTCATTAGCTCCAATTCTGCTTGTACTGGATCTACATACATATTTCATGCATACACAATTTTTTAAATTTTGTATACGCTATATTTTTTCTAAGAATATTTTTTCGATAAAATACTTAATTTTTGAGTTATTTGCGAAAAACCGTCTAAAAACGTGTTTTTTTTTTGTTGAAAAATGAACATATTCACTCGCAAATAACTCAAAAAGTATTGATTTAATAACAGTAATTTGATAGAACGCTTATTTTGAATGTATGTTTTTCCCCCCCGAAGGGGTGGCACTCATACCCAAGGCAAAATCACATATCGACACAATATCCCTTTTTTTCTTTGGCATATTAGCTATGAACTATTAATGAGAAGTTGTTGAGAAATGTAAAAAAAAGAAAAATGATCTTTTTTACATTGTCGTAATTTATTTTTGGAGTAACTACTTCCCAAAACAACATAAATATCTGTAAATTTGTTTTAAGTAAATGGCCGATATAAAGGGGCCTACTTCTTGTGGCCCCCTAGGGCCCCATAATGCCTTAAACCGTCACTGAACATTCAAAACAACAAACACGTTGAGATCTATTCTCTAAAACTAAACCTAAAGCAAGAAACCCATTATGAACGGCCAGCACGGCACAGCCCGGCACGGCACAGCACAGGCCGGCCCGTCCAAAAACCCATTTGTAACGGCCAGCGCGGCACGGCACCGGAAAAATGATCATTTGCCATAAATGATAATGTATTTTTATTAATAAAATATATACAGAGAGGGGCTAAATTATCGAATAAATTCATTTTCTCTAAAATGGACGGCTTTGCAAGAAAATACCAAAACAGGTCGATTTTATTTTAAATTACAATTTTTTGGCATATACAGTGGAACCTCGATTATCCGTCACCTCTGTTAACCTTCAGGGTCCATTAAGTTATATTGTATACACAAGTAAAAATTGAGTCATCAATTCATTTTGTTTGAGCATTGCGATAAGCCAAACGAAATTCATTGAAATGTACACGTGCAGTTATGCCATCACCGCATTTTTTTATGTAAATAATTTTTGTTCTTATTCAGGGTTCTGGATTAAATTTCAATTTAAATAGGTAATGATAAATGATACCATACTTTTAGAGTTCTATTTTTAGAATCGCAAGCCGAAAATAAAAATGTACATCACACAAATTATTAGTTAATATCTGTGTGTCACCATAACAGTATGATTTTTATTTTTTTAATGTTCTGTTAACCGTCTTCTCGATTATCCGTCATACCCTTGGTCCGGTGCCCTGACGGATAATCGAGGTTCCACTGTATTTCATACTAGAGACGTCATTCATCTGAGCTTAATGATGTAATCGATGATTTTTTAAATGGGAATAGGGGTTGTGTGGCATCTCATTTGAAAGGGTGTTCAATCCTCTATTCAATAATATAAACAATAATATCATTATTTATACAGGGTAGCCAAAACAATAATTTTTAAATTACATTAATTGACGCAAAAAGAAGAATGTATGTAATTTATTTAACTTAAAATACATTGTACTGCTGTCAGTAAATAGAAAAAATGTTTATTTTGCAAAAAAACATCATTAGAAAGTATTTTGAGTTAAATAAATTGGATACATTCTTCTTTTTTCGTCAATTAATTTAAATAAAAAAGTATTTTTTGGCCACAAATGAGATGCCACACGACCCATATTCCCATTTAAAATAATCATAGATTACGTCATCACGCTCAGATGGATAACGTAACTAGTATGAAATATATGCCAAAAAATTGTAATTTAAAAATAAAAATCGACGTGTTTCGGGATTTTTCTCCAAAGCCGTCCATTTTAGAGAAAATGAATTTATTCCATAATTTAGCCCATCTCTATATAGGAGAAAAATGTTATGTATTGTTTTAATTTTATTTTAGAAACGCATCATGTCATCTATGATATATTTTAAAACTATCGTAAAATAAAAGTTTTTAAAAGACATAAACTACACAATTTTAATGAATATGCATCATGTTAAAAAAACGAATTCATGGTTAAAAGATAATGTACGTACCTGTCCATTGATCAAAATGTTCGGATATTTGTACCCATGCATTGTCCTTTTTCTTGCTATCGTGATAACCTGGGTCCGATGCATCATACAAAAATGGGTATGGGTATTCTCTGACACTCTCAATTAAAAGTTCGTCCATATTATTTCAAAAGAAACAACGCGCTTTCAATTAAAAAATCAACAATATAATATTTTATAACAATTATGACACACTGGCGCCGACTGGCCGTTCAGAGGCCGTTCGACTCCAACGGATTTTATTCTACTCGGAGAATTTCGGCCGTTCCGTTTGCGTGCTGGCCTGTGCCGGGCCGGGCTGGCTGCTCATAATGGGTTACGTTGCATTTAAAACTATACAAATGAATTTGGACTGTCCTGTGCCGTGCCGGGCTGTGCCGTGCTGGCTGTTCATAATGGATTTCTTGCTTAACAGTGAACAAGAAAGAACAAATTTGTATTTATAAAATACCTTGTGAACAATTTTATTTAGGTGAAACATCAAGACCATTAAACGTTAGAATAAGTAAACATGAGTCTTATATTAAAAATAGAGAATTTGATAAATCTCAAATATGTCAACACGCATGGGATAATGAACATAGAGTTCAGTGGAGAAATTCAAGTATAGTTCTGAAAGAAACATATAGTAAAAAGAGAAAAATCAAATAAGCGGCTTCAATTATGCTAAATGAAACCAATTGTGTCGCAAATTCCTCGGTAGAATGAAGTAGGGTGTGGTTACTCATACTAAAAGAGGAAGTCAATAGAAAGAAAATACCAGGATTAGTAAGTCAATAACATATCGAGTTAGTACATATTTTATATTTTAGTATTGTTTATATACTTATGTATTATTAATATTATTTATAATTTAAAACAACATATGTACATATATTAAGGTCAGAATTTGGTATTAGTTCTGAGAGTAAACTAAAGTAAGACCTCATACTTACGATGTCGGGATAGTATCACGAGGTTTTTTCCTGGTTTTCTCTCGTGATTTACTGTGGAATCTCTAGCGCGAGAATTTTACTGTCACCATTGCATGTGGTTGTCTTTTTAAAGACAGATCACATGTTATGATTTTTTTGTGACGGATATTTTTGAGTTGGGGTTGATTTCATGTAATCGAATGAACTATCTTTCAATAAAGTCGTTCCGAGAACGCAACTCATAAATATTGGCAATATCATTTTAAAGTCTTGTACTTTAAAATGTATAATATATATGTCTGAATTGCCGATATAAATCTTCTTCTTCAGGTGCCATCTCCGCTACGGAGGTTGGCAATCATCATAGCTATTTTAATTTTTGAGGCAGTAGCTCTAAATAGTTGTTTTGAGCTGCATCCAAACCATTCTCTGAGGTTCTTCAGCCATGAAATTCGTCTTCTGCCGATGCTTCTTCTGCCATCTATCTTTCCCTGCATTATGAGTCGCAGGATGCCATACTTCTCGCCCCCCATCACATGTCCGAGATACTGTAGTTTTCTTTCTTTAATTGTAAGTTCAACTTCCTTCTCTTTACCCGGGCCGATATAAATGAGTCAGATTAAATAAATTATTAGAAGAATTTTTTTACTAAGCAACAACATTTTTGTTCAATTCATTAATATTTTTTGTATTTTGACAACGACACCCGATTTGGGCGTCGAAACGTCAATAAAATCATTTTTTTATTAAAATTGTGGCTTATTTTCCATCAAAACTAGCTAATTATTAAGTAATTATTTAAATACGAGGAAGTAAAAGCAAATACTTTTTTTATTCAATAGATTCATAATGCTTGGTGTTGAGGCTATTTTGCAAGTCAAAGTTGACGAAAATGTGGTTCTGAAAAATTTTAAACAATAATAATTGTAATCCATATGGATTTTAATTTGCTCCATTAAATAACCAATTACACGAGAAGCGTTTACTTTATTTGTCTTTTATTTTGCTTTAGAATTCTATACCAAGTAAATACGCACCTTTTTACAAACGGCTTAAAAATCGACCTCCAAGAAGTGTAATTCCATGCCAACCATATAATAGAATCTGATATCTTTGGAACCGACCGGTGTCAATTAGGTGAAATTCGATACCAATAGATGAGGTGAAGGCACCTTTTCAATTGTATTCAAGTGTAAATTTCTACGTCGCCGTCTATCGTCTAGGTATGCAGAGCCGGAGTAGTTATGACAGTTGACACATTTCATAAAGGTATAGAAATAGTTTTAGATAAATAATATCCAAACATATATTTCTAATTTGTTGCAAAATTTTGTAGAGTGTGGAGTATTTAGTTGATAGGAAATCAATTGTGAAAAAAGAAAATGTTAATATATAAAATACTAAATAAAGCTTATTTCACGAATTTGCTACTGTTTTGGACCATCGCTAGACACTCGATAGCCAATGGTCCACTCTACTCTCCGACATAAAAAGTACGAAAATAAGTCGCTATAGTAATGAAAATATGAAATAAGTAAATTCCAAATCGAATTAAAAAATCTTTTTATAAACTTGTTTTATAGTATGTAACGTTACAAACGTCACATCTTTACTATTTTATTTTTAAATAATTATTTTATTCTATCTTCTTTATCAAATCATTAATAATAATCTTCTTCTATTTGTTTTACATGTTTTTCCCGTTAAAAATTGGTTGGCGCCCTGTTTCTTTATTTATAGCCATATCTCAACATTCTTGTTCTATCTCAGCATAGAACATTCTTATTCAATCGTTCTCATGTTTATGAGACTAACATCGCACTGTCGTTTCTCGTTTCAAATTTTAAGCCCCTACTCACGAAGTCAATGTCAAGTGAAATCCTTCCTCTTGTCAAAATAGACGAATATTTTTTTCTCTTTCAATTTTAAAATCTTCTTAAGGCAATTGTCTGGCCTCATAACCACATTTTCAAACAGACGTTCTTATTTGGGGTAAGTTATTAACCATAACTGTACACATTTTTCTAAGCCTATATCCGTAATCTCTTTTATGTTCCTATCTAACCTTACTTTTTACTTTCATACCTCATGGTTCTTTCATATATTTCACATTATATCTATTATTTTCATATGTATGTAGTAATCCACAACTATTTAACTACTAATATTATTTATTACTATTAATTTTGTTTAACCTTGCCTTTCTGCATTTCTGGATTGTTTCTTAAAAGAATGGCAAGGATGTCTTTCATTTTTTCTTGGTGTCTCATATAATTGTAATGTATTCTAGTTTTCTGGATAAATAACCAATTGAACAACCCTTCACCTCGTGGGAAGACTCCCTGAAACTGGAGCCCCCAATGTCGCCGGCGATGCTGCAGTAACAAGACACCGAACAACCAACCAACACCTTTAGGCCTGGTGGCCAGAACATCCACGTCGCCAGAGCCAGGGCAGAAACAACAGCAAGACACCACGAGCCCGCAGACAGATACCAAGTGCCATCGAATAAGTATAATCTCTGATCTGTTAAGTTTCGGCAAGGTCTTGTATATATTTTCTTAACACATTACTTAATTATGTCTCTATGAAAAATAAACATGATTAGTTAAATATTATTGTTTTATTTGCTCCATTCTGGATTTTCATTGTTCATGTTCTTGATTAGGACAAGGTGGACTCACAACTTGGGAGATTGAGCTAGTCTAGGGTACACGATAGCTATCATAGTTGATTGAAATATTATTCTTCAATAATAATATTTCAATTATCTGGGGTAGTTTATTGCATCAAGTATTAATAAGAATACTTTTAACCTTTAAACTAAGCCCCCCCAGCAGCCTCAGTACTTGTGATATATCTATTTATTACCAGAACGTAAGAGGTCTCAACACCAAGATTGACTCTTTTATTTCAAATATAAGTGACTGTGAATACAACATCGTTGCACTCAGTGAAACGTGGCTAAAAGCAGATGTTAATTCGAGTGTACTGTTTACTAGTGAATATGAAGTATATCGCAGTGATCGTAAATTTAATCAACTAGATCTCTCTACTGGTGGAGGGGTGTTACTTGCTGTAGACGGAACTATTAAATCTGAACTGGTTAACTCTTCTGATTGTGATACTAATTTTCCAAAAGTTGATTTTTTAGTATGTAAATGTCATCTAGCTTTTAGATCTTTTTTTGTAGCAGTTTTGTACATTCCACCATCTACCACAGTTGATGAGTTTGAACTCTTTTTAGAAGCACTAGAGAACTGGGATGTACTAAACTCTGATAAAGTTATTATACTAGGTGATTTTAATTGCCTAAATTTTGTAGTCAATAATCTAAATGACAGGAAAGCTGCTTCAGGAAAAAATTTATTAGCTTTTTTAAATATGAGGCAATGTAACAATATCTTAAATAACTACAATAGGATGCTTAACTTAGTAATTAGTAATACAAATTGTACTGTTTCTAGAGATTACGTGCCATTAGTAAACGAAGATCTCTACCATCCATCTTTATCCATTATAATGAGTGGGCTTCGTAAAAAATGTGATAATATTAACACAAATGTCAACAGTAAAACATATAATTATAAAAAAGCTAATTTCATATCTTTGTACAACGATTTCATAACAACTGATTGGCACTTTTTAATTAATTGTACGGACGTAAATACTGCAGTTCAACATTTCTATGATAAATTTTATAAAATTCTAGATGCCAATGTACCGCTTTTTAAAAACTTTAAGCATAAATATCCGGTTTGGTATACTAGTGAAATAATTAAACACATCAAAGTAAAAGCAAAACTTCATAAAAAGTTCAAATCTACAAATAATATTATTTATTATCACCAATTTAGTCGATTTAGGTCAAATATTAAGCAAGAAATTAAAAATGCTTACCAATCTTATGTACAAAAGATACAGTACTCACTACGAGATGAACGTAAATCTTTTTGGTCATTTATACATAACAAAAACAAGTCTTCAAGAATACCTGGTAGAATGTCTTATAACAATGAACAAATTGATAACCCCCAATCTATTGTTGACGCGTTTGGAAAATTTTTTCAAAGTGTATTTCCGCCTCCTGAAAGTCAAGATCAGCACTTCGCTATTAATTTCGATCACAACATACTTTTAGACATTAGTTGTGAACCAATATCAGAAGAAGAAATTATACAAGCGGGTAAAAAACTGAAAAACAAGTTCACAAGTGGTCCGGATAAAATACCGTCCTTTTTATTAAAAGACTGTCTACAATCTTTGCTTTTGCCTTTGAAAGTAATTTTCAATCCAATATTGAAAACCTCAATTTTTCCAGATAAATGGAAAGTAGCAAAAGTATGTCCAATTCATAAACAATTGGATCGGGCGAACATTAGTAATTATAGACCCATATCTATATTATGCAATGTCGCAAAGCTCTTGGAGACAATCTTATATAGTCGCATTTATCTGTGCACCAAAAATATTATATCTGTCCATCAACATGGCTTCATGAGTTCTAGATCAACAATTAGCAACTTATCAATTTTCAGCCAGTATTTGTGCGAAACATTAGACAGAAGAGGACAGGTTGATGTGGTCTGTACCGATTTTTCCAAGGCCTTTGATAAAATTAGCCATGTCATACTTCTTAGAAAGATTTTCTTGATGGGTTTTCCTGAGACATTCTATCAACTTTTTAATTCTTACTTACATAATCGTAATCAGTATGTTTGTTGCAATGGATATAGTTGAGACACTTACCTTGCAACTAGTGGCGTTCCACAAGGTTCCAATTTAGGTCCGTTATTGTTCCTAATATTCATTAACGATTTATGTGAGTCCATAAGCTGTAATAAATTAATGTTTGCTGACGATCTAAAACTTTATTATTCGGTATCCAATATAAATGATTGCATTATGTTACAACAACAAATTGATTTGTTGCAAAGGTGGTGTTTGAGCAATAGACTTTATTTAAACATAGCTAAATGCAAAGTCTTAACATTTAGTCGTAAAACAAATACAATATTTTTTTCGTATGTCATTGATAATACAATTTTGGAGAGAACTGAAACAATTAGAGATTTAGGGGTTCATTTTGATATTCATTTAACATTTAACGTTCATATTAACCTCATTGTCAGTCAGGCTTACCGCACATATTAATTTATATTTAGAAATTGTGGGAATTTTACTGATGTAACTGCGCTGTCGTGTCTATTTTTTAGTTTAGTGAGAACAAAATTGGAATATGGATCTCTAATATGGAATCCTATTTATGCTCAATCATAGCCACCTTTACTTTACAAGCCATGAAGAGAAAAAGGCAACGTCGCAATTGATGACGTCCGTAGTCCGACTTTCGGACTAAATTCTGGTAAAATTTATAGTATTTTTTGAGTCGAATAAGAAAATATTATTAATTAGAAGTTTGTACAAAATAATATTAAAAGTAATTCCTTGTAACGTTTATTATACAAAAAAAAACGCAATAACAAGAATATAAACGGGATTCATTTTTTTTCGAATCCTAAGAAAACTAATAAGTATTTTTGAAAAATTTAAACGCAGAATGAAAGATTACGTTAGGACCGAGGGCCGAAAGTCCCTGAAAACTTCTATGTGTATTTTAATAAGTTACAGGGGTGAAAAATTAAGAAAATTTAATGTGATTTTTAGTTTCAAATATGTCATTAAAAAAAAACATTTTATTCATTCTAAGGGACTTTCTGCCCTCGGCAATAAAGTAATCTTTCATTCTGCGTTTAAATTTTTCAAAAATACTTATTAGTTTTCTCAGGATTCGAAAAAAATGATTACATTTAAAATACAGGCGTCAAAATTTTACATTTTGTTCTTTTCCACTTAAAGTTTGTCGCACTTATTTAGAAACACCCTGAATTGATAAAGAACAAATCTAGTTGTTAAACATAAGCGAATTAATCAAAAAAACAGAATGTTAAGAAAACCGGAATCTATAGTTGGGTTTTAATTTCAGTATTTTATAAATGCCCGGTACACCATAAAAATTTAACTGGTTAGCAACAATATTATTACAGCGGTATTGTAAAAGAATTAGGCTATAACATATTAAAAAATCACTTAAATCTGCCAACAGATTTAGGAAATATAAGACATTAAAAATGACAAAATTTTTAAGTGGACGGATTTCTATATGTTTATATAAAAATATATTATATTGAACTAAAATCATCTTAATAACATGCCTTTAAATGTTCTTTATAATTTAGAGCACAAAATATTGTAAAATATTTCAGTTTCTCTGTAAATACAGTGAAAATTATTTAAAAACAAATGAGAACTGTCAGAATTAATCGGTCTACCAATAGATGTTGCCAAATTTCAACTTCATGGCTTGTTAAGTAAAGGTGGCTATGGCTCAATATACAACAGCTGTAGAGAGGGTGCAAAAGAAATTCTTAAAATTTCTTAGTTTTAAAGTTGACGGCGTTTACCCTGCTAGGGGTTGCAATTATTTTAATTTATTAGAAAGATTTATCTTTGTCTCTCTAGAAAAACGTAGAAATCAGGCATCAGTATTGTTTCTACATAAGTTATTAAACGGTGGGATAGCCTGTGCAGTGTTACTAAATCAATTAGATTTTTTTGTTCCGAGGCTTGCATCAAGACAAAATGAGACGTTTCTGTGCAAAAGAGCTCAAACAAATCTAATGTTAAAAGCGCCGATTAATATGATGTGTGCTAATGCAAACAAACTTTCATCTGTTTGTGACATTTTTTGTTGTAGTGTCTCGGAATTGAAAAACAAATGCAATACTATTTGTAATTTCTAATCAGTTACCACATATATAAGCATATAAATTTTCTGTTTTATTATCTCTGTAATATTTACCTACATTTTATTCTTTTTCTTTTTGTTTTATTGTTCTACTTTAAGTTGCGCAACCTTAGATTTTAAGTTCTATTATTTGTATTAAGCATGCAGTGCTGTTATAACTTCTTATTCTTTGTATTCCTCTGTAAATGGGAAACTGTTGGGGAATAAAGGCTATTATTATTATATTATTATTATAAGAAGTACATATCGTGTTGTCTGTCCATCGTGTAGATAGACCACCTACACGATGGACAGATGATGTCAAATGGGTTGCTGGGAACTGATTGCAAGAAGCTCAAGACAGGCAGAACTGGAAGAAATTAGAGGAGACCTATGTTCAACTTTGAATGCAGAAGGCTGGATGATGATGATGTACCTAACTCAACCACGAAGGAGTTTTCGCGTGAGATAACTGAAGCGCAAGATTTTCTTTTACACCTCGTTAATATGTATTCATATGTAGGTACTTTAAAAATATTCATAACTTTTTAAGGCTTATAACAATTTACTTAGGCAAAGTTATATGGGAGAAAAAAAACCTACACTGTCTTACAAAATTTTACGAGAGAAAGATCATCTCCTTTGTCATTTATAAACTTTTTAAAATAGGCATTTCTCATGATAATACGAAGAGAAGATCTTATAGTCCAGTACTAGTATATGAATATACCTTTTTTGATGGATTGAATGATAATGATAATTGTCTTTAATACATATATAGTCTAAGAGCTAGTGAACCCTCCGACTAACGGTCGTCCTGTAAGGCTAGAAATTTTTCTAGTGATAATTCATAGCACACCAAGGCTAAAAACCACGACCTGGCAGGCCTCAGTGGTGCACGTGTATCTACCAGGTGAATCGAAAAGTGCAAAAAGGGGTAAAATAAACTTTCTCCTGTAAGGTTTAAATTTAAGTATGTGTTTGAGTAAGTTATTCAGAAGAAATGTGTACAATGACAGGCGATTCTGAAGAGCATAAGACCTTGCCAGGCGAGGGGAAAGATTAGGGGTTTTTCCTAAAATTATTCTTTTTGCATCGAACAAATTTTTTTTAGGTTTTTGAAGTTATACTTTTTTACCGGCGATATGAGGGTGAATTTTTATATGTTAAAACCTATGATCCCGGCGCATGCGCATTATAACTTTGTTTTGATTGGATGTTCAAATGACATGTCAAAAATTATTCAATATGGCGGCTGTGGCACAGCTGTACGTAGTTTGATTATTTATGGTTGTTGCGTTTTGAAATTTGTGGGAAAGGAAACAAAGTTAGTTAATAGTTATACTGCCTTTTTAAATAGTTTTCATATACCTATATTTTTGGACTTTTGGACTATTTTGGACAAGGAAAACTCATTCTAATTTGGTAAGTAGTTTTTATTATAATCATATTGTAATTATACATTTGGATTAGGTTGGAATACATACATTTATTTTCTCAAGAATGGGGATTTTAGAGAGAAATCCCAAATTAGGTCCGATTTTTATTTTTAAATTATGATTTTTTGGCGTAGATTTATTTATCTAGTAGGTATGTAATGCTTTGATTTACATACTTAATTTGATTACCAACAAAAGTTCTACCAATCTTCATCTAATATATTGTTTTCTTACTGTTTTGTTATATTTTAATATTTTCTTCCACAAAATTTAAACTACATAATTTAATTATATTCAAAACAGCTGTCAAACAGTAAAACGTTCAGTTACCCTATTTTTCCACATGACAAATAATGTGGAATTGGACGAGTTAGTCTAAGCTTCGATTACGAATCAAAGCTCCCCGAAATTCACGGGTTCGATTCCCGATGCAAGTTTTTATTTTTTTATTTTTTTTATGCATTTTATGATTGTAAGTATATTTGTTATAGAATTTTTTTTTTCAGAAAATGCGTATTTAAAATTTTTGCCAACAATTATTATCGTTCAGAAATAATTTTTTCTTTGTGGCATTTTTCAATGTGTTTGTGTGCGTTTTATTCTTTTATTTTTTTAAATTTTTGGTATTGTCTTAAAAATCACATAATATGTAGTAGAAGTATAAATTCTTACGTGCGTACAAAGTACACACACATTCTTTTTTTGAATTATTTCAAACAGAAAACGTCTTTAGTGATTTTTCTCTTAAGTTAATAGTTTTTGTTATATGAGCGATTGAAAATTTTGAAAATTGAGAAATCGGCCATTTTTAACCCTAAATCGGACATTTATCTAAAAATTTCAATGTTGCCAAGGTACGTAGATATTCTCTAAACATTAATTGATGAAATCCCGAAGAGTTTTTTGCAATAAAATATTGAAAACCACTTTGTTTTTTTAATTGCTAATCAAGCGTGTGCGACACTGTAGTATAAGTGAGGACGTTTGAGTTTGCATAAATTCATTATCTCGAGAACGGGCAAAATTAAAGAGAAATCCTCAGACAGGTCGATTTTTATTTTTAAATTAGGACTTTTTGGTATATACATAATACTAGTGACGTCATCCATCTGAGCGTGATGACGTAATCGATGATTTTCTTAAATGAGAGTAGGGGTTGTGTGATAGCTCATTTGAAAGGGTATTTAATTCTCTATTCACTAATATAAACATTAACATAATTATTTATACAGGGTGTACAAAAAATTTTTTTTTATTAAATTAACTTACATTTGATTTGATTAAATTTGACAAATAGAAGAAAAAATTTTTTTGTACACCCTGTATAAATAATTATGTTAATGTTTATATTACTGAATAGAGAATTAAATACCCTTTCAAATGAGCTATAACACAACCCCTACTCTTATTTAAAAAAATCATCGATTACGTCATCACGCCCAGATGGATGACGTCACTTATATTATATATATGCCAAAAAGTCCTAATTCAAAAATAAAAATCGACCTGTCTGAGGATTTCTCTTGAAATTTGCCCATTCTCGAGATAATTAATTTATGCAAACTCAAACGTCCTCACTTATACTACAGTGTCGCACACGCTTAATTAGCAATTAAAAAAACAAAGGGGTTTTCGATATTTTATTGCAAAAAACTCTTCGGGATTTCATCAATCAATGTTTAAAGAATATCTACGTACCTTGGCAACATTGAAATTTTTAGATAAATGTCTGATTTAGGGTTAAAAATGGCCGATTTCTCAATTTTCAAAATTTTCAATCGCTCATATAACAAAAACTATTAACTTAAGAGAAAAATCACTAAATACGTTTTGTGTTTGAAATGATTCAAAAACCCTAGAAAAAATTTGTTCGATGCAAAAAGAATAATTTTAGGAAAAACCCCTAATCTTTCCACTCGCCTGGCAAGGTCTTATGCTCTTCAGAATCGCCTGTCATTGTACACATTTCTTCTAAATGACTTACTCAAACACATACTTAAATTTAAACCTTACAGAGGAAAGTTTATTTTACCCCCTAAATTTGCACTTTTCGATTCACCTGGTAGATACACGTGCACCGCTGAGGCCTGCCAGGTCATGGTTTTTAGCCTTGGTGTGCTATGAATTATCACTAGAAAAATTTTTAGCCTTACAGGACGACCGTTAGGCTACGGCTCCACGGGCGGGAAATTGACGCTAGCAGTAGCAGTAAAATGAACTTAAGGTTCCGCGGAACGGAATGGGAATAGCCGAACTGAACCGACTACGCACAAGTCCTGTAGTCGGTACAGTTCGGCTATTCCTATTCCGTTCCGCGGAACCTTAAGTTCATTTTACTGCTACTGCTAGCGTCAATTTCTCGCCCGTGGAGCCGTAGCCTTAGTCGGAGGGTTCACTAGCTCTTAGACTAATATATATCTGTTTAATCGAAAAATAACTATAGCTCAATTACTATCTGTTAAAAGATCTTAAGAAACCGTATTACCTATGTCTATAAAATTTCTTATTTTCAACGAAAATTTTGTTTTCATTTATATATCCACAAAGTCTGTTCGTCCGTTCGTTCGTTCGTTTGTGCGTTATCACCCCTGCAATACTTGGAGCCGGTCTACCAATGGATCCGCATGTAGTTTTCTCTCCTGAATCCAAATCTGCAAACGGAATTTCGATATCTCAAACTATTTTCGAGATAGAACATCAAAGTCGAAAATTGTGACGTCACAATTCTTCGAGTTTATTCGGTTTGGCTGACACAAATAAACGTCAAATAAATAAATTTTATGTGTTAATGTTAATGTAATGTTAAATAACAGCTTACTATTTTTTCAGATTTAGCCATAAGGTTCACACTCCCTCTAAGGGGAAAATTGACTCATCCCAGATATCTACGGCATCAAAAGAATTGAGCTATGGTGGGACTCTTTCCGTGTTATCGAGCCCTAGGTGACTTGGTATGCAGGAGTATCCTCCAGAAATTTTCGTACACATCAGGCCGTCGCGTCGCGAGTAGTACAGCTTTCTGCATGGTCTTATAAAGGTGTTCATTTAGACCCAGCTTTTTTATGTTTTCGAGGAGGTTCTTCGGAATGACTCCAGTAGTAGACATAATAATAGGTATTGTCTGGGTACTTTGCATTCTCCATTGTCTTCGTATTTGAATGTCCAGATCTTTGTACTTGGTGACCTTTTCAGTAAATTTACTACGTAGATTATTGTTGTTAGGTATCGCCACATCAATTAGTGTTGTTTGTCTCGTTCATTTTATTAACTAGTACGAGATCTGATCTATTATGTGCTGCTGTTTGGTCTGTGAGCACAGTACGGTCCCATAATAGCTTGTAATTGCCATCCTCAAGCATACTCTCAGGGACGTATTGATAATAGGGGAGATGGTCCGTTTGGAGAAGTCCCAGCTTGATAGCTATCTCTTGATGAAGGATTTTTCCCACTATATTTTTTTATTATTTATTTATTATATTTATATTTTAAATAACTTATGTTACATTCAAATAATAATAAAATACATATTATTATTATTATTATGTTTGTTTGTAATACTATACTCCTTTAGATCTGCCTTCTGACAAGTAATGTTCTAAAAGCGTCGTGAATAGTTTTGGAGAGATGGTGTCTCCTTGACGTACTAACTCCTCGCTGTATACAGAACTTTTTAACTAAGTTCATATAATAATTTGAACTAAGTATATAATAATATTTAATCTTAATAAAAAAATATATAAGTTGAGAAATAATTGGAACAAACAAATTCAAGAATTAACGAGAGAAGATAACTGCTAAATACTATCAGATATAAATGTTTAGGAAGAAGAACAGTATGACACAGAAGAAAGTTATGGGTACTGTAACAAGCAAAATGTTTAGCATCAAAGAAGGGAAAAAGAACAAGAGCGTTTTAGGAAATATTTGTTAAACTATGGTACGTCTAGAAAGTACCCGGAATTTTATATTTTTCCTAATTTTAATAGATTTCCTTTTTGTAACAATTTAAGACAAAAGTAATCCAAAAGTAGTCCATCATAATGTCGCAAGTTGAAAAAAGAACAGCGGTGGAATATTTGTATAGAAAGGGTGTCTGAAACGTTAAAAAATTAGTGCCATTGACTGTACTCGGAAAAAGTGCAGTGTATGAGACAATAAAGAGGATAAAAAATAGCATAGATATGAGACATAGACTGGTTTCGGGTAGACCGCGTTAGATTCGAGGAAACAACTTAAATGCTTTAGTGGCTTTAGGACGACAAAATCCGGGCCTCGGGTTTCGAAAATTAGCGAACAGATTTGGAAATCAACGAAGAATAAAAGTGTGCCCAGAAACTGTTCGCATGTCACTGAAAAAACAAGGCTACATATCAAGGAATCCAAAAAAAATCCCTACAATGACACCTCTGCAAAGGCAAGGAAGAATAGATTTTTGTCAATGTTTTCGAGAAGATAATTTTAATAATGTCTTTATATCTGATGAAAGTTGTTTCCAGCTTGGTGTAAATCATCTAAAAGTTCTATCAAGAGAAAATGTTACCGTTCAAATTTCCAAATTTCCCACTAAAATAATGGTTTGGGGAGCATTATCTCAGCGTGGTGCTGCACCTCTCTGTATAGTTAATGGTACTGTGATAGTGCGAAATATTGTGAAATCCTAAATGGTTTTCTTCTTGAAACGGCTCATGTTTTAAATCCAGAGGAGTGGCGTTTTTAGCAAGATAATGCAAGATGCCATACTTCTGCTTATACTGAATCTTGGATGCAAGAAGACGAATTGGCAACAATTCCGTGGCCAGCAGCATCTCCAGATCTTAGCCCCATTGAAAATATATGGGGACTGATGAAGATTAAAGTGGAACGAGCAGCGCCACGAGATAAAGAAGGTTTGATTCGGTCAGTTTTACAGGCCTGGAGCACCATTACCAAAAATTATGGCCTTGACCTAGTTTCGGGCGTACCTGGACGTTTAGTTAAGAGGAAACAGTAGCGATCAACAGGTAGCCAAAACGCGTTCCAAGATTGCGGCTGTAATTTTGAATATTTTTTCGAGATATTTGGCACACGTATTCGTAATATAATAAAGAATGGCGGTACAGAGCCCAATTTGAAAAATATATTAATATGTGGAAATTACTCTGTAATTAAATACAATATTAAAAAACGAGCCTGTACCGCCATTAAGTAGTACAAAAAAATACACTTTCTTCAAATAAACTTTTTTATCCGATGCCTAGATTTTGTGTCATTTTGGAACTACTAAAATTTTTTATTTCATTAGTAGTTCCAAAATGACGCAAAATCTAGGAATTGGATAAAAAAGTTTATTTGAAGAAAGTGTATTTTTTTGTTCTTCTTAATGGCGGTACAGGCTCGTTTTTTAAATATTGTATTTAATTACAGAGTAATTTCCACATATTAATATATTTTACAAATTGGGCTCTGTACCGCCATTCTTTATTATATTACGAATACGTGTGCCAAATATCTCGAAAAATTATTCAGAATTACAGCCGCAATCTTGGAACGCGTTTTGGCTACCTGTTGATCGCTATTGTATCACCTTAAGTGTTTAGATTTAAATGGAGGTTGTGTAAGTAACCGAGATGAAATATTTGTTGAAATTTTATATTTCAAGTGATAGAAATAAATACTGTAAAACTATAATTCTGCTTTCTTTTTTCCGGATACTTTCTAGACGGACTATACAGGGTGCGCCAAACCTCTGGTCTTCTTTGATTACGGCTAAACTATGAGATATACAAAAAAATGTTTATAACAAAACTAATGTGTATCGAAGAAGTCTATAATTTAAAATTATTTTCAATTATACAGGATGAGTCAGAACGACGGTATGAACCAAAGTTGTATTTTTTTAAATGGAACACCCTGTATATTAAATCATTTTTGAATATATTATTTAAAAATATGAAAAATTTGTATAAGGTCTTATAGGCCTAAAGTTAATAATTTTCAAAATATTTACATTTTTATTGAGAAAAATGGTAATATTTATAGGGTTGTGAATTATGTTTCCAAGGAAATAAAAATTTAGGTGCTAGGTCAAAGTTTTTACAATATAGTGTTATTTTTAAATAATTTAATATTTTTTACTTTTAGTCATAAAATATACAGTGTGATCACTATTTGCAAATACAAAATTTTCTCATTTTTTTTAAATGGGACACCCTGTATATTAGTTTTGCGTTTGGTAGTAAATATTACAACCTTTCTTTTGGTACAAGGTTGTATGTACCTAGCATGTTTCGTTTTGTAGATATTTTAAAAAAACTATAGATTTTACGTTTTTGCGGATTTTTTATTTAAAAATTTTTCTGCAAAAAAAATAATTATAATCTGGTTTTAGAAACATACACTAAAATATAAAATATGAAAATAAAAACGTAATTAAAGATTAAAATAAATCGTATGCTAGTACAATTCAATTGAATTTAATAACTTTAAATTATTTTACAAAAAATATTTTACCTTATTAATGAATACATAAATTAGTTACTAAATTAAATAAACAACCAAATTTTAAATCAATCGTAGTAATTCTTCTACCGCAGCAACTTTCCTGTACCAAATTAATTGTTAGTTATATTGTATTTACGAGTAAGATCAGTTAATAACTTTTTAATTTACCTACATCTTGAGAACGTATAAAGTATGCTTTGAAACAAATGAACGTTATGGAAGTATATTAAGAAGTAAATAGTATCTATGTACCTACTCGTGTCACAAAAGCTGGTAATAATTTCTAATGGTTTCGCCCAAAACAAATGTCATATCCAAAAAATTTTCGGTTAAAAAATTAAAATTTAAAATATAAAAAATTGTTACAAAAATTTCAACTACAAAAGTATTACCAGTTTTTGTGACACCAGTAAATACTATTTATATTAATAAATAATTTGGATGATACATTTAACATTCATTTGTTTCAAAGCATACTTTATAATAATTTTTATATTCTCAAGATGTATGTAAGTAAATTTAAAAGGTAAATTAAAAGTTTAACTAAATACAATTTAACTAACAATTAATTTGGTACAGGAAAGTTGCTGTAGTAGAAAAATTACTACGGTTGATTTAAAATTTGGTTGTTTATTTAATTTAGTAACTAATTTATGCATTCATTAATATGGTAAAATATTTTTTGTAAAATAATTTAAAGTTATTAAATTCAATTGAGTTGTACTACCATACGATTTATTTTAATCTTTAATTACGTTTTTATTTTCATATTTTATATTTTAGTGTATATTTATAAAACAAATTACAATTATTTTTTTTGCAAAAAAAATTTTAAATAAAAAATCCGCAAACACGTAAAATCTATAGTTTTTTTAAAATATCTACAAAACGAAACATGCTTGGTACATACAACCTTATACCAAAAGAAAGGTTGTAATATTTACTACAAAACGCAAAACTAATATACAGGGTGTCCCATTTAAAAAAAATGAGAAAATTTTGTATTTGCAAATAGTGATCACACTGTATATTTTATGGCTAAAAGTAAAAAATATTAAATTATTTAAAAATAACACTATATTTTAAAAACTTTGACCTATCACCTAAATTTTTATTTCCTTGGAAACATAATCCACAACCCTATAAATATTACCATTTTTCTCAATAAAAATGTAAATATTTCGAAAATTATTAACTTTAGGCCTATAAGACCTTATACAAATTTTTCATATTTTTAAATAATATATTCAAAAATGATTTAATATACAGGGTATTCCATTTAAAAAAATAAAACTTTGGTTCATACCGTCGTTCTGACTCACCCTGTATAATTGAAAATAATTTTAAATTATAGACCTCTTAGATACACATTAGTTTTGTTCTAAACATTTTTTTGTATATCTCATAGTTTAGCCGTAATCAAATAAGACCAGAGGTTTGGCGCACCCTGTATATAAGGTATTTTCGCGGTGCACATACTGAATTTACTCTGAACTTAACCCGGATACAAATATATGCGCAAGCGTGTCTCCGAATATATCTTGAATTTGTTTCTGCACGAACAATTTCCGAATGTTTTTTGAGTTGCCTATGTCAATTGCCTAATTCTTTATCTTTATCTACGCTACGACATAACATCGACAATCGACACCTCCGAGACAGGAAAAGTAATTTTACATATTTAAAAAAAAATTGCATTTTTTGGAACATTTAAAAGCCCTACAATCTCTTCCAAATCTTCATTAGTTGAACTGAGGTTCATCATCTAAAAAGGTTTTAAAAATAAGAAACGGAAATACATAATACAATTTAAAAAACCTTACCTTTTACAAAATTTTTATGATAAGTCAACAATTTAAAATCTTAAATTTGTTAGGTTAGAAATATAATCTCGAATCTCTATCTCTAAACAAAATAAATAAATTCGTCAAATCAGCTTCTGCACATGTGCGGACAATAAATCCTCTCTTTAATCCCAGAACTTGTTGAACGCATACCGAATAACCGAATACGTTCAGGACAAGTTGTGCGTTCCGCGAACAGAGAACTTTTTAAAAATGAATAACCATTTTCAATTTCGTTGCAAAACGAAAATACAGCCGAACCATATTCCAGTCCAATCAGAGAGTGCTGCAAGCACCTCTACCGGTTTCGAAACTTATTAGTCTCTCATCAGGAGGCACATATGCTGCTCTCCCTGATCCAACCAAAACAAACCCCAGCGTGCAGTCCCGAATTGCAACGAACGAAATGGCATAGATGCCCTAGCGGCAACTGCTAGCAAAAGACTAAGTTTTCACTCTAATGGCATATAACATATCCCACCAGAATGAAAACAATGGGAACCTTCTCTGGTTACACCTCCGAGGCTTCTACAATTTGCAAGCCATACGGATGCTGAGACTAAGGAAGATGAGGGAATTCTACAATTTACAATTCACGTCACATCTGCTCAGCGCGGTAAAGTTCCAACGAGACTGGTTCCCTTCATACTCCACACAGAGTAAATGTAAATCAAAAATGAATAACCATTTTCAATTTCGTTGCAAAACGAAAATACAGCCGAACCATATTCCAGTCCAATCAGAGAGTGCTGCAAGCACCTCTACCGGTTTCGAAACTTATTAGTCTCTCATCAGGAGGCACATATGCTGCTCTCCCTGATCCAACCAAAACAAACCCCAGCGTGCAGTCCCGAATTGCAACGAACGAAATGGCATAGATGCCCTAGCGGCAACTGCTAGCAAAAGACTAAGTTTTCACTCTAATGGCATATAACATATCCCACCAGAATGAAAACAATGGGAACCTTCTCTGGTTACACCTCCGAGGCTTCTACAATTTGCAAGCCATACGGATGCTGAGACTAAGGAAGATGAGGGAATTCTACAATTTACAATTCACGTCACATCTGCTCAGCGCGGTAAAGTTCCAACGAGACTGGTTCCCTTCATACTCCACACAGAGTAAATGTAAATCAAAAATGAATAACCATTTTCAATTTCGTTGCAAAACGAAAATACAGCCGAACCATATTCCAGTCCAATCAGAGAGTGCTGCAAGCACCTCTACCGGTTTCGAAACTTATTAGTCTCTCATCAGGAGGCACATATGCTGCTCTCCCTGATCCAACCAAAACAAACCCCAGCGTGCAGTCCCGAATTGCAACGAACGAAATGGCATAGATGCCCTAGCGGCAACTGCTAGCAAAAGACTAAGTTTTCACTCTAATGGCATATAACATATCCCACCAGAATGAAAACAATGGGAACCTTCTGTGGTTACACCTCCGAGGCTTCTACAATTTGCAAGCCATACGGATGCTGAGACTAAGGAAGATGAGGGAATTCTACAATTTACAATTCACGTCACATCTGCTCAGCGCGGTAAAGTTCCAACGAGACTGGTTCCCTTCATACTCCACACAGAGTAAATGTAAATCAAAAATGAATAACCATTTTCAATTTCGTTGCAAAACGAAAATACAGCCGAACCATATTCCAGTCCAATCAGAGAGTGCTGCAAGCACCTCTACCGGTTTCGAAACTTATTAGTCTCTCATCAGGAGGCACATATGCTGCTCTCCCTGATCCAACCAAAACAAACCGCAGCGTGCAGTCCCGAATTGCAACGAACGAAATGGCATAGATGCCCTAGCGGCAACTGCTAGCAAAAGACTAAGTTTTCACTCTAATGGCATATAACATATCCCACCAGAATGAAAACAATGGGAACCTTCTCTGGTTACACCTCCGAGGCTTCTACAATTTGCAAGCCATACGGATGCTGAGACTAAGGAAGATGAGGGAATTCTACAATTTACAATTCACGTCACATCTGCTCAGCGCGGTAAAGTTCCAACGAGACTGGTTCCCTTCATACTCCACACAGAGTAAATGTAAATCAAAAATGAATAACCATTTTCAATTTCGTTGCAAAACGAAAATACAGCCGAACCATATTCCAGTCCAATCAGAGAGTGCTGCAAGCACCTCTACCGGTTTCGAAACTTATTAGTCTCTCATCAGGAGGCACATATGCTGCTCTCCCTGATCCAACCAAAACAAACCCCAGCGTGCAGTCCCGAATTGCAACGAACGAAATGGCATAGATGCCCTAGCGGCAACTGCTAGCAAAAGACTAAGTTTTCACTCTAATGGCATATAACATATCCCACCAGAATGAAAACAATGGGAACCTTCTCTGGTTACACCTCCGAGGCTTCTACAATTTGCAAGCCATACGGATGCTGAGACTAAGGAAGATGAGGGAATTCTACAATTTACAATTCACGTCACATCTGCTCAGCGCGGTAAAGTTCCAACGAGACTGGTTCCCTTCATACTCCACACAGAGTAAATGTAAATCAAAAATGAATAACCATTTTCAATTTCGTTTGCAAAACGAAAATATAGAGACTAATAAGTTTCGAAACCGGTAGAGGTGCTTGCAGCACTCTCTGATTGGACTGGAATATGGTTCGGCTGTATTTTCGTTTTGCAACGAAATTGAGAATGGTTATTCATTTTTGATTTACATTTACTCTGTGTGGAGTATGAAGGGAACCAGTCTGGTTGGAACTTTACCGCGCTGAGCAGATGTGACGTGAATTGTAAATTGTAGAATTCCCTCATCTTCCTTAGTCTCAGCATCCGTATGGCTTGCAAATTGTAGAAGCCTCGGAGGTGTAACCAGAGAAGGTTCCCATTGTTTTCATTCTGGTGGGATATGTTATATGCCATTAGAGTGAAAACTTAGTCTTTTGCTAGCAGTTGCCGCTAGGGCATCTATGCCATTTCGTTCGTTGCAATTCGGGACTGCACGCTGGGGTTTGTTTTGGTTGGATCAGGGAGAGCAGCATATGTGCCTCCTGATGAGAGACTAATAAGTTTCGAAACCGGTAGAGGTGCTTGCAGCACTCTCTGATTGGACTGGAATATGGTTCGGCTGTATTTTCGTTTTGCAACGAAATTGAAAATGGTTATTCATTTTTGATTTACATTTACTCTGTGTGGAGTATGAAGGGAACCAGTCTCGTTGGAACTTTACCGCGCTGAGCAGATGTGACGTGAATTGTAAATTGTAGAATTCCCTCATCTTCCTTAGTCTCAGCATCCGTATGGCTTGCAAATTGTAGAAGCCTCGGAGGTGTAACCAGAGAAGGTTCCCATTGTTTTCATTCTGGTGGGATATGTTATATGCCATTAGAGTGAAAACTTAGTCTAGAGAACTTTTTATTCAGAGGAGGATTTTTCAACACCGCGAACAGCCAAAATTCTAATGCGCAAGCGTTCTTCCTCTGAACACGTTCAGGATGTGCACCACGAAAACACATATTATGGTAAGTACTTTAAAAGCAAAGAGAAATCATAATTTTCCTTCACGACAGGCTTCTTTAGCTAGAGACATGTTTCTTAAAATCTACAATTTACTTAGTATTTCTTTTTGTTTGTATTGTCAATGCTTTTAAAACTCTCCGCCCTCTTGAAACCTCTTCTTCACATTGCGGTTAAAAAATATAATATTTCAAGGGGTAGAAGTATATCTCTTACGAAAATATTATTTTAGGACCTGTAATAACAAAAATAAGCGACCACGTTTAGAATTAAAAAATCGTGTGTTTTTAAGTAATGAAAGGAATACGTGGGATTATATGGGCTGGATTGGAACGATTTATGATGGCCGGTTGACTGAAATGTTGACGGTTGACTGAAATTTAATGCGTTCGTAATCCTTAAAACTCTAATTAAAAATTGTGAGATTTGGATTTTGGATGTTGCCAGTGCTAATAAATGTTTGGTATTAGTTAATCCAAAAATTTAAGCTTTATATACATATCTACTTATTTTCTGTTTCTAATTATTATAAGAATTAAAGAAGTCCTATATTAACAAAATAAGTAGACAAATAACGTTTGTTGATGTGGCGATTCCTGAGAACATCAAGAGAACTTGAGGTACAAATAACGGTATAGTAGTGCCTGGAAAATAGCCAGGTGATATCTATAAACTTTTCAAGTACAGTTCACCAAACATAGCTGAAAGTGTGAAAATAACCACGATCATGATGCGCATTCGTCATACGACGGACCTCTCACTTGCACTGACGGTCCAGACCGTTTGTTTGTGCGTTCTCACTTATAAATCTCTTAGGGCTGTTTCACATTATGAGAATTTTGAACGTGCGAGGGTTTTCTCGTGCGATAGTTTTGACGCACTTGTCCTTTTCACACAATAAGAATTGAGTCGCACGAAGATATTTTGCTGTGTTGTTTGGTATATTATTTTTATTTACGCTATATTATTATATAGAAATATAGTATTATGTATCACTTTATCAATCAAAGATAGAGTAAAAATTTTAATTTTTAATTATAACGCGGGCATATAAATTTGATACACCCTTTTTATTGATTTGTAACTAGTTATTAGAAGGTAGCTTTTACGCAGTGGGTTTCTCCTTAATGAGTTTTTCCCTGAAGAATTAAAGACATTTGTAAATAAGTGAAGTGAAAGACAATTTATTTCGGATCATAATTTTAAAAAGATCGTTTGTTACGGGAAAGGTAAAATCCACAGGTAATTTTAATTATTAGTTTTTAGCAAAATAAAGGTAGAGAGATTTGGAATTTTAAGTCTGTTTGTTTAAACACAAGAATTTTTGTATAATTTCCGAAAAGTGATTAGTTTGAGTAGAAGTATTGTTTGAAAGAATTCCTGGGTTTTTCGAATGGAAAAGAGAAATGTTTCTGATTGGCTTGGCAATTTGGAAGGGGGAAAGAGAGGTTTTGGAATGTTCAGACATTTTGGAAAAGAAAGAATGATTGTGTTGCGGGCATCCGAGAAGGGCAGTCGAAAGTTTTCGCGTAGAGTTCAGAAGCAAGTACTAGTGGTTTTGTTTGTTAGTGGAGAGTAGCTGAAAAGTGAAACGAGAGACAAATCAAATCGAGAAGAAATACCTCTTTGATTCTGTAAAGTCCAAGAGAGTAAGTTACAAGATTTATCGTTATTAAAATTATTTGTGACACCAAGTAAAAAAGATACTTGGTCTCAGGAGATTATTATTGAGAGAAAGAAAGGAGAGAGTTTTGGGAGTTTATTGAACGAGTACTGGTCAAAAGGGCCTGGCTTGTGTTTTGGAGAAATAGTTGCTGGTATGCTGCTGGATTGATCCTGAGAACGGAGAGGGCTTTGATTGGTAGCCTAACATAATCAACGAGGAAGAGCTGTTTGGGTCAAGAGGAGACATCATTGTGTGTGAATCAAAAAGGTCAGTCAATAACTTATGTGATAGATGTTTTTTATAATCAGAAGTTAAAATATTTGCGTAAAAGCATATGAATTAAGGTTCCAACATTTCAATAATTTAATAGGAAGTATAAGTAGTTTTGCAAATACCTAAATTTGTTTGTTTAGCTTATTTTATAAATGGTATCAGGAACAAAGCGACAAATATTTGTTTAAATTAGATTAATTATATGGTAAAAGTTTCATTTTGACAATTATGCCCACAGGATTTAATTGATAGATTTTCAGAGCATTGCTTTTGATAATAAAGGTATTTGTATGTGCTTATTTATGATTTTTCCATTTATTTCCTTTTCCTATTTTATCCCGATAAGGATCAACTAAGAGATACTGAAGCCACGAGAAAGGATAAGTATAATCTAAGATAATTTTAGTTAATTTTTATGACAAAAAGGCACCCTGAGATTTTTTATTAATGGTTTATGTATGATTTGCGTCAATTCAATAATTAATTAAATAAATACTCAATTAAAATAAAAGTAATAGAAAGCAGATCACAACAATATATCTAAAGATACAAACTTGACGAGAAATGCTTGGAATGGTGTATACCATTAAGTGGTGCACTTAACTGCGAATTTGACAAATTAGGTGATAAACAAAAAAACACATTTAATAAGCACAGCAAAATTAATTATGTTACTGATAACAACAGTAATTAAAACTGCTAAGTACCTATATTATAATAAACTTTATTTTACATAGTTGCAATTAACGTTGAGTATAGAGGGTGTTCCGTCAATATGTGTGAATATAAAAATCTATAAATCGCATCTTTTTGCGTTCACAGGATGGACCCAATTAATTCGGTTCCTCTTATTTCTCTTTCTTCGACAATAAAGTAACCACAACGCTATAATTTGATTTCGCTCCATATAATATAACTGTATCTTTTATTCTACGAAATTATATTTAGTTTTATAGGGTAAACGACTCGGAAGACTGAAGTAGGGCGGCCTTCGCTCTTGTGTGAAATTATCTAAAAACAACATTTAAAACGATGGGAACAACATTTAAAAACGAGTGGATGACGGAGGGTCTTAACCCTCCGTTAGTCGCGCGGTCTACAATCGTAGACCACTCTCCTTTAAGTGGTCGCTAATTGCAGACGATTGCAATACGCGCCCATCTGTATCTACATTACCAAATACCTCAGGAACAAGCGGGGTTTGTAAAGGGTAAAGGTACACGGGAACAAATTCTGAACCTGAGACAACTCATTGAAAAGTCTAGAGAACTTCAAGTAGGTATGTACCTATGATTATATGCTTCGTTGACTAACAAAAGACATTTGATTTTGTAAGCTGGATAAATCTGTGGCCCATTTTAATAGAAATGGGCACACCAATGCACCTGGTGACAATTATTAAAAATCTGTACCAGTCCAATATAGAATTCGATCGAAATTATGTCAAAGTGTCACGAGGGCAAAAATTCTATACTAATTTTAGAGGTCGAGTGTGATTATTTCATGAATAAAACTGTTCAAAACCAACATTTTATTGTAATTTATTTATGTAAGTACAAATTAGTTTAATTAAACATACAGTTGTTATAAATATTTTACGGTTGAAAGTCATCACTTTTATAATTTTTAAAACATTAATTGTCATTAGTGTCACTGAATGTATTTTTTATAGCAACAAAGGGCATCTGACGTAATATACTTGATGACGGGAAATTATCAAAAAACATCAGACTAATTTAGATTTCTGTAGCTTTATATTGGTCAGAATCTCCTATGAATGAAATAATCAAACCAATTCAAGACCGAGAGAGGTGTAAAACAAGGATGCGTGTTGTCACCTGACTTATTCAACATTTATGGTGAACATGTCAATAGGTGCTGGAGAAGAATGCTGTGCATACCTTGGACAGCTGATAGGACAAACGTTTTCATTCTAAACCCACTCGCGATTAAAAAAAAGGCTTTCCACAATAAGTCTGCAACGAATTCTCCAATTCCTCGGTCACGTGGTTCGCAGAGGTGACGATAATCTGGAGAGATTAATTGTTTCTGGAAACGTTCCGGGGAGAAGATCAAGAGGACGATCGCCAATTAGATGGTTCGACCAAATTAAGAATTCAGCTGCAACTCTCTGCGAAGCTCTTAGAGCAGCTGAAGATAGATACCAATGGAAAAGAGAGAGAGAGAGAGAAAGAGAGAGAGAGAGAGAGAGAGAGAGACAAGCAAAACCTAGCTTAGACGTAGAGACGTACATGGTAACCCTCAATGGACATCCCAATGGCATGCAGGTTAGCTTCATATAATCTATTCCTCAAAGTTTGGCGACGTACAATAATGTGGGTATCTTCTAATACCCTACAGAGTTCACGTGCGGTTGTATGCATATTTCGACGAACTAATCCTTTTCTTCAGGTGCCGTCCTCGTTCCGAAGTTTGGCTATCATCAAGGCTATGCCTATTTTTGATACCGTAGATCTAAATAATTGGCAGCTGCTGCACACCGAGAGAACAATTTCTTTTCTCCTAAAACACCGATTTCTTTGAGCAATATTTCTTAAAAGTTAACATATCCTATCAACTTAAACATACCGGTTCACATATAAAGAAACGAGTTTTTTAAACACAACTCAATAATTTCTTACAGATAATTTCTTTAATACTAAGAAATGCTTTAATGGTTACATTTAATATTCTTATCCTAAAGTTTTTATTTCTTAAATTGAAAACTACAAATATTTTGCAGTATAAGAAATATAATGTTAAGTTAATCCATATTTATATTTGTGAACAAGAAATTTTCTTGCAATCAAATAAATATTTTAAACCACAAGAAATAATTCTTCAGAAATACCCTCTGTAGTAACTGTGGTTATAAAATAAAAACTTTGTCATTAATGCCGAAATGTTACTTGCAAAGAGATTTTCTTCCACAAAAGAATTGCGCAGATTAACTATTTATGATTTAGTCGTCAGTGTTTGTCAAGATGGCGTGGTATGTTCATGTTCATATAGATGGATTTTAGATTTATTGGTGTTCTTTAAAAATTAACGGATATTTTGAAGGTACGTACATATATAGGTATTAAATAAAACAAAAATGAATAACCATTTTCAATTTCGTTGCAAAACGAAAATACAGCCGAACCATATTCCAGTCCAATCAGAGAGTGCTGCAAGCACCTCTACCGGTTTCGAAACTTATTAGTCTCTCATCAGGAGGCACATATGCTGCTCTCCCTGATCCAACCAAAACAAACCCCAGCGTGCAGTCCCGAATTGCAACGAACGAAATGGCATAGATGCCCTAGCGGCAACTGCTAGCAAAAGACTAAGTTTTCACTCTAATGGCATATAACATATCCCACCAGAATGAAAACAATGGGAACCTTCTCTGGTTACACCTCCGAGGCTTCTACAATTTGCAAGCCATACGGATGCTGAGACTAAGGAAGATGAGGGAATTCTACAATTTACAATTCACGTCACATCTGCTCAGCGCGGTAAAGTTCCAACGAGACTGGTTCCCTTCATACTCCACACAGAGTAAATGTAAATCAAAAATGAATAACCATTTTCAATTTCGTTGCAAAACGAAAATACAGCCGAACCATATTCCAGTCCAATCAGAGAGTGCTGCAAGCACCTCTACCGGTTTCGAAACTTATTAGTCTCTCATCAGGAGGCACATATGCTGCTCTCCCTGATCCAACCAAAACAAACCCCAGCGTGCAGTCCCGAATTGCAACGAACGAAATGGCATAGATGCCCTAGCGGCAACTGCTAGCAAAAGACTAAGTTTTCACTCTAATGGCATATAACATATCCCACCAGAATGAAAACAATGGGAACCTTCTCTGGTTACACATCCGAGGCTTCTACAATTTGCAAGCCATACGGATGCTGAGACTAAGGAAGATGAGGGAATTCTACAATTTACAATTCACGTCACATCTGCTCAGCACGGTAAAGTTCCAACGAGACTGGTTCCCTTCATACTCCACACAGAGTAAATGTAAATCAAAAATGAATAACCATTTTCAATTTCGTTGCAAAACGAAAATACAGCCGAACCATATTCCAGTCCAATCAGAGAGTGCTGCAAGCACCTCTACCGGTTTCGAAACTTATTAGTCTCTCATCAGGAGGCACATATGCTGCTCTCCCTGATCCAACCAAAACAAACCCCAGCGTGCAGTCCCGAATTGCAACGAACGAAATGGCATAGATGCCCTAGCGGCAACTGCTAGCAAAAGACTAAGTTTTCACTCTAATGGCATATAACATATCCCACCAGAATGAAAACAATGGGAACCTTCTCTGGTTACACCTCCGAGGCTTCTACAATTTGCAAGCCATACGGATGCTGAGACTAAGGAAGATGAGGGAGAGCAGCATATGTGCCTCCTGATGAGAGACTAATAAGTTTCGAAACCGGTAGAGGTGCTTGCAGCACTCTCTGATTGGACTGGAATATGGTTCGGCTGTATTTTCGTTTTGCAACGAAATTGAAAATGGTTATTCATTTTTGATTTACATTTACTCTGTGTGGAGTATGAAGGGAACCAGTCTCGTTGGAACTTTACCGCGCTGAGCAGATGTGACGTGAATTGTAAATTGTAGAATTCCCTCATCTTCCTTAGTCTCAGCATCCGTATGGCTTGCAAATTGTAGAAGCCTCGGAGGTGTAACCAGAGAAGGTTCCCATTGTTTTCATTCTGGTGGGATATGTTATATGCCATTAGAGTGAAAACTTAGTCTTTTGCTAGCAGTTGCCGCTAGGGCATCTATGCCATTTCGTTCGTTGCAATTCGGGACTGCACGCTGGGGTTTGGTTTGGTTGGATCAGGGAGAGCAGCATATGTGCCTCCTGATGAGAGACTTATAAGTTTCGAAACCGGTAGAGGTGCTTGCAGCACTCTCTGATTGGACTGGAATATGGTTCGGCTGTATTTTCGTTTTGCAACGAAATTGAAAATGGTTATTCATTTTTGATTTACATTTACTCTGTGTGGAGTATGAAGGGAACCAGTCTCGTTGGAACTTTACCGCGCTGAGCAGATGTGACGTGAATTGTAAATTGTAGAATTCCCTCATCTTCCTTAGTCTCAGCATCCGTATGGCTTGCAAATTGTAGAAGCCTCGGAGGTGTAACCAGAGAAGGTTCCCATTGTTTTCATTCTGGTGGGATATGTTATATGCCATTAGAGTGAAAACTTAGTCTTTTTATTAAATAAAAGTAAATTGAGTAATTTAAGATGTAATAATAATATTGTTGTGTATCAGAATGGTTAAAAAATAAACATAATAGTATCTTTATATGCTTTTTAGGTATAATGATGGACGACTCTGAAATAAAGGAGCTTATTATTCTAACTGGGAAATATGCCACAATTTAAAGCTGGGACAGAATGATATAATATATATCTTCAGAACAATATTAAGAAAGGAGTTATTAACCAACTACGGGGCTTTCCAGAAATGGTAGAACTTCATACATGTAAGTACCTTTTTAAAAATGTGTATACTTAGGTATCAACTATAATAGGTTTCTTGAATATATCGTCTTCTATAAAAATATACAATACAACGCTATATCAAACATGGCGAATGCAACGCTGAGGATATTTTCTGTTAATTTATTTGAGATAAAGAAATCAGTTAGTCTAAAAGAAATATATGTTTATGGTTAAGAAATGTTATTGCCGAGAACCGTGAATTAGTTAATATGTATTAAATGACTTAGATGTAAACTAATAATACTTTCCCGTAATAAAATTTCTTAATGATTAGGTATGCTGTCTCTTTTAGATTATAAAAATTAAGAAAATTACATATTTATTATTATGTCTGCTTCAATGTTTTACATTGGTTGTATTTTCCCTCTTGTTTTAGCTAAACAATGTTTATTGTGTGACTTAATATTATACAGATAAATATAATTTATATTTCATTAACAAAAACAAAAAAATAAACAAAGATGTGTAGGTTAAATAATGCCATGTTTGAACTAAATATGATTGATTATTATTAGTGTTATTTAATAGTTCTTATGTGGGGCCCTGTTTTTGTTTTTTTTTGTATTTCCTAAATTTGTCAAAATAAATATATATATATGTTTATAAAAAAAATTTATTAAAGTAAGTTTACTCTTTCTACATAACGATTTTGTTTTAGTGAATTGCCGATATACAAAGTGCTATTAACAAATGAAGGAAAATTTGAGGAAGTTGGATTTGCCTCTCCATCCTTTTATTGTTGTGTAGAAGCTAGTGGTGTAAGAGTGGAGAAAATATTTGTACGTAATAATAACGTTTTATATCTTGTTTTATTAATAAATAATGATTTTACCTTAACACAATGATTTATTTCGCCGTATGTAATATCACTTTATTTTCAAGAAATATTAACTTAACTCTAAATATACGTTTATCTCTGCGAAATATATTTCTTACCATTAAATACATTAATTATTAATAGTAAAATAATAATATTCCTTACTAAGAAATATTATTGCTCAGAAAGAATAGTTTTGTAATGTGTAGAAAATATATTTTTATGACTAATAAAATTAATTAACATCAAGTGTAATTTCTTTCTGATAAATGGGTTTGAAGTTTGCCAGAAAGTGATAGTTCAATCATGTTTAAGATATATTTCTTTGGCTATAGTAGAATTTATTTGAAATATTTTAGAAAATTATATCTTACATACAAAGATATATTTCTTAGGCAATATGCCAAGTCGATATTTCTTAAATATTAATAAAGTTTCTTTATGTCAAGAATTTTTTTCTCTCGGTGCACTTGTACCAATCTCTTAAATTCTTCAACCATGAATGTTTTCTTCTGCCAATGGATCTTTTAACTATTATTTTCCCCTGAATAATTAATTGTAGTAGCTGGTACTTTTGTGCCCTCATTATATGTCCCAAGTATTGCAGTTTGCGCTTTTTAATAGTAAGCGCAAGTTCTTTTTCTTTCTGCATCCTTCGCAACACTTCCCTGTTTGTCACTCTCTCTGTCCACGATATTCTCAGTATCCTGAGGTACATCCACATCTCGAATGCTTCTATTTTCCTTGTATCGATCTTTTTCAGTGTCCAAGCTTCCATTCCATAGAAAAGAACTGACAGCACGTAACATCTCATGAGGCGAATTTTAAGATTTAAACTTAGCTCTCTTCCGCATAAAACTGTTTTCATTTTGGTAAAAGTAGCTCTAGCTTTTTCTATTCTGATCTTGATTTCTTCAGAGTTGTCGTTGTTTTCATTAATAACAGTTCCCAGGTAATTATATTTTCTAACACGCTCAATTCTTTGATCATGTACGGTTATGTCAGAAAAATTTTGTGGAGATTTCGACACCATCATTATTTTTGTTTTTTTGATGTTAAGTGATAAACCGAACTTTTCGCTGCACTCTACTATTCTGTTTATCAGTGTTTGGAGATCTTCCGGGGTTTCTGCTATTAATACTGTGTCATCAGCGTATCTCAAATTGTTTATTAAAGTGCCATTTATTTTAACTCCTATATCTTGGTCAGCAAGGGCTCTGTTTATAATATCTTCTGAATATAAGTTAAACAAGGTTGGTGAAAGTATGCATCCCTGCCTTACGCCTTTTTTGATCTCGAGTTCCTCGATTGTTTCCCGTTCTACTCTAATATTCGCCTTCTGGTTATAGTAAATATTGAAGATAATTCTGAGGTCCCTTTTATCCAAGTTTTTCTCTACCAACAGTCTCATCAGGTGTTCGTGGCGAACTTTATCGAACGCCTTGTAGTCAATAAAGCACATATATATATATATATATATATATATATATATATATATATATATATATATATATATATATATATATCCTGGTTAACATCTAGGCATCTTTGGCACATGATATTAAGTGCAAATAGTGCTTCCCTTGTTCCAAGCCCGAACTAATCCTATACCACATACCAATTCTATCGAGGAGTAGTTGCAAGTTGACGTCTTCCATGTATTTCAGCGGCATTACCAAATTTTTCAAATCGACGCCACAACCGCGAAATCACGTTCCGACACACGTCAAAATGACGTGCACCATCAGCATGTGAAAGACCAGCCGCAATCATATTCACAGTACTACCTACTATTTGAACATGTCTTAAGTGGTGACGCTCCATGAAATAAACACAGATTATGTATTTGTAAAATTTGAAGCGGAGACCGGCCCTGGCAAGGTATGGTTAAGTTGTGCTGATATTATACTCCTAGTTTTTCCATTTCAACCAATCTTACAAACAAAACTTCAAGCTCGACTTCTGTCACTACCAATGAGTCTGCTCCAGTACTTCCAAATGTAATAAAGCCAGAGCATCTAAGTGAAAACTCTAATAGCACTTGAGAAAACGCAAGTTCTTCCATAAAACGCAGTCTTGGTGAGATCGATACGCCTCCTTCTGACTCAGCAATTTCATCACAAAATCTGTTTGCAAAACCCAAATCCTCTAAAACAAAAAAACCGCGATCATCTAAAGTCCCATCTACACAGGAAACTCTTGAAAATTTTATTTGATAATCATACCCCACCATTCGTTTTAAATAGGGCTTTTCATTCACAGTCATTTTATGTTACGTTATTATTATACGTATTATTATACGTTATTGGTATAATACAATAATACAAACCAAAGACGTATGACGTAGATATATTAATATTATGTGACACATGACAGAAGCTCGAAACAAATGACAATCGATGGAAAGCCCTATTATTATACCACCAATTGTCCTTACTGATTGATAATGTCCGAGGCTCCCCGACACTATTAGCATCGTTAAAGAATTTACAACTGATATGGCTGGTTTACTCCATCTTTTACAAAGCAGCTATCGATATGCAAATGATAGATCTACAAAAATCAAGTTTACAAAACTTCAAAAGAAACTATACATTCATTTAGGGAACATTCATCCATAAAAATTTTGTACAATTTGTAGTTGTTTACTTTTGTTACTTATATTTTGTTCCGTCGCTAATAACCTTTTGGTGGATGCGACTTCTTTTTCTAATAAAAAAAATTGAAGCAGTTTTTCTTTAACAATTTGAAGCAATTAATCGCAATTAGTAAGAATAATTGTTCCTTCGTTCGACATTTTTGATGAGTGTATTTTCCTTAATAATCTCATACAGCTGTTATTTATCTTTCCCTTCTTTATTCATAATTAGCATTGAGCAAACGTAAATGTGTTAATAAAGTTAATAACTAACATTTCCACATTATATTATTTATGTACGTATGTATATAAATAATATCTCCCAAATGAATTATTGTGGATTTTATTATCTACTATTTTCAGACTAAACACAGTAAATTTTAAGTTGTTCTTAGCGCGCAGTGGCTAGATACTCGTAGAATTTAAGAATTCATAAATACCATGTTTTCGCGGCTGATGTTTAACGTTCGTGAAAGACGTGGACCACATGTTGCTTTATTCGTTCATTACTGGCAGCGGAACTAAAATGATGTAATTAGCAATGCCTCTAGAAGTCGTTTCAGCCTGTGTTAGGTGCTTATTAGTATTTTAAAAGAGGAATGCACCTTTCACGTTTTATCACTTTTGCAGGGAAACGTTATGTAGACATACATTAACGACTCGTGTATACAGCAAAAATCATTTATGGTTTCAACATAGTGTATCTAATCAAACATGGTAATCTTGTGATACGCCGGAATAAATTTTACCTTCCCTCTAAAAATAGTTATTTATATAACATGAGGCAAACGTTCAGGCATATCGTGCTTTAAAACAGTCATTTTATGTTATAAGATATAAGTTTCGAACCTTCCACAATTATTCCTCTTAACTTTTATAAACAGTCATAACTTTTATAAACATACGAGTAATTTTTAATTATTGAGAAAGATTACTTTTATAATCCTTTTAACAGTTTTATTAGGTAAGGTAGTGTAGATTTTAAGAAGGCGTATGACTCGATATACCTAGAACCAGGCTATGGGAAGCAAAGGAAGACATCGAAATCTCACGAAGATTAATAACAGCAGTAAAAGCACTCTACAAGAATAACACAGTAGCTATCAAAATGGGCAATCGAATATGCAGTCCATTTAAGACGACAAAGGGACTACTACAGGGCTGCTCCACATCCCTACCCCGTTCAAAATATTCCTGGAAAAGATCCTGAAAACATGGAAAAGAAAGTGCGAAGGAATGGTTATACCAGTAGAAACGAATATCTATATACAGTTTTACGATGAGAAAACTGGAACAGGAATATATAAAGAAAGGGATGGAAATAAACCTAAAGAAAACTGAATCCCTAACAATGGAGAATACAGAAATAAAACAACTGGAAATAGACGAAGGTAAACAAATCAGAGGAACAGATAAGTGCAAGTACCTATTTAGGTTTTATAATATCAAACAAAGAAATATCTGAGGAAGATATAAAAAATAAAATAGGACAAACAAGAGACTGCATACGAAAATTAAACCCGATACTGTGGGATAAGAACATCAGTATAAAAACAAAAAGAAGAATACCTACCTATATAATACCATGACAAGAAGTATCCTCACTTATGGGTGTTAAAATTGGACAATAAGAAAACCAAAAACAAAATAAGAGCAACAGAGATGGAATACCTAAGGAGAAGCTGCAGCGTAACAAGGAGAGTTAGAATAAATAACATAGTGATTAAGAGAAGAGTGGGAGTGAACTCAGACATAATAGACTACATCGAACAGAAGAGTTTAACCTGGTACGGACATGTCAGAAGAGGACATGCCAAAATCGTTGGATAAACCGAATAACAGAGTGAAGCCCGATAGGAAAAAGGAAGAGAGGCAGACCCCGAAGATCCTTCAGAGATGAAGTGGACGAAGCAATGGAGAGAAGAAATCTACAGGAAGGGGACTGGTAAGACAGAAAGAGCTGGAGAGAACGATTGAGTGAAGGAATACAGAGAAAACTGTGGAAATCCTTAGGATATATTATTAGGTAAGGACTTTAGGTAGCCTAGTATATTTCTTGGATAGATAGATTCAAAGAGGTGGTTTTTTGGCCTATTCCACTGCGATCTTTTTAGATATGTTGTGGTTGGTTCTCTAGTCCTAGATTACAGTCTCTCTCTAGCCTGATATTTTTTAAATGGTCGAATAGCTTGGGGGCAGAACCTTCCATGTAGCTCTTTGCCGATGGATTTTCTTCTCCTAATGCAAAGAACCGCACACTTGCCAGACTGTCACATGGCCCTGAAGAAGCTAAAGCGTTGGTACTTAAACTGCTTCTTTAATCCTTATTGAATAAAACTCTATTTTAGTTCAGATAACATTATATTTACATTTATCAATCGATGACTAACCCATACAACTAATTATAGTAACATCATGACCTAGCCAATCTATTAGGACACGTTAGCATCTAACAACAAAATACCGATTCCCTGTCTTTGTACCATTCTTTATTTATACCCATCAACCGATTACAACAGCAAGTCGAGTGCAATGTCATGTTTACTTCGTTAATCGTTACTATCGCGTTAAGGTTAATACGAGTTAAAACAGTAATAAAGTTATTCAAAATTAAGCGTAAAACATAGTTTATGTCAATTCTAATAAAGGTGGTTAATAACATACGACAACACTGACATATAATGTGCTATGCTGTTTCTTCTTCCAGGTGACAGAATCTGCAGAGGTCATTATCTGACAATCTCATCAACTTCAAGTGCCTATTCAGCTTACAGTGCCCTGTTATCAGACCTACTATGGCTTTGACTGTTTTCCTTTCATTTCTTTTTAGGTCTGCCGTTTGGCGAATGTTCTGTAATGAACTGTTTCGCTTGTCTTTGTCCTGGTGAATTCCTTCACCATTCCAAAGATTTGTGAGCTGCTCACTTTTTGCCCCAACTTTTTGCCTCAATGCCCCAACGCGATGGATCGTTCCGGTTCGACGAATAGCATTGATGAGCCTTGTTTGGCCATTTCATCTGCTTTTTATTACCCTTATGACCCTCGTACCCCGGTAGCTAGGTTACCGTAATCTTGCTACGGTCTCCTAGTTCATAAGTGTATTACTTTTTATCAGATATAAAAAATAAACCGTAATAATATCACCATTTTTATTGTTGTACGTCTGAGGTCATCTGTGTTTGTCACTGTTTTTGTTTTTATCATATTCATTTTTAGGCAGACGCACAGAGGTCCAAAATCCCGAAAAGCTGGGCAAAAGTAAAAAAAAATTCAATGTTTCGAGAATATTATTACATTTTCTAAAAGAGAATTAAATTTCCTATTCAGTGTTCTAGAGCTATATCTCCTATACCTGAATTTCCAGTTCAATTCAAAGTTGACCTTCATACGGAACAGAAGCGCAGTTAAGAATAACGAATATTTTATGCGCACAGTCTTGTGCGTGTATCTCGAAAACGAAGTGCGCAAATTCAATTCTGCAAAATGGCGGTTATTCGTGGAGCTATCTTTAATCAGAGCCGATAATATCACAATATTTATATATGTGTTATATTTAGTAGATTTTAAGTTGAAGTTAAGTAATAAGAAAGTATATATTTTGAAAAAATTTAATTTTCAGATAGCCAAATAGTTATGTATTCCATCGAATTCCAAGATGTTACTACAATCATCTTTTAGTTTATGTTTCTCTCTTTAAGCAAGAAAATTAGCAGCCACTATCTGCCGCTTTGGTTTTTCGAGAATTTTTTGTACAAGCGCTCTGCGCTATAAGTTTCAGTATGAATCGTTAACAACGCAAAATAAACAGCTCATGACTGTAGATCTTTAGTTATTTCAGTATCGTAGGGTAAAATCGTAGATTAAAGTGTCACGTACACTATTGTTGAAAAATAAAGTAAAAATTAGTTTTGACTTTCATAGGATTAATAATCGAATTTAACATTGGAATAAAAAATTGGCGGATTGCATCCGCCATTTTGTTTTTTGAAATTTCGATTGCGGATTCGTAATCAGCAACCTCAAAAACCCCTGTATATCAAATTTTGACGGCATTACATTTATTTAAAAGACATAAACCCGCCATATTACATCCGCCATTTTGTTTTCTGCAATTTAGACTTCGGATTCTTAATTAGCGACCTCAAAAACCCCTGAATGCCTAATTTTATGTAAATCAAAAAACACTTTCATATTTTGGCCATCTTTTTGGGTTTTTGGACCACTGTGCGACGAATTGGGAGTTCTCTGTGAGTTCCTCCACCATAGTTTGTAATTCCTCGAATGTGTTGGCTATAATCACGATGTCGCTAGCGAATTTAAGGTGATTTAACTTGTTGCCATTAATGGTGATGCTATTTATGTTGACCAATTTGTATTATTAAAGACGTCATATAGGGTTAAATTAATCAGCTTTGGGGATATTACGTCGCCTTATCGAACCTCTCTGTTTAAAGGGGATTCTCACGTCAATTTTTAATGGAAGGGGGACGAATTTTCATGCAAAATTAATGCCCACAAATGTAACCTCCTACTACCCCGCATCGACCCCCACTTTTTTTAAATAGCTAGTGTGATCGAGTGGCACATCATTTAAAAGGTAATTTTTTTCTCTAAACGACGCTCTATTTTTTTATTTACGTAATAAGTCTGAAGATAATTTTAGACTTAACAATAGTTAAATCCAAAATTATCTTTATAGGGGAGTGCAATTAGAACGAAAAGATACAATGTTTCGGAAAAAATCAAACAAGGTTATATTTTTCTAAAACTTTTTTTGTTAATTTATAAATATGTATGTTAAAGTGAAAGTTCTACTCACAAATTTCGCCGCTAATTGTGTATTAATTGTTTAAACAATAACAATTGTTTTGTATAAATAATGTTAAGAATATGGGTGTATTCAACATTTTATTTTGCTAAAAAATGTTTTTATTTTAGTTTTGATTATGCTGAACCCGAATCTGACATTACAATTTGCAAATTCAAAATGGCGGATTCAAAATGGCGGATTTCTTCCTAAAAATCCTTAAAAAGTAGTTGTAAAATCCGAATTTTTTTTATAAAACGTGTTTGTTTACATATATGTGGATATTTTTAAGAGGTTGCTGAACCTGAATCAAATTTTGATAATTTAAATTATAAAATGACAGATCCAAAATGGCGGGTAACTTAAAAAATAGTTGTAAAATCATAATTTCTTTACAAAATGTATTTATTTCTACATATATCTATTTTTGAGAGCTTTGATAAACCTAACTTAAATGTTAACATTATAAACTATAATCAAAATGCGGATTTTCTAAAAAGAACATTTTTCTAAAACATTTATTGTCTTTATTTTTAACAGGTTGTTGAATCTGAATTAAAGATTAAAAATTTAAATTTCAAAATGGCGGATATTTAAATGAAAAACAAGTAGAAACAAGATAAACAAATAATTTTCACAATAATCTTAAAAATTAAAATGTATTAGAAAGAATATTTAAAAAAAAACAAATTTTCGATTAGAAGGATATAATTACATATTGGAATATAGTTTTTAATTCCAAACAACTTTTCTTTATAAAAATTTTCGATATTGTGAAATATAAAGGTACTTTACTCTTTAGTGAAATTCATATTTTTTGACATATCTCGTACAAAATTAACAAAATTTGATATTTGATGGTTGCATCTTATGTTATATACGATGCAGAGTATTGTATAAAAAATAACTTTTTTTCGTAAAACTGATATTAAAAAAGTTATCAATAGGTTCCAAGTTACGCAGACATACTGTATAAGAGCTAAAAAAAATTTTTTTGTTGAACATTTATTATTGTTGAAGCTTATTATTAAATGTATTTTGGGTAAGTTTTACAGAAAAAAGTTTTGATCATTCTGTATATACATTTTTTCAGCTGGTAATTTTCGGTTTTTGTATTACATTTTTGTTATCTTTCTTAGTTTTCTCAAAAAAAATTGTTTATTTCATTTTTAAACTAAAATAATTCAGTGATTTTTAAAGATTACATCCCAAGTTTTAAGAAAATAGCAAAAAAATTTTATTAGATTTATTCAAACTTGAGTAATACCGTCTTAAAATGGTGGGAATTCTGTAAAACTACGAAGTTTTCAAAAATTACATTTTTTGAGACATCGTATTATTTGAATTAAATTTTTGAGATTTTTTTTGAATAAAATATCGTTTAGTAAGATGATTGAGAGGTAAGGTGTGCAAATTTGAGAGTTTTATAAGTAAAATTGTATTAGTTACACATTTTAAAACCATTTTTAAACAAAATTCATGTAAGGCTCACTTTCCGTCCACACCGTACTTATGTCCATAGATTTTATTTCTTTTTATTACAACCATAAGATAGCTTATTTCATCTTCTTTCATGTCCAATTTGTAAAATTTCTTTTGATCCATTAGTTAAAAAATTACATTAAAAAAACCCAAGCGTGCAATTCTTCCAACGCTAGTTTACAGTGCGCCAATGTGTGTGAGAAGGGTGACTTTAGCGTTATAAATAAAAAATTACAGAAGCTAGAGATTTAATTTTAGAAAAATCTTTATATAAGGTTTTTTTTGTAAAATTTTCTGAATTTTTCAATGGAAGTCAGTTTTTTTCTAAAAATTATATTTTTATAGTTATTTAAAAAAAACATCTAACTTCGCTGTTCATTTGTTTAATAAAAAATGAAGCCCCCACTTCTCGAGTAGAACTTTTTGATATGTTGTTTATTAAACATTTCTTAATGAAATTATAAAAAGTTTTATCTTGTTTGATTTTTTCCGAAGTGAAAATCTAAATGCTCTCAATATGCTCAAATATCTTTCAAATGATGTGCCACTCGACTACACTTGCTGTTTAAAAAAACTGGGGATGATGCGGGGCAGGGAAAGGGGGACGAATTTTGCATGAAAATTCGTCTTCCCCTCAATACAAATTGACATGTTTTTTTTTATTTTAAAGAAACTCTTGGTTTCTGAGTTACTGGGGTGGGGGTCAAATTTTCGTTGGAAAATATTAGTTGCCTATATCTCAAATCTATTATATAATTATTAATAGCTTATTTTATGACCCACATCTCGATACTGTCAAATGCCATTTCATAGTCATAGAATTAAAGAATGCGGGTAGTTGGTCTTCATGTGCCTTTTTTATCAATGTTCTCATTGTAAGCAGATGGTCTGATGTATTTACTATAATATAGGAAGGATATTATCCTTTGAGGAAGCAGGCCTGTTCAACCGGTTGGTAATGATCGATTTTGTAAGTCAACTGGTTGTTAAGCATTCTCATAGTTTGTACACTTGACTGAGCAACGATATAGCCCTATCGAATAATAGGACAATACTACTTTCAACTGTTTTTATTAATGCTGTTTTTTTTCTTGTCATTATTTTTTTGATACTTAGACAGTGCCGATTGTGAGTTTCAGTAAAGCTGAATTCACAGTATAATTTGACATTCACGTAACCTTGATTAGATTTTACATAGATAAACTGGTGTTCCATTTCCAGACCATTCACTCGTGCAAGAGCGAGTACATAGAATAAGTTATATAGCAAACGATAACAACTTTATTATCACGGTTAATAAATATTTTACCACATGTTTTATAGATCATAATTTTCAATTTATGAAAAACACGTTTAATAAAATGTTTCACCAGTGACTAAGATATTATTATTTTTCACAGCATTATATTAATCATGTTATTACGTTAAATTACAACATGAGTGGTAGCAGCCAGCGAATAACCAACAAAACTGGGCGTACAAACACTTTTGACAAAAGTAGAAAAAATGTTACTTTTTTGAAAATTGATAGAAAAGGGAAAGAAGATCAGACAACAATTATTATTAACAGATAATAGAGAGTGTAAAAAACAAGAATATAGAATAATTCGAGGAAAACTGAAAACTCGGTTAAAGAAGGAAAAAGAGATCCCATAATGAGTTGAAATTAAAAGAGGCGAACAAAAAAGGTTTCAAAAACAAAGAGATGAAAAGGTTATTAAAGTCACTGTAGTTAGGTATATGAAAGGCGAAGACGTGCACATCTCACGGAAAATATAATGTCACTCAAATGAAATAAAATTTACATGAATAGATGCGTCCTGAATTTTCAATAATTTGATACCATTGCGCCAACTCTGTATTTTGATTAACAAGAGCGTAAATTGATAAAAATAAATCTAAAATCAAATAGGAATGTACGTGTGTCAAAGAGAGAAGAAAGATCTTGTGATTCGCTTACTCCATAAATCTTTCTCGAGGGATTAAGGTAGAGGCTTACTGTTATCTTTTCCTATTATTATTGATAATAAAGTAGGTATAATTTGGTTAGTTGTACCGCCTCTAATCGGCTTAAGCTAGTGGTGAATAGACTATTCAATAGCCGCTAGACTAATATTATTTATGAATGCCAGTTTTATGGACTTCAAAATGCGATTTCGATAAACTTTAATTACAATTAATGCACTAATTAAGCAAAATCCAGAGTCGGCGCAATGGTATCAAATTATTGAAATTTCAGGACGCATCTATTCATGTAAATTTTATTTCATTTGAGTGATATTATATTTTCCATAAGATGTGTGCAGTGTCATTTAGTTGGCGATTCGGTAGAAGTAATGACGGAGTGGAAAAAACATTTCGAAGAGTTATTAAATGGTAAGGTGGAGCGCGAAACAATGGACAACTAAGCAGTTGGAGAAGATAAAATAGTTGAAAGGCAGCCTTTAATCTTCTTCTTGTGGAGCTTTCTCCTTTAGTGGAGGATAGCGACCACACTGGCAAAGCTGTCTCTGTCCAATTTGGCTCTAAACAAAGATGCTGAATCAAGGCCGGTCCAATCTCTAATATTTCTAAGCCATGAAATCTGGCCCCTATCGGGACCCCGTTTTTCTTCAATCTTACCCTGGATGATCAGTTGCGCGAGGCGGTATTTTTCGTTTCTCATTATGTGTCCCAGGTAGCTAACTTTTCTGACTTTAATGATTTTTAGCAGTTCCCCATCTGCACCTATTCTCCTCAACATTTTCGTTGGTGGTGTGAGTTGCCCAAGATATTTTCAAGATTATTCTATAAATAAAGCCAGAGTTCAAAGGTTTCTAACTTGTTTATCAGTATTGTGTTGAGTTTCCAGGCCTCCGTTCCATACAATAGCTATTTGTATAACAAGGGAGGAAAGTGCTACTTTTCCTCCCGAGAATGAAGTTTACTGCCCGACGCGTAGCGGAGGGCAGTAATCATTCAAGGGAGGAAAAGACACTTTACTCCCATGTTATACATATGATTTTTCCACCTTCCTCAAATAGCAAGTCATTTTTTCATTTTTATTTAATTTATTTTATGTAACTAACCAACAAAATTTATTAGAACTAAAACTAACAAGTAGGTACAATATAACTGTCAACTGTCAAATATAAGTCAAATTATTAATGTAAACATTGTTAAATCAAAACAACAATTTACTGTTTTTTACCATTCTGCAAAATACAGGGTGTTTTATAAATAAACGTTAAAATGTATAGATACTTACGTAATAGAAAATAGATATTATACAGGGCGTCAATAAGTTATATTTTATGAATGAAATACCATGACGTCACTTTTACTTTTCCTCCCTAGGGAGGAAAAATATTTTCCTCCCTAGGGAGGAAAAGTACAACTTTGCTCCCTACAATCAGGTCCGGAAAAGTATACTTTCGGTAGAGGTAGGTGGAAAAAGTATTGATCACACATAGCAATGCAGAAAACGATATCTAAGACTGATATTAGTGATATTAATGCTACTGCTACAAAATAAGCTTTTCATTTTGATAAAGCCTTGTCGGGCTACCACTATCCTCGCTCTTACTCCTTTTTTATAATCAAGTTGATTGTTGAACCAGCAACCAAGATATTTGTATTGGTCTTTACAGGAACAGCCTTTAATAAGCCTTTTTAATGTTGCAAGTATGGGAAAATGAAATAATTCCAACTGATTGGTATGACGCCCGCATATGCCCACTGCATAAAAAATGAGAAAAACTGAAGTGTGACAACTATAGAGATATAGCCTTACTAGATACTGTATTCAAAATCTTGGCAAGAATATTTAGAAATAGACTAAATTGCTATCCGGGAAATTTTTTACATGAGTATCAAGCAGGCTTTAGAAATAGTCTAGTCGCAACATAGGGGTCCTGTGGACATTTTTAGTTCGCCGCGATTTGATGGTGGTATTATAGGTTTTTTGGGTCGCTGAATCCAGTGGAAGTGGTCTGGAAGCCCAAATGTGATGTTTTAATTGTTATTAACAAATTATGGTAAAATAAGGTGATTTTCAGGAATTATTAGAAGCCCTGTAAATAAATTGATAGTGTTAAGGTCTTCTCTGGTGTATTTTTGGTCGCTGAATCGAATGCGACTAGTCGCGATTACTCAAAATATGTTCTTATTTTATTATTAACAAAATAATAGTTTATTCGCCAAAAAGCTCGAAATGCGCTATTTATAGCAATCGTAGTATTTTTCATTGTATTTTTATACGCTAAATCGATTGCCGCTAGTCGTGATAGCTTAAACCACGTTCCGACTTGGTTATTAATAAATTATTGCAAAAATAACGGTTTATAGTACCTACGCTCACTCACGGTTTTTGCTCTAAATTAAAATAAAACCACTTGGGATTGACATGAAATTTGGCATACACGTAGCTAACAAGTCAAACAAAACAAGTGATATTGGGCCGATGTCTGCTTTTACCTTGGGAGTGAGTTTCACCCCTTTTCGGGAGCGAAATAAGAAACCTTTAAAATAAGACCGGAAGTGGATAAACTTATTAATTCTAAGCAACTTTTGTTCTATACAGTTTTTTCATTAAGGCAATACTTTTCGAGTTATTTGGTTGTTTTGTTGAAAAATGAACATATTCACTCGCAAATAACTCGAAAAGTATTGACTTAGTGAAAAACCTGTATATAAAACAAACGTTGCTTAGAATTAATCAGTTTATCCAATTCCGGACTTATTTTAAAGGATTTTTCTTTCACCCCCGAAATGGGGTAAAACTCACAGGGTACAAGCACACATCGGCACAATATCACTTGTTTTGATTAACATGTTAGCTACGTGCATGCCAAATTTCATGTCATTCCAAGTGATTTCTTTAAATTTAGAGCAAAAACCGTAAGTAAACGTACTATAAACCGTTATTAGGGAGTTTTTGTGCACACAAATACGTAAACGTAACGCATCTTTTTGACGTATACGCTTGCGCATTAATGGTTGAACTACCGTATCGAGATACGCATTACCTAAGGTTACGGGCTGGTACGTCAGGTTCATACGCATCCCTATCGAGCCGAAAGTCACCGAATGCACACGAGGATCTTGCCCGATTACCTACCAAATGAACATTTCATCAGCGTACTACCCGTTTATAAACATTTTAAGGTTATATTGGTTATTGGTTTAGTCTATTTGAGTAAAATTATTCTGTGTTTGTAATTGGAAATTGGAACTTCATAATAGATTTAAAATTTTATTGTTTTTAAGATGTCTATTAACCCGCCGTTACACGCGTCTTCTATTGTGACATGGTTGCACGCGTATGAGCTTCGCCCTCACCTACATCAATTCGACTTATTTCGAGGAAGAATGAATGTCAACATGTATAAATATAAAATGGTTTGTACTCACATATTATAGAAAGTCTCGTAAACCAATTTTTTTTATTAATTTAACAAAACAAAAGTAAAAATAATATAAATCAAAAGCAAGTTTTCTTAATTTTCAATTTCAGCAGGCCACTGAAGAAATTAAGGTTCTGTACGCGAATTCATTTTACTAAAAATACAAATTAAAATTAACAACTTTTCTTAAGCTATTTCTTTGTGGCATTTATGTAATTAACTATTAATATTTTGTATTTTGATAACGACGTCCGAGGTGGAATTCGAAACGTCAATAAAATCAATTTTTCAAGTTAAATTGTGGCTTATTTCCCAATTAGAATAGGTAAATTTAAAAATGGGTTCTTAACCAGTGGCGCACCTAGAATTTTCCTCTGGGGGGAGGGGGGTTTGCTTGGGCACCGAAAGTTTTTTGTATTATTTGTGAAAGACAAGTTACATTTTCCTACTTTCTTTTATATATATTTCTATATGCTCTGGGTGGGATTTTAAACCCCAAACCCCCCCTCGGTGTGCCACTGTTCCTAACCTAATTCAAACAATAATATTTTAACTAAACCTACCTAAATATTAAATAAAAACCTGCAAAGTTTCTTTGAGATAATAGAAACGTGATTTCACTGTGATTGCACGCGCAGTGAGGAATTCCCTCACTTGAAGAGTGATATCTCTTCTTTCAACTATCACATAGCACACTGACCGCCTGAAATATTCTATAACTTTTTCATACCCTCTCATGAACCATACTAAAGGCATTCCTGGGTGCTTAAGGTTGTCGTATTAGTTTACACAATTTCATTGGTTATAAACAAATATGGTGAGGGATTCCCTCATAGCGCGTGTAATGGCGGGTTAATAAAGCAAAACAAACAAATCTTGTATTAATTTAAGAAATACAGTGATCACCACAATTAATAACTATATAAACAAATGACCTAGTTTCAGTAAAATTTTCAAATAAATATTACCAAACTATTTACATTATACCTACTGGAATTCTGATGTAGGTATACAATAATTTACAACTAAAAAGTAGGTATAAACAAAAATAAAAAAAATTTAACCTAAGGAAAAATAATATTTTTATATTTAAATAGAAGCAATTAAAACCATACAATTTAATCATTGATTTATCTTTTTTTACATTTGTATATTAATTGCATATTGTGTGAACATTGTTTTATTTTTTTGAATGTCAACGGAATTTAAAAATGACTTTACGATTTGCTTTACGTTACGTTAAGGCAGTTACAAAAACTACCTATTTTAACATTCATCCTCTACGACACGTTAGTTGCTTTACGTATACGGAGATGCGTTACGTTACGTAGCAACAAAAACTCCCTATTTTTGCAATAATTTATTAATAACAAAGTCGGAACGTGGCTTAAGCTATCACGACTAGTGGCAATCGATTTAGCGTATGAAAATACTATGAAAAATACTACAAACTTGCTGTAGATAACGCATTTTGAGCTTTTCGGCGAGTAAACAATTATTTTGTTATTAACAATATAAGAACACATTTTGAGTAATCGCGACTAGTCGCATTCGATTCAGCGACCAAAAATACACAAGAGAAGACCTTAACACTATCAATTTATTTACAGGACTTCTAATAATTCCTGAAAAACACCTAATTTTACCATAATTTGTTAATAACAATTAAACGCACCACAATTGGGCTTCCAGACCACTTCCATTGGATTCAGCGATCCAAAAAACCTATGATACCACCAGCAAATCGCCGCGAACTAAAAGTGTCCACGGGACCCCCTATGTTGCGACTAGACTAAAAGGACAGATCTACTATAGACCAAATATTCTCCTTATATGAGATACAGGCAACTTGTTACGAAGGTAAAGTTCCTCTGCGTGTTTTGTTTGTAGTTTTTAGACAAGCAGATCATAGAGTTGATGTCAAAATGTATCGAGTAATGGAACATTTGAGTATACAAAAAAATTAATCAGGCTAGTAAAAATGACACTAAATATCTCTACCTTTGATATTGCTTGGCACAGTTGCAAAAAGCTTGAGATAGGGAGATCCACTACATTATGTATTAGAAACTGTAATCAGAAATTGCAACCTGAATCTCGAAGAAACAATCATGAAAAATGAGCAACAATGCTTGCCATTTGCTGATGATCTACCGATCCTAGCAAGAACCGCGAAAGTATTAAAAATAGTCGTGAAGAAAATTATTGAAGAAGCACAGAAATTCGAATTCGAGCTAAATGAAGACAAAACTAAATATATGATCATGGAAGGGAGTATATAGACCAGTAATTAGACCCACAGGAACATATGCCTGCGAGACATGGGCATTAAATAAGAAGAAAGAGGATAGTCTGGAAAGATGGGAAAGGAAAATATTGAGACGCGTCTTCGGAGGGCGCACGACACAGAACAGGTGGGACAGAAGAACCAACAATGTACATATGGCTATGTGCAAAGAACCTACCATCACCAGGTTCGTCAAGTCACAAAGAATCAGATAGTTGAGACATGTAGAAAGAATGGCAGTGAATAAAAATCCCAAACTTATAATCGGTCCCAAAAGAAGAGGTTCACCCAGAAAGAGGTGGAATAATAAAGTGGAGGACGACCCTAAACAGATAAAGGTGAGGGACTGGAAAAGAACAGCACAAAATGGAAGTAAATAGAGAAATATTTCGAAAAAAATGGTATTAATCACCACACAACATAATTTAGAACATGTATCAAAGATAAAAAAGTTTTGTTTGTCTTTCGTTTGGCCCCCAAAGACGACTCAAAATTCAACTTATACCAGCCAGCCAAAAACGCGTCGTGACGTCACGGGGTTGTATGTTTACATTCTACACCAATTTATATATAATTTTAAATTAGACATTATAAACGTTAGTAGAAAATACAGTTATTTGACGTTACAAGTGTTTTTGATCGTTTGAACTATTCATAGAAAACTTGTACTTTTACAAAATGGTTTTATTTTCAATAGTAAACCTTCTTTCCTTTCCTTCAAAAACTGTATCAAACTCCAATTTTAACAAACTGGTATATTTATTACAATGACATACGATAAATGTCATTAGAATATAAATATTTTTTCTTTATTCCCCGACGACGAGCTGACCAAATACCCACGTAGGTGGAGGCCAATAAACTAAAGAAGAAGAAGAAGAATATTCCTAAATATAACCATAAACGGAATCATATAGTTAAACTCTGTGACGTCACGGGCCGTTTGAACTATTTTAAGATACCGAAGACTTTAAATTTGTACTTCTAAGTTATTATGAGTTTTCGAAGTGTGAAATTTTGGAAATCTCATTTTTATACAAAACTGAACATTATTATGTAATAAAAAAATGTGCAAGTTCCCTATTCAGAGTAGTTAAGAATTTTGTGTACACTGAGTTCTGTTTAAAATCATTGTAATTAGATAATATTATGACTATGTTTTATAAAACTGGCGTAGGTCTTAAAGACCTGTTGTGCGTACCTATATAGGGGAAGGCGGGTCGGAATGGGGTAGCGGGGCGGAATGAAGATTGGTATTTTTAAGTATCAATGACGTGCTACAGACTAGCAGCGATAAGAAGTAAAAGTACATTAGTGTCAAGGGCGGATCCAGGGAGGGGGCTATGGGGGCCATGGCCCCCTCCGAGAATTTAAAAAAATATAAATTTAAATATTTTCACTTCAAATTTTTTTAGTTTCAAACATATATATGTACAAAACAGTGGATAAGTACATACAGTAGGAAAAATGAAAGAATACCCATGAACAAACATATAAAACACGCTGTATTTTCCTGTCACCATGTCACACAAAAAATTGGCCAGCGCAAGTACATGTAATAATTATTGTTACATGTACTTGCACTGAACAATTTTCTTTGGGACACGGTGACAGGAAAATACAGCGTGTTTTATAGGTTCGTTCATCGGTATTCTTTCATTTTTCCGACTGTATGTCTTCTGGATTAGAATTGAACAAAAGCGGTAACGGAAACTTCAAGAATGACATAGGATGTTTTGTAAATCAAAATGTTAGAACGACCTTGACAGCCATCAAAATCGTATTAATTTCCATCTTCTGTACACACAAAGAATAAAAAGAAATGTAGCGTTGCTTTTGTCACCAGCACTTGAAACAAAGGAGTTGGTTGGTACTTTCGCACATTCAAAAGGGATTGTTCTGCAAATATTGCGTTTTATTTTTCTAATGAAAAATATGGTCACAATAAACGGATGACAGCCCAAAGCCTTGTCACGAAACCTTTAACATCTTTCACCAAACTCACGGGCAAAGACGGAGAAATACAAACTCATGAAAAAACAACATATCACAAGAAGTGCGTTCAGGTTGGACGGTATTGTCTACAAAGTTGTCGCAACCCGCAAAAGTCAGTCATTAACCAGATAGACTCTCAGAAATCTAAACAGATACAAGAAAATAAAGAAAGACTACGACCAATAGTAGAGTCTATAGTATTCTTTGGGTCGACAAAATATTCCTCTAAGAGTGATCCTTCTGTATCTGGACTCTGGATGAAGATGCTGAACCTAGTAATGAGGGGAATTGTTAAGGTTTAAAGTAGTCGCATCAGCATATAAAACTCTTAAGCAACACCTATCCACAGCATTTTCCCGAGCGACATAAATTAGTAGCACCAGTAAAAATCAATTGATAACATGTTATGGTGAAGAAATAATTTAACAAATAATGAATCGGGTTCAAAGTGCAAATTATTACTCTGTCATATTTAAAGAAACGACCGACGTATTCCACGTGGGACAGCTTTCTTTAAATTTGAGATACATACACAATAACAACATTCGTGAAGACTTTGTAAAGTTGATCGACGCTTATGAGATCATAAAAATAATTAGTGAAAATCAATAAAGAGGGGAAGAACAAGGCCTGATAGGAGAAGCATTGGCAAAAATAAAAATTAAACTTGTTAAAAGAACTGCACTTGGATCCGAAGAAATGTGTAGGAATCGGTACTGACTTTAATAATACTTTAATAGCGATATATTTTGCAGGTCTTTATGGCACTCAAAAGTTTGTGAAAAGTGTCTTAAAACTCACCATTGTAACCCTAATTTTTAAAAATTACCCCCAGACCCCTCGGTACCCCTCCGCAAAAAAGTTCATGGCCCCTCCCGAAAATCGGTCCTGGATCCGCTCTTGATTAGTGTAGTGTGACTGAAGACCGGTAGGCATGTGTGTCTAGTTCTCTTGACGTTAACAACGTGAATCTATCGTTGCGTGGTTTTTCGCTTATAATTTGTAACTGTTTGTGATTTTATGACCAAGGTAAGTTGCACACGCTTGTTTTTTTACATTAGTTGGTAATACTTGTAGGGTATTTATTTAGCTTTCGTTTAGTCTAGGCATACGTTTTCTCACCAATCGTTTTCGAGTGACCATAGCTTGATGAAATAAATCATGTGCTTGGGGCGGAATGGGGAAGTCCACTTAAGGCGCAATGGGGAAGTACCCCGTGCCGCCCCACACTATTTTTATTAAACAGGAACTCCATATTTAACTATTTTTCTTCTATTTCAGATGGTTCTAGTATACAAAAGGAAGACGAATAGACAGCCATGATCTACTAAAAGTATGAATAATGCTGCCGAAGCGGCTATTTCTGATCAAGTAGGTTATTTGAAGGCTCCAAAGCAATTTAATTTTCTCCAAAGTACCTGGAGATATCCTGCAGAGAAATGGAAAGATCCGCAGTACCATATTGACAAAACGGCAGGGAAATTTTAAGCTGTTTTTACCGAAAGGCAAGAATATGAGCTCATGAGCTATTTGAAAATTATGGAGTATCGATTATTTGGTCTAACGATGATAGATTTGCGTACCTTAGCTTATCAGTTAGCTGTAAGAAATGGCCTAGTCCACATATTTACGAGTGAAGTCGCCGGCCAAGATTGGGTCAATGGATTTTTAAAGAGAAATCCTACTTTATCACTTCGGGAACCTGAGTCAACATCTGGCGCCAGAGTTATGGGCTTTAATAAAGTGGAAGTGATGAATTTAGCTTAACATAACTTAACATATAATGACTTTTCAACGGTACTTAATAATTGGGCTTAATAATTACAATTATTAAGTTATTTTTTTATTAATTTCACTAATCTTGTAATGACTACCCCGTTGTGCCCCGGTGCAAGGGCAGAACGGGGCAATTGACATTGTTTAATATTTTAGTAACAAACTTACTGTTCTTGTTCTTATAAAAAAATAATATTGTAATATAATGTCAACAACATTACAATGAGTTTATATATTGATATGCAGCTTAAATAATTAATCCTAACTTATTTTTAAAAATCAATTTCAACTTAGTACCCCATTCCGCCCCGCCTTCCCCTAAAACAAATATTTTACCACATGTTTTATAGATCATAATTTTCAATTTATGAAAAACACGTTTAATAAAATGTTTCACCAGTGACTAAGATATTATTATTTTTCACAGCATTATATTAATCATGTTAATACGTTAAATTACAACATGAGTGGTAGCCGCCAGCGAATAACCAACAAAACTGGGCGTCACTTTGTATGTATTATAAAAATGATAAACGATGGTTTACTAATAACACGTAATTAATTCCTATAAAGCAATATATATTTTTTATTGTCATGGTTTTTAATTAACATTGTTTTATTTAACTATTGTCTACATGAGTCGAAGGTGATGCCATATTGCAAATATTATGTCCTTAAATTGTGAAATGGAGTTTTTCTGTACACGTACAAAAGAATTGTACACTTATTTTATTGTTTAGTTTATTCTCCTTGTTTTCTTATTTTTCATCGTTCAATACGAATAAAATAGCTCTTTAGGCTTTTGAACTTTAGATCTGACGTACAATCCAAGGTAGTTCAAACTTCAAATAACGAAAAACACTACGAAACTAAGAACTGATAAAGAGAATAAGACAACTATTAGCGGAAAATAAACACATACTCAAGAATTTTCTTCTTCTTTCTTCTTTAGCCCATTTCTATCCAACTTTGGACATAGGCCTTCCCCAAATCTTTCCATTTCTGTCTGTTCTTGGCTGCGCTTTTCCAGTTAGTTTCTGCCGCTTTTACAATATCGTCATTTCATCGCATCTGAGGTCTTGCTCTTCCTCTTCTTCCTGTCCACGGTCTCCAGTTTTGTATTTCAGCATTCCATCTTTTATCTTCCTGTGGGAGCCGAAAGTAGCAGTAGCAAAAGCTAAAGCAGAAGCGTATTCAAACCTATATGATCAATTTGATACCAGGGAAGGCGAAACGAAAAAATATGTAAAATAGCCAAACAGAGAGTAAAAAAAGCAAAAGATTTTAATCAGATTAGATGTATCCGAGATGAAAATAATAAAATACTAGTTCACGAAAAGGATGTCAAAAAGAGATGGAGAAAGTACTTTGACAGTATTAAATGAAGAATTTGACAGACAGCCTGTGGAGTCAACCGAGACAGTAGCAGCAACGGTCACCAAAATAACAAATGAGGAAGTGACTCAAGTGCTTCAAAAAATAAAGAAAGAAAAAGCGGTAGGACCAGATAATATTCCTGGGGAAATATGGAAAGCATTGGGAGAGACAGGAATAAGTTGGTTAGCAGGTTTATTTAATATATTTATGGAAATTGGACAAATGCCAGGCGAATGGAGAAGCAGTATACTAGTACCTGTCTACAAAAACAAGGGAGATATACAGCAGTGTACAAACTACAGGGCTATAAAACTGCTTAGCCACACCATGAAAATATGAAAGAGAGTAATCGATAGACGGATACGTGAAGAGACCGACATATCCGAGAATAAATTTGGCTTTATGCAGGGCAGATCAACAACAGACGCAATTTTCATTATAAGGCAGTTGATGGAAAAATACAGGAGTAAAGAAACAAACGCTCATATGGTATTCATTGATCTTGAGAAAGCATATGATAGAGTTCCTCGAGAGATTCTGTGGTGGGCACTCAATAAGAAAGGAGTCTCTGGTGCATATGTAAAGATTGTGAGGGATATGTATGAGGGAGTAACGACTAGTGTTAGGACAGGTGTGGGAGAGACTGATAAATTTCATGTGAAAGTAGGATTGCACCAAGGCTCGGTGCTTAGTCCGTATTTATTCTCATTAGTTTTGGATCAGATAACAGCGAAACTACAGGGTAACATTCCATGGTGCTAAATGTATGCTGATGATGTCGTGTTAGTAGGAAATAGTGAAAAAAACTTAGCACAAAAACTGGAACAGTGGACACGAGCTCTGGAGGAAAAAGGCTTAAAACTTAGTAGGACAAAGACAGAGTATTTGGAATGTTCATTTAAAGATGGAGTTACTACAAATAAAATGGTATCTTTGGATGGTGAACTGATTGTAAAAAGCAATAGTTTTAAGTAGCTGGGATCGGTATTACAGAGTAATGGAGAAATAGATGGAGATGCATGCAGTAGAATTAGGGCTGGATGGATGAAGTGGAAGGAAGCGAGTGGTGTGTTGTGTGACAGAAAAGTTCCAATGAAGCCGAAAGGAAAATTCTATAAAACAGCCATAAGGCAGGCTATGATGTACGGAACTGAATGTTGCGCAGTGAAAAAGAAAGAGGAACAACGAATGCATGTGGCGGAGATGAGAATGCTTAGATGGATGACTGGAGTGACAAGAAAGGATAAAATTAAAAATGAGTATATTAGGGGAAGCCTAGGTGTGGCACCAATTGATGCCAAAATGAGAGAGCATAGGTTGAGATGGTTTGGTCATGTTCAACGTCGAGACGTTAATCATCCAATACGAAGAGAAGCTGAAGTGCAGATTCCTGGAAGGAGTAGGAGAGGACGACCAAAGAAGACGTGGGGGGAGACGATTAGGCAGGACATGTTGGTAAAGGGGATTAATATTGATATGACCCGGGATAGAATTGTGTGGAGAAATGCAATTAGGGAAGCCGACCCCGCATAGGGATAAGCAAAGAGAATGATGATGATGATGATGATGATGATCTTTTATCTTTCTGTCTCGCATTGTGGCCCGCAAATCTCTATTTTACCCTGTTATATGTTCAGTTACATTTTTTACTTTTGTTTTCTCTCTTATCCATTTGTTTGATTTCCTGTCTTGTAGTTTTATTCCCAACATGGATCTTTCCATTTTTGTCTGAGTTATTTCTATTTGAAGGATGCACTGGTCAAATACACGGGTTTTTAGGTACTGTTGTATCTTTGTGCTTTTTAGTATGCATCTTAACTTTCCAAACGCTGTCCACGCCAATCGGATTCTTCTCTGTACTTCAATTGTTTGGTTATTTTTATTAGCTTTGAATATTTGACCCAGTTCTCCTCAACAACCTCAATATTGACATTACAGTAGACTTCCGTAAGTTCGTCCACCTCGGGACTGGACCCTAGGCCGAACTTAAAAGTGGCCGAACTAACCGATGCCTACCTAAAAAATGCCCATTTATTGTTTGTACGAATCTAGCAAACACAAAACACCTGCACATTCTGTAGAATACAACACAGAGGGATACTCTGACATATATTTAACACATATGAAAAAACAAAGGGGGTTACAAAACACTACGAAACAATACTTACAGAACTGTAAGTAGGCCTAATAAAATTTCAGAATATTTACTCTACATTGATGGTTTGGCTTCGTAAACACTTTAAAAAAATCTGCTGTATTTTCTTTTCTAATGAGTTTTTATGTGCAAAGTTTACGTCAGTTTTTAATAAACATTATATCGATAGAAGTTGCTTCTTTTTGCCGTTCGATATAGGTAGCTGCCAGTTGCAAAGCTGCTTTACCTTCAACGTGGCTCATTTTATTTTCTTCATCTTTCTCTTCAATATAAGCAGCATCTGCGTCGTTATCTTTCTCATTTTCCTGGCGAATTCGGCGATTTCGTCGTCGTTCAAAACCTCGTTATGTAGCTTCTTTTCAAAGTTGACCCACTCCAAAACATTTTCTTCAGCAATGGGACCACTGTTCGGTAGTTGCTGAATGTCGTGCAATAGAGCTGCTTTGCCATCAGGTTCGTTAACAAGAATGTTGTTTGGCTCATCTGCTGTTGTATTTGCTTGGTCAATCTTATTTTCTATATTTATCCAAAGGTTTTTCCAAGACTTTACAAAAGTCGACGGTGGTATTTCGTCGTATGCCTTTGACGACATATACACAACATCCTTTATATTAACTGACATCAGCACTTCTACTTAAGGAAAGTCAAAGAAGATAGTGCGGAAACTCTGACTGTTGACCAAAAATGGGGAAAAATTCAACATGCCTTAGTATCAGTTGGAAAAGAAACACTCAAACCACTTGGAGAAAAAACAAAATCTTGGATGACAGTAGAAATTCTTGAACTTATGGAAGAACGAAGAAAACATAAAACAAAAGACCCGAATAAATACAAAGAAATTCAGAGAAACATCAGAAATAAAATTCGAGAGGCAAAAGAGAAGTGGCTCTCCGACAGATGCAAAGAAATAGAAGACCTGGATAAAAAGTATGACAGCTTTAATTTACACAAAAAAATCAAAGAAATGACAGGTTCTAGAAAAAGCACAAGAACTAATACCCTTAAAAATGATAAAGGGGATATTATTACTGACGTGAAGGAGAGATTGTGTCAATGGACCAATTACATCCAACAACTCTTTAATGATGAAAGAGGAGAACTGTCATTAGAAATCACAGAGGATACCGGACCACCAATATTAAGAGACGAAGTCATCTATGCCATTAAAAACACGAAAGAGGGTAAAGCTACTGGACCAGATGATGTGCCCATCGAATTATTAAAACTTATTGATGACGATTGTATTGATGTAATGGTTGAACTCTTTAATCTAATATATCAGACTGCCACAATCCCCAAACAATGGCTGCAATCGACCTTTGTAGCAATTCCCAAAAAGTCAAGTGCAATAACCTGCTCGGATCACAGAACAATATCTTTAATGAGTCACACACTTAAAACATTTTTGAAAATAATACACAGTAGAATTGTTAAAACTCTCGAATATGAAATCAGTGACACACAATTTGGCTTTAGAAATGGTATGAGCACACGAGATGCTTTGTTCGGCTTGAATGTGCTGGCCCAGAGATGCATGGACATGAATCAGGATATGTACTTATGTTTTGTAGACTTTGAAAAGGCATTTGATAAAGTTCAACATAAAAAGCTTGTAGATATATTAAAAAGCAAAAATATTGACAGTCGTGACATGAAAATTATATCTAATATATATTGGAATCAAACTGCCAAGATAAGAGTTGACAACCAGGACACCCAAGATATCAAAATACAGAGAGGAGTCCGTCAGGGTTGCGTGCTGTCTCCACTACTTTTCAATGTCTACAGTGAAGCGGTATTTCAAGAAGCGCTCTCAAATTCAATAGAAGGTATATCTATCAATGGAGAAGTTTTGAACAACTTACGTTTTGCAGACGATACAGTAATAATAACAGATAATAACAATGATTTACAGAACGTAATGCAACGCCTTAATGAACGCTGTCATGAGTACGGACTGAAGATGAATTTAAAGAAAACTAAATGCATGATCATAACTAAATCAGCACACGTAAACATCCAATTAACTATTGAAGATACTGTGATTGAGAGTGTGGATAACTACAAATACTTAGGAACATGGATAACATCAAATGTAGACCAAACCAAGGAAATTAAGACACGTATTGAAATAGCACGTGCATCATTCATTAAACTTAAAAAGTTTCTTTGTTGTCGGGATATAAGGTTAGAACTACGCCTAAGGATGCTTCGATGTTCGTGTTCTCTACTCTTCTTTATGGCTTGGAAGCGTGGACGTTGAAACAAGTCCATTTGAATAAGTTGGCCGCCTTTGAATTTTGGTGTTACAGAAGAATCCTACGAATATCATGGATTCAAAGAATGTCGAACGTGGAAGTAACTAGAAGGATAGGAAATCAACCGGAAATAATACTAACTATCAAAAGACGAAAACTTGAGTACTTGGGACATGTGATGAGAGGGCAAAAATACTCATTATTACAACTTATTATGCAAGGCAAAATCCGAGGAAAGCGAAATGTGGGAAGACGAAGAACATTCTGGCTTAAGAACTTACGGGAATGGTTCGAATGCAGTAGTGCAGAGATATTTAGAGCGGCAGTCAACAGGGTCCGCATTGCCATGATGATTTCCAACCTTCGATAGAAGATGGAACTTAAAGAAGAAGAAGCACTTCTACGTCTAAGTTGTCATCAGCCTCCAGTTTAGAAAGGACTTCAAAAAGCAGTTTTCGGCGATACCTCCTCTGGAAGCACTCAATGGCTCCTTGATCTATCGGCTGTTGAAGACTGGGAACAGCAGTTTAACTTCTTTTTCATCGTCACATCGTTTATTTATATTTATTCTGTCATTTGTATTTGTCATGATTTTTGTTTTACTCATGTTCATTGTTAAGTTAATCCTATCTAATATCTCTGATGCGTGTGCTAGTTGAGTCAGCATTGTGGCTAGTTTTTTTTGGTTGGGTGTAATAAGGACAACATAATCGCAATATCTGAGGTGACTGAGATTCTTCCCGTTTATGTCCAATGTCTTCCCATTCCAGTTCTTTAAAGACGTCTTCCAGAGCTAAGGTGAAGAGTTTTGGGGATATTACATCTCCTTGTCTTACGCCTCTATGTATTTCTATGAGATTAGTTTATGTATTTTCATTTTGATGAAAAATAAAATTATAGTCTTTCCATAGGATTATTTGTTAAATTTGAAGTAAACACGCCACAAAAGAGTACCTTTGATAAAGTTTGCAGTTTGAGGATCTTTTGTGACGCGGTTTGCTTCAAATTTATCAAATATTATGGAAAAATTTTTCAAAATAAAACTATGATTTTATTTTCCATCAAAATGAAAATACATTTTTACGCCACGTAATACATATCAGCTCTTTTGTAGCTGGGATTATTGTCTGCGCCACTCAATTTTCCGCGCTTTCTGGTTTTTTTATCCCTGTAAATTAAATACATGCCCATGCTTTTAAGCAATTCCTGCATTCAATAATTTTCAACATACATCAACCATATTGAAAAACAAAACCATATGGCTTCTCAACATAGTATGTAATTTCATTCTAGAACGATTTCAAAGATCATATTCTTTTACCCAAGTGTATTGTGTTTCCACGCTCTTTTTTCCCAGAATTGTGGTATTAAGTATAAAGTTTTATATTCCATTTCACGGAATACCAACGTGATTTGAAATTATATATGAGCAAACATTTCTAACGAATATAATTTTTTGTTGTATCTCAAATTTTCGGGAAAATAATACATACTCACTGAAATTGACTTACTTATTATAACCGTCTGTAATAGTAGGGGAGGAAAGTATGCTAAATTTGCAGTTACTTGAGCGTTATGGGGACCTATTGGATTGTGAAGAGTATTTCCTAAAACCAAAAAAGCTAAGTTAAGTTTTCCATAAAGTGGGGGACTTTCCATTTTTTAATTTAATTTTCCATTTCCAACAATCGTTTTTTCCGATTATAGCGCCATCTATCCATAATTCGAAAAAATGTCTCGAATAAAAGTTGCTTATTTTTACGTAAAGAATCCAAATCTGCAATTTGGGGGCATCTATTTTATGATTTTAACGTAACCCCCCTCCCCATTTCCGTGTGGGGTCGTGCTTGGTGCCATTCGATCGATTTTTCAAAAATAATGAACACGTGTATTTTGCAATTTTTCGATCTGATGTTCATTTCGCGAAGTATCGCGGGGTTCGTATTTAAAAATATTAAATTTAAATTTAAACCCTTGTCCGTGTGGGGTAGTGTTTGGTATCATTTGATAGATTTTTGAAAAATATTAAATAGGTATTTTTTAGTTTTTCGATCTGACGTTCATTTCGCGAGATATTCGCTTTTGTCTTACGCCCCGCTCAAATCGTCAGATTTTTGAAATATACACTATTTTGCATGTACTTAACTTACCTTATCTTAATCTGATGATTTCGAGTTTTTTAAGGATAGATTTTTTTTCGGACCCCCCCCCTTAACGAATACCCCTGTATTAAGAGCCTATATATGATAGAGGTACATTTACAGGGTACGAGGTTTCTCCCCATGTGATAATCTGACACGCTCGAGTAACTGCAAAAATCCCCACTTGGGCTCCCCTACCATAATATTTATAAAAATACATACTACAAAATATAAAACGAATAATGATATACCTACTTCTTCTAATAATAAATGAATAAAACTGATATGGGATCTACAAATAGTACTCTTTTGAAAAATATTTGCAATACTAGGCTTGTTCAATTGAAACACATCTTTCTTCTTCTTCTTCATGTGCCTTGTCCGTTGCGGACATTGGCTATCATCACAGCAATGTTAATTTTGTTTGCTGCGTTTCTGAATAACTCGATCGATGTTAATCCAAACCATTGACGTAAGTTTTGAAGCCATGAGTGCCTTCTTTTTCCGGGTCCGCGTTTGCTCTCTATTTTACCCTGTATTATCACTATTATCAGTTGGAGTATATTATATATTATCATGTCTCATAATATGACCGAGGTATTCAAATTTTCGTTTCTTAATTATGAAAGAGATTTCTTTTTGTTTTCCCATTCGGCGCAATACCTCTACATTGGTGGTGTGAGTCGTCCAAGATATTTTGAGGATACGTCGATACACCCACATTTCGAATGCCTCCAGCTTCCTCATTAATGTTTCCGTTAGTGTCCATGCCTCTGCGCCATACAGCGAGACTGGAAATATATAGCATTTTAGCAGACGTATTTTTAGTGGGAGAGATATGTTAGAATGGGTGAATATATATTTCTCATGTTGTTAAATGTTGCTCTGGCCTTTTCAATTTTAGATAGTATTTCGGTTGTTTGATCTCATTTCGAGTTGACGACTGTTCCAAGGTATATATACGAGTCAACGTGTTCAATTAATTGGTTTTTTATTTTCAATTGTATGGCAGGTTTTTGAGTTTGGCTGACCAGCATCCATTTTGTTTTATTTATGTTGAGGTTAGGTCCTCTTTCTTCACTCGTTCTTTGTACCCTGTCCATAAGATACTGAAGTTCATCGATACTACTGGCAAGTACGACTGTATCGTCTGCATATCAGATGTTATTTGTCAATTCTCCATTGATTTTTATGCCTTCGTTTGCTTCATCCAGTGCGTTTTTAAAAATTGGTTTGGAGTAAATATTAAAAAGGAGAGGGGAGAGAACACATCCCTGTCACACACCTTTTCTGATATCAATGCTCTCTATGGACGCATTGCCGACTTTTACCCTGGCTGTATGATTCCAGTAGAGACTTGTCACAATTGGGATGTCCTTATCATCAATTCCTAAACACATCTTTGGTTCAGAAAAACTGTCTGGCAAATATATCTACAAGTAGCCACTACTAAGTACCCTTTCAGACTAAGACACTGGTGTCTGGCGCCGGTGTCCGCCACCGGTGTTCAATTGCAGCAAAGCATTGTTGAGCCACTAAAATCAGTCAGATACTCGAAAGTGGCTCGCTCGCCTGTCGTCGTTCATTTAAAACAATTCTTTTTGCTGCCGGTTGCCGGTGGCCGGTGGCAGTGTCTAAGTCTGAAAGGGTACTAAAATTAAGGCACATATGCCATTGTTTCACAAACCGATGTATACTCCTTTTAAAGAATTCTTTTGAAATGGTCATAATGGTCAAATTAAAGCACGTTATCCATTTGTTGTACTCAAGAGAGGTATACCTCTATAATATTTTAGGAGTATAGGAATAATTAAAACGATCAAAAATATCTAGCAGAACCACACAATAAAAGTAAAAGTAGAAGAAACTGAACTAACTGACAAAATTGAAGCTGGCAATGGGTTAAGACAGGGGGATTCGCTGAGTCCTTTATTGTTCAACCTAATCATGGATGAAATAATAAAAAAATAAGAAGGAAAAAATGATACCACATGGGAGAAAAATAAGTTTAAATAATGGAGATGATGCAAGACTAATATTTTAAAGTGAAGATGATTTACGACGTAGGTATGGTATACTGCACCAATTTAATATAACCGCCACAAAATTTAACCTGTTAATTTCCCCAAACCAAAACAGACAAAATGCATGGTTATAACAGCAAATATAATAAGATGTAAACTAGAGCTGTTCAGATATCAGAACAAGTGATGGAGTTTAAATATCTAGTCAAGGCATCACACTATTTAGCTACGGAAAGCTCGAAATAGTCGAAGATTAAGTGAACAGAGAATAGAAATAGTCTAAGATCCGCATAGGAGGACGAAATGTATCCATCTGCTTGCCGGATCAAACATTTTTTTTTATTAAATTTCATACATAGACAAACTCGACCAGCGTGGGTTGCCTTTCAAAATCGTGTCATAGGTATCCTTAAGGGGGGGGGGCGTAAGAGTTGAAATCAACATTTCAAGCACATTTTTGTGATTTTTTTTTAAAGTGATAAAATTATTTTATTTTTAAATTAAATAACCGTATTCAGTATAATTCAAAGATTACTCAAAAAAAAATTCAAGGAAAAATATTGAAAAATAAGCCAACAGTGGCAAATTTTTAAAGACACCTCAAAAAAAATATATTTTGCGGTGGATATCCGAACTTATCTTGGATCATGGTAAACAAAAAATTCAAAAAGATTTTATTAGCTTATATATTTATCGAGATAACTGTCGAGTTTTTTTACTTATAACGATTTTTGACTTTTTGGTATCACTCATAAATAAAAACAACGAAATTTTTTGCACAAAAAAGGGCGAAAATCAATATATTTATTATTGTTAAATAAAAGTAAGCATAAAACAAAAAATATATCGACAGCGTTACCTCAAGGAATGCCTAAAGAAAATATATACAAAATTCCAGGTGGGTCGGTCAAGTAGTTTTTGTGTTACAATGTCTACAGCCTTTGAAAAAAGCAGTTTTGAGGAAAAGGCGTTTAAAGTATTGTCAACTTTTATTTTTAGTTTCTGTTTTATTTTCGGATTTTCTGTCAAATCGTAAAGTGATGCACACCGGAATATGTTTTTGAATCGCGGGGTAATTTACAAAAGAAAATGAAAACAGCTGTTAACCGTTGTTCATTACGTTCAAGCGTGCTGTCGCGAACCTGCTGCAAAGCGAGTCGAAGATAGGGATATTCAACACTATCTCCCTACCTTCGACTCGCTTTGCAGCATCTTCGCGCCAGCGCGTTTGAGTGTAGTGAGAAACGGTCAACAGCTGTTTTCATTTTCTTTTGTAAATTACCCCGCGATTCAAAAACATATTCCGGTGTGCATCACTTTACGATTTGACAGACAAAAGAAACTGAAAATAAAAGTTGACAATACTTTAAAAGCGTTTTTCTCAAAACTGCTTTTTTCAAAGCCTGTAGACATTGTAGCTCAAAAACTACTTGACCAACTCACCTGGAATTTTGTAATTACATATTTTCTTTAGACATTCTTTGAGGTAACACTATCGAGATATTTTTTGTTTTATGCTTATATTTTGTTTAACAATAATAAATATGTTGATTTTCACCCTTTTTTCTGTAAAAAATTTCGTTGTTTTGACTTCTGAGTGATACTAAAAAGTCAAAGATCATTAAAACTAAAAGAAACTTGACAGCGTTACCCCGAGAAACTCAACTCATAAGCTAATAAAATCTTTTTGAATTTTCTGTCTACCATGATCCAATGATAAATTCTGATGTCTACCGCAAAATTCATTGTTTTTTTGAGGTGTCTTTACAAATCTGCCACCGTAGGCTTATTTTTCAATATTTTATTTAATTTAAAAATAAAATTATTCTCTCATACTTAAAAAAAAAAAATTAACAAAAATGTGCTTAAAATGTTGATTTCAACCCCTACGGCCCCCCTTAGCGATTGCTATGACACGATTTTGATAGGCAACCCATGCTGGTCGTGTTTGTCTATGTATGAAATTTAATAAAAAAAATGTTTCATCCGGCAAGCAGATGGGTACATTTCGACCTCCTATTGGGCGTTTTCACATTAGCCGACACGACAGCGGCACAGCAACGACACGTCATCGGCGCCGGCAGCACCTTTTTACATAGTACGACCTTTCTCGCCGACACAGCACCGATAACCGAAAAAATTTTTAGGTTATAATATAATGGCAGGAGTTAACAAATTAAAATTGCTTCATTTATTATATTTGAGGAGAAAAGAAAAACAAAAAAGTACAAGACAATTATGGGTCCATCCAATAATAAAAGTACGATATTTAGAAGGGCATGGCATTACTATACTCTTTTTGAAAAATTGTGGTCTGATACAAGCAAATTTTTCAATTATTTTCGTATGAGCAAATCAACATTTGATTATGTATTAATCAATATAATAAACACAATCAAAAAGAGAGATACCACATTTCGAATGGTAGTGCCTCCTGAAGAAATCTTGGCTGTGACAATAAAGCTAAAAATATTTCTATTTAATAGTAATTGAACAGTTAATTAGAAAAAATAATTTTTTCACAAAAAGCAACTTTTGTATATCTGCTATTAAAGTTTTAAATTCTCTCTACTTTTTACTTTTATCTGATTTAGGTATATCTGCTATTAAAGTTTTCTACTTTTTACTTTTACCTGATTTTGTGAATGAAGGTGGCATATTACAAATTTTCTTGCAACTTGAAAAGATATAGGTACACACATCACACATAATATGATAAATATCACACACCCTTCTTCCACTTAACTGTATCTTTAATATGGGATTACAATCCCAAATAAAATAACAAATAGAACTCGAATTTTAAATTTGTAAATACATAATACGAAATGAAACAAATTTTATTTTTAAGTAACGAGATTCTAGATACATATTTTATTTTTAAGATACATTTTATTTAAAAAATATATGTAGTATAGTCACGTCCTAAGTAAATTTTCTATTAGTAGTCGCTTTCCATAAATCTAACATAGAATGTAAAAATCATCGAAAAGAGGGTTAGGTCACAGAATAAATAACCATACAGAAGTGAAACTCCTGCCGAAAACGGCAACATAATTTTCATGCTCATGTGTCAACGTAACTGGTACAACCTCACTTTTGCGACTGACGTGACAGTTGTTTATAGTTAAATTTTATATTTATATATGCTTTATTTTATATTTTATTTATATTTTATAGTTAAATTTTATATTTCATATTTAATTAATAACAACTGGTCAAAAATATTACCTAATTTGGAATGGTCTATTCCTTAGAACATCAAGTTCTATTCTGTAACTGGTGCACAAGGTCAAATATTTCGGTCCCAACAAAATCAATGGAAACGACAGTCAGATTCGCTTCTGTGTGGTTATATATTCTGTGGTTAGGTTAGGATAAAAACCGGGACGGCACGAGTGGGAGGACTGCTTCTCGCCGACTGTCGGCGGCGACGACGACACATCATCGACATGTCGGGGAATGTGAAACCATTTCTATAGATTCAATGTAAATTACAGTCCACCGACACCGCTGCCGGTGTCGTGTCGCTGTCGTGTCGGCTAATGTGAAAACGCCCATTCGGATCCCGTACTAAGAGCAAACAGAGCCATATGGAGAAATAAAAATATCGAAAAACAAATGAAGGGCAGAGCTTACAGAACAGTTATCAGACCAATAATGACATACGCTGCAGAAACATGAACTGACACAGAGAGAACAAAAATATTGCTCGAAAGAGAGGAGATGAAAACCCGCGAAAAATCAATATAGTGGGGCAAAGTCAGAAGTACAGATATACCACGGAGATGTAAAGGTCGCGTCATATTATAATGCACGTCGCGTTTTCGGCACGTAGCGTTTGCAGACCGGCAATCGGACTTCCCATTCACATTATCATACATACAACGTTTACGTTGGTTTCAGTTTGGTGCGGTGCAGATGTGTTTATTGTCACAACACATGTTTACATGACAAATTGCCTCGAAAACTACTTTTTAAATTAGACCGGGCAGTATCGTCGCCCCGGCTAGCGAAATTATTCCGATTCGATATTTTTAAACAAACTTACTCAAAAAGAAGTCCTTATAACATATCCACAGGGTGCCGGGCGGTACCGTGGTCGAAAAATTGTTTAAACATTTTTTTTAAACAAATTCACAAAAATATTTTTTTCATTTCGAGCAATATTTTTTTAGATAAACTGGGTCATTCTGGGCAAAAAAGGTCTCTTGTCATTTTTCTCTAAAATTGATTGTTGTTGAGTTACATGCGATTAAAAATTTGAAAAATGCGAAAAGGCCATTTTCAAGGCTTAATAACTCGATTAAAAGTATTATTATGAATTTCAATAAGTGACCAAATCAAACCCCTTCTTCAAGGTCCCAAAGAGATTTTTGTCATTATTTTACTACAAAGCTTATTTTTAGTTATTAACAATTAGCGCTATAGTCCAACTGTATCGTCGCCCCCGTTAGCGAAACTATTTCGATTAGATTTTTTTGCACAAACTTACTCAAAAAGAGTCCTTATAACAAACACATCCACAGGGTGCCGGGCGGTGCCCTTGTCAAAAAATTGTTTTAACAATTCTTATTAAACAAATTCACAAAAATAATTTTTTCATTACGAACGATTTTTTTTTAGATAATTTGGGTTATTCTTAGCAAAAAACGTATCTTGCAAAAATGCGGAAATGGCCATATAACTCGACAACAATCAATTTTAGAGAAAAATCACAAGAGACCTCTTTTGCCCAGAATAACTCAAATTATTATTAATTTGGGTTTAATTAAATTATTAATAAAAAATTATTTTTGTGAATTTGTTTAACAAAAATTGTTTAAACAATTTTTAGACCACGGCACCGCCCGGAACCCTGTTGATGTGCTATAAGGACCTCTTTTTGAGTAAGTTTGTGCAAAAAAATCTAATTTCGCTAACGAGGGCGACGATACAGTTGGACTATAGCGGTAATTGTTAATAGTTAAAAATAACAGCTTTGTAATAAAATAATGACAAAAATCTCTTCAGGACCTTGAAGAAGTTGTTTGAAACTTGATTTGGTCACTTATTGAAATTCATAATAATAATTTTTAATCGAGTTATTAAGCCTTGAAAATAGCCATTTTCGCAATTTTAGAGAAAAATGACAAGAAACCTTTTTTGCTCAGAATTACCCAAATTATCTAAAAAAAATATTGCTCGAATGAAAAAATATTTTTGTGAATTTGTTTAAAAAAGATTGTTTAAACAATTTTTCGACCACGGCACCGTCTGGCACCCTGTGGATATGTTATAAAAACCTCTCTTTGAGTAAATTTGTGCAAAAAATCGAATAGGAATAATTTCGCTAGCGAGGGCGACGATACTGACCGGTCTAAATACTCTGTATCAAATTCAAAGAAATACCTAAATAAACAATGAGGGGAAAACGACCCGTAGCTGTCAACATCCGAAAAATATTGTTTTCGAATGAACCGAACGCAGACGTAACGTGTCTTATACGCTACGTTACGTGTCTTATACGCACAATATGAATGGTTCAATTTAAAAACCATTAAATTACATTTTTCGCAAACGAAACGCTACGTGCCGAAAACGCGACGTGCATTATAATATGACGCGACCTTAACGTTGAAAACATTAATAACTGGGTAAGAAACAGAAGAGAAGAATGGAATGACCTAATAAGCCGAATGACAACAATAAATAGAGTAGTATGGACGGCCAGAGACGGTTTACCAATAATAAGACGATCAGTAGGAAGACCACGAAAACGATGGAACGACAACTTACTGGAGGCACATTAAAAAAACAGACGTCATGTCTGTACAAAAAGAAGAAGAAGAAGAATATAAGGTTAATATTAAGTTAATTCGTTTGGATAATAAATAATTATTTTAATATTATAATAAAGTTATATTGCCTACATTGCTTATACACACGCCTATAGTTAAGATTTCTGCCTTTTTAAACAAAAATCTTGGCCTATATAGGCGCCTTTCCTTTAATTTTTGTTGCTTATAGATCCAAGCTCTGATTGTAAGTTAAAGATCGAGATCGGATATAAAAACTGCAATGCAATTCTAGTTAAAAGACCTTGATATTTTTTTTTTCAGTAGTACTTCTGTAACTGTAACAGTAATGAGATTAAAAATTTGTTAAGACGGTGAACTGAGCACTGACGAAGCCGCAGTAATTGTCAAGACAATGCAATATTATACTTACTAACTGGTTTATTAGAACTGGAATTACTTGTAAGACTTCGTTACGAAACTTTCACGCAATTTACACAAATTTAATTAGATAACTCTATTTATAGAATGAATGATTCTTTCAGTGACGACGGAATTACGTCCGTACAGACAGATGTCTTTGATATGCATGTATCATTTTATGCCAATTTAGTAAACAGCAATCTTCACTAGCCTTAATTTCAGAAAAAAATTATACAGGATGTTTAATTGGGAAACGGAAATACTTAAATGGTGGATAGAGATCACTGAGGCTTTTGTAATATTGACCTTCGAGTTCGAATGACATATTGTTATATCTTTCCTGTCCTATTTTATGGAGTAGAAGCGTGGACTCTAACTGAGACTATTCTTAAACACTTGATAACCTTTGAGATGTGGGTTATTATTCAGAGTTGCTGTCAATAAAGTCACGATAGCGAATATGGTAGTCAACCTGATATCCAACAATCGATAACGGTCAAGGAACTAGAAGAAAAAGAGAAAGTTCTGTATAATTTAGCACATCTATTGGCTCTAACAGTTTCTATAACCTAGTTATATGGTATTTGATCGATTTTGCTCATTTGTATGAACTTTTGAACCACTCTGTATATTTTTTTGATATTTGGTAGGTTCACGTATGTCTCATTCAGAACCCAACCGACCCACCTAATAATCACAATAAAAACCCAGGTCCGGATTAATAAAAAAATATAAAATAATTGCGAGCTGTATATGTATTGAAATACAACACCCTGTATATTGAAATTTTTAAAATATGTTTCCATATTTTAGAAGAGCAGAAAAACTATGTAGGTTTAATGAGTCGTCTCAATTTTCTGAGCAGACAATTTAATGACTTATTTTGAAATTACCTATATTGAAATTTTTAAGAACTCTTTGAAAAACAGGTATTATTAACTTTTAGTAATACATACTCATTTTAAAAATAATTAATACTTATTTACTGGATTTGCTTCCCTTTTTGCAGCTATAGGCTCGTGGCTCGTCATTAAAAATTAGAATTGTGATGATAATGTAATTTTTTCATGGTTTAGTAAAGAATCAACTCCTTTCCAATCTAATTAAGTTTTTTGGTTGATTATGTCATAATTTAACATAGCATAAATTAAAATATATGAACTTAATTGAATTATGAATAAAGTGGAAGGAAGGAAGTGTAATACATACACTTCCTTCCTAGTTTTAAAATATGTATAATCGATTTAAATTTGAATGAATATTACTTCATTACCTTCAAGAATTTGTTATTAAAAGTTGTTTTTAATGACTGCTGTTTAATTTCAGAGTTCTTAAACATTTCAGTATAATTTCAAAATTAAAGGCATTAAATCGTCTGCGCAACAAATTGAACCAAACCGTTAAGCTTAGTTTTTTATGCTCTTTTCAAATTATGAAAACGGATTTTTAAAATTTCAATATACAGGGTATTGTTTCAAATACATTATATTTTTTTGTTGATTCGGATCTGATTTTTCTTGTGATTAATAGTTGGGTCGTTTGGGTTCGAAATGAGACATACTAAATGGGGCTCTACTCTATGGGGCTAACTTAAAAGTATTTTTTTCCATTACTTGTAACTAATCTTGTAGGTAACTACTTTTAACTAACCTGTCACTGATGTCATATGTGTCATTTACCCCCGCTCCATCCATCGGAGAAGGTTAGTGTCAGCCAATACGAGAGTAATGCCTTTAGCATTAGGAGAGTAGTGCCTATAACTAATCTATTCTAGATTGTAATGTAAAAAACTTGTTTGTCATGGTAGAGAAAAACTAAACAAAACTGGACAGTTTTGAAACCAGCATGCGCATGCCTAAATACATATAAAACAGGTCAAAAACCAAATTCAACACAGGATTTTTTTTTAATTGTTACCCAGTGTTACTCCCAAGTCAGCAGTTTCGCATTCCTCTACATCGCAGCAGTGCGATGTAGAGGAATTTCTTGGTTGTGAAATCTTCGTAAACGGTTTAAAAACATCGGCCGAAAAATTCTGTGCAACAGTTTCGAAAGTTCAAATAGTCGTGTTGACCAGCAACCTCTACAGGAGACGCTGAAAGCAAGAAGAGTTGCTATAATTGTTCTTACTCGAAAACTAGTTAAAACTGAAAATAAACATTGATAGATATATCACCTTTTCCAAAAAAAAACATTTTAATTTTGGCTAAGGTGATTTTTTTTAATCTATACTCAACGCCCCTGTCTCTAGAGAGATGTGATTAATTTTTCATATCTATATTTATTTAGCTGAGACCTACGAACCTAAAATAACATTACCTACCAGTTCCAAATATAAAATTATCTCATGGCGTAAATTTATCAACGGGATTTTCACGCCCCTCACATAAACTATAACAAAAGATTAAGTTGTTTGTAACTGAACTAGTATTTTTTCCACTCTATTGATTCATTGATTATAATGATAAACGCAAACACAGACGACGACGTCCCCCGGTTCCCGCAACGTTTTCTATCTACGCCTTTGTATTACGGGTCGACAGGATGCCATGTCTGTGTATGAAAGATAAATGGAACAGTCGGTTTTGCCTAGCGTGGCTTCCCGTCATACTCAGATACGGGCGATGGGCGATATTCAGCATCGGATCTGTCCGAAATGAACACGGACTGAAACCAAATGATTAGATGAAAAAAGGAAATTGTCAGGACCGGTTTGACGATAAAAGTAACCACAGAAACTCATTAAAAGGAAAGATAATTATCGCCTTACTACCTCTATAACACAAAAATAATTAGTAATGTTAACCATGGATTTCCAAACCTATCCCATTATAACCAATTATAATTACACCTTCATTATGACTATATAGACCAGGGCAGTTAGGAAAAAATAAATCGATTTACAGCATCAATCGATTTCCAACTTTTTGCGTTGTGTTTGAGATGAAGTCAAAAGTCTACAATAGAAAAATGTGTACAGTACATAAAATGGATAAAGTGCTCCCCGGTTTTGATGTTATATTTCTGTTCAGTAACCCCAAGTAATCTGTTTGCATCAACTTAGTGCCAAAACCATCGAAACTCCAGAAGATGAAGTGCCTTATCAGCCACCCTGGGCTGGGCACCAGGTGCTACGGGGGTTCGGTTCTTATGTCGTATTCGTATTCAGGGACTCCAAAAACCCCGAGCAATAAAATCTGGCCTTTAATACACTTAGTTTGACATGCTTTCATAAAATTCGATATGGCCCTAAGAAATGCATGCACTTTTGGATGCATTTCATGCACTGTAATTGCATAGAATTAAAAAAATTTAATGCTTCTATATACAGGGTGTTTCATTAATAATTGTCCATATAGTAACTGGAGAAACCTTAGCGCAAAATACGAAGATTTAACCTAAAGCACTTAAATAAAATGTGGTTCCTTACTGAGTTACAGGGTGTTTTATCTAAACATTGAAAAATTATTGTTGCTCAGCATTTTAAAACTATTCGACGTATTCTTTTCATACTTGGCAGAAAGTGCGACTACTAGACACCCTACTAAATTATGATAAACAAACGTTTCTAGCTACCACCAGAGGCGTACGACAGGGGATGGTGAATGGTTGACCCTTCTCAAATTCTACACCACTGGAGGAATTACTATTTTAGTGCCATTTTTAGATTATCCAATACATACTTTCTACGTAAATAATATACTCTTCCTTGGTAACGATAAAGTCATTAGTTTTCGAGATATTTGAAGTTAAATATGAAACGGCACAGTTATTTTGATTAATTTATGATATGATTCAAATATTATTAAAATTTAAAAATTATTTGTACCCAGTACTTTAAAACTATTTGGCGTATCCTTATCATACTTGGCAGAAAGTGTAGGTCCTGTACACCCTACTAAATTAAGATAAATTAACGTTTCTAGCTACACCGAGAGAAAAAAATCCTTGACATAAAGAAACTTTATTAATATTTAAGAAAGATCGACTTGGCATATTGCCTAAGAAATATATCTTTGTATATAAGATATAATTTTCTAAAATATTTCAAATAAATTCTACTATAGCCAAAGAAATATATCTTAAACATGATTGAACTATCACTTTCTGGCAAACTTCAAACCCATTTATCAGAAAGAAATTACACTTGATGTTAATTAATTTTATTAGTCATAAAAATATATTTTCTACACATTACAAAACTATTCTTTCTGAGCAATAATATTTCTTAGTAAGGAATATTATTATTCTACTATTAATAATTAATGTATTTAATGTTAAGAAATATATTTCGCAGAGATAAACGTATATTTAGAGTTAAGTTAATATTTCTTGAAAATAAAGTGATATTACATACGGCGAAATAAATCATTGTGTTAAGGTAAAATCATTATTTATTAATAAAACAAGATATAAAACGTTATTATTACATACAAATATTTTCTCCACTCTTAAACCACTGGCTTCTACACAACAATAAAAGGATGGAGAGGCAAATCCAACTTCCTCAAATTTTCTTTCTTTTGTTAATAGCACTTTGTATATCAGCAATTCACTAAAACAAAATCGTTATGTAGAAAGAGTAAACTTACTTTCATATTTTTTTTATAAAGATATAGATATTTATTTTGACAAATTTAGGAAATACAAAAAAAACAAACACATGGCCCCACATAAGAACTATTAATACCAATAATAATCAATCATATTTAGTTCAAACATGCCATTATTTAACCTACACATCTTTGTTAATTTTTTTCTTTTTGTTAATGAAATATTAATTATTTATCTGTATAATATTAAGTCACACAATAAACATTGTTTAGCTAAAACAAGAGGGAAATACAACCAATGTAAAACATTGAAGCAGACATAATAATATTGTAATTTTCTTAATTTTTATAATCTAAAAGAGACAGCATACCTAATCATTAAGAAATTTTATTACGGGAAAGTATTATTAGTTTACATCTAAGTCATTTAATACATATTATCTAATTCACGGTTTTCGGCAATAACATTTCTTAACCATAAACATATATTTCTTTTAGACTAACTGATTTCTTTATCTCAAATAAATTAACAGAAAACATCCTCAGCGTTGCACCCGCCATGTTTGATATAGCGTTGTATTGTATATTTTTATAGAAGACGATACATTCAAGAAACCTATTATAGTTGATACATAAATATACACATTTTTAAAAAGGTACTTACATGTATGAAGTTCTACCATTTCTGGAAGGCCCCACAGTTGGTTAATAACTCCTTTCTTAATATTGTTTTGAAGCTATATATTATATCATTGTGTCCCAGCTTTAAATTGTGGCACATTTCCCAGTTAGAATAATAAGCTCCTTTATTTCAGAGTCGTCCATCATTATACCTAAAAAGCATATAAAGATACTATTATGTTTCTTTTTTAACCATTCGGATACGCAACAATATTATTATTACATCTTGAATTACTCAAAATATCCGTTAATTTTTAAAGAGCACCAATAAATCTAAAATACATCTATATGAACATGAACATATCACGCCATCTTGACAAACACTGACGACTAAATCATAAATAGTTAATCTGCGCAATTCTTTTGTGGAAGAAAATATCTTTGCAAGTAACATTTCGGCATTAATGACAAAGTTTTTATTTTATAACCACAGTTACTACAGAGGGTATTTCTGAAGAATTATTTCTTGTGGTTTAAAATATTTATTTTATTGCAAGAAAATTTCTTGTTCACAAATATAAATATGGATTATCTTAACATTATATTTCTTATACTGCAAAATATTTGTAGTTTTCAATTTAAGAAATAAAAACTTTAAGATAAGAAAATTAAATATAACCATTAATGCATTTCTTAGTATTGAAGAAATTATCTGTAAGAAATTATCGAGTTGTGTTTAAAAAACTCGTTTCTTTATATGTGAACCGGTATGTTTAAGTTAATAGGATATGTTAACTTTTAAGAAATATTGCTCAAAGAAATCGGTGTTTTAGGAGAAAAGAAATTGTTCTCTCGGTGTACTAACAGAGGCGTACGACAGGGGATAGTGGCTGGTTGACCCTTCCCAAATTCTACGCTACTGACGAAGTTGCTATTTTAGTGTAATTTTTTGATTTTGCAATACTTTTTATGTAAATATTATACTCTTGATTCGTAACGATAAATCGATCAGTTTTCGAGATATTTGAAACTAAGGATGAAGCGGCACAATACATTAATCAAAATAACGGTGTCGTTTCATTTTTAACTGCAAACAATTCGAAAACTAATGACTTTATCGTTATGAATGAAGAGTATATTATTTTCATAGAAAGTATTGGAGAATCGAAAAATTCAAGCAAAATAGCAATTTCGTCAGTGGCGTAGAATTTGGAAAGGGTCAACCATTCACTTTAACCCGTCGTACGCCTCTGGTAATAGCCAGAAACCTTTGTTTAACATAATTTAGTAGTTTGTACAGTACCTGTACTACCTACCAAGTATGAAAAGGATATGTCGAATATTTTTAAAATGCTATACAAAAATAATTTTTAAATTTTTAGATAAAACACCCTGTAACTCAGTAAGGAACCAGATTTTATTAGGTGTGTTTTAGGTTAAATCTTCGTATTTTGTGCTAAGGTTTCTCCAGTTATTATATGGACAATTATTAATGAAACACCCTGTATAATCCATTATGGGTGTCCCGAAAAGATTGGTCATAAATTATACCACAGATTTTGGGGTCAAAAATAGGTTGATTGAACCTCACTTACCTATATACAATAGTGCGCACAAAAAAAGTTACAGCCCTTTGAAGTTACAAAATGAAAATCAATTTTTTTTCATATATCGAAAACTCTTACAGATTTTTCATTGAAAATGGACATGTGGCATTCTTATGGCAGCAGCATCTTAAATAACAATTAAAGTGAAATTTGTGTACCCCATACAAAATTTATGGGGGTTTTGTTCCCTTAAATCCCCCCCCCTCCAAACTATTGTGTACGTTCCAATTTAGTTATTAGTGTGGCACCAAGTTAAACACACTGTTTTTAAACCATTTTTGCCTCTCAGGACTTTTTCGATAAGCCAGTGTTTATCGAGATATTTTGGAATATTTATCGAATCCACCACATATTTGTATATGGTTAAGTACGATTATAGAGACCTGTTAATAATCTGAAAATGTATTTATAATTTACATTTTTAGGTATATTTTGAAAAAGAAGCCACATCTCGATAAAAGATGACATCAAAAAAAGACTAAGAGGCAAAAAAATTTTAAAAACAGTGTTCAACTAATGGTACCACAATAATAAACTTTTTTTATGGGCACATTTGTACTAAGGTAAGTTAGGTTCAATCGAACTATTTTTGAGTCCAAAATGTGTGGTATAATTTATGACCAATCTTTTCGGGACACCCTGTATAATCCATTAAAACCTCCTTAAAAACATAGTATGTATGTATATTAGAAATTCTCTACATTTTTCCGTTTTTGTAAAATGCAACAAAAATTCCTTAAAAACACAATCGACTAGTCTTTAAATTTTTGCATGTTCTATTCATCGAAATCATTTATTTCATAATGGGTTTCGGTTTGTAGATAGCATAACTAGAGCATGTAGTCATATATTTCGTACACAGTTTCCTAAAATGTTTTTATGCGTTTTAAAAGTAAAAAAACATCTTCAATAATTTTTTAGCTTCCACAAATATTGTTCGTTAGCGAAAATACATAAAAAACACTTGTATAAAAAGTTTATATCACCAAGATTTCCTTTAAATATTGCTTCGAACATATCTTAACTTGAACATTAAAAAAAATGTATGATGATCTCTAAGGGTACGTTCAGAGTGGGGCGAAGAAAGAGTGCGAGCAAAGAGCAAAGAGCATCAGCAAAGAGCAAAGAATTGCACGTTCAGAGTGGAGCGCAGAAAGAGTACGAGCAAAGAACAAAGAAGTGCTAAACCAGAGTGGGAGCTGGTAGTTACGCGAGACAAGAGTTTAGTTCTTTCCCACTCGGCAGTCATAGATAGTTATTTTCTTTTTTTTTTTTTTCGAAAACTCCTCATTGAAAACGTGGTACTTCCTAACTCGCGGAAAATGTTAGAGACTTAATCGTAAAGGCAGGTATACATATGCGCTCTGCTCGGTGTGCGAGCCGCTCGCGCGCAGTATGTTCGTCAGATTAGTACGTGTTTTCAAGTGGCACACAAACACGGCGCACCACAATCTAACTTCTGTCGGTTTTTCAACAAAAGCTTTGATGGTTCGCAATACGTATTTGGACGAGTTTGCGAGTGGTTTGTTGAAAAAAAAAAAATTCATAAATTAAAAATTTAGCTTTGTTTCTGGTGAAGCAACACAGTTGGAAAAGCAGATATAATATTATAATTGTCACCGGAAAGCGAAAAAGGTAACGCACAACTTGAAAGAACCTATAGATTTCTAGCTTCGTTTCTGGTGAAGCAACGCAGTTGGAACAAGCAGATATATTATAATTGTGTCACCGGAAAGCGAAAAAGGTAACTCACAACTTGGAAGAGCCTATAGTTTTCTAACTTCGCTTCTGGTGAAGCAAGGGAGTTGGAACAAGCAGATATATTATAATTGTGTCACCGGTAAGCGAAAAAGGTAACGCACAACTTGGAAGAACCTATAGTTTTCAGGGACTACCTTTTTCGCTTTCCGGTGACACAATTATAATATATCTGCTTGTTCCAACTGCGTTGCTTCACCAGAAATGAAGTTAGAAATCTATAAGTTCTTTCAAGTTGTGCGTTACCTTTTTCAATTTCCGGTGACAATTATAATATTCTGCTTGTTCCAACTGCGTTGCTTCACCAGAAACAAAGTTAAATTTTTAATTTATGAATGTTTTTTTTATATTGATAATGATTTCCGAAGTGAAAGTCGAAACGTCAAGTAAACTTGATTTCAAACTCGAATTGTGGCTTATGCCCAAATAAAATAGTAAATCTTATTTTGTATTTCTCACGCCGCGCCGGTAAGAAGCAATGAAATGACCTTTTTTACATTGGTCCGCGTGTATATTTTTTATTTCAGCTTCGAGATGGATGACGTCAATAGTATGTAAATGCCAAAAAATGATAATTTTAAAATAAAAATCGACCTGTTTCGGGATTTTTTAGTCGTCGGTTTACGAAATTCCATTTGGTTTTGCCACACTGTAGAACTAATAATAATTATTAAGTTACATAATATTTATTTAATTATAAAATTGCATAAAGTAATAAATTTAAAAAGTCATCGTCGTCATCTGAATAGGGAATATTTCTGATCCAATAACAGCTTTCTTTGAAACACTTCAGCTATCAGGACATCGAGATTCATTTTTCGGAAAAGTAACAAAGAGTGCGAATGGAGAAATCAAACTTGTTTGGTTTCGCCGCTTTGCTCTTTGCTAGCACTCTGTGTACCTCCATTTCCCAGTAGTAGTTTGATTTCTCCGCTTTGCTCTTTGCCCTTTGGTCGCACTCTTTCTACGCTCCACTCTGAACGTAAGCTAAGACGGAACAGCGTGGAAGGGCTACGGTGTAAGGCGAGAATTAGATAACAATACTCCGAAATATTTAAAATAAACCATATATCAAAACAGAAAGATGCACTCTCACCACCACTCCTCAATATAGCTCTGGAATACTGGAATAAATCTTCAGAAGTGCAGGAATCGAAAAACCGACTTCAGTATTTTATCGGGAATGACCAAACTTACACAGTTGGTATTTGCAAACGATATCGATCTAATAGGAAACACCAGATTAAGGAAGAAGGAAGAAACTTTTCGACACCCCCATCGAACAAGGTTGTAACTCAGTTTTAGCGATTTTACAGGAGAGGCAAAAAACGAAAACATGACTTTTTAAAAGTTTGGAGCGAAATTATTACTCTTTTACACTAATGTGATATGATATTTATATCATAATAAGGGATTACTGTGAGATAATGTTTTGTAATTTTAATAACTATTGAAAATCTTGAGTTTGATTGAGATACAACCTTGAAATTAAACATGAGTATTCGTAGAAAAAGGTTGTAAGTCGCCTAACAACCATTTTACTCTTTCTGTGGTAATTATTTTTTTCTACGAGCGTGCTAAAATGTCTACTTTCGCGCACGCATTTTAGTTTAAAAAGTTTCACTTTTCCGCACGCGTGTTACTTTTCCGCACGCGGTTTTTACTTTTCCGCACGCGTGTTAATTTAGATATGTTAATATGGCCTTAAACTAATATTTAGATGTTATTTACTAATTTATTTCAAATATATCTTATTGTGTTCCTGTTTTAATGAAATTAACGCCATAATTCGATGAAATAAAAGTATTTTGACATAATATTCGAAAGTCAAATCGGTAGACAATAACAGTCGATTTGAATCATCGTCATGGAAACCAAGATCGTCGTCATGCTAAGTAATTATATTGAAAGTTTGGTTTTGACAACCTTGTCAAAGAATTATGTATTTTCATATTAATTAAATTAATTGATTAAGATTTGGTAATTTTTTAAAGACTCTTAGAAAAAATATTGTTCCTAACTCTTGCAGAAAGTCTCTTTTCCGCACTCGACTGCTTGCCGAACTCCCGCTTCGCGTCGTTCGGCAAACTGCAGTCGCGTGCGGAAAAGAATGACTTTCTGCACTTGTTAGGAAAATAACTATTCCCGTTTAACTATTAAAAGGTTGTATGTTTTGAGTTATTTGTAGTATAGCTAGGAGAAAATGAGTTTTTAGGGGATATTTAAACAAAATATCAACTAACAGTTTTCACAATTTTAATTGGAAATTATAAATTTTACAATAACAATAATATTCTATCACTATGAAAAAATCATGGTATAAAATATCTTAAATTTTTCGCATTTTTATGGCGTATCTGTAAATATTTAATTCTAGACCATTTTACTTGATTACTTTAGTCTTTTACTATTAATATCTACTTCAAAATTAACATGTGTGTCCTTAAATAGGTTAAAATTTAGAATTTGGTTCTGATTTAATTCAGTTACGGATTTAGGCTTGCCTGATGCTTTGGCATATCGTATCATGGTTATCCATTGGTCTGGAGCATATACGACTTAGGTTTTTTCCGTTTTTCTATAAAGGTATGCATTGAATCACCCTCGTTTTGTGAATGTGCTATTTCGAAAAATACATGTGTAATGTTAATATTACACTGTTTCACTATATAGAAGTATGTAGCAAAAACTATTCTATATTTATTTTGTCCACCGCAACTATCAAAATGGAAAAAAGTCTTTAAATCCTTTTTTATTTTCATTGCGATAAATTGACTTATGAGATACACCATATGTTTAAATACTTAATAAATTAAACATACGTGCAACAAAGTTGTAACTCATTTAACAACCTTGTTAATCGTCAAGTATAAAGAAAGTAAATATTTAACATAGGGAGTGTCCAGTGTTACTTCCTTTTTAACGCTACAATCGCACACGTAAGTTAAAATACAACTTTTTTCAATGGAGTATTAGCCAAACTATTGAGAATTAAACTATGTCGTTTATATTGACGTGTGCGCAATTTTTTGCTGAATTCGGCCGTGTTGAAATCTGAAAATAGATGTAACTTGAGTTACAACCTTGTTCGATGGGGGTGTCGTTTTATCAAGTTTGAGAAGAAAGTAGAGAAGATAGGGTTACTAATCAATGAAAACAAAACTAAATATATCTATACGAGCCGTAATAACCGAAACGGAGATAGAATCGGACAGAACATCACCATCGATGATTTGAGCGCGTCAGAAAATTTAAGTATCTTGAAACAACAATAATTGAAGGCAATAACAGATAGACGATAACAAGTAATAAACAATGATAAAGATGGGAGTAGATGTATTTACGCCCTTGAAAACCTTATAAAATCGAAAAATAAGGCACACAAAAATAAATCTATATAAAACAGTCATGAGACTAGTAGTGATGTAGGTAAGGTAGAAGACATTCTGACGAAAAACTAGTAAAATTGGTATATATGGGAAGAAGTCCTAACCGGCAGAAGATTACGACGACGACCTCAACTTTCTTGACGAAATATAATAGCAGCAGATCTTTAAGCTATGAGCGTGGTGAATTGGACGGAAATTGCGTAAGACCAAAAATGAATGACATTATGAAGTCAGCTAAAACCTACGCTGGGTTGTAACGCTACGGAGTAAGTAAGAATAAAAAAGCTGATTTATGTTAGAACGGGGCGTGCACGATACGTGCCGTAGAAAGGGCAACTTCCGGCTCCGTTTTCGCTCCGTCCCGTTGTAACATAAACTAGCCAATGCTTTTCATATCAGACGATCTTCAACGTGCCCTGTAAGACCCGTAACTACCCCACATCCCCGTTGTAACATAAATCCGGCTTAAGTAATCTTGGGCCTAATGGTTATACTGTATTTGGAAATGAATATATCCAAGTTCAAAAAATTAATTAAGAATTGGTGGATTCGAGAAAATAAATTAAATGAAGTAAGTCCAATCACAATAACAATAATTAACGGTGAAGACAGCGATGACGCTGGCGGCAATGATGATGGGGTTATGAACAATAACAATAAATCATTTTATTTAACTTTTTAAAAGCAATAACAAATTTAAAAATATAAAAAATATAAAATAAAGATAAAATAAAAAAAGGATTATAGAAAAATATTAAAAAACGAAAATATAATATAATTCATAAATAATATTTTTCTATGGATGCTATACAATGTTCAACTTCTCTCACTACTTACATACATTCAAAACAAACAATTTCTCAGGTAGTGAGAAAAGTCGGCCATTGCATTGAGAAATATGTTTTCTCACGGGTTCTCCGCCGGTTATCCTAAAAATATGATCGCCGTTTCCATGGTAACATGCACAATACAAACACAATTGAAGTTGTCAAAGAAAAGGTACCTATTGAAGTAAAACTTATCTGGAATTACCTTTCAAAACTGTTCAAAAATAACTGTTAATTGGAATTTTAAATAAATAACGTATATAAATTTTAAGAATATTAAATACCTATATGCACAGTATAAAGAGAGACAGCAAAACCACTTCTCTGTCGGCACTTTGATCTCAAGAAGTAATACCGGCAGTACGCAATTGATAATTCACCAGTGGTGGATGCGGGTTTTCCCTGTTAAAACCCGTACGTTTATATGCTACTAGCAATGCGAGAGTGGGGCAAAAGCGACTAAGAACATTGCGCAGTTGCCATGCGTGACTACAGATTTTACTTCTAATTTTTCGGAGAGTGGTTCTACTGTCCCTCTTTATACTGTGCTATATGTATGTGTATTTTTTTAAATTTATGCATATAATATACATAAAAGCGCCTAAATTATTTAATTTTGAAGTTTGAACTCTTGACAAAACTGCATCCATAGAAAAGGGAGCGTTCAAGTATTACGTAACGCGGTTTTTGAAGATTTTAACCCCCCCCCCCCTACGTAACGCACTCTTATGGGAGTTTAACTATTGCGTAACGCAATTTTTGAACATTTTTTACCCCTCCCACCTGCGTTACGTAATACATGAACGGTCCCAAAAGTACAGTGTACAACACATGAGAAAATTACATATTTCTGCCTCGCTTGACTTGCGACAACAAACTTCTGCGCTCGTGAGAAATATGTCTCTTCTCTCACTTGTTGTACAATATACTATACATCAATGTATTTTTATTCAAAAAATAAAAATAAAGAAGAAAATCACTAAGAGAATCTAAACTTATGAGTTGTTTAATATGTAAACCAGCTAAGTACGAAATTATATAAAATTATTATTATGTTATATTACCAATGTTTTATTAATTGACATATTTAGGTATAAATTCTTTAATAAATCTGCTCTTAATTGGATGGCTGCATAACATCTGTAAAAACGAAAAAAAGAAATAACTGATTTGAAAAAAATAACTGAAATCTAAACTATATTGCAGGTAAATTTGTAAATAAAAGTTTTTTTTATGTAATTATGTTTATTTACAATCTACATCATTAAAAGAGTATTAAGTAAATTTGTTCCATGTTTTTGGGCATGAAGAAGAGACTTCCAATGATGTCTCATCTTATTCTATTTATGTTTAAGTTTTAAAATAGGTCCTGAGACCAGGTTCTATCTAGTCTCCTTGTGGCATGGCCACTATGGAATAATTCCCTTACTAACTCATTGTCATGGTTAATGGTACGCTCGTTTTGTGATTCCGATGCTCGATGGATTTCTTCTCTGATGAAAAGTGTAAATAAAAGTAAGAAAATTATATTGTACATATTATTATGATTTTCTACGGTCTGCATTGCGGCTGCTTTAAGTTTAACATTTAATATATTACTTAAATATTTATTGTATATGACTTTTATTCCAACCAATTTTTATAATATTCGAAGTACATCTTAGTTTTTACAAATTTTGAATGTACGAATTTGAAGGAATTGAACTATTTCTTTTATTATTTAGAATAACTTAAATTGAATAAGTTTCATTGTGAAAAAATTAAATTTGTTATGTGAAACTTTGATCTGTAATTAACAAACGTACACAATATCTATCAAAAACCGCCCCTGAAAAAAGTACAAGCGGATTCGATTTCAATTAAATCTGATACATTAAAGCGTACACGGCTAATACCCCTAATGCAATTCATTAGCCAGGCCCAGGGTATTTTTAACAGGCACATAAAGCTTTCTCCTATGATCATTGTGAACCAGCATCCAAACTTTTTAATCAGTATCGTTTGATGCTAAATCCTTTTCCGAATAGAGACACGAGTAGGAGGAATAACATTAAGTGGAAACAGTTTAATCCATTTCGATGTTGTACATGATAAAAATAGTTTTGTTAAAAATTTAAATAAAAAATAATTGACATATATCTTTTTATGAATTTCAACTTATATATAGAAATATAAAATAATTTTTGAACTCAAAACTTAATGTACAAAACAAAACGAAAAAAACTCTTTGTAGACTAGGGCGGATCTGTGAAAAAAGGTCTATTTTTGAATGTGCGAGGTGGCATTCGGATTTTTGCAGATAAAGTTAAGTAACAACTTCAAAAATAATAATTGACTTATGCTCCTTCTCAAATTTGCCCGGAACATTAATAAAAAAATTAAAGTATTTAAAAATTTCGAAAAACATCGATTTCTGAAGTTATACTCCTTTAGGCTCGATTGAGGGTGATTATTTATTATTAATCTGCGCGCATGCGCAAACCGACAGTATGGTAATAGTCGTTATATCGGCTCTGATTAGAGGTGTTTAAATGATCTGTCAATAATAATTGTTCAATATGGAGGTAAACAAATGTATAATATATTAGTTTTATTGTTGTGAGGACAGAAACAAAAAAGTTTATAATTGTAGTGACTTTTTAAATAGTTTTTAAAAGCAACAGGTACGTAATAATAATTGTAAATGTTTCAGTATCGCAATAAAAAATTACATAACCTATTTAGAAAATGTAAAATAAGCCTACCTAGTATTTTTCGAAATACATCGATTTTTGAAGTTATACTTCTTTAGGCGCGATTGAGGGTGATTATTTATTATTAATCTGCGCGCATGCGCACACCGACAGTATGGTAATAGTCGTTATACGGGCTCTGATTGGGTGTTGAAATGATCTGTCAATAATAATTGTTCAATATGGAGGTAAACAAATGTATATTATATTAGTTTTATTGTTGTGAGGACAGAAACAAAAAAGTTTATAATTGTAGTGACTTTTTAAATAGTTTTTAAAAGCAACAGGTACGTAATAATAATTGTAAATGTTTCAGTATCGCAATAAAAAATTACATAACCTATTTGGAAAATGTAAAATAAACCTACCTAGTATGTATGTAAAATAAACCTACCTACCTAACCAACAAAATTTCTAAAAATATTCATCTAATATTGTTTTCTTGCTCTGTTTTGTTGTGTTGTAATATTTGAATTCCGTAGACATCAAACTAATGTGGTTAAATTCGGAAGTGTCAAGTTGTTCAGTTGCTCTATCTTCCAGTACAATGCATATGTCCCCGCAGCCGATATCCAAAGGTGCTGGAACTTAAACACAATGCACATGGGTTCAATCCCCAATACAAACTTTTATTTTTTTATACATTTTATGATTGTAAGTATAAAATACGTATTTAATTTAAATTTTTCCAACAATTATTGTTCAGAAATCATTTGTGGCATTTTTCAATGTGTTTGTGTGTGTTTTATTCTGTTATAAGTATAACTTCTTACGTGCGTACAAAGTACACACACGTTCTTTTTTTTTCTACTTTCTTTGCTTATAACTTTAAAACGATTCATTTTGAAACAAAGTCGTAGGAAATAAAATAAAAAGATAATTGAATTTTGTATGATAAACGACTGTTTAAAAATGTCTTAAATTATTACCCTTTCTGGCATAGGGGGGCAAAATAAGTCTGTTTTTATTCTATGTTTTTCAACCACTTTGGTTGCACTTAGAACTTTCGTAATTCGCTTAGAAAATACTTACAACATACTTAAATCTTTCACCAAATGTCATTAAAATCGACCTGATAGATTTTGCAGAATAATTTTGTAATCTATTTTTTTTAAGTTCAAATTTTTTAAGAACTTTCTGAAGTAAAAGTAGACTATTTAGAAGTTTGCTAATTTTTTTACATATAAAGTTCTCTACCTATCTAATACACTTTACAGAATTAAAATCGGATTATTTAAGCGGCCTCAGCACTGTTTTAAAGTTATAGGTATGCAAACAATTTTTGGCTTATAAAAACAAATACAGTGAGGAGGTTTGAGCATTTACAATCACGACATAAAAATTTATATAATTGATAAAATATGATATATATGATGGTAGCCTCTTAGATTTTAGATCATGCAGAGCTTTTTACGAAGAATAACTTTTCTTCGTAAAATAAAGGAGTTATCATAAATGAAAATGATTTTGGGTATTCGAAATCTGAGAAAAAAAATTCAATTTTTTTTAACTCGGATGTATACATTAGAACATCGTTTTTAATTTCAAACAACTTTTGATAATAACAATTTTCAAACTTGTAAAAAATAACGGTACTTTACTCTTGAGCGAAATTCGAAAAGCCCATGTTCACATGCTTTGTAGATCTAAAACAGGCATTCGACAGAGTACGATTGAAGGACGTGCTCACTATCCTTGGAAAGAAAAACATAAGAAATATAGAAACATAATAATCAAAGAGCTAAATAGATCCAACAAAACACGAATAAAAACCACACACGTGCTCACGGAAGAAATCAAAATCAATGTCGGCATTAGACAAGGGGACAGACTCAGTCCATGTCTATTTAATTTACTAATGCAGGGCTTCCCAAACTTATTCGTACTGTGACGCCCTTGAGATTTTGGAATTTTATTGGGACGCCCCTCAACCCTACCCCCAATAAAATTTACCAATTTTAGTAAGTACTAGCCTAGTAACAGGTTATAGTTATAAAAAAAACTATTTGAACATTTATATTTTTATTAGAAATTAAGAACGAAATAAAAAAATTGGCCCAAAAATAAAAAGGGATATTTTTTATGTTGTAACTGGCTGGTTAAGGTGATGGATGTGATTGCTTTTTTGAGCACAGCTTATGAAACCGGGGCTCCAATTTGGAAATTGCCACTCTCATTTCTTTTTCTAAGTTTATGTTTGACCTGTACTTGTTTTTAATTACTGTCACTGCAGAAAATTCCGTTTCGCACAAGTACGAAGTCGCAAATGGTAATAAAACCTTTAATGTTGCAGTGCTGATGGCATGATATTCATGAAAAACTGAGCTCCAAAATTCTCAAACAGTGTGTCCTTGTCGTATTGAAGTTTTAGGCTGGAATCACAGGACAATTCTGTCAGTTGTTCTTCTTCCTCTGTTAAAAGTGTCGATAATGTGGATAACTGGAAAGGGTTTCTGACCCAGTCATATTACTCCAGATCTTCGGGAAAATATTTCTCAAAGTGTTCGCTCAATGATAACAAGTATTGTGTAAACATATTTTTTAAAGAGGGATCGAGGATTTCTATCGAATTTTCTTATAGAATACCTTTTAAAGCAGGGAAAAGTCAATTGCTTGATCTTCTAATTTTCTCTTTCATAAGAGCAACTTATTCTGAAACCCAGTAATTTTATCTGCCAATTGCAGGATATGAGTATTATAATAAATATATTTTCTGTATTAAATGTTCGTTCTGACAGGCGACGCCCCTGGGACAACTCGGCGACGCCCCAGGGCGTCGCGACGCACAGTTTGGGTAGCCCTGTACTAATGGAAGAAGTTATAGGTAGTATTAACAAAATAAATCAAGGATACAAAATGGGTAACCGAACCATGCGAATACTTTGCTACGCAGATGTTGCAATCTTAATAGCCGAAAACGAAGATGACTTACAACGCCTACTACAAAAATTTAAAATAACCGCCGAAAAGTATAACCTGACACTATCAACAGAGAACCAGCGAGAATATCTGGTTTCCTGAGGGATATAATCTGGCGGAATAAATATATGACATATGTGTTAGACCCGTACTTACATACGCAACTGAGACAAGGGCCGAGACAACAAAGACCAAACAAATAATGAAAACAACAGAGATGAAAACCCTAAGATCCATAGAGTTATCACACTCAGAGATAGAATACGAGACGAAGACACATTGAGAGAGCTAGGCGTTCAAGACGTAGTGAGATGGACAAGAGCACGACGACGCATGTGAAGAGACCACATAGATCGGATGGACCCTGAACGTATGACGAAATGGGCGAAGACACAGAAGCCCAACACCTGGCGACCCATAGGAAGACCCAAAAAACGATGATACGAGAGCTGGAGCTCCGGATCGCAGCAGAGACTGTAACAGAAGAAACTACAGTGGCGGATCCAGAAATTTTGTTTGGGGGGGGGCATAGGTCTTAATGGTGATTTAATTACCTATCTCTGATGCAAGGTCACTTAGTCTTACCAACCCTAGGGCACGTGGGTTTACAATTATGGGGGGGTCATGGCCCCCGTGACACCTTCCCTGGATCAGCCAGCGAGAAACAGGACATAGTCCTATTACAAGAAAAAAAGAAAAAGAAGAAGAAGAAGAAGTTTGGGTGACTTTTGTATCCTTTTTTGTGTGTAAAGGTTTGGTATCCTGTATATTAAAAAGCTGATGTGATAGACCAAATCTGCGGATATTTTTGGATTCAAAAGGCCAAAAGTTAGCTAGCCAAAAACTAGTCACAGATTTAAGATAGCGAAATTGATGTTCCCCTTAATTTTTAATTGTTAGTACACCATTTTCCATCTATTTTTTTCGTTTGCCTCTTCGTTACGTCCTTGACAGATTTCTTAACAATCTGGGATTGCCACTCGATGATTTTATAAGCGGATCTTTTGAAAAGCGATAAAGAAGTACGTTGGTTGCGGATACATGTTTTTTTACTTGACTACGCAATTAAAATAAATCCTAATGATTACTTTATTGAAACCAGTGGAAAGGATTACTTTAATCTTCGATTTGAAAGTGAGTTCATTTTATGCATTAAGTTAATGTAACAGTTATAAATTATGACATTTTATAGTTCATAAATAACAGATTAATACACTTTAAAAGATTATATAGTTTATATAACAGACTTCAAGAATTTAGAATTCAAGAAGATTTTATAATACAGGGTCCGGCAAAAAGGACGGACGGTTTTAAAAAAAACACAAACTCGGTCATTTTTACTCGAAAACAAATTTATTTAGTCTATTTCCTCACGGTTTTTGCTCCAAATTTTAAAGAACCGCTTGGATTGACATGCAATTTGACATACACAGAGCCAACATGTCAAAGAAAAAGGTGATATTGTGCCGATGTGTGCTTTTGCCCTAGGGGTGAGTTTAACCCCTTCTCGGACGTGAAATGCAAATTCCGCTCCTCCTAACAAGGTCCAAAATTAAAGAATAAAATTGTTGAAAGTTACAAATATATTAGTTGACATGAAACTTCAACCCAGATAAAGACAAATTCAACCCAATAAACAGGCTAATTAGTAAAATTAAGGGAACTTAATGCATATAAGTTAATGTTTATGTCTTTTATGTAGTTTGGGTTTATCTTTTTATGTCTTTTGGTAGATGTTTCACTGTAAATTCCCCCCTAGTGCAAATTCCCCCCCCCCCCCAAGGCAAATGTCTAGATCCATCACTGCCGCAAGCTATAGCAGAAACGCGACGGTAGACCGCATACTATAGTGGCACCTATATAATTATATTATATAAAGGAATCTTTGGCATACAATAATAATTTTATTAAATATAGTAATGAAACACAGACCTACTCACAATCATTTAATTATACTTTGACGACCGGTTTCGATCTCTACAATATACAGATCCTCTTCAGGTCGGCGTTACAAGTAGTTAAATGCTACAATAAGAGAAAACTTGTGTTAGAACAGTGTCTGATTGAAGAGATGTTAATAGAAAGCAAAATTTAAAAATTTTAAAAAATTTATAAAATTTTTTTGAAATAAAGGTTTGCAACTGTTGACATTTCAGAATATTGGTATATACAAAGGCACACCTATGAGTAAAAATGCTCATAGGCATGTATGTGCAAATGGGTGCATACAGTTTGTGAATTTGTTGAGATTAAAATTTTTAACCATTAAAAAACAAAATAAACATAAGCTGACTTAAATATGCTTCCAAATTCAAAGTAGTAATAATAAAAGAGATAGTAATATTGTTCTAATCTACTTACATGCCGTTACAAGGATTACGTTGCAACTTAGTTGTTGTCATATTAGTACGTCCAAATTATGCTAATTGGTTTGTTGGGATAGTGATAGGGTAAACAGACATGTTACGTAGGTTAAAACACAGTAAGATTTCGAATTTGGAATGGATCCTGAAGGAAGATGCGTATGTGAAACGGGTGATACGGGTGATGTTTTGTTCGAATGGAGAAAGTATCTTTCTCCATTCGAACAAAACATCACCCGTTTCACATACGCATCTTCCTTCAGGATCCATTCCAAATTCGAAATCTTACTGTGTTTTAACCTACGTAACATGTCTGTTTACCCTATCACTATCCCAACAAACCAATTAGCATAATTTGGACGTACTAATATGACAACAACTAAGTTGCAACGTAATCCTTGTAACGGCATGTAAGTAGATTAGAACAATATTACTATCTCTTTTATTATTACTACTTTGAATTTGGAAGCATATTTAAGTCAGCTTATGTTTATTTTGTTTTTTAATGGTTAAAAATTTTAATCTCAACAAATTCACAAACTGTATGCACCCATTTGCACATACATGCCTATGAGCATTTTTACTCATAGGTGTGCCTTTGTATATACCAATATTCTGAAATGTCAACAGTTGCAAACCTTTATTTCAAAAAAATTTTATAAATTTTTTAAAATTTTTAAATTTTGCTTTCTATTAACATCTCTTCAATCAGACACTGTTCTAACACAAGTTTTCTCTTATTGTAGCATTTAACTACTTGTAACGCCGACCTGAAGATGATCTGTATATTGTAGAGATCGAAACCGGTCGTCAAAGTATAATTAAATGATTGTGAGTAGGTCTGTGTTTCATTACTATATTTAATATGGACTCACATATGCAACCCATTCAATATTTGAATAATTTTATTATTTTTATACCGGGTGTCCACTTATATTTTCCCCCATTTTAACTGCCTGTAACTTCTAAACGGCTCAAGATATAAATATGCGGTTTTCGCTGAAATGTTTTATTTTAGTAAAAGTTTTGTTTGAATGGATTGAATATTTTATATCGCTTTAAAATAAAAATGACGGATTTTTGAAAAAAAAAACGTTGTTGACTTTTTTATTGAAGCACCCAATATATTTTTTTGTAAATTGAAAGAACGGTCATTTACCTATCCAGCGATATGAAGTTTTTTAAAATCGGTTGTCAAATGACTGAGCAATTAATTTTTAAAATGAGAGATGCAATGTAACATAATATCAATTTGAGTAGTTATGTTATTTAGTTATGTGATATCCACGTTGCACCTCTCATTTTAAAAATTAATTCCTCAGTCATTTGACAACCGATTTTAGAAAACTTTATATCGCTGGATAGGTGAATAACCTTTCTTTCAATTTACGAAAAAATATACTTGGTGTTCCATTAAAAAAGTCAACAAAGTGTTTTTTTCAAAAATCCGCCATTTTTTTTTTCGTAATTGAAAGCGATATAAAAAACTCAATCTATTCAGACAAAACTTTTACTAAAATAAAACATTTCAGCGAAAACCGCATACTTCTATCTTGAGCCGTTTAGAAGTTATAGGCAGTTAAAATGGGGGAAAATATAAGTGGACACCCGGTATAAAAAATAATACATGCATTAGTTTCTATATAGTTAATGCCTTCTTTTCATTTTGAACCAAAACCGTTTTCGAATGTTTTCGAATTCGTTAAAAAACTTTTTCGATTTGAGTTGAATAATATGTTGGATATATTTATTATAGACACGCACGGTATAGGAAATACAGGCAAAGAGACTTTATTTTCTTTTATGAAATAGCCTCCATCAGCACAACTCTTAAATAATTTATATCTGCCATAAAAAGGAAAGAATAGAGAATAATAATCCCTTTGTTGTGGTTATACGCTCAAATAGAGTTAGTAATGGCTTAGGCCATAAAAGTATTGTGTGGTACTGTGCCCTTGTTTATTATTACTTTCTGGAATTGTTTATGTCTGCTCGTTTTGGAATTAGAAAATAACAACTAAACGAATGGTGGTTCTCGATAAAAATAAATGTATTTGTAATATAAAGTAATAAAATAGTTAATTTTATGACAATCATTAGGAATTATTGTCAACATAAGTTAGCATTTATTTGGTCTTTAAATATTCATTCTTAATTTGCGTAGTAGATATTTTTAATATTGGCTATTAAATGTTACTAATTAAATTTACTAATTAAATTAATTATTGATCTCAACGTTGCAAAACGTATGCTCCTCTGTTGGGATGAAATGCTTGCGTGCATACCTATACATAAAAAATTACTACTTCTTCTTAACCTTCTATTGTCCATGTTTGGACATATGCCTCTCCCAACTCCTTCCATAGATCTCGATGCTGAACAATATATATGTACTTCCAAAAAACCATGAAATCCTTTACAAAAGGTATATTTGTTAAAATCCCTATACAGGGCTACATCACAAAACAAACAGAACTAGTTTTCAATCGGTTGACCGATCATCATCAGTGTTTTCCTAAAATGTGTATAACCTGATAAAATGATGTAAAGTATTTAAAATTTTGACTACGATTTTAAAAAGTTATAGGTTATACTCACTTGAATCGAACATGCTAACCACCAAAGGAAAAAATATTTGGGTAAAAACCCTTTAAAATTAATCCGTCATAGGAACATTTAAAAATTTTGTGAATTTACACATGGATGTTTAAAATATCCAATGTTTCACGCTCGAGGTACCATTGAGCTAAATTTGACTTGTTCACATCATGGCTGTGTAGAAGCAAGTGGCTTTGATAGCGGAAATTCCGAATGGTGACATACAGAAATGACAGTTCCACAGGAAGTTAAAATTTCCCTGTTGGTTTTGTGATATTTATTGTAAAGTTTGTTAAATTATTAACAATAAAAACAGTCGTTCCCACTATGGTAAATAATCTGTTAAAATGGAAATAAACTTGATGTAAAAGTTAGAATATTTGTAATGAAAGAGATAAGCAAACCACATTACACGTTGGAACGAGATGTGAACATTTAGGGCTTAGAAAAGTAATTTTATGTTGATATCAAGTTATCGATTTTATTCGAATGATTGGAAGTTGTTATAATATGTGGAAGTACCATAAAAGATCACAATGGAGGAGACAGAGATGTAGAAATGTCTCATAATCTGGGAGGGATATATAAGACAAGTTCAGATTCATGCGACTATTTCCCAAGGTCCCTGCAGGCTACCCAATCAGAACTCTAAAGCGCGAATCATATTATCATGCCCGGCACGTACCGTTTCGTTTCCGAAAAATATTGATTTTAATGGTTTTAAATATGAACAATTCATAATGTCCGGAGCGTATCGTATCATACACTTCTTTGTTAAATCAGGTTTTTCGGAGACTACGCTACGTGCCGGAACGGTGCGGGCATGATAATATGATTCTTGCTTAAGGGTTCGACAAAACAGACCATCATGTGATATAGTTAACCATAGGAGAGAGGGTTGAGTGTTAGAGGTTTATGAGATTATAATGGAACTGTGATATGAACGGGACCCAGAAAGAGTAGTGAGACTTTTAAGGAATAGTGAGGAATATACTTCCAATTTCTTCCAGCTATTCATTTTTATCGACTACGCATCTCATCTGTGGTCTTCCTCTTGGTCGTTTATCTTCGTAATGTCTCCAATGTTGTATCGTGGCGTTCCAACATTGGTATTTTTGTCTAGCAATGTGGCCTACGTAGCTCTATTTGAGTTTGACAATTTTTGTTGTTATATCCTCGACTTTTGTTTCTAATATTACCCAGTCGTACCTCTTTTTATCAAACAGTCATATACCTAGCATAGCCCTTTCTATTGGGGCTAGTTGATTCATATTTGCCTTGGTTTGCGTCCAGAATTGACATCCATATATGATATATGATGATAGGAAGGATGTAATGGTTAAACACTTAACTTCTCAATTATTGGAGTATTTTGCGGTTAGTATCTAATTAAGTTTCCAAATCCTGCCCATGCTAGTCTTGATCTTCTAGTGATTTCCACACTTTCGTTCTTCTTGTCATGTTTTAACAATTGGTCTGGGTAGATATATTCCTGGACTTCTATTTCACCGCTATTTATAGTTATACATCTGGGGTAGTCTGCGTTTGTCATTGTTTTTGCTTTTGCCATATTCATTACGCCGACGTATTTGGAACTACCTGTGAGTTCCTCCATCATAATTTGCAGTTTCTCGATGGGGATGGGATCTGTATTTTTGTCTAGTTTCACTATCATAGTGCGTTTTGGAAACGTCTCTATATTACCAAATGCCTTTTCATAGTCTACAAAGGCAAGAAATACGGGTAGCTGGTATTCATCTTATTTACAAATTACTACTATACAAACAAATATTGAGATCAGTATGGAAGTAAGCACAGATAACCTCAGGTTGATGTCAAAATGTCAACTCAGGCTGAACCAAGTCATCCAGACGTTTTAAAACAGTTTAACCTGCATATTAACTATCATAGTAACCTGCATATTAACTATCATAGTAACCTGCATATAATTAACATTGCGTTTGTGGACGGCCGTAGTTCAGCGTTGAGAGTTGTAGAGAGGCAGGTCTGGATCTGAACATACGGAAAACCAAAATATTCGTAATAAGTAAACAACAGAATATAAAACCGTCTATACAGGGTGTCCAGAAACTCTACCGACAAACGAAGATAGGAGATTCCTCAGATAATTTTAAGACAATTTAACTCAATTCACCTAGTCCGAAAATGCTTCTTAAGGGAGCTAAAGCTCTTTGAAGATGGCGTCATGAAATTAGTTTTTCTTAAATACCTCCAGAACGCCTCTATTTAGAAAAACGAAAATTGGTATGCATATTTACTTTTCAGAGATGAATCGACTCCATCCCTTGCAAATTTCTAGTACCGGTCATAGGCGTGCGTTTTGGGTAGAGCAATGGGTATTTTATCGCATAACTTTTTTGTCCTTAACTTTTATGCATTTTTGATACCGGATTATTAAATTCTGAGGTATTCTAGTACTAAAAGGTACTCTTGCTTTAAGTCGGTAGGACACACCGTTTTCTAGAAAAATCGATTTGAAAGTTTTTCGTTTTTGGAATTTGAAAAAAAATTTAAAAAACTTTTCAACAAAAAACGAAATATTATACCAACATAAAGTAAGAGTAACTTTTAGTACTCGAATACCTCATAATTTAATAATCTAGTGTCAAAAATGCTCAAAAATTCAAGACAAAAAAGTTATGCTATAAAATAACTGTTGACCTACCCAAAACGGACGCCTATGACCAGTACTAGAAATTTGGAATTAATGAAATCGATTTATCTCGGGAATATAAATAAATGTACCAGTTTTCGTCTTTCTAAACAGTTTTTTTTTTAATTTTTTTTTAATTCAAAAAGCGAAAAGTTTTCAAATCGATTTTTCTCGAAAACGGTGTGTCCTACCGATTTAAAATAAGAGTACCTTTTAGTCCTAAAATACTTTCCAATTTAATAATCCAGTATCAGAAATGCATAAATGTTGAAGATAAAAAAGTTATGCGATAAAATAACCGTTGCCCTACCCAAAACGGACGCCTATGATCGGTACTAGAAATTTGCAATGGATGGATTAGATTTATATCTTGAAGATAAACACGCGTACCAATTTTTGCTTTTCTAAATAGAAGCGTTCTCGAGGTATTTAAGAAAAACTAATTACAAGACGCCATCTTCAAAGAGCTCTAGCTCCCTTAGGAAGCATTTTCGGACTAAGTGAATTGTGTTAAATTATCTTGAAATTATCTGAAGAATCTCCTGTCTTCGTTTGTCGGTAGACTCTCTGGACACCCTGTATATGTAAATAATATCTAACTTGAGCAAGCTGATAAAATCGTTTACCTTGTGCAGCAATTAAATTGTAACGCAGAAAGTCACGGCGAAATTAGATCTAGGATAGAGCAGGCCAGAGCCGCATTTAGAAGGATGGCCAAGGTGTTATGTAACAAAGACCTAAAATTGGCATTCAGGATTCGCCTACTTCGCTGCTACGTATTCTCCATCTTATTTTATGGTGTTGAGTCCTGGACTGTGAATAAAATCGATCTAAATCGCCTTGAGGCTTTCGAAATGTGATGCTATAGAAGAATTTTCAAAGTTTCCTGGGTGGAGAAGATTCGAAACTCCACAATACTAGAACGTCTCAGCAAGACTTCTTCTTTTTCTTCTTTTGCCCTTTAATTCGTCCAATTCTGAACATAGGCTTCCCCCAGTTTCCTCCATTCGCTTCTGTTTAGTGCTTTCTGTTTCCAGTGCGTTCCTCCTATCTTTTTAATGTCGTCTCCCCATCTCATCTGGGGTCGTCCTACTGAGCAAGACTACTGAGCTTATAAAAAGCATCAAGCAGAGAAAGCTGGAGTATTTCGGACAAGTAATGAGAGGTCCCAAATATAGGTTACTGTAAAATAGTATGCAAGGAAAAATAGCAGGCAAACGCAGTCCAGGGCGAAGAAGAACCTCATGGTTGAAGAAGTTGCGAAATTGGTATGGTGTTGATACAAGCATGCTATTTAAGGTGGCAATGAATAAACTTAAGATAGCTATGATGGTAACCAACGTTCTGAAAGGACATGGTACATGAATAAGAAGAGTAGTTCAGCGCCAAGATACTGGCCTTCTAAGCCAGAGCGCATGAGTTCGAATCTCGGCATCAGCTACGACATTTTCATTTCTAAAAGTGATACGAGTAGTTCACCGTTTTTCGGAGGGCGCGGAAATAGTCGGTCGCCCTGGGCTAGTGTTCATCGACCTGGCTGCTTTAAACACGGTTAGAGATGCAGAAGCTCTCCGGCAAAAATGCCACACGATAATATTATTATAACATTGCGTTGATTGTAACTCAGAGGTTCTCATAGGTATAGTTGGCACCATCTATTTATCGCCCGTCGGTAAATTCAAACAAAAATATAACTCCAGACCATCTTTTACCACCTTTAGTCCAGACAAATTAATATATGTATTTAATATATTTTTTACCATCAAAAATGAGATATTTTAATCAAATGTTGTATCAAATGTAATTTGCAGAATAATTTTGAATTACGTTCCGCTAATGAACTCGCTTTTTTGTCCTTCAAAGTAGAAAAAAGTTTCAATTATATTGCCTAATAGTATAACTGTCTAACAATTTTAACTGTACTAATCCCCAAGTATAAATTTTTAAGTGCTAAACTGATTGATTTACGATGAGTAACCGGGTTGTAAAAATACCGGCATGTGCCTAGATAAAGGGACATCGGTTTACTCGAATTTCATAACATACAAATATTATCTCTTTGAATTTGCCGACGGTCGAAATATCGATGGACCCGACTTAAAATTCTATATTTAGCCCGATCAAAGAACAATCTGACCCCCAAAAAAATAAAGGAAGGATAAAAATTTGGGAATAGGTAGTTGAAATTGTCTATTATTATATAAGAAAAAGTATACAATTCTACATCCCCTCCATTTTGCAAAAATAGAGGGGAATACCCCCTCTCGAAGGTGAAAAATATACATTCAAAATAAGACCGGAATTGGATAAAATGACTAATTCTAAACAACTTTTGTTCTATAGAGTTTTTTCGCTAAGTCAATATTTTTCGAGTTATTTGTGAGTGAATATGTTCATTTTAACAAATAAAAACATATTTTTGGACGGTTTTTCGGAAATAACTCAAAAAGTCAGTATTATATTGCAAATAATATTCTTAGCAAAAATATAGCTTATAAAAAACTGAAAAAAATAGTGTATGCATGAGGTCTGTAGACCCAGTAGAAGCAGAGTTGTAGCTAATGAAAAGTAGGTTCTTCTTCGTCAAATTCCAAAACGAATATTTCAATGTGAAATAACCCAAAAACGGAGCACCTTTCGGGAAAAATTCATTTAAACTTTTTTAAAGAGTTTAAAAAGGTTTACTTTTGTATGTTAAAAAAACTTCTAACATTAAAATTAAGTGAGTTACGCTCAAAATATTGTTGGTCCCTTTTATTTTTTGATAAAAAAATCGCGAAAATCACCCCCTAATTAACATCACAAATAAATTTTATCATTACTACTTAACAAATTACTTTGCTAATGTATTATTTATATGATCTGTAAGTTTCGTCGGTTCAAAGTGCTTATTTTTGAAAAAGCTGTAGTTAAAATGGCTTGAACTAGTAACTAATCACGAATTTAGGCAAATTTTGAACAGCCATAGCATAACCAATTTTTGCCTAACAAGAAAACAAAAAATCAAAAATATTCAGGAAGGCAAAACGTACATTTTGTTACTCTTTGACATTTTTGGTATTACTAATAATTTTTAAGTTAATTTCATAAACAATTACGATTTTTTTCAAAATTAAAAAAAAAAATGTTTTATTTTAAACCCAATTTTTTTTAAACTGAACACTTTGAACCAATGAAACTTATAGATAACATCAACAATACATAAGTAAAGTAACTTATGAAGCGGTAACGATTAATTTTATTTGGGAATCTAATTAGGGGGTGATTTTCGCGATTTTTTTAGCAAAAAATAAAAAAGACTAGCAATATTTTGAGCGTAACTCACTTATTTTTAACGTTAGAAGTTTTTTAAAAAAACAAAAATAAACCTTTTTTTAAACACTTTAAAAAAGTTTTAATTAATTTTCCCCGAAAAGAGCTCCGTTTTTGGGATATTTCAAATTGAAATATTCGATATGGAATTTGACGAAGAAGAACCTACTTTTCATTAGCTACAACTCTGCTTCTACTGGGTCTACAGACCTCATGCATACACCATTTTTTTCAGTTTTTATAAGCTATATTTTTGCTAAGAATAGTTTTTTTCGTTAAAGTACTTACTTTTCGAGTTATTTGCGAAAACCCGTCCAAAAACATGTTTTTTTTTTGTTAAAAGTGAACATATTCACTCGCAAATAACTCGAAAAGTATTAATTTAGTAAAAAAACTCTATAGAACAAAAGTTACTGAGAATAGTCATTTTATACAATTTCGGACTTATCTTGAACGTATATTTTTTCACCCCCGAGAAAATATTTTTCACCCCGTATTTCCCAATTTTTGTAAAATGGAGGGGATGTAGAATTGTAAACTTTTTCTTATATAATAATAAACAATTTCAACTAACTATTCCCAAATTTTCATCTTTCCTTTATTTTTTTGGAGGTTTTCGTAAAATTTTGTGTTCTCTGATCGGTCTAATTGGCCAAATGACAGAGTAATAAATTGAGATAATTAAACAATTTTATGAATTCAAAAATTATATTAAACGAAATAATATACAGGCAATGTTTAACAACGTCGACGTTGTGGTAGTTAATTAGAAACAAAGTAATCTTCTTCTTTATGTGCCTTGTCCGTTGCGGACGTTGGCTATCATCATACCAATTTTAATTTTGTTTGCGGCGTTTCTGAATAACTCGATCGATGTTAGTCCAAACCATTGGCGTAAGTTTTGAAGCCGTGAGTGTCTTCTTTTTCCGGGTCCGCGTTTGCTCTCTATTTTACCCTGTATTATCAGTTGGGTTATACGATATTATTTATCATGTCTCATAATATGACCGAGGTATTCAAGTTTCCGTTTCTTAATGGTGAAAGAGATTTCTTTTTGTTTTCCGATTCGGCGATACCTCTACCACCTCTACGTTGTTGGTGGTCTGAGTCGTCCAGAATATTTTGAGGATACAAGTGATCTTTTACGATTTACGAAGCCAACTTCTTACATCAAATTTCAAATTTAGCTAAGTAAGGGAGGTGTAATCTTATTTTTTTAATAATTACACAAAAATTACAATAAATTGGACAGTCCGATAACACACGAAAGTTTGTGTGGTGAGGTAATTGTTATTTAAAAAGATAAAAGAACTAATGAATAACTATGTATAACATGAATGATGCTCATTGAAATATTCGGAAAAGGGACGTTTCAAAGGGAGCTGAAAATTGACCTTACGAGCAACAACTCCATTATCACGTCAACGTCAAGACATCCAGGTCTCTTACAACACTGGGTCAAAGAGAAGACGTAAAAGAACAGTATTTCTGAGTTAATGTAAAGTGCTTCTTGAAAAGGAAATCATAACTCCTTTTCGTGCTTATGTAAATTTTAATGTATTTGGTAAAATAAGAGAACTTAAAGGAACGTCCTGGTTTTAGGAAAACGAATTGAAATTAAAGCGATCGGTATATTTATAAACTTTACCAAAAATTATGCACATTTTCAAAGTTGATTTTCTCGAGAAAGAAAATGGATCCCGCTAATTTATTTTTTGGTATTTTAGATTTTTCTATGGTATTCATACTATTGGCAAAATGCTTACTTAAACTTGTGAGCTTATACCCGGTGGAAGAAATGTTTTTCTTATGTTTAGTTTGAGACTCCCTATATAGTCCATTCTTTCACGGTTTTTGCTCTGAATTTTAAAGAACCGCTTGGATTGACATGAAATTTGGCATATGTATAGCTTACATGTCAAAGAAAAAAAGTGATATTGTGCATATGTGTGCTTTTGCCCTGGTGGTGAAAGTCACCCCCTCTTGGGGGTGAAAAAATATATGTCCAAAATAAGTCCGGAAATGGGTAAACTGACTAATTTTAAGTAACTTTTGTTCTATAGAGCTTTTTCGCCAAGTCAACATTTTTCGAGTTATTTGCGAGTGAATATGTTCATTTTTCAACAAAATAACCACAATTTTAGACGGTTTTTCGCAAATAACTCAAGAAGTAAGTATTTTGTCGAAAAAACGTTCCCAGCAAAAATATAGCCCATAAAAAAGTAAAAAAATGGTGTACTCGTTAGGTCTCTGGATCTCGTAGAACCAGAGTTATACCCAATGAAAAATATATTCATATTCACCAAATTTCAAATAGAATATTTCGACGTGAAATATCCAAAAAATTAAGCACTTTTTGGGGAAAACTCATTATAACTTTTTAAAGTGTTTAAAAAAAGCTTTATTTCTGTTTTTACAAAAAGTTTCTAACAATAAATTTAAGCAAGTTACGCTCAAAATAAAGATGGTCCCTTTTGTTTTTGCAAAAATAAATCGGGAAAACCACCCCTTAATTAGCAACTTAAATGAAATTAATTGTTACCGCTCCACAAATTATTTTAGTTATGTTGTGTATATATATGATCTGCAAGTTTCATCGATTCAAAGTGCTTATTTTTGAAAAAATTTGGTTTCAAAATAAAATTTTTAAAAATTTAAATTTTGAAAAATATGTTTTTTTCAAAATAACTTAAAAATTGTTAGAGATACCAAAAATCTCGAAAAACAAAAAAAGTCAGATTTGGTTTCTTGAATATCATGTATTTTTTTGAATTTCTGTTAGACAAAAATTGATTAAGATTTGGTGTTTCTAAATTTGCCTACATTCGTGATTAGTGACTCTTTCATCCCCTTTTAACTACAGCCCTTTCAATAATAAGGACTTTGAACCGATGAAACTTACAAATCATATAAACAATATATACACGAGTCAAGAAACTTGTGAAGTCGTAACGATTAAGTTCATTTAAGATACTAATTAGGGGGTGATTTTCTCGATAGTATTGCATTTGGAATTTGACGAATATGAACCTATTTTTCATTAGCTATAACTCTGCTTCTACTAGGTGTAGAGACGTGATATTTACACCATTTTTTTTTATTTTTTACAAGCTATATTTTTGCTAAGAATGTGTTTTCGACAAAATACTTACTATTTGAGTTATTTGCGAAAAACCGTCTAAAAGCGTGGTTATTTTGTTGAAAAAATGAACATATTCTTTGCCAAATAACTCGAAAAGTATTGACTTAGTGAAAAAACTCTATAGAACAAAAGTTACTTAAAATTAGCCAGTTTATCCATTTCCTGACTTTCTTTGGACGAATATTTTTTCACCCCCAAGAGGGGGTGAAAACCACCCCCAGGGCAAAAGCACATATCGGCACAATATCACTTTTTTTGTTTGACTTATTAGCTATGTGTATGCCAAATTTCATGTCAATCCAAGCGGTTCTTTAAAATTTAGAGGTTTTGCAATATTTTACCGTTAAAGAACGGACTAATAGGGAAGACAAGTTACAAGGGTAGGTATATATCAAAATTGTGTTGTAGTCTAATGATTTATGAAGATCTTCTTTTTTGAATTTCCCTGATATCTTTAAAAACAGAGAAAATGGACAGTTTTATTCTTTAAAAAGTAATTGAACTGAAACAATACTAAATTAACAATAAAAAATGACAACAGTAAGCAAACCTTTAAACACAGAAACACGTAAACAGTTCTGATCGACACTTATAAAAACATAAGCGTTACTTGTCGACCAGGTGAGCGGTATGAACAGCGCAACATAAGAGAGACGAGATTGTTTAATGGAGGCTCAGTGATATTTTGGGGTGGAATTTCCTTGACAGTAAGAACGAATTTGGTATCTATACTGAAGATTTAAGTGAGGTAAATATTCAGATATTAAATTGGTCCCCTCATAGTCCCGAAATGAATCCTATTGATCACTTAACTGTTAACTGTTGTTATTATTTATAATTAATCTAGTATTGTTTCAGTCTTTGCGTTACTCCTAGTTTTTGTGCATTTTTTTTTGTGAGCGATAATGCTTCTGCATGATAAGTCATCACCGGTAGCACGCATTGGTCGAAAACTTTTTTCTTTATATTAGCTGGAATATCACTCTGAAAACGTTCCAAGAGCTCCGTATGCTGCCCATCCTTGTATTATTCTTCTGGATACTTCGGTTGTTTGATTGTCCTTACCTATCTTAATTGACAAAAAGAATGGAGCGATCAATGATGGATGGGCCACTCTACGAGACGGGATTAGAAATAAAGATCTACGAGCTAAGACCAAAGTCACAGACGTCATTGAAAAAAGCTGTAACTTAAAATGGGCTGGACATGTTGCCAGAATAAAGGACGGAAGATGGACTCGCAAACTAGTTGAATGAGACCAAGAGCCGATAAACGTAGCAAAGGAAGACCACCAACACGATGGCAAGACGACTTACGAAAGACAAAAAACTGGATACAGAAAGCTCAAGATAGAACACTTTGGAGACAAACAGGGGAGGCCTATGTCCAGCAGTGGATCGAGAGAGGCTGATGATGATGATTGTTTCAGTCAAAACACAATCATGTTTAAAAATAAAACTGTCTATTTTCTATGTTTTTTTAAATATCAGGGAAATTCAAAAAACAAAATGTTCAAAAAACATACAACACGATTTTGATGTATACCCTTTCATGTAATACCTTGTCTTCCCTACAGGAAAAACTCAAACTTAAAACAAAAAGAAATAAAAATTTCTTTTGGTCCATCCGGTTTAAGCTAAGAAAAAAAGAGTTTGACACAATAAAAATACCAAATATAAATCTAAAATAATAAAAAAAATTAGAGAAATCCGTTAATCCGTTCACAAGAAAAACAACTAGGTATGAAATTAAGCATAATTTTTCGTGGCGAAAAACTTTTGCGAAGTTTATAATAAATAATAGTATATTATTCAACGAGCATGTAATGATGACTATTACTCACGATGATGAAGTTTGCGACACGAGCCGTAATTCATCAGAGTGAGTAATAACCATTATATGCAAGTAGAATACTATACTTTTTCTACGACCTTTATTATTTTAATTAGTAAAACAACATAATTATCAACTACTTGAGATTAAAATTATAATTTACAAAAATAAATTTTTTTTACCAATAGTACACGGCTGAATAATTGGTTGCTTATTATTAATTAGCAATGCTGTCTTAATTATGTATTGTAAAAGACACAACAAGAAATACTCAATTCAAATTATTTTCATTTCCGAAAAATTATAAATATTTTGTACCTACTGTCATTGTAATAAATAGGAAATGGCTATTACCGGTGCGTGGACGTATTTTTAAAAAGTTATAATGCACACTTATATTTAACTATAATATATAATATAATAATATAACTATCTATAATATATCTATATATGTAGAATATATAACACAACATAACTTTATAAAATAGACACAATACATATAAGCGTTAAATTCCAATAAACACACCAAATACGCTAATGTCACTGTCATTGAAAATGGTAAACGTCAAAATTCATAATAGTAAACAAGGTATAAAAGTAAAAAATCTACTAACGCATTGTTACAGTTAAAAATCCTTTAAAAATTTTTTGAAGTTAATTATTGATAGGTATACATTGCAATAATTATTGTGTTAAATAAACAAGTTCAAGTAAGTAATTTTATTTGCAGTTTATATAAGATTAATATAAAAAATGACATTCGCCAGTTAAACCTAACTTCAGCCCGTGAGTAATGAACTATTACTCACGGGTAAAGTAATGGGTGTTATTATCTATTCAAAAATAGCGAATAATGAGCATATTATTAAACGGTCGTAGACAAATATTATATACCTATATATTTATATATGAACGATAAAGGCTTTTAGTTATTACTTTATTACTCATTAAAGAAATGTTTTATTTAACGTTCAGTAAAATTTATATACATACTAATGACCCCATGCATATATAACTAATAACTGGTCATCGAGTCAAATGGAAACATTCATTAATTAACTACATAGGTAAATAGAAATTTTACGTTTATATTTATTTTAACATTACCATAAAACTTACTCATTAAATTGCATCGGCAATAGCAATTCCAATTTTGTATTAGTAGAAAAAAGTTCCATAAGGTATAGTACAGTGTATAAAGGTAAAAATCAACTATTACCTCCGATTTCGGTGAACCTCCATCGATATTCATGAAAATTGGTGAGTGGTTAGAGAAAACCTCAAGAAACAAAAGTGACATAGTGCCAACTTGCGCTTTTACCCCTGGGTGGATGCCAACCCATTCTCGGAGGTGAATTATTTTATTAAAAATAACTCCATAACTCGAGAGAGGAAATTCCAAGCAAAATTTGTTATGTTATTAAAAACAATCAATACTTTTTGAGATTATTATTAAAGATCTTATTAAAGATCAAAGATTTTAATTTTTCGTAAAAAAATGCATGTTTTAAAGCGGGTTTTCATAAATAACCCAAAAACTATTAAGATTTTCCAAGAGAGTTATTTTACCAAAATTGAAACTAATAAAAAATCTAATAAATTCCTTACTGGAAAAACCTTTTAATATTAATTCAAAGTGTTGATTAAATACCTGAATTCGATTATTTGAATTCAGGTATTCAATCAACGTTCAAATAACTGAGTGTATATATTTTTTCTCAACGAATACTCAAATCTATGTACTCAATCTTTAATACAGAGAAACAATGTCTTTTATAACTTCTACTTACTAAACAATTGTCAAAGTACTCAGAAATAATTATCAAATGAGCTCCAGAAGAAGTTAGTTAATAGCATCAAAATTAAGCAAGTTATGATGAAAATAAGAGGACCCTTTCGAATTATTTAGGAAAAAGTGAAAAATAAAACAGACGCCATTTCCACAAAAATTGAAATTTATAGTAATCCGTATAAGTATAGTAATCCGTATTTTCGCTTTAGCATAAGTAATGACCTCAAACATTTGAACCAGTTTATATTTCATATTTTTGAAAAAAAATATTTGATAAAAAAATAAGAATTTTTCAAATTTTCGTAAATTTCATTTTCTCTTGATAATAACTCTAAAAATAGTTGATATAATATGTAAAAATGATACAGAACAAAATTTGAGTTTTTTTCTGCAAATATTTTTCAACGAAAACATTTCGTTTATAAATTCGCAAAAGTGTGTGTGTTATTGCGTTGCCGCTCCTGCAATACTCAGATCAGATTTATCGATGGATTCTTATGTAGTTTTTTCTTCTGAATCCAAATCTGAAAACGGCATTTCGATATTTCTAACCGTCTTCGAGATAATCGACCTCAAAGTCTAAAATGTGACGTCACAATCGTTTTATTTTCTGCCGACACACTACACGTCCAGCTGAAATCGTTGCTATTAAGTAGGCTAGTTTTTTAATCTCGATTTGTTAAGCAAAGCATAGGTTATTTACATTTGAGTTTGACACTTCGTGAATGTCAAACTAAATTTTAAATTAAGTATTAATAAAACATCAATGACATTTGATAGTGAATTTAATTATTATATAAAATAAATAAGATGTTCAAAAATACAATTTAAGTATATTTTAAAAGCAATAATTTATTAACAGCTTTAAAAAGGTTTGTACGAGTATATGGCCTCCCCTTTATGATAAATGGACTGTTCCATTTGCTATGAAATTAAAATATAGTCGGTTCGCCAAACTCGACACAACTGGCTAGGGATTTTAGTAGGTAATTTTTTTGTTTTTTGCGAATTTTGCCAAAATTGGCAAAATTACTAATTATTTAGTAATTATTAACTAATTAGTAATCATTTTTTTTTGCCCAATTGGCAAAATTATTGACTAAAATCACTACCCAGTTGTGTCTGAGTTTAGCGAACCGACAGTATATGAAATAATATTGTTTGGTATAAAAAATTATGGTCTCATATTTGCAATTACATCCTTCTAATGGAAAAAAATATTTGAAGATTTTTCTCAAATTATGGATACCAACAACATTTTCATTTATAACTCTTTTATTTTTAATTTGACGAAGAAAAGTTATTCTTCATAAAAAGCTCATCATGTTCTAAGATTTATGATGCAATCACCAATCACCATATATAAAATTTTATTAATTTTATACGAGGTATATAAGAAATATGAATTTCGATCAAGAGTAAACTACCTTTATAGTTCATAACATTTAAATTAGAATGATATAATTGCACATTAAAACATAATTATTAATTCTAAACTACTTTTCATAATAGCAATTTTCCATATTATGAATTAGAATACGTAAATAAACAAAGTTTTCGTAATGATAATGCTCGCATTTTCAGCTTGTTTTCTTATATTTTTATTTTTGTAGGATAAAAAATAAATAAAAATTGATAAAAACCGAGATAGAAACGTTTAAAGCCTAAACTTTACTGTGAGAACCATGTAACCGGCGCCCTTTAACCTTTGATGTTAAAATAAAGTAAGGAATTTTTAAAACATTAAGTTTTAAAGGTAAATACGATTTATCTTTGTAATGAGACGTTGCGTTGTCGTTGCTAGAGGTAACTATCAGTCGAAGAAAAAGAGTTCGCTTTTTAAAACATTTTTATTTGGGATTAAAATAAACAGAAGATAAGATAATTAGCCTTAATTACTCATTAAGTTCGTTAATAAAATATATTTATAATTCCTACGCATTGAGCTTACTGTTCGGGCCGATGTGACGATATTTTTGTACATGAATTAATGATTTTGACGATCGCGCGAAATAGGAATTGCTTTTATTAATACATGAATGTATAAGGAAAGGGGAGAAAGGAGATCCCGCTCACCTCGCCGGATTGAAAAGACATATAAAGGATATACGATCACCGCTCATATAAGGATAGGTAAAAGGATAGGTAAGAAGAAAACTGTCGGATTCGCTCAGCTCGCCAAAACGACAGCGGAAAATAATCGGGAAATACTACCTACATAAACTCACCTCTTGTACCTCGCTGTTGTCTATTATTCTTCGATCAACGCTCCAAGAATAATAATCAACTAGGCTTTTCGATCCGATTTTTATATCGTTCGAAACAGTACAAAAACGTGTTTTACTTAATTCATTGGCGTACTCTAGACGATAAAATTATATTATCGTCACATCCCCCTCTCCTAAAAAAAATTTTGGAACACAATTTTAGCTACTTAACTACGACTTATAACTATGTATAACAAAGGAGAAAAAAATACGTCTTTCTGAAAATTAAACTCACGAATAACCTTTAATGCACTAGCACTAGCACTAACGTCTGTATCGTTTCCTGGTGTTGTTTCCATATTGTCCTGGCGTTTTGTCCTGGAGTGGGCGGCGGAGTTCTTAAAGCGCTGTTCTGTGGCAGTCTCAACACTGCTTGGCCAGTAGTATTTTCGTGCCAGTCTTGCTATTATTTTGGCTATACCTAAGTGTCCGGATGTTGTTGTTTCGTGGTTTTCGGATATCAGCTGTTTTTGTTTATTTGATGGAATACAGAGTTTCCACGGGTTGGATAAATCTGTTTCTTTGTAGTCATATTTATCCCAGAAATGTCGGTACAGTCGATTGTCTTTCACCATATAATCTGGAAATCGTTGTGGGTTAGTTTTCACCTCTTCTAGTTTCTTCTTGTACCAATCGTCTTGTAGTTCTCCGAATGTAATGGTACTAATTGAGTCTACTGGTTCCCGAGAGAGGGCATCTGCTAAGTGGTTTTGTGCTCCTTTGCGGTAAATGACGTCGAAATCGAACTGTTGTAACGCCATAGCCCATCTGGCTAATCTTCCTGACGGATTTTCTATGGTTTGTACGTATTTTAAACTTTGATGATCAGTTACGACTGAAAATTGATATCCTTCCAAGTATGGTCGCCTTTTCTCTATTCCGTATACGATAGCTAGTAGTTCTTTTTCTGTTACACTGTAGTTTTTCTCCGCATTTGACAAAAACCTGCTGGCGTAAGCTATGACTCGATCGTGTCCTTGTTCGTCTTTCTGGATTAGAGCTACTCCGAGACCGTAGTCTGATGCGTCTGTTTGGAGAAAGAATCTTTTGCTGAAATCTGGACAAATTAGAACGGGAGCCTGTGTCAGTAGTTTCTTAATTTTCTCGAAAGCGATTGTTTGTTCTGTAGCCCAAATCCACTTCTGTTTCTTTTTTAATAATTGTGTTAGTGGTGCTATGTTCGTAGAGTAATCGTGAATAAAACGTTTGTACCAAGATGTGGTTCCTAGGAATTTCCTTAGCTGCTTGATAGATTTTGGGGCTGGGTAGTCGATGATAGCCTTAATCTTGCTTTCGTCAGTTTTGATGCCTTGCCTATTGACTACATGACCGAGGTATACGATCTCGTCTTTGCAGAACTCGCATTTTTCTAAGTTTATTCTTAGCTTTGCATCTTGTAATCGTTTAAATACTTGTTTTCAGTTCTGCATGTGTTCCTCGAACGTTTGTCCTAGAACTATGATATCGTCCAGGTATGCGAAGGCATAAGGTTCCAGTTCGGGTCCTATAACTGAATCCAATAGGCGTTGGAACGTAGCTGATGCTGCGTGTAGTCCGAACGGAAGAATTCTGAATTGAAATAATCGTTTACCCGGTGCTATGAAAGCTGTCAAAGGTTTGATTTCTTCTGCCAGTGGTATTTGCCAATAACCGCTTATAGATCCAATGTTGAAATGTATTTTTTCTACGAGCGTGCAAAAATGTCTACTTTCGCGCACGCATTTTAGTTTAGAAAGTTTCACTTTTCCGCACGCGTGTTACTTTTCCGCACTCGATTTTTACTTTTCCGCACGCGTGTTAATTTAGATATGTTAATATGGCCTTAAAGTAATTATAATACACGCAATAAACTAATATTTAGATATTATTTACTAATTTATTTCAAATATATCTTATTGTGTTCCTGTTTTAATGAAATTAACGCGACAATTCGATGAAATAAAATTATTTTGACATAATATTCGAAAGTCAAATCGGTAGACAATAACAGTCATTTTGAATCAATCGTCATGGAAACCAAGATCGTCGTCATGCTAACTAATTATATTGAAAGTTTGGTTTTGACAACCTTGTCAAAGAATTAATTTGTTTATGTATTTTCATATTAATTAAATTAATTGATTAAGATTTGGTAATTTTTTAAAGACTTTTAGAAAAAATATTGTTCCTAACTCTTGCAGAAAGTCTCTTTTCCGCACTCGACTGCTTGCCGAACTCCCGCTTCGCGTCGTTCGACAAACTGCAGTCGCGTGCGGAAAAGAATGACTTTCTGCACTTGTTAGGAAATAGTATATTGTGCAACAAGTGCAGAAAGGTACTAATTTCTCACGAGTTTGAAAAGTTGCGGTACGAGCGCAAGCGAGTGCCGCAATTCAAACGAGTGAGAAATTACCTTTCTGCACGTGTTTCACACTATACTTTTTCTACAAGCACAGTTTTTCCTAAAAATAAAAATCACAATTTCCAAACGACGATTAATTATAATAGGTACCTATGTGATAAATTTTAAACTGTATTTAATTAATACCTACTAATCAATTTAAATTCCTTATACCTAAATAAATTGCACAGAAATCAGTTAAAAAATTAATGCACTGCCTTAATTTGTTTAAATTTAAACAATTATTACACATTATTGACATTATATTTATGCAGTCACGGATTTACACAAAACCTACTTCATTCGACGTCTCTTGCACAGGTTGCTAAATCCTTATTGGTTATTTGATAATTATAAAATGTTTAATAAGAATAAAATTGTAAAATAAAACAGTTGTAACATCCATAATTTAGTTTCTATGCTATAGTTAAATATAATAATTATTGTCTTATAGGTTATATATTTGTCTAAAGTTTAACCACGGATGTAAACAGAATATAACGTTACTCAGAATGCGGTAGTCCACGGATGTAAACAGAATATAACGTTACTCAGAATGAGGTAGTCAACTGTGCAGAAAAGAACTTTGCGGCACAGAAACGTCACTTTGCGGCACAGAAACGTCACTTTTCTGCACACTAATGTCAAATATCTTATACTGTGAGAAAATATCAAGTTTGCTAACATAAAACCGTGCAGAAAAGTGCACTTTGAATAGTGGTTGTAGAAAAATAACTATTGCTGCTTTTAATTTGTCTAATATGTGATTGATGTACGGAAGTAAATAGTCTTTTTAGGAAATTTCGTTGATACCGTATGAAATCTATGCAAAATCGGGAACTACCGTTTTTCTTCTTTACTAAGACAATTGGTGAGCTGTAGGGGCTGTTAGACTCTTCTATTGCTCCTTCTCTCAACATGGTGTCTATCTCGTCGTTTATGATCTGTTACATGGCGGGGTTTCTCGGTCTGTATCTTTGTTTTATTGGAGTGTTGTGCGTCAGTTTAATCGTGTGTTTGATTAATGGGGTTACTCCTGCGATCTTATCAAATCTGGTCACTTCTGTTTGTTAGAAATGTTCCAATTTGTTTTGTTGTTCTTGCGTTAAAGTGGGTTTAATGTAGAATTGGCTTTTTCCGACGCCGTCGTTGTAAGTACTTTCTGTGAAGTCACTAGTATCTCGTTCCTGTATTGCGGGAACCAATTCATCGACTTGAGTTTTTATATATATGACATAACATGATGATTTATATTTAATGTTTATTAAAAAAAATTGATATACAACGTGTGTTTTAATTGGGAGGGAGGGCCCGCATCCCAACTGGAACCAGGGCCCGCTGATCTATCTGTACGCCACTGATTTGACAAATGTTTAGTAAGTGTATGTTATAAAATTAATAGTTTTCCCGTTATTTAAGCTTCAATATTTAGATTTGAGTACTCGCAAAAAATACACATTAAATTACCTATAGCTTTTGAATTTATATTAAAAGGTTTTTAATTTGTAATGTCTTGTATTTCCTAAACCTGATGTCCGATTTAAGTAATTTTTTTAATATGTTTATTCGTTATCAATATCGCTGTAATAATATTGTTGCTAGACAGGTACATTGTCATTGTATACAGGGTGTACGAATCAAACTGTGTTTTTTTCTCAAACTTTGGAACACCCTGTGGAATGTTCTAGCTTTTATAAAATACTAAAATTAAAACCCAACTATAGCCACAGATTTTCTTAACATTCTGTTTTTTTATTCATTCGCTTATGTTGGATAATAAAAAAGTTAGGCACTTTAACAACTACCCCTGTTTTACGTCAATACAGGGTGTTTTTCAATAAGTACGGCAAGCTTTAAGGGGTAATTCTGCATGATAAAATAATGACAGTTTGCTTTATAAACTTATGCCCGCAAATACTTCGTTTCTGAGATAGGGGGTGTTGAAATTGTTCTTACAAACTGACGATTTATTTATTGCTCTAAAACGGTTTGTGATATGCAAATAACATTTGGTAGATTTTAAGAGCTAGTTCTTGCGCATTTTTTGGCATACAATTGAGAATTTTATATTCACCATTGGCGTGCATACGGGATATATCTAAAATATTTATACCCGTATGCACGCCAATGGTGAATATAAAATTCTTAATTGCATGCCAAAAAATGCGCAATAACTACCTCTTAAAATCTACCAAATTTCATTTGCATATCACAAACCGTTTTAGAGAAATAAATAAATCGTCAGTTTGTAAGAACAATTTCAACACCCCCTATCTCGGAAACGAAGCATTTGCGGGCATACGTTTATAAAGCAAACTGTCATTATTTTATCATGCAGAATTACCCCTTAAAGTTTGCCGTACTTATTTAAAAACACCCTGTATTAACGAAAAACAGGGGTAGTTGTTAAAGTGCATAACTTTTTTATTATCCAACATAAGCAAATGAAGCAAAAAACAGAATGTTAAGTAAACCTGAGGCTATAGTTTGGTTATAATTTCAGTATTTTATAAAAGCTAGAACATTCCACAGGGTGTTCCAAAATTTGAGAAAAAAACACAGTTTGATTCGTACACCCTGTTTACAATGACAATGTACCTGTCTAGCAACAATATTATTACGGCGATATTGATAAAGAATAAGGCTATAACATATTAAAAAAATTACTTAAATCGGACATCAGGTTTAGGAAATACAAGACATTAAAAATGACCCATTTTTTGGGGTGCCCGTTTTCTCTGCCGGTGAGTGTATTTTTTATTAGAGTCAGTTTTGGTAATGATAACGTTTTTCTAAAAACTTAGGCATTTTTTTCACGAAAAATTAAAGTCTTTGACCTTTAATAACTCAAAAAGTTTTGATTTGATTTATTTTAAAACTTTGTATAACAAATTTTGCTTAGAATTTGTACCCCCATTGATTTATGGAGTTATTTAAAAAAAGTTGGAACCATGTCACTTTTGTTTCTTGAAGTATTCTCTACCCACTAACCAATTTTCATGAAATCGGTGGAGGTTCAACGAAATCGGAGGTGAAAACCTTCTGTGACTGCACTATTTTGTATTAGAAGAAAAAAGTTCCATTAGTTTTGTACAATGTAAAGAAACCAGTCACGATTTGTTGAAAGATTTTATTTCACGGTTGGAATCACTAAAAAGACGGAATAGTTAGTGAAACGATCAAATTAGACGGAAATTGTTTTGGCTTTTAAACTGCTTTTTCAACCAACTGAAAAGTCCTTTCTTTTTCATTTAAACCAAGATTAATAATCAGAGTAATCAGAACCAAGGTTCTGGTTTGTCCCCGAATTCTAATTTTGTTCCTTGAATAAGCATTGTAAGCATAAAAGCATAGCTTTGCGTTTTAATAAAACATTACATTAAAGTTTATAGAAAACTACTTAAATGATTAAAATCTTGCCAGCATTTAACTCAAATAAAATAAAATCATTATAAGTGTTATACAGTATGATGCAGATTTATTGAATAAATTCATTATGAATATTGAATAAATTTATTCATTATTGAATAAATTCATTAGTTCAGAAACAGATACATAACTTAAAACACGTCAAGTTTAAAATCGCCATGACGTCGAAAATGACGTCATCAGTGTTGGCATATTGACGTAACCGACGTTTTCTTTTTAATATAAACTGCAGTCACTGACCACCTCATTTGAAAGGTCTCATGCAATGAGAAAGACGGGTAGTAAACTCTTTTCTAACTTTTACATTTTTCGCCTGATGAGCTCCTTCAACTCTTTTACATTTTTCGCCAGAGTTTGAAACACTATTATCTTCAAATATCCCATAAAAAAATGGAGTCAAATCTGGAGACCTTGGTGACCACTTGATAGATCCCCTTCTACATTTTTCCCATAATCATCACTACGATGATGATTATTACAATTACAATCTGTTCATAATTGACCAATGAGCAATTTTAATTTAACCTAAATTACTACTGTTTCTTAAAATTAAGAGCTTACCCCATAGCGCCTCTTATCTAATCTAACAAGATCGTGCACTATTCTAACATACACAAGCGCACAAGCACTGTGCTCTGCTTTTCACTATCACCTATCACTCAAACTATTTCAAAAGGCTTTGTCCTCTTCAATCTTCTAGTTTGCCCAGTAGTATCGAGGAGCTGGATTTCCTCAATATTCTCGTGCTTATGAAGTCGTTGCTCATGAGTTCCTGCCACCTCCTTGATGATTATATCCACAGTTTCCATTCCTAGGTCCTTATGGAGATCACTGTTTGTCGCATACCAAGAAGCATCTACAATATTTCTCAGTATTTTGTTCTGGAATCTTTGTATAATTTTTATATTACTTGGTCTAGTACACACCCATAAGTGGCATCCATAAGTCCATACAGGTCTCAATATTTGTTTATAAACTAATAACTTATTATGTATCGACAATGTGGAGTTCCTTCCAACTAGCCAATACATTTTTTATATCTTATATTTAGTTCTTCCCTTTTATTCTTAATGTGAGCCTTCCAGCGTAGTTTTGCATCTAATGCTATACCCAAATACTTAGCAGTATCTGCATATATATGGTACTTGGATATTGTTGATTGTAAATGGTATAATATATTTTATTTTTTTGTTGGTGAAATTAACATGGACATATTTAGCTTTATTCAGCCTGATTCTCCATTTTTGTGTCCATTTATGGATTTCGTTAACTGCTATTTGGACCTCGTTGGTCGCCTCTTCACTAGTCGTCCCTACTGCTTGGATAGCTATATCAGTGGCGGCTCGTGATTTTTACAATAGGGGAGGCTATACCTAACTGTAAAATACCTAGACTAAAAGACACTAAAAAAAATCCGCCAAAAAAATCTAATTTAAGGCCCCATTTTTTTGACCACTTTTTATTTACATTTTATAATATCATCATAATTCATAATTTCATAATATACCATTTTAAAAATAGTTAGTCTAATTGTAAAAATGTATTACCACAGTTTGTGTCGTTTATTTGTTACCAATTCTATCTCTGTAAGTAGATATGCATATCAAAATAAATACAGATTTGAAGTTTTGCAGTCCATACAGGTTGAAGGTTCACATTTTTGAAGATACTCAACTGAAGTTTTTTAATTCTAAAAGCGGCCTACTGCAAATCCAAAAACACGGTAAATTACCGATATTTTGCTTTGCATTACAGATATCGGAAAAAGTTATTTGAACAAGTTGTTCCACATATTATTCTAACCCCACATACCAAATTTCATCACAAAATTCGTACTTTTAGTTTTTTCATTATTTGTAGTCAGGATCCTAAAATTGGAGCGGAGGCTACTGGCCGATTAGTCGCCCTTGCTAAATCTCAGGGCAGCGTGTGCGTTAAGCGATAATGCAGCGCTAAGGAGACCGGGTCTCCTTAACCGCTGCTGGGCTGCGCGGATCATTAGCAAGTGCGACTTTCCGGCCAGCAGCCTCCGGTCCAGTTTTAGTATCCTGACTACAAATAATGAAAAAACTAAAAGTGCGAATTTTGTGATGAAATTTGGTATGTGGGGTTAGAACATTATTTGGAACAACTTGTTCAAATAACTTTTTCCGATATCTCTAACGCGAAGCAAAATAGCAAAGTAAACAAAACAGTGTAGCATGTGTAAAAAATTTATGAGGAGGCTAAACCTCCCTTGCCTCCTCTGACCACCCTTCGCTGAGCTGTATCATCAGCAAAGGTCAAGGTGGCAACTGTGTTGTCTCCCACTACAGGTACATCACACGTGTATAGTAGGTATAGGACCGGACCCAACATAGTGTCTTGTGGAACACCTGCTCTAATTTCTTTTAAGTCTGAAAAACAGTCTTCTTGCTTAGTTCTAAAATGTCGTTGCTTTTATGTACGATTGTAAAAGTTTTGAGTACTGTTTAGGTAAAAAACATTTTAGTTTTTATATTAAACCTTTATGTCAGACTTTCCAGACGGAAATTGTTTTTGATGTTAAACTGCTTTTTCAACCAACTGAAAAGTCCTTTCTTTTTCATTTAAACCAAGATTAATAATCAGAGTAATCAGGTTTGTCCCCGAATTCTAAATTTGTTTCTTAAATGAGAATTGTAGCCATAACTTATTTGTGTTTTAACAGAAGCTGTATGTTACATTAAAGTTCATCGAAAACTACTTAATGATTTAAAATTTTGCCAGCTGTTAACTCAAATGAAATGAAATTATTATAAGTGTTATACAGTATGATGCAGATCTATTGAATAATTCATTAGTTCGGAAACAGATAACTTAAAAAAATTTTAAAATACGTTGTTTACTATTTAAATCGCCATGTGTTGATAATTTTACGTCATCAATGTTGGCATATTGACGTAATCGAGTTTTTTAAGTATAATCTGGGGTCACTGGCCACATTATTTGAAAAGTCTCATGCAGTGAGAAAGACGGGCAGTAAATTCTTTCATAACGTCTTCAATGACTTCAGAATTTGTTTTTGTAACTCTCATTCTGTTACGATCTTTCAACTCTTTTATATTATTCAGTAGACTTTGATATTTGCCTTTGAAATTTCCCCATACAAAAGTCTAATGGAGTCAAATCTGGAGACCTTGGTGGCATTCGATAGATCCCTTCTACCTTCTACCTATTCACCTACCTTGGAAAACGTTATTTACCTACATGAACGCCGTAGTGTGGTAAAGCCCCATCATATTGGTACGACAAATAATTTCTATTTGACGATTCAGCGTTGCATCAGATAATCTTGAAGAAATTACATTGAACGTGAAGCAGCTCTGGGCAGCTCTAAGCAAGGCTCTATAATTTACAACTTACTGAACATAATACAATATAAAATACTGAATAATTGACTGATAGTACAACAGTTATTAATTTAAGATTAGAATGTAGCTTGTTTTCAGTTAATGTATTTCTTTTTACGAAACCAGCAAAAAATAGAACTTTGTTTTATTCGCAGTGGCGACTTCATTATTCACTTACCGACTAATACCTATTAATCTATTAATGTTGGTATCTTCTTGTTGCTGACTTCTTCTTTTAGTATTGGTAACCAGAACCAGAGCCTGCTACATGCTGTTGATGGGTTTGCTACACATTTTCATTCTTCATTCAGTGAGATAACGGCTGCTTCTTTAATTTTTTTCGTTTCTTTCAAGACTACTGATGCATTCATTAATTTATTATTATTACATGGTAAGTAGACTTCAGAGCAGTTCAACATAGGAATACACTTAAGATACGTGTATCTGTAGTCGGTATATTTCTTGCTTAGGAAATGTATGCTTTTGGTCATAATCTTATGAGATTAAATCTTTTCGCTAAACTATAAATATTATGTAGATATGTAGAAATTTAATTTTAAATACTTATCTGTACTGGAACATTGCGGTATTTGTAGAGTACAATGATTATTGATTTAGAAACATGAACACACCTATATATTTCAATATCATAAGAGAAGTCAAGCTTCGTTTGAATATCAAAATGAAACTGATTAGAACTAATAATAATGATTTTTAGCTTTGAACAATGTATTGAAAGTACACGAACTGAGAACAATCGAAACCCTTAACAGTCTTTGTATTCAATTGTTAGTGAAATTCTTTGATGGGTATTTGTTAAATGAATCTAACATCACTGAAAACAGTCAGTAATCTCTCGAGAATACTTCACAATATGGTGAAAACCACTTTGGAGAACACCACAAAGAACTTTCCGGGAAGTCATTCTTATCACGGCGCGTTTCAAAAGATCCTCTTAACCGCTGCGTTGCGCTGTGTTGGCTGCTAATGCACATGGGCGGACACGTAAACTATGTTTTGAAGGATATAATATTGCTTGACATATAAATGCAAGCTTATTAATTATACAGGGTGTATGAAAAACTAAAAACACGCATTCAATATTTTTCAAAAATCTATCAAATGATACATAACACGACTCCCCAGCCCCAGCTGCATCCCCTAGAGCGTGGTGGAGGGCAACCTTGACATTTTAAATAGGAATTTCCATTTTTTATTGCCGCTTTGGATTCCTCATAAAAAACAAATATTTTTTATGAGGAACAGTTTTTCGAATTATTAGTAGATCAGAAAAAACGATTTATCATGATACCTTAGGTATATTATAGAAACGGTCTAATATCTCGAGAAATACACTTCCAAATGAAAAATCAAAAAATACGTAGTTAATATTTTTCAAAAATCTATCGAATGACACCAAACACCGACTCTCACCCACTGGGGGATGAGCGGGGGATAACTTTGAAATCTTAAATGTAAAACCACATTTTTCATTGCAGATTAGCATTCTACGTTAAAAAGTAAACAAATTTTATCTGATTTTTTTATTCGCAATAGATGGAGTTATACTCACAGAACGGTAAGAACTCTTTTAGACAGTCCTATCAGGGAAAGTGAGTCAATCCCTGCCCTCCGTAGATTCCAGGGGTTCCCTGGCCCGGGGAACTAGAACCTGCTTAGGGTCCCTTGTCTAGGGTTACAGATAAAGACCACAATGGTAGGCATGGCGAAAAAGAAGATCTTTGATACGGCGTGTATGGCGAAGTGGCGACCCCTAATTTTAGGGTTAGTATAAAATTAAATGTAGCGTCTGATCCAGAGTGGGTGGCTGATAACACACTCACCAACCCGCATGGCAAGCGTGGTGTTTTAACTGCCAATAACCCCCTTTCAAACCATAATGGCAAGCACTAAAACACACGGATATGGTCCCCAGGTGGGTAGAGCATCTAGTGCCAAATCCCACACCTCGAAAAAGGTCAGTCTCACGGAGTCTGGGGGAGACAAGAACTCGCTTATGAAAACTCAACGAAACAAAACCCTAAAACTAAACGTCTGCACATACAATGCAAGATCTCTAAATGAAGACAAAAAAATTTTTGAGTTACAAGAGGAACTATCGAAAATAAAATGGGATATACTGGGCCTTGCAGAAGTAAGAAGAAAAGGTGAAAAGAGAATACAGCTGAAATCAGGAAACGTCCTCTATTACAAAGGTAACGAAGACAACAACAACAACGGAGTTGGCTTCATGGTGAACAAAAGGATTGGCAAATATGTAAGCACATTTAGAGGAATTTCAGACCGCGTAACATACATGATAATGAAAATGAAAAGAACGTCACTAAAGATAGTACAGATATATGCACCTACCTCAACCTATCCAGAAGAAGATATTGAAGCATATTACAAAGACGTGACAATGGCCATGGAAGAACGTAAAACGAGAATAACACTAATTATCGCAGATTTTAATGCAAAATTAGGAATAAAGCAGGGTGAAGAAGAAACAAGGATAGGAAATTTCGGATACGGGTCGAGAAATAATAGAGGAGATACCTTAATGAACTACCTGGAAGAGAGGAAACTATATGATATGAACTCGTTCTTCAATATGAAACCGCAACGAAAATGGACATGGATCAGTCCTAATGGTCAAGTAAAAAATGAAATAGACTACATACTTTCATCGGAAAAGTCTGTTGTACAAGACGTAACCGTTCTTAAACATTTTACAACAGGTAGTGACCATAGATTCGTTAGAGCGAACCTAAGCATTAATGGGCAACTTGAAATGAAAAAGAAAACACAAAATTTAGATATAGAAAAATTAAGGGAAAATTAAAAAGAGTATAAAGAGAAAATAAAAAACATCATGCCCGATAAAAATCAACTCGTAAATAAAGCAGTCGACAAAATCAATAACATTCTAACACAAACATTATTGAAAGCCGGGGAAGAAGTGGCACCCATGAGAAAGAAAAGACAAGAATGGATCTCACATGAAATAAAAATGTAACGTTACAAACGTCACATCTTTGATATTTTATTTTTAAATAATTATTTTATCTTATTTTCTTTAATATTTCATTAATCATTATCTTCTTCTAATTGGTTTACCCATTTTCCCCTTTAAAAATCGGTTGGCGCTCTCTTTTATTACCTTCTTTTATTATGTTCTATTTAATATATCTCTTTCATTTAAATCATCATACTGAACATACCTCGTATATTCATACTCTCCAAATATCTGTATTTTCAATACGGAACAGGCCGCTACTTCATAGTACTTGGTTGTCATTTTAAATGTCGTTTTCAATGACAGTGTCACTTCATCGACTTGACCCCCTACTCCCTGACATACACTGGAAGGGAAAAATTAATCCTTAAAAAGGCATGTAATTCGAAAAATAATTCATTTCTATTTCAACAAATCATCTTCCTCTTGGGGTGAGCTACATATAGTTTTTTTTAATAATTTCTTACAGTAATTATATTTCTCCATCTAACAGTTTTTATATTGTTTTTTATCTAACCTAACTTCCAATGTCAGACCATGTGTTCTGATATTTTAGTTTCAAATATAATTATCTTTTAATTTACATGTATGCACGTTTAGTAATCAGAATTTTAACTATTCTCATCTAAATTTCATTTGATTTATTCTTGTCATCTGCTACTCTTTCTGACGATTAGAACGGCAGATGGCACACGTTGGTTTTTCTTCTTGATGATTGATATGTGTCTCTATTTTATAGTTTTTTGGAAAGAGATCAACCTTTCCCTCTTCGGGAACTTAAGCCTCACATCACCGGTGATGCACACTTGAAGGCGAAGACAATTACATCCAGACTGCACAACCACCACCTCTAGCTGCAGGGGCCTTGGGCCGAAGATCCGCCCAGGCCTACGAGAAGTCTACAACAGCAGAACCATACGACATCAAGAAGATACCATCAGCTACCAAAAGCCATAAGTATAATCCAGAATTGTTAGGTTTTGGCAAGAATTTAAATACATTTGTTAATGCAATTTACTAAGTCATTTTATTTATTATATCTTTATGAACAATAAACATGATTAGTTAAAAACTATGTTTTGTTTGCTTCCATTCCAATTTTCATAGTTCATATCTGAGGTTAGGACAAGACGAACACACACCTGAGTGACTGAGCTAAGCTAAGGGTGTAACGATGGCTATCTTGGTTAGTTGAGGTAATATTTTCGAATATTGTTTCAATTAGCTGGGGTAGTCCATCGCTAATTCGTTACAAAAACATTAATGGAAAAACGGAGAACACTAGCTCAACAAAACAAGAAATTAACAGCAGAGTATTCGAAGATAAACAAAAGCATCAAGAAAAAGATAAAAGAAGAGAAAAGAAAGAAACAAGAAGAACAAGTTGAAAAAGTTATTCAACAAAACAAGAATATGAAGTGCTTCCAACCCAAACTGGGAAAAACAGAAATAAATTCCATCAAAAATACTCAGGGAGAAGAGACCAACGATATACATGGAATATTAGCAATAACACAACAGTATTACTTAGACTTATATCAAGAAAAGATATCACCGACACAAGAAACTTTTCAAAAATTGAAAACTAAAATAAAAAATGCTAACTCTGACCTACAACCAGAGATTAGCAAATCAGAAATAAAGCAAGCCCTGAGAGAAATGAAAAATAATAAATCACCAGGAAGAGACGGCATTACAGTGGAGATGATTAAAAATAGCGGAAAAATTACAAGGAAAGTCTTATATATACAGGGTGTAACAAAAATATAGGACCTAAATTCAATCACATATTCTGGGACCAAAAATAATTCGATTGAACCTAACTTACCTTAGTAAAAATGTGCACATAAAAAAAGTTACAGCCCTTTTTATTTACAAAATGAAAATCGATTTTTTTTAGTGTATCGAAAACTATTGGAGATTTTTACTGAAAATGGACATGTGGCATTCTTATGGCAGTAGCATCTTAAGAAAAAATTATAGTGAAATTTGGACAAACCATAAAAATTTTATGGGGGTTTTGTTCCTTTAAACCCCCCCAAACTTTTGTGTACGTTCCAATTAAATTATTATTGTAGTACCACTAGGTAAACACAATGTTTTTAAAACTTTTTTGCCTCCTAGTACTTTTTCGAAAAGTCAGTTTTTATCGAGACCACATATTTGTATATGGTTAAGTACGATTATGGAGACTTGGTAATAATATGAACATTTATGTATGATTTACATTTTTAGGGATATTTTGAACCATATTAAAAAAGAAGTCACATCTCGATAAAAGGTGCCTTTTCGAAAAAATAAAAAGAGGCAAAAAAGTTTTAAAAACACTGTGTTTAACTAATGGTACCGCAGTAATATTTGGAGGGTTTAAAAGAACCAAACCCCCATAAAATTTTTATGTAAACATATTGAAAAATAAGCCTCAACTCGATAAAAACTGCCTTATCGAAAAAATACTAGGAGGCAAAAAATGTTTTAATAATATTGAATTAACTAATGATACCACAATAATAATTTAATTGAGACGTACACACAAATTTGGGGGGGGGGGGGGGGGGGTTTAAGGGAACAAAATCCCCATAAAATTTTTATGGGGTGCACAAATTTCACTATAATTTTTCTTTAAGATGTTCCTGCCATAAGAATGCCACAAGTCCATTTTCAATAAAAAATCTCCAATAGTTTTCGATATATTCGAAAAAATCGATTTTCATTTTGTGACTTCAAAGGGCTGTAACTTTTTTTATGTGCATATTTGTACTAAGGTAAGTTAGGTTCACTCGAACTATTTTTGGTCCCAGAATATGTGATTTAATGACCTGAATTTATGACCTGTATTTTTGTTACACCCTATATATTATTGAACAAAATACTAAGTACACGAAACATACCCAGTAATTGGAATGAAGCAATCACTCTATTATTGTTTAAAAAAGGAGACAAAAAAGATCTGAAAAATTATAGACCGATTACCTTGCTTAATATTATATAATTATATATAAATTGTTAACTAAAATATTAACCAACAGACTAACTCCTAAATTCGACAATTATCAGACCAAAGAACAGGCCGGATTCAGAAAAGGCTACAGTACATGTGATCGTGATCACCTACTGACAATGAAGTTACTTATTGAGAAAATAAATGAATACCAAATACCCATATATATATATGGCATTTATAGATTTTGAAAAGGCATTCGACTCCATAGAACACTGGGCAGTGAAACAATCACTACACAATAGCAGAGTAGATTACAGGTATACAGAACTAATCTCTAATATATACAGTATGGCCACAACTACGATCCAACTTGAACAGAATACACACCCCATATCTATCAAAAGGGGCGTTAGACAGGGAGATACGATTTCGCCGAAGCTCTTCAACCAAGCTCTAGAAGACATTTTCAAGAGATTACAATGGGAAGAATATGGAATCATTATTAACGGCCAATACTTAAATCACCTAAGATACGGTGACGATATCGTCATTATCGCTACAGACAAGGAACAACTACAAATAATGATACAACAACTAGACCACGAAGCCAGTAAAGTTGGATTAAATATGAATTACAGCAAAACAAAAGTGATAACAAATCAAGAAGATGAGTTAAGAATCGTAGTTAAACAAAACCAAATAGAGGAAGTGAATGAATACATATACTTGGGACAAATAATAAAATTGAATAGAGACAACCAAACAGCAGAAATAAAGAGACGAACGAAGTTAGCGTGGGCCTCGTTTGGTAAGCTCAGCTTCATATTGAAGAATAAAAAATACCCTTAATATCTAAAAACGAAAATCTACGACCAATGTATTCTTCCGGTCCTTACATATGGATGTCAAACATGGACGTTAACAAAAGCGAATATGGACATAATTGCGAAAACCCAAAGAGCAATGGAAAGACAAATGATCAACGTAAGACTGTCAGATAGAAAAAAGGAATTCCTGGGTAAGAAATATCACAAAAGGTAAAGATGCTACTCGTCAAACAGCTAAACTAAAATGGAAATTCGCCGGTCATACGATTAGACAAAAAGACGAAAGATGGAATAAAATTATTACAGAGTGGAGACCATGGACATATAAACGAAAGAGAGGAAGACCACAGATGAGATGGGTAGATGAGCTAAAACACCAAGCCGGCTCAAAATGGATGCACATGGCTTAGGATAGAGAAAGATGGAGGAGCGAAGGGGAGGCCTATGTCCAATATTGGATGTCGCAAGGCTAATAGATACCCACAGAAAATATATACAGATCCGAAGTCTGCAAAAAAATAATTTTTTTTTGTACTGAATGCAGGTTTTTAAGAATGTTTTATAGAATCAGAATTTGCAAATCAAAAATGGGGTTCCTATTAAACGTTTCAAAGTTGGTTTCCTTCCCACCCCCGGGAGAAAAATTGGGAGGCTCACGTTTGGTGTCATTCGATAGATTTTTGAAAAATATTGAACAAATGATTTTCAGGGCATTTCTAGAGATATTAGACCAATTCCATAATTTTCCTGGGTTATAAGGATAAATCGTTTTTGCCGATTATAGCGCCATCTTACTTATTTTTGCCTTAGGAACCCAAATTTACAATAAAAATGAGGGCTCCTATTTAAGATTTTAAAGTTGACCCCACCTCATGTCCTATGCTTTCGATTTGATGTTTATTGGCGAAATTATCGCCGTCCCGCTTCTTTTCACACGCCCTATACAGGGTGTCCCCGAAAATAGTGCATTCCTTTAAGGTGTGGATATAATACACAATTTAGAACAAAAAAGTCATATAACATTTTTTCCTAAAGTTAACCGTTTATTTTCATAAATTTATATGACCTGGCCACATGGCGTAGATGAACCTGTGACTGTGGAAATTTAATCTAATGGAACCCCTTGTTTATTTACTATTTGAGGTGTGATTTTTAGGGTTGTTGACATCCCTAGATGCAAAATAAATATTTCTTGCTTTAATAGTGTGGCATTTTTGCTATGAATATCCGAACTCGAAATTTTATATAAATTATAACTTTTACTTAAGTAACTATGGTTCAATTCCTAAAATGTAATTAATGCTCTTAGGAAAAATGATTTGTATCTCATGTTTTTCTGAAATCTATTGAAATATGGAATAATTTTAAACGAATTGATAAAATGTCGAATCATTTACAATAAGAAACATTTTATCTTTAACTAAACTAGTATTATGTATTTATTAAGTTTTAAAGGTGTTGAATGCAATGGTTTTAACTGAATTACGTAGTTTACAGTGGAAATTAAATACAACAGACAACGTTTAATAATTATTCTAATTTAGTTTTTTTAATTATTTTTACATTAATCCGACTATCAATAATCTGTTTACTTGTGATGTAAAAATTAAATTAAATATTTGTACTTAATTGACAATAATTTTTATAATAAATGTTAAAAGCTACCATGCATCGATACCACGAATCCAGTTTTGTTAGTAATGCCATAGTCAACTAAATTATGTCGGATAGTTTCTGAAGCACCAAAAATGCGTTTCTGTAATTCAGTTTCTGTTTGGATTTTATGTCGGTTATCATACACTAACGATTTCAAATGTCCCCAAAAATAAAAATCCCATACATCGAATTCGGGACTCACGGTGACCACAGAATGAGTCCATTCCTATCAATCCCAGTGGTATCCAGAAGATTTTTCACAGCTTTGGAAAAATGTGCTGGGGCTCCATCGTGAAGAAACCACATTTGACGTCGTGTTTGCACGTCTTCAAGAAGTACCGGCAAAACATTTTGCAAAAAATTTATAGGCCTCTCCATTTAGTGTTCTGAGTAATTCATAAAATATTGTACCCTTTACCCTTTCTGTATCCTTTACAAATTTCTCGTTGTTAAGAAATACCTGTTCTTTTGGAAGAAAACTAAATTACCCCAAAGATCCAATGTCAATAACATCCAATAACCAGATTCTTGGTTTGTTTGGTATAAGGGGACGAGGATGGGGTGAAAAAATGTAAACACTAGCCATTTGGTTGATATTTACATTTTTACTTTACTACCTACCAGATACAAATGACCTACTTTAAATGTGTCAACCTTCAGCGTGCTTTAGCTTTTGTGTTGCACGGTGTTGCCAATACCTGTTCTTTTGGAATAAAACTAAATTACCCCAAAGATCCAATGTCAATAACATCCAATAACCAGATTCTTGGTTTGTTTGGTATAAGGGGACGAAGACGGGATGAAAAAATGTAAACACTAGCCATTTGGTTGATATTTACATTTTTACTTTACTACCTACCAGATACAAATGACCTACTTTAAATGTGTCAACCTTCAGCGTGCTTTAGCTTTTGTGTTGCACGGTGTTGCCAATACCTGTTCTTTTGGAATAAAACTAAATTACCCCAAAGATCCAATGTCAATAACATCCAATAACCAGATTCTTGGTTTGTTTGGTATAAGGGGACGAGGACGGGGTGAAAAAATGTAAACACTAGCCATTTGGTTGATATTTACATTTTTACTTTACTACCTACCAGATACAAATGACCTACTTTTAAATGTGTCAACCTTCAGCGTGCTTTAGCTTTTGTGTTGCACGGTGTTGCCAAACTTCAATTTGCATATCAAAATGTATTTTCGTTTTTTTGGCCAAACGGCTGAATTTAGAAAACAATGTTATAAGCCTTTTTTGCTCTACATTGTGCCTTCTATCTATACCTTTAAGTAACGCAATATTTTCGGGGACACCCTTTCGTATACTTAATAGAAATATCGTGTAATGAACACATTCTTAAAAAAGCATAACAGATGATGTACCTGGATAAGTCCAGATATGAGAACAAAGAATGCGGTGGACTCTAGATTATAATAATTAATAGAAAAGATATTGGTTGAAATGTAAGTGTTCTAAGTAGATTCTCTACGAGAAGCAACTATCGGATGCTAACAGCAAAATTAAAGATAAACATAAAAATTGTGAAAAGGACAATCGCAGAAAATACAGAAGAAAATCAGAAAGAAATAAGAAGCACTCTGAACCAGTGTTAGCAATCCTGGAGAGTCATATTATTGTGCCAGTGTCGTAAATCCTTTCAATGTTCCAGTCAATAACATTACAATCTGTTCACTGATAGAACAATAAGTAATCTAAATTGCTCTAAGCTGAAGTCTTGCTTAGCAGTATTTCTTTAGTTTATATCAGGATATCGTCTATTTACACTACAATTAACGTGTACACTACCGCAGTATGTACACTACACTATTTTGATCTAGTTTGTGTGAAGTAGCTGGAGGGTTCCAACACTGACGTGACAATGGAGCCTGTCTTCGTGGTCCAGGTAAGTTTAGAGATAGTCTGTCTAACGGTATCGATTTCCAGATCTTTGTGGATGTTACTATGTACAAATGGGCATCGACGATATTCCTTAGTTCTTTGTTCTGAAAGCGTTGAAGTATTTAGGAAATTTGACAAAATTTTAGTAGATCACAAAAAATATTGAGTTTTTACTGATAGACAAGTAATATAAACACAAAATATCAACTACATAGTTCAACATTGAGGTTATAATATTTTTTATTTTATTAAGAGTATTATGTTGTTTGCAGATGTTTACATGCACCAAATGAAGTACTTGATATTTTTATATGAAGAAGTTTGCCATCGTGTTTTTTTTCTGTAAGTCTTCTATCTCTTCATATGTTTCTGCAAGCCACTTCTCCTTTGTCTTCACTATCTTTCTTCTTATTAGTTTGTGACTTTCTTTATATCCACTATTATCTTCATTCTTGTGATGTCTTCTCAAATTTATTATTTCTAATATTTCATCAGTCATCCATGTTTTTTTGCCTGTTGGTTTGTGTTTTTTAGATTGTCCTCAGTTTGTTTAATTATTGTTTGTTTAATTATCCTTGTTCTTCCTCAAGTACCGTGCCCAAATTTTAGGCGTGGGTAGCTTCCATGACAATTTGCCGATATCGTTCTCGATCTTGTGAAGCATGTCAATTGATCTGCTGATAAGCCAGTCCATTGACGAAGGTTTCGGAGCCATGAATATTTCTTCCGACCAATTGCTCTTTTTCCGTCGATCTTTCCATTGAGTATTAACGGCAGCATCCTGTATCTGCTACCTCTCATTATATGCCCGAGATATTCAAGTTTTCTCTTTTTTATCATCTTGATTAAGTCACCTTCGCCTTGACCTACTCTGGTTAAGACTTCTCTTTTTGAAATGCGTTGAACCCAAGTTATTCTGAGCATTATCTGTCATGGGAACAACAGAGTGCCCTACGGTCTCAGGACAACAGAGTGCCCTACCACTCACCAACTCATCCGCCCGAAGCCGTTGGTCAGTAAGTGGGAAATTTCTTATACTGGCAATCATTCGGTGGGAAGTAAGTATAGAAGAAGTGATAGAAGTAGAAAATAGTGACCCGTCTGCCCTCTGAAACCTAATAGCCATTCGGGCGGGAAAAAGTAAGAATTGGCCAAGTGAGGCCTACAGAAAAGATTAAAACATTTTACTCAAGACAAGTTGAAAGAGAGTAAAATGTGAAGGCCCCCATGACTCGCCAGATGCGACTCATGAGAGTATGAGTATTTTTCACCTTTTGTTCCCGCTCATACATCGGGGTGTTGACTACAGACTGTATGGCTCGTCCAGTATACCATAGCATGAGATAACGAGATGCATGCCCTCCGATAATTTTGGGCCCCACACATCCCGAAACATCATGGACTGAATCTTAATTATCCTATTCTTAAGTTATCGACATGTTTTATTAATGGGACGTATTATATTTTGCTTGATTCCTTCAGGTTTCAAGGTAATGTCTGGTTATGGTTCTTTTTTTGGTTTACTGTAAAGAGACCGAAATCATTAGACCGAAAGCAGTAGACCGAACTCATTAGACCGAAAAGCACTTTACCGAAACCTCACTAGACCAGCAGAACAGCAGAAGACCGAAAAGCAGTTCTTTTTACTTGTCACAGTAAAAGAGATAAGACTAATGTAATTACAACTAAATGTTATTTGGATGGTTATTATAAACAGTTAAAATGGTGTTAACGTTACTCTACCCGTAATTTATTTTTACCTTCACTAATTTGTTTAACGGATGAAAATTATTTCATATCAGACTATACAGAGTAACAATTTACACAGTCTATATAAAATAATACAAAGAAATACAATAAACAAAAAGACAGATATATAAAAAATCTTAGCATAATTTACTGTAAATATTTTAAATTTATTTACCATTTCGGTCTAATGCTGTTCGGTCTAGTGAGGTTTCGGTAAAGTGCTTTTCGGTCTAATGAGTTCGGTCTACTGCTTTCGGTCTAATGATTTCGGACTAATTGTCGTGTACCCTTTTTTTTTTGTTTTATTTCTTTTAATCAATTTTCAATTTAGCTACGAGTAAGATATGGTCGGTGGAAACACCTGCCCTGGGGAAGATTTTTGCACTTGTAATGCTATTTCGGTATCTCTGATTAATCATCAAGTAGAGGAGAGTAGGGTAAAGTGGAATACAGGTAAACAGGGAGAAGTGTACTTTTGGAGTGTGTAAAATAAATAATTCCTAGCTTAAAAGCTAGGAATGTTTACCTGTTTAAAAGCCCTGTTTACCTGTAGCACAGTATAAAGAGGGACAGTATAACCACTCTCCGAAAAATTGGAAGTAAAATCTTTGGTCGCGCATGGCGACCGCGCAATGTTCCCAGTCGCTTTTGCCCCACTCTCGCATTGCTAGTCGCATAGAAACGTACGGGCTTTAACAGGGAAAACCCGCATCCACCACTGGTGAATTACCAATTGCGTACTGCCAGTATTACTTCTTGAGATCAAAGTGCCGACATGAAAGAGGTTTTACTGTCCCTCTTTATACTGTGCCTGTAGTCATAAGTATGTACAAAACTATTTCAGTTTTTACATTTTTAAAGTGGAATAGCTAAATTTTAAAATTAAGTAAATTTTACAATTTTCGAAATAAAATTTTGTAAAAAACAAATCTTATTACAGTAAAGTTTAAGATCATTTTGTCGAAATATAAATTAAATTAAGTCAGTAAGTTTTTTGTTATACGTGGGTTTGTCAGACATTGTCTTTTTTTCACTTTGCCTTGCATGGTTGGGTAAAGTGAAATAGTCTAGAGTACGGTTTGAACATTGAGTAGCAACAGAAATTCCGTGTTGCATAGCAGCTTGATTTTGGCAAAGAATGTCCGTTCGCAAAGATCTGATTCAAGATGTCATTGGCTCCACATACTATTGTTGCTGGGTCGTTTTTCGTTTATAATTTAACATTCTACACCTGGAAATACACATATTTTTTTTATGGTGGCAATAAAGTATAATTACATGTGGGACAAAGTGAAACAATATTTCACTTTGCCCCATCTATTAACATTTCACATTGCCCCAAATGGATTTAAAAGCAAACTCGTCCAGTAAAAATTTTTAACCCTAACCTAACGATCTATATTTTATATAAAAGATGGTTAAGTATGATTGCTTTTGTGTGTTGCTTTCAACAATATGTTTAGTTAAATAAGATAGAAGAATTACCAATTACACTCAGCTGCAGATTTTACAAAAAGTCACCCAAAAATGTATGAACAGTGATATTTTCAGTAACATCGACAGACGACCGTTACAAAATGGTCGATAAGCACGTACTACGTACTACTTCTAAACATTGATTGGATTGTAAAGAGTGATGGCTCCGTTTGCGGACGAATTTGAAAGAACTATTTCACTTTGCCTCACTATTTCACTTTACCCTTCCCTTCCCTACACCATCTGATTTGTGATGTAATTTTTTTTACTGTCTTGTGGTGATTTCCACGTGTATAATTTATAATTTAATAATTAGTAGTAAAAATAGTTATAAAAATAGTTAGTAGTAAAATTAGTTATAGTTTTAGTAAACAAAAAAAGTAAAAGCAGGCAAATCAGTAAAGGAAAATATATCTACATTAAAATTAGCCTTGTAGTTCAGCATTATTGTCAAAATGAAAAAAAAAATTTCATGGAGGTGAATAATAGTGTATCTATCAGAACTCATACAGATGGAAATAAGCGGGTAAAAAATGAAAATTGTTTGTAATAAAATAATGAAACTTACTGAAGTAAACAGGAAAAACTCTCTTATCAATGTAAAAACCGTATGAAGACAGAGAATAAAGAACGAGAACGTCTAAAAGACATAGTTATAGACATAGAAACTGTTCTTTGACTGTTATATTTATTCTGGAAATAATCCCTAATAATTGTAAATAAATCAAAATTTTTGAGAACGTCAACAAAATATGTAATTTAAATTACACTTTTTGTAGTTTATTCTCAGAAAAAATGCAGTAGTCAGATGATTAATATATTTTAATCTACGCCTATGGCAGTATAGATATAGAATAGTATTTTTAGAATGTATAACGATTTATAGACCTTGTCATCCTAGTTGTAAAAGTCCAAGAAAAATGTTAAGTAGAGGTGTTATTTGGAGACAAAATAGACTCAGCTTGACAGGTATATCATTGTAAAAATGCTTGCATGAAAGTTTTTCCGTGTTAACTAGCAGCATGTAAAAAACACCTGAGATTAATAAATTTTAATAAGTAATTAATAATTGAAAATTGAAAATAAACTGATATTTTCTTGTTTACTTACGAATCCAATTTATTTTTAAAAGATCAGTTGAATAGACGAGAGATGACTACATCCAAAACTATAAAAAAATTACGGGGTGGTATTAAAAAAAATAAAGTTAGGGGTTGTAACTATGGGATGAATATTTAGGGGATGATTTTTTCTACCCCATATTAAAGTGTATTACAAATGGAATAGATAAGTTTTTGTCCTATTCGAAAATCTCTATTCGTTTAAGAGATATAGCCTGGATAAATTTGTCTGGGACACCCTGTATATTCGTAATCCATAATCAGTAATCAGTATAATAAAGGTAATATACACCAATAGCAGTAGGTTAAACTATAATTTTGTAATGATCTTGTAACACGACCTACTTAGCAATTGGCCTGTCCATGCATTATCCGGTTCATTTAATTATCAGTAAATTATATTGCACTGTCCAATTAGATCTGGAATTAGATCCCATAACCATCTACCTTTGGATATGATACTGGAAATGAAACTCAGGTGTATAGAAAACCAACACACACCAGCATTTATCTAAATTACAAATCAAATCACAATATCAATGTTAAAAATGGAATCATTAAATCCTTATACGATAGAGCTAAAATTACTTGTTCTAACAAAAATTCGTAAAAAATTAGCAGAAATATATTATTTGTTATATAATATCGTTGTAATCATTGCCTGTGGTTGTGTTTTTAAAAAACAAATCACATGCTATGATTTTTATGACAGATACTCTTAAGTTGATTTCATGTAATCGAATGAATGTAGTCGAATGTATCTTTCAATAAAGTCGTCCCAGGAATGCAACTCATAAATATTGGCAATATCATTTTAAAGTCATATGCTTTAAATTGTATAATAATATATTGCACCGTGCTAGGGTGATCTGGATTGTAAGATATTAATTTTAGGACATCATCGGTACACAAGGGGTACACAAAGGGAAAGTTTCAAAATTCGATGCATAAAGTATTAGAGCATTATTTTGAGAAGGTTTTTATTACGGACATAACTATAAGTCAAATATAAACCTTCAAAATATTTTCGTTGGGAGATATATATTATAAGAAAAACATTTTTGTAGGTACCTACAGGATGTTTTTTGTAAGTTAACTAAAATAACGAGAACTAGATGGAATATAACGATCGTCATTTATCATGTTAATCTAATGTCTAACATGTTACAATATGTCAGAATTGTCAATATGGAAAAATTTTTTTTACTAAAGAACAAAAACAAAACTTATTTGATTTATTAATGTTTTATATTTTGAGAACAATTGCTGAAGTGGAAATCGAAACGCCAAATTATTATTATATGCGCAGTATCATATTGGCTGACGCCGCATCCCCACACCTAACCGCCATCTATTTCTATCCTGGGCATCTTCCTCTTCCAAATTTCGGTGTTCCATGGCCTTCCTTTTCGTATCGTTCCAGGATAGTCTTGGTTTTCCGCTTTTCTTTCTATCTGGGGGTTTCCATTTCAGTAGTTTCTTTGGCCATCGTTGGTCGTCCATGCGAAGTAAATGACCGAACCATTTTAGACTTCTTCTCTCGAGCCTGTCTACCGCTGTATCGTGTGCCTGCATTCTTCTTCTTATTTCTTCGTTACGCACTCTGTCCAATCGGAAGATTCCAACACTTCTACGTATGTAGTCCATTTCCACAGCATGGATCCTTCTTCTGGACTCTGCTGTTAATGTCCAACGCTGTTAATGTTCAACACTCTGCTTTTAATGTGAAACGCTAAATAACCTTAATTTTAAACAAAATTGTGGTTATTTTCACCAAAAATACTAAATTATTATTATTATTCATGTTAATTGATATTTTATTCAACAACAAAAAGAAGAGGAGTATATTATAATACAGTGTAAAAAAACCTTTTAACAACTCATTAATATGTATTAGTAATATATATACTCGTGATCCATAATCAGTAATCAGTATAATTAAGGTAATATACACTAATAGGAGTAGGTTAAACTATAATTTTGTAATGATCTGGTAATACGACCTACTTAGCAATTGGCCTGTCTGTCCATGCATTATCCGGTTCATTTAATTATCAATAATTCATATTGCACTGTCCAATTAGATCTGGAATTAGTGCTATCCCTTATCTGACACTGTGAATTTATCGGTTGGCTGATAAACCGGTAGGTCCTTCATCTTATGGAGATTAAATTAAGCATAATGAATTGGATGCTGCAGGATGCTAATACCCACCATTAATTGTAAATTAAGATTGCCGTCCGTCATTGTAGCGACTTGCTGCAAGTTTTTGTGACAAAATAAATACCTTACCACGTAGAAGATTATTATGCACAATATACAGGGTGTAACAAAAATACAGGTCATAAATTTAATCACATATTCCAGGACCAAAAATAATTCGATTGAACCTAACTTACCTTAGTACAAATGTGCACATAAAAAAGTTACAGCCCTTTTAAGTTACAAAATGAAAATTGATGTTTTCGAATGTATCGAAAACTATTGGAGATTTTTTATTGAAAATGAACATGTGGCATTCTTAGGGCAGTAGCATCTTAAGAAAAAATTATAGTGAACTTTGGACACCCCATAAAAATTTTATGGGGGTTTTGTTCCTTTAAACCTTCCCAGACTTTTGTGTTCGTTCCAAATAGATTATTATTGTAGTACCATTAAACATAATGTTTTTAAAACTTTTTTGCCTCTTAGTACTTTTTCGAAAAGTCAGTTTTTATCGAGATATTTCGAATCGTTGTCAAATCCACCACATATTTGTATATGGTTAAGTACGATTATGGAGACTTGGTAATAATATGAACATTTATTTATGATTTACATTTTTAGGGATATTTTGAACCATATTAAAAAAAAAGTCACATCTCGATAAAAGGTGCCTTTTCGAAAAAATACAAAGAGACAAAAAAGTTTAAAAACACTGTGTTTAACTAATGTTACCGCAGTAATATTTTAATTGGAACGTACACAAACATTTGGGGGGTTTAAAAGAACAAAGCCCCCATAAAATTTTTATGTAAACATATTGAAAAATAAGCCTCAACTCGATAAAAACTGCCTTATCGAAAAAATACTAAGAGGCAAAAAGTTTTAGTAATATTGAATTTAACTAATGGTACCACAATAATAATTTAATTGAGACATACACAAAAGTTTGGGGGGGTTTAAGGGAACAAAATCCCCATAAAATTGTTATGGGGTGGACAAATTTCACTATAATTTTTCTTTAAGATGTTCCTGCCATAAGAATGCCACATGTCCATTTTCAATAAAAAATATCCAATAGTTTTCGATATATTCGAAAAAATCGATTTTCATTTTGTAACTTCAAAGGGCTGTAACTTTTTTATGTGCATATTTGTACTAAGGTAAGTTAGGTTCATTCGAAATATTTTTGGTCCCAAAATATGTGATTTAATTTATGACCTGTATTTTTGTTACATCCTGTATACATGGTGTGTTAAAGAAGCGGGCCAGTCGAATATTTCGCTAAATATACATCGGATCGAAAAACTGAAAAAACTTATTTACTAATTTTTAAAAATCTATCGACATCAAACACCACCCTTCACCATCACCCCTTGGAGGTGGGGAGGGGTAACTTTGCAATCTTAAATGGGGACCCCCATTTTTATATTGCAAATTTGAATTCCTTATGAAAAAGTAAATAACTTTTATTCAAGACATCTTGAAACGGTCTAATATCTCGGGAAATACAGTTCCAAATAAAAATAACACTATACAAGGGTTTACTGCAGTGATTCTTAACCTGTAGGGCGCGCCCCCTAGGGGCGCGCTTTTAGTAATAAGGGGGCGTGAGTATATAAAAAAAACACCAACATTGACTAATTTACTAAAAACAAAGCAAAACAAAATTCTGACAAAATAAAATACCCATGAACACTGACAAGGAGCTATAATTAAAGAGCATTGAATACTAAATTAATACTAATTATTACTATATTAATACTTAATACTAATTATCAACAAATTTAATGTAAATTAGTGACTTCCTTGGGCTTGTTCTGCAGAGAAAAGTTGACCGAAACAGGGTGTAACTAAAACATAATATGTACTATTGACACATCCACAATCAATTTAACAGTTACAGGACTGACTGAACTGACTCGACTAAGACAAAGACTGGTTGGTCAGAGCATCAGAGTCAGAACTGAGAAGATGGAGATGCAGGCAGACGATCGAGAATGTTCAAAATAACTCGGAACTTCCCGCGAAAAGAGACAATCTGTTCCGAATCGGTGTTGAATTTTTTGTCAAAATGCTTAAGGTACATTGTTATTGCATGTGATATATTATTGTACGAGGGGGGGGGGGAGCGGTGAAAATAATTATGGAAAATTGGGTAGCAAATGGTAAAAGGATGACAAACGCTGGTTTACTGTAAAGAGACCGAAATCATTAAACCGAAAACCTCACTAGCCCGAACAGTAGGCCACCGAAAAGCAGGAGACCGAAAAGCATTAGGTACATAATACAGCGTGCTCAAAAAGGATTGTACTCTAAGTAAGGGTAACATCAACCTCCCTTCACACTTTATCCATAATGGTTGTTGTCATAATCATGAAATTCAAATTACAAGTAAATAAAATTTACCCTTAAATTATTTTTACTTGTCACAGTAAAAGAGATAAGACAAAAATGTAATTACAACTAAATGTCATTTGGATGCTTATTAGAAATAGTTAAAATGGTGTTAACGTCACTATTCCCTTAATTTATTTTTACCTAGACTAATTTGTTTAACGGACAAAAATTATTTCATATCAGACTGTACAGTACAGTACTGTACTGTACACAGCCTATAAAATAATACAAAAAAACACAATAAACAAAAAGACAGATATACAAAATCTTAGCATAATTTACTGCAATAATTTTTAATTTATGTACCATTTCGGTCTAATGCTGCTCGGTCTAGTGAGCTTTCGGTAAAGTGCTTTTCGGTCTAATGAGTTCGGTATACTGCTTTCGGTCTAATGATTTTGGTCTAATTGTCGTGTACCCTATACAAGCACGTGTTTAATGTTTTTTAAAAACATTTCGAATGACACTAAACATGACCCAGTGGAGGTGGGCACGGGGAACTTTGAAATCGTATATAGAAACCTCCATTTTTATTGCAGATTTGGATTCTGTAATGCATACAATAAAAAATCCATCTCACCCACCCACAGGGATATAATTAAGCTGAAATCAGTTTTTTCGATAAACATATTTAAAAAAATTAAAATAATTGAAATAATTAATATTATAATGCAATATTATAATATTAATTACTTTTTGATGGATGGTTTTGTTATCATGAAAAATAAAATTTGTGAAATGAAAATCTTGAGAAGAATGATAGTATTTTATTTTTCATAAGGAAATCATCGTTTGAATCAAAATAATACCTACAATACTTCAAATTACTTTTTAGTTTTTCCAGCTTGTAAACGAATTATTTTCTTTATTAATAAATATAGGACTATTTTTATTGTATTTTTTTGTGCTTCATCCAGTTAGCAGGTACTATTTAAACTATGCAACTAATTGTCAGTGATGAACCAATAACCAAAGTTAACCATTTTAAATACCTAGGATGTTGGATAAACGAGACACTAAATCCGGATAAAGAAATTAAAACTCGTATAGACATTGCAAGAGGAGCATTTATGAAACTTAGATCTATTCTGCGCAACTCTAAAATTTCCTAAAATGTTAGGAAGTTTCCTGCGCAAGTTCCTAAAATGTTATGTGTATCCTGTATTACTATATGGATGTGAAACCTGGATCATGAAGGTTAACATGATGAACAAATTAGAAGTATTTGAGATGTGGTCGTATCGTAGAATGCTCAGAATATCTTGGGTTCAACGCATTTCAAACAGAGAAGTCTTAAATAGAGTAGGTCAAGGCGAAGGTGATTTAACCAAGATGATAAAAAAGAGAAAACCTGAATATCTGGGGCATATAATGAGAGGTAGCAGATACAGGATGCTGCAGTTAATACTCAATGGAAAGATCGACGGAAAAAGAGGAATTGGTCGGAAGAAATATTCATGGCTCCGAAACCTTCGTCAATGGACTGGCTTATCAGCAGATCAATTGTTACATGCCGCACAAGATCAAGAATGATATCGGCAAATTGTTATCGAAGCTACCCACGCCTAAAAATTTGAGCACGGTACTTAAAGAAGAAGAAGATTTAAACTACACATTTAATTCTGTAATTTGTTTTTTTGTGACTACAAAACCATTGATCGCGAATCGAAAAAAAAAATTCAGATAAAACTTCTGTACTTTTTCTTGTAGAATCTAAATCTGTAATAAAAAAATGGACTTTTCTATGTAAGACTTTAATAAAGATACCACCACCCCACTCTAGAAGGGAAGAGTTGGAAGTCGTGTTTAAAGTCAATAAATACATTTTTGAAAGATAGTTAACACCTGTTTTGTGGTTTTTTATCTGGAAGTTTATTTCTTGAGAAATTAGACCATTTCCATAATTTTTCTCGGGTATCGCGATAAATCTTTTTTTTCATATTATAGCGCCATTTATCAACAATTCTAATAGTCTAAGAGCTAGTGAACTCTTCTTCGAGTAAAGGTCTTCCTGTAAGGCTAGAAATTTGTATAGTGATAATTCATAGCACACCAAGGCTAAAAACCATGACCTGGCAGGCATCAGCCCTGCACGGGTATGTACCAGGTGAATCGAAAAGTGCATAGTTTGGGGGAAAATAAACCTGCCAAGTCATGGTTTTTAGCCATGGCGTGCTATGAATTATCACTATACAAATTTCTAGCCTTACAGGAAGACCGTTACTCGGAGGGTTCACTAGCTCTTAGACTATAAAAAATTTCTCGAATAAATGTTAAAAATTTTTTCATGGGGAATGCAAATCTGCACAAAAAATGGGGGTTCGCATTTCAGATTTCAAAGTTACTACCCACCCCACCTACAGGGTGTGGGTGGTAGTAAATTATGTCAAGTGTCACGAAGGCAAAACAAATCGGTAATTTTTAAGAGCTCGAGAGTAATTCGGTAAGTTATTTCATGACTAATGGCCGGTTTCACCAACGACAAATAGTAGTTTATTCTATGAATAAAGTTATTCGACCAATAAACTGACATTTCTCCATTTTACTAACGTCAAATAAGATTTATTTTATTTATTTTATATATTAAATCACGCAATTTCAAATAAATTGGCAAGTTAATATCGCTGTAAATATCTATAAGAAAGTAAATTCGTCAGTTTACCTTTACATTATCAAAATTATATTGAAACAAAATACAAAATGTAAACGTCTAATAAATTTTATTCAACGAATAACTCTATTAATCGATCTATTTGTTGTTGGTGAAACCGGACCTAAAACTGCTTTTTAAATCATTTTAACTAACAATTTATTGATATCTTCGCCTGAATATTTGCTAAACATGTTGATGGTGTTCTCTTTGACAAGTCGTAAAACATTAATTGTCATTAATGTCAACGAATGTTCATTTTCGCGTAGTAACGGCGTCTAACGTAATACTTGACGACGAATTTTTATTCTTGTTTCTATTGGTCAGATCTCTATGTGGAATCTCTATGAATGAAATAATCTCCGCAATACTAGATTCCACCGTATAAAAACTACCAAATTCTGAACTATCAAAATAAATAAGGACACATCTCAAAGAGATCGCACAAACCATGGCAAATGTGCATACTTCTACAAGTGCGGTAAGCTACCTTATCCGTTGTGCCACTGTAGTGATGAAAGATAGCATATTATAGTGAATATAGTTACGATAGAAAAAGCTGCGAAAAATAGTTATTTTGCAATTTGCAATTTGAATTTTGCAATAATTTTACAATATCTTGAGTTCTAATTTATTAGATTTAAATTTAGTAAACGCCCTTTTCTTTGTTTTTTCTTGAGGAACAAATTTTGTTTGACATTTTTTTATCTCTTTTAGTGTACGAGCTAGAGCCTTATAAATATTTACAAAGAATTAAATTCTTATAACAATGTTTTGAACACTCGTATCGAAATCTACCCTAGCAGTTCGTAACCAGCAGCCAACAATACATAAGAAATACTTAGACTTGCCCATCAGAATTGAAAAGGCCACAGTGATGTCTATTTGGGGCCTAGACTATAATGAGGTCATTCAATTGGTAACTACAGCAAACTTTTTTACACTTAGTTACACTTTTCAGGGACAGATAAATTGCTGCCAGTTTTTCAGTAAGTATACAATAGTTTGTTATAATTCGTTCTGCAAACCCGACTTTTTCGAAAATATAGGTCACAATATGTTCCTATAGTTATGTACATTCAAAAGCTCTGTAAAAGTTTTATGCAGTGATGAGTATGTGGATAATTAAAACTTTAAGCCTAGCAGGATTAAAAATGGTTGTGCGGATTTTGTTTCGAAAATTTTGTTTCGATAGAGAGATAAATATTTTTAATGGTTTGTTCATCTTACTAATTTTAAATAAATAAGACAAAAACCAATCGAAAAGCTTTTAAAACTAAAAAAGTCTTATTCTCGAAGACATCCTTTCCAATCGTGAAGAAATCTAGAAATTAATTCTTAAACAATAGCGTTAATGAGACACAAACTTAAAATATTTTTTAAAATAATACACAGCAGAATTGTTGAATATGAAATAAGTGACACACAATTTGGTTTTAGAAATGATATGGCCACAAAATATGCTTTATTCGGCTTGAATGTGCTGGCCCATGCCTGGAGATAAATCAGGACATGTATGTTTTGAGACTTTGAAAAGGCATTTGATAAAGTTAAACATAAAAAGCTTGTAGGTATAAACAAAAATCAATAACCATTTTCATTTCATTGCAATACGAAGCCAAAGCCGTAATATATTTAGTTCGTTTAGAGAGCGCACCAAGCACCCTTACCGAACGGTTTCAAAACTCGTTAGTTTTTCCACAGAGAATGCATATGTTGCTTTCTCTAAACCAAACTAAAATAATCAGATAACTAGCCTCGTATTGGAACTAACGAAATGGTCTAGGTGTCATAGCGACATCTGTTTTCTGTTTTCAACTTATTAAAATATAAAATAATATTAAATCAAAAGCTTTATTGGGACCATTTTGTGGTTACACCTCCTTGGCTTCTAAAAATGCAATGCACTCGGATACTGACGCTAGGAAGATGAAGGAATTCTGTAATTTACAATTCACGTCCCATTTGTTCAGCGCGGAAAATGCCAACGAAAATGGAACTCTACATACTCAGATAGTAGCAATACTAATAGAAATAAAAATGAATAACCATTTTCATCTCATTGCAATACGAAGCCAAAGCCGCCTTATATTTAGTTCGTTTAGAGAGTGCAACAATTATCAAACGACGAAAACTTGAGTTGGTACTTACGATATATGATGAGAGGGCAAAATAGGTACTCATTATTACAACTTATTATGCAAGGCAAAATCCGAGGAAAGCTTAATGTGGGAAGAAGAAGAACATCCTGACTTAAAAACTTTGGGGAATAGTTTGAATACAGTAGTGCAGAACTATTTAGAGCTGCGGTCAACAAAGCTCGCATTGCCATGATCATTTCCAACTTTGGGAGCGTTCAAGTATTACGTAACGCAATTTTTGAGGATTTTTGACCCCCCCTCCCCCTATGTAACGCACCGTAACGTTTTTCTGTACCCCCCTCCCCCTACCTAAACGTTACGTAACACCCAAGTGGCCATTTGAACCTAAATGGAAAACGAGGCTGCGAAAAGTACCGGAAACTCGGTAAAAGAAATTTGTTATTATTTTAATGGCATTTGAGGTAATAATAAAAACTTACAAGCATCACTCAGCCTTAAATGTCCACTGCTGAACATAGGCCTCCTCCCCTCGTTTCCAACCACGTCTATCCTGCGCCGCTCTCATCCAGTTTTTATTTAGCTTTCTTAAGTCGTCAGTCCATCTTGTAGGCGGTCGACCGACGTTTCTCTTGTCTTCGCTTGACCTCCATTCCAATAACCTTTTTGTCCATCGCTCATTTGTCATTCTGGCAATGTGTCCTGCCCATCTCCACTTCAACCTGGCTAGCCTTTCGATGACGTCAGTCACCTTTGTTTTTCTCCTGATTTCTTCGTTTTTGATTTTGTCTTGCAGAGTTATTCCTAACATTGAGCGCTCCATTCTTCTCTGCGTTACTCTTAGTTTGGTAGCCGAGGCTTTAGTTAAGGTAGGTAAGTGTTTCTGATCTGTACGTCAAGACTGGGAGGACGCACTGATCAAATACCTTTCTCTTTAGGCATGTGGGCAACTCACTTTTAAAAGTTTCTCTCAGTTTTCCAAATGCTGCCCACCCAAGAACGATTCTTTTATTCAGTTTTATGTTTCTGGTTATCCCTGCCACTCGTAATTTCATGTCCCATGACATGAAATATGTTCAAAACTTACAATAATAATCTTTTATTATTAATTTTACATTTACATTTACATTTTCCCTACTTGGCCCCATCCTTACATACATTTTTGGTTTCATTCTTTATTGTTCTTCTCATGCATTCTTCTATTTTATCTTTTTTAATAAAAGCTTAAAATAAAATAACATATTTATTATTTCAACATTTTATTTTGCTTAGTAAAAATTTTTGTATAACGAATAATATACTATGTTACCAGTAGTTTCGGAAAAATAGTGAAAAAAAGGTGTAAAACTTTTTGTTCTTCAACGCCCTGTACCGTGAAAACGCATGCCGTTACATAAATTATTTAGTAAGCAAACCCCAATTATGTTTTAATTTTTCACCTATCCTAGAGATCGTGTTACCTGTTTCTGAAACACATTGTATATATATATAAGAAGGCACTTATGGAATAAAATTATTTCTGTCCTTGTTTTAAATAATTTTAAAAAACGATGGGACTTGTAGATTTTCATATATAAAAATGTGTGCTTTTTAAACATAAATTTAAATGTACAGGGTAATTCGTGCAAGCCTAGCGTAGTCCATTATCTTTAATTTTAATTAAACACCCTGTATATTTTTGTTTTTAGAAGCTGCTTAACAACCTCATCTCAAAAATGTGTATTATGTAGGGTCTATTATGAATAATGCAAGGTGAAATTTTGAAATTATGTATAATTTTCGTCAAGATGTTAATCACATAAAACTTTGAAAATAGTAATTCAGGAATCACATTTTAAATAAGGGTATTATTTTTTAAAATATCTATCACTTCTCTAAACTAAGTATCAATATAGTGGGTTTTGTATTTAATGCTTTTTATTTAAAGACATTTTTAAATAATTTGAAAATTTGCGTATTTAAAACATTAATGAATACCTACCTACTGCTGAAAACGATACTGCATATTATGGACTTAAATTACCCATTTCATTTTTACCGAAATATATAGTACCTACCTATCTATTCATCAGATAAACCCATAAATAACTCCGAGGGAACAGTTCCGGATATTGGAAACATAATATGATACATATGAAGGGTACAGGCAAAGAAGGTGCTATGTCAATTTTTGCAGAAAATGAGTTTCTGGTTCCCTCTGTTAGCCAGCAATCTCGACTACCATTCTATAAATCAATCACAGCTATAAACATGTTCAGTCAGGAATAACAACATATTTCAATTTATCTCATCAGCCTAAGAAGGTAGCAAGTCTGCATGGTCCCTGTGAAAAAAGTGCTATGTCATGTTGTGTACACGTAGGCTGATGCCATCACTATCATTCCAGCAAATTTAGTAAATAACGGAGTTTTTGTCAGTGCCTAAATAATTCGTAAACACCAGAGAGTCTTAACCTTTAAAACCATTTTTTCTGGAAACTTATTATTTTGACATAGCACCTTCTTTGCCTGTACCCTTCATATGGTCTTTTGAAAACAAAACAATTCTCAACGAAAGAATCTCTTGTTATCTTAAGTTAGGCACTTGACATCATTTTTTACCCTGAAAATCCTATGTCGCTAACTTTACCATCAAATATAATTTAGGTGAAGTGAAACGAAAGAAGATTATGCGCTGTTGGATGTTGGGCTTTGGGTTGTATAATATGAATGAGAAATGGTTTATATTTGAGCAATGAATTTTTTTCAGAGTTTTCGGTTGATTTTGTACAGTTTTCAGTAGATAAGTAGATTGGAGTTCAAATCAGTAGGTTTTATACAGTTTTCAGTAAATCGGAATTCAAATCGGTAGCTCTACTGAAAAATCAGTAGACAAATCATAATACAATTCAGGGGTCTATGTAAAACATAAAAGAAATTATGTAGTTTTTTTTATTTAAATTAAAAAAGAATGTTACGTAACGCGCTGTTCGAACCCCCCTCCCCCCAAGTAACGCGCCGTAACGTTTTACAAAATCCCCCCTTCCCCCCAAACTGCGTTACGTAATACTTGAACGCTCCCTTTCGATAGAAGATGGAACTTAAAGAAGAAGAGGTTACACGAAAATCAGTTACTTGGGTCATATTTTTACAACTCAAAAAGTTTTCTATCACAGAAACGATGCAAGTAGGTTGAAGCTTGAATAGAGTTGAAAAATTTAAAATACGTGTGATTTAGATTCATTCTGCATTTTTATTAGAAATTATTAACAATTACTCAAAAATTAAATAAATAATAAATAATAGATAATAAATAAAAAAGAACTTTTATAAATAAATCGTTGAGAAAAATCCTAAAAATATACTGTGTGTGTGTGGTTGGGATATTGACTGCGAAACCTAAGGCTTCATTCCTATAATCATATTTTTCTTTGATTCTTATAACAAAAAATAAAATTTATTATCATTTTAAATCCATATTAATAATGTTTTTAAACAATATCAGTATGGTAAAACATTCTACATTCTACAATTGGCAAACTTGCAAATCACATAATATTAATATTATCCAGTTCCATGAGACAATAACAATGGGTTATTGTATCATGATCCAGTTCCATATCCAGTGGTTATATTTCTCTAGTATTGTCCAGTTTCGCTTCCAGTGATTGTATTTTTCTCTTGTTTTTTTTTTTGAAATATTTATTTATTATTATATTTTTTTTGTGTTCATAATTCTTTTTTTTTATTTATTTATTGATTTTTTGGTCTTTTTTTGTCTCTTTTTTTTCTATATTTTTTAAACAATATTTTTTTTGTATTAGAATGATTTCTTCTTTTATGTTTTTATGTTTTGTTTACTTTTTTTTTCATTTTTTTTCTCTCTTTTCCAATTATGTACAATTTTGGTATACATTTTCTTTATAAATCAAGACTTCAAATTCTTATATTTAAACTGCTTATGTGTTGATATAACAACTTATAAACTTCTAAATTGTTAACTCTATTAATTCATAAAGATTGATTGGTTTTACTAAAAACTTCATTTTCATTTAATTAGTGTGCTATCAATTTAATATCATATGTTCTAGTGTGCTATATTCTCCACATTCGCAGTTTGGGGAATTTACCATTTTTAATTTAAATTTAAATTAATTTAAATAAGTGTGAAGGTGCTAGTGAATGATTAAATCTGATTCTACAAATAATTCTAATTAGATACATCTTTTTTTGCAATGCCATTAGAGAACCATAGTGCAGCCGATATGTGAAACAATTGTGCATTTAATGATAGAAATATATAATTTGGACCACATATACTATTCATATAAAGGTTCAAATTTAGATAGGACATTTCAGATTTTGCCTTTTACAAAAATGGCGGGCACGCAAAATGGCGACTATACATATGTGACTAATAGCACGATAACTTTTGAACGAGACGTCAGATTTCAACCAAATTTGGTATATAGGTTAATTTTTTTATGTATAAGATTGAGGTCTTGAACCGGAACAATCGGTTTGCCAGAAGTTGTGTTTTTCCTGGTTTTTATGTAAAAATATGTTGTTGTTTTTCAATTATTTTACCCTGTATGTATTAATTTTTCAAAAAGTTAATACCGCCATTGAAAAGAGCGTAAAAATATCTTTTAGGAAATATTTTGAACTTTTTATTTATGTTAATTACCACTTATTAAATGCATAACGTACCTTCACATGTACCTATGTGCGGCAGATTCGTGCAAATATTATAAGTATTATTGTGCATTTAACGGTAGAAGCATATAATTTGAACCACATATACTACACATATAAAGGTTCAAACTTAGATATGAGGCCATCTTAGATGTTCCTTTTACAAAAATGGCGGGCAATCAAAATGGCGACTATACATATGTGACTAATAGCACAATAACTTTTAAACGAGACGTCAGATTTCAACCAAATTTGGTATTTCTTTTCTTGATGAATATGATCGAGGTCTTGAACAGGAAGAATTTGTTTACCAGAAGTTGTGTTTTTACTGTTTTATTATATAAAAATATGCTGTTTCTTTTTCAATTCTTTCACCCTGTATATATAAATGTTTCAAAAACGTAATACTGCCATTGAACAGATTATAAAAATATTTTTCAGGAAATATTTTGAACTTTTTAGTTATTTTAATTACCATTTAATAAATACATAACATATGTTCACAAGTACCTATGGGCGGCAGATTCATTTTGAATGTCCGCCATTTTTGTAAAAGACAAAATATGAGATGGCCTCATATCTAAATTTCAATTTTTGTATGTGTAGCAGGTGTGGTCCAAATTATATGCTTCTGCCATTAAATGCACAATAATTCTTATATTATTATTTGCACCAATCTGCCGCTGATAGGTACCTACATGTGAAGATACGTTCATTTACATATTAAATGGTAATTAATATAACTAAAGAGTTTAATATATTTCCTAACAAATATTTTTACGCTCTTTTTAATGCCGGTATTACCTTTTTGAAAAATTAATATATACAGGGTGAAAAAATTGAAAAAATAAACAACATATTTTTACAAAAAAATCAGGAGAAACACAACTTCTGGTAAACCGATTCTTTCGGTTCAGGATATCGATATTGTACATCAAAAAACGAACCCATATACCAAATTTGGTTGCAATCGGACTTTTCGTTAAAAAGTTATCGCGCTATTAGCCACATATGTATAGTCCCCATTTTGAATGCCCGTCTTTTTTGTAAAAGGCAAAATATGAGATGGCCTCATATCTAAATTTGAACCTTTGTATGTGTAGTATATGAGGTCCAAATTATATGCTTCTAACATTAAATGCACAATAATTCTTATAATATTTGCACGAATCTGCCGCACATAGGCACAGTTGAAGATAAGTTATGCATGTATTACATGGTAATTAACATAACTAAAAAGTTCAAAATATCTTCTAAAAAATATTTTTACGCTCTTTTCAATGCCGGTATTACCTTTTTGAAAAATTAATATGTACAGGGTAAAAAATTGAAAAAATAAACAACATATTTTTACAAAAAAATCAAGAGAAACACAACTTCTGGTAAACCGATTCTTTCGGTTCAGGAACTCAATATTGTACATCAAAAAACGAACCCATATACCAAATTTGGTTGCAATCGGACTTTTCGTTCAAAAGTTATCGCGCTATTAGTCACATATGTATAGTCCCCATTTTGAATGCCCCTCTTTTTTGTAAAAGGCAAAATATGAGATGGCCTCATATCTAAATTTGAACCTTTGTATGTGTAGTATATGAGGTCCAAATTATATGCTTCTAACATTAAATGCACAATAATTCTTATAATATTTGCACGAATCTGCCGCACATAGGTACAGTTGAAGAGAAGTTATGCATGTATTACACGGTAATTAACATAACTAAAAAGTTCAAAATATCTTCTAAAAAATATTTTTACGCTCTTTTCAATGCCGGTATTACCTATTTGAAAAATTAATATGTACAGGGTAAAAAATTGAAAAAATAAACAACATATTTTTACATAAAAAATCAGGAAAAACACAACGTCTGGTAAACTGATTCTTTCGGTTCAGGAACTCAATATTGTACATCAAAAAACGAACCCATATACCAAATTTGGTGGAAATCGGACTTTTCGTTCAAAAGTTATCACGCTATTAGTCACATATGTATAGTTCCAATTTGAATGCCCGCCATTTTTGTAAAAGGCAAAATCTGAGATGGCCTCGTATCTAATTTTTGAACCTTTATATGTGTGGTACATGTGGTCCAAATTATATGCTTCTATCATTAAATGCACAATTCTTATAATATTTGCACGAATCTGCCGCACTACCATGGTTTAGTAGGAATTTTCGACTGAATACTGTTATAAAAAAGTTATTTGGCGTAATGAGTGTATATATCCATCCATTCCTGCCTAGTTATATTTTTGGAAATAGTATATAGGTCTTCTGGAATGAATGAATATTTTACAAAATTATCAGAATCTAATGCTTCCTTGGCGAGCATGTCTACTTTTTCATTATGGATAATCCCACAATAAGCTTAAACCCAAACAAACTTAACTATTTTTCCTTCCTCGTACAAGTTTTTAAAATTAACTAATATATTTAGTAAGAGATAATTAATATTACAATTAGTTGACAGGTTTTTAAGTTTCTCTAAGACACTTTTACAATCTGATATTATTAAAAATTTTTGTTTACTAAATAAACTATTTTTTATATATTTTAAGGCTTCTAAAATTTGCTCAGCTGAATACCGATTTGCTCAGCTGAATACCTTGAAAATTCACTCGAAAATTTTTTTATAAAAAAAATAAACTGGCTTGTTAAAATAAGAAATGCACAACAATAGAGAAGCACAAAACAAGAGAAAATAACAGTCACGATTAAAAGAAGGAAATAGAAATGGATTGGACAGCTCCTAATATAAGGAAATGCCAAAATAATATAACCAGACACGCACTCGAATACCAACCATATGGAAGAGGAAAAAAAGAAAAACCGAAAAGAATAGGTCAAAGAGAGAGATAGAGAGAGAGAGAGAGAGAGAGACAGAGGAAAAAATTTTTAGAGAAAATTTCGAAGGAACCAATCAGTCATCATTCACTTTGGCTAAGAAACGCAAGAACGCCAATACTCCATAAGCAGGGAGGGTAGTACATAGAGATATTAGTGGAATATTATTATCTCCAGGAATGTAAAAATCTACTGTTTCTTTTTTTAATCTATAATATTATGATTCTTAGATGTTCTAATCATGTGAATCCCAATTTGCATACAATATAGCTATTAATATTACTAGATTTCTCTATTATATATAATATTTGAATCAAAAGATATTCCATATTTAAATTAATGCTTTAAAGATTTAAGATATATCCCCAAACTCAATTTTGAAATCCAATATTATTTAAAAATTAAATTAACCACAGCTAAAATTTAATCCCGATTTATCAATTCAAAAGATCAAAAGCATTTAATGTCCTTAATGCACCATATGTGAGTGGAAAGATAAAACTATGCGTATAAATTTTGTACTCAAACGGCCAATCTAAATCCCATCAAACCCCCAATATTTTACGATACAATCAAGCACTAATAAGATGATTGATGTTCAAATAGCATTCGACTGTGATTCCTCTTCGGGAGAGCCAAACAGCATCAGCTGTCCCTCGTTTTTCGTTTTTAATCGATTAATAACAGAGTCTCTGGTTCTGACGGAAGTGGCTTGGAACCGAGCGCACTGACTGCCTTTAAAATTCACTATAAACTAAACCGAAACGCATGATCAAGCAAAGGCAATTTCAACAGAGCATGCTTTGGTTAGTTATATAGACGGGAAATATAGTTAAGCACAAAAATACGGATCATTGGTTTTGTAATATCTAAAAAGAGTACAATAATTTATCCTCACAAAAATATTATAGTAATTAAAGATAATTTAAACTAAAATCAATGGGAAAATCCCAATAGTTGGCTGTATACCATAGTTTAAAAAACTCATACAGTAGTAAAAACTTCAAATTGTATTCTGGTATAAAATTGTTTATTAAAACTCTCTAAAAAGTCATCTAAATGGATTGCAAAACGTTTTCGTTCTAATTCAGAACACCTTCAGTGCATTCTGCAGAATAGTTTGAAACTAGCACACTATTTAAAGTGGTAACCCCATAATATATGGTTTACATATTATATATTAATAGAATATGTTGACTACAAGTCGATGTTGTTAGATATAATGGAATACATGCCTAAAGGGCAACATGCTTCCCTACTCGAAAATGGTAGGTACTTGCCAGTTCAAAGGTTGGTCTGTGACCATTGATCTTTTCAATTGAGCTGTTCAATCCTACTTGATTATGGCATTGCCGGGGCATATAGTAATCTGTTATTCCAGGTAGATTATTCCTGTTTGGTTTATTTCTTATAAATCTATTCTATCTAGATCTAGCGTTGGTTATGTTTATGTATTTCCAATCTTTTCTGTTTCTGCATAGTCTTGTCTTCTAGTCTTTTAATTTCATTATTTTTATGTCTTCCTATCGATGGTTCCACCATCTTATCCTGAGTCTTCCTCTTTTCTTTGTTCGAGAGGTGTCCAGTTCGCAATGGCGGATCCAGCAACCTTGCAAGATGGAGGCAATGAAATAAAAATTTTCTCATGACTGACGTAAGCAGGATTATTTTTCGGGATGGACTGATATTTTCTTATTCTTTAGGTACCATGTCCTCTTAGAACGTTGGTTACCATCATAGGTATCTTTTATTTATTGCCACTCTAAATCAACCATGAATTTCTTCTTCGTCCTGGACTACGTTTTCCCGCTATTTTCACTTGAATAATGTTTTGTATTTGGGACCCAACCTATATTTGGGACCTCTCATTAAATGTCAAAAATAATACAGCTATCTCTTCTTGATGCTTTTTATAATCGCAGTAGTCTTGCTGAGACCTTTTAGTATTGTGGAGTTTCGAATTTTCTTCATCCAATAAACTCTCAAAATTCTTCTATGGCACCACATTTCGAGAGTCTCAAGGCGATTTAGATCGATTTTATTCACAGTCCAAGACTCGACACCATACAGTAAGACCGAGAACACGTAGCAGCGAAGTAGTCGGATCCTTAATGCCAATTTTAGATCTCTGTTACATAATACTTTGGACATCCTTCTAAAATCGGCTCTTATTCGGGGGATTTTATTAAATGATCAAATTACCATAACATAGCAGCGGCAATTACTATTTTTATCTGGTCTCTGACATTGCATTGAATAGATGGCAATAAACAGATATATTAAGACTTTTTCATTTATTATGGTCCAAAGACTTTTAATAATTTTCTATTCCAAGGAATTCTGTCATATTTATGTTTCAGTTATTCAGTTATCAACAGGACACAAAATTCACTATGATGTTCAATCGTAATCTCTTTCTTAAAAACAGTGTCAGTAGACACCAGGCGAGGTCTCAAGGAGGGGGCAATTGACTCCATTGACCCCCCTTGGATCCGCGCCTGCCAGTTCGTGATTCTTTTTATAATTTTTGTGGGTGCTCTTCTCATTATGTGACTTGCCCCTTCTAGTCGTCTAGTTTTTATGTAGCTTGCTATTAGAGATGCATCAAGTCAAACTAGTTTGATTTTACTCAACAAACTTGACTTGACTTGAAAACCAAACTTATTTTGTAAAAAAGTTTGACTTGACTTGATTTCAATATCTTTAGGTTTGACTTGAAATCAAACTTCTTCAAACAGTTTGAAGTTTGAATATCATATTGCGTTCAGTTACGTTCGTTGTGAAGTGTGTGCTTTATGCGATAATGTTTCAGTGGCGGATCTACGGGGGAAGATAGGGGAAATTCCCCCCCAATAAGGCCAAAAAAATAAATTTCAATAAACATAGAAATGTATCAGCTGATATGATACTTAAACCACAGACAGACAAATAAAACCCTATAAACGCGCTAGTTTGGATAATTTAGAAAACTTAATGAATATAGGAATATAGGTAGGTTAATATTATTTAAAATTTAAACCCAAACATAATAGGTCTGGATCCCGTATAAGAAAAAAAAGTTGATTAATAGCAAGCTGAAAATTTGTTAATAGCTTAACAGTGTCTAGTCGGACAAACTTTGATATATGGGAACACTGGAACAGGGGAAGTTTTAATGGTGGAAGGAACAGGTTAAAAATTTGGAACGTCAGACTACGAAAACGTCAGATGTATTTTGTCGGACAGAACTTCCAATTGATTTGTTGCCCTTTCATTAAACTCTCATGCAAAAATCAGACTGGTTTGTATCACCAACTGGGCATTTTAATGAGTGGAACACGAAGAACATGTCAAATGACAGAAATCATGTTGGTTAGTAATAGCATTCTGATTTTTGCATAGGAGTATAATGAAAGGGTAACAAATCAATGGGAAGTTCTGTCGGACAAAATACATCTGACGTTTTCGTAGTCTGACGTTCCAAATTTTTAACGTGTTCCACAATTTAAACTTCCCTGTTCCAGTGTTCCAATATATCAAAGTTTGTCCGACTAGACACCCTTAAGCTATTAACAAATTTTCAGCTTGCTATTAATCAACTTTTTTTGGTACGCGGGATCCAGACCTACAACATTTTTTGTAGACTGTATCTGAAAAAAAATTCTATTATAGACATAAAACATTATTATTACTCAATTATTTTTAAATATTTTCTTTTTTATATAAATTATAATCATCAGGGGTAGGCGGTATTACAGTACATGAAAAAATATATGATGTAAAAAGGAAAACAATCTTTAAGAATTAAGAGATAGATTATTTAAGCATAACATAATCTTGAATTTTAAAAAATACTTCTGTATTGTACGTTTTCGATCGAACTGACAGCTTGACACCATGTATCGTTTTTCGTTTTTGACCTGGCCCTCAGATAAAAGAAATAGTACAAACACTCTCATAAATATATCTCAACTATCCATTGACAATAAATGCCAGTTTATCGTTTTTAATTTCATCCCTTTACTGAGAATTCTGACTCAAGTGCTTTATTGCTGTTCCAAAATCAAACGAATATCCGTTTCTGCTATGGCTTGCGGTCTATGACACATAATTATAGTGCCGGCAAAAAAATCTTGAAATTCTACAAAGTGAATAAAACGCATAAATTATGAGAATTATTATTTTAATTGTTAATTAAATGTAATATTAAATGAAGTAAAAGTCAGACTTACTCTCAATCTTTATTATAACTTCCGACGACCGGTTTCGCTCTTTAAAACTTGTAGAGCATCTTCAGGTCAAAGGTAACAAACCGGTTGTCGGAAGTTATAATAAAGATTGAGAGTAAGTCTGACTTTTACTTCATTTAAAATGAACTCTCACATGCAACCCATTCAAGATTTAAATGTAATATTATTAATACTCTGTCATATCAATTTACTATTTTAGTTTGGAATAAGCCACAAAATTGGTTTATTCTGCACACTATAATAATAGCACTGCAATAGATATGCGCAGGTAGAACGCATACTATATAGTAGCACCAGAATTTTTTAGTGACATTTAATTTTATAGCATACTTTCAATATTTAACATTTCAATAGTAATTTTACCATCTTATAGTAGGTCCACTTTGGATGTTGTAATTTTATCGACATCATGGTAATTTCTATACAAGTCTTTACACATTATGTACTCAGATGTAAATACATAATTTAGCTCTCCAGGCCTAGAATGCCCATGGTTTGGTTTACTTTTCTTTTCCATTCTCTCCTGTTTGCTGCTTTATTTTTCCAATTTGTGATTTTAAGTTCTTCTATGTCTCTTTTAACACCTTTCTTCCATCTGGTTTTCGGTCAATCTTTCTTCTTCTTTCCTTTTTTTTCCTCCCGTTAGTATTATTTTGAGAAGTCTTGTGTTTGTCATCCTTTGGATATGTCCTAACCATCTCAGTCTTTGTGATTTTATGATCCCTTCTATATTCGGTTCTCCATAGGTCCAGTTCTACATTTGGTATTTTTATCCACATTCCATTTCATAGTTTTCCTCCAAATATTTTCCTGAGGACTTTTCTTTCCCACACTTTCAGCATGACTTGCTCGGATTTGTTCATTGTCCGTGTTTCACTGGCATATAATGCTATAGGTGTTATCACTGTCTATTTTTTATCTTAGCCCTTCTAGATATGTTTTTACTTTTTAAGTTGTTTAGAGCAAAGATACAAAGATTAAGAGCCATAATTCTCGCTTGGTTTTTATCTTTCATATTTGGTCTCCTAGTGAATATCGCTCCTAGATATTGGTATATTTCTACTTCTTCGAATTTATATGATTTTCTTTCTGTGCTTATTGTCCGGTATTATCCTTGTATGTATTCTCGTTCTATTCATTCTATATATTTAGTATTTTCTTAATTTATGCATATCCCCTTCTTTCTCGCTATGGTCCCTAGTCTTTTTATTATTTCCTTTAATTCTTGTTTATTTCTGGCTATCAGTACTATGTCATCAATTTTGTCATCGGTAACTAGCATCTGACTCGACAAAAAAGTATATCTACTAAATAAATTATTTTTCAAACTTTCAAACTAGTTTGACAAACAGTTTGAATTTTCAAACCTGTAACCATAGACCAGTTTGACTTGACTTGAATTATTTGTCAGAAGGATTGACTTGAGTTTGACGAAATTATGTCAAACTCAAGTCAATTTCAAACATTCAAGTCAAACTTGTACAACTCTACTTGCTATGTTCTCACCTCCCATTTCTTGTTAAATTTCTTCATGGCCTTCATTTTTGTGTCTCCGTCGTGTCGCTTGTTCTTTTTGGTCCCAATAATGATATAAGTATCAGCGTCGTGGTTTCCACTGCATACGTGTTAACTAGTCTGATCAGTGTCTTATACATACTGATTTTTGTTTGTCGGCTGATGTTTTTGGATCTGAGTAATTGCTCATTCCTTCCAAAAACTTAATTACTTTTCTGGATTCTCTCCTGTATTCTGTCTTTGCTGCTCTTTCCTATTGTTACTCCTAGGTAGTTGAACTTGGTTACTTTTCCCCTTATTATGAATCTCCAGCTTCCCGGTTCAATTTCATGTATTGGGTTTTGTTTTCATTACTTACTAAGTCTTCTCTTTTCTCTTCTACAACCGGTAAATCATCCGCATAAGCGATAATTTGTGTTGTATTCAGAATTATATCCTCGTTATTGTATTAATTATACTTGTTACAGATAGTCCTCTGAAATATTCACATCGTTTTCTATTGCTTTTTTTTATAGATTGTTATCTAGGCATTTCTCCATTCTTCTGAGATTTTTTCCTTTCCACCATTCGTCCATTCTTTCACACTTCCAGTCTTGTAATCTTTCATTCTTTCCTTCTTCCTTTCTTCTATTATTCCATTATTCCATTCTTCAATTCCTCCATTCTTCCATGCTTTTAATCTCTCATTCTTCCATTCTTTAATTCTTACATTCTTCCAGTCTTTCAATCTTCCACTCTTTGGTCCTTCCATTTGTCATTCTTCTATTCTTCCATTTTTCCATTCTTCCTTCCTTCCATTCTTTCATATTCCATTCATTCCATTCTTCCATTAACACACGTGGTGATTATGTATAATACCATAATATTTATAATCAAGTATATTCAAATGGGAAATAAGCCACAATTTTACCTAAAAATGATTTTATTAACGTTTCGACGCCCATTTGAATTATTTCCCATTTGAATATACTTGATTATAAAAATGCCACAAGAAAATAGCTTCAGAACAACCATAATATTTAATAATGTTAGGATTCAATTTTTCAGAGTCTCTGGTTCTGACGGAAGTGGCTTGGAACCGATCGCACTGACTGCCTGAAAAATTCACTATAAACTAAACCGAAACGCATGATCAAGCAAAGGCAATTTCAACAGAGCATGGCTTTGGTTGGTGATACAGACGGGAAATATAGTTAAGCACAAAAATACGGATCATTGGTTTTGTAATATCTAAAATGTGTACAATTTATTCGCACAAAAATGTTAATAGTAAATATTGATAACATAGAAGACAGATATGGTATGTGTTTACAACAAATTGTTCAGTACAGCAATTTTAAATTTCGGGCATCTAGTTTTAGTAAGCAGTTATAGTTATAGCTTCTATGTATGCTACTCGGCTTTTATATGCTGTATGCTATTATCAGACATGATAAATATCGTATACTGATTATACACGGTAAAATAGAGAGCAAACGCGGACCCGGAATAAGAAGACACTCATAATTTCAAAACTTACGCTAATGGTTTGGACCATGATACTATGACAAGATACTCCTGTCATAGTATCATGGTTTGGACTAACATCAATCGAGTTAGCCAAGTATCGATAGGCAACATCCGCAACGAACAAGACACATGAATAAGAAAAAGATAAAGGTATATACTAGATCCTTGACTACTAAAATGTATATTAACAGTTAAAACAAAAAAAAAAGGATTTTGAATGTCTAATATAGAATTAATTACCTATAAGTAAATTTAATGAAAGATATTTCTTGGTAAAAGGTATATTTATTTAAAAACCCTTAAAGGGTAAAGGGATCAGTGTTACAAGCCTAACATGCTGGGCCACCTAAAAATACAAAGGTTAAAACGCTTTAAAAGTTGACCAAATGTCTACATAATTAAATAAATTATGTAATCTAAAGGATGGATATAATCCCTATGGATAAGGTCTTACGGCAACATATGATTCCCTTGTGGTACGTGGGTTGCTACCCAGATAGCATGTAAATTTGTGGCAAGTTTGATTCTTCTTTGATTTTAAATTGCTGAGTCAAATATGACGAGGCAAGTTTGTGTCAAGTTTGCTGCAATATTGTTATGACAAAGATGATGATTCAAGTTTGTAGCAACTTTGCTGCAAGCTTACCTGAATTTTAGAATTTTATCATAAAAGTGGGAATTTTTAAGGTAACCTGCCAAGCGGTGATAATTTGTGGTTATGTCCTATCCTATGTTGATATTTTTTTTGAGTTTTTTTACATTTACCGTACAATTCTTCGAGATGATTACTTTCATTACTAAGCTGAAGCTTCTTTTCTTCAGTTTTTCATATACCCACCTGCTTGTGGTGATTAGGTACAGATTGATATTCTTTTTGCTTTTGTGAAATTGAGGTAAGTTTTTTTTATGTGTTTCGTAGCTTCTAGCTCTATTTACGTATATACTATCTAAAATAAATATATTATATTATGTTATATATAAATAAGTTTTAGGTTTTATTGTAAACTTGTTAGTTTAACATATTTTTATCTCTTTTAATAGCAAATATTAATTGTGTTCACACAGCAAGAGTTTATAACAATTCCTTTTATTTGTTTCAGAGCTGATAGACAAAACTGAGCATCGGAATCTGAAGCTAGCTGGTTTAATGTAAGTTCCAATAAATAATTTTAGACAATAGATTGTATTTTAGTTGAGTGATTACTGAATAAATAGTTATATAAAATGGTATTGCATTTTTTAATTCACATTGTTTTATTCAAACTTCATGCAAGCTTGTCACACTTCAACTAGCAAGTTTGATTTAAACTTGCTGTAAGCTTGCAAAGTTGCCATGGAAACCTGCAGCAAGCTTTCATGTTTGATGTATCAAACTTGTTGCAAGTTTGAAACAAGTTTATATTGCTATCTGGGTAGGTAATAATTAGGTCATCATATTGAGAGAGGTGAAAGCCCAGATAGCAATATAAACTTGTTTCAAACTTGCAACAAGTTTGATACATCAAACATGAAAGCTTGCTGCAGGTTTGCCATGGCAACTTTGCAAGCTTGCAGCAAGTTTAAATCAAACTTGCTAGTTGGAGTGTGACAAACTTGCATGAAGTTTGTTTTTTCAAACTTGATATAATAAACTTGCTGAAGGTTTGTTTTTGTTTTGTTGCATGAAGTTTGTTTTTCAAACTTGATACAAACTTGCTTAAGGTTTGTTTTGACATACTAGCCACAATTTGAATAAAACAATGTGAATAAAACATACAATACCATTTTATATAACTATTTATTCAGTAATCACTCAACTAAAGTACAATCTATCGTCTAAAATTATTTATTGGAACTTGCGTTAAACCCGCTAGCTTCAGATTCCGATGCTCAGTTTTATCTCAGCTCTGAAACAAATAAAAGAAATTGTTATAAAATCTTGCTGTGTGAACAGAATTAATATTTGCTATTTAAAGAGATAAAAACTTGTTAAAGTAATTTTACAATAAAACCTAAAACTTATTTATAAATAATATAATTATAATATGTTTATTTTAGATAGTATGTATGTAACTACAGTTAGAAGCTACGAAAAACATAAAAAACTTACCTCAATTTCACCAAAGCAAAAGGATAAAACGTGGGAGTCATATGTTGCCTTATCGATAGGGATTATATCAATCCTTTGGATTCCATAATTTATTTAATTATGTAAGACATTTTATCTGTACCTAATCACCACAAACAGTCGAGTCTATGAAAAACTGAAGAAAACAAGCATCAGCTTAGTAATTAAAGTAATAGTCTCGGAGAATTGTAATGTAAATGTTGTAACAAAATCAAAGAAAAATATCAACATAGTATAGGACATACCTAACCACAAATTATCACCGGTTGGCCAAAGGGTTGGCAGGATGGCAGGTCAGGTTATTTTTCCCGTGTTGCCAGCTGTCGGGTAAGCTTTTTCCCTCAACGTACCTTAAAAATTCCCACTTTCATGATAAAATTCCCTCCTATGCTCCTATTTAAAAAATCTGTGAAAATATGTTGAATTATTTCCAAATATTTTGATTTTTATAAATATTTTACAATTTGGACTGGAGCAAAGATTCCCTTATAAGTTAACTTTTTCCCTTTTATGTTGAAAATTCTCGCAGAAAAGGAAATTTACCACCGGTGGCAACAGTCTCGTTTTCGTGGGCGTGACATCAGTCAGGGTAACGAACGAAACCCTGACAGTGTAATGATAGATCGCCTCCACGTGGTGCACCCTGGGTAACGCTAAATGGTCTATCAATTTTTGGACGCCAAACTAGCCGCTAAGCTCTCCTGGCAACCAGTACGATAAAGAAAAGCAAGGAAAGGAATCTCCATATAGGAATATGGAAAACTACAAAGGTGTTTATCAACACCATTTGACGAGACGTATCGGACCAACCCTCCGTATATGTCAAATAAACATAGAGGGAATTAGTAGATCAAAATCTGAATTTCTTTCAAAAATACTAATCGAAAATAACGTTGACGTCATAGCTATTCAAGAAACTCACGCACTATCAGAAACCGAGCTTCTTAAGAGGGGTAAAATTCCGGGATATAGCATGATTGGAGCCACTTACAGCAATGTTTACGGAACTGCAACTTACGTGAATAACAGTATACAAAATTCCAAGGTGAAGGACTGCAGCTGCGAAAATAGTGTATCCATAATCTCTACAAAAGTGAATGACATAACCATAAAGAACATCTACAAACCACCATTAACTAAATGGCCAACAAATGTAATCAAAACTGAGGACAACCAACCTACAGTTTACATAGGGGACTTTAACAGTCACCACAACAAATGGGGGTATGAAAACAATGATGAAAATGGGGAAAAACTCCTGGAGTGGGCCGAAGAAAACAATATCCACCTTATCCATAGTCTAAAAGATAAACCTACTTTCTTTTCTAGAAGATGGCGCAAAGGCTACAACCCTGATCTATGCTGGGTTTCGAGTAACTCACAGTTACAACCACTCCCAAGCTCCCGAACTGTACTGCCTAGTTTCCCTCGCAGCCAACATCGACCTGTCATAATCGAAATAGGCATACAAATTTCTATCGTTGAATCCACGCCGAGACCCCGTTGGAATTTTAACAAAGCAAATTGGCCTGAATACACCAAAGAGCTGGACACCTGCATTCGCTTCATTGACCCAAAGGCCAACAATTACCACCGTTTTTTAGGAATGGTTATCTCTATCGCCAAAAAACATATCCCCCTAAGTTTTCGAAAGGAGTACATCCCAGGCTGGACGGAAGAAAGCCAAAAACTATATGAAGAATTTTTGAAATCAGAAGATCCCGAAATCGGTGACAACTTACTCAAGTCACTGGATTCAACTAGACTTAATAAATGGAAATCTACCGTAGAACATATTGATTTCTCCCGTTCCAGTCGGAAGGCATGGGGACTGATCCGCAAACTGGGCGAAGCAAGCAGAGCACAACACTTAAACAAATCAACAATTGAGCCAAATAAGATAGCCAATAGAATAATTGAGAACTCTCGAGCTCCATCTGAGAAAACTCATACATCGATGGTAAAAAAAGCTCTTAAACAACTTAAAGCAAATACCCCCACAACATCAGAATACTCACGTGCCTTCTCATTGGATGAAATAAACGAAGCGCTTAACCAAACCAAAACGGGAAAAGCAGCTGGTTTCGATGGAATATATCCTGAGTTTATAGTCCACACTGGTACAAAAACAAGACAATGGCTCAAAGAATTCTTTAGCGACATTGTGACTACAGCTATGCTTCCCCCAGAATTTAAAAGAACAAAAATTATCGCAATCCAGAAGCCTGGCAAAGACAACAAGCTGCCTGAAAGTTACCGGCCTATCGCCTTACTCAGTTGCTGTTATAAATTACTAGAACGACTCTTATATAATAGAATATGTAACACCATTGAGGACGCTGTACCAATTGAGCAAGCTGGATTTAGAAAAGGACGAAGCTGTTGTGACCAAGTGCTGTCCTTAACTACATTCATCGAAGCTGGCTTTGAAAGACGTGAAAAATCTGCCATAACATTTATAGACCTTACGGCTGCCTATGACACTGTGTGGAGAGAGGGCCTTATTTATAAGTTGATGAAAATCATACCCTGTCTCAAAACTTGTCAGCTGATAAACAATCTACTAACTAACAGACTGTTTCAGGTATATATAAATGATGCACGAAGTAGCGTTAGAAAACTTAACAACGGCTTACCTCAAGGCTCAGTGCTAGCTCCTTTATAATTTAACCTTTATACGGCGGATATACCTGAAACAAAATCGAGAAAATTCGCTTATGCAGACGACCTGGCCATTGGCTTCCAAGATAATAGTAAGGAAGCTGGAGAACGAGCTCTAAACGAGGACCTAACTACACTTAGTAACTACTTTAAGAACTGGCGCTTACGTCCTAACACAAGCAAAACTGAAACCTGTCTCTTTCACCTGTCGAACCAACTTGCGGGCGATACCCTCAATGTAACTCTAAATGATGCAGCTATCAAACATAACAACAACCCCATATATCTAGGCATCACACTTGATAGAACACTCACCTTCAAAAGCCATCTTACAAACGCAGCCGGTAAACTGAGAACAAGAAATAATATAATAACAAAACTTGCTGGAACAACTTGGGGTGCTTCTGCAGATACTCTTCGGACCTCTGCTCTAGCTTTGGTTTTTTCAGTGGCAGAATATTGTGCACCAGTATGGTTAAATAGTGCACATACAAACAAAATCGATGTCCAACTTAATCAAACCATGAGATTAATCACTGGAACAATAAAATCAACCCCAGTGAGATGGCTGCCTACTTTGAGCAATATTGCCCCACCAGATCTACGCCGTACAGCAGCATTAGTGAGAGAGTATCAGAAAATTGTAGCCAACATACAATTACCAATCCATCAAGACATACCAGACATCTCAAAAGAGCACCAGCGACTGAGGTCTAGAAATCCTCCAATCAGAACTGCCCGAACAATTGGTGATTCCTATGATATACAAAGGCAATGGTCCACAAGATGGATGCCAACAATAGCAGCAGACTATATTCAGATATCCACCCCAACCCAGGGTTTCATCGGATCGGGTCTGCCCCGGCCCACCTGGACGAGGCTTAATCGCATACGTACCGGACATGGTAAATGTGCTGATTCTCTGTTCAAATGGGGTCGTGCAGAAAGTCCAGAGTGTGATTGTGGATCGCTTAGACAGACCATAAGTCATTGTGTTTCAGATTTCCTAAATCGGGCCTACCGTGGAAACCTCCAGGACTTTGTTTAATGCTCCCCAGATGCAATTGAATGGCTATGTAAATTGGACATTAATATTTAGATTCATTCATTATGTTTTGGTGTTTGAATAATATATGTGTATATATGTATATATGTGTGTATATGTGTATATGTGTATATATATTATATTTGTGTATTTATCGTACTGAGAAAGTCCATACGCTAAATAAAATAAATAAATAAACGAACGAAACCGAACCGAACCGACCGTAACGTGTAAATCAACCAAATAGATGGCACGCGTGACGTGGCTTTGCAACTGTACGCTTGTAGCAAAGTTGCTACAAACTGGAATCATCATCTTTGTCACAACAATATTGCAGCAAACTTGACACAAACTTGCCTCGTCATATTCGACGCAGCAATTTAAAATCAAAGAAGAATCAAACTTGCCACAAGTTTACATGCTATCTGGGAGGCAACACTGTGCCTTTCTAATAAAGATAAAACGTGGGAGTCATATGTTGCCTTATCGATAGGGATTATATCAATCCTTTGGATTCCATAATTTATTTAATTATGTAAGACATTCAGTCAACTTTTAAAGGGTTTTAACCTCTGTATTTTTATGTATTTTGTATTTGTGTCCCTTTTAAGGGTTCTTAAATAAATATACCTTTTACTAAGAAAAAGTTTTTATTAAATTTACTTGTAATTAATGGTATACAGCCAGCTACAGGAAATTCTTCTTTGTGGATAATTACCTATAGGTAAACACTTAATGTGCCATTGATGTGCAAAACTTTATTGTACATATCACACCCGGCTGCTTATAATGTTCTTGTTCTTCTTCTTCCTCTTTATAAGCAATTTTGCTTGTTCATTGGAGGATTAATAGCTCTATGGAAGGTTGTCACTCCATCTTTTGCGCGGTCGGCCGATACTACTTCTACCGATTGGTGATTTATCTCTTGCTATTTTGACAACACATGTCTCCCCTATTCTGCTTATGTGGTTATTACATTCTTTTTTTCTATTTAGTATCCATTCGCTTATACACTGTATGTTATACCTATTGTCTTCTAATGGCTACACTCCTCTTTCGATCTCTCAGCGTATTTCCTGTAATTGTAATTCTTTTCAGTATTCTTCTCATCTCTGCTTTTTGTATAGCAAAAGTTTACTTTTTGTATTCTGAGAACGATTTCTGAAGTAGAAATTTTTAGATAAAATAGATTTTTCAGCGCTTACTTTAGGTCTGTCTTTTTTATTTGAATAAACGATTGTAATTTAGCATCTGTTTTTCGAAGTTTTCTCTGTCTCTCTACCCTGCTTATATTAAGTACTTTTGTTCTTTTTAGATACCACTTAGTTGTTGTTAAAAATTAAAGAATTACTACGGTATCACAGTATAAAGAGGGACGGTGTTTAAACTACAATCTAGTACTCTATTCAGTCTAAAAACGGAAATTATCAAAATAATGAGATGAAGTGCCGTCTTTAATCTAAGCAATATACAAGTCATAAAAACGTTTAAAAATTACTGTTATGATGATAATAACAGATAAGATCTTTCTTTTTTAATTGGATCTTATTTTATACAACTGTACTTAATTAATTCTTATTATATGAACTTTATTACAATTCTCGACAGTAAGGCAATGAAAACTTGATGAGTAGCATTAATGTGTAGTAAACAAGAAACTCTCACAGTGTATTAAGATCCGTAAAGACAATTCGATATAAATAATGGATTTATAGACATCTTCTTTTTTTAGATTATTACATATTCACAGAAAAAGTAACCTAATAATAGGACTTAGAAGTACCTATACTAAAACATGGTCAATATTATATCGCCATGAATATATTAGCCAAAATAAACAGTACGAAAAAGTTGTGTACATTTTTTATAATTGACATTATTTGTGATTATTTTTTATCGGCGGGCGTACTTTCGACACCAAATTGTGTTTGTACCTGAGGTAATCGAAGGGTCAAATTTTATTACAGGAAATTTCGACACCGCGCGGTAAAGCAGGTAGCTGGGTAATTACTTCGGTTTTCTCAAAATTTATTATCAATTGCATCTAAATTTACACGAATATTATTCAGTTTTATTTTATTTCTTGTTTGACGTCTTGTTTGTATATGGACAGTACATTTTCTACAGTACCAAATCTTTTCTCCAATTATTTACTATAGGTACATGGTACATGGCTTGGAAAATGGACATTATGTTCCATTTTAAAGGACAAATTGTCGATGACATACAAAAATTTATTTTATTTACTAAATAGCCAAAAAAGTCTAAACTTTTTGCAACATTTCGATTATCATTAGAGTCAACTGAAATATTTGTGAACTTTGAAAAAGCCATTCATTGTGCTGTATTGGGTATGGGACCCAATGTAAAAATTCGCGGATGTCGTTTTCACTTTGGTACATCAAAACTGATGTAAAAAACGCTGGACGGAAGGGCCGCCCGAGAACTTTATCGTACCGATCTATTATCGTTATCGTACTAGATACTGGCATTCTATAAAAATAACAAAGTTACTCTTTATTTTGATATTTTAGAAACACCTTGTATACTTGAAAATATTTTATGTTCTACGCATCATTAATTCCTGCATTTAAGAAAATGTTCGATGCCATATTATAGATGTATAGATTATTGCATAAATCAATAGAATATTATAGTCATACTTTCATTTCAAATTATGTAGTTCATTTTTTTGAAAAATTAATAGTTTACAATATTTGCATTTCATTCTATTTCTATTACGCCAGTCAATGCGTTTGATTAAGAACAATATATTACCTCCGAATTCTATCCTACTGCATGCATTTTAATGAAATTTTGGGAGTAGCCCAATTTCCTGATTCAAAGTCTATCCTATATACTATGGCGCTTTTTTCATGGGGGCGGTTCCCACCACTTCTCGGGGGTGGAACATTTTTATTTTCAAATTACATGGAGAAAAAGGAAGATTTTTAAGGAAATTTAAAAATGCATTCTATAATTTGATCACATTTTTTACAAAAACCATTCATTTTAAACCCGTTCAACGAGCTTGACTAGTGTTGACTTGTAGTAAACAACAGAGGAAATATGGAACAGAATGTAAGTAGAGAATGCTCAATTACAAAATAGTTAAAAAACAGAGCCCTGAAATGGTACGGGGATGTACAACGAATGCCAAGATTTGCCACTGAACAGAGTTAAATATAAAGACACTTTTAAGAAACTTATATTTTATAATGGTTATAGTCAACCTTCTTTAGTGGAGAGGGCACTAGAAGAAAAATAAGAATAACTGGTTTATGACATCACTTTGGGAACTATCAGATGTGTCAGAAAAACTGTTCTATAAATAATTTTCAAACAGAGTATCTATGCTTTAAAAACAAATAAAAATAAAGTCTCCTTGAGATGTGATGCTATAAGAAAATGCACAGAATATCATCGACTGATAGAATACTGAATTTAAAGGTATTACACAAAATAAACAAAGAATGTGACGTCTTAGAAAAAAATGTTTAAATGTCAATTATAAAAAAGGGCGGAGGAAATTTCGACACCAAGCAGGTAGCGACTAAAATTTAATGGCAATTTTTGACCCTAGACCCAAAGGCCGGTTTTTATCTTACAGGAATATTTGACACCAAATCAATATAGTTTGCGGCATAAATAAAACACCATAATTAATGACTAATTAATGTATTTGTTTATTTTATAAACATAATATACATTTTATTTCTCTAAAGCTTTAATAATATCCGAATATAACACTACTTAGATATAAGTCTGGATCCCGCGTATGAAAAAAAGTTGATTAATAGCAAGCTGAAAATTTGTTAATAGCTTAAGGGTGTCTAGTCGGATAAACTTTGATATATGGGAACACTGGAACAGGGGCAGTTTTAATTGTGGAACAGGTTAAAAATTTGGAACGGTCAGACCACGAAAACGGCACATTTATTTTGTCCGACAGAATAGACTTAAACTCTCCGAACAGAAATTAAACTCTCATGCAAAAATCAGACTGCTATTTATCACCTGTCATAATACCTGTCATTTGAAAAATTCTACATGTTCCACTCATTAAAACGCCCATTTGGTGATAAATAACAGTCTGATTTTTGCATGAGAGTTTAATCTCTGTTCGGAGAGTTTAAGTCTGTTCTGTCGGACAAAATAAATGTGCCGTTTTCGTGGTCTGACCGTTCCAAATTTTTAACCTGTTCCACAATTAAAACTGCCCCTGTTCCAGTGTTCCCATATATCAAAGTTTATCCGAATAGACACCCTTAAGCTATTAACAAATTTTCAGCTTGCTATTAATCAACTTTTTTTTTCATACGCGGGATCCAGACCTAATATATTAGTAATTTTTATACATTTTAGTCAATACATATACATATATTACATTGTATACAATACTTTATTAGCTATTATAGGTAAGATACGATATAACTTCAATAAAATCTAACCTGCGTATGTATTTGTCGGAATCGTAGTTTCTCTTTCTCTATCATTTTCTCCAAAATTGCCAATTTAATCTTAACGGCAGTATCTACTATTTATTTTGACATAAGTGTCCACTTAAAACTCTTCAATAAGCATAAAAACAGAAGGATGCATTGAATAAAAAGAAGAATTAAACCTCGAATGGAAGGGTTCACAGGCATTCATAGTCATCGTAATAGACCTGGATTATTATTATATATACCATATCTGTGGTGGAAACAGGCTATCTATTATGTCATTTTTTGATAAATAATCTGCAGATATATCAAGTGCTTAAGGTTTATATGACATAATATCACAAAGCATTCTTCAACTTCGTCAAGTTAAATCAAACGTATGCCTTAAACATTTTGCAATTTCTGAATTTGTATTATAATATTCTTGTACCAAACCTGGTGAGCGGCCGTGGGTAACGGCATAAACGCTGGCCTCATACGCCAGTAGACGTGGGTTCGATCCCTGCCAAAGACAAACCATTTTCATTTCCAATAATGACACGAGCCGTCTCACCGTGCCTCGGAGAGTACGTTAAGCCGTCGGTCCCCCTGGGCTAGTGTACATCGACACTAGTTACTTGAAACAGGGTTAAAGATGTAATTGGCGCTGGAACTATCCGAAAGGATCTCCCCGGCAAAAATGCCATACGATATTATATTATTATTATGTACCAAACCCAAAGATTGAATTTTTTTAAACATCATTTTTTACTTTATCGTATACATACGTAGTATAGTATAATAGATAAAGTTATAGGATCGTGTAAAAATTTTTTTTCAGATTTCACTTTTTTCGACGTTTTGAGTCCCCCTGAGTCTAAAAAGCAAATAAAAAAAACATGTCGGAAGTATGTACGTACGTATGTCGCCACCGCCCAGCAAAAACTACTGGACCGATTTCAATGAAATTCGGTATGAGTAAGTTTAAGAGAATTTTGTCGAGAAACTAAGCTTTTAAAAAAAACCTCTCAAAGGGGGGCCGAAATAGGGGGGTTATTTAGGGATCATTTTTGCAAATTTTGACCGAAACGAATGAAATTTAACTCAAGGTTAGCTCATCGATAGGTTAATAGAAATACGGAATTTGACATTTCCAAATTCAAAATGGCGGCCAACATGGCCGACCGCCCACCCGACACATTTCCCTACCTATCTAAAAACTTGTTTAATTTGAAAAAGTCGTTATATAGCCTAAAAATGGGGCGATAAGAAGAATATTATCGTTTTCAGAAAAAGTTATGGGTTGCCTATATTTAAGGGGTCAAAATTTGACATAACTTTAAACTAAATTTTCTCAAAAATGGCTACAAGGAATTTGTTTATTTTTTAATATATTTTTGATATCTTATCGGTAAATTGAATGACATTAGTCAGATTTCTTAACTCCCCACAGGAGGGGAGTCATAAATTTTCTATAAAAAAATATTCGAGTGCCCGTAACTTCCTTTGTAATAGAAACTAAAATTTTAAATTTTGCAGACTTATATGGTATTTTATCATCTATTATAAAATTTGGCTTCCGGTTGAACCGGAAATGAAACAAAAATCTTAATTTTTTTCGATACGCCCCGTATATTGTTACATATTTTGAAAGAATGCAAAATTACTTTTCCAATGACATAAAACTCGTTGCTGTTGCTCAAAAATTCGAAAAGTTACAGTAAATAGAAATTTTGCTATAATCTTGTGTGTGTCCTCTCACGCGATCATAGCAGAGCATTATTAATTATAGGGCAGTCAATGGGGGTATTTGGCTCCGAATTCCATCCTACTACATCGATGTACTTGATATTTTCACAGTAAGTAGGAAATAGCTCAAGAAACAAAATCTACCCTTTATACTATACCGCTTTTAACTTGGGGCGGTTCCCACCCCTTCAAGGGGGTGGAAAATTTGTTGGTAAAAATAAGTACAGAAGTGGCTGGAGAACCTATTTCTAAGCAAAAACTGGTCTATATTTTTTTTGAGAACTCAATACTTTTTGAGTTATGCGTAGTTGAAAATTGGCCATTTTCATTGAAAAATGACACCTTTTCGGACGGTTTTTTGTGAATACATACCTTAAAAACTATGATCAAACTAAAAACACGATATAAAACTTTTTTTTAGATTATAAATAACAAAGAGATTCGTTCCTTCGTAAATGTTCTATTTATAATACAAAAAGAGATATGGTAGGTGAAAAGAGTTTGTTTTTTGGTGCATGCTCAAATTGGTGTATTCAACTTAAAATAACAGAGGAACGGTACGTTTTAGGTGTATAATGCTACCAACCCCTTTTCTAGTGTTTGAGAAGGCCTTTAAAACGAGCACCATTAAATGCCGTTTACATTCAAACTAAGCGAGATATGGTGCACAAAGGATATATGACTAATGTACTTTAAGGAAAAATGAAAAGTACATACATTTAACCCCTCATCCACCAGAATTTAAATGCATTGTTTTTCTTCTGCAATACCTTTTAATACAGTGTTATTTGTACTTTCAAACAGTTGAACGGGTTTAAAATGAATGGTTTTTGTAAAAAATGTGATCAAATTATAGAATGCATTTTTAGATTTCCTTAAAAATCTTCCTTTTTCTCCATGTAATTTGAAAATAAAAATGTTCCACCCCCGAGAAGTGGTGAGAACCGCCCCATGATAAAAGTGCCATAGTATATAGGATAGACTTTGAATCAGGAAATTGAGCTACTGTTTTTTAACTATTTTGTAATTGAGCATTCTCTACTTACATTCTGTTCCATATTTCCTCTGTTGTGTACTACAAGTCAACACTAGTCGAGCTCACTGGCCAAGACATGACATACTTGACGGCACTAATAGAGAACTTAGTCGATATCATAGTATAATCATATGTCTAATGATATAGTATAATGCATAGATATCATCATTAGGGCCAGCGAACCAAACATCAAAGTGACTTAAATAAACTGGATTGTTGAATAAAAGAAAGTTGTTGGAATCCTATCAGAAATAAAAATATCGTCTTAAGGAAAATACAATATTTAAGGTGTAGCGATCAACAGGTAGCCAAAACGCGTTCCAAGATTGCAGCTGTAATTTTGAATATTTTTTCGAGATATTTGGCACACGTATTCGTAATATAATAAAGAATGGCGGTACAGAGGAAAATATATTAATATGTGGAAATTACTCTGTAATTAAATACAATATTAAAAAACGAGCCTGTACCGCCATTAAGAAGAACAAAAAATACACTTTCTTCAAATAAATTTTTTATCCGATGCCTAGATTTTGTGTCATTTTGGAACTACTAATGAAATAAAAAAATTTAGTAGTTCCAAAATGACACAAAATCTAGGCATCGGATAAAAAAGTTTATTTGAGGAAAGTGTATTTTTTGTTCTTCTTAATGGCGGTACAGGCTCGTTTTTTTAATATTGTATTTAATTACAGAGTAATTTCCACATATTAATTTATTTTTCAAATTGGGCTCTGTACCGCCATTCTTTATTATATTACGAATACGTGTGCCAAATATCTCGAAAAAATATTAAAAATTACAGCCGCAATCTTGGAACGCGTTTTCGCTACCTGTTGATCGCTACTGTTTCCTCTTCAGTGGTATTTTGCCAGCAACCTTTGCTCTAATGGTTGCTATATCTCACCAAATTTCACGCGATATCGAACAGGTAATGAGAAAGAAAATATTAGTCAGAGACTTTAATGCCAAAGCAGCGATAAAAGAAGCGATCTTTGGCAGAACTAAACAACGCCATCCAGCAACCAATATAATAATCAAGAATTCTTACAAAAAGTCGCAGTTTAGAATAAGGACTTTCAAACCCCTAGTACGATATTGATAGTTCGAAGCTTGTAAAGTAAAGACGAATTAAGTATACCAGCAAAAAAATACATACATAACGTCATAAAAGCATAGCAATGACTAAGGTTCACTTTAGAGTCCTACAAATCCGAGAAAATAATATAATTATACAGTGCGCTGGAATAAGTTTTACCCTCCCCCCTTATAGCATCAATGTTTCGAACTATGCGCGATCCCTCTTCAGGTGACAGGCTTAAGATTTTTTTTTAATGGGAAAGTACATCACGTGATACCTCATTTAAAAGCTTTTGAAATACTGATTACAAAATGTATAATACTTTAATCCTATTTGAGAGCGTAAGCGCAAAATTTCGGTCGAATTATTTTTAAATGCATTCATTTTTTTCGAATCCTGAGAAAACTAATAAGTATTTTTAAAAAATTTAAACACAGAATGAAATATTACAGTATTATCGAGGGTCAATAGTCCCTAAGAACTTCTATAATGTTTATTTTAATAAGTCTCGGAGTAAAAAAAAAGAGAAAATTTAGTCCGATTTTAAATTTCAAATATATCATTCAAAAGAAACTTTTTCTTTAGTCTAAGGAACTTTCAGCCCTCCGTAATAATCTACTCTTTCATTCTGCGTATAAATTTTTCAAAAATACTTATTAGTTTTCTCAGAATTCGAAAAAAAAAGAATGCGTTTAAAAAGAATTCAACGGAAATTTTGCGTCTACGCTCTCAAATAGGAGTAAAGTATTATATATTGTTGTAATCAGCATTTCAAAAGCTTTTAAATGAGGTGTCACAAGTATTATATATTGTTGTAATCAGCATTTCAAAAGCTTTTAAATGAGGTGTCACATGATCATGATGTACTTTCCCATTTAAAAAAGTTAAAGTTATGCCTGTCACCTGAAGAGGGATCCCGTAAAGTTCAAAGCATTGATGTTATAATATACTTTGATTATTTTAAAAATCGACCTGTCCGAGCTTTTTGCTTATGTGCTAAAAAAATACGTTAATAAGAGAAGCGGGGGGGAGGGGGGTAACACTTATTCCAGCGCACTATATGAAAGTAAAAAAAGCCGTTGGCAACAATTGGGGGACACATTGGGGGCACACATGTGGAGAAGCTATTAACTTGTGATGGAGAACGCAAAATTGCTATTACAAAAATACAGTTGACCAAAAACAAAGAACTGGAGATTATAAGTAAACTCCTGCCGATACGCCAAGACACATAACTCAAACTTGAGTTATTACTTTACGCAGTTTTTGAGCGGCCATGGTTACTTCCGAACATATTCACACTCGAAACAAAGATAATTAAGAAAGGAGCAGAAGACAGAGCTTTAAAAAATTAAAGTGGGAAGTTTAGCATAAAATTGCCAGGATGAATGTGACGCATATGTCGCGATTCCACTTCATCCCTACATTTAATGGGTCCCGAGGGATTTTAGCCGGTATAAGTCCGGCACGCCATCTCATTATAGAACCTAAGCGGTTGGTGTCAGTTGATGATTTTCCTGGGGTTTATAAAAAAACAGCTGTAGATGCCATATTTTATTATACGAATTCAGTAATTAAATATTTTTTAATCCTTGTCAAATAATTATTTAATTTTTAAAATAAAAAATTGCTGAAATATATTGTGTTTTATAATATGGAACGTCTCAATTATCTCGAAAACGGCTTGCACGATTTTTATTTTGTAAGGGTTTTGATGTGGCCGATATTATGGTGGTATTTGGCAAAAATAACCCATTACTACCATACTTTATTAATGGGCATCCCATAGAGTCAGTAACCTCCCACAAAGATCTTGGAGTGATAGTTAATAGTAACTTAAATTGGTCTGACCATATAGTGTCCGTGTGTAAACGTGCAAATTCCAAACTGTTTCTAATCCGCAAATGTTTTACACGAATATCTCTAACCTCAATGAGTAAACTTTACTCTATATACGTCAGACCTATTCTTGAGTTTGCAGGACCAGTGTGGAGTCCAGATCTTAACCGTGATAAAGTCTTACTTGAAAATGTTCAACGTAAAGCCACAAGACTGGCATTTGGCCGTGTAAGACCTAATTATGAAGACAGACTATCCTTGGCTCATCTAACAACATTTGAACATCGACGTCTTCGAGGTGACCTAATTATATCCTTCCGTATTTTAAAATATAATTTTGGAAACCTTAACACAATATTTACGCTAAATCTAGACGAACGATTAAGAGGTCATCGTTATAAATTAAAGAGAGAACAGACGACAACAAGATCCAGAATGAACTTTTTACCAAACAGAATATTTAACATCTGGAATAACTTAGATGAAGACACCATATCGGCAACTAGTGTTAACATTTTTAAAAATAGACTTGATAATTCTTTATTTTCTTTGCAAGACTGAATAATTTTAGGACGGCATTATTTATTGTTTCAAAATTTTGTTTGAAATTGTAATCTTTAAAATTTTTATTAGTTTTATAACGATATTTTTCTTTGTTTTGAACATTATGGGAGCTTTACAGGATTGAATTGTTTTAGGGCGACATTGTTTTATTGTTTCAATATTTTTATTTGATGTTTGTTAATTTTTAACTTTATTCTTAATTTGTATTAGTTGTAAAATGATATTTCTCTTTGTTTTTGGGCATAATAGGAGCTCGCTCCTCTGCCCTTATTTGATTTATAATAATAATAATAATAATAATAATTTGCATTGTTGTCATATCTTCCGTTTTTCTAGAAACCTAATGAACTTTCTTATTTCAAATGAGACCCCCTGTATATTTTTGGCGTTTTGAAGTCCATAAGAAATACTAGTTATTTTTCATGTATACCTATACCCTATACCTTAATGCCGAAATTTCGGAGTTATTGCTACTTTTATTTAAAAAATAATTAAACAAACAATATTATGAATATCAACCTTCCTCTACCGATTGGTGATTTATCTCTTGCTATTAATTTTGACCACACCAAATATAATTTTTAAAATATAGAATTGCCTAAATTCAAGTTTAAACCACTTTTTTATTTTGCTAATGAAGCGTTTATGACAGTACGGGCGATCGGGATGTATTAACAATAATTAAAACCAATGTTTTAGAATCATCATCATCATCAATCGTGCTACAGCCCTATAAAAGAGCCAGTCATTCCTATCCATTGCCAACCGTCGCCAGTTTGCTGCGCCCAGGGCCGCGCCAAGGCTTTCAAGCGCCCCGGGCCAAGTAATTTTAGGCGCCCCTTTCCTCCTTCCTTTGTAAGTAGTTTTTTGTAGCTTAGTGAATCGGTGTACGGTGTACCTGCAAACTATTTTTAATGTGTTAGAAAGTATCATCATCATCATAATCTAACCATTATCGTCCACTGCTGAACATAGGCCTCCTCTAAGTTTCTCCATGTCTCCGTATCTTGAGCTATCAGCTATCCTGTTCCCGGCAGTTCTCTTTACATCGTCACTCCAGCGCGTTGATGGTCGATCTCTGCTTCGTTTATCCGATTGTCCGCCCGCGGTCGCTATTCTAATAATCTTCTTGTCTAGCTGTTACTCGGTGTTCTTGCCACATGACCTGCACTTCTCCATTTCTTTTTTGCTACAGGTTCTACTATGTCTTTGATTTTTGTTCTTTCCCTGATATTATTCGGTATTCTGTCTCCTTGTGATTCTTAGCATGGCCCTCTGGGTAACCCTTATTTTCTGCTTTTAGATTTTTGCTCCGTATTTTAAAGAGCCTCTTGGATTGACATGAAATTTGGCATACGCATAGCTAATTTATAACAAAGAAAAAAATTAATACATACATATTGTGTCGTCGGAGATGAAAAAATATACCTTCAAAATAAGTCCGGAAGTGGATAAACTGACTAATTCTAAGCAACTTTTGTTCCATATACAGTTTTTTTCACTAAGTCAATATTTCTCGAGTTATTTTCGAGTGAATATGTTCATTTTTCAACATAAAAACCACGGCTTTAGACGGTTTTTCGCAATAACACAAAAGTGTGTATTTTATTGAAAAAAATGTTCTTAGCAAAAATATAACTTATAAAAAATTAAAAAAACTTGTGCACGCATGAAGTCTGTACATCTAGTAGAGGAAGAGTTGTAGCTCGAGAAAAGTGGATTCTTTGTCGTCAAATTCTAAATCGAATATTTCAACGTGAAATAACCAAAAAAATAAAGCACTTTTCGGGCAAAACTATAACTTTTTTAGTCTTTAGAAAAAACTTTATTTTTGTTTTTGTTTTTAGTCTCTAGCAGCAAAAGTAAGCCAGTAACGCTGAAAATAAAGTTGGTCCCTTTTTTTTTGGTAAAACACATCGTAAAAATATCCGCTTAATTAGCATCCCAAATGAAATTAACCGTTACAGCTTTACAATTTACTTCACTATGTATAATTATACAGTGCGCTGGAATAAGTGTTACCCCTCCCCCCTTATTAACTTGTTTATTTTTAGCACATAAACAAAACGGTAGGACGGGTCGATTTTTAAAATAATCATAGTATATTATAGCATCAATATATCAAACTTTACGCGATCCCTCTTCAGGTGACAGGCATAACTTTGGTTTTTTTAAATGGGAAAGTACATTATGTAATACCTCATTTAAAAGCTTTTGAAATACTGATTACAAAAATGTATAATACTTTAATCCTGTTTGAGAGCGTAGGCGCAAAATTTCGGTCGGATTCTTTCTAAATGCAATATTTTTTTTTTCGAATCCTGAAAAAACTAATAAATATTTTTGAAAAATTTAAACGCAGATTGAAATATTCTATTATTCTCGATAGATAGTCGAAAGTCCCTGAGAACTCCTATAATGTATATTTTAATAAGTCACAGGGGTGAAAAAAAGAGAAAGTTTAGTCTGATTTTTAATTTCAAATATATCATTCAAAAGAAACTTTTTGTTTATTCTAAGGGACTGTCAGCCCTCGGTAATAATATAATATATCAATCTACGTTTAAATTTTTCAAAAATGCTTATTAATTTTCTCAGGATTCGAAGAAAATAAATGTGTTTAAAAAGAGTTCGACCGAAATTTTTCGCCTACGCTCTCAAAAACGATTAAAGTATTTTACATTTTTGTAATCAGTATTTCAAATGCTTTTAAATGAGGTGTCAAGATGATGTACTTTCCAATTTAAAAAAATCAAAGTTATGCCTGTCACCTGAAGAGGGATCGCGTAAAGTTCGAAACATTAATGCTATAATATACCTACTTTAATTTATTTAAAAATCGACCTGTCCGAGCGTTTTGCTTATGTACAAAAGATAAATAAGTTAATAAGGGGGGAGGGGGGTAATACTTATTCCAGCGCACTGTATGATCTGGAAGTTTCACCATTTCAAAGTGCTTATTTAAAAAAAAAGGTTTTAAATTAAAAAAAATATTTTGAAATTTTGAAGGCAATCCCTTTTTTCAAAATTTTTCCCAAGAATGTATTTTCGATAAAATAATTTTTGAGTTATTTGCAAAAAACCGTCTAAAAACGGTTTGTTTTTTTATTGTGGATTTTTTGTTGAAAAATGAACATATTCTTTCGCAAATAACTCGAAAAGTAGATATTCACTTAAGTAATATAAAAACTTTATAGAACAACTTAACTTTATGATTACTTACAATTAGTCAGTTTATCCACTTCCGGACTTATTTTGAATGTATATTTTTTCACTCCCGTGAAGGAGTGCTACTGTCCTAGGGCAAAAGCACACATCGACACAATATCATTTTCTTCTTTGACATGTGTATGCCAAATTTCATGTTAATCCGAGCTGTTCTTTAAAATTCAAAGGTTTTGCAATATTTTACCGTGAGTGGATGGAGTAACAGTTCGGTTTAATGAGAGAAATAACGGTTCGTAAACTTAGGGGATCAATATAATTATAATTGCTATTTTTATATCTACCTACGATTGGTAAATTTTCAATTTTACAAAATAATAAAATATTACTAATATTTTTGGTAATTTCGGTATTGTCAAAATTTTTTTTTCGGCACCTGGCGGCGCCTTTTTGGTTCGGCGCCAGGGGGCATCGCCCCTCTCCGCCCTTATGGACGGCGCGGCCCTGACTGCGCCTATTTTTCTCCCATCTTCATTCACATTATCCTTCTATCTGAGTTTTGGCCTACCCCTATTTCTACTTCCCACAGGTTGTGACATAAGGATTCTTCTAAGAGGGTTGTTCTGCTGTGATCTTGCTAGATGTCCTGCCCATCTTAGTCTTCCTATTCTTATAAGGGATACTACGTCTTTACTACCTTTTTGTTTATATCTGTGGTATACCTCTTAGTTGCACCTCCTCCTCCAAACACCATTTTCATAGATACCACCGAATATTCCTCTCAGGATCCTTCGTTCAAATATAAGCAGAAGGTTTTCATCTGCCTTGGAGATGGTCCATGCCTCCGATCCATATGTCAAAACTGGTTGTATAAGTGTTTTGTATATGGTTATCACTGGCGAAGCGTCCATGTAACCACTGTTACCATTGGTAACAGTTAAAAATCTTGCAAATAAATATTTTATGACGATGAATAATTCTATTACCAATATTTTTACCAATAGAAATATATTATTATATTATGTAGTAATAGTACCTAACTCAGTAAATAGCCAACTACTCGTAGACACGAAAATATTGGTGAGTTTATGTGACTCAGTTGCACTTTATTATACTCTGTTACCAGACTCATTTCTGGATACAATGGTTATATACCCACGCTGGCGCTCGGGACGGGCTAGTGACTGAAAATTTTGAAGAAGCGACGGCATAAGCGCGCTGTGTATCAGTAGCGCTGTTACCACATTTAAAATTGGTGACAGTACCTATAACAAGTGTGCGTGCAGTTAACTATGGATGAGTGTCGCTTCTTAATCGATCAAATACTTGAAAAGTAATTCTCCTTGTATAATTTTGAAGAAAAAAATGAGATTAAAAATAAAAGACCTATTTTAAACAATTTAAAAAAGGAATCAACAAAAGTAGTTCGATATTTTAAATTTAGTTGGTACAGTGAAAATTCTTGGTTATATTATGGTTGCAAGAAAAATATACTGTATTGTTGGCCATGTCTTCTGGTTTCTACAGAAAAATGGGTGGACCAGGTTCACGATTTAAATAGGTAGTGTTAGATTTTTAAAAAGGAGACATGAAATTTCTCCGTTACCTACATGTAAGATGTATACCCAATTTGATTAAGTTTGGCAAAACAAAAATCAAAAGTTCTCTTAACCAAGCTTTTAAAGCAAATATTGCTAAACATTGTTAAAAAATAGATATGTATATCCTTAGCACACTTATAATAGATACTGTATGTTTTTATACATACAGTAGGGCCAAACAAGAACTAGCGTTTCGTGGTGATTTTTAGTGCGACGACTCTGACAATCCAGGCAATTACAGGGAATTGTTAACATTAATTGCCAAAAAAAGATCAAAAATTTTGTCAATATCTAGAAACATCTGTTTTTTGAGAGTTTCAAGTGATATACAAAATGATATTATTGAAGCTACACTCACCGGCACAAAATTCCGCCACCCAAAATTTTTGATTAAGTTTGACAATTTATAACTTTATTATTTGTGCTCCGATTTTTAAAATTCTTACACCAGTTTGTAGGTACATGTATTCGTATTGTTTGGTATTATTCCGGTAACAAAAAATTTTGCTTGTATGTCATTATACAGGGGTGAAAGAAAGCGTTGTATTTTCTCCTAATTTTAAAAAATTCTGTGGAAAAATGGAATAGCTGATTTTGTTTCATAGTCCTGTCATATTTTCCCGGAGGCATCTCCAACATTTTGTTTTTTGAATTATCCGAATATCTTTTGTCTTGTTAGAGCTGTACCATTTTTTGTAAATAAAAACACTGATTGACTCATACAATTGAGGTTGGATTGATAAGATTAGAATGGCCCGCATGCAGCCAAGATCTCAATCATATTGAGCATTTATGGGATGAATAAAAAAAGCTCTTTGCCGTCATCCTAGGCCTCCAGAAAATTTGGTACAGTTATGGCCCTGGTAGAGGAATATCGGGCTATTCCCCAGGCAAGGAAAACACATCTTTATTAGATGCTAAACAGATTGCGAGCAGTCGTTGCTGCAAGAGGTGGACATAACCGCTATTTTGTTTTGTTTTGTTGTTAAATTTGTTTTGTTTTGTTAATTTTAGTGCGTTTGATATTTTTAATTAAATAAACCTTCAAAGCAGTGTTTTTAATTACAGCTCTTACAAGAAAAGAGATATTCAGATAATTCATAAAACAAAACCTTAGTGATACCTCCAGGATAATACAAAAGGAGTATGAAACAAAATCCAATTTTTCCACAGAATTTTTTAAAGTTAGGAGAAAAAAGAACGCTTACATTCACCCCCGTATAATGCCATCTAAGCAAAAATTTTTTGTTACCGGAATAATAGCAATTGATATCAATACATGTACCTACAAACTCGTGCAAGAATCTTTAAAATCGAAGTACAAATAATAAAGTTATAGATTGTCAAACTTAATCAAAAATTTTGGGTGGCGGAATTTTGTGCCGGTGAGTGTATATATACATTTAGCCATATCTTCATTTTTTTTAAATAAGATTTATTGCATCTGGTTTTGGTAACACTTCAGAAAAAGTCACGCGTCGCCACTGATGGTTATTTTTGTTTTTGGCTTAAGTTTCTGCTTCTCATATGTCTACTCAGTCCAAAATAGTATTTGTTTGCTAGGATTATCCTTCGGTTGATTTCTTCCGTCATGACATTCTCCTTGGTGATCAGGGAGCCTAAGTATGTGAATTTGTCCACCACTTCAAAGGTAGAGTTATCAACCGTGCATTGGTGACCGATGTTTCTGGCTCTATTGTTGGGTGTTGGTACCATCATCTGAGATTTCTCCTCGTTTTCTTGCCTTGTTTTAGAATAAAGCATGTCAAAAATTCTTATAGGGAGCTGGTAGAACAAGGTTTGAACTAGAATTTAGGCACTTCGTAATTTCAAGAATTATATTTTTTGTTTGTGTTTTTGAGCCTTCAAAATCGTCATTTTCATTTATTTCAGTTTTAAATTGTTTATAACTCAATTACGATCAACTTTAGCGAAAAATTGCAAAAAACCCAGTGATCCATAGAATCTAAAATAATGTCGCAAGAGCCGAAAAAGTTGATTTTTATAATTTGTTTTTTTTTAATACGTACATATATGTGGCAATACATGAAAAATAATCAGTATTTCTTAAGGACTTCAAAACGCAAAAAATATACAGTGGTCCTTTTGAAATAAAAAAGTTCATTAGATTTACAGAAAAAAACGGAAGATCTGACAACAATGTAAATACCACTATAATATCGGCCACATTAGAAGATTCTTCCCACCATAATTTATAAAAATCGCGCAACCCGTTTCCGAGATAATTGATGCGTTCCATGCATAAAACTCACTCTGTATATTTGTAAAATCTATTTATTGTTATACAATCCATTAACAATAATGATAATAAACTTTTATAGGTTTGTTGCTAGAATTTGGCACCGCCTAATACTGCACTCGAAACATAAAATAAATTCCTTAGATCCAAATCCCGAACTTTACTCGGAATTTGTCAGCTTTAGCTAATAAATGCTGCAAATCCTAAGAAATAAATTGTCGTTTATATTTCTTTCGGGCATTATCAACATTTTATTTATGACTATCGATCTATTCGCCAGAGGACTGGCATTCATTTCGTGCTCAAAAGCTTCCCTAGAGACTGAAATTTATATGAGTAATTATTTTTTGTATTTAAATTTTTGAAGATGTTTAAATTTGAAATATTCCTTTATTTGAATTTTATATGTAAAACTATGAAACGGGAGCATGAAGGTAATGAGACGAAAAATTGCGACAAGTAGAAAAGAAATTTTCCAGCTTAGAGATAAAAAGGGTGAGGTAACAACATACAGACAGAAAATATTATACTAAATTTACAATCAAGATGCACTAGAAATAAACAAACCAAGGCACCATAAATGCTACTAGGAGGACTCACTAATCATAATTTACAATGTATAAACTTTGGAAATCATAATTTGGGATTTACAATGTATATGTTATTGTCAAAGCCCGAATTTCAGGCACTCCTAGGTTTGACTAGGCAATCCTCAGGTCTGACTGACGGTCTTAGTCAAAGCCCGAAATAAATTACAGTTTCGGCCTTTGACTAGTCAAACCTAGGAGAGACTAAGTTGGTCAGGCAAAGGTCGAAATTTAATTTTATGAAATCGGGGTTTGACTAGTCAAACCCTGATTAGCTATTAAAATGTCGTAATTTGTTAGATTAGATTTAAAAAAACGTCATTTTTTAATTTTAGTGTTTATTATTTTTATTTTGTCCTAATTAAAATTAAAAAATTTGTGTTTATTTTCACTTGTTAAGGCATTATCGCAATTAGAGTTGCACAATACGTTAAACTTTTTACACTTATATAATTTTGAAGAGCATTTCTTATGACAATAAGAGCATTTTATAAAGCCTTGTCCTCCAAATTCAGAATCTTTTGTACTAATTTCTCTTATAGACAGCTTAACGTCTGAAACATCTTCGAAATTAAGAGAATTCTCTTTGCATTCTCTTATTTGATTTCTTGAAAAAAAGTGTGTTTATTGTTCCGTATTTCATACCAACTCTATATAAACCGTTAATTTTTTTATCTTGTATGATACAAACATTTTTCGAGCAGCTCCTTTGGCTCTATTAAAGCTGGAGGTAGATATTGTTGCCGTTTTTTCGATCGGAATTGGAGGACATTTTTTTCACTTAATTGTTTTATAGCATTAGCCTGGGCATGAAGACCTTCCACCGCCTTTACTTTATTTTTTTTTATTTTTTCTGTCTGTGTACAATGCATGCATGTAACTATTCTTTCAAAACCTTCATAGTATGCACCTAGTGTGCTGTCAGCGCACACAACATGTATCACCTGATTACAAATTATGCACGTATGTGCGTCAGAGCTCCCCTTTTGGCAAATACAACAAACCACATCTGAAGAAGTAATCTGAATTTTTTGACAATTTTCTTTCTCTCCTAGTGACTACGGTCCAGGTAGTATTATGATGATCCTAAGATTTTTCTCCGATTGCAATATCTTTTTCCACAGTTGACGATGACATTCCTATTCCATTTGTTTGTGCTAGAATAAAATTCATATACTTAGTCAAATCAAATTACGTGTAAATAATAATTAAACTCCGTTCGCTCCACTCAGACGCACTTTGACAGATTCCGACTAGAAAAAGATTAAAATAAAGGAAAGGCGATTGAAGGTCTTCATGCCCAGGCTAATTCTATCAAACAATTAAGTGAAAATAAAAAATTCCTCCTAATTCGATCGGAAAAACTGTAACAATATCTATCCCCAGCTTTGATAGAGCCAAAGGAGATGCTCGAAATATTTTGGGTATAATACAAGATAAAACAATTGACGGTTTATATAGAGTTTTTACGAAATACGGAACAATAAACACACTTAAGAAATCAAATAGGAGAATGCAAAGGGAATTTTCTTAATTTCGAAGATGTCCAGGCTGTCTCTAAGAGAAATTAGTACAAAAGATTCTAAATTTGGAGGACAAGACTTTATAAAATGCTACTGCAATAAGAAAGGCTCTTCAAAATTATGTAAGAGTAAAAGATCTAACGTATTGTGCAACTATAAATGCCATAATGCCTCAACATATGAGAATAAACACTATTTTTTTATTTTAATTACGACAATATAAAAATAATAAACATTGAAATTAAAAAATTACGTTTTATTAAACCTAATCTAACAAATTACGACAGTTTAATAGCTGATCGGAGTTTGACTAGTCAAACCCCGATTTCATAAAATTAAATTTCGACCTTTGCCTGACCACCTTAGTCTCTCCTAGGTTTGACTAGTCAAAGGCCAAAACTGCAATTTATTTCGGGCTTTGACTAAGATCATCAGTCAGTCCTGAGGATTGCCTAGTCAAACCTAGGAGTGCCTGAAATTCGGGCTTTGACTATAACATATATACATTGTAAATTATGATTCGGAAGTGCTCCTAGTAGCATTTAACGTGTCTTGGTTTGTTTATTTCTACTGCATCTTGATTTTAAATTTAGTATAGGAATAATCGAAATGTTCTACACTATATTATACACAAACCAAATTAACAATAACATAAATCAAGTCAATAGACAAAAGGTGCAAAACCAGGGATCTGAGGATATTCCAGAAATTACTCAAGATGAGATACAATAATGCACTCAAAAAAATGAAAATCAACAAGCCTTTAGGAGATGATGGAATAGCTACAAAAGCTATAAAACCTGGCGGAACTTTTCTTCTGAAAAAAAATACAAGACCTCTTCAATCACTGCTTACATAGGCAAACAATTTCCTATAGTTTGGAATAACTCCATTTCAATTCTTCTGCATAAAAAGGGTGACAACATGAACCTAGATAATTACAGGCCGATTTCTCTACTCATCCATTTATACAACCGGTACACCAGAATAGTAACCAATCGATTGGAAGCCAAATCTGAGCTGTACCAGCGAAGAGAAGAGGCTGATTTTCACCCCAACTACGGTACAAATGACCATCTACAGTGCCTGTCTTGATTGAAAAATCAATTCAATACAATAGACCTCTGGTTCTAACGTTTATAGACTTCCATAAAGCGTTTGATATTATCGAACTACCCGCACTTCTAAAGGCATTAGAAGAGTGTAGAATTAATCATAGGTACACCAGTATTATAGAAAATATACATGAAAATAGTATTTTATAAAATTCTACTGTCACAGTGACAGTTGTCATACTCCTCTGATAAGTCTAAAGGTAGGAAACTATGTAATGTAATGTTAATTTATACGTTTATAACGATAATTTCCATCTCCACTAGTTTTATCCCATTTTGTTTCGCAATGTATTATGTTGTCTATCGTTTGCGTTATTTTGCCGGTTATTAGTGCGCTCATCACTGTATACAGAAATGCTACAACTATAAATCTGCACGGTCCTACCAATAAGATATAATACAGTGATGAGCACGTAACAACGAGAGCACGATGAGCAAACGTATTAAGTTGTGAGATAAAAAGAAATTTCTGTCGAGCTGGGGAATTTAGCGATATTAACTTATACATTTACATTATATTGATTGTTTCGCACCTTTACACGTAGCAGAGTTTGGAAACTACCACTGTCACAGTGACAGTTTTAGTTGACATACTCCTCTGATATGTGTAAAGGTGGGAAACAATCAATATAATGTAAATTTATACGTTAAAATCGCTAAATTTCGCAACTTCACTAGTTTCATTTCTTTTTATCTTACAACTTAATACGTTTTCCATCTTTTGCGCTATTTTGCCGGTTATTAGCACGCTCATCCGTGTATATCAGGAGAGGTATTCGACAGGGAGATACTATGTCACCTAAGTTGTTCATTACTGTACTTTGAAGTCACTGGCATGGGAAAATAAATTAATACATGTCGATGGTGAGATGTTTAGTTATCTACGCAGATGATATTGCTTTGATTTCAGACGACCTAAAAACTGCCATAAACAACTGTAGAAAAAAGCTATAAACAACTGTAGAATAGATTCCAGATACAGAATGCTAATACATAATATATACAGGAAAGCAACAATGACAGTACAATTGGAAGAAACCACCAAACCCATACCAATTAACAGAGGAGTGCGACAGGGAGATGTTATTTCTCCTAAACTATTTACATTAGCACTGGAAGATGTTTTCAAAACAATGGAATGGACAAACATGGGAATAAACATAAATGGAAAGAAACTAAACCACCTAAGATATGCAGACGATGTAGTAGTCACAGCATCAAGTTTTGAAGAATTACAAACCATGCTAACCGAACTAGCAAATGAATCTGAACAAACAGGTCTAAAAATGAATTTTGCCAAAACAAAAACAATGACAAACACACAAGACAATAGAAACGTAATACTAGATAACAGAAACACCACAATAGAAGCGGTTAATGATTATATATATTTGGGACAGATGATAAAAATAAATAAGGAAAACCAAACAGCGGAGGTAAAAAGAAGGGTCAGATTGGCCTGGGCAGGATTTGGAAAATTAAAATGGGTCCTAAAGAATAAAAAAAATACAACAATACTTAAAAACAAGAGTGTTTGACCAGTGCATACTCCCAATTCTCACATACGCATGCCAAACATGGACCTTGACCAAGGCAAACATGGATAAAATAATGAAGACACAAAGAGCCATGGAGAGAGCAATGTTAGGAGTAAAACTGACAGACAAAAAGCAAAACAACTGGGTCAGAAATAGAACAAAAGTCAAAGACGCAGGCCAAGCCAACATATAGCCAGGCTAAAATGGAGCTTCGCAGGTCATAACGCTAGACAAACGGACAATAGGTGGAATAGCATGATACAACAATGGAGACCATGGACAGGAAAGAGAGCAAGAGGACGACCCCAGATGAGATGGGGAGACGACATTAAAAAGATAGGAGAAACGCACTGGAAACAGAAAGCACTAAACAGAAGCGAATGGAGGAAACTGGGGGAAGCCTATGTTCAAAATTGGACGAATTAAAGGGCAAAAGAAGAAAGAAAAACTGCCAATATGTCGAATGAACTCAGCGAAGCAGCACGTAAAGTGCCCGCACGCCGTGCGGGAAAATTTACTTTCACGCACCCCGTGCGGGAAAGTGCAACTTTCGGAAACGAAATGCGTGCGTGAAAGTGGCTCTTTTAGCACGGCCGTAGAAAAAAACTTTTTTGTTACACTATTAATTAGAACTTCATAGACGCTAAAACGTATATTTGTTTTTATTACACGCTGTAGAACTTACAGTCATAGATAACGTTTACTATTATTAGAATTCCTTTACAGCGGCAATTCCAACAGTCCTTAGTTTTATTCCTCTTCTATTGCATTTATGGGTTGTTTGATTTCTTTCGGTGCATTGTACATTTGTATTTAATTGGATATAAACATTAAAGATACGGTCTTTACATCTGCTCTATAACGACTTTTTAATGAAACATGACAGAATCATTAACTTACCTTACCTGACAGTAAAATCTGGCTGTGAATCATTAATTTTATAGTCTTGGTCATTTTATAATTCGGATTAGTATCCAGATAAGTACAATAAAACTGAGATGGCATGCGTCGCTAATAACGTGCCACAAATTCAACAATTTTCTAAAAAAAAATGCTATTTTATACACTTACATTTATTGTTTTATTTTAAGTTGTTTTTTATAGCAGCAAGTTTCAAATTTTTTCCTTATTTAATTAAATTGTGGTGTTTTACCTTCTACTTTAGTCGTAGGTTTTAGTGATCAGTTTATTGACTTATTTTACCCATTTATAGTTCTGTAATTAGACCTTCACGATACGATACATTATCGATACTTTTTAAGTATTGAATTGCATTGGTTATGCCCGTTATGCCAATGAAGTATCGTATCGTGTGTCGATGTCGGCAATACTTTCTCATAAAAATATCGTATTGGTATTGATTTCAATACGATATCAATACAATTCTCGATAAAATATCCACATAAAAAGGATTAAAATAATTAAAATAAAACGATTATTTATTCATTTATCGCTATTTTTATTAAAAAATCTCTTACAATATACAAGAAATAGGATAAATTACTTTGTAACTTCACAAATATTATCCTTTAAAGAGCTCTCCGTTCATTCGTTCACACAAATGAATTAGTTGATACTTTTATCTTTTAAAGAGCATCTTTCAGTCGTTAGTACAAGCGTTGCTTAAAAAAATGCTTTTTTTTTTAAGCAGCGCTAGTACTAACGCTCGACTGGTACGGACGTCGCTTGGACTCATAAAAATATCCCTAGCCAACCGAGATAAAACGGAGGAAACACTACTACATATATGATTTCCACCAAAATAAAATATATGTGTCTGGTCCAGGTTTTGGAGATTGCAAGTAGTTTTCAATTTCCTTGTCAAAAACGTCGATAATATGTAATAATTTTAAAAATAAATTATCAAAATTGTTTGACTTATTGGGTTCATCGTCCTTCTCTCTCGCACTAATGGAGATAACTCTTATATTTTAACTGTATATTAGGCCTTATGCAGCACTCACGTGGCGTTTTATTTTTTTTCTCGATATCGATATTCTCAATAATATCGAGGCAAGCGTATCGACAATACAAGAGTATTATATTGATTTCAGATAGTAGTATCGTATCGACATTAATATTGCAAAGGTATGTATTGTATCGGCATCGTATTGATTTTAGATACGATATCAATACAATATCGATATTTTTATCGAACATCGTGAAGCTCTATCTGCAATCGAAGTAAGAGAATCATTAACATGCAGCTCAGCGGCAGGGCCGCGCCATCCACGTGTGCAATGTGTGCGGCGCACACAGGCGCCAGCAATTAAGGGGCGCCACTAGAGTTGTTACAAAAATCTTACGTAGGTCAAAACAACACTTACCCATTTAACGACCTTGCATATCGCAATTTCAAAGGTAGGTAAATTACGTATTGATTTATACAATCTGCATAAACAAGGAAAATCCTGTAAAGACATGCAGCCACCGGTCCAGCAGAATTTATGCTTTAAAGCCATTGCACAAAAATTTGACAGAAATGCATGATGCTTTATGTGATATAACACATTCGGATAAATTTGATCTTAATTCAAAATATCAAGCTAGATATTTAGGAGATAAAATATCAACATTTACATTCATATGCTCAGTCCACATATGAAGTTCTAATGAAAGTTAACTTCGTTAGCACAGTTTTACAATCAAAAACAATGAATAAGCAGCCTACCTTAAATACATTTATTTTTTTTCAAATTCTGAGAAAACTAATAGGTGTTTTCGAAAAATTTAAATCTATAATGGAAGATTGCATTATTACCGAGGGCCGAAAGTCCCTGAGAAATATATTTTTACAGGGGTGAAATTTAAAAAAGGGGGGTTCATTTTATTAGGTTATACGGGTAAAAAAAATTTAGTGTGATTTCAAATATCTTAAACTTTTTGGTTACTCTAGGGGACTTTCTGCACTCGGTAATAATGTAATCTTTTATTCTGCGTTTACATTTTTTAAAAACTCTTATTACTTTTCTCAGAATTCGAAAAAAACTAATTCATTTAAAACACATTGGAGCGAAATTGTGCGCCTAGGTCCTTAAAACAATTCTTGCTCTAGTTTCGGATAGATAGCAAAAATAATGTTATTACTACAGCAAACGAAACTGCAGAGAAACTGGATGTGGAGTCCAGTTTTCAACCAGACACACAGTTCGGCGTCGGAATAAAAGCAAACAGTTCGATTACGAACATAAAGACGAACCGATTTTGTATCTTAAAATGTCATACAAAGGCCATTTCTTTTATTGTGTTCTCAGCCAAGCATTATTTCAGTAAATGAAAGATTTTCCATATTGGAATGGAAAATCCTGTTGATTCTTTCAAATTTTTGTATAATTTAAACGACAGTACAGAATACTCACAATTAAAACTTGTGTAGAAATTTGTAAAAAAATGAGATTTAATGATCATCTAGATATATTAAATAGATCATCTAGATAGAATTAAATAATGTTTGTAAAATTTGAAAATTTTTATTTCTTAACGAATTTACTGCAGTTTACATAAATTTAGCAATAGCTATTCGCATTCTGCTCACTGTGCCCATATCTGATGCCACTGCTGAGTGATCTTTTTATAAACTGAAACTTAAAATTATTTGAGATCGACCATCAGCCAAAAGCGTTTGATAAATTTATCTACCATTTCTATAGAGACGTCAGACGTCAGTATTAAATCAAATTGATATTCACCATATTATAAACAGATTTTTCGAATTGAAGACGCGAATAGTTAATTTTTTATAAAATAGCTAAAAGTATTTCATGTTTTCCTTCCTATATATTTAGTTTTTTATGCTGTTATGCCAAAGATTTATTTTTAATTAATTATTATAACTTACTAAATAATTGTTCATTTTGGGCGCCATTAAATATTTTGCACACAGGCGCTACCACGTGCTGGCGCGGCACTGCTCAGCGGGATACTATGCTGGAAATGTGTACTTAAATCAACAAGGGATCATTCAATAAAATAGGTAGATCCCTTGTTGATAGAATTTCACATGACTCTCTTAGTTCGATTGCAGAACTATAGTTCAGTAAGTAGTTCTGGGTAGCGGTTTTCCACCAGCTCCCTGTCTCTATCTTCAAAATTTTCGGTGTCAATATTTTCTTGTGCAACGGTGTATTTGACCTCAACATGACCAAAACCTGATATTTCTATATAATCAGTTCGTCTTTAACATCTCAGAAGTATCTTTGAGATTATCCTGAATTTTCGCCTTAGGGTAAGAACAGAACAAGTGGGTTGCGGTGGAGGTGAAGGTGGAGGTCGCGGTCGATGTCGATATCCATGTAAAACAAACACATTGTAGTGAATGGAAGAGAACAGAGCAGGTAAGTCGCGGTGAAGGTTTAGCGCGATGCCATCCAGGAGGTTTACATCGATGCTTTTGAAAATAAAATGAGATTGTTTTACATGGATGTCTACTGCGCGACCTACAAGGATGCTTCCCTGTGATTGGTCCGTTCGAAGCCAAGTTGTCATTACCTGCGCTATCTGAGTTGATACTTTTTATATAATCCTTTTTTTTGTATTCAGTTTACTTTTTATTATCTAAAGTAATTAAATTCAGTAAATTTTTGAAATATGAAGGAGGATCTGATTATTTACAGCTGATATTCCATCACTATCATCACTTGACCGACGCAACATCCCAAAAGCACAGTCTTTTGTCATTCAAATTTCATTAAACTACTTCACTTGATAGTGGTTCTAGCTCGACTGGCAGCGCAGGTGACCTCCTTGCTATGTGCTGTCGACATCGACCGCGACTTAACTAGTGGCATCTACCGCGACCTACACCTCCACCTCGACCCACTTGTTCTGGTCTTACCCTTAGAGGTGAAAATCACTATGTCGAAAGATTTGGATGCTTTAATAAATTGTTTTAAGAGTCACATTTTCATATTAATCTAATTTCCTTCTATTTTTAGACCGGGAGATATTATACAGAAGTTCAGCCACGATTTTCTCAGTCCTGCCTTTTGCCATACTGGAAGGGTAGACGAAGTACTTACAATCTGTGGAAACGTCCACAAATTTCCTGTGACATTTTCCTGTAAAATCTAGATTTTCCCAAAAAATAAAAATAGTGTTTTGCGATGAATTTCTGAGTCCTGCCATATCCGTAGAATGACAGCATACTATCGATTTTATGAAGAAAATTTTTTGGGCAGGAGGGTTGCAAACGGGCTAACGGAGTATATATGTATATAAACATGTAAGGAAAATAATGAAATTTTTATGATTTTCTGGGTGCTGCCAACTAAATTAATTAAATATATTTATTTCAAAATGATCAAAAAAAATATTGGCATGACGTCTCCTAATGTTTAAGTATACTAGTCGCTTGGAAAATTCTGCGGAAAATTTTCACCCTGATTCCGTGATTTTCTGAGTCCTGCCTTTAAAAAGTTTTAATACTCAAATGCCATCAATACTTTTTCGGTACTCGGCAGGAAGGTTAAACAGTTCTAGTAAGACGGCAGGAGTCCTAGATTTGTAAGAAAATTCGTGAAAAATTCCACGATTTTCTGAGTCATGCCATTTTGCATATGTTTCAAGAATCTTAATATAAGTCTATTTACAAAGAGGCAGGATGGTTTTATAGTTATTTCGTATACAGGGTGGGGCATTAGTGTGACAAAGTCCAATTACTCGTTTATCGTAAGAGATACGAAAAAAAGTTATCTAGGTAAAACTTGGGGTAAATATAGGATCATAATTTAAAAATATTTTCTAATATACAGGGCTACCCGTATTGACAGGGCGACACTAACTTATGTTTTTTTTTTAAATAGAACAACCTGAATATAATTTTATGATTCCTAAGATCATTTTAAGACAATTTAACACAATTCACCTAATCCAAAAATGATTCATAAGGGAGCTAGAGCTCTTTGAAGATGGCGCCTTGTAATTAGTTTTTTTATATCTTCAGAGCGCTTCCATTTCGATACACAAAAACTGGTCCGCCTTTTTATCTTCCAGACATAAATCGGTTCCATCAATTGCAAATCTCTAGTACCGCTCATAGGAGTCCGTTTTGGGTAGGACAACGGTTATTTTATCGCATAACTTTTTTGTCTTTAACTTTTAAGCATTATTAACACTATATTATTAAATTGTGAGGTATTCTAGTACTAAAAGGTAATTTTAAAATTTTTCGTATTTTGAATTTAAGAAAAATTTGAATAATAAATTAAAAAAAAACGGTGTATTTATCGACTTAAAACAAAAGTAACTTTTAGTACTAGAAAACCTCATAATTTAATTCTCTACTGTTAAAAATGCTTAAAAATTTAAGCAAGTTATGAGATCCATTGATCTACCCAAGACGGACGCCTATGACCGATACTAGAAATTCACAATTGATAAAATCGATTCATCTCTGGAAAAGAAATAAACGTACCAGTTTTCGTTTTTGTAAATAGTTTTTTTATATTTTTTTTTTCAAATTCAAAAATCGCAAAATTTTTCAAATCGATTTTTCTAGAACCTGGCGTATCCTACCGACTTAAAGCAAGAGTACCTTTAGTACAAGAATACCCCATAGTTTAATAAACCAGTCTCAAAAATGCTTAAAATTTAAACACAGGAAAATTATGCGATAAAATATCCGTTTCCCTACCCTAAATGGACGCCTATGACCAGTACTAAAAGATATCTCTGAAAGAGAAATAGGTGTACCAATTTTCGTTTTTCTAAAAAGAAGTGTTCTGGAGCTATTTTAAAAAAACTAATTACAATACGCCATCTTTAAAGAGCTTTAACTTCCTTAGGAAGCATTTTCGGACTAGGTGAATTGAGTTAAATTTTCTTAAAATTATCTGAGGAATCTCCGGGCTTCGTTTGTTAGAAGAGTTTCTGGACACCCTGTATAATAGGTACAATCCCTACTATAACCAATTAATTGTAAAATTATTGATTTTCTTCCTATTACTTTTATTACGTTTACTTAGATACAAACATGATCTAATCGCTTAAAATAAAGATCTTACAGTTTGGCATTAGATTTGAAAGATGTGTAAAAATCCGAGACATTACTCAGGAAAATAATATTTAATACCGTATGATTGTTTTAACGATATAAAAATTAACTTTTATGTATTAAATATCTTTGCGATTATCCTGCTACGTTGTAAACGGTTTTAGATTAGTGTTTTTTAAGCATACTTGACATGCCATGACTCAGAAAATTGTGGTGATATGAATATGTTTGTATAACAACCAGCAATAATTTTACAGACTTAAAATTTTATTTTTATATACGAAATAACTACACAACCATCCTGCCTCTTTGTAAAGAGCTTTATATTAACATTCTTGAGATATGTGCAAAATGGCATGACTCAGAAAATCGTGTAACTTTCCACGAATTTTCTTACACATTTTTAACTATGTATAGGAAAAAAGGTGTACCTAAACATCCTGCCATTTTAAATAATGTCTACTTAAATTATTTATTTTATAATAAAATTTATTTTATGACTCAGAAAATCACGGAACCAGGGTGAATATTTTCCACAGAATTTTAAAAGGAACAAGTGCAGTTAAACATTAGCAGACGTCATGCCAACATTTTTTTCGATCATTTTCAAATAGTTATGTTTAAATGATTAAGTTGGCAGGACTCAGAAAATTATGAAAATTTAATTATTTGCATTACATGTTTGTATATCTATATACTCCCTTAGCCCTTTTGCAACCCTCCTGCCAAAAAAATTTTATTCACAAAATTGATAGTATCCTGTCATTCTATGGATATGACAGGACTCAGAAATTCATCGCAACTCCCCATTTTTTTCCTGATGAAAAATCTAATTTTCACAGGAAAATGTCACAGGAAACCTGTGGATTTTTTCATAAATTGTAAGTATTTTTTCTAACCTTCCAGTATTGCAAAGGGCAGGACTTAGAAAATCGTGGTTGAAGTTCTGTTAATATCTCCCGGTTTATTTGTACCTTTTCCATTTTGGGCATTATTATTATAGACCATGACGATATTGAATAGAATAGAACCCAATGCATTTTCCTAATGCATTCTAATACTAGTCGATATTTTTGTTTAGTTTCTGAATAACTCTTTGTTATTCAGAGTTCATCTTGGTCACATTATTCACATTGGATACTAATTTATATTATACACATGTATAATACATAAATACATAATACATGTATAATATATACATTATGTATACTACACATGTGTAAGTATATTGCCATTGCCCATGTGATATCTTCTATAAGTGTTATCTCGGCTACCGAGGTCGACAATCAACATAGCTATTTGCCATGATATTCAACGTCTCCCTAGCTTCTCTTTTCTTGAATCTATCCCTGCAGGATCATTGGAGCACATTGTATGCAATATGTCCAAGATACTCCAATCTTATTGTTTTGACTGTATTCAAGATTTCTATTTCTTTATTCATCCTTCTCAGAACTCAGAACCTCTTTCAATCTTTTCAATCAATCTTTTTGTTTGTGACTTGTTCTGTCCATGATATTTTCAGAATTTTTCTATATAACCACAACTCGAATAATTCCAGTTTTTTGATTGATGTCACATTTAAGATCCAAGCTTCCATTCCATAAAACAAAGTCAAGAAAACCTAGCACCTTGCTAACCTAACTCTTAGCTCCAACTTTAAATCTCTTGTGCATAGCACTCTTCTCATTTTGTTGAATTTTGGTTTAGCCTTTTCTATTCTGATTTTGCAGTTCTTGAAATAACCATTTGTGGAGTTAATCCATAGCTCTAAGATATGCATACTTGTCCACTCATTCGGCATTGGTTCGGTTTATTAGAATATTCTCGGTATTGCTTTGAGTTTTTGATATTCTCATACACCTTGTCTTCTTATAATATCTAAATAATTATCGAACAATAAATATTTTAAATACAACACTCAAATTGACAACAAGAATTATAGCGACAAAAATAAACGAACGTATAACTCTGCAAGAGGAACAGGAAGATCATGAACGGATGCAGTTTTTTTAATAAGACAAATAAAAGAAAAGTCCTGGAATGCAACAAACCAGCATATATGTGCCTGATAGGTTTGAAGAAAGCGTTTGATAGAGTGAGAATTCGGGACGCGATACATTTACTATATGAAAAGGGAATATCACTGGATTTAATAAAAACCATTGAGAATACATTGGGAATATAATATAAGGATAACATAGCTATGGTAAGATGTAAGGGAAAACTATCACAACCTATCAGATTAGTATTAAACTGGAATTAGACAAGGAGATTCGCTGAGCCCAATAATATTTAATCTGATAATGGATGAAATCATAAAGAAAGTTAAAAAAAGAAGAGGATATAGAATGGGAGAAAAGGAAATAAAGATAAATTGCTACGCCGACGACGCCATAATAACAGCCGAAAATGAAGATGACCTACAAAGATTAATTAAAGAATTCAAAGACACGGCTCTCATACACAACATGGTGATCTCAACAGAGAAATCTAAATCGATAGCGGTATCACCGGAACCGAGACGATGTAAATTGGTCGTAAATAACAAAATAATAGAACAAGTGATGGAAACAGAATACTTGGGAATAAATCTGTCATACAAACAAGTGAACATGGCGAACAGAGCAGCATGATGATATCTCAACAACATAATCTGGAGACACAAATACCTCACAATGGAAACGAAAACCAGGATATATAAATCAACAATAAGACCGATAATGACGTATACAGCGGAAACAAGAGCAGATACGGCTAAAACAAAAAGACTGCTGGAAACAGCAGAAATGAAAGTCTTACGAAAAATAACAAACCATACTTTAAGAGACAGAGTAAGAAGTGAGGAAATACGAGCGAGATGTGGTATAAAAGAAATACACATGTGGACCAAAAGAAGAAAAATAGAATGGAATCAACACATAGAAAGAATGACAGAAAATAGAATAGTACGAATAGCAAGAGACAAATCGCCAAATGGAAGAAGATCATTGAGACGTCCGAGGAAAAGATGGTCAGACAATGTGAAAACAGGCATTGAGCCTATTTTTAAAGTAGGAAGAAGAAGAAGAAGACTTTGTCTTCTTAACTTTCATTGTTAGACCGTATTCTTTCCTTTTTCATACTCTGCTATTCTGGTCATCAGTCTCTGAAGATCTTTAATATTTTTGGATAAGATGAACAGTGTCATCCGCATAGCTAATGCTGTTAATGAAAAATCTTTATTCCAGCTGTTTCACCCTCAAAAGCTTTTTTCAGGATCTCTTCTGTGTGGTAATCGCCGCATTCGCTTGTGTTTTTCTTTTTGAGGAGGCAAATAAAGATTGACATTAACCAGCCTCTGGGTAATATGCCTGCGGTATAAATTTCATTCAAGAGTGTCACTAAAACACCGATGTTCTTCTCATCTAAAATTTTTAGCGATTCGCTGGGAACATGTTAGGTCCAGATCTGTTCCCACTCTTGATTTTCTTCTTCTTCTTAGCCTTCTATCGTCCACGTTTGGACATAGGCCTCTCCCAACTCCTTCCATCGGTCTCTATCCTGAGCAACATATTTCCAATTCGTTCCGGCTACTCTTTTAATATCATCAACCCATCTCATCTGTGGTCTTCCTCTCGGTCGTTTACTTTGGTAAGGTCTCCAATGTTGTATCGTTGCATTCCAACGTTGGTCTTTTTGTCTAACAGTGTGGCCTGCGAAGCTCCATTTAAGTTTGGCAACTTTTGTTGTTATGTCCTCGACTTTTGTTTTTGATCTTACCCAGTCGTTCCTCTTTTTATCTGACAGTCGTATACCTAACATTGCTCTTTCCATAGCTCTTTGTGTTGTGGCTAGTTTATTCATATTTGCCTTGGTTAGGGTCCAGGTTTGACACCCATATGTCATGATAGGAAGGATGCACTGGTTGAACACTTTGGTTCTCAAATATTGAGGTATTTTGCGGTTCTTAAGTATCCAACCAAGTTTTCCAAATCCTGCCCATGCTAGTCTTGCTCTTCTATTAATTTCCGCACTTTGGTTTTCTTTGTCTAGTTTCAGGATTTGGCCTAGGTAGATATATTCCTGGATTTTTTCTATCTCACTGCCATTTATAGTTATGCGTCTGGGGTCATCTGTGTTTGTCATTATTTTTGTTTTCTTCATGTTCATTTTCAGGCCGACGTATTGGGAGCTGCCTGCGAGTTCCTCCATCATAATTTGCAGTTCCTCGAATGAGCTCGCTATAATCACAATGTCGTCAGCGAATCTGAGGTGGTTTAGCTTCTTGCCATTAACGTTAATGCCATAGGTTGACCAATTTGTCGTTTTGAAGACGTCTTCTAGTGCTAGGTTGAAAAGCTTTGGCGATATTACGTCTCCTTGTCTCACGCCTCTCTTAATAGGGATGGGATTTGTATTTTCGTCTAGTTGTATTATCATAGTTGCATTTTCATATATATTATGTATTAGTTGTCTATATCTCGAATCTATTCTACAATTATTAATAGCTTGTTCTATGGCCCACATCTCGATACTATCAAACGCCTTTTCATAGTCTACGAAGGCAAGAAATACGGGTAGTTGGTATTCATTTGCCTTCTCTATCAATGTTCTCATTGTCAGCAGATGGTCTGATGTACTATATCCTTTGCGGAAGCCAGCCTGTTCCACTGGTTGGTAATTGTCCATTTTGTAGGTCAACCGGTTGTTAATAATTCTCATGAATAGTTTGTATACTTGACTGATCAACGATATCGGTCTATAATTCTGTAGGTCACATTTGTCCCCTTTTTTGTGTAAAAGTATTACTAGACTTTCGTTCCAGTCTTTAGGGATCTTGCTATTATGAAGACATTTATTAAATAGCTCTGTTAGTATGGGGATTGTTACTGTTTTGCTTGTTTTCAAGAGCTCAGCAATTATACCGTCCTGTCCTGGAGCTTTATTATTTTTTAGTTCTTTTAAAGCTCTTTCTATTTCGAATCCCTTTATATTTGGTAGTACTTCTGATCCCACGTTTTTTATTTTTCTTTTGATGTTCACCTTTGTTGATTCATTAGGCTGGCTTTGGGAGCTGTACAAGCTTTTGTAGAAGTCTTCGACTATTTTTGTAATTTTATATTTGTCCTTCTCTTCCTTACTATTGGCGTCTTTAATTTTGATGATTTTTTGAACACCCAGTGCCGGTCTTAGACATTTTAAGCCTCTGTTGTTTTCAATGACTCGCTCTATTAAGTTCTCGTTCCATTTTTGTAAGTCGCGTTTTAGTTCTTTTCTAATTGTTTTATTAAGTTCTATGTATTCTTGAGTATGGCGTTTGTTTTGCGTTAGTAGTTGTCGTCTTTCCGTCATTAGTTGTTTAGTTTCGTTGCTTATTTTGTCTTCTTTAGTACTTGTTTTCTTTGCGACCTTTAGTCCGGCTTCGAGAAGGTTCTTATTGATGTTTTTGTTAATTTCGTCAATTTCATCTTGATTATGTGAAGGATCATATTTGAACTTATCCGCTAAGACCTCTCGGAATTGCTCTTCATTTGTTTTTAATTTAAAGGCATCTATTCGCGTTGTTTTTTTAAATATTCTTTTTCTCTCTTCTTTCATGTTAATATTTATTTTTGCTCTAACTATACGATGGTCACTACCCGTTGTTACGTTGTTGATTGTTGTTACGTCTTCAAATATTCTTTTGTTGTTTGAGAGAAAATAGTCTATTTCATTTTTGGTGGTTCCGTTAGGTGCAACCCATGTCCACTTTCTGTTTGGTTTCTTTTTGTAGAAGGTATTCATAACATACATGTTTTCTTGTTCCAGGAATTCCATAAGTTTTTCTCCCCTGGTGTTTCTTGTGCCGAATCCAAAATTTCCAATCTTGCTTTCAGAGTCTTCAATCTTACTTCCAATTTTGGCGTTAAAATCTCCCATTATTATTATTTTGGATTCTCTGTTGGTGTCTATAGCTGTTTTAAGATCTTCGTAAAAAGTATTTATTTCTTCATCAGTTGCCTTTTCAGTTGGAGCATAAACTTGCACAATCTTTAATTTGGTTTTTGGATTTAGTTTTAAAATCATGTATGTAACCCTGTCTGAGATGCTGTCAATTATTTGAATTTGTGATTTTCTCTTCTTGTTGATTAAGAAACCTACTCCACCGTATGTATAGTCTTCATTGCCTTTATAATAGAGCCTGTTGCCTGAATGTAAGTCCACATATCCTTCACCCCTTCTTTTAACTTCTGATAGTCCCATTATATCCCAATTCATATTCCCTAATTCCTCTTCTAGTTCGTAGAGTTTTTCGTCTTTTGCCATGGAACGGATGTTGTAAGTTGCTATATGGAGTTGCTTGTTGTTCTTCTTTTTCAATGTCGACTTGCCTCCCCCAGAATCCTCGAGGCAGACCGTTATATCGGTGTGGGACTGTGGAATAAACTTCCTACCCACCTGGGGTATCTTCCGTATATCTGTTGAAACCGACATTTTTGTTTTGTGGAGGTTTTGGCCATAACCCACCACGCTGGCCAGACGGGTTGGTGGGTGGGAGGGGATATTAGGGAAGGAATTTGGGGTTTGGATAGGATAATACTGAGGTTGGGGCCTGGTTACCTCTAAATAGGAAATGGAGGAAAAAACCAGGAGCTCGCGTGGGCAGGGGCGCTAAATCCCTGAAGTAAGTATGCTCTCTATCGGGATCATAGAGAGGTACCTACCCGCTACCGCGGGTTTTTACTCTTTTACTCTTGATTTTAATGCGTGCAATATTTCCTTTTGTGATATCTGGACCTATTTCTTCTGAAGTGTTCTAGGTGTTCCAGGTTCCCTTTATCATTATCTCTGTATTTATTGTTATCTTTGTTTTTACACTGCCTCTTTTTTTTCCGTCATATTGGATATCTTCTCATTCATCCATTCCTATTTTACTTACACATACTATAACAACTACCAACTATTTAAATAAAATCGATAACTTGAAATCAACATAAAATTGCTTTTCCAAACCCCAGGTGTAATCACAAGAGGGCTTAATATCTATTTCAAAGTTTCGATTTAATGTGTAATGTGGTTTGCCTACCACCCTCATTGCAAACATTCTAACTATAACATCAAGTTTATTTTCATTTTAATTGATTATTTATCACAGTGGAGTGATTGTGGTCACTGTTCCCAATTTAACAAGCTTTACAATAGATTTTACATAACTAACAGGGAAATTTTTAACTTCCTGTGGAACTGTCATTTCTGTCATGTCATCGTTCGGAATTTCCGCTGTCACTGCCACTTGCTACCATATAGTCATCATCATGTGAACAAGTCAAATTCGAGCTCAATGGTACCTAGAGCATAATACATGGATATTTTAGACATCCATGTTTAATTTCACATTATTCATCTATGTTCCTATGACGGATCAATAACTGTAAAGGGTTTTTACCCACAAATTTTTTTATTTTGGTGGCTAGCATGTTAGATTCACGTGAGTATAACCTATAACTTTTTAAAACCGTAGTCAAAATTTTAAATACTTTGCATTATCTTATTAGGTTATACACATTTTAGGTATACACTGATGATGATCGGTCATCCGATCGAAAACTAGTTCTGTGATGTAGCCCTTTTTAAGGATTTTAACAAATATACCTTTTATAAAGCATTTTATCGTTTTTGTAATACATATGTGGTATACAGCCAACTACAGGAAAACTTTTTCCTCATGGACATTCCTATTTTCTCCTTGCGGAAGTCTAATATTTCTTTATACGGTTTCACTAGACAATGTTTCAGTCGATCCCAGAGCTCGTCAATACCATCGGTGTATGTTTAGTTTGCTAGAGTACATAGCAGATCGTCTTGGAGGTATTCTTTTAAGTTGGGTTCTTTAAGCTTGCTTGTTTGCTCTAGTGTAGGAATTATTTAATATCTTTTAATGTTTTTAAGTGTGAGTGTAAGCCTGTGAATTATGTCGATCTCAAGCTGTCCTAGAACCTCAATCTTCTTAAACACAATGCCCCCTTCTTGATAATGATCAACATTTTATTAAACCATACATTAAATCCCCTACGTAGTTTCTACTATCGACTCAATATATTATATCATTTTATAATATTCCTATTAAACTATTGGCAATATTATTCCCAATGATGATGGCTATTGTGTCTATTAACGTAATTGCTAATAAGAATAGAAAAGGATACAATAAAAAATAATTTTTATTTCATTTGTAACCTCTTTTGTAAATTAAAATTCTCCTGTAATCAAATTTTAGAATTCAGCAATAATTGCCGCTTCTCCAATCCAATAGAAAACCAAATTGAACCGAACAGTTGAATTCTATTCCATTCTTTCCGGTCCCTAATTAGTAGTCGTCCAAGTTAAGATTGGAATTTAGTTTCAGAAACCTCAGGGCACGTTTCCAAGTATCATTAGCAGTTCGGTTAAAACGAAAAACGCTCACATAATTGCGTACCACTGTGTTCTACTCCAACCCACCAATTATGTTTATCTTTTGACCTAAACATATAAACGTAAAAAAGCAGTAGCGCGACGTAAAGCGCATAGTTTTTGTTTCAAATTTGACAAAAGAAACTTTTACCTACAGTTCTAATAATTGTTCTAAATATTATATTAGTCTATTTGTTAAGTTCAACTATTTTTAAAGCAAAATTTCGACGTATTTTGACGAATGATTACACAATATAAGCCAAACAGAAATAGAAATACAACAAAGGACACAAGAAACAGAACACCAACAAACACAAGAACCGACAGAAAAGGAGGTAATAAAATAATAAGAGACCTAAAAATAAGCGGTTGGCCGTCGTAAGTCCTAGGATTTCACCCAACATGATCGACTAGTAGTCCAGGGCGCATCTGTTTTGAGATGGACGTTGAGAGATGACTCAAATTTTTTAGCAGAAATTATTTGAATATAACTCATACAATATTTGAGTTATCGTCCCACTCAAAATGGTCCGGAACATTGTTTAAATAATCAAAATGTCAAAATATGAAGGAAAAATTCGATTTTTTTATTGGTTTTTTGATTATAACTTTAAAACTGTTCAATTCTGAGAAAAGTTGTACTGACATAAAAGTTGCGCAATTAAATTTCCTACAATATAAAATTGTTTAAAAATTTAAAAAATAGTCACCCTTGTTGAAAAATAGCAATAATTGCGAAAACAACCATACAAAAACAAGTATTCGCATTTTACGTTTTTCAACCATTTATGCTACACTTACGACCTTCATATTTTACCCAGAAAAACTTTATGATATAGTAAAACAACACTGTAAGTGTCATTAAGATCGGCTTAATAGATTTTGCAAAAAAATTCATTTTTTTTAATGTTGCAGGACTGAAAATAAAGCAGATAGCAAGTTGAATTTTTTTTTGATTATAGAAGTGTACTGTACCTTTCATCTGCAATTTGAAAAATTAAAGTCGATTCATTAAAGCGGCGTCAGGAAATTTTTTAAATAAACATTAATTTTTGGTGCTACGCACAGGACAGCGGGGTACAAGACAATTAGACCGAAATCATTAGACCGAAAGCAGTACACCGAACTCATTGGACCGAAAAGCACTTTACCGAAACCTCACTAGACCGAACAGCATTAGACCGAAATGGTACATAGATTAAAAAATATTGCAGTAAGTTATGCTAATATGTATAAGTATCTGTCTTTTTGTTTAATGTATTTTTTTGTATTATTTTATATATAGACTGTGTAAATTGTTACTCTGTACAGTTTGATATGAAATAATTTTCATCCGTTAAACAAATTAGTGAAGGTAAAATTAAATTAAGGGTAGAGTGACGTTAACACCATTTTAACTGTTTATAATAACCATCCAAATAACATTTAGTTGTAATTACATTAGTCTTATCTCTTTTACTGCGACAAGTAAAAAGAACTGCTTTTCGGTCTTCTGCTGTTCGGTCTAGTAAAGTTTCGGTAAAGTGCTTTTCGGTCTAATGAGTTCGGTCTACTGCTTTCGGTCTAATGATTTCGGTCTCTTTACAGTAAACCGGACAGCGGTGTTCGATTCACACAAGTTGATTTCCACCAAAATTTCTTCCAATCTTTATCTAATATATTACTTTCTTACTCTATATTTTGTTGTATTTTAATATTTTAATTCCACAAAAATCAAACTAATTTTATTATTGTTTGTGAAATATTGTTTAAACAATTGTATATGTTTAAAAATAATAAACTTTTATTCTCTAAGTTAAAATATATGAACAAAGAAAGTTTTAAAATATATGAAGAAAGGTAAAAAAAGTGTTATTTCAAAGGATAAGGTATGTGTTTTTATTTTGCAATAAACAAATTTATTTATTTATATCAAAATGTAATAAAAATTAAAATGTATCAATCATTATCGAAGGTCATTGGAATGCCCAATCAGAGCAAACTATCCGCTGTCCTGCGCGTAACACCAAAAATTAATGATTATTTAAAAAATTCCTGACGCCGTGGTAGTTAATCGATTTTAGTATTACAAATTGCAAATGAAAGGTACAGTACACTTCTATAAGCAAAAAAAATTCAACTTGCTATCTGCTTTATTTTCAGTCCTGTAATATTTTGAAAATCTGAGTTTTTTTGCGAAAGCTGGATTGCAAAATTTATTTTGCAAAATCTATCGAACCGATCTTAATAAAATTTACAGTATTGTTTTACTGTATCATAAAGTTTTTCTGGGTGAAATATGAAGGTCCTAAGTGTAGCATAAATGGTTGAAAAACGTAAAATGCGAACACTTGTTTTTGTATGTTTTTTAGAAATTATTGCTATTTTGCAACAAGGGTGACTATTTTTAAAATTTTTAACTAATTCTATATTATAGGAAATTTAATTACGCAACTTTTATGTCAGTACGACTTTTCTCGGAAATGAATACTTTTAAAGTAATAATCAAAAAACGAAGAAAAAAATCGAATTTTACCTTCATTTTTTGACATTTTGATTATTTAAACAATGTTCCGGACCTTCTTGAGAGGGAGGATAACTCAAATATTATTATTTGAGTTATTTTCCAGCAATTTATGCAAAAAAATTTGAGTCACCTCTTAACGTCCAAATGTACTAATATTTTTACAGATGCGCTCTGGTCTATAGTAGGCGGACAGATAGACAGACGAACAGACAGGCATGAAACCGGAAGTACATTTTTTGTTCTCGTCTTGCTACGGCGCGTGAAATAATTTATCGCTTGTACTATTTTGACGACTTTAAAACAGTACTTCCGGTTGCAACTCTAAAACGGTTACAACTCATCCGGAAATCCGATGTCAGATTTCTCAACTTTAATATAATCCTTGGGTTATATGCTTTCTTTCGATAGCTCATTTGTCATTCAATGTGGTATATTGACAGAGAAATTGTGTTTACAAAATCCTTGGGATAGACAAACGTGGATAGTTAACCGTTTTCACATTTTTTCAAAATGCGTGAAAACAATAGTAGAAAAGTGCAGCAGAAAGCGGAGTGCCAACAGAAATATTTCAAGTAGAAGAAGATATACAGGGTGTTTGGTAAAGAATGGGCCATAGCTTAACCTTAGATTCCTGAGCTTAAAATAGGTCGATTTAAGCTAACTTACCTTAGCATGAAAGTTGATAATAACGAAAATACAGGGTGTCAAAGTTAAACTTTTATTTTATTTATTTTTGAATATCTTCTGACAGGCATGGGATAACAACACCAAATTTGGTAAGCGGGGGTTTTTTTGGAATGAGAAATCTAAATTCGCCACCAAAATGATGTATTATCCAGAGGTAAAAGCAACATTTTTATTCTGATAATATTTTTACTTAAAAAAGGTATACTACATTTATCTCGCTAAACTCAACTGTTTTCGAGATAAACGCATTTTAAATCTGCGATACAACATAATTTTTTGCATAATAATATCATTGTAGTTAGACCCGAAAAATAAACTTGAAACCATAATAATTGTGCCAGTTCTCATATTTACGTCATTGCATCGCAAATACCATTTTAAGAAGTTTGCGATACATTTTTGTAAATTTTTATGGTTTTAAGTTATTTTTCGGGTGTAACTACAATGATATTATGCAAGAAATTATGTTGCCTCGCAGATTTAAAATGCGTTTATCTCGAAAACAGTTGAGTTTAGCGAGATGAATGTAGTATACCTTTTTTAAGTAAAAATATTAAGAGAATAAAAATTTTGATTCAAAAAGTATATAGAGTTGGTAATAAAAAAATTTAACCTATTAGATGAGCGCTGAAAGGCGTATGTGGCGCCCTCTGGGAAATACAGCATTTTTGGTGGCGAATTTAGATTTATCGCCGCAAAAACATCCGTTTACCTCGAATTTCAAGCCGAGCTTTTATCCCGAAATTTCAAGACGAGCTCAAGCTAATTAAAAGCTCGGCTCGGTTCGAGTTCATCCCTAGCTCTGAAGATGGCTTTACAAGCCGAAAGCGCTCACCTAAGAAATTAATTAATTTTACACACTTCAAAAATACTTTTTCCATTCATCCAGTCAAATAAAATAGTTTTATTAATCAATTGTTTTTCTATAATATTTTATTTTTATTTCCGCAATAAATAATTTTAGAGTCTTCTTAACAAACCTGGCGTGTGACGACCCAGGATGGTATTTTAACAGTTGTTGCTCAAATTAACCTCAGACTAATATTTATCGTGTCTCACGTTAGTGCTAATTTAATTTATTATGACTTTTAGTTCGTATTTTATATTTTAGGATGTATCCTTAATATTTTCCTACATGTTATATAGAAATTCGTTTAGTGCCTTGACGTAGATTATTATCACATGCATGAAAAAAACTTTTATCTACTAAAACGAAGATATGCTTAATAATATTATGTGTTTCTTCCATTAACAACTTACGGACCAAAAGGAACATTCTTATTTAAAAGTTATACTTTGTGATTAGCGAAACAACTAAAGGTTTCACAAAGATGACAAATATCATTTGTTATGACGTTTTAACTCATTTGCAGGAAAGCGTCTAATAATGTGTAAATTTCTTTTATTGTATTCATAGATACGAGGGTTATTCTGAAAATGTCTAGTAGTGTGCCATAACTTTTTATTAGCAATAAACAAGGTTTTAGGTCGGTAAGATCTTCCACCGACGCTATATTTTTTATAATGAGGCAGGTTCAAGAAAAATCGTTAGAATACAACAAACCGGCATAATTATGTTTCGTGGACCTTAAGAAGGTATTTGACATGGTCAAATTAAAGGGCGTTGTCCATTTATTGTACGCAAGAGAGGTACCTCTAGGAATAATTAAAACGTTCGAAAATATCTATCAGAACAATAAAAATAAAAATAAAAATAGATGAAGAACTAACTGATCCAATTGAAGCTGGCAATGGGATAAGACAGGGAGACTCCCTGAGTATTGTTCAACCTGATCATGGATAAAATAATAAAAAAAGTAACATTAAAAAAGGATACCAAATGAGAGAAAAGCAACTTAAAATAATCTGCTATGCAGAGGACGCAAAATTAATCTCTCAAAGTGAAGATGATTTACAACGTATGCTGCACCAATTTAATATTAGTCCAGAGAAATAATATTTTTCTCGTGACACATCCCCCTCCAGACCGAAACCAAATTTTTTGAGTAGTGTGGACATCTATATTAATAACCTTTATGTTTCCTGCAGCCGATGTTGATGATGTACATAGTTATAAACAAATGAAGATAAAAAAACGGTAAATTTTTGCTTTTTTTCTTTAACCAAAAAGTTAAGCATTTTAAACAAATTTGAGAGTAAAAAACTCATAAATCGTCTAAAAAAATTCAATATGGCGTTCGCTGAATATGTCTATCCTTATTCGTTGCTTAGGAAATTGCAAAATAAATCATAAATTTAGAGTTTTTTTAATATCTGGACCTCGGAGGTAAACTACACTATGTCGACATGGGGTTTATTTGACCAAGTTTTTTTAATCCACGTGCTCTAAACTTTGTTGCAAACACACGCTAAACACAGTTGCTCGAAATGACATAGTGTAGTTTACCTTCGAGGTCCAGATATTCATAACGTATGTAAAAATTAACTTAGAACCTTCTTTTTACAAGAATTGCTGAGACTTCTGGTGCTTAAATTATATTTTAAATTTCAAAGCAATTGGTCAAATAGTTTAAAAGTTATTTAATTTGTTTATCCCAAATTCATTTATTTTGCAACACTATAAGTCAAAAAATTATGAGGTTACAGTAAGACTTCTGACAGTTTATGGAAGAAGAAGATCTATACTATTGACTTAATTAAAAAAAAAATGACAAAAAATAATATTAAACAGTGTACAATTATTTTGCAAAAACACGTTGATTTTTTGCTTACTTATAAACAATTAGAATAATTTTTTAACCGTTACCCGTAGAAAAATTATTTTTTCATACATATTTGGAAAGACTGAATTTTTATACACATTTAGAAAGAAAAACAATTATCATAGGACAATTAGGGACGAAGTTATCCCCCCCTTTTTTTAATTTACATGTTTTTGCAAAATAATTTTGAAGTATTTAGAACTATTTTTGTCATTTTTTAATTAAATAAATTTTTAATTAAATAAAGACGATATTTTTTTTTCTTTCATAAACTATCCAAAGTATTAGTGTAACTTAATAATTTTCTGATTTATAGCGTTGCAAAAAAATAATTTGGGATAAATAAATCAAATATCTTTTAAACTATTTGACCAATTACTTTGAAATTTAGGGTATAATTTAAGCACCAGAAGTCTTAGCATTCCGTGTAATAAGATCGTTCTAAGTTAATTTTTACATAAGTTATGAATATTTATAAAAACTCAACATCTATTATTTATTTTGCTATTTTCTAAGCAACCAATAAGGATAGACATATTCAGTGAACGCCATATTGAAGTTTTTTATACGACTTATGAGTTTCTCACTCTCAAATTTGTTTAAAGTACTTAACTTTTTGGTTATAGACGAAAAAAGCGAAAATTTACCGTTTTTTGATCTTCATTTGTTTATAACTATGTATATCATCAGAATCGGCTGCAGGAAACATATAGGTTAATAATATAGATGTCCATACTACTTAAAAAATTCGGTTTCGGCCTGGAGGGGGTTGTGTCACCAACATGATATTTTTTTCCCTGTTTCTCTGAACTATACATATAACTGCTAGAAAATTTCACATGTTAATTTCTCCAAAAAAGACTAGATGCATGGTTATAACAGCAAATCTAATAAGGTGTAAATTAGAGTTGGAGGGTCGGATAATAGAACAAGTCATGTATTTTAAATATCTAGGCATCACACTATCTAGCTACGTAAAGCTCGAAACAGAAGTGGAAGATCAGGTGATTAAAGCAAACAGAGCTGCAGGTTGTTTGAATAACACAATATGGAGGAATAAAAATATCGGAAAAGAAGTGAAAGGCAGAATATACAAAACAGTCATCAGACCAATAATGACATAAGCGGCAGAAACCCGACCTGACACAGACAGAACAAAAAGAATGCTAGAAACAGCAGAGAGGAAAACTTTTCGAAAAAGCGATGGTAAGACACTATGGGATAGAGGTAGAAGTGCAGATATACGACGGAGATGCAAGGTGGAAAACATTAATAACTGGGTGAAAAACAGAGGAGTAGAATGTAACGACCACATAAGCCGAATAGTAACAAATAGGGTAGAAAGGACGGCGAGAGACGGTTCCCCAATAGGAAGACGATCAGTGGGAAGACAACGAAAAAGATGGAATGACAACTTACTGGAGGCACACTGAAAAACAGACAGAGTCATGTTTACACAAAAAGAAGAAGAAGAAGAAGAAGAAACGATATTAGTTCTGCTCACGGTACCAGTACTGGGCGCTCTCAGGATTACTTTGTATACGTACTGTAAACATGTACGTTAGCGGTAATAAAGTCCTCAGCGATAATTTACGGCGCTTTAAGAGCAGTAAAATGAAGCGCGAAAATGGGTCCCACGTGATTGTAGTGGATGGCCAGACTGAGCTGTAAAATATCGCGCAGCAACATCGAACAGGCCCATCTTCGGCGTCGTGTCGAAAACGAATGGACCTGGATCCAAATTTGTAGCTCATCTAGCCACAACAATTAGCAAAACGCTGTATTTACATCTCGCGACACGCCGTAACTTATATCACTGTCTGGCCATGCTTTTTACTGCAGCTACTGCTGCTTCATTTTACTGCTCTTACTGCTCTTCCAGCGCCGTAAATTATCGCTTGTCTGGCCTTAGCCGTAGACGTACACTTAAACTCTTGTTATTCTTTTTTTAGGAAAATTGTGTAATAATTTTTCTTTCCATTCAAAGTTCTTTCATTCAAAGTTTGATTAAAAAAACTCAAGCACTCTCGTATGTAGTGATTGTTATTGTGATTATTATTTGTTTCAAGTTAATCACTATGATTATTAATCAAGCATTTTTATAACGTTGTCCTCGTTGCGTTTACGTTTAAAAACAACAATGGACCACGGCTTTTGTGCCGTTATCGCGTAATTATCTATTATATTATATTGCTAGAAATAATATTAATTAAATTTACCTTTTTACACAAAATTACACTGACCAATATAAACATGGGTGACCCACTAATTATAAATTGTTTATCGTTAAATTGACACACCTTTATAAAGTAATATCTAGTATCAACATAACGCTCGGAAAATGGCAACTGTGTCATATATAACTTATTATAGTAATTACATAGTTAAACTATGGAAAGAAATTATATTCAATAAACAATAAAAACCTTATAAAAGTGAAATAATGAAATATTTATAAAACGACTATAGGTTTAATTTATCACCAGAAATTATCATTCCTTATAACGGCCGGTTTCACAAAGTAAAGTTAACTTGTGGTTAAGAGATAACCTCAAAATTACCCCAAAATATGCGTTTCAGTTTCATAATTGTTACCCTTCTGGGTATACCCATAAGGGTAACCCACTCCAACCTCTGGTTAAAAATTCTGTGAGTTAACCATACTTCGCCGTTGACCTGAAACTAAAACGCATATTTTGACGTAACTTCTGGTTATCTCTTAACCACAAGTTAACTTTACTTTGTGAAACCGGCCGTAAGAATAATAAGTAAGTAATAAGTAAGCTTATATGTTTATCTCTCTCTATATCCGGTTTAGGTGGTCTTCTAGCTCAACTAAGTTTGTTTTGACTCCGAATGGAAAGCGTTCAGCGACGTATCTGGGCACATTTGTAGCTCCTCTAAGACAGTTATTAATGTTGTACGCTGTTTGTATCTTCTTTTTGTTGCTTTGACTTCTGTGTCTCCATGCGAGAGATGTATGTATATGTAACTATTGGTGGTATGATGTGTTAATCAGTCTTATAATTCTTTTTCCTGCGTGTTCTCTTATTGTGGCTTTGGCCATTGCTATTTTCTGGACAGTGGCATTAACATGTGATGTGAACCTTAATCCATTTCCATTATGACTCCTAGGCATATAGCTTCAGTTTGTCATTCGATGGATCTGTCTGGCACTGTTAGCTGCTATGTGTTATTCCTTCTCTGTTTGAAGATATCCCCTTGTCCTTGAGTCCTCTGTGGATTGGTATAATCTCTAGATAACCGATTGGTTCGTGGAACATGTGCTGTATATATGCCATACAAAAGGAGTGATAAGGCCGCCCCCTGTGGTACTCTAGTTTTTAGGGCTCCAGTTCAGATAGAACTGGTCCTATCTGGACCCTGAACCTCCGGTCGCTCAGGTACGAGGAGATGAGTTTCGTCATCGTCTCGCTGTACTATAATCTGTCATTTTGTACATCAATCCTTCCTGCTACACTCTGTCATATGCTTTGCTTACATCCAGGAAGGCTGCTCCTGTGTATTACTTGTCGTTGAATCTAGTTGCTATGTACTCTATAAGTATAAGTACTTGTAGTGCGCAGTAGAGATGTTGAAAAGTATCTATTCGTTGCAAAGTACTCGTTACTTACGAATACCGAAAGTAACGATTACTATATATACAGAGAGGCAAATCGTTACTTTGATTACTCCGTTACTTCGTACCAATCGTATCAGAGTGAGTAACGACTATTGTATCTACTTTGATTACTTCGTTACTTCATACCAATCGTATCAAAGCGAATAACGACTATTGTATCTACTTTGATTACTCTGATTACTTTGTTACTTCGTACCAATCGTAACAGAGCGAGTAACGACTATTGTATCTACTTTGATTACTTTGATTACTCTGATTACATTCGTTACTTCGTACCAATCGTATTAGAGCGAGTAACGACTATTGTATCTACTTTGATTACTTCGTTACTTCATACCAATCGTATCAAAGCGAATAACGACTATTGTATCTACTTTGATTACTCTGATTACTTTGTTACTTCGTACCAATCGTAACAGAGCGAGTAACGACTATTGTATCTACTTTGATTACTTTGATTACTCTGATTACATTATCGAATGCGAGAACCCTATATTTTTATCTAGGTCTATATCAATCTATACCTATACAAAATACCTACCTACTGGGAAATATGATTCTCGATATAATTACCGGTACTCAAATACAAAAGTAACAAAAGTAATCATAGTAATCAAATCATTTTTATCCCTTAAACAGATCGGTGAAGGTCGTTGTTATATCGGAATACCTATATAAAATACCCACCTACTGAGAAATACGATTCTCGGTATCATTACCGGTACTCAAATACAAAAGTAACAAAAGTAATCATAGTAATCAAAGTAACGAATACTGTAAATGATTACTTTATACAAAAGTAACGATTTGTAACGAATACTCGAAAGTACCTATAATCAACATCACTATGCGCTGGAATGGTAAGCTCTGAATCCCAATTGCGCTTCTGTGATTAATCCTAGCCTGTCTTTCTCTGATTGGAGTCTGGTTTGTGCTCTATTATCTTGCTGACTGCTGGTAGTACGCTATTCGAGTTGTAATTTTGCGGAAATATGTGGTTCTTTCTTGGCTTCGGTATCATGATTACATGGGTTTTCTTCTATCCGTTTGGGAAGATCCTGTATCTTACTATTGTTTTTGTTATGTTTGTTAAATATACAATTGCTTTCAAAGTAAGCCACTTCAGAGCCCTGCTAGTGATTTTGTCTGGGTTAGATGCTTTCCTTAGCTAACCTTTTCTTGATCAGTTCACTTATTTCTCTGGGTGATGTGGAATTTTTTCTTCTTTTTCTTCGGGCGTTTGTAGTTCTGTCTCTTCGACATCTTCGAAAAAATCTATGTCTTTGTCTTGATGATAATTCAGTGTTCGCTTTCTCTCTCTCTCTCTCTCTCTCTCTCTCTCTCTCTCTCTCTCTCCTCTCTCTCTCAAAATTTCTTCTCATCACCTCGATTTTCTCTTCTACAGAGTTTTCAGTGGCTTCTTCAAGTTTTTTGTGGCTTCCAAATTTTCCGTCATTAGGACTTAGTTATCGATTTCTATAATTTACAATACTTCTTCCTTATTATGTTACGTTTATGAGTTCAAGAAGATCAAGTCGCTCGAATATTGAAGGAAACTCTGACTAAAACATTACTTCTTGCCATTGAAGATGTAAACAAAAAATGGGAAATTCTAAAAGATGCACTTAAACACATAATATTATGTGAAACAAATTTTAAAAACGTAAATGGATAAAAACTAAACAAAGCAAAACATTTCAAAAGACATAAAAGCTGAAGGGGGTGTTATACAGGGTTGTGTATGGCCCTCTATATTGTTTAATATGTAATTAGAAGAAATAATCCATCATTTAGATTCAACGACGGGTATAAAAGAAAAGAGTTGACTCATCAATAATGTACGATTTTCAGGAGGAACAGCCTAATAGCCGGGAGGCCATAGATCTACAGAAAACAGGCAATCTGTTTTTCACGACCAAGTTTACTCCTTAACAATGAAAGACATAGTTTATATCGATCACAAAAGTACAGCAACCAATAAATAAAAATATAAAAGGCTAGAAAAATATAAAAGGCTAGGAAATAGTTATTTATGATTTTATGAAACAGTTCGTGAAGTATGCTTTTTACGAACGCACGCGGTGTTTAGAGCACGAGCGACAGCGGCGCAACTGCTATACATCGCGTAAGTTCGCAAATAGTGCTTTACGCACAGTTTCATACAATATTTTATCTACAATAAACAAATAAAAAAACTGTAACCCTTTGTCACTGGAATTCATTTCTATTCTACAATTTTTAGAACTTTGACATTTAAAAATTCTAACTTCTTTCAAACCACAAAACTGTCAAAAGTTTTGTTGTAATTTATTTCTCATGATGTCATCACCATGACATCGCGAAAGTTAAGGATATTTGATTATATGAAAGTGTGTTAAAACAGTGCGAAAAAGTAAGTCCCATTTAAAATACATTGTTACTTCACGCACACTTTAAATACTTCATGCACTGCTATTTATAATGAGTTTTCACAAACTAAAAACTTATACCTACATAATATGAGATAGAGTAGATAGAATAATTAACGAATATAAAAAGTAAATAAATGGGATTAAAGCTAGAAAAGGGAAACTATAAATACATTTAACAGAATAGAAAAGATAGTCTAACAGGTCCGGAATGTAAAGTTGGACACTGAAGAAAGTTGATATAAAAACACTAATACTTGCTACTACTTTCATCGAATTGGGAATATCGAAAAATTGTGAAAAAAAATTTGACGCGCCATTAAAATAAAAATATTCAGATATCCAGGACATCTGCTTCAGCTAATACAATTAATAGTGCAGAAAAGAAGCCATATATAGAAGGAGATTTCAGCGCCTGGTTCAAATAAATAGTCCCGTTGACCTGTGTGGAACAACGTTATTAGAAATACATACCATCTTTTTTTTTTATTATTAACAACATTCTTAAAAGAACGAGGCTCTAGAGAATGAAAATATCCATGAGATAGTTAGGCAGTAAAATAGGTTATTTGATACAATTTTAGCCCTTTTATCCTCTTTATCCGCAGAGTCCATGGCTTTACTCTGTTAAAGTATAAATACGCTCATTATACTAGAGAATGTTGGTCAAGCAATAAAAAAGGAATATGCGTTTATTGGCTCTTTTAGAATGAACGGGTCTTTATAATACCCAGGTCATAAAAAGTAATTTTATTCTGTTTGTGCCCTTTGTATGTTATTGCGTTAGTTAAAATTTTTAGGATCCCTTTCACGACTAAATGCTAAAAGCAGCTATAAACTAATATTTTACTGGCTACATACATTTTTTTGTATCTATTAAAGTTTAGTGTTTAAATGTATCTAATTTATTAGTTTTACGGAAAATAATTGATTCAAAAAGTAAAATATTAAAAATTCAAATTCAAAACACAAAGGAAAAAATTTAATAAAATCAAGAACTACGGAAAAATAAAATTAATCGAACAAAACTATTACACTAAGAACATATATTAAAGAATATGGAACAACAATCGCAAAACAAAAAAGGGATGCAAATTATTCAAGAAAACGAGAAACAGAAAGAAAACCGAATTAGAAAAAATCGTAAGTCAAAGAAGGATATTGTATACTATTTTAACGTAGTAAAACGCTTCAAACAGAAGGTAAATATAGGATGTTTGGTAACGAATGGACCATAGCTTATCACTAGATTTCTGAAGTTAAAATAGGTCGATTTAAGCTAACCCTCTTTAGTACGAAAGTTAATAGTAACCGAAATACAGGGTGTCAAAGTTAAACTTTTATTTTATTTCTTCTTCTTCTTCTTTTACTTCTTGAAAATCTTTCGATCTGCTTAATTCTGAAGCTGCCTCTGGGTTATTTCCTGGGAGGTAGATTGCCGACTATCCCTCCATTTTTAGGTGGTCTTCGGGGGGTCTTGGACCGGACGGGTTGTTTTCTAGGGCAATTCTTAGGAGTCTATTTTATTTATTCTTGAATATTTCCTGACAGGTATGGGATAACAACACGAAATTTGGCAAGCGTTGTATTTTTGGAACGCAAAATCTAAATTTGCCACCAACAATTATTATGCATTACCGAGAATGCACGACATACGTCTATCGCGCACTCATTTATTACGTTTAATTTTTTTATTACTAGTCCAGGAACCGAAGCGTTTCACCTCGTAATTTTTACAGAATGGATCGATTTGCTTGAAAATTTGAGAATAAGTAGTGGATAGTCCAGGAATCAAAATCTATATGATGCTGAAAGGCGCTTTTACCATGGGGGTGGTTGCCACCCCAACACGTGGGTGGAAACTTTTTATTATATTTTGACTGCAAAAGTTGATAAAAACGTTCATTCTAAGCAGTGCCGGTTTAACCTAACTTCGGGCCCTGGGCGCTGAATATTTAGGGGCCCCCTTCATTGCAAAGTCGTTGTCAGATTTTTTACAAGAAAACACATTCATGTATTTATACCCGTAAAATCCTTACAAAATTTTTAGCAAACAAGAAGACTAGCAAACGTAAAAATATTCCAAAAAATACATTTAAAAATGTAAAAAAAAAACAGAAAGTTAAACAAAACAACACATGACAAACAAAAAACATATTCTAAAAAATACATATGACAAAAATTAGATCACTTTTTTGCTGGACTAGGCATTAGCAATCTGTCAGATAATACTATCAGACACAATTCAGTTGCTTCAGGTCTTCATTTGCTATAATACAATAGTGATAAGCGTCTAGATTTTCTTGATCCAAATTTGGCGTTAAATATATTTTTATTCTTTTTAAAGCCGAAAAAGACCGCTCGCCTGATGCATTAGAAGTTGGTATCGTGAAATAAACTTGCAGTAAAGGTAAAATATTGGGAAATGTTACCTTTAGGTACAATCTTTACATCCTGGATGATACCAAATTTTATAAATGTTTATTTAACTTTTGGCATAATGTTATAGAATGGGTAATTTCATTATGCAAGTTCTGTTTGGTTTCATCAAGATATTTTTTATATTTCACATATAAAGTATTAATTGACGTCTTGACTCCTTCTTTATCTAGCGTAGAAAATCATCTAACAGCTGATGTAACATCTTTGCAGCATATATCCTCGTCTTCGGAAAAAAATATTTCTGGCTTCTAGTTCAATTTCGCTTCGTCTCCAACAAATTTCAAAATAGATGTCATTATTTCTTCTCTAATTGACACGTTTAAGTCCACAGTTTCTTCACGTTCACGTATTGTTTTTGCATTAACTCGTTCCAAAGTTTTTGTCCAAATCAATGTCAATAGCTGTCTCAAATATTTTATTCTGCAGTGTCTTGGCTTCATATTTAATTGCTAATTTTTCGTCTCTTTTATTGCTTAACTGGAAAAAATAGGTTTGATGGATCCCTAGTTTTTAACTAAAGCATTTACAGCGTCAAAAGTTTCTACAAGCTTTGATTTCATTACTTCCAAAAATTCATTGCAAATTTTGTGAGACAGATAGCTAACTGAAAATTTTCATTTATTCGCATTCCGTTGTAAATGCTCAGTAAGAAGTCAAATTTAGCCAAGTATACAAGACAACTGTAATTTCCTTTATGACGACTCGTTAACTCCTCATTGCATCAACAGAAAGCTAGTCCTGGAGAAGCAAGTCATTTAGTAGTGACAACAACTCTTCTTAGGAAGATTATCCAATATTAGCTTCGGATTTTACTTGCTCTTTCAAGGCAGCGTCTATAACTACAATCAATGATGATCTTGTTTTTAATGTAACCATAGAGTTCAGATGAAATTTACTTTCTTCGTGAGATTTGAGCAAAATATTCAAATGTTTCCAGTGGGTCCATCCAAACTCAGTTAAACTATTTTTTCAATTGAAAATAATTTGCACCGGTAACAATAAACAGCTTTAACACTTGCGCCGTATATTAGCCAATCTCTCTTTTCTTTGCCTCCATTGGGTTTTCCTCTATAAAAGTTGCTTTTATTTAATTTTCTACAATAAGCTTTCTCTTCATCTTCAAACATTTTTTATAACGTTCTAAGAAATCACTTTTTGGTTTAAAAGTTCTCAGTTTTTATAAAGTCATCAGTCTTAAAATCAGACCATTTTGAAATCGCAGGGATTTCGTCGTTTTTTTTTTCTATTTTGGAAAATACGTAGATTATTTAGCGGACTTTACTTTTTTATTAGTAAAAGGAACGGGTCCCTACGGGCCCCTGGGCGCCCGCCCCAAGCGCCCAGTGCATAAACCGGCACTGATTCTAAGCAAAAAATGTTCTATACATTTTTTGCTAAAATTAATAGTTTTTGATTTATTCGCTACCGAAAGTGTTAGTTTTATATCGAAAAAATCAATGTTTTTCGATATACTCATTTACGATTCACGAAATTTTTGCCGTAGAAAAAATTTTTTCAAACCAAATTCTTGGGAATTAAGTTACCTACAGTTTTATATTTAAATATTTTTTGTATCTCTAATGCTAATCTTTCTATTCTGAAAAAAATGGCATTTTTTACCAAACTACAAAAATTTCTTATTCGCTTTTAACTCCAGTTTTTTAAAAACTAATAATTCTAAGCCGGTCAAACTTCTAGAATCTATTATTAATACATAAATAAAGAAGAATGAATAAGGCCAATGACTAAAAACACCGCTAACATACATTATTATACTTCCAGTTGGATTTCTCCTTTTTTTTTTTTCAAAAAAATATATTGATTTTTTAACCGTAACGTTTTTTATTTTTTATCTTAGAAAGTTTGGTAAAAAAGAATTTTGTAGGTTTTTACAAGATCTATAAGCCTGTTAATATTAAATCTTTTTAAAATCCTCAGTCAAAAAAGAGGTGGCTTTGAAACGGTTGGTAAAATTGGTTTTTGCATGTTATTACAAGTTTTAATTGTCAATAGCTCACTCAATTTGTGGTGTAGAAAAATTTTTTGAAAACCATTTTCTTGGAAATTAAATAAGCTACAATCTTATATTTAAACATTTTTTCTTATCGCTGACGCTTATCTTTTTATTCTGAAGAAAAGGCCATTTTTTCCAAACTACCAAAATTCGTTATTTGGTTTTTTTTGTCCATTTTTTTAAACTAATCACTCTAAGCTGGTCAAACTTCTAACACCTATTAATAATACATAAACAAAGAAGACCAAGTAAGGTAAATGACTAATTTTAATTAGGATGGTGATTAGGGGGTTGCTCCCCATCACTTTTTCGCTGAAAAAGATAGCGACTGACATTCTTTTCATTATAAGTCACTTAATTTTTGAGCTAGATACTTTTTTTATTCCCGGAGGTAGATATTTTTAAATACTTTAAATTAGTTTCCACAAGTTATCCTCGAAAAATGCATAGTTTTTCCGTCTTTTGACTTTGAAACTACAATATTTAGCATTTGACGAAGAAGAGCTAATATATAACAAAGTACAGCTCGATTAATATTGGTCTTAAAGAAAATTAAAAAAAAAAACCGGTTTTGTTTATTTTTTCAAAAGGTACATTTTTGTTAAGTAAAGTTGTTTTGATAAAACGAAAACTGTTTGAGTTATTAGCAGAAAACTTATTAAAAAAAAACATTGATTTTTTCGATATAAAACTAACACTTTCGATAGCGAATAAATCGAAAACTATTAATTTTATCAAAAAAATGTACAGAAAGTTTTTTGCTTAGAATGAATGTTTTTACCAACTTTTGTGGTCAAAATATAATAAAAAATTTACACCCCCGAGATGGGGTGGCAACCACCCCTATGGTAAAAGCGTCTTTCGGCATCATATAGATTTTGATCCTTGGACTATCCACTACTTATTCTCACATTTTCAAGCAAATCGATCCATTCTGTAAAAATTGCGAGGTTTTGTACTATTGTAAGCTTCATTACTTGGACTATACCCACTCTACATAGTTTTTAAATCAAAACTTTTATTCGCCTATTATTTTTACTTAAAAAAGGTACACTACATTCATCTCGCTAAACTCAACCGTTTTCGAGATAAACGCATTTTAAATCGGCGATGCAAAATAATTTTTTGCATATGCAAAATAATTTTTTGCATATAATAAATTGTAGTTACATCCGAGGAATAAAACCATTATAATCTCCAAAAATGTATCGCAAATTTCTTCAAATGGAATTTGTGATGAAATGACATAACTGGGAACTTTCACAATACATCATTTTGGTAACGAATTTAGATTCCTCGTCCCAAAAAACCCCCGCTTACCAAATTTCCTGTTGTTATCCCATGCCTGTCAGGAAATATTCAAGAATAAATAAAATAAAAGTTTAATTTTATGACACCCTGTATTTTGGTTATTATCAACTTTCGTACTAAAATAAGTTAGCTTCAATCGACATATTTTAAGCTCAGGAATTTAAGGTTAAGCTATGACCCATTCGTTACCAAACACCCTGTATATAGTGTAGAAACCACTTATGGAATAAAAATCGTTTGTGTCCTTATTTTGAAAACTTTTAAAGTCGCTGAGGCGCTTTATAAATGTGCGCTTTAAAACATAAATTTAAATGTAAAGTGCGCTTTATTTTTAATGAAACACCCTCTATTAGTTTCTTATTCCAACTTCTTTACCCTTGGTTTCCGTGGTTCGTCATGATTTCGATCCATCCTGCGTTTTAGTTTAATGCTTCTGGGTATTTGTAATTTCCGCAGTACAGATTACCAATCTATAGCTAGATGAGTTAGGAGATGCGGATGGGACCTTGGTGTCTTCCAATCTGCCCAATGTTTTCTTAAGAGGAAACAGTAGCGATCAATAGGTAGCAAAAACGCGTTCCAAGATTGCGGCTGTAATTTTGAATATTTTTTAGAGATATTTGGCACACGTATTCGTAATATAATAAAGAATGGCGGTACAGAGCCCAATTTGAAAAATATATTAATATGTGGAAATTACTCTGTAATTAAATACAATATTAAAAAAACGAGCCTGTACCGCCATTAAGAAGAACAAAAAAATACACTTTCTTCAAATAAACTTTTTTATCCGATGCCTAGATTTTGTGTCATTTTGGAACTAATAAAATTTTTTTATTTCATGAGTAGTTCCAAAATGACACAAAATCTAGGCATCGGATAAAAAAGTTTATTTGAAGAAAGTGTATTTTTTTGTTTATCTTAATGGCGGTACATGCTCGTTTTTTAATATCGTATTGAATTACTTACTTACTTTACTCCTCTTGATTCCATTTGGAACATAGGGCCTCTACAGTCCCCCTCCATTCATCTCTGTTTCTGGCCAGGGCTTTCACTTCTTTCTATGTTAACCCATTGTCTTGTAGCTCTCTGGTAATATTTCTTTTCCAGGATGTCATTGGTCTGCCTTGTTTTCTTTTTCCAGTTGGTTGGTAATCCAGGGCTTGTTTGGTTATATCATCTTCATTTTTCCTTAATGTGTGTCCAATAAACTTCCATTTGCGTCTGTTTATCGTTTTGGCTATCGGCTCTTGATTAGTTTTTCTCCAAATTTCCTTGTTACTTATCCGATTTGGCCAATATATTTGCAATATTCGTCTAAGGCCTCTATTTACAAATGTTTGAACCTTTTGTATAATCTTTTTCTCTATTTTCCAAGTTTCTGCTGCATATAGCAAAATACTCTTTACATTTGTATTAAATATCCTGATTTTGGTTTTGGTTGTTAATCTATTGGACTCCCATGTTTTCTTCAGCATATAGAACGCATTTTGGGCTTTAGTTATCCTTCCAGTAATTTCCTCTTCTATTCCACCGCTAGCGTCAATTATGCTTCCCAGATAGCAAAACTTCTGTACATTTTCTACTTCTTCTCCTTCAATGAATATACCCATTTCTCTTTCCGTATTTATCTTCATAAGTTTGGTTTTTCTTGTGTTAATCTCTAGTCCTATTTTTCTTGCTTATTTTGTCACCTTTTCTGTTTTTTTCTGCATATGTTGTGTTTTTTCGGACACCAGACATACATATATCATCTGCAAAGTCTAGATCTTCAAGCTGACCGAAAGCATTCCATCTAATTTCTGTTTTATTTTTCGTTGCCTTCTTCATGACCCAGTCAATTAAGATCAGAAATATGGTTGGAGATAGAATACACCCCTGTCTGACTCCACTGTCTATGTTGATTGGTTCTGTGAGTTTCCCATTGTGCATGATTTGTGCGGTATAGTTTTCATAGAACATTTTGATAATTCTTATATATTTTAATGGAATTCCATATCTCTTTAATATTTCCCACATTTTTTCTCTGTTAATCCGGTCAAAGGCTTGCCTAAAGTCAATGAAATTTATATAGATTTTGCTCTGCCATTCTATTGTTTGTTGTACAATGTTTCTTAATGTGTTAATATGATCTGTGCATGCTTTATTACTTCTGAAGCCCGCTTGGTTTGGTCTTAACAACTGGTCTATAGTTTCTTTCATTCTTTCTAGTATCATCCTTGTCATGACTTTACTCACTGTCGAAAGTAGTGTTATTGCTCTCCAATTGTTGCAATTCGTTTGATCTCCCTTCTTGGGTATCTTTACAATTATACCTTTTTTCCAATCATCAGGTATTCTCTCCTTCTACCATATTCTGTTTATTAGTACATACAGGATTTCTTCCGATGTTTCTCTATCTGCTTTCAGTAGTTCTGTGGTAATGTTATCTATTCCAGCTGCTTTCCCTCTTTTCAGCTGTTGTATTGCTTTACTTACTTCTTTTTTTGTGAATTCCGATTCGGTGAAGTTTAGTTCTTCTTTTATTTCTTCATTTTCCATTTCGTGTTCTATTGTTCTGTTGGCATATACTTCTCTAAAATGTTCGATCCATCTCTCAACTATTTCCTTTTCATTCTTCAATATTTTCCCGTTCTTGTCTTTTACATGCTCAACGTTCATTTTTCCGCGCGAGCTTAGTTTTTCGTCGTTTTATATAGAGTTCCCATGTCGTTGTTTTTTGCTGCTGTTTCTACTTTTATTAGCAGTTCTTCGTTATATTGTCTTTTGTCGTTTCTCGCACTTTTTTTAACTTCTTTATCTTTCTCTCTATATTCTCTCTTCATTTGTTCCCTATCTCTTAGATCATTTTTTAGCATTTTACATTTAAGTAGTTTCCTTTCGTTTATTTTTTCCCACGTGCTTCTCGATAGCCATGGTTTATTACTTCTTTTTTGTATTCCTATCGTTTCTTTTGCTGCTTGTGTATATACATACTTGCATTTATCCCACAGCTCTTCTATCGTGGCATTTTCTGTGTTGTAAGTTTTATTATATAATTCTCTTAACTTGGTCTTATATTCTTCAGTACTTTCATTTCCGTCTTTGAGCCAGTGAACGTTATATCTTTCTCGTTGTTCCAATGGCGTTTTCTTACTTCTGGCTAGTTTGAATTTGATTTTGGCTCTAATCAACATGTGGTCGGACCCTATGTCTGCCCCTCTCATTGCTCTAACATCTAATAGTGAGTGCCTCCATGTCGTATCTATGGTTATGTGGTCAATCTGATTGTGTGTTTGTCCATCAGGGGATGTCCATGTTACTTTATGTATGCGTTTGTGTTGAAATATACTTCCACCTATGACTAAACTATTTTGGGTGCAGAAATCTATAAACATGTTACAATTCTCATTAATTTGTCCCAATCCTTCTTTCCCCATTACAGTTTCTCTTCCACTATTATTCGTTCCTATTTTGGCATTCATATCTCCGATTATCATCACAATATCTTTTTTATATTTATTTTGTATTTTATCGTATGCCATCTGTAGCTGTTGGTAAAACTCATCTTTTATGTCCTGTTCCTTTTCATTTGTTGGTGCATATACATTAACAATTATTAGATTTTTATATCTCGCTTTGAATCTAGCCATTATTATTCTATCCGAGATGGCTTCCCATTCTATTAGGGCATTTGTTGCTTCTTTTGAAATCATGAATGCAACACCACTCTCGTGTCGGTCTTTTTCGCCACATTTTCCCGAGTATATAACCGTTTTGGCGTGTTCAATTCTTGTTTTTCCACATCTCTTCCATCTAATTTCAGATAATCCTAATATACTAATGTTATTTTTATCCATTTCTTTTGCCACTTGATGTGTTTTACTTGTTTCAAACATTGTTCGGACATTCCAACATCCTATGTACGTTGTTTTTCTCAAATCCATTTCCGTGGCCATTTTCGTCATCGCGTTATCCGTCCTATTTCCGAGGCTTGTAGAGGTTTCTTTAGCAATATTATTTTTTATGTGGTGAGGTTGCTAACCTCACGCACAACCCTCCTCCTTTCTCATCCTGGGCTTGGGACCAGGCAATGGTGGAGTTATCGTATTGAATTACATATTAATATATTTTTCAAATTGGGCTCTGTACCGCCATTCTTTATTATATTACGAATACGTGTGCCAAATATCTCGAAAAAATATTCAAAATTACAGCCGCAATCTTGGAACGCGTTTTCGCTACCTGTTGATCGCTACTGTTTCCTCTTAACTCTTTCGTCTTATTGTCATCATTACTTGATGAATTTTTTTTAAATTGTTTTGTTACGTTTTTTTTAATACCTAGTCTTTTTTTCCAAGTAATAAGGAGGTACTGAGCCGATCACATATGATGAACAGGAGGACATCCTAGAACGGAGACCAAAGAGGAATAGAAGAAGCATGGAAAGACCTTAAGAGAGATGCATACATAAGAGCTATAGCAGGGAAACAGTCGATTGATTGGTGCAAGATACAGATAGATATAAGGAATTGGGAGAGAACTACATTCAAGAGTGGATAAAAAATGTCGATGAAGAAGAAGAAGAACGATGAGTTAGGGTAAAAACATGCCGAATATATATGGATGAGCGCGGTGTAGGTCGCGATCGCGGTCGAGGTTTACATCGATGACGGTCAGAAGATACATTCCGTATCCTGTTTTGGCATCGACATCGCTGTAAACCGCGATGCAAGGTCGCGAGGGTGAACGGGTGACACATCCAAAATGAAGATTTGTTTTGATATCGATGTAGCGACCGCCATCGCGACCTACATCGCGCTCATCCATGTATCTTCGGCATGATTTTACCCTTAGTCTGATGCATCAACCTCCAAATTTAATTTTGTTTCTTTCTTTTGACGGAATAAAGTTTTCCTTCTCCTATATCATTTATTCTCAATGCAGCTTAAGACATCGTCCGCCTTGTTTATTGCTCCATGGGTGGAATTTTATTTTTTAACTATCACCAATCTGAGGCTGGTGAGATGCGCTCCCTATGGATTGCAAGATCTCCCGAGTGACTGAGTGAAATGTATATTAATTGATAATATAAATTCAATCGTTATGTAAATTTAGTTTATGCATGTATTATTCGTACTCTGTAAGTGTTAACAAATTTGAATCGATTTCATTAAAAATTCACTTAACAGGAAAATCCCTTTTCCCATCTACGTTTGGTGAACAAAACCGTAAATATTTTACTAACCTACTAGCAGCTATCTCTATGAATAATTTTTAAAACAGCAGTTATTAAGCCGAGAAAATTCTCGGACGAGAAAATTTCTAGAACTGATTTAAAATTCTTATATTTCTTAAGAATCCTATTGTTCGGTTTATATAACAGATAAAAACCAGCGAGTGAATAAAAACAATACAGCGAATTCTTTGTTTCTTACTCATCCTATCATTATTAAATGAATGCAGGCAAACAAAAAGTTACATTGCACAAAGATTTAGTAATGTAGAGGAGAAAAGCCTTTTTACAAGTTTTAGTTTTGTAACGTTACAAACGTCACATCTTTGATATTTTATTTTTAAATAATTATTTTAGTTTATTTTCTTTAATATTTCAGTAACAATAATTTTCTTCTATTTGTTTTACCAGTTTTCTTCTTTAAAAACTCGTTGGCGCCCTCTTTTATTATCCTCTTTGATTATTCTCTTTTATTATCCTCGTTTATTATCCCCTTTTATTACCCTCTTTCATTATCTTCTATTTAATATATCCCTTTTTATTTAAATCATCAACTGAACATACTGAACGTACCCCATACATTCTTACTCTGTAAGTATCTGTTTTTCAATACGGAACATGCCCGCCACTGCCTACGTCGCACTGTCATGAAACTGACACTTCATCCCTACTCGCTGATACAAAATCAAAATGGAAGGGAAAAATAAATCTATTTAAAGAGATGGGCCCATAAGGCACTATCTATTTCCAGACTTTCATTCTCTTGGGGTGAGTTCTTATTCTTATCATATTAATTACATTTCTACATCTTACAGTTTTTCTAAAAATTTTTATATCTAACCTCCAATGTCAGACCATGTGTTCTGATATTTTTGTTTTAAATATATCTTTTTAATTCACATACGAGTTTGCGAGTCTTTACCCGTGCGTCATTAATACCTGGCGAGATAAAACACATACTTTTTATCTAGCATCATTCTCTTCCATGCATGAAACTCATGACAAACCAGCTGCCGTTTGTTATTAAGTAACAACACATGTTATTTTTATGAACCATCTAGACTCAGTGCATTGAAAAGAGATAGGTACAAAAAAAGACAATTCGGTATGTTTTCATATTTTAAGCACAATTTGTTTGACGTTTCTGATTTGTTTAATTTTGTGGCTGTCAGTCAGTTGAACTTTTTGCGGTTTTTGTCGAATTTTTGCGTTTTGAAGTTTCTTTATATTACACAAACAGTTCTGTTTTCACAACTAATTTTATATTGGGCTTTGAAATTTTAAGGTAAATAATTATATTTAGGCAATTAATATTTAAAACATACAAAGCTAACGTCATTCACACAGTAAAGAAATGACTTTGTTTAGATTTCCGTCAAAGTGAATAAAATAACAAAAATAAAATATGTTATTGGATTTTTTTATAAATTGTTTATTTATTTATTAATCAATAATAATAAAAGAATTTATTAAGCTACTTCAAATGTAGCTGTAATTCTGCGCAAAAATTTTGAAGCAAAACTTACATTTGACATTCTATATATTTGATAACGACAAATTTTATAATAAAACCCGTAATCGAAACAGTAGCCACTTTCTGTCAGTTGTTGTTGCGTGAAATAGATTTCCGACTTATTTCGTATGCTTTAAGTGATGACGCACGGGTAAAGACTCGCGGACTCAACTGTATATGCATGTTTAGTAATCAAAATTTTAACTATTCTCCTCATCTAAATTCCATTTAGTTTACCCTTGCCATCTACTATTTTTGGGATACTATTTGGCAAAGGTACAGTTTGGTTATTAGCTTCTTGATTGTTGATATGTGTGTTTTTATCTTACAGTTTTTGGGATAAAGATCAACCTCTCTCCCTTCGGGAGCTTCAAGCCACCCTCATCACGGGTGATGGAACTAAGGCTGACACAATGGAGACCAACAACTAGACTGCAACAACCACCATCTACAACTGCAGGGGCCTAGGGCCGAAGATCCGTCCAGGCCTACAAGAAGTCTACAGCAGTACCATATGACATCAAGAAGTTACCATCAGCTACCAAAAACCATATGTATAATCCAGAATTGTTAGTTTTTGGCAAGAATTTGAATGTATTTGTTAATGCAATTTTACAAGTCATAGTTTTATTATATTTTTATGAACAATAAACATGATTAGTTAAAAAAACTGTTTTGTTTGCTTCCATTCTAAATTTTCAGAGTTCATTTCTAAGATTAGGCAAGACGAACACACACCTGAGTGACTGAGCTAAGCTGAGGGTGTAGCGATGGCTATCTTGTATGATTGAGGTAATATTTTCGATTATTTCAATCATCAGGTGTGATTTAAACGCGGAATGAAATTTAAATATAAACGCGGAATGAAAGATTACGTTATTACCGAGGGCCGAAAGTCCATTAAATAAATGAAAAGTTTCTTTTGAATAAAATATTTGCAATTAAAAATGTCACTAAATTTTCCCTTTTGCTTTCACCCCTATAACTTATTAAAATACACATTATAGTAATTAATTATAATAATGTAATCTTTCATTCTGCGTTTAAATTTTTCAAAAATATTTATTAGTTTTCTCAGGATCCGAAAAAATGGATACATTTAAAACACATTGAACACTTTGACATGCGACATTTTGCGCCCATGCCCTTAATACATGGGATATATTTTATCATATTGCCAAGGTAATACGCCCTCAGGTGATACAAAGTAATCTGCAAAATAATCTCTTACTTCCGTACCTCCAGTGTCAGATCGCAAACCAATGCGAGGTATGTCATTTAAAGGGTTCTCATAGCATTCATCTTCAACTTGCACTCCATATTTTCTTCTAACAAAATTGTGTAATGCACAACAAGATTTTACAATAGCATCTGTTAATTTTGTTTCCACATCTAGTGCCCGGTGAAAAATGCGCCATTTGTTTGCTAGAACTCCAAAAGCACATTCCACCATTCTTCGAGCACGACATATTCTGTAGTTGCAAACACGTTGTTTCACACTTAAGTTCCTTCTAGAGTATGGTCTCATTATCTGTTTGGATTGGGCAAATGCTTTATCACCTACGATGACAAAAGGCATGGGCTTCCCATCGTCATCAAAGGGAAGAATTTGTGCTTCCGGGATGTTTAATCTAACTTCACTTAACATCTTACCAAGTGGTGAGTTCTTCAAAATATTCGAATCAGTGTTACCACCATATGACCCTACATCAATCGATGTAAAGCAGTAATCAGCATCTACTAGGGTAAGTAAAACAAGTGAAAAATAGTTTTTATAGTTGTAAAAAAGGGATCCAGAATTAGACGGCTTCTTTAATCTGATATGTTTACCGTCAATGGCGTCAATTGCACCAATGCAATTTGGAAAGTTAGTACGGAGATAAAATTGTTTAGCGATCTCCTTCCAATCTTCTTCGGATTTGGCAGACATATGTAGGGGTTGTAAACATATCCATATCTGTGCACATGTATGTCTTATAATATGTCCAATTGTACTGGCACCCAAAAGATATTCAAAGTGCAATGTGTTGAAACTGTTTCCGGTTGCAAGGTATCTGCAAATAAAGTTGAAAATTAATTTAGGAAGTTGACCTATTTAAAACAAACATTAACTTCTGTATTGCACAGATTTAGAAGCTAATATTATTTTTATTGATATTTCAGGGGCAGAGATCCAGAGGAAATGGAAGAATTTAAAAGACTGTTTTCAGAGGGAGATGGCAGCTCAACGTAAAACAGCATCAGGGCAAGGGCCCAAAAAAAGACGGAAATATATCCATTTTGACGACTTACTATTTTTGGTTCCCTTTATAAAGGGTAGAGAGACTAGTAGCAACATTTCCCAAATAGCCCAGTCGGGATAGCATTTGACCTTGCATTAGGAGATGCCCCAAATTTTATTTTTCTAATCTTTAGGGAGGGTCAATATTAGTATAAATGTACAGTCTCGACTGAATTCCGCCGTTGCGTTAGCCGCCATCTTGATTTTAAACGAGAACCGTTTTTGCTCAATATCTCCGCCATTTTCAATTTTTTGACAAAAAGTGTAGAAACTGAAATTGTTGAAAATGCGATTTTCTATAATTTCATTTATTATAATTTTTTTCGTGCGGTCGATATTTTCCGAGTTATGAGGGGAAACTAGTGACAGTTGTAGCATAATTATTGAATTATTGAATTATCTCGTTTATTATTAGTTTTACAACAAATATCTACCTATACAAAAATGAAGAGAATTAAACTTTGTACAATTTTGGTGCCATACATTTTTTTGATAAAATCAATATTTAAGGTAGTACGTATGTGGTAAAGGTGCGAGCGTAAGACCCGATTGATTTTGTAGCAATTGTTTTTGTTCAATATCTCCGCCATTTTCAACTTTTCGACAAAAGTCTAAGAACTGAAATTGTTTCAATTACGATTTACTACAATTTTTCGAGAGAACCAGTGGCGGGTCTACAAAGGGGGGGAATGGGAAAATTCCCCCAACAGGGTCCAAAATTAAAAAAAAATTGTTGAAACATCACGATATATTAGCTGACATAAAACTTAAAATATCGACAAACAAATTCAACCAATAAAACCCGCTAGTTAATAAAATTAAGTGAACTTAATGCATATCATGTCTTTTTATGTCTTTTATATATTTAGTTTGGTTGATGTTTCATTGGAAGTTTCAAAAATTGTATAAAATATAATTCTCTTTATTTTTGTTTATGTACAGTTATGTCGTAAAGTTAATAATAAATGAGACAATTCAATAATTATCTTCCCCTCCGCTTCCATTATTTTCCCCCTTAACTCGGAGAATATTGATCGTATAAAAAAATTGTGCCAAAGAAATTGTAGGAAATTGCATTTCCAACAATTTTCTATCCCATCATTTATGACGAAAAGTTAAAAATGGCGGAGATATTAAGTAACAACAGTTCTCATTTAAAATCAATATGGCGGCTAATGCAACCGCGGAATTCAGTCGAGATTTTAAATTTACACTACTATTGATCTCTCCTAAAGGATAGAGTTATAAAATTTGGGGCAGCTCGGAAACAAAATTCAATTCAATAATTATGCTCCCCCCACCACTTTTTACTATTTTCTTATGTAACTCGGAAAATATCAACCGCATGAAAAAAATTATTAAAAATAAATTGTAGGAAATTATATTTTGAACAATATTAGTTGAAAATGGCGTAGATATTGAACAAAAACAATTGCTATAAAATCAATCCGGTCTTACGCTCGCGCCATTACCGCATACTACCTTAAATATTAATTTTAGCAAAAAAATGAAAGAGACCAAAATTGTGTATAATTTAATTCTCTTCATTTTTGTATGGGTACATATTTGTTTTAAAACTAATAATAAACGAGATAATTCAATAATTCAATAATTATGCTCCAACTGTCACTATTTTCCCCTCATAACTCGGAAAATATCGACCACACGAAAAAAATTATAATAAATGAAATTATAGAAAATCGCATTTTCAACAATTTCAGTTTTTACACTTTTTGTCAAAAAATTGAAAATGGCGGAGATATTGAGCAAAAACGGTTCTCGTTTAAATTTCTCGAGATTTTAAATTTATACTAATATTGACCCTCCCTAAAGATTAGAAAAATAAAATTTGGGGCAGCTCCTAATGCAAGGTTAGGTCTGTTATTCGTCTAACCCAACTGGACTAAAAATGAAAATGATGAAGAGCAACACACTGGCGAAGCGTCCATGTAACCATTGTTACCATTGGTAACAGTTAAAATTTGTAAATAAATATTTTATGACTACTATGAAATAATTCCATTTATATTTTTTAAAAATAGAAATATTTGTTAATAGTATCTACCTAATTCAGTAAAATAGCCAACTAGACGCACGAAAATATCAGCGAGTTTATGTAAAATCGGTTGCACCTTATTATAATATGCCCTTACCACAGTATAAAGAGGTTCCATATTTATTATACTGTGCCCTTACCGTGCGCCGCGCCGTTTACCACTTCTGTGAGTGGCAACGATAGTAGGATCTTTGACTGGATCGTCTCTGAAAATTTTGCGGGGACGATGGCTCTGAAACCGCGTATTGGTGTTACCAAATTTTAATTTGGTGACGCTAGGTAGGGCCGGTGTCTATCGGGACAGAAAATACCGACCGTAAGAATATCAGACTTAATAAATGCAATTTTAATTATTATTATAATTATAGGTAATAATTATAATTCCATTTATGAAGTCTGTTATTCTTAGGGCCGGTATTTTCTCGATTAAACTCCGGTTAGTTAACCGTACCGGCCCTTTGGATTCGATTATTGCATAATATGCATTATTAATTATTAGTTTATAACTTGTAACTGTACTTGCTTATTATACAGATAATATATCTATACCTTTTTATCCTATATAAATCATAATAATCGATTTTAATTACTTGTCGAAATATTAATTAACAACAACATTATTATAATATGACATATAATAATATTGATTATACAGTACATTGTAGTGTATAATCAATAAAATAAAAATTATTTAATATTTTAGGCTAAAAATGACAAATGAATGTACTGATTAGTATACTAATAATTATAGTCTGGGCTGATTATCGGAGAATAGGCCATTTTTGGGAAAAGTTATTTACCAGCAATTTTATTGCTGGAATCGAATTATAAGATCCTATATATTAATAATATAGGTATGCAAAGTTCTCAGATAGTGTGCTACTTTTTTTATAAACAAAATGGCGCCCGAAAATCGTGTTTTTTTCAATTATCGCTCTAGAACTCCGAAGATTTTAACTTTACAACAAAAACACTCAAATAAAAATTCACCGTGATTAAATTCTGCATAGAGACGTGTTTTTCCCGATCTGCTCCGACGAAAATTTTCCTCGGAAAATGCGGGTTTTCCCAACAAAATCTTTAATTTTAAAATAAAGTTTTAGATAAGTAATTATTTACCAATAATTAAATAATTTGGTGACTTAAAAGCCTTCTTGGTTTAGATTATAGTTCCAGATGCTGGTGAAAATTAAACGAATATTTTAACAACAATTCAATTGTTAATTTATTAATAATTTACGGTCGCAATAATTAGTCCAGGGCGGATCTGTTTTGAGATGGACGTTGAGAGGTGACTCAAATTTTTTTGCAGAAATTGCTTGAAAATAAATCAAATAATAATATTTGAGTTATCCTCCCTCTCAAAAAGGTCCGGAACATTGTTTAAATAATCAAAATGTCAAAAATTGAAGGAAAAATTCGATTTTTTTATTTGTTTTTTGATTATAACTTTAAAAGTATTCATTTCCGAGAAAAGTTGTACTGACATAAAAGTTGCGTAATTCAATTTACTACAATATAGAATTGGTTAAAAATTTAAAAAATAGTAACCCTAGTTGCAAAATAGCAATAATTGCGAAAAAACCATACAAAAACAAGTATTCGCATTTTATGTTTTTCAACCATTTATGCTACACTTAGGAGCTTCATATTTCTCCCTGAAAAACTTTATGATACAGTTAAACAATACTGTAAATTTCATTAAGATCGGTTCAATAGATTTTGCAAAATAAATTTTGCAATACAGCTTTCGCAAAAAAAATTCATTTTTTCAAAATGTTACAGGACTGAAAGTAAAGCAGATAGCAAGTTGAATTTTTTTTTCTTATAGAAATGTACTCTACCTTTCATTTGCAATTTTCAAAATTAAAATCGATTAATTACCACGGCGTCAGAAAATTTTTGAAATAAACAATAATTTTTGGTGCTACGCGCAGGACAGCTGTGTTCGATTCACACAGGTTGATTTCCACCAAAATTTCTTCTAATCTTTATCTAATATATTACTTTCTTACTCTATATTTTGTTGTATTTTAATATTTTAATTCCACAAAAATCAAACTAATTTTATTATGGTTTGTGAAATATTGTTTAAACAATTGAATATGTTTAAAAATAATAAACTTTTATTATTTAAGTTAAAATATATGAACAAAGAAAGTTTTTGCTAATAAAAGTGTTATTTCAAAGGATAGAGTATGTGTTTTTATTTTGGAATAAACAAATTTATTTATTTATATCAAAATGTCATAAAAATTAAAATGTATCAATCATTATAAAAGGTCATTGAAATGCCCAATCAGAGCAACCTATCCGCTGTCCTGCGCGTAGCACCAATAATTAATGCTTATTTAAAAAAATTCCTGACGCCGTGGTGTTAAGCGATTTTAATTTTGCAAAATTGCAAATGAATGGTACAGTACACTTCTATGTGCAAAAAAAATTTCAATTTGCTATCTGCTTTATTTTTAGTCCTGTAACATTTTGAAAAAATGAATTTTTTTTACGAAAGCTGGATTGCAAAATCTATTGAACCGATCTTAATGAAATTTACAGTATTGTTTTACTGTATCATAAAATTTTTCAAGGTGAAATATGAAGGTCCTAAGTGTAGCATAAATGGTTGAAAAACGTAAAATGCGAATACTTGTTTTTGTATGTTTTTTTCAAAATTATTGCTATTTTGCAACAATTGTGAGTATTTCTTAAATTTTTAACTAATTCTATATTATAGGAAATTTAATTACGCAACTTTTATGTCAGTACAACTTTTCTCTGAAATGAATACTTTTAAAGTTATAATCAAAAAACCAAGAAAAAAATCGAATTTTTCCTTAATTTTTTGACATTTTGTTTATTTAAACAATGTTCCGGACCTTTTTGAGAGGGAGGATAACTCAAATATTATTATTTGATTTATTTTCAAGCAATTTCTGCAAACAAATTTGAGTCACCTCTCAACGTCCAAATGTACTAATATTTTTACAGATCCGCCCTGGTCTAAATAACCAAAATAATTATGATACACTGATCAAACTTTGAAATCTTATAAAGATGAGATGCCTATTTAACATTTTGTCGACAAAATATAAATTTTTTATTTTTTTGCATAATCTTTTAATGTTAAAAAAATAGTTATAAACAAATTAACGTTTCTCAGACAGTTTTTATTATATTATAATTTTAAAAAATAGCTAAAATGCGAATTTCAAATAGGTATCTTGAAAATGAATGCTTTAAAACTTTTTTGCAACCATTTGCAAAAAAGTTATGAAACAGCAAAATAAACATACGATTACTACGATGTTAATATTTTTTTTTTAATTCTTTCAAAGCGTAGAAGTGAGTTTAAAGTACAAGCTAACTATTTATAAAACAATATCGACTGTCAGCTTAATGGTTATATTTTAATTAAAGATTATAAATATATTTTTTTGTAATTTACACGCGCGAAAGTAGAAAAATACAGTACCGTAGCTACCCGCCCACATACACAGCTCGCGCGAGTTTAAGCGTGTCAGTCACTTCGAGTGAACATTTTATCTCCGGCTCTGTATCAAGCCTACTTTCGCGCTAAAAATTACAAAAAAAAGTATTTTTAATCTTTGATTAAAATATAACCATTGCACTAATTTTTGACATTCTTTGTGAGTAATTAGATTGTACCATAGACTCACTTTTAAGCTTTGAAACAATTAAAACAAATTATAAACAATGGAGATATCGTATATTTATTTTGCTGTTTCCTAACTTTTTTGCAAATGGTTGGAAAATTTTTTTAAAACATTCATTTTCAAGACCTATGAAATACGAATTTTAAGTATTTTTTAAAATTAGAATATAATAAACAATTTCTAAGAAATGTTAATTTGTTTATAACAATTTTTTTTAAACATTTAAAGATTATGCAAAAAAATTAAAAATTTATATTTTGTCGACAAAATATTAAATAGGCATCATACCTTTATAATCTTTCCAAGTTTTATCAATGTCTCATGATTATTTTGGTTGTTATTGCGACTGTAAATTGTTAATTAACAATTGAATTGTTGCTAAAATATTCGTTTCATTTTAACCGGCTTCTGAGTTTATAATCTATACCAAGAAAGCTTTTATTTCACCAAGCTCTATAATTATTTATAAATAATTACTGGCCCAAAAAATTTATTTGAAAATTCGAGATTTTGTTGGGAAAACCCACATTTTCCGAGGAAAATTTTCGTCGGAGCAAATCGGCAAAAACATATCTCTATGTAGAATTAAATTGGGGTGAATTTTTATTTGAGTATTTTTGGTGTAAAGTTCAAATCTTCGGAGTTATAGAGCAATAATTGAAGAAAATACGATTTGTCGGCGCCATTTTGTTTATAAAAAAAGTAGCACACTATCTGTGGACTTTGCATACCTATACTAATAATATATAGGATCTTATAATTCGATTAAAGCAATAAAATTGCTGGTAAATAACCTTTCTTTGTACTTTACTAATTAGACCAACGTATTATAACTATTTTTTTTTTCAAAATTTAAAGATTATGCAAAAAAAAAGAAAAGTTTATATTTTGTCGATAAAATATTAAACAAGCATCTCATCTTTATAATCTTTATAAGTTTGATCAATGTATCATGATTATTTTGGTTATTATTGCGATCGTAAATTGTTAATTAACAATTGAATTGTTGCTAAAATATTCGTTTAATTTTCACCAGCTTCTGGAATTACAATCTATACCAAGAAATCTTTGATGTCACTAAGTTATTTAATTATTGATTAATAATTACTTACCTAAAACTTTATTTGAAAATTATAGCTTTTGTTAGGAGAACTCGCATTTTCCGAGGAAAATTTTCGTGGGAGCAAACCGCGAAAAACATATCTCTATGCAGAATTTAATTGCGGTGAATTTTTATTTGGGTGTTTTTGTTGTAAAGGTAAAATCTTCGGAGTTATAGAGCAATAATTGAAAAAAATACGATTTGTCGGCGCCATTTTGTTTATAAAAAAAGTAGCACACTATCTGCGGACTTTGCATACCTATATTATTAATATATAGCATCTTATAATTCGATTCCAGCAATAAAATTGCTGGTAAATAACTTTTCCATGAATTTTGCTAATTAGCCCAGAGTATTATACAATTTGGATTTTTTAATAAAGTATAAAGGTGATATTGTAGCGTTTAAAAAACCAGTGAAAATATGATCTTTAGATTTGTATAGATTTTACAATCCCTCTCTAAGAAGTCCAAATTTTTTTATTCAGTTTTTTACTTAAATTCAGATTGCAAGGAATTTTCTAAAACCGCACCTGTATACATCTACGAAGTATTCCGCAACATTTCAATGTGTTACAAGATTCCTGTTTATTTGAGACGCAAAAACAGAATTTGTAAGAAGTTTTGACAAAAGTACAGTTCTAATGCGTTGATGAACTTTCTAGAATAAATGTTGAAAATCAATTTGATTGGTTTGTTTGAATTTGGTACAAAGATCGAAGCTCGTAATTGGCTCTGAAGAACGGAAGCCGGAAATTGCGTAGTGACAGGATCAAGGAATTTTGGCAGGAGACGGAGAAGAAAGCAGGCATTCTTACAATGGTAGTGAATCAGTAAACATCGATAGTGAGTAACCGGCTTTTTGGCGACGCAAAAAGAATTTCCAAGTAAATGGGATCTATCAAAGTTCTTATGTGTTGTTGTTAAGTAGGTGTACCATCAGTTTGATGGTGTAGCAGTTCCTTTTTTGATGGTAAAAGTGTAATATACGCTTTGTAAAAATACTGCGTATGTATTTATGAAAGCCGGCATAGTACTAATATCGTAGTGATGAATTAAACCCAAGCCTCCTGGATTAGAAAACCTATTTCCCGAGGTAAATAAGCAAATTTCTTTTGTTTTATGGTATTTTCATGGTATAATGGTATATGGTGCAATCAGTAATTTTCCATTGACATTTTCCCCTTCGAGTGACGTATGAACTACGTACGTGCTGTCAAGTGTCATGTCAAGTTTCACAATGGTGAAGTTTTGAATTTTAAGGTATAGTGACTTTTAATAATTATAAAATTCTCAAACTAATAACGTTAATTTCTTTCAACATAAAAAAAATAAATCTTTTTGGAACTTAAAATACAAAGATGAAAAAGTAAATTGTTGAACAGAACAAAGAATAATTTTGCTTCCATCATTAAAATATTATTGTAAAGACATAATTGTAAGTTAATGTTAAAATCCTTTTTGAAACCTTTTGAAATAGTTAAAAATAAAAGATTTACGGAATGATATTTGACAGGTGACATAGTTGTTGTTATTTTCAATAATTAAGTACTACGAGGAGTAGTCAGTAATTCTTTAATGTAAACATTGTTCCCTGAATGAATATAAATTTTTGTTTTAATGCAAATGCTATAATATATGTCATAATTAGGTCAGTCAGTCAGTTATACAAGTCATAATTAAGTCAGATATCAAATCCTCAATGCAATAATATTATTGTTTATCTTTTGGTGCACCATAACCTATGTTCAGAAAAGTAGATGTATTTTTTTTACAGGTAATCTTTTATGTAATCTGAAAGTTTTGTTATGTCAAGGAATAATTTTTCAATAAATGCCATAACTGTGTATTTTGTCCTGTTTATTTACCGCTAACCTATTGGCAAAATTTTAACCACAAACTTTAAAAGCTTTTTAGAGTCAAATTTTAAGATGTTGGATGATCATAGAAAGTAAAACTCCTGGTAAGGCGCCCTAACAAAATATAGCCAGGATTAATATTTAACACCCCAGGATATCTGTAAGTACCCTTGTTTAAATTTTTGATAGTAGTAAATATTCCCTAATCCCTAACTTCTTCTTAACGAACTCACAACCTTAGCTCTCCAACCAAAACACGAGCCGCCGTAGCAAAGTAGTTTTTAGAAATATCCCCTAGTTTTCTCGACCCTTTTGTATTTAAGCAGTATCTAAATTTTCCAAGCTTTTATCTTCCCCCTTATTTCTAAGTGCTACAAAATGGCGCCCAACGTGGGGCCGATTCATTTTTCTGCCTCTTTCAGTGTCCAGTTGTGCGCTACAAAATAGCACCCTCAGACGTGAGGCCAGTCTCTTTTCACCCCCCAGTCATATCGTTAAGTTGTTCCCAAGCAGTTTACATTTTTTTAGTTAGTCCCAACTGTTTTTCAACTTAATTTCCTCTCCTTGCCCCAGATTTGAGACCGATTCTACTATCACAACCAGTATCGCAACATAGTTTAGCCCAAGAGCCCCTACATTTTTTTAGAACGTTACGAAGTGGTATAAAATTTTCAATAGGATGTGTAAATATGTACTCATAGTAGTGTATTAACATTGTTTTTATGTATGTACTTATAGTAGATGTTAATACAGTACCCATGGTGAAAGCAATATTTAAATTTTTTTTAAAAAAGTATTGATTGTATAGACAAGTAGTCTATATAAGTAGCGTTGAACATTCCAATATTGAAACTATTGATAAAGTATAACATTTTAGTTGTATTTGTGCATTTATTCATAATTGATTAACAATTTTTTACAGAATAACTTGTTTTTGTGATTTTTTTTGTTCGTCATTTGAGTATATGTGTATAGTCTGTGTAGTTTCCGTTTGAGTTTTTAGTCCCAATGTTGTCTAGTTGTCCCATTATTTTTTTCTCAACTAATCTAGTTTTGTCAGTGTCATAAAGATACCAAAGGTTAGTTGGAGTCTGCCTGTGAAGTAGTTTGAGTGTATCCGTGAAGTAAAGTAGTTAGTCAGTCCAATTACTATTTGTCTTTCCCTTCTTGTACCAGAATAGATCACAAGTGTAATACTCGTGATAAAGGAAGTGTGCTTAGTTGTCTAGGAACACTCCCATTAGTTATCGGAACAAGAACCGTTGTTGGTGTTATCCCGTGTAAGCTCATTCGAGAAGCAAGTTTCAATATTGTTTGTGTTTGTCTATCCCTGTTTTGTCTGAAAATATTTGAGTCTGTTGTTTCCTGTTTGTTTTGTGTACCCTTGTGTTATTCCCTGTTAGTCCGTGTCAGTGGTGGAGTGTGAATTTTTTGACCAATAGTTTATTGACCCCTCTTTTGTTTATTGAGTGATTGCAGACCAAGAGCAGAAGTTGCAACAAAGTCAGTGAGGTTAGGATCTGGCTGCGTGAGAGTGCAAGTGAGGTTTGTGTTCGTTTGATAAATAGAAACGGTTTTTTGTCCGAAAGTCATACTTTCTACTATTCCCTTTGGTCTTTCCCCTGTGTGTTGTTTTCACCCCAGTTTTAAAAATGAAGTCTACCCAAGTTAATGATCTGAAAACCGATGAGTTATCTTATGAACTTTTCATAAGAGGTTTTAATGTCCAAAATAGGACTGTTGAAGAAAAACGTAAGTTGTTGAGAGGTCAGTTAAGTAAAGAGACCATCTCATCTTCCATTAATTTGACTAAAAATGTAGTCGATCCTGATCAAGAGTTACCTACAATCCAGTCAATATTAGCAGATTTGCAAAGTATTGCGCGGGCAATGAGTGCACAGTCATCAAAGGCTGACTTTGCTCGTTTCAAAACAAGGTCCAGTCATCTGGATTTCAGATTGGAAAATTTCCCTGATAATGTAGAAGAAGCTATAAAAGAAGTTATTGACAACTATAAGATGGATTTATTGATGTTGACTGGAGATGTCTTAGAAAAGGAAGAGACATCTGACAATGTGTCCGTCCCATCGACTAGTGGTACAACTTCAGTCCCCGTTGCCCCTATTAGTTCAGTTTCAGCCCCTATTATACAAATTTCAACTCCTGTTAGAGTTTCTGATTTAAATATCAAATTTAATGGTGAGAGTAAAGCCCTTCCCACATTTTTAGAAAAAGTAAGAGATTCTGCTAGATCCAGAAATATTTCTGATGATGTCCTGTTTAGATCAGCTTTTGAGTTATTCGACGGAAACGCTGCTATTTGGTATAGGAGTGTTGGAAATACAGTTAACAGTTGGAATGAGTTGGTAACCCTTCTCAAAACTGCTTTCCTACCCCCAGATTATAATGATAATCTCCTTGATGAAATTAAAGGTCGAAAACAAAAAAAGTCTGAGTCAATCACTATTTATTCCGCAATCATGGAGAATCTCTTTAAACGTTTAGAAGAGTACCCATCTGAAGCCCAACGAGTAAAGATTTTAAGAAAAAATATTTTGGTGGATTATATTCCACTCGTAGCCCTTCAAGATTTTCCCACTGTCGAAATGTTAGTCATAACTGTTAAACGTTTGGAGCAAAATGTTTTGCCCCTGCTTCAAACTACAAAAGGTCTTGCTGGTATTTCATTAGAGGATTCAGAAAAACCCCAAGAGAAGCTTCAGGTACTTGATAAACAAGACAAGCCTGATAACCCCAAAGGAGACAAACGAGAAAAGCAAGATCGTCCCTTTAAGAAATCCAAGTCTACGCAGAGAAATGAGAGACCCAATCCTCCAGTAGATACTGATGAAAGACATCAGTCTTCTTCTTCTTATCCACCCCACAGAAATCAGTCTTCTTATCCACCTCCATTGATGCAATCCCCTCCCTATCGACCGTATGGAAATCAGTCTTCTTCTTATCAACCTCATTCAATGCAACCCCCTCCACAACCCTACCAAACACATGACAACCCTAGAAAAATTATTTTTTGTTTTACTTGTGGTAAGCCCAACCACATTTCTCGCAATTGTACAAACAGAGAAATGTCTTGTTCTCGTTGTGGTAATAAAGGAGTGAGAACGTCCTCCTGTATGTGTCAAAAAAACTAGGTAGTGTGCAGCCAGTCGGCAGTTGCACTCCATATAGAGTTAAGCCCGACAAATTCCCCCAAAACATACTTAACCCTCTTTTTGAAAAGAAAGGTTGTGACAGTCGTCCTCATGTTAGTATTTCTATCTTTTCTAAAAACTTTGTCGCCCTCTTAGACAGTGGTTGCACCACATCCGTAGTAGGTGCCGCTGGAGTTAAATTTTTGGATTCCCAAGGAATTAAATATAATTCTACCCCCTGTAAACACGTCTGCTTAGCAGATGGTTCTCAAAAATCAGTTGTTGGTACTATTGATCTTCCAATTGAGGCTGATGGTGTTTCCCAAGTAGTGAAATTTCTTGTCGTACCCTCCGTTCCCCATAGTTTTATTTTGGGAAGTAACTTTATGCATAAATTTTCAGTGTTCTTGAATTTTAGAGATGGAACATGGCATTCTTCCCAAAAGGAAGAGAAAACAGAAACTTTGTATTCTGTAGACTCATTTTCCCCCACTGAAAAAAATTTAGTAGATTCCACAGTCGCTTCTTTTGAGGAAATTTCTAGTTCCAACTACATTGGAAGAACCAATAAAATTGAAATGGTTATTGACACTGGTGATGCAAAGCCATTTAAGAAAAGACAATATCCTTTATCCCCATACATGAATAAAATACTACATGAAGAGTTAGACGATATGTTACGATTAGGAGTAATCGAACCAGCCCAATCCCCATGGTCAAGTCCCATATTATTAGTCAAGAAAAAGTCAGGTGAATATAGGTTCTGTTTTGATGGTCGTTCATTAAATGAAGTCACTGTTCATGATACATATCCTTTGCCCCAAATAGACAGAATTCTTTCGTTACTTAGAGGAGCTAAATGCATTAGTTCCATTGACTTAAGAAAAGCTTTTTGGCAAATCCCGCTGCATCCTGACTCTAGGAAAAAGACAGCCTTTAATGTTTCTGGTAGAGGTTCCTTTCAATTCACTTCTGTTCCTTTTGGTTTGTGTAATAGTGCACAGATTCAACAAAGATTAGTTGATGCTATCTTTGGCCCTGAATTTGAACCCTATATATTCTGTTATTTAGATGACATCATAGTGTGTACCCCATCTTTTGAAGAACATATCCGATTGTTGAAAATTATAAGAGATAAACTGAAAGAAGCAAACTTGACCATTAACATCGATAAGTGTGATTTTTTTAAATCTGAATTGAAGTATCTTGGTTATGTAGTTGGTAACAATTCCCTTAAAGCAGATCCTGAAAAAATCTTAGCTATGGTTAATTATCCCAGGCCATCTAATTCTACTGAAATTAAAAGATTTATAGGTATGTGTTCCTGGTATCGTCGTTTCATTAGAGATTTTTCCAGTTTAGCCTCCCCTATTAATGACCTCCTTAAAGGTCATAGAAAGAAAAAACAACCAGTAGTTTGGACTAGTGAAGCTGAAAAAGCTTTTTTGAAAATTAAAGAACTCCTAATTTCTGCCCCTATCTTAGCCCAACCCAATTTCGAACTTCCCTTTGTTGTGCAATGTGATGCATCTGACACTGGTCTTGGTGGTGTCTTGACTCAAACTATTGATGGTGAAGAAAAAGTTATAGCTTATGCAAGTAGGTCCCTTTCCCGAGCTGAAAGAAATTATTCAGTTACAGAGCGAGAATGTCTCGCAGTGATCTTCGCTATCGAGAAATTTCGAGGTTATATTGAAGGAGTTAAGTTTTCGGTCATTACTGACCACCATTCACTTCTCTGGTTGAATAAACTGTCCAATCCTACAGGCAAATTAGCCAGGTGGGCTATGCGCCTAAGACAACATACTTTCGATTTGATTCATAGAAAAGGAACATCCCATTTAGTCCCTGATGCTTTATCTCGAGCTCATACCAATGATACACCCAAAGATGCCCAAAAAGTTGATTATCTAGAAATAGATCTTGACAGAATAGACCCTTGGTTCGATGATTTAAGATCAAAGATACTCCGTTCCCCTGGTGATTTTCCACAATGGAAAGTGGAAAATGATTTCATTTACAAGTATGCCCCATCCCCCAATTCTTTCAAGACTAATGATATTGAATGGAAAATTTTAGTTCCCAAACCCCAAAGATTAGAAGTAATGCAATCTTGTCATGAGCCACCTACGTGTGCTCACTTTGGATTCTATAAAACTTTGTCCCGTATTCAAGAAAGGTACTATTGGCCCAAAATGCGTTGTGATGTGCTTAAGTTTGTCAGATCATGTAAAGTTTGTGGTGCTCAGAAAACACCAAATCATGCTCCTTTAGGTAAAATGGGTAAGCAGAGAGAAGCCCAATTCCCCTGGCAAATAGTTGCCATTGATCTGATAGGTCCCTTTGTTCGTTCTAAAAAAGGTTATACATGGTTATTAGTGGTTGCTGATTGGTTTAGTAAATATACCTTAGTCCATCCTTTGAGGAAGGCTACGGCTAAGAGTATTACTGAATTTTTGGAAGATAATGTCTTCCTGATGTTTGGTGTTCCCCAGTATGTGATTTGTGATAATGCCTCAAATCTGAACAACCCTCTTCTAATTAATCTCTGTAGTAGGTATAATGTTCAGAAAGTATGGTTTAGCCCCGTGTATGCACCACAATGTAATTTTGTGGAGAGAAATAATAAAACCATTGGAACAGCAATCCGTATGTATATAAAAGACCACGTAGACTGGGACAAGAATTTAGCAAAGATCAGACAAGCTATTAATACCGCAAAGCACGAAGTAACTGGATACACCCCAGCTTTCCTTAATTATGGCCGTCATGTTCCCCTGAGTGGAAACTACTATGGTGTTGATCAAAACGATCAACGGAAGCAAGATCTAGAAATTATTCCTGGTAACCGTGATATGTATGCTTCAGAAGTAAAAGGATTAAGTCAAGTCTTCGAAAAGGTCAGGGCTAATCTTCGAAAAGGATATGAACGTAACGCTAGAAGTTACAACTTACGAAGAAGAGAAGTCCAATTCCAAGTAGGAGATAGAGTATGGAAAAGGAATAAAGTCCTGTCTAATGCTGCTAACAAGTTTATGTCTAAACTAGCACCGAGGTACATTGAAGCTACAGTCCGTGAAAAGTTGTCACCAGTGGTGTATCGTCTATCTGATTTAAATGGTTCTGATCTTGGTAAATGGCATGTTAAAGACTTAAAACCTTTTGTATGTGATGAAGATAATATGTCATCCCCTTAGTCCTGATCCCCTATTCCATGTTCCCCCTGTATTGTTCTTCAGTTCCTTTAGTCTTGATAAGAAGTTGATATTCTCTTTGATTTTGGTATGTCGTCTTTTGGTCCCTGTTGTTGTCGTATACCCCCTTGTATGAATTTGTTGTGATTTGGCCCTTGTTGTTGTTGTATCCCCTTTGTTAGTCTTCTTTTATTTTAGTCTAGTTGTTGAAGTGAGTATATTCCCTGTGAGACGTTTAACATAAAGTTACCGATCTCGACTTGAGACAAATGTTAAGATTACGTTGTCTCATTGAGGTATTTAGAATGGAGATTCTAAATCCTCATTTTTGCTGAACCGTTGCCAACAAAATTCCCTGAAACTCGCTAGGCGTTTAGTGGAGTTTAGGCAGATGCCTATCTGCTGAGCCTAGAGCTCAAATGATTTGTTTAGTTTTTGAGAACCGCTCGCGGTTAGGCAACGAGGTGACAAGGCTGTGTCTGCCCTGGTATGTCACTTGTGTTACTGCTGTGGATGTCAGCGAGGTCCACACAGGGCACAATGTTAGTTTCTTTCCCAAGGCACAGAAACTCTTGTCACCTACAGTTCATTTTAGAGTCATTACACATTTAAGTCTACTCGACTTTAAAGAGTCTGGCGATCGATGGTACGCTAGCCCAATCCCTAACGTTTGTTTGTTTAATTTAATCCCCACTAGCCATCATCTAAAAAAATTTTTGATGTGATTGTTTAGCCTCACTCAAGGAGTCATGGTTGATTTTTGTTTGGTTTATCGAAAACTGGATAGCTATCCGAGCTTTCTCTTTTCGGAGGAGGCTGTGTAGCGTTTAAAAAACCAGTGAAAATATGATCTTTAGATTTGTATAGATTTTACAATCCCTCTCTAAGAAGTCCAAATTTTTTTATTCAGTTTTTTACTTAAATTCAGATTGCAAGGAATTTTCTAAAACCGCACCTGTATACATCTACGAAGTATTCCGCAACATTTCAATGTGTTACAAGATTCCTGTTTATTTGAGACGCAAAAACAGAATTTGTAAGAAGTTTTGACAAAAGTACAGTTCTAATGCGTTGATGAACTTTCTAGAATAAATGTTGAAAATCAATTTGATTGGTTTGTTTGAATTTGGTACAAAGATCGAAGCTCGTAATTGGCTCTGAAGAACGGAAGCCGGAAATTGCGTAGTGACAGGATCAAGGAATTTTGGCAGGAGACGGAGAAGAAAGCAGGCATTCTTACAATGGTAGTGAATCAGTAAACATCGATAGTGAGTAACCGGCTTTTTGGCGACGCAAAAAGAATTTCCAAGTAAATGGGATCTATCAAAGTTCTTATGTGTTGTTGTTAAGTAGGTGTACCATCAGTTTGATGGTGTAGCAGTTCCTTTTTTGATGGTAAAAGTGTAATATACGCTTTGTAAAAATACTGCGTATGTATTTATGAAAGCCGGCATAGTACTAATATCGTAGTGATGAATTAAACCCAAGCCTCCTGGATTAGAAAACCTATTTCCCGAGGTAAATAAGCAAATTTCTTTTGTTTTATGGTATTTTCATGGTATAATGGTATATGGTGCAATCAGTAATTTTCCATTGACATTTTCCCCTTCGAGTGACGTATGAACTACGTACGTGCTGTCAAGTGTCATGTCAAGTTTCACAATGGTGAAGTTTTGAATTTTAAGGTATAGTGACTTTTAATAATTATAAAATTCTCAAACTAATAACGTTAATTTCTTTCAACATAAAAAAAATAAATCTTTTTGGAACTTAAAATACAAAGATGAAAAAGTAAATTGTTGAACAGAACAAAGAATAATTTTGCTTCCATCATTAAAATATTATTGTAAAGACATAATTGTAAGTTAATGTTAAAATCCTTTTTGAAACCTTTTGAAATAGTTAAAAATAAAAGATTTACGGAATGATATTTGACAGGTGACATAGTTGTTGTTATTTTCAATAATTAAGTACTACGAGGAGTAGTCAGTAATTCTTTAATGTAAACATTGTTCCCTGAATGAATATAAATTTTTGTTTTAATGCAAATGCTATAATATATGTCATAATTAGGTCAGTCAGTCAGTTATACAAGTCATAATTAAGTCAGATATCAAATCCTCAATGCAATAATATTATTGTTTATCTTTTGGTGCACCATAACCTATGTTCAGAAAAGTAGATGTATTTTTTTTACAGGTAATCTTTTATGTAATCTGAAAGTTTTGTTATGTCAAGGAATAATTTTTCAATAAATGCCATAACTGTGTATTTTGTCCTGTTTATTTACCGCTAACCTATTGGCAAAATTTTAACCACAAACTTTAAAAGCTTTTTAGAGTCAAATTTTAAGATGTTGGATGATCATAGAAAGTAAAACTCCTGGTAAGGCGCCCTAACAAAATATAGCCAGGATTAATATTTAACACCCCAGGATATCTGTAAGTACCCTTGTTTAAATTTTTGATAGTAGTAAATATTCCCTAATCCCTAACTTCTTCTTAACGAACTCACAACCTTAGCTCTCCAACCAAAACACGAGCCGCCGTAGCAAAGTAGTTTTTAGAAATATCCCCTAGTTTTCTCGACCCTTTTGTATTTAAGCAGTATCTAAATTTTCCAAGCTTTTATCTTCCCCCTTATTTCTAAGTGCTACAATATAATACATATTTTACCTAAAAACAACAAATATGTTTTTAGTTTGTAGATACTTTATATAATTTCTTAAATTTTTAATTTTTTAATTTTATTTCTGTATTTCATCTATTTTTATAATAGACCTGGATCGCGCGTACCAAAAAAAATTTGATTAATAGCAAGCTGAAAATTCACGGTGTCTAGTCGAACAAACTTTGATGTATGGGAACACTGTATATATAAAAATATTTATAAAATACATTATATATATAGATAATATATAATATATCTGGTATATATTTAATATCTGGTTTTGGTAACACTTTAGAAAAAGTCACGCGTCGCCACTGGAGCAACATCCGACTCCCGGTACATCCAACAACACAGCGAATATGACCCCTAGCAATGTTGAAGAAATGGACAAGCTTGTAGGACGATCGCGTAATAAGAAGCCTGTTACGTCATGTGAAACATCACTACTGGAAATATTAAAAGCAAAATAAAATGAAGAAATTAATGAAGCTAAACAGTTTGTCTTGATGTTGGTTCCTATGATGCAGGGGTGGGCAAAAGCCGGCCCGCGGGCCGGATCCGGCCCTTATGCTTACTTTATCCGGCCCATTGAGAAATCTCGCAAGTGATTTTTTTAAGAGCGTAATGCATTCTTTTTTTTCGAATCCTGAGAAAACTAATAAGTATTTTTGAAAAATTTAAACGCAGAATGAAATATTACATTATTACCGAGGGCAGAAACACCCTGAAAACTTCTATAATTTTTATCACAGAGGGGAAAAAATAGAAGATTTAGTGTGATTTTTAATTTCAAATTATGTCTTTCTCCTTTTAATGATGGTCAAAAGTATTCTGTTCCTCTTCCATTCTGTGCAACACCATTTCGTTCGTAATATGATCGGTCTATGGTATTTTCATAATTCCCCTAAAAAGCCACATCTCAAAAGCTTGCAGCTTTTTCATTAAGTCAGCATTAACAATCCAATAAAGAAGAAGAGAGTGGACATAACATTTTTATTATTATCCCGGTTTTTTATAGCGCTCTCCGTCTTCCGGTTGCCAGTTTCCAGCTTCGTCATAGTATATTCTGGCATCAATGTTTCGAACTTTACGTGATGCCTCTTCAGGTGACAGTCATAACTTTGATTTTTTTAAATGGGAAAGTACATCATGTGACACCTCATTTAAAAGCTTTTGAGATACTGATTACAAAAATGTACTTAATACTAAAATACAAAAATGTACTAAATACTTAAATCCTTTTTGAGAGCGTAGGCGCAAAATTTCAGGTCGAATTATTTTTAAATGCATTCATTTTTTGCAGATCCTGAAAAAACTAATAAGTATTTTTGAAAAATTTAAACGCAATATGAAAGTTTACGGTATTACCGAGGGTTTTAAGTCCCTGGGAACTTCTTTAATGATGATTTTAATAAGTTACAGGGGTGAAAAAAATAGACAATTAAGAGTGATTTTTAACTTAAAATATATAATTCAAAAGAAACTTTTTGTTTATTTTCAGGGACTTTCAGCCCTCGGTAATAATGTAATCTTTCATTCTGAGTTTAGATCTTTCAAAAATACTTATTAGTTTTCTTAGGATCCGCAAAAAAATGAATGCATTTAAAAATAATTCGACCGAAATTTTACGCTTACGCTCTTAAGAAAGATTTAAGTATTATACATTTTTGTAATCAGTATCTCAAAAGCTTTTAAATGAGGTGCCACATGATGTACTTTCCTATTAAAAAAAATCAAAGTTATGCCTGTCACCTGAAGAGGGTTCACGTAAAGTTCGAAACATTGATGCCAGAATATACTACGATTGTTTTAAAAATCGACCTATCCGAGCGTTTTGCTTATGTGCTAAAAATAAATAAGTTAATAGGGAGGGGTAACACTTATTCCAGCGCACTGTATAATGGACCATATTAAAAATTTCGTAATTTTACTGGGAACAGATTGTTCGCATGTACACACCAGAAAGACAATTTATTATTATTAACAGTCAAATGTCTTTCTCCAAATGCTTTAAAATAATACTTTAGTATCTTTGTCAAAAAAATTTCTTGGGAAGAGAAAAACCTCCACCAAAAACTTTAGCGTACATACTGGGTATAGTCTTCCGGCCCGGGAGACATTTTGAAAATTTCATTTTGGCCCGCGCTTAAAAGTATTTGCCCACCCCTGCGGGACGATAAAATGATGACCAAAAGCATTACGCCAAAATTGAAATTTTAAACGTTATGCAGAATGCTGCAAATTATATAACTCAACCACCGCAACCAGCTTTTTCTCAATCATTTCAACATCATCATGGTGGAGCTTCTCAAGCTGATTATACCGGAAATAAAAAATATCGGCAATCCCAGAATACTGAATCATTGCAACAGTATAACAATAATGTTAGACATAACGTTCTGTCACCGTCTTCAGCAAGTGATAGTGATGTATGTGATATGTCTAACCAGTAATTAACAATATTGTCTTTTTTATAGTTTTTTACTTAACCTTAAAGTTACTGATTTATTTGATATATCTAACTAGTAATTAAAAATATTACATTGTCTCTATTACTTTTTTTTACTTACCTCAAAGTTACTGACAAACGTTCTTCTGGTGGTATGCATTGTCTCCACTTTGTGTCAATATATGTTATTGATGGACCAACTACACCCAATAATTCATCAAAACTACTTTTTGACATGCGGTAGTATTCAAAAAATTTTTTAGGATGTTCACATAAATCTTCAAATATCATGTAAAACTGTCCTTTAATTAGTCTTTTATTTAATATCGGATGAATCCAATAACGATGCTTTCGCCGTTTACTTCTCTCCGAAGCAAAACAGCGATAACACAAGCAGTTTCGACGATATCCATTGCAAGACTGATGTAATTCTGCGACTTAAAAATCGCAAATGGAGGCACCCACCACACCTACCAGATTTTCTGCGACAGCGATTTTTTAGTCGCTGCGACTACAAATCGCAAGTGGAGTCCAGCGCTAACATCGGAGTAAAACAACGTCTATGTATCCAGGAACCGACGCTTTTCACTTCGCAATTTTTACAGAATGGATCGATTTGCATGAAAATTTGAGAATAAGTAGTGGATAGTCCAAGGATCAAAATCTATATGATGCAGAAAGACGCTTTTACCATGGGGGTGGTTGCCACCCCATCTAGGGGGTGGAAATTTTTTATTATATTTTAACCTCAAAAGTTGATAAAAATATCCATTCTAAACAAAAAATGTTCTATACATTTTTCTGATAAAATTCACAGTTTTCGATTTATTCGCTATCGAAAGTGTTAATTTTATATCTAAAAAATCAATGTTTTTCGATATTATACTCACTTACAATTCACTCAATTTTAGCCGTAGAAAAAATTTTTTCAAACCAAGTTCTTGGAAAATAAATAACCTACAATTTCATATTTAAACATTTTTTCGTATCTCTGATGATAATCTTTCTATTCTGAAGAAAATGGCATTTTTTACCAAAGTACAAAAATTCGTTATTCGCTTTTAACTCCAGTTTTTTAAAAACTAATCATTCTATGCTAGTCAAACTTCTAGAATCTATTAACAATACATAAATAAAAACGAACGAATAAGGCCAATTATTAAAAACAGAGCCAACTTACATTATTATGCTTCCAATTGGATTTGTCCCTTTTTTTTTCAAAAAAATTTATCGATATTTTAACCGTACCTTTCTTATTTTTTATCTTAGAACGTTCGTTAAAAAAGAATTTTGTAGGTTTTTACAAGGTCTATAAGGCTATTAATATTAAATCCTTTTAAAATCCTCAGTCGCAAAAAGAGCTGACTTTGAAAGGGTTGGTAAAGGTGGTTTTTGCATGTTATTACAAGTTTTAATTGTCAATAGCTCATTCAGTTTTTGCCGTAGAAAAAAATTTTTCAAACCAAATTCATGGGAAATAAATAAGCTACAGTTTTTTGTTGAAAGATTTTATCGTACCTTTGATGCTAATCTTTTTATTCTGAAGAAAATTTTTTACCAAACTACAAAAATTCGATATTCGCTTTTAACTCCATTTTTTTTAAAACTAATCATTCTAAGCCGGTCAAACTTGTAGAACCTATTAACAATACATAGGTAAAGAAGACCAAATAAGCTCAATGACTAATTTGAATTAGGGTGGTGATTAGGCAGTTTTGTCGGATCACTTTTTCGCTGAAAAAAATAGGGACTGACATTCTTTTCATTATAAATCACTTAATTTTTGAGATAGAGTTTTTTTATTTCTAGTGATAGATATTTTTAAATAATTTAAATTAGTTTAAACAAGTTTTCCTCGAGAAATGCTTAGTTTTCCCGTCTTTTGACTTTGAAACTACAATATTTAGCATTTGACGAAGAAGAGTTACCATACAATAAAGTATAGCTCGATTACTATTGGTCGCAAAGAAAATTACAAAAAAAGGTTTTGTTTATTTTTTCAAAAGCTATATTTTCGTTAAGCAAAGTTGTTTTGATAAAACGAAAACTTTTTGAGTTATTAACAGAAAACTGATTAAAAACATTGATTTTTTCGATATAAAACTAAAATTTTGGATAGCGGATAAATCGAAAACTATTCATTTTATCAAAAAAATGTATAGAGCGTTTTTTGCTTAGCATTATTGTTTTTACCAATTTTTGTGGTCAAACTATAATAAAAAATTTCCACCCCCGACATGGGGTGGCAACCACCCCCATGGTAAAAGCGCCTTTCAGCATCATATAGATTTTGATCCTTGGACTATCCACTACTTATCCTCAAATTTTCATGCAAATCGATCTATTCTGTAAAAATTGCGAGGTTTTGTTCTAAGCTCATTACTTGGACTAATGTAATAGGTATAATTTAATAAAATCCTAAAAAATCCCAATGGATTGTATAAAATATGTTCAGAGCGAACGTTTTTTGGACCTATCAGTCCATCATCAGTAAGTTCATATACTTGCTAACTAGCCCCAAAACCAAACAATGGTAGTAATTATAATTAAATCTACATTCTAAGGTTGTAAAATTTAAGAGGCTTAACGCGATGTTAGTTAATAACCTCTGGGAACATGGTGAAATCCTAATCGAGAACTTTAAACAACCATCTTGGGTCAATAATGTCCGTCAAGTCACTTATGTTAATCCATATAATATACAAGGTCTCCCAAAAGTAGCGGAACGGTCGAATATTTCGCAAACAAAAGATCGGATCGAAAAACTGAAAAACACGTTTTCAATCATTTTTAAGAATCTATCCAATGACATCAGATACGATCCCCCACACCACCCCTTGGAGGTGGGGTGGGGGGTAACTTTAAAATCTTAAATGGAAAGCCCCAGTTTTTATTATAGATTTGGATTTCTTAAGTAAAAGTGAGTAACTTTTATTCGAGACATTTTTTCGAATTATGGATAGATATATAATCGGAAAAAACCATTATTTATCGTGACATCATAGGTAAATTATAGAAACGGTCTAACATCTCGGAAAATACACTTCCAAATGAAAAGCCAAAAAATACGTATTTAATATTTTTCTAAACCCTATCAAATACCACTAAACATGATCCTCCACCCAACCCCCTAGAGGTGGGATGGGGGGGTAATTTTAAAATATTAAATAGCAACCTCCATTTTTTATTGCAGGTTTGGATTCGTCATGAAAAACTAAGCAACATTTATTCAAAACATTTTTTAGAATTGTTGATAGATGGCGCTATAATTGGAAAAAGACAATGTAGTAGCGCCATCTATCAACTATTCCAAAAAATGTTTCGAATCAATGTTGCTTAGTTTTTCATGACAAATTCAAATCTGCAATAAAACATGGAGATTACCATTTAAGATTTTAAAGTTACCCCCACCCCAAGTCGTGGGAGTGAGGTTGAAGGTCATGTTTAGTGTTATTCGATAGATTTTTGAAAAATATTAACATATTTTTTGATTTTTCATTTGGAAGTGTATTTCTCGAGATATTGGACCGTTTCTATAATTTACTTATGGTATTACGATAAATTGTTTTTTCCGATTACAAATCCGTATAATTCGAAAAAATATCTCGAATAAAAGTTGCTTACTTTTACATAAGGAATCCATATCTGAAATAAAAACTTTATTTCAGGGATTTTCATTTAATATTTCAAAGTTACCCCCACCCCACCTCTAGATTTTTTAAAATTATTAAAAGCGTATTTTTCAGTTTTTCGATCCGATGATTAGTTCGCGAAATATTCGACCGTTCCACTACTTTTGGGACACCCTATATATATTTTTCTGTATAATTTTATCTCCTATTTTGTTATCAAATAAAAAACTCATTTAATTTTTTTCTGATATCGCTATTTTTAGCTTAAAAAGATCACTGAATTGGATATAATTGAAAGACTTTTCAATATAGGGTCACACCAGTACCTACAATTCCCATTTATACTTTTGACGTGAGGGTTGGTGTGAGAAGGGAAACTTTGTCACATGATTTGTTTTTATATGGAATTATGTCACATTGAAGACCAAAGTTAACGTATTTCATTTTTTTTAGTTTTAATATTACTAAGGGTGGTCGGTTTCAAATATGAACCTTTGTAATTTTGTTCAAAAATATCAAGGGTTTCCTTTTTACATGTTTCATCTATTATTCGTTGTTATATTAGTCGTTTACTCTATTTATGATCATGTAACTATAGTATTCGTCATTGTGTATCTACATTGCTATTAACCCGCGAGCAGTCGCGTCAGAAAAAATCGTAACATTTTATCCTTTTTCGTGATATCTGATGAAAATTTTTGCAACATAACTTTCCACTCGTAAGTGCCTCGAGGAAGGGTCTAGTAGTGCGTAGGTTTATTTTTTTTTTCTTTTTTTTTCTTTTTTTTTTCTTTTTTTTTCTTCTTTTTTTTTGGAATTTATGGCTTTAATAAAACTGAACCGAGTAGAAGATAAAACGTTTTATCTTCTACTCGGTTCAATTTACTTAATTAATTTTGACGTTTTATCTTCTTCTTTTTTCTTTCCTTAGTCTAAACGGTCCTCTAGTTTACCACCATTAATGACACTTCATTCTTGAGTATCATATGTCATCATTGACAGTAATTTGACTTTTCACCGGAAGCTCATTACATCTGATCTGTTCACATGATGGTTCCTCTACATGCAGAAGTTCTACAATATTTTATAGTTTGATAAGAACAAAATGCTACAAATAGCTCATCCAATAATGATGAAGTGTGTGCATCTTTTTATATATGATGCAGTTCATGATGATTCTCAGTTAGAGTTGACTTTTCCTAGTTCAAGTCAACTCCAACTTAATCGAGCAGTAAAAGTTGATTTGAAAAATTTAAATCAACTTTTACTAGTTGAAGTTGACTCTTCCTAACTCTTGTTAGTGAAAGTAGATTATACAATTTATACGAGTATATTCTCACGTGTATTTTTGATGAGTGTGCGTCTCTTTGTTTTGACCGTTTCAACTACTTATTAGGCCAGCCTGTAACGTCGCCCCCGTTAGGTAAATTATTCTGATTCGATTTTTTTGCACAAACTTACTCAAACAAATACATCCTTATAACAAATACACAGTGTCAGGCGGTACCGCGGTTGAAAACTTGTTTAACCAATTTTTGTTAACCAAATTCACAAAAATAATTCTTATCTACTCTACCTCATATTATGTATAAGTTTTTATTGTGTGAAAATTGTAAATATAGATAGCAGTACATGAAGGGTTTAAAGTGTGCCTGAAGTAATAATGTATTTTAAATGGGATTTACTTTTTCGCACTGTTTTTTAGCACACTTTCATATAATCAAATATCCTTTTCGCCTTGTCATGGTGATGACATGTGAGCAATAAATTACAAAAAAAGTTTTGTGATTTGACAGAAGTTTGAATTTTTAAGTGTCAAAGTTCTAAAAAATTGTAAAATAGGAATGTATTCCAGTGACGAAGAGTTGCAGTTTTTTTATTTGTTTTTTAGTAGATAAAATATTGTATGAAACTGTGCGTGAAGTACTTTTTGCGGACTTAAGCGCTGGTTTCCTCGAAAGCGGTGCCGACAACCACTGATCGTAACACTGCGATGAATGACATCATAAAAAACTGTACCATGCAAAATAATAGCGATGGTTTCCAAGGATGCGTTGGAAGCCACCGCTTGTTGAGCTTGCACATTCCATTGCCCCAGTGAAGAACCTTGAATTTTTCACCGTAATCTGACGTAATTCATCGCAGTGCTACGCAGTCGCTGTTTCTCGGTGCCGCTTTCGAGGAAACCCAGGCTTAAGGCGATGTATAGCACTCGGCCCGCTCGTGCTCTAAACATCGCGTGCGTGCGCAAAAAGCATACTTCACCAACTGTTTTATAAATAACTAAGTATTTCACTTTGGACAAATTTTTTTAGATTAATTTGGTCATTCGGGGCAAAAAAGGTCTCTTGTGATTTTTCTCTAAAATTGATAGTTTTCGAGTTATACGCGATTTAAAATTTGAAAAATGCGAAATGACCATTTTTAAGGCTTAATAACTCGATTAAAAACTATTATTATGAAAGTCAGAAAGACACCTAATCAAAGTTTAAAACCCCCCCTACAAGATCCTGAAGAAATTTTTGCCATTATTTTATTACTAAGCTGTTATTTTTAATTATCAACAATGAGCGCTAAACGCGTATTGAGGCGGCCGTCAATCTGAGTGTGAGTAAGATCCTCCATTCCGACCGTCCAATGGTGCATCTCAGTCGCACTCACATTGACAGCCGCCTCAATACGCTCCTAGCGTTCATTGTTAATAATTAAAAATAACAACTTAGTAATACAATAATGACAAATATTTCTTCAGTACCTTGTAGGGGGGTCGTTAAAATTCGATTTGGTGACTTTCTGACTTTCATAATAATAATTTTTAACTGAGTTATTAAGCCTTGAAAATGGTCATTTTCGCATTTTTCAAATTTTAAATCGCGTATAACTCGAGAACTATAAATTTTACAGAAAAATCACAAAAGACCTCTTTTGCTCCGACTGACCCAAATTAATGATGTAAAAAAAATGTCCGAAGTGATTTTTTTTTGTGAATTTGTTTAAAAAATAGTTATTTATGAAACAGTTCGTGAAGTATGCTTTTTGCGAACGCAAGCGATTTTTAGAGCACGAGCGACAACGGAGCGAGTGCTATAAATCGCGTAAGTTCGCAAAAAGTACTTCACGCACAGTTTCATACAATATTTTATCTACGATAAACAAATAAAAAAAGCTGTAACTCTTCGTCACGGGAATTCATTTCTATTCTACAATTTTTAGAACTTTGACATTTAAAAATTCTAACTATGTACTTTCAAACCACAAAACTGTCAAAACTTTTGTTGTCATTCATTGCTCATATTGTCATCACCATGACAACGCGAAAGTTAAGGATTGTCACCGTGACAACGCGAAAGTTAAAAACAGTGCGAAAAAGTAAATCCCATTTAAAATACATTGTTACTTCACGCACACTTTAAACTCTTCACGCACTGCTATCTATAATGACAGTTTTCACAAACTAAAAACTTATACATAATATGACATAGAGTAGATAAAATTGTTTAAACAATTTTTCGATTACGGTACCACCTGACACCATGTGGATTCGTTATAAGGGCCTCTTTTTGAGTAAGTTAGTGCAAAAAAAATCGAACTGGAATAATTTACCTAACGGGGTCGACGATACAGCTTGGACTATAAATATCACGATTTGAACATCATATCATACAGTAACATTTAATTTCTAGAATCGGTTGTTTGTGTGAATCAACTTTTACTAAATGGCATTGGGAAGAGTATACTTTAACTAGTTGGAGTCTACTTTTACTAGGAAATGTTGAATAAAAATCTTCATTTTATATTTATAATCAACTTTTAGTAAAACCAGCCGTTTGAGTCGACTCAAACTAGGAAAAGTCAACTCTAACTGGATAATCAACTTGAACTGTAACATATACAATGTTACTGAACTGAGGTGGGCGTGTCCACGTGTTTAAAATTCTCATCTTTAATGTTTGATATTATCACATTGTAGGTCAGTCCTTTGCTTTCTATGTTCCTGTACTTAAGCTGATGATAGCTCATGCAGAGCCGAAATACGCCCTTGTCCTTATATGACTTTTTAATAAATAAAAAACTTTGTGGTACCTCTTCGAGTTTTCCTACTTTGTTATTGTATTTTATTGAATGTCCATGTCTCTGATGCAAAAGTTACTATAGGCCTAATAACCGTCCTGTATATTCTTAATCTGAACCTCTTGTTAAGCATTTATTTCATGCATAATAAGTAATTTATTAAGTATACAGAGACCTGTAAATGTATTTCGAATAATTGTTACATTTGAAGCTATGTAATAAAAATATGTTTTCTCTTTTATAATATAATGTTTTACATCACTACATCACGTACATAGTAGGTATATGCTTATAAAAATAATATCAGTTATATCATATCACTAGCGATCGATTTTTGTTTAACATCGCAGACATCCATTTCTTTTTTACGAACTATTGAACCGATGAACGATATTTCCTTTGCGGTCGATGGACATTCTCCTCTCATGAAATTACATGCAGGGCCATTAGCGGTCCATTGACTCTCTACTTCATCTATTCCGAGCATGTGCATGTACCCCCTTAATCGGACGAATGCAGTGCACACTGTTCAAACACAAAAGCATTAATTATCTCGGATAGAGTGCCCCGCTGTCTAGATAATAGAGAAAAGAATAAGATAAGTATGTTTACGTGAGAGAATGTATGTGGGACTGGATTATATGCCAGCGGATCCAGCTGTGTGAATATCATTTAAAGGATACATCCGACTAAGGCAAACACCGTGCACGCTCCCGCAGGAACGGTGATAAGAACATAATGGTTGGTTGGTTGGTTAGCGAAACGAAATGAAATCTCCAGAAGAATGTAAAATACAATGTGTGCTTCGCTGGCTCGACGCAAAACTATTTATGTTGAAAGCTTTTATATATGTATACATATTATACAGGGTGTCCCGGAAAAATTGGTCATAAATTATACCACACATTCTGGGGTCACAAATAGTTCGATTGAACCTAATTTACCTTAAAAAAAAATACCAAGTTTCTTGTAAAAGGTATATATTAAAATACCCTAAATAAGGGTCACAATACAAAACGTTTTCGGATTAAGGAATCCATCATCAGTGTTTAAAAGCCCTAAAATTAAGTATAACCTAATTAAATGAGATAAAAGTTAAAATTGACAGAGGTTTTCAAGAACAAGAGGTCATACTTACAAAATTTGCATGCCTGAACCACCAAAATGTATCGGGTAAAAACCCTTTAAATGTAAATAATAAGGATGTTTTACATATTTATATAAAATTCATTGGATGGTATAGATAAACCTGGATGTTACCCAGGGCAACACAGGACTCTCTCCACGTGGTTGGAACTTTTTTTGGAGAAAACCTCACATATTGGATTTCAATGGCCAACTGACAAATGAATTCAAGAGCAACCCAAAATGACATCAAGAACTGTCAATGTAACCTAGTTGTAATGTTACTTCAGCCACAACATTAAAGATTAATTTAAATGTTTTAAGATAAAAAACAGTATCAAATTTACAAATAGTAAAAATAAAAGATGTTCACAAAATATGAAAGATTTTATTCTAAAAATAATGCATTAATTAAGTATTCAAAATAGGGAAATGAAATGTTTACGTTACAGGAAGTTATGCAGTCAACAATACCAATAGGTGTTGTATTGGTGGTATAAAATTGTCAATACGATTAGACAAATAATGGTAAAGGTCTTATACAGTCGGAAAAATGAAAGAATACCCATGGACGAACATATAAAGCACGCTGTATTTTCCTGTCACCGTGTCACAAAGAAAATTGTCCAGTGCAAGTACATGTAACAATAATTATTACATGTACTTGCGCTGGCCAATTTTTTGTGTGACGTGGTGACAGGAAAATACAGCGTGTTTTATATGTTCGTTCATGGGTATTCTTTCATTTTTCCTACTGTACTAGGAACACAAAATAGTATGTAATGTGTACATATGTGTACGATTTTAAAAGTATTGATGAAATGATAATTGTTTAATGACTGATAACTTTCTTGGTAGTCGACACCACATAAATTGTATAATGATAGAAAAAGTGATATGATAATTGTAAAAATACTGTTTTGTTTTTATCTGATTTTTATCTGAAAATGAGACTAAAGTAACTTGATGAAACTGAGTCCTCCAGAGACCTGACATCTAATTGGTTAAAAATGAAATGGTTGTAAAGTACGGGGGGGAGTAGGACGGTATGAGAAGTCTGACAGAGTATGTTGTGATATTGGACCATGGAAGATGTTCTGATGGATGTGGTTGTATATGTGATGTAGGAGATAAATTTTGGAAAATTAAGCTGGTGTGAAATAATGAGGATGTAAGAGGATGAGGTACAAATGAATATTAAAGAGTTAAAGTAAGATGTTGCTTATCGACAATTGGGAGTGAAATAGATGTATGTGGTCGTCATGAATGGTGTAGCAGAGAAGAGGAAATTGTATCTGATGTGGTTTATGAAAAAAGTTGACGGTGTAGGGGTTGAAAATCTCGGTTAGATGACACATGGCGATTGACACAGTTAGGACTTCTCTGCTTCTCTTTAACTATTTCTAAGTCTTCATACAGGTCCAATTTTAGGAAGTCTGTCAGACTTCTCATACCGTCCTACTCCCCCCCGTACTTTACAACCATTTCATTTTTAACCAATTTGATGTCAGGTCTCTGGAGGACTCAGTTTCATCAAGTTACTTTAGTCTCATTTTCAGATAAAAATCAGATAAAAACAAAACAGTATTTTTACAATTATCATATCACTTTTTCTATCATTATACAATTTATGTGGTGTCGACTACCAAGAAAGTTATCAGTCATTAAACAATTATCATTTCATCAATACTTTTAAAATCGTACACATATGTACACATTACATACTATTTTGTGTTCCTAGTATAAGACCTTTACCATTATTTGTCTAATCGTATTGACAATTTTATACCACCAATACAACACCTATTGGTATTGTTGACTGCATAACTTCCTGTAACGTAAACATTTCATTTCCCTATTTTGAATACTTAATTAATGCATTATTTTTAGAATAAAATCTTTCATATTTTGTGAACATCTTTTATTTTTACTATTTGTAAATTTGATACTGTTTTTTATCTTAAAACATTTAAATTAATCTTTAATGTTGTGGCTGAAGTAACATTACAACTAGGTTACATTGACAGTTCTTGATGTGATTTTAGGTTGCTCTTGAATTCATTTGTCAGTTGGCCATTGAAATCCAATATGTGAGGTTTTCTCCAAAAAAAGTTCCAACCACGTGGAGAGAGTCCTGTGTTGCCCTGGGTAACATCCAGGTTTATCTATACCATCCAATGAATTTTATATAAATATGTAAAACATCCTTATTATTTACATTTAAAGGGTTTTTACCCGATACATTTTGGTGGCTCAGGCATGCAAATTTTGTAAGTATGACCTCTTGTTCTTGAAAACCTCTGTCAATTTTAACTTTTATCTCATTTAATTAGGTTATACTTAATTTTAGGGCTTTTAAACACTGATGATGGATTCCTTAATCCGAAAACGTTTTGTATTGTGACCCTTATTTAGGGTATTTTAATATATACCTTTTACAAGAAACTTGGTATTTTTGTGATTTATGGTATACAGCCAGCTACAGGAAGTTTATTTTCCTCCTGGATTTTAATTTACCTTAGTACAAATTTGCTCATAAAAAAAGTTACAGCCCTTTGAAGTTACAAAATGAAAATCGATTTTTTTCAATATATTGAAAACTATTAGAGATTTTTTATTGAAAATGGACATGTATCATTCATATGGAAGGAACATCTTAAAACAAAATTATAGTGAAGTTTGTCCACCCCATAAAAATTTGGACATCTTGGATATTAGTGCACCCTATGTAACGCACAGCTGAATCACAGTATAAAGAGGCGAATTTTGTGTAGGTACTTATTAATAAAAACGAAGAAAGAACGCTTTTGTAAGGTTCCTTGCTCGTTTTTCCTGCTTGCCGAAGTCCTTGTTTAAAGACTAACCCCCGGTGCCTGCCTACACGTGCTAACTAAAACACTTGTATTTCTTATATTAGCACGATCCATGGAATAAGTTGTAGGTAAACTACAAAGGTGCACAGATTCGGAAACTGAGATATTCAATGCAAGTTTTATACGGTGGGTCATAAAAATAATCGCATTACAATAGGCTAGATGCTCGATACTCGTGCTATACAATGTGAGTTTTTACTGGGCGGGTGGGCCCCCATCTCAACTGGAACCATGGCCCGCTGATTTATCGGTACGCCACTGGTCAATGTCAGTGCTGGTGTAAGTCCTGAAAAAAAAGTACCAATAGAAAAAGTTTGATATTCGAAAAGCAAATACGTTTCGATGTGTACAAAAATCTACATAAGGTATATGGCTTCAATGAAAAACTGTTACAAGCAACTTCTGATTTAATAACAGAAATTCCACTTTTAATGATATATATAAAATAGTTAAAAAGGAACACCATCATCGCAAGAAGTGATGTGACGACTAAAATAAATTACATATTGGGACCGTGCAAGTTCGGAAAAGCGACACCTGGTTTCTACGCTCTGAACTTTTATTCGCACTTTCAATTATATTGGCCCACCATATGGTCTTGGTTACTGGATAATTGTCAAGTCCATAGTCCAAAAAAAATAATAAGAAGAAAAAAATAAGATTTAGGTTATGTTATTAAAACGTAAATAATTGTATGTAGTAAATAAAATTAGTTATTAAAATGAAGTACTGCAAGCAAAATACAATTAAATTTACCTTTATATAATAATTGCATATCATATCAATATTGTGGAGCAATATATAATTTTTCTTCTTAAATGACAATAGGTATGAAATGTACGTCAATTTAACAATTTCAATTGACAATATGAATTATTTAAGAAAGTTGCAAGATTTCTCCGCTATTCGCGCACGATCGTTTCGCGTATCCCTTCCAAGTACTTGCACACCGCGAATAGTATAGTATGGTGCAAATGAAAGGAATAAATTCGTTATTTCGTAAACCTGCGACTTTAAGGAAAAATCCCGAAACAGGTCGATTTTTATTTTCAAATTATGATATTTTGGCATATATGTCAAAGTACTAGTGACGTCATCCATGTGGGCGTGATGACGTAATCGATGATTTAAAAGGTTATTCAATTCTATTTTCAGTAATATAAACATTTACATAAATATTTATACAGGGTGTCCAAAAACATTTTTTTAAATAAATTATTTGACAAAAAGAAAGAAGACTGTACCAATGTAATTTATTTAATTCAAAATACATTTTACTGCTGTCAGAAATCAGACAAAAATGTTTATATGTATCACAAATAAACATTGCTTTTCGCTTAAATTAAATGTTCAAACTTCCAAAAGGCAGGTGGCTGGCGGAGCTGGCTTGAACATTGAATTTAATCGAAAAGCAATGTTTATTTCTGAAATAAAAATAATTTGTTTGCGGGCAACAGTAAAATGTACTTTGAGTTAAGAGGATCGGAACGTATTTTCGGCTGCAATGCTATTCAAATGGGGATTCATTTTTTTCAAATCCTGAGAAAACTAATAAGTATTTTGGAAAAATTTAAACGCAGAATGAAAGATTACGTTATTAGCGAGGGCCGAAAGTCCCTGAGAACTTCTACAATGTTTATTTTAATAAGTTACAGGGGTGAAAAAACTAAGAGAAAATTTAGTGTGATTTTTAAATTCAAATATCTCATTCAAAATAAACTTTTTATTTATTCTAAGGGACTTTCGGCCCTCGGTAATAATTTAGTCTTTCATTCTGCGTTTAAATTTTTCAAAAATATTTATTGGTTTTTTCAGGATTTGAAAAAAATGAACACAATGCCGTGGTAATATTTTCCAAATCTGTCTTTGTCTTACAACGCACTCAACCGAATATAATATTGTCAGCATATATTGTCAGTCAGACACTGACAATCAGTGACAATTTTAAATATTTGACATTGCATCGGGAATATTTTGAGAAATTGATTAAATATTATTGATATATAGTGTATTTGATAAATAATTGATTTAAGACGTGAACTTAATAAAAAGTTATTTATTGTGTATTATTTGTGAAAGATCCAAGCAGAGAATACATCAGATATATCCTGTGATCCAAGTATTGTGTTGTTAGAGATGTTCAAAATTGTAAGCGTTCCAAAATAACAACATATTATTAAAAAATCACTTTAACACTTTTCCTCTTTTCTCGATTGATTATTAGTTTTTGTTGTACAAATAAATTATTACAATCACTGAAAACATAGTTAGTGAAAAAATTGTCACATTTATTAACTGAATTAATAATTTGCAATTATAAAAATAACAGTTATCCAAGAACATTCAAAAGCCATCTCTTTAAATTAATTATGACATTTTCAAGTAGAATGACATTCTAGTAATGTTTACATATCCACACCAGTGTGAATTTTACTACACGTAATTTGCCGTGTAAAGACAGAAAAAGTAGAGATACACGTAAAATATTTGCGAATTATGTACCCATAGCCTTAAATAAATTACATACATTCTTATTCTTTTTTTGTCAAATAATTTAATTAAAAAATTTTATTTTGGACACCCAGTACAAATAATTATGAAAATGTTTATATTACTGAATAGAGAATTGAATGTCCTTTCAAATTAGCTATCACATGACCCCTATTCCTATTTACAAAAATCATCGATTACGGCATCACGCCCAGATAAATGACGTCACTACTATGAGGTATATGCCAAAATATCATAATTTACAAATAAAAATCGACCAGTTTCGGGATTTTTCCTTAAATTCGCCGGTTTACGAAATATCGAATTTATTCTTTTAATTTGCACCATAATGTATATGTAGAAGTATGGGAATACAAGACCTATACGAGTAGATCATCCTCTTTATAAAACTTTTGAAAATCCCAATATTTGATTGCTACAGAAGTATTGAAATACTTACAATAGAAATAATAGAAAAAATTGGAAACAACCGCTCGCAACAAGAACTACTGTGAAAAAACTCATAGCAGATTGCATAAGTCAAAAACAGAAAAAAAAAATACAACAAACCATTTTAACCAACGAGCCTGTTTTAGATTTACCAACAGAGTGTCAACAGATTAAAACAGATTTTCTAAAATATTTTTACAGAATCACATGACTTGATAAGAAGAACAGAGGCATAGTATTTCAATTCTAGATCGAGTATGGTGTATGTATTAATAAAAACCAATAACATGATTTTATTACTTGTCAGATGGAGACATTCGTGTTGAGGTTTATTCACATAATCAAATGAGCTTTAATTAAACCAATTCGTCCAAGGAATTTAATTCAGAAATCTGCCCACCACATTAAATTCTTTTTATATTGTGTCATTAAATGTACTAAAAAGTGACATAGAGTTTATCTTGTGTTCTACGAGAATGTCACAACAAGAATAACGTATGTCACGTCGTGACTTCACACTTTTTTTATTTAGCTTAAATACCCTTACACAGTGCTGTTTTTGTGACGGTACGCGCCGGTACTCCGTACCAGTACCTATGCGGACAAAAAATAAAAAGACAACAAAACTATAGAAAAATTCCTGACTTTGTTCCTTGCACCCAAATCGCTTTAAAACACCCTTATTGAGGCTAAATTTAAAAAGTTTTCCCGAGGGTGGAGCCCCCTTATGAACACTCCCCAGAACATTGCGTACCGGAACCTATATTGTTATAAAAACAGCACTGCCCTTACAACTAAGGTTATTGACAAGTTAAAATAGGTATAGTCGGTTCGCTAAACTCATACACAACTGGCTAGTGATTTTAGTAGGTAATTTTTTTGTTTTTCACGAATTTTGCCAAAATTCCTTCCGTCCTCTCTGACGTCATCTTCAGGGCTTCCGGGATCTCAGTCTCCTGAGGCTCCAGACACTACACTCACTGCTCACTACTTCACTACTCACTGCAATACTGTTGTTGCTGATGCTGGGGCGGTCATTTATACCGTGGACTGATGTGACTGACGTGGCTGTCGATAACGTGGCGGAGTGGGAATTAGCGCGAAGACTATTTGGAGTGGCGCGAAGATTTTTGACGGCGGGAATTGTATTTGTAGATGGAGCGGATGATGTTTTCTTTAGGAGGGGTCTCCAAGTCGAAGGTAAACGGATGCCGTCATCTTTTATTGAGACAATTTGGCCGTTTTTCAATTTCTATGGCTTCTCGGATAATCCTTTGTTTATAGAAGCGGATGAAGGCTATGGTTCTGGAGTGTTCAAAGTCAATTTTGTGACCTGTATGAAGATGGTGTTGGCCTAGGGCTGAAACTGAATCGAAATTGCGAACAGATATGGAATGTTCATAAATCCTATTTTGGATTCTACGATTGGTTTGTCCTATGTAAGATCGGGGGCAGTCTGCACAAGGAATTTCATAAACTCCGTGTTGTTCATTTGGAATGTTGTCTTTGACGGATCGGACAAGAGATGAAAGTTTTTGTTGGGGGCTAAATACTGTTTTTATTCCTCGTGGTTTAGGAATTCTGTAGATTTTGTCAGTAACACCTTTGATATAGGGAAGAAAAGCTTTCGTATGATCAGGACCTGACTCTTTGGGTTATGATTGAGCGGGAGATTGAAGTTTATGGATGCTCCTATCGAAGTGATTTTCGCGGTAACCGTTTTGGATGAGGGCTTGTTTTAAAGAAGAGAGTTCAGTAGATCTACTTGCATTATCGGAAAGACGGATTGATCTGGAGACAAGAGTATTAATGACTGAATTAATTTGAGAAGGTGGGTCATGAGAGTTGCCATGTAAGTAGCGGTTGGTATGGGTGGGTTTTCGATAAACAGAGTGATGAAAACCTTGTGATTGGTTCTTCTTAATAAGAACGTCGAGAAACGGTAAGGATGAGTCAGTCTCCATCTCCATCGTGAACTGGATACTGGGATGTATACCATTCAGATGGGTCTGAAAAGACGCTAAAGCATCCCTGCCGTGGGGCCAAATGACGAATGTATCGTCAACATTTCGTAGCCAACATGTGGGTTTGAGCGTAAATGTGGATAGTGCTCGGGTCTCAAAATCTTCCATAAAGATATTAGCAATTACTGGAGAGAGTGGTGAACCCATTGGGGCACCATTTATTTGTCTGTAGAATTGATTTTGGAAGATGAAATAAGTGTTGGACATGCAATGTTTAATCAGAGATAAGTGGTCTTGCTGGATACTGTGTTTCGTTTCCAGAATATTTAGGGTGTCATCTATAGGAATGTTAGTAAAAAGTGAAACGATGTCGAAACTTACTAGAATGTCTGAGGCTGTCTAGTAAGTTTCGACATCGTTTCACTTTTTACTAACATTCCTATAGATGACACCCTAAATATTCTGGAAACGAAACACAGTATCCAGCAAGACCACTTATCTCTCATTAAACATTGCATGTCCAACACTTATTTCATCTTCCAAAATCAATTCTACAAACAAATAAATGGTGCCCCAATGGGCTCACCACTCTCTTCAGTAATTGCTAATATCTTTATGGAAGATTTTGAGACCCGAGCACTATCCACATCTACGCTCAAACCCACATGTTGGCTACGATATGTTGACGATATATTCGTCATTTGGCCCCACGGCAGGGATGCTTTAGCGTCTTTTCAGACCCATCTGAATGGTATAAATCCCAGTATCCAGTTCACGATGGAGATGGAGACTGACTCATCCTTACCGTTTCTCGACGTTCTTATTAAGAAGAACCAATCACAAGGTTTTCATCACTCTGTTTATCGAAAACCCACCCATACCAACCGCTACTTGTATGGCAACTCTCATCACCCACCTTCTCAAATTAATTCAGTCATTAATACTATTGTCTCCAGATCAATCCGTCTTTCCGATGATGCAAGTAGATCTACTGAACTCTCTTTTTTAAAACAAGCCCTCATCCAAAACGGTTACCGCGAAAATCACATCGATAGGAGCATCCATAAACTTCAATCTCCCGCTCAATCACAACCCAAAGAGTCAGATCCTGATCATACGAAAGCTTTTCTTCCCTATATCAAAGGTGTTACTGACAAAATCGACAGAATTCTTAAACCACGAGGAATAAAAACAGTATTTACCCCCCAACAAAAACTTTCATCTCTTGTCCGATCCGTCAAAGACAACATTCCAAATGAACAACACGGAGTTTATGAAATTCCTTGTGCAGACTGCCCCCGATCTTACATAGGGCAAGCCAATCGTAGAATCCAAAATAGGATTTATGAACATTCCATATCTGTTCGCAATTCCGATTCAGTTTCAGCCCTAGGCCAACACCATCTTCATACAGGTCACAAAATTGACTTTGAGCACTCCAGAACCATAGCCCCCATCCGCTTCTATAAACAAAGGATTATCCGAGAAGCCATAGAAATCGAAAAACGGCCAAATTGTCTCAATAAAAGAGATGACGGCATCCGTTTACCTTCGACTTGGAGACCCCTCCTAAAGAAAACATCGTCCGCTCCACCTACAAATACAATTCCTGCCGTCAAAAATCTTCGCGCCACTCCAAATAGTCTTCGCGCTAATTCCCATTCCGCCACGTCATCGACAGCCACGTCAGTCACATCAGTCCATGGTATAAATGACCGCCCCAGCGTCAGCAACAACAGTATTGCAGTGAGTAGTGAAGTAGTGAGTAGTGAGTGTAGTGTCTGGAGCCTCAGGAGACTGAGATCCCGGAAGCCCTGAAGATGACGTCAGAGAGGACGTCGAAAGCTCGGCCTAGAAACCAACGACGCGGTTCAACCCGGAAGCCTGGTGAGTTTAATTTTAATATTAATTCTTTTGTTGATATTGATTTTAGCTTTAAGTTTCATATATATATATATATATATATATATATATATATATATATATATATATATATATATATATATATATATATATATATATGTATATATATGTATATATATAATGAAGTGGACAGTGAAAAGGACAAGAAACCCTTTATACTGTGAAACTTGAAGTTGTCAGCCAGAGAAGAGGAGAAAAAAAACTCGTAGTTCTACTTATCCATATATTTAGGAAACGTTTCGTTTTGTTTCTTCCAAAACATCTTCAGTCCATTATCTGGAAGAACAGCTGCCTTTAGAAGGAAATCAATTTCACTAATAATAAATTGCTGGTAAAAATCAGCAACCCATGAGAAGTGGTTGAAATAGATAGTGAAAAGAAATGTTTTTACAACTTACACGTGAAGTATTGTTAAAATTGGTAAAGGCAACATATCCAGAAAAAATGGTCCTCCAATTGAAAATTACATTAAGGTGACAGTGGTAATTGGTAGACAGCACGAAAAGTTTTTAGTCATAAGATCTGACATAATATAAAAAATATGAACATCAACGGTTCACAGACAGTATGCAAAATGCAATTAAACCATAACAGGTGTGTACAAAGAGATTATATCACATGTAGGTGAAAGTAGCATAAGAAAATTTGATGAAAAACGATTTTTAAAATCCTTTTTTGTGTATCCAGTAGCAAAAAATATATCACAGTCACTAACAGTCGATTGCACTTGTCGTTACATGATTAAAGATTATTATTAGAAGGTATAAGCGGGCAAACCGCAAACTGCATAATATAAAATTAAAATTAAGACATCACAGACAAATATAATAGTCAATTCATGGCACTTAACGACTGTACGCCATCTTCCACCTTGTCAAAACAGCTCGCAGAGAGAACCAATAGGATGTGAGCATCGACAGAACCATAGGTACTGTCGATTTATGAAAGACTGACAAGGGCGCGTAATTTGAAAAGTAGTAGTGTCTGAACACCCAAACAATATCTGAGATGTTAGATTGCTATTTAAATGATAAAAGCAAAAATAGTCACACAATGAAGAGGTATGTTAATTTTATATCAGTCTGGACGTTGTTTGTGAACATTGTTAGGTTGCACTCAAAGCGGAAAACAAATACTGTAAAAGGAAAGAAAGATAAGAAAAACATTTTGGTTTCAATTAGAAATGTTTAAATTTAATTTTAATGATTGACTGAATGAGTTATGAACGAATAACGGAATTTCGAATCATGATGAGAAATGTACGAAAATTAAAAATTGAAAATGTATTGAAACAAGGGTAACAAATGAAAAGGGCTCATGCTGACATGGTGTCCTCATGAACGGTGCAAAGAATTTATTACATTTTACTTCTACAAGAGTACAATAAGGATGGAAAAAGACAACATAGGTGGAGGCATGTTTGAGTGATGGTTGTGTAATGAATTACTTATTATGTAGGATCAGTGAATGGTAAATTACACTGAGGTTATCGATGTCACTACGCCTATTCATCGGAGCAGGTTCTCTTAGGATCTGACACATTTCTATGAAAGTTCGCTTATAGAAGTTATTTTCGGTTGCGAGAATCTCGACATTGTCGAAACCTGCTTGGTGTCCAGTAGTAAGAACATGTGTAGAATGTGCACAAGAGTGTTTTGAACAATTAATGTCACTACGGTGCGAAGTTAGACGACCCTTCACTGACCTACCAGTTTGCCCTATATAGGACAACTCGCAGGCACGACAAGGAATCTTATATACGACATTAGTTTTTTCAAAGATTGATAACGGAGTTTTAGTGTTGGAAAACAATCTACCAATAGATTTTACATTCTTAATTCCAATCCTGACAGGCACTACCCTGAGAAGCCTCGATATGTTATAAGTGAACTGTGGAAAATAGGGCAATGAACAGTACAAAGTTGGTGTTGTTGTAGTGGGAGATATCTGAGAAACTGCACCACCAGGAGCATTTTTGTCAGACTACGAAAACGTCCCATGTATTTTGTCGGACAGAACTTCCAAATGATTTGTTACCCTTTCATTAAACTCTCATGCAAAAATCAGACTAGTATTTATCACCAACTGGGCATTTTAATAATCAGACACGTAGAGCATGTCAAATGACAGGAATTATGACAGGTGATAAATATCAGATAAAGGGTAATAAATCAATTGGTAGTTCTGTCCGACAAAATACATGGGACGTTTTCGTAGTCTGACGTTCCAAATTTTTAACCTCTTCCACAATTAAAACTTCCCCTGTTTCAGTGTTCCCGTACATCAAATTTTGTCCGACTAGACACCGTTAAGCTATTAACAAATTTTCAGCTTGCTGTTAATCAATTTTTTTGGTACACGGGATCCAGCCCTATTACTCCATTGCTTATGTCTAAAGGTTCTCTAAGTTTTCCATCTATTCTGACTTCCATTTGGTGTTTTGGTAATTGTTTTTGATAGTTTTTATGATATCTCGGGGGGCTTCTCTTATAAAGAAGATGTATTACATATTTTTGAGTCTTACTCTTTTAGTTTCAGTTTTTTACTCTTACAAGTCAATCAGACACTGAAATATTATACTCAAGTGATTTCTCAGTAATTTGCTGTATGACGAATATTGCATCTGTACATGATCTCCCAGACTCCCAGTATGATAAACCTTTTGTTAATCTGCTAAACTAACTTTATTTAAAGGACTAATTATCAGACCAAGGTATTGTTGGCACAAGTACCTACTTGGTGCTTTCATTTAGAAGACTTTACTGGTATTATTTCGGATAGGTTTCCTGATTTCACCCAAGAAACTTCTATTTTTGTAGTATTTATATAGGTATATAGTCAAACCCGCTTATTAGAGTACCAGTTATAGGAATATCCCGGTTTATGGAATATACATTCGAGGTCCCGAAACGTTTCCATTTACCCTTTAATAAATTTATCCGTTTATTGGAATATGGTTTAGTAACCTAATACCGCTTTTTAGAATAATTTTTTCAGGTCAACAAATAAATTTTTACGTACAATTTGCTAAAAAATTTAAATTTGCCTGATATAATGGTTTGTCGGTAAGAGCTTCGAAAGCCTGCTGTTTTGTATATTACTACGGTTTGTCAGGTACCTAATAAACACTTTATTACTGTGTTATGAGTAAACGCTTCTTTCTCGCAGAAAATTTACTCGTATGCCGACAAGGTCATAAAATAATTTCATTTGTCTACAAATTTCTATTGTAGGTACATAGTAGGTAGGTAGTAGGGTATAATAGGTACATTGCCACACACTTGGCTGTTTTTAGAAACAGCAATTTTCTATAACATTATTTATTACCAATAGTTGATCGTTTGTTCGGAAGTCTTTTCTAAAACCCAATTCCAATTTATTGTCTAATCGTTTCGTAATTATTTTTGTAAATAGATTATAAATTTTTATTGACATAAAAAGACCTAAAACCACATGCATATACATATTGACATAGTATGTACTATTATAACGTATATTCGGTACACTTATTTCAGCTAGCCACCAATGATCGGTTATTAGAATATCCCGCTTATAAGAATATTTTTGCTTGGCACGAAGGCTATTCTAATAAGCGGGTTTGACTATTTGGAATATTTCGGTTAACTCGTAACAAGAAAACTTACATTTTTTAGTTTCTTTTAACCATCATATTTCTAGTCCGGAAATCGTTTTTAAAATTTGAGGAACAAAAATCTTGAAAATGATCTATCTATTTTTACCTATAAAGTTTGTTAATAAAATATCTGTATTTTTGTCTCCAAATCAAGAATGGCTATTAGACCGTTTGATTTATTCCTATAGGAATCGAACCAATTGTCAGTAAAATCACGATTATCAGAGCTTTCGGCTATCCAAGTCAGGTATGTCCTTCGTTACTTCGGATAATCGGGGTTCGACTACTATAAAACAAATTTAAATGCGTTTAGAATACTATGTAAATATACACACACCCAAACTCATATGGAATCATCTGATATTTCTTACTATTTCGTGCGAATTTAAAAAAAAAACAAACACACGAAGTCAAACAATATTTATTTTAAAGCAATTTAGTAACAAATACATAACAAATAAATAAAACAATAAAGTATTTAACAAACAAATTGAAAGTAGTTGTTTTAAAGCTAATACCATACAAAATTTCAGTGTAAAACGAATAATGTTTAAATTGTTTTTATTTTTTTTTTGTATTTTGCAGTAGTCAGTGTTATTACCTTTAGTCCTTGTGCAAGCTTCAGTTTGCGAGGGCATGCTCCTAATCGAATTATCAACATTTTGTTGTGGTAGGTTGCTCTATCCTTTAAGAGCAGCTTGTACTAGCCGTGCGGTGTTTTGTGGATTATCCCGGCGAGCTCTAATTTTTCTTTTAAGCATATCCCACAAATACTCTATAGGATTAAGCTCGGGTGAGCAAGCAGGCCGCTCCAAACAAGGGATACCATCTACTTCAATGATGTCTGTCGTCACTCTAATGGTATGTAGAGGTCCATTATCATGCAATAAAATTAAATTTTCTTCTGTTGCACCTCTCCAGAGCCTGACTACAGGTTATCAACATACTTGTGAGCAGTTAAGGTTGATTGGATTAAAATTAAAGGAGTTTTTTTACGGATCACAATTCGTCTCCAGAACATTACTCTTCCCCTTGTATATTTGTGAACAGATCTGACAGTTTTCCTTCTTGCTTGTGTTCCTCGACCTCGAAGCATACGATTTTATGGGTCATCTGATTTTACACAAATCCTGACTTTTTTTGAAAATAACACATTTTGTCAATTCCCAATTTTCTAGTTTTGGTGGTGAAGACACCAATTTAGGCGATCAATCTTGTGCTGCCTGGATAACTCGGGAACCCATAACTGTCTCCTGCTGTATACTTCTTGGTACGAACTCTTCTTCATATCGCTTCAACTGTAACAATTACACCTGTAGTCTGTAGCTTCCAAAAGCTGCTTTGGAGCTGCAGGTGAGAAATGGTTGGGTGTCTTCCAGCTGATTGGACAATTAAGCGGTCTTGGAGAGCCATTATTACTTTTGGCGACTTTCCTTTGCTTTATTTTTGAGCTTGCCTAGTTCCTGTTTCCTAGCATAGGTATTGGACAGAACGCTCTGTATTACGCCTAGCTCTACAGATATGTCCCTCTGAGAACATTACTTTCTCCACAAGACCAATAATCTTTCCTCGTTGTAAGTTCTATAACCTCACATCAGGCATATTTTCGTTTTTGGACGCAAAAGTTAGTTTATTTATTTTCGTTCAATTTGCACCTCAAGCAAATAACCTATACCGTACCGAGCTGTACTATCCGATTGTCTTATATATTTGTTTATTTTCAATAAAAACCTTTATTCTTCGCAACAATAACAAGTTTTTTCAAAAGAAATAAATATTACTTATGGTGATTCTATATAAGTTTGGGTGTGTGTATTTACCTTTGTGGTCAGAACTTTTCTAACTTATTAAACCCATAATGCCCTATATTATAATCATTTATTCTTTAGTTTGTCTACACAACGCACAACGCAAATTCTCATAACCATAATAGTACCCTGCTCGGATTCCAACCGTGGTGACATCTAAAGCTGTATGTCGCCTCTTTAGTAAAAAATTGGACTGCCAAACACATCTCAAAATGAATTGTTATACCGGGTGTCCACTTATATTTTCCCCCATTTTAACTGCCTATAACTTCTAAACGGCTCAAGATAGAAATATGCAGTTTTCGCTGAAATGTTTTATTTTAGTAAAAGTTTTGTCTGAATGGATTGAATTTTTTATATCGCTTTCAAATACAAAAATAAAAATGGCGGATTTTTGAAAAAAACGTTGTTGACCTCTTTTTAATGGAACACTCAGTATATTATTTTGCAAATTGAAAGAAATGTCATTCACATATTCAGCGATATAAAGTTTTTCAAAATCGGTTGTCAAATCACTGAGTAATTAATTTTTAAAATGAGAGGTGCAACGTGGATATCACATATATACCTAAATTTGGCGAATGGATTTAGTGTCCGCAGTCATATAAACCCAAACAAACAACAACATACCTAAATAAATACCATAACGAAGCAAATTTATATTATGTTAACGTCTATTACGCCAGATCATCCATTTCATAAGTCCATATTTGGAATAGTTTCATATTTTTTTGCTAATTTTTTGCTAATTTATTACCACAAAAACAAATTTTTTGCTCCACCCCTAATCGAGAAACAATGGTTGATGTAGCGTAATATTACGTCACATCAACGATAGCCATATCTCGCGAACCTAAAGAGCTAGAAAATCGTACTACGCGGCATATTTTTTTGCTAATTTATTGATGTCGATCTCCATATGCAACATACCCCAACACCACCCCTGCTTCCCTTACAGCTAAACAACACCCCCAAAAAACAAAGAAAAATCTTGAAAAATGATTTTTGTGATATAGTTGACGGTTGATATTTAATTGCTAATTTTTTGCTGCCATTAGCCGCAAAAAACAATTTTTTTGCTCCACCCCTAACCGAGAAACAATGGTTGATGTAGCGTAATATTACGTCACATCAACGATAGCCATATCTCGCGAACCTAAAGAGCTAGAAAATCGTACGACGCGGCATATTTTTTTGCTAATTTATTGCTGTCGATCTGAATATGCAACATACCCCAAAACCACCCCTGCTTCCCTTACAGCTAAACAACACCCGCAAAAAACAACGAAAAATCTTGAAAAATGATTTTTGTGATATAGTTGACGATTGATATTTAATTGCTTATTTTTTGCTGTCATTAGCCGTAAAAAACAATTTTTTTGCTCCACCCCTAACTGAGAAACAATGGTTGATGTAGCTTAATATTATGTCACATCATCGATAGCCATATCTCGCGAACCTAAATAGCTAGAAAATCGTACGACGCGGCATATTTTTTTGCTAATTTATTGCTATCTGAATATGCAACATACCCCAAAACCACCCCTGCTTCCCTTACAGCTAAACAACACCCCCAAAAAACAACGAAAAATCTTGAAAAATGATTTTTGTGATATAGTTGACGGTTGAGATTTAATTGCTAATTTTTTGCTGTCATTAGCCGTAAAAAACAATTTTTTTGCTCCACCCCTAACTGACAAACAATGGTTGATGTAGCTTAATATTATGTCACCCCATCGATAGCCATATCTCGCGAACCTAAAGAGCTAGAAAATCGTACGACGCGGCATATTTTTTTGCTAATTTATTGCTGTCGATCTGCATACGCAACATACCCCAAAACCACCCCTGCTTCCCTTACAGCTAAACAACACCCAAAAAACAACGAAAAATCTTGAAAAATGATTTTTGTGATATAGTTGACGGTTGATATTTAATTGCTAATTTTTTGCTGTCATTAGCCGCAAAAAACAATTTTTTTGCTCCACCCCTAACTGAGAAACAATGGTTGATGTAGCTTAATATTACGTCACATCAACGATAGCCATATCTCGCGAACCTAAAGAGCTAGAAAATCGTACTACGCGGCATATTTTTTTGCTAATTTATTGCTGTCGATCTGCATATGCAACATACCCCAAAACCACCCCTGCTTCCCTTACAGCTAAACAACACCCCCAAAAAACAACGAAAAATCTTGAAAAATGATTTTTGTGATATAGTTGACGGTTGATATTTAATTGCTAATTTTTTGCTGTCATTAGCCGCAAAAAACAATTTTTTTGCTCCACCCCTAACTGAGAAACAATGGTTGAAGTATCTTTATATTATGTCACATCATCGATAGCCATATCTCGCGAACCTAAAGAGCTCGAAAATCGTACGACGCGGCATATTTTTTTGCTAATTTATTGCTGTCGATCTGAATATGCAACATACCCCAAAACCACCCCTGCTTCCCTTACAGCTAAACAACACCCCCAAAAAACAACGAAAAATCTTGAAAAATGATTTTTGTGATATAGTTGACGGTTGATATTTAATTGCTAATTTTTTGCTGTCATTAGCCGTAAAAAACAAATTTTTTGCTCCACCCCTAACTGAGAAACAATGGTTGATGTAGCTTAATATTATGTCACATCATCGATAGCCATATCTCGCGAACCTAAAGAGCTAGAAAATCGTACGACGCGGCATATTTTTTTGCTAATTTATTGCTGTCGATCTGAATATGCAACATACCCCAAAACGTATTTCCCAAATTATTTCCCATTTAGAATAGTTGATTATAATAATTAACTTACGTATAAAAATTATTTTAACAATATTTTGTACGTGTTATGTCAACTGAATACATATATTTATTTTGCTAACCTAAATATATACTTTTATATATACATTGATTTATTACAATTAAGTTTAAAACATCTGAATAGTTCTGCTTCCCTTCCTTTAACAAATATTTTTATATCAAACAAACACTAAACATATCAAAATATCTTGTACCAAAATATACAGTCACTGCGCACGCTAAATAATGACGTCACTGGCTATCTGAATAGTTCTGCTTCCCTTCCTTTAACAAATATTTTTCTATCAAACAAACACTAAACATATCAAAATATCTTGTACCAAAATATACAGTCACTGCGCACGCTAAATAATGACGTCACTGGCTTGATGAAGTTTAATTCGCGTGTATTTTTTTCATACCTAACTTTTTTTATTGGCGTACACGTTAGCGTGTACCTAGACACAGCGAAATATAACCATAATAATAACTAATGTAAAACTATGTGACGTCACGGGTCGTTTGAACTATTTTATACCGAAGAAGACTTTAAATATGTATTTCTAAGTTATTACGAGTTTTTGTGGAAAAAATATTAAAGTCTTTATCTGTGTCATCATGCTCAAGTGCCTTTTCTTCATTGTTTCTTACCTCCTCTAAAATGTTAAAATTCAAATATTATGCTTCTTATAAAAACTATTAGTGCGAGAGGGACAGAGATATAGCAAAGAGAGATAGCATTATTTGCATGCGTTGTTGTTTATCTCTCTCTATGTATAACTCTGTCTCTCTCGCACTAATAGTAAATTGGTGTCAACGCTTATGCGACATCTACAATCAGCTTGGCAGGCAAACTCTCCCATAATAAGTGTCTATGATAGTAACAAATATTTGGAAAACTAATAGACGAAGTTTTATATTAGAATGAAAATAATAAGATTTAGGTTAATAATTAATAAAATATTGTTCACAATCATGAGCACTTTGATGGAATTAAATATGAAATAAATAAAACACACCTGTAACCAAGCTTTTGAGAAATTGAATATTTTCGCCACATTCAGTGAGCTCTGGAATTTCATTTTCATCAGATACTACTAGACTACCACAAGTCTCACAGTTTGAAATTACAAAAATGGCGTGAATTATATTTTCAGCCTGTTCAATAGAGTCAGTGATAAGTAATCTTCCGATCGCTGCCATGTACAAAGTACGGACGTGACGACTTTTAATTATTCCTTTAAGAAGCCCTCTATAAGTATTTAAAAAATGTGCAGTGTCTATTCTAATCCTGGTTTTTGGCTTATCTTCATTTCTCATGAGATCGGCATACTCTTCAATGTTGTTACATTTACTGTAGTACATAGCAGCAGCATTCAATAAACATCGAGATTCATCCATCACTACTTCGTCGGGTGGCCTTGCGCCAGTAATATGAAAATCTTCAAATAATCTATATACATCTCTTGTTTTGTGTCGCTCGCTTATTTTTTGCATTACTGTAAACTGCTTAGCTTCGAAATTCATGCTGAAATAATCAATTATTATGTACATTAGTACATGGATATACTTATACATCGTTAAGCATTGTAAACATAAAATAGCGGAGCGGCATTTGATGCAGTTATTAAAGAAACTTCTAAGAATCAGTTTCAAGAAAAATAAATAATTATTTGATAGCTGATTCATTTTAGTCCGGGGGACAATGAAAGAGTTTTCATACACTTATAAAAAAAGTATAGCTATCCGATCTTAGAAAAAGCGTCCTTGAACGAAGAAAGGCTGTTTTCTACAGCAAAGAGTAAAATAAACTATAGCCAAGAACTTATTCTTCATAAGAATGTATTGAAAAAAAATTCTTGGTTGTAATTTATTTTACTCTTGGCTCTAGAAAACAGCCTTTCTTCGTTCAACAACGCTTTTTCTAAGATCGGTAACTACTTTTTTTATGAGTGTAGCCGGAGTGGTATCGAAGTGACTTATATTTAATAATAGTCAAAAATCGATCGATAAATCTAGGAGATATGGTTCGATAACTCAATTTTTATAATACGTGCATGTGCATAAGTATCATTAAAAAACATTTAAAATAAGCTATGGATCGATAGAACTTATCATAGAAAAAAATTTGTAATTGAACATCAACTGTCAACCACATCATGAGAATCATTTTTTAGTATTTTTCGTTGTTTTTTGGGGGTGTTGTTTAGCTGTAAGGGAAGCAGGGGTGGTTTGGGAGTATGTTGCATATTCAGATCGACAGCAAAAAATTAGCAAAAAAATATGCCGCGTTGTACGATTTTCTAGCTCTTTAGGTTCGCGAGATATGGCTATCGATGATGTGACATAATATTAAGCTACATCAACCATTGTTTCCCAGTTAGGGGTGCAGCAAAAAATATGTTTTTTACGGCTAATGACGGCAAAAAATTAGCAATTAAATATCAACCGTCAACTATATCACAAAAATCATTTTTCAAGATTTTTCGTTGTTTTTTGGGGGTGTTGTTTAGCTGTAAGGGAAGCAGGGGTGGTTTTGGGGTATGTTGCATATTCAGATCGACAGCAATAAATTAGCAAAAAAATATGCCGCGTCGTACGATTTTCTAGCTCTTTAGGTTCGCGAGATATGGCTATCGATGATGTGACATAATATTAAGATACATCAACCATTGTTTCTCAGTTAGGGTTGGAGCAAAAAAATTGTTTTTTGCGGCTAATGACAGCAAAAAATTAGCAATTAAATATCAACCGTCAACTATATCACAAAAATCATTTTTCAAGATTTTTCGTTGTTTTTTGGGGGTGTTGTTTAGCTGTAAGGGAAGCAGGGGTGGTTTTAGGGTATGTTGCATATGCAGATCGACAGCAATAGATTAGCAAAAAAATATGCCGCGTAGTACGATTTTCTAGCTCTTTAGGTTCGCGAGATATGGCTATCGTTGATGTGACGTAATATTAAGCTACATCAACCATTGTTTCTCAGTTAGGGGTGGAGCAAAAAAATTGTTTTTTGCGGCTAATGACAGCAAAAAATTAGCAATTAAATATCATCCGTCAACTTTATCACAAAAATCATTTTTCAAGATTTTTCGTTGTTTTTTGGGGTGTTGTTTAGCTGTAAGGGAAGCAGGGGTGGTTTTGGGGTATGTTGCATATGCAGATCGACAGCAATAAATTAGCAAAAAAATATGCCGCGTCGTACGATTTTCTAGCTCTTTAGGTTCGCGAGATATGGCTATCGATGAGGTGACATAATATTAAGCTACATCAACCATTCTTTGTCAGTTAGGGGTGGAGCAAAAAAATTGTTTTTTACGGCTAATGACATCAAAAAATTAGCAATTAAATCTCAACCGTCAACTATATCACAAAAATCATTTTTCAAGATTTTTCGTTGTTTTTTGGGGGTGTTGTTTAGCTGTAAGGGAAGCAGGGGTGGTTTTGGTGTATGTTGCATATTCAGATCGACAGCAATAAATTAGCAAAAAAATATGCCGCGTCGTACGATTTTCTAGCTCTTTAGGTTCGCGAGATATGGCTATCGATGATGTGACATAATATTAAGCTACATCAACCATTGTTTGTCAGTTAGGGGTGGAGCAAAAAAATTGTTTTTTACGGCTAATGACAGCAAAAAATTAGCAATTAAATCTCAACCGTCAACTATATCACAAAAATCATTTTTCAAGATTTTTCGTTGTTTTTTGGGGGTGTTGTTTAGCTGTAAGGGAAGCAGGGGTGGTTTTGGGGTATGTTGCATATTCAGATAGCAATAAATTAGCAAAAAAATATGCCGTGTCGTACGATTTTCTAGCTATTTAGGTTCGCGAGATATGGCTATCGATGATGTGACATAATATTAAGCTACATCAACCATTGTTTCTCAGTTAGGGGTGGAGCAAAAAAATTGTTTTTTACGGCTAATGACAGCAAAAAATAAGCAATTAAATATCAATCGTCAACTATATCACAAAAATAATTTTTTAAGATTTTTCGTTGTTTTTTGGGGGTGTTGTTTAGCTGTAAGGGAAGCAGGGGTGGTTTTGGGGTATGTTGCATATTCAGATCGACAGCAATAAATTAGCAAAAAAATATGCCGCGTCGTACGATTTTCTAGCTCTTTAGGTTCGCGAGATATGGCTATCGTTGATGTGACGTAATATTACGCTACATCAACCATTGTTTCTCGGTTAGGGGTGGAGCAAAAAAATTGTTTTTTGCGGATAATTGCAGCAAAAAATTAGCAATTAAATATCAACCGTCAACTATATCACAAAAATCATTTTTCAAGATTTTTCTTTGTTTTTTGGGGGTGTTGTTTAGCTGTAAGGGAAGCAGGGGTGGTGTTGGGGTATGTTGCATATGCAGATCGACAGCAATAAATTAGCAAAAAAATATGCCGCGTAGTACGATTTTCTAGCTCTTTAGGTTCGCGAGATATGGCTATCGTTGATGTGACGTAATATTACGCTACATCAACCATTGTTTCTCGATTAGGGGTGGAGCAAAAAATTTGTTTTTGTGGTAATAAATTAGCAAAAAATTAGCAAAAAAATATGAAACTATTCCAAATATGGACTTATGAAATGGATGATCTGGCGTAATAGACGTATTATGTTATGTGATTTCCACATTGCATCTCTCATTTTAAAAATTAATTGCTCAGTCATTTGACAACCGATTTTAAAAATTTTTACATCGCTGGATAGGTAAATGACCGTGTTTTTCAAGATACAAAAAATATACTGGGTATCTTAATAAAAAAAGTCAACAACGTTTTTTTTAAATCCGCCATTTTTTATTTAAAAGCGATATAAAAAATGGTCATTTACCTATTCAACGATATAAAACTTTTTAAAATCGGTTGTCAAATGACTAGGCAATTAATTTTTAAAATGAGAGATGCGATGTGGAAATCACATAATATCAATTAATTTGCTTAGTTATGTTATTTTGGGTATGCGATATCCACGTTGCACTTCTGATTTTAAAAATTAATTGCTAAGTGATTTGACAACCGATTTTGAAAAACTTTATATCGCTGGATAGGTAAATGATCTTTCTTTCAATTTACAAAAAAATATACTGGGTGTTCCATTAAAAAAAAGTCAACAACGTTTTTTTCAAAAATCCGCCATTTTTATTTTCGTATTTAAAAGCGATTTAAAAAATACAATCCATTCAGACAAAACCTTTACTAAAATAAAACATTTTAGCGGAAACCGCATATTTCTATCTTGAGCCGTTTAGAAGTTATAGGCATTTAAATGGGGGAAATATAAGTGGACACCCGGTATTACATATAAGCCTAATAATTTAAATTAGCTTTAAACTTGCTGTTTTATTATCCTTAATATGGAAGCTTTAACTTTGAGGAATTCAAATGGGCAAAACTTACTATTGGACGCAAAACATTTGCCAAGCATAATGACGTCAATAATTGTTGTGAAGTTACTAATAATTTCTTTAAATTATAATTCCATAGCGCACAAGTCTTATCTTGCAAGATACAATACAAAAAGTTTATGTTCTGTTTAAGAATGATGCATGTCATACCGTGACGTCACGTTTTGTTTTCTGGCCTTGGTTTGGAACCTTAAGCCTTAAGCCATGAAATTACACATAGTTGTCACTAGCTCAGTGAAGTAATGTGTAGTGTGTGTGTTGAGTAAATGTCTTGTTATTTAGTTCAGTAGTAAAATCGACTTCATATTTCTTTAAAATACTAGTAAACTTGATTTTTACAATAAATTCTTAAAGTTTTTTGGTTTCTGAAACTATTTCCTGGTGGCATGACTAATACAGGTATTTTTTTAAAATAAACTACAATTATTAATCGTAATGAAAATTACATTTTCTGTTTTTTCTGACGATTAGATTTCCAATCCGAAAATAATATTTAAAAAAGTCTGAAATTAAAATTGTGAAAATGATTTTTAATCTATAAAAGTTTATGAGAGGTCATAAAATGAAAATATATTGTTATGATCTGTTTTCTCTTACTTTTATATTAATTAGTATTTATTTAATTAATTATTCAATTGTCGCAAATCATACGTAAAAAAATTAAGAAAAATCTCAGGGTGCCTTTTTGTCATAAAAAAATAACTAAATTATCTTAGGTTATACTTATCCTTTCTCGTGGCTTCAGTATCTCTTAGTTGATCCTTATCGGGATAAAATAGGAAAAGGAAATAAATATAAATACCATAAATAAGCACATACAAATACCTTTATTATCAAAAGCAATGCTCTGAAAATTTATCAATTAAATCCTGTGGGCATAACTGTCCAAATGAAACTTTTACCATATAAATTAATCTAATTCAAACAAATATTTATCGCTTTGTTCTTGATACCATTAATAAAACAAGCTAAACAAACCAATTTAGGTATTCGCAAAACTACTTATACTTCCTATCAAATTTTTGAAATGTTGGAATCGTAATTCATATGCTTTACGCAAAAAAAATTAACTGCTGATTATAAAGAAAATCTATCACATAAGTTATTGACTGACCTTTTTGATTCACACACAATGATGTCTCCTCTTGACCCAAACAGCTCTTCCTTGTTGATTATGTTAGGCTACCAATCAAAGCCCTCTTCGTTCTCAGCATAAATCCAGCAGCATACCAGCAACTATTTCTCCAAAACACGAGCCAGGCATCTTTTGACCAGTACTCATTCAATAAACTCCAAAACTCTCTCCTCTCTTTCTCACAATGATAATCTCCTGAGACACAAGTATCTTTTTTACTTGGTGTCACAAATAATTTTAATAACTATAGTTCTTCTAACTTACTCTCTTGGACTTTACATAATCAAAGAGGTATTTCTTCTCAATTTGATGTGTCTCTCGTTCCACTTTTCAGCTACTCTTAAACAAAAGGACTTAAAAAATCCAAATTTCTGTACCTTATTTTTCTAAAAACTAATAATTACAATTACCTTTTGCCTTTCCCGTAACAAAACAATCTTTTTAAAATTATAATCCGAAATAAATTGTCTTTTCACTTCACTTTATTTACAAATGTCTTTAATTATTCAGGGAAAAACTCATTAAGGATAAACCCACTGCGTAAAAGCTAACTTCTAATAAATAGTTACAAATCAATATACAGGGTGTATCAAATTTATGTGCCCGCGTTTTATTAAAAAAAAATAAAGTTTTTATTCTATCTTTGATTGATAAAATGATACACAATAATATATGTATGTATTATTGTGTTTTCAATTTATCAATCAAAGGCAAAATGAAAATTAAATTAAAATTTTTTTAAATAACGAGGGCACATAAATTTAATACACCCTGTATATTGATCTGTAAATATTTATTAGAATTTAGTTTGGATGTAAGTGGATTTCTTTTTTTATGAGTTTTCCGATGAACCATTAAAGACTTTTGTGAATAATTAAAGTGAAAAGGACGATGTATTTAGATTTAAAATGGAAAAAGATTGTTTATTACGGGAAATATAGAATCCACAGGTAGAGGTAATTATCATTTTCTAGAAAAATGGTTTAAAAGAAAGTTTGGAATTTTAATATCTTTGTTTCAACCCAAGTAAATATTGTAGGGTTCCCCGAAAGTAATTAGGATGGTCGGAATAATTTTGAAAATGACTGTTTGTTTGTCGAATGGAAAAGAGAAATGTTTCTGATTCTTGGCAAGTTGGAAGGGGAAAAGTGGTTTGAATGTTGAGTGAGTTTGAAAAAGAAGTTATTATGTTATTGGCATCGCTGAGGAGTAGTTCGACGTTTTCGTGGATAGATAGTTAGCAAGTACCAGTGGTTGTTTGATAGTGGAGAATAGTGCTGAAAAGTGAAGCGAGAGACAGATCAAATTGAGACGAAATACCTCTTTGATTCTGTATTATTGTGAGAAGGAGAGCAGAGAATTTATTGAGTTTTTGTTTGAATCGAGTACTGGTCAAAAGAGGCCCGGCTTGTTGGAGAATTGGTGCTGGTATGCTGATAGTTTTGAAGCTGGAGAACGGAGAGGGCTTTGATGAGTAGCTTTTAACATAGTCAACGAGGGAGAGCTGTTTTGGGTCACAAGAAGACATCAGAGTGATCAGAGTGAGTGAAGAAAAAGGTCAGTCAACTTATGTGAAAGACATTTTTATGTTCAGAAACTAAAATTTTGAGTAAAAAGCGTAGGAATTAAAATTCCAATATTTCAAAAAGTAAATAGGAAGTATAGCTAATCTTGCGAATACATAATTTGGTTTTGTTTATTTTGTTGTACCAAAGTCATCGGGAACAAACCGATAAATTGTTTTTTTTTTTAACTAGAATAAATTTAAATGGTAGAAATTTCATTCGGACATCTGTGTCCACAGGTTTTAGATTTGATAGATTTTTAGAGTATCGATTTTGATAAATAAAAGACAATTCTGTATGTTTATTTTATATTTTGCTTTATTTCTTTTCCCTATTTTATCCCGATTAGGATCAACTAAGAGATACTGAACCCACGAGAGAAGATAAGTATAACGTAAGATAATTTAGATATTTTCTTGAAATTACAAAAAGGCACCCTGAGATTTTTTATTCATTTTTTATGTATGATTTGCGAAAATAAAATAATTAATCAAATAAATAATAATTAATATAAAATTAATAAGAAGCAGATCATAACAACATGGCGAGCCAAAGTAGGACATTAAAGTATCTCTGGTTGTGAATTTGAAGGGAATAGGAAACGGAAAAACAGGTGAAGGAATATTTGTTTGACTTAATTTTTTTTATCTAGGTACAGTTTTTACATATTTATTTGATTTTTGATTGATTTGAATTTTGAAATATTTAAAAATTTGTGGGATAAATTGATTATATTTGGGGAGAGAAAAATTTTTGTCTCGACAGCATACAAGGTACTTTCGGATTTCATATTAGGCGGGGATAAATTTTAAATACATGTCGATAACAACCAGAAGCAAAAGCAAAGAAAACAAAAAACAAGAAGAACATTTGGAACAAGAGAACATATAGAACAAGAAGACAATTTTGAAACAACAATCATGGCATCAGAACAACAGGAATTATCAGGAATAGATAAAGTAATACAACTGATGCAACTCCAGTTACAAAAATGGGACGAAATATTAAATAAAAGGGATAAAAATCAGGAAGAAACATCAAAGAAGATGGATAAAATGGATAAAATGCAAGAAAATCAGGAAGAAACAAAACGAGCGATGAAGGAAACACAACAAAAAATGGATAACAATCAACAGGAAACAAAACAAGCAAAAGAAAAAGAACAGGACATTTTGGAAATGGACAAGGAACATGAGAAACGGAAAAAGGATAATTTTGACAAAAACAAACGGTGGAAATGAATTTGGCAATGAAGCAAGGACAGAGAAGAAAGAGGAGAAAGCAACAGAAGATAAATAAAAACAATGAAGCCTGGGATTCCTCGAAAAAATAGATGAGCCCAGAAGAAGAAAAAGAAGAAAAAAGAGTGACAAAGGAAATTGACGATTGGAATTCCTCGAAAAAAGAGATGAGTCCAGAAGAAGAAAAAGAAGAAAGAAGATTGATAAAAGAAAATGAAGATTGGGATTCATCGAAAAAAGAGATGAGCCCAGAAGAAGAAAAAGAAGAAAGAAGATGGATAAAAGAAAATGAAGATTGGGATTCCTCGAAAAAAGAGATGAGCCCAGAAGAAGAAAAAGAAGAAAGAAGATTGTCAAAAGGAAATGAAGATTGGGATTCCTCGAAAAAAGAGATGAGCCCAGAAGAAGAAAAAGAAGAAAGAAGATTGACAAAAGAAAATGAAGCTTGGGATTCCTCAAAAGAAGAGATGAGCCCAGAAAAAGAAAAGGAAGAAAAAAGATTGCCACAGGAAAATAAAGCTTCCTCAAAAGATGAGATGAGCCCAGAAGAAGAAGAGATCAGAATAGAAAAAGAAGGCGAAAGAGATACCTTTGAAACTGTGTTATTTGAAGAAGAAGTAAACAGGGGAGAAGCCAGAATTGAAAAAAGTGGTATTTGCACAGCAGTCGCGCTGAGATATCATTTTATTTACGAAAATGTAGGCGGAGGAGAACCTGAACTTCGTTTTGTGCAACATCCCTTAATCGGACTAGAAGTTGATATTCCAAAAGAGGACAAAGAGGAAGAACTAACTCCAGAAAACGTGGACTATGAAGACGATGTAGAATATTTGAGAAGTTTAGACCCTAAAGAATGGAAGTCACAAGATCATTACAAAGTCCTAGATATTCCAAATATAAGATACAAAGCAACAGATGATGACTATTTTACCTGTATAACAATGGTTTATGAAACTCTAGGAAATATGAGTAGGAGAAGAGCGTACGATTCTGTTGATCCACAATTCGACAATGATCTACCTTGTACTAGTGATATAAAAAAAGACTTTTATAAAGCGTTTACGTATTATTTTGACTTAAACTCCCGATGGTCTGAAAAAACACGGGTGCCCAAATTAGGAACTGAAAATTCGACAAAGGAAGAGGTGGAACACTTTTATTCGTTTTTGTATGATTTTAAATCATGGAGGGAATATTCCTATGAAGACGAAGAGGATAAAGATAAATGTCAAGATCGTGATGAGAGAAGGTATGTGGAAAAGTTAAACAAAGCTGAGAGATTAAGATAGAAAAAAGAAGAAATAAAATTGATATGTGGAGAAGAAAAGGAGAAGGAACTGCGTGTAATATTGAGGGAATGTGAAAATTTAATAAATGAAGAAAACAGAGTAGCCAAAAAGTATGAAAATTCATTTGAGACTAAAGACTTGGGAAATTTTCGATCAAAAACTTACCATATCCCATCTAAGTACAGACACTGGGAAAAAGAAAGCAATTGTTTTTCAGGTGGGACTCAATATTTTGACACAATAGAAAAGTGTTGTTGTCGAGAGAAAATCATTTTTTTGTTGCACTTATTAATACTGATTTTATCTCAAAACAAGGCGGGGATGTTATTGTGTTTTCAATTTATCAATCAAAGGCAAAATGAAAATTAAATTAAAATTTTTTTAAATAACGAGGGCACATAAATTTAATACACCCTGTATATTGATCTGTAAATATTTATTAGAATTTAGTTTGGATGTAAGTGGATTTCTTTTTTATGAGCTTTCCGATGAACCATTAAAGACTTTTGTGAATAATTAAAGTGAAAAGGACGATTTATTTAGATTTAAAATGGAAAAATATTGTTTATTACGGGAAATATAGAATCCACAGGTAGAGGTAATTATCATTTTCTAGAAAAATGGCTTAAAAGAAAGTTTGGAATTTTAATATCTTTGTTTCAACCCGAGTAAATATTGTAGGGTTCCCCGAAAGTAATTAGGATGGTCGGAATAATTTTGAAAATGACTGTTTGTTTGTCGAATGGAAAAGAGAAATGTTTCTGATTCTTGGCAAGTTGGAAGGGGAAAAGTGGTTTGAATGTTGAGTGAGTTTGAAAAAGAAGTTATTATGTTATTGGTATCGCTGAGGAGCAGATCGACGTTTTCGTGGATAGATAGTTAGCAAGTACGAGTGGTTGTTTGATAGTGGAGAATAGTGCTGAAAAGTGGAACGAGAGACAGATCAAATTGAGACGAAATACCTCTTTGATTCTGTATTATTGTGAGAAGGAGAGCAGAGAATTTATTGAGTTTTTGTTTGAATCGAGTACTGGTCAAAAGAGGCCCGGCTTGTTGGAGAATTGGTGCTGGTATGCTGATAGTTTTGAAGCTGGAGAACGGAGAGGGCTTTGATGAGTAGCTTTTAACATAGTCAACGAGGGAGAGCTGTTTTGGGTCACGAGAAGACATCAGAGTGAGTAAAGAAAAAGGTCAGTCAACTTATGTGAAAGATATTTTTATATTCAGAAACTAAAATTTTGAGTTAAAAGCGTAGGAATTAAAATTCCAATATTTCAAAAAGTAAATAGGAAGTATAGCTAATCTTGCGAATACATAATTTGGTTTTGTTTATTTTGTTGTACCAAAGTCATCGGGAACAAACCGATAAATTGTTTTTTTTTTAACTAAAATAAATTTAAATGGTAGAAATTTCATTCGGACATCTGTGTCCACAGGTTTTAGATTTGATAGATTTTTAGAGTATCGATTTTGATAAATAAAAGACAATTCTGTATGTTTATTTTATATTTTGCTTTATTTCTTTTCCCTATTTTATCCCGATTAGGATCAACTAAGAGATACTGAACCCACGAGAGAAGATAAGTATAACGTAAGATAATTAGACATTTTCTTGATATTATAAAAAGCACCCTGAGATTTTTTATTCATTTTTTATGTATGATTTGCGACAATAAAATAATTAATCAAATAAATAATAATTAATATAAAATTAATAAGAAGCAGATCATAACAGTATATTAAACCGATTTTTTAGCGTCCTACGCCTTTCCGTTTTTTTAATCGCCACTACATTCTATTGTGAAAATCCTCTTCCCTTAAATTTCTTTCCGTCATCGCTGATCTTCCTTGTTTTATTTTTTCTGTGGGGGTCCATTCTAACACTTTTGTTGGGATTATTTTTTGCTTCATTCGTCTTACGTATCCGTACCATACTAGCGGTTGTTTTTCGAGGTCATCTATGATTGGTCTTTCTATTCCCATTTGTTGTCTAATGTCGTCGTTTCTTATGTGTTCTAGTCTAGATCTTCTTTCTGACCTTCTCCAAAATCGATCTCAGTGGCTAGTAATTTATCGTTGTACTTTTTAGTTAATTGCAAGACTTCAGCTCCATTGGTTAACACTGGTTTTGATATTGTTTTGTAAATTCGTTTTTTATTTTCTATTCTTATATTTTTTTGCCACGGTACCGGATTCAGGGCTCTCACCTTTTTCCTTTCACTATTATTTCTTTGGTATTTTCTTAGTTTTGTCCTGTACTCATTAGTTTAATTCCCAGATATATCAAATGAAAAATTAAAAATATAATTTTGATTACAATTAATTATTGTGGTTTAATCCCATCGAAAAAATATCTGTGTGTTTTGTCTTCAAATCAGGATTGATCCATAGAACATCGGATTTAATGCTATTGGCAACAAACCAGTTGTCCGTAAAATCACGATTTTCAAAGCTTTCGGCTATCCAATCCAAGTAGGATAATCTGGGTTCGACTACCTTAAAACTTATTTAAATGCGTTTAGAATAATACGTAGATATGTACATCTATATTTACGGATGTGGTTAGAGCTTTCTTAACGTATTAAACCCATAATACCCTATATAATAATTTATTCTTTAGTTTGTCTACACAACGCACATTCTCATTACCATAGTACCCTACTCGGATTCCAACCGTGGTGACATCTAAAGCTGCCGCCTCTTTAATAAAAAACTGGACTGCCAAACCCCGGCAGATATAACAGATTAAAAGTTAATTTAAATTTCAGATCAGTTATTCGATCACTTCGACCCACAAATTGATAAATTGAAGAGAGCTGATTGCGTTACTTGAAAAACGAAAGATTAATTAATAAATTTAAAAAGACATGTGAATGGTACATTTTAAAAAACAATATTGATGATGAAATGCAAATTTTAATTAAGATATTATTAATTTTTAATATCAATAAAATGATATTGATTGATTGTTGATTACATTTTAACATGATAATTATTAATAGCGAACCCTAGAAAGAACAGAATAGGAAGAAAGGAAAACAAAGTAAAAATAAATAATGAAATATCAGACAATTTTCTAATAAATAAAAGAATAAGGCAAGGGCAAGGATGCCCACCTTCATCTATTTTCTCGAGTCTCCTTCTGGAAAATGTGCTGCAGGAAGTCAATATCTCTAGAAAAGGAATTATACAGGGTGTTTCATTAATAATTGTCCATATAGTAACTGGAAAAACCTTAGCACAAAATACGAAGATTTAACCTAAAACACTTAAATAAAATGTGGTTCCTTACTGATAGGTCTGGATCCCGCGTATGAAAAAAAAGTTGATTAATAGCAAGCTGAAAATTTGTTAATAGCTTAAGGGTGTCTAGTCGGACCAACTTTGATATATGGAAACACTGGAACAGGGAAAGTTTTAATTGTGGAACAGGTTAAAAATTTGGAACGGTCAGACCACGAAAGCGGCACATGTATTTTGTCCGACAGAACAGACTTAAACTCTTAGAACAGAGATTAAACTCTCATGCAAAAATCAGACTGCTATTTATCACCAAATGGGCGTTTTAATGAGTGGAACATGTAGAATATGTCAAATGACAGGAATTATGACAGGTGATAAATAGCAGTCTGATTTTTGCATGAGAGTTTAATCTCTGTTCGGAGAGTTTAAGTCTGTTCTGTCGGACAAAATAAATGTGCCGTTTCCGTGGTGTGACCGTTCCAAATTTTTAACCTGTTCCACAATTAAAACTGCCCCTGTTCCAGCGTTCCCATATATCAAAGTTTATCCGACTAGACACCCTTAAGCTATTAACAAATTTTCAGCTTGCTATTAATCAACTTTTTTTTCAAACACGGGATCCAGACCTATGAGGTACAGGGTGTATTATCTAAAAATTTAAAAAATATTTTTGCTCAGCATTTTAAAACTGTTCCACGTATCCTTTTCATATTTGGCAGGAAGTATAGGTATTGTACAAACTACTAAATTATGTTAAATAAACGTTTCTGGCTATTACCAGAGGCGAACGACGGGGGAAAGTGAATGGTTGACCCTTTCCAAATTCTACGCCACTGGCGGAATTGCTATTTTAGTTCAATTTTTGGATTCTCCAATACTTTCTATTAAAATAATATACTCTTCATTTGTAACGATAAAGTCATTAGTTTTCGAGATCTTTGAAATTAAAAATGAAACGACACGGTTATTTTGATTAATGTATTGTGTCGCTTCATTTTTAATTTCAAATATCTCGAAAACTAATCATTTTATCGTTACGAATCAATAGTATATTATTTACATAAAAAGTATTGGAAAATCAAAAAATTACACCAAAAGATCAATTTCGTCAGTGGCGTAGAATTTGGGAAAAGTCAACCAGCCACTATCCCCTATTGTACGCCTCTGGTAGTAGCTAGAAACGTTTATTTATCTTAACTTAGTAGGGTGTACAGTACCTACACTTTCTGTCAAGTATGATAAGGATACGCCAATTAGTTTTAAAGTACTGGGTACAAATAATTTTTAAATTTTAATCATATGAGTCATATAAATTAATCAAAATAACTGTGCCGTTTCATATTTAACTTCAAATATCTCGAAAACTAATGACTTTATCGTTACCATTGAAGAGTATATTATTTACGTAGAAAGTATTGGAGAATACAAAAATGGCACTAAAATAGTAATTTCTCCAGTGGCGTAGAATTTGAGAAGGGTCAACCATTTACTATCCCCTGTCGTACGCCTCTGGTAGTAGCTAGAAACGTTTGTTTATCATAATATAGTAGGGTGTATAGTGGACGCACTTCTGCTAAGTATGAAAACGATACGTCGAATAGTTTTAAAATGCTGGAACCACATTTTATTTAAGTGTTTTAGGTTAAATCCTCGTATTTTGTGCTAAGGTTTCTCCAGTTACTATATGAACAATTATTAATGAAACACCCTGTATATTATCATGAAAAGCATCAATGCCTGGTGTTAGAGCAATATATAGCAATATATAGTATTTTTACTACAAAAGCGATATTACGTAGGTCAAAATTTTTGAAGTAAGAGAACTGTCAAAACATTAGAATGTGACTTTTCATTATTGCCATCATTATTATAAACATGGCAATAATGAAAAGTCACATTCTAATGTTTTGACAGTTCTCTTATGTCAAAAATTTTGACCTACGTAATATCGCTTTTGTAGTAAAAATACTATAGCAACATAGCAATATATAGTAGCGAGGAGTAAACAAGAAGTGATACGGATAACTAAAGAATTAGAAGAAAAAACTTAAAAAAAAAGGACTATAATAGATATATTAATGACATAAAAACAAAATACATTGAATGCACCGACCAAGAATGGAATTATTAGCATCCGGCTGTATAATATAAACGTACGTATAGATATGCGCGCAGCCCACTTCGCGCCGTGTGTGCGTTGCGCGTTCGTGATCATTTGGATTCTGAGCTCCAAACTAAGATCTGATCTTGTAAAAAATGTTTTCGTGTTCATGGCATATGTCAGAATTTTGCTTTTTTTTGTTTTTTTTTGCTTATAATTAGGATTTCTAGTAAAAATGCTTATTTTACAGATATGTTGCTTATCTTTGTTTATTTTACTTCTTATGATAAACTATAGTTAACTTTCATATATTACTTCCTGTCTTGAGCAAAATCATATAAGTATACAGAGCTATAAAACTCTAATAATTCACTAAACCATAAGAATTTTAATCACTTAGGCCTTAGATAAACTGGAAAACCCATCGTCGTACCTGTCTATCTAATAAACTAATATTTGTCTGCAGACAGCCCAAATTTATTATATTGTTGTAAAATACTTTTCGGTAGTATCGGTACATTTTTCTAAATTTAAATCCGCACCAATTACATCTGCAGATGTTGAAACAACTTGTTCTACGTATAAATAATAAATATGTCTACAGAATGATAGAAGACATAACTTTTTACAAGAAAATTTTGAAAAATAAATGATAAACATATTTACTATCAGAAACATGTCCATTGGCTTGTCTTATTTTAATTAACTAATTAATATAACTTTATATTTAATTATTTATTGACAAGCTTTCATAAGCAAAAATATATACTTCTTCTTCTTTCTCATAATCCTTCGTGCCCTTCAGGACGTCGCGTCGGCTGAAAATATATACAGATATAAGTTTATTACTCATAACTATACAAAAACATACTGCAATGTTATACAATTGGTACACACTGTCAACAAAAAAAAAGATACAAATCAACAGAAATTAACATTATTCATTGTATCATTGTGTATCGAGATTAATGCGAAGCTTGTTGCAGTTTGCCTGCGATTAAAGTGTCAATTGCAGAAGCAATTGAACTCAGTTTTATTCATAAGTCATCTTTAACACTTGTTGGTCTTTTCTATATTTATTTATTATATACATTAGTTCACCATTCTCACACAAGTAACTAGTACAAATGGCATCAAAAACAGCATAGATTGCCGGATTAGCATTGGATACCCAGATTTACACCCGATCCAGATAGTCTTCTGTTAGATCAAAGAATGTTTCCTGTAATTCCAACTTATTTGGTGAGGTTCCTGCAAAATGGTTTCTGGTCCAGACAAGTTTGGAATAATAATCTTCAGAGTAATATTTAGTAAAACTTATTTTTAAAAAGAGATTATAAGTGAAGAATTTTATCAGCAACCACATCTGATATTAAAGATATTTCGTTTTCTTCAAAAAATTAGGACAGCCTAGGAAATGCAGAGACATTGTTCCCCTATATTTGATAACAAAAAAGATCCAACTTTTTCTTGAAGGAGTTTATTTTCTCATTGGCTGCATGGGTGTTGTGTTTTATCCCTAAAGATCCAATCCTGACAACCATTCTTCATCACAGAACAAGTCTTTCTGGCATTAAAATTTCTGACGTCAATTCAAAGAGACGGGTGAAAATTTTCCCTCGAGATAACAATCTCACTTCTGTATGCAACAGAATAATTTTGAACCTGCCACCTATATACGAGTATTCACACATCAAGGAGAATAATCTTAAATTAGCTTGTTTCACCTACGCGATGCGTACCACCTGAAATCTTCCTGTGTATACCACCAGTGGTACGCGTACCACCAATCATCTCGGCGTATAATGACAACTGTCCTTCAATCAATAATGAATCCAACAGGAAAGTGCCCTGGTGGAATGAGGAACTTAAAGAATTAAGAAGGAAAGAATATCAGTTGGGATGAATACAGAAAGGCCCTAACTGAGTACAATAAAACTCTGAGGAAGCAGAAAAGAGAATCATGGAGAAGATACTGTGAGGATATAGAAAGAACTCCAGAATACGCCAGACTCCATAAGATTCTCTCAAAAGGACCTCAGAGTTCGATATATACTCTCCAAACAGAAAACGGAGAGTACACAGAAACAGGGGAAGGAACTATCAGAGAACTGCTGAAAGTCCACTTCCCCGGTTCCCAAGTTACAGACTTAACTTTGGAGAACTGCCAGAAATCAGAACTAGATACCCCTCTGTGAGATACACCTCTGTGGGCATCCGAGGAGAAATGGCAGGCAGCAAAGAAAGTAGTAACTGGGGAAAAAGTAAAATGGGCATTACACTCATTCGAACCTTATACATCGCCAGGATTAGATGGGATTTATCCAGTACTATTGCAGAAGGGATCCGACCTTCTGGCAAATAGAATATGTACAGTGCTTCGGAGCAGTTTGGCTCTAGGATATATCCCAAAGGCATGGAGAATGATCAGAGTAACTTTTATACCAAAACCTGGAAAAACTGGACAGGATAGGGCAAAGTCTTTGAGACCAATAAGTCTTATGTCTGTTCTGCTTAAGACGCTAGAAAAACTGCTAGATAGGCATATACGGGATGGCGTATTGGAAAACAGACCGATACATAAGAACCAGTATGCATATAGAGCAGGAATGTCAACAGAGACAGCATTACATCAGCTTGTAGAAAAAGCTGAATATGCTCTCAAGCACAAAGAGGTACTATTAGCGACCTTTTTGGACATGGAAGGAGCGTTCAAGAACATATCCTTAGAAACAATCTCAAGAGCATCGAGGAGCAAAGGGTCGATGAAATTTGTTGCAAGTGGATAGACCACATGCTACAACAGAGACTCGTATATACGTCCATTCTAGGGGAGAGCATTATCGCCCAGGTCCGACGAGGGTGTCCGCAGGGAGGTGTTCTGTCCCCGCTAATATGGAACCTTGTCATGGACGATTTGCTTGAGTCCCTGGAATTGAACGGCCATGAAACCCTGGGCTATGCAGACGACTTAGTAGTCCTTGTTCACGGAAAATTCCAAAACATAGTAAGGGTACGCATGCAGCAGGCCCTTAATATTGTCACCAAATGGACTGAGGAAGAAGGGCTGAGAGTCAGTCCTTCCAAAACAGTCACAATTGCGTTCACCAGAAGAAGGAAGCGGGAGGACTTAAGGCCTCTGATCCTTAATGGTGAACAATTGGAGCTGTCTAAAGAGGTAAAGTATCTAGGGGTTATGCTGGACCCAGAACTTACCTGGAACCGACAGCTTGAAAAAGTAATTAAAAGAGCGGAGGCGACATTAATGCTGACCAGACACACACATGGAAAAACATGGGGACTCTGTCCGAAAATGGCGTACTGGATATATACAACGATAGTGAGACCCATGATAACATATGCATCCTTGGTATGGTGGACAAAGATGCAGCAAAGAACCGCTATAAACAAGATAAGCAGGATACAAAGACTTGCATGCTTGGGAATAACGGGAGCAATAAAAACAACACCGACGGCGGCACTGGAAACCCTGTTAGACCTACCCCCTCTTGATATATTCATCAAAGGGGAAGCGAGGATGGGAGCATACAGGCTGCAAGGAAAACCAAGGGATAAATACGAGAACCTTGGGCATAATCAGATTTGGAACCAAGGTGGGGTGAGTACAGCAGGAAAAATAAAAGAATACCCATGAACGAACATATAAAACACGCTGTATTTTCCTGTCACCGTGTCATACAAAAAATTAGCCAGCACAAGTACATGTAATAATTATTATTACATGTACTTGCGCTGGGGAATTTGCTTTGTGACACAGTGACAGGAAAATACAGCGTGTTTTATATGTTCGTTCATGGGTATTCTTTTATTTTTCCGACTGTATATCTGATACATCTGACCACATGATACCAAAATACACATTTAATAGGAACTTCGGAATAGAAATCAATGACCGAAGGGAGTGGAACAGCATCAGTAGCAAAATCAGGGGAAGATCTGGTATACGGACGGATCAAAAACCAATGAAGGTACTGGAGCTGGTATTTTTAGTGAAACAGAGAATGTAGGACTCAGTTTCTCACTAGGAACATACACAACTGTGTTTCAAGCGGAAATGTACGCAATTCTGAAGTGTGTCACAATGAACAACTTGAGGGTCTATGAAAATAGACGGATCAATATACTCACAGACAGCCAAGCATCACTGAAGGCACTAATGAGCCCGAAAGTGACGTCAATGCTGGTATGGGAATGCCGGCAAGAACTGGAAGAACTGGCCGAAAGAAATAGTGTAACTCTATTCTGGGTGCCAAGACACACCGGGATAGACGGTAATGAGAAAGCAGATGAGCTGACAAGGAACGGTTCATCAACTTTATATTTTGGCCCAGAACCTGCTCTAGGAGTACCTAAAACAATAATTAGGGGACAAGTCAGGGAATGGGTCAAAAACAAACACAAAGAATACTGGGGGAACGTACCTGGTCAGTTACACGGGAGGCCCTTAATAAGGGAACCCTCGTAACGGAGCGCTGAGGAACTAATAAAACTACATAGGAGTCAGCTCCGCATAATTACAGGTCTTCTCACGGGTCATTGTGTCCTGAAAGGACACCTAAATAGAATTGGGCTGTACGAAGGGAACCTTAACTGCAGACTGTGCAATAGGGGAACTGAAACAGCATATCATGTACTGTACGAGTGTGAGGCTTTGGATCACAAGAGGCAGGCTATTTATGGACAACCAAAATTAAGTCCAGCAGAATATGCCACCCAACCTATGCTAGGGATGTACAATTTGGTACGTGGAACCAAGCTTGTGGATTGGGTGACATAAAAGGTAGGATGGTTGGCACAATAAGCCCATGAGGCTGCAGTGCCATCGGAGACATATGTCAGACGACCTCCAAAAAACAAAAAAAAACCACCTGTTGGCAACCCCTGCCTACCCTAGCATAAAAATATACGTTTATTGTTGACTTTGAAAATATTGGAATTTTAGTACCGCATTTATTATATTTTGTAGTTCTTGCGCGTTACTTGTTATTAGGACGGGATCATTAGTGTACCTGATGTTATCTATGCTGGTTCCGTTAATCTTAATTCCACCTTGGATATCGTCTAATGCTAATGCTTCTTTGAATATAGATTTAGAATACAGATTAAATAATAATCGCACTTCTCCTCGAATTAGCATACGTTTGGATGTTATGGATAGTTCTGACATAATTCGCACGTCTTGTTGTTCTCAGAATTTTGACCATCTTTTGATGGTTAACGCAGTCAAATGGTTTCCTATGATTAATAAAACATGCATATACACCTACATTCTTCAAAATCATATCTCTGCTTCGTTGTGTTAACACATTTAAGGCAAAAAGAGCATAGTTCTTGAAAATTCGTGTTCGATGATAGGGTAATATTCGTGTACGGGTGAGAAAATTTTTAAGAACATACATCAAGCTTAATATTGAATAGTCATCCATTGTGAGGAATTGGGTTTTTTGTTAATGTTACGAATATTGATTTTAGACAGTCCGATGGTTTTTTACCTGTATCATATACGTCTTATTGAATACTGTTGTTTTTTCTTTGGTTATTTTTGGACCATTATCATTTAATCTACGTCTATCGTCATTAAAAATGTCTGAATGCATTCTTTGCATCTCTCTAGTTTGTCTTCTCTACCCATAATTATTTGGTGGTTATTATTTTTCTTAATATTGTTTCATGTCTCCTTCTGTATCTACCTGTCATTTTTTTCACTTTTTTATGGACGTTGAAGGTGCCGTATCTTTTCTAAAGTTGTTAAATTTCTAGGCTTTTGTGGACATCCATGGAGAAGGACGTAAAATTTAAAATTCATAAATGGGTAAGTGATGAAACAAAGATATAGATAAATAACTACAATAGTAAAAGAATATCAGATAATAATATCATCATCATTATCTTTGCTTTATCCCTAAGTGGGGTCGGCTTCCCTAATTGCATTTCTCCACATAATTCTATCTTGGGTCATATCAATGTTAATTTCCTTTACCAATATGTCCTGCCTTATTGTCTCTCCCCAGGTCTTCTTTGGTCTTCCTCTCCTACTCCTTCCAGGAATCTGCATTTCCGCTATTCTTCGTATTGGATGATTAACGTCTCGACGTTGAACATGACCAAACCATCTTAACATATGCTCTCTCATTTTGGCATCAATTGGTGCCACGCCCAGACTTCCCCTAATACACTCATTTCTAATTTTATCCTTCTTTTTCACTCCACTCATCCATCTAAGCATTCTCATTTCCGCCACATGCATTCGTTGTTCCTCTTTCTTTTTCCCTGCCCAACATTCAGTTCCGTACATCATAGCTGGTCTTATGGCTGTTTTATAAAATTTTCCCTTTAGCTTCATTGGAATTTTTTTGTCACACAACACACCACTCGCTTTTTTCCACTTCATCTATCCAGCCCTAATTCTACTGCATGCATCTCCATCTATTTCTCCATTCCTCTGTAATACCGATCCTAGGTACTTAAAACTATTGCTTTTCACAATCATTTCACCATCCAAAGATACCATTTAATTTGTAGTAACTCCATCTTTAAATGAACATTCCAAATACTCTGTTTTTGCCCTACTAAGTTTTAAACGTTTTTCCTCCAGAGCTTGTCTTCACTGTTCCAGTTTTTGTTCTAAGTCTCTTTCACTATTTCCTATTAACACTACATCATCAGCATACATTAGGCACCATGGAATGCTACCCTGTAGTTTCGCTGTTATCTGGTCCAAAACTAATGAGAATAAATAAGGACTAAGCACCGAGTCTTGGTGCAGTCCTACTTTCACCTGAAATTTATCAGTCTCTCCCACACCTGTCCTAACACTAGTCATTACTCCCTCATACATATCTCTCATAATCTTTACATATTCGCCAGGGACTCCTTTCTTACTGAGTGCCCACCACAGAATCTCTCGAGGAACTCTATCATATACTTTCTCAAGATTAATGAATATCATATGAGCGTTGGTCTCTTTATTCCTGTATTTTGCCACCAGTTGCCTTACAATGAAAATGGCATCTATTGTTGATCTGCCCTGCATAAAGCCAAATTGATTATCTGATATTTCGGTTTCTTCACGTATCTGTCTATCAATTACTCGCTCCCATATTTTCATGGTGTGGCTAAGTAGTTTTATAGCCCTGTAGTTTGTACATTGTTGTATGTCTCCCTTGTTTTTGTAGACAGGTACTAATATACTGCTTCTCCATTCGTTTGGCATTTGTCCAACTTCCATAATTCTATGAAATAGACCTGCTAGCCAACTTATTCCTGTCTCTCCCAATGCTCTCCATACTTCCCCAAAAATATCATCTGGTCCGACTGCTTTTCCTTTCTTTATTTTTTGAAGCGCTTGAGCCACTTCCTCGTTAACTCCACAGGCTGCCTGTCAAATTCTTCATTTAATAGACTCTCAAAATACTTTCTACATCTCTTTTTGACATCCTTTTCGTGAATTAGTATTTTATTATTTTCATCTAAGATACATCTAATCTGATTAATATCTCTTGCTTTCTTTGCTCTCTGTTTGGCCATTTTATCAATATCAGATAATAATATATTACGGATTTATTCAGAACATCGTCTGGGATAATTCATCAAACATCAAAATCTAAACAAATGAAGAGGGTGCAACAATTTACATATCAAAACAATAGTTCAAAATCAGCAAATAAAGAACTCGTTATGCTTATCATTTTTAAATAAATTTTTAATCGAAATACGCAAAAACCGAAACACTCTTAATATGTGTACCATTTAACTGCTCCGCTCTGTAGAAGTTGATCCAAACCTCTGGGTAGTTTAACTAATTAGTTACTATTGATGGGTAAGCCAGCTTTGCCAATAACCGGTTGACTTTAATTTATTCAACTAAAGTTTATTATACGTTACGGCTAGTTAATTTTATGTTCACCTGTTAAATAAGCATTTTTAGTCACGCATTTCGGTTTTAACTTTTTTGGAAAAGACCATGGGTTTTATTGCATTTAACTTTTAAATGCAGACACGGGATTGCTGATGACTAATAAATAAAAATGAGAATTAACTCTTTGATTTTTAAATTTTTTAGGCCAATATGTTGTGAATTATATTAGAATGTTAATTGCTTTATCTATATTATGTAGATGTAGGTACAGTGCTTGATTGGTTCAAACATTACGGAGATTTTAAAAAAGCTTAAGTCTTATTAAAGGAAAATAAGTTAACCCAAAAAAATTCGGATTGGCACAGGTATAATAGGCAAATCGCGTGGTCTCCACTGATTATCTCACTGATTTAATAGAGTCTGTGCCCCCTGGAAAGCTCTCACAGTCGTACCTACTGTTCGGTACATGTTAACAAACTATATCATCTGAGTAGAGCAGAAATTGTGTGCCTGAGATGTTTTGGGTTGATAGATTGTTGTTATATTTGATGTACATTAGCAGCTCTAGGATTTAACTTTGTGGGACACCAGCTAATGGAGTGCACATATGATCACGTGGCACATAGCACAAATCAATCAATAGTAAAGAAATTAAAATTAGCACTGGTTTGACGAAAAATGTGGTGACATTAATAACAGGAAAAACTAAGAATACAAAACACTATAAACACTATAAACTAAGAATATGAAACAATATAAACTGATGAGAAAAAAGAGAATGCGACATAGGATAAAGCAAAGGGAACAAAAAGAGATAAATTCAAGAACTGGAAACTCTTAATAAAATATAAAATGTGCGAAAGTTCTAACACTATCCAAAAAAGTGAAAATAGTTTATATTATTATCTAGAGTAACTATGAATAGAAGTCTAGATGAAGCAATAATAATTGAACAAGAAGAAATCTTGAAGTGACTGGAAGAAAACTACAAAGAATGATTAAATAAAATCTATAACCAAATGAGACAGAAATCCCTTCTAAAAATATTAACAACCAAATAGAAGAAGAAGAGAAGATATTAAGTAGTCAACAAACATAAAAATAGAAAATCTCAGAATCGGATAACATTATAGAGAAACTTATTGAAGAACGAATTGATGAAAACCTAATAGAAGCGCACTTCATTCAATCTGCTCACTGCATGAAATCTAGAATTAGATACAAATAAAATATCAGATGAAAGGTATCTGGAAATGATATTTATATAAAAAGGGGGCTCAACGACATGCGACTGAAACGTCACTCTATTTAATTAAACATCTATCAAATGTGATGTACCAACGATTGCAACCATACGCACCACAGAAGATAATCGCAAAATATCAGAGTGGCGTTTGCAAGCGAAAGCTCAATATATCTATTCCACGAACATACGCCTGTTTTGGATTACTTCGACAACGAATATTTTACTGTGCAAAATAAGAACGAAAGTAAATTGCAAATTACCTTGTTGTTTATTGGAATAATTATTAGCGCCATTTACTTTCGTACTTCTTATGTTGCACAGTAAAATATTCGTTGTCGAAGTAATGCAAAACAGGCGTATGTTCGTGGAATGGCCCATAACTATAATGACGTGAAACGATTTAATATAAAGGTCAAATTGAGTTAAAACTAGGTGAAGAAAAATTTAAATTCTTAATAATTAAAAACTTATGTTACTATTTACACCTTTAACCACTAGCCCCTTCCACCACTATAATATATGTTATATAAAAGGGTTTTTAAAAAACTTTTGTATGAAAGTTAGTTATTATTATAGAGTAATAGAGTTATCAAAAACGTGGTACGTAATTAAGGTTGGCCCTGAAATTACTTATAAATAAGGCATGTTGGTATTTTATTCAACATAAATTTTCACTAAATGACGTGAAATTGTCACTCTAAAACTTGTTTATAGACGAATATTTAAAAAACAAACTTTAAAAAATCACAGCTCACTATAAATATAGCGTAAATTATTGTTTTATTTGCTGCAGATAGTCTAAGAGCTAGAGCCGAAAAATCATCGTCATAAGTAATAGGGAGTTTGGCATGTGAAATGTGTCCATTGTATATTGATAATTATTACCTCTTTCAGGCTGACACCTCAGTGGATACAGGAAGTAGCAATAAGGGATGAAAAGGGAAAGTTACTGTAGTCATTAAAGGATTTCACCTCCTATTTTGTTAAACCTCCATCGATTTGCATGAAAATTGTTAACTAGCTAGAGCAGGGGTTCCCAAACTTTTTTGTACCACGCCCCCTTTTTTTAAAGAAAGCTTCTCGCGCCCCCCCCCCCTTACAATAAATTGTATGCGCCTAAATAGGAACAAAACAAAAACAAATAAGTATTAGCTTGAAAACAAAACATTTATTTATTCTGCCATAAGATACAACAATATCAGTTTCCATAAAATACAAAAATTATTAATAAAAGAAAAATAGATTATGTTGCTTAGTGAGATGAATGTGCTTGCATTTTATTTACTAGGATTCCTAGGCCGAGTTTTAGTAAGTACACAGCACAAGTCACTAGCAACATCAAGTTTATTCCGATACTTTGTTTTAATTGCCACAAGTGTTGAAAATCGCACAAATAGTTACTTGAAAAAGGCAAATATAAATGAAGAACTTCCCGTGATACACTAAGATACACTTTGAAATATTTTAACCAAAATGAAGGTTTGGCCATTATAACAAAGTATTTGGCAGAGGAATCGTGCAAAAAATCATTTGGATTTATTTGCAAAGCATCTTCTTGAAGTGATTCATGCAGGGAGTCTATGTTGACATGGAATGGATCAGTTGACATTCTGTAAATAAAATTGTCACAGGTGTTTGGGAAGTATTTCTGGAACTCTTCAATTAGGCTCTCCAAATGGTTTGATATTTGGATTTTCAAACTTGATCCTTCATAAATGTCCTTTCCTCTGCGTGTTTCTTCTGAGATTGGCTCTACTTTAGAGAAATTTGAATAATTTCAGGGATTTGCTGATATTTTACGCCTCCAAAGTGGAAAGCCTCCATCACAATGAGTAACTACTATATTTGAGTCTCCACCCTGCAGTTTTAGGTTGAGGATGTTCAACGAGTCAAAGATGTCTGACAAATAAGCCAATATTACTTGGGTACAATGTTTTTTGAAGGCCATGTTTAGCTCATTTTGCTTTTGATGTTTCAAGGTGATTACTTCATCTCAAAGGTCAAATAATCTTGCCAACATGTTTCCTTTTGAGAGCCATCGTACTTCTGTATGAAGTAGCAGTGTTTTGTGATCACTTTCTAAATCTTCACAAAGCGTTTTAAACAGTCGAGTATTCAACGAACTCTTTTTTTATGTACTTCACTACTTTAATACACAACTTTAAGACAGCCATACGTTCATTTGGAAGGGGTTTTGCTGCCAAGGCTTGTCGATGTATAAAACAAAGTATCCCAATCACACCAGCATTTTTCTCTATTCTTCTTCTTCTTATGCAATCCACTAATGGATGTTCGCGATCACGTTTGACCATTTTTCTCTATCCCTTGCAGTATGTATTAGGTCTCCTATGTTTTTTAGTCCTGTCCATTGTTTGACATTACGGAGCCATGACATTTTCTTCCTGCCCACTCCCCTTCTTCCTTCGATCTTTCCTTCAATTAAGGTTTGCAGAAACTGATATCTTTCATTTCTAATTATGTGTCCCAGGTATGCCGTTTTTCTCTGTTTAATTGTGCACATCAGTTGTCGTTCTGTACCAATTCTTCTCAGGATTTCTTCATTTGTTATTCTTGCGGTCCAGGGAACTTTAAGGATTCGTCGATAGATCCACATCTCAAATGCCTCTAGCTTATTCATTGTGTTTATTTTTAAAGTCCATCCTTCCATGCCATATAGGAGCACCGACCATATATAGCATTTTGTGAATCTTAATCTTAGGTTTAGGTCAAAGTCAGAGTTCGTAAAGACGTTTCTGAATTTCATGAATGCACTTCTGGCTCTTTCTATCCGACATTTAATTTCCATATCCGACATCCAGTCTTCACATAGCCAGGTTCCCAGGTACTTAAACTTTCTTACGCGCTCTACATCTTGGTTGTTATATGCTAGTCTTGCATTTTGATGTTGACATAATTGACGGCTGATTATAAGGAACTTTGTCTTTTTTATGTTGATGCTAAGTCCCATGTTCTCGCTATGCTCTCCAATTTTATTAAGAAGGTTTTGGAGGTCTTCTATATTGTCTGCTATTAAGACCGAATCATCCGCATATCGTATATTATTGACCCAGGTACCATTCACTTTGATGCCGCTTTCGCATTCCTCAAGAGCTTCCTGGAAGATACTTTCTGAATATAGATTGAACAGTAGTGGGGAGAGAATGCATCCCTGTCTTACACCTCTGAGAATTTTTTGAGCTTGCGTTGTTTCATTGTCCACCTTGACGACAGCTGTTTGATTCCAGTAAAGAGCCTCTATGCAACGAATGTCTTTTTGATCTATGTCGAGTTGTTTCAGTATATGTACGAGTTTATGATGTTGTATTCGATCGAAGGCTTTTTCATAATCTATAAAGCACATCATTACATCTTTCCTTTGATCGTAGCAGTTCTGAGCTAGCACTTGGGTTGCAACTAGTGCTTCCCTGGTACCCAGGCCTTTTCGAAATCCAAATTGTGAGCAACCAATAACCTTATCGCATTTTGTGGAGATTCTGTAGTGAAGAACTTTGAGGAATATTTTTAAAGAATGGCTCATCAGACTTATCAGTCGGTGCTCTTGACACTTTGTTGCGTTGTTCTTTTTTGGCAAAGGGATAAAGGTAGATACAAGCCATTGGACAGGGAATTTTCCTTTTTTATAGATTTGGTTGAAAAATCTTTGGAGTATCGTAATTCCCTCTTCATCTAACAATCTGAGTAACTCAACAGGAATTTTATCAGGTCCAACTGCTTTCCCGTCTTTCGAGGTATTTATTGCTCTAGTAATTTCTTCAATTGTGATCTCGGGACCAGATAGGTTGTTAATATCTATCACTTGTTCCTGAACGACTTCTATCTCAGGCCTCTCGTCTGCAAAGAGATTTTTGATGTATTTTTCCCATATGAGTTTCCTCTCTCTATCATCTTGTGCCATTTTTCCTTGTTCATTTTCTAAGTTAGAAAATTTCTTTTTTCTGTATATTCCAGCTACCTCCTTTAGTTTCTTATGTAGGTTGTGGTCATCATGTAGTTTTTGTAACTGTTCCATTTCCTCACACTGTTTCTTTAGCCACTTATTTTTTGCCGTTCTTATCTCTCTTCTTATGCGTTGTTGTTGTTCTCGATATTTGTCTCGGTTCCCTTGGTTTTTATGTTTTCTTCTTTCTTCGAACATTGCCAGGATTTCGTCAGTCATCCAACTTTTCTTTTGTAGTTTTTGTTTATAACCTAATTCTTTTTTAACTGTATCCGTCATTGTTTCCTCTATGGCTCTCCATGTGTTATCCAAATTAACTTCTCTTTCTAGTTCTACTTTTGTATTCTTTGTTAGTTCTTTGTTTAATTTCATACTTAATTCTCTTCTGGTATTCTCATCTTTAAGTTTAGCATAGTCTATTGTTGGTTCTGGTTTAGGTCTCCTCATTTTAGTGATTTTTATTTTTATTTCTGCTAAGAGAAGGACATGGTCTGATGGAACATCGGCGCCAGGGTATGTACAAGTTCTAGTTATTGATGATCCAAATCTTTTGTTAACCATTATGTAATCGATCTGGTTTCGAACTATACTCTCGGGGCGGTCCGCTGGGGCTTTCCATGTATATAATCGTCTAGGTGGTAGCTTGAACCAGGTATTAGATATTTTCATATCTTCCTCTTGGCAAAATTGATATAGTCGTTCGCCTCGGTCATTTCTCTCTCCCAGGCCGTACGGGCCTATTAAATCGTCGTCTCTGCCTCTCCCTATCTTGGCATTAAAGTCGCCCATTATGAGGTTTACTTCATGTCTCTTCACGTTACTAAGCAGTTGCTTAAGTTCTGCGTAGAACATTTCTATATCTTCTTCTGTTGAGTCCGATGTTGGGGCATAAATTTTCTCTATTACTAATTGCAAATAGCCTGAGCGAAAACCTAGCATTGAAGGTGCGCCATCTGTACATAAACTGATCAGTTTTTGTCAAGAAAGTTCATGTTTGTCAAAAAACTCTCACACTGCTTTCATAACATTAATAGCTTTTGTCGTGGTCTCCAGTTTCCAACTCTGTAGAAAAGAGTAGCTTGTCTTTCATTCTTTCGTTTTGAATATACCGAACATAAACAATTAACTGATAACATTGTGCTATGTCAGTACTCTCGTCTAGCTGAATAGCAAAAAATGGCGATTATTTTACTGCATCAACTACCTGGTTTTGTACGTCTTCGGTCATATCATTAATGCGGCGTTTCATGCACAGTGTTGTCAAAAAGAGGTATTTGAGATAACTTTTGCTTACTCTGCGCTACCAGACACAGTTTGACAAGCGGTTAATATTGAATATTAGAAAAATATAACTAAATTTAATTTAATGTTCAACTTGTCTCGCGCCCCCCCTGATATGTTTTCACGCCCCCCAGGGTGGGCGCGCCCCCCCAGTTTGGGAACCGCTGAGCTAGAGCATACCTCAAGAAATAAAACTGATTTGGTGCCAACTTGCACTTTTACCCTGGGGGTGGATACTATCCCTTCTCGGGGGTGAAAACTATTTTATTAAAGATAACCCGACAAATCGATAGAGGGACAAATTTTAAGTAAAATTTGTTATATCATGATATTAAAATAAATCAATACTTTTTTAGTTATTAAAGATCAAAGATTTCTCTATTTAAGAGCACATGCGTGAAGTTACAGATGTCAAAAAGAACATATGAATTAATTGTATGTTAGTAAAATATTATTTTTATAATATTTCGATATTGTAAATTTAGCAAAAAATGTATTCAAATATATCAAATGTTAGAAAAATATATATTGATAGAAAAAATTTAATTAAATATCGAAATAATAAAAAAATAATATTTTACTAACATACAATTAATTAATATGTTCTTTTTATCATCCGTATCTTCACGCATGTGTTCTTAAATAGACAAATCTTTGATCTTTAATAACTCAAAAGGGAAAGGGATTCTGGGAAAGGTTTCCCAGGGGTTTTCACCCCTGGGAAAGGGTGGTATCCACCACCAGGGTAAAAGTGCAAGTTGGCACCAAATCAGTTTTGTTTCTTTTGTTTCTAGCTAGTTACCAATTTTCATGCAAATCGATGAAAGTTTAGCGATATAGTAGGTGAAAACCTCTAATGACTGCACTAACTTTCCCCATTCATCCCTTATTGCTACTTCCTGTATCCACTGAGGTGTCAGCCTGAAAGGGGTCATAATTGTCAATATAAAATGGACACATTTCACATGAAAAACTCCATATTGCTTATGACGATGATTTTTCGGCTCTAGCTCTTCGTCTAAGAGAAGAGTTAGTGTGTGTTTAGACTTGAATGGATAATATTCTCGACAATATATTTTTAAAATAATGTGTGTTGGGTTTGTGTATTTTTAATATTAATAATACAGTTCTTGTTATATATACATTTGTACATATTGTAACGGTCTGTCACGTTACTAAAGCATTTTGAACTCTTTAATTATTTTTTGAGGTTATGTACACTCAACCTACGGGTCTATAAAAAATAGACATGTTTTATAAAAGCTTCAGCTATGCGTGTGAATTTTTGGAAATTTTAAAATTGATTGCATCCCACCAAAAAAAAAATAAAAACGAAAACTGAAGTTTTTGATGGTGGGGGCAGGGGGAAGTGGGTTAAAATTACGCTGAATCTTATGTGTTAATCACATAGAACTTAAAAAAATGAGAAACATTTAATTCTGGTAGTGAGGGGTGGTAACTTTTAATTTATTTATCCCGTCCATAAGTGGAAAGTTTGATGCACCACTGTCGACGCATGTGCCACTGAAAAGTGACGGCACAGTGTTCAAACGTTTTCTTTTAGGTTCTACTATTTAGGTTATAAGCTCTTATCGTGCCTAAAATGATTAAGAAGCTTCACCTATTGCGGCTCTTAGTCTATATGACGTTTTTACGTAGTTTACGTCCTGAAACATCTACGTCAGTAGTAAAAGGAACTCAAAGAGATAATAAATGATCCTAAGTTTTGACATAGTGATGAGAAAATAAATACTGTTGATATTGTCGAACTTCTATTTGAATGAATTGGTATAGTGCCCGAGAAGAAGAAATTGAAGAAAACGAACTACAGGAAATTGTGCCACCTGGCTGATGATGTTCTGAGTATCATTCAAATGCATGTTTTAAAGAAACAGAAACAAAGAAAGTTTGGGCTATCATCACAAAAAAATTTTCATAATTTAAGCTTTCAGCAAACTTCATTAAAAAAATATTGGGGTTTTACTTTTTAATGATTATTCGGTTTCACGATAAAAAATGTATTGGTGCGAAAATGATGACATAAATATTTTGAGTACGAGTCGTAATCGATATTTAGAAATAAAAAATGAAGTGCAGATAATGCACATTTAGAGAAAATCCAAAATGATCAACGGGGTCGTCTATGTAAAATTCGAGCTCTTCTAGACATATTGAATGAATTATTTTTGAAATTTAGTGTCTTTACCGAAAAACTGAACATTGATGAGTAATGGTTAAGATATGGTTATTAGAGAGTTTTAGGTTCAAATAGTTGGCTTTTAGTTGCTCTCAATCATGCTATTGCTATCAAATGAATAAAAATGGAGGCAAAAATTCTAAAAAATCGGACGAACATCTCTAATGGGACTTCGAGGTTCTGTTGTGACTGAGTTTACAACCATTATTCCAAATAAACAAGACTATAAATTTTATGTCGATAAGTTTTTTCAATTAATGCTAAAGCTGTGGAAAATGAAGTAAGTGCAACTGGTACTGCTCGATACAACAGAAGCAAATCCGACCAATAGAAAATGATAAGCAAATGCAAAAAAGCAGCCAGGTGAATTAGACTACAGATTTAACCCTGATAATGAAATAGGAGCAACTTAGAAGGATAACAACGTTGTGAAGGTATTATCAAATTATGGAAAGATATAACCACTACGTTACATGAATAGATATTGCTATACAGAAAAGAAAGAGGTCCGCTGACCCCAACCTAAACTTTTGGCAGAATAAAACAAAGAGATAAGCCTCGTATTCACTTGTAGACCACGTTGCGCGACGGTCTAAACTCTAAACTTTAGACATAGACATGGTCTAGAGTCTAGAGTCTAGAGTCTAGAGTCTAGAGTCTAGAGACACCAATACCAATCTTTGTCTCGTCTAGCGTTCACACTGTGATGTTAATTTACTAGTCTCATCTTCGCCAACAACCATGGCGGACATTGGTTTGTGCGGAATTACTGCCTGTGTGGTAATAATTTGTAGTAAAAAAACGCGACAACGTAAACGTTGGTGGACTCAACCTTTTCTATATTATTATTGTCCAGCGCAATATCAGTTATATCTAGAGATTCGTTGGTTAGATATTTAGTTTTTGCTAGATTTATTTTTAATCCTATTTCTTTCGATTTGGTATCTATTTAAGTCTAATGTAATTCTTCTGTCTTTTGCTATATCCAAAATATAACGTATCTACTTAAGTTGGAATCATATGAGAAGCTATCGTATTATTAATTTTACGAAAAAAACTTATTCTTCATAAAAAGTTCTGTATGGTCTAACGCCTAAAATTATACGAGGTATGTCAAAAAATATAAATTGCGCTCAAAAGTAAAGTACCTTTAAGCTTGTTACGCACGGGGAGCTAAACTATAATATATATTATAGATTTATTTACGCAGCATGCCCCAAACGTATTCCTGAATATATATTAAAGTTTAGCTCCCCGTACGTGACAGCTTTATTTTTCTCCATATCGAATATTCTGATTATAAAAAGTTGTTTGGAATTAAAAAATATGATTAAATATACAATTACAAAGACAGGTATGTTGCTTCTAAACAATCGATATTTATATACCTATACTATTATACCGGGTGGTGAATCGTAAAACGGGCCATAGGAAACTCAATGTAAAATTCTAAACTGTTAAATTCCTGCTTCCCTAATTATTTTACATCAAAAGTCATGAGAGAATATTTGTAGAGGATTGAAATCTGTATTAAAATCAAAAGTTAAAATTGTTCTACGATTTAAATGCATTCCAAAAATTTTGAAAAAATATAATACATTTGCCACAGTAAAAAAGTTAGGCCACACGTTACTATTTAACTGACAGTGCTTACATGCACCATTGACTGAATAGAAAATCTTTATTATTAATACTTTCTCCGCAACTGACGGTATCTTATCAACTGCATTGTTTTTAAACAATAAATGATAAAATAAAAATATTGACAGTTCAAAAATGTAAAAATAATAACTTCATTATGACACATTATTGCACCGTGTGTGGCCTAATTTTGGGCCAAAAAACTGAAAATTGTATTACATTTTTACAAAATTTCGGAATATGTTTAATTAGTAGAACAATTTTAACAGTTGTTTTCAATATAGATTTCAATCCTCTATAAATAGTTTCTAATGTCTTTTGATCTAAAATAATTAGGGAAGCAGAAATTAAACAGTTTATAATTTTACATTGAGTTTCCTATGGCCCGTTTTCCAATTCACCACCCGGTATACATAATAGCAACGTGTCTATTGGTCTGGACGACGCTCAGAAGCGTCATTTGAAATTTTGCTAGGGGGGGGGCAAACATTATATATACAATACATTATATATGCAAACATAATACAAAATTGATCTATTTTTGTAAATTTCAGTCATTTTCAGGCAAATGCCCTCCCCCCCTGACCCTATCAAATGACGCCCCTGACGACGCTTTTCATCTCGATGGAGGCCCCTGAAGAGTATTGAGTATTGCCCCCAAACCCTCTTTCGATGTGTCCCGTTTTTTCAAGTTTATGATTTGGTCACCCTATATAATATATAGTGTACTGTATACTCACGAAAAAAAAATAGTGTATTTTCCTTTTTCTTCAAAGAGGATAGATAGTGTATGTAAAATATAATTCATATTTGAAAAGCCACATGTTCTCGATTAGAACATTTTCGGGTCCCTCTTAATATATTCAGGAATCTCTAGCATCGGTGATGACGTTACGTAATATTCTCGTCGCTTATAAATTCCCTATTGTTCCCCGGTAAAAACAATAACAATTTCCATACAAATCCAATAATGTCGAATAGAAGCACGTTATCGCAACAGTATGGTGTAATTTATGTTGGTATCGTAGGTAGAGCAAAACTAAACAGAAATATTTATCGTGGCTTAATAGACATAAACAATTCTTTACATGTAGGCGACCCCCATTGTTGTTTTAGGATGCGCCATCCTTCATGCGGCAGCTGCTCCGCAAAATAACAAATACATTGAAGTTTCGTCGAGAAAGTTGTGTCGTTCTTGTACTTTTGTTCGATTTATGGAACCGTCTACTCTATTTCAAATGAACCATATAACCATATTGTACCTGAATCGGCTTTCTGCCCAGACAATTTATCGTGAATGCGCAAAACTATAACAGTTTGTGTATATTTGTATAATGGAGAAAGTATTATAGTCCTCAGTACACCGTCCTTTTTTGAAAATAATTCTTCTTCTTCTTTTAGTGCCTATTCGCTTGGAATATTGGCTATCATTCTGGCTATAATTATTTTATTAACTGATGCTTTAAATAAATTTGTTGTTGTTGTGGAGAACCATTTCCTCAGGTTCTTTACCCATGATATTCTTCTTCTCCCAATTCCTTGCTTTCCGAATACTTTACTTTGAAGGATTACTTTCAGTAATCTGTATTTAGTGCCGTTTCTCATTATGTGTCCGAGATATTCTAACTTTCTCCTTTTAACGGTATACATCACCTCTCTTTCTTTGCCCACTCTTCGTAATACGGTCTCGTTTTTTATCTTGTCAGTTCATGATATCCTAAAGTTGTGCTCATGACGAGGTGCCGACCCTCGCTCCCTGGTATCCCTCGTACTGCCCGTACCATATTATCGATCGCCAGATGCATTATTTTAAATGCGCGCGTTCACCAAAATAGGCAAGGATACCATCCTTTGGTCTCCGTAGTAAACAAACCCTTAGGATTCGCCTGTATAGCCACATCTCGAAGGCTTCAAGTTTTTTCTCCATTGCTTCAGTGAGTGTCCAGGATTCAACTCCGTAATACAATATTGAGAAGATATAACATAGTAGGAGCCTTATTTTTATCTCCAGATTAAGGTTGTGGCTTTTAAAGAGTTTGGCCATGTTATTGAATGCACTCCTAGCCTTCTCTATTCTACATTTTATTTCTTGTGAGTAATCCCATTGTTCGTTTACTATTGTTCCAAGATATTTATACTGTTTTACTCGGTCCACTGGTGTATTATTGATAAGTAGTTGGGCGTCTCTAATTTTATTTTGGCTGATTGATGATCATAAATTTAGTTTTTAATATATTTACTTGAAGTGTACTTGAAGTGAACTGTAAACTGTTCAAACTGTCTGCAAAAATAACGGTGTCGTCAGCATAGCGGATGTTGTTTAGACGTTCTCCATTTAGAAGTATTCCATGTTCGCAATTTTCCAAGGCTTCACGAAATATTTCCTCTGAATATAGGTTAAATAATATAGGTGAAAGTATACATCCTTGTCTAACACCTCGTAGAATCTGTATCGCTTCCGTTGGTTCACCTCCAAGATTCGTTCTTATTGTGGCTGACTGGTTCCAGTATAAATTTTGTATTATACGTCGGTCTTTATCATCCATTTGGTCTTTTGTTAGAACATCCATCATTTTTCGATGTTGAACTGTATCAAATGCTTTTTGGTAGTCCACAAAGCAGGTGCAAATATCGCAAGTCATATCTCTGCATCTTTGAAATAAAACCTGTAGACTAAACAGTGCTTCTCTTGTACCTACCCCTTTCAAGAATCCAAACTGTGTGTCTTGTATCTTTCTTCGCATAGCTTGTATATTCTACGATGTATAATTTTAAGAAAATGTTTTAATGCTCATTAGACTTATTAGCCTATACAGGGTGAGGCAAATAAAGGGCCTATTAGAAATATCTCGAGAACTAAAGGCAACAGAATCATGAAAATTGGACTAAAGGGGTTTTGAAGGATTATCTATTAAATGAAAATATTTTCATATCTTTGCAACTTCCGGTTATACCGGAAGTTGCTTATAACTTCGTTTTTTTTAATGGGGCACCCTGTATATTTTTACACTTTTGGAATCTCTTCGATGTCTTCTTTCTTAAAATTTGAGGTTTTGTAATATTATACAGGGTGTTTTAAAAGATAATTACGTTTTTTTTTTAATAATTTCGTAGCAAAATTAACACCCTGTAGAATTGTAGTAGTTTGACATCTAAAACTCTACTTACGTTCAAATGATTTTTAATATACTCTACTATTGTTAAGAATCATTAGTATAGCTAAATTTTTAATTTTAGTATACAGGGTTGGTCGAAACTCGGAATGAGTATTTTCTGAGTTTTCTTAAATGGAACACCCTGTATTTTAGTATTGTAATGAAATGATATTTTATGGTACTTTTTTATTTCTTAATCATTCCCTATACCTAACTGCTTTAATTTGTGCTTAATTCTTAATCGCACCAACAATCTTACCTACGTAGGTATTTTGATAGCTAAACCATTACTGGTAATTTTAAGGACCAGTCTGGATTAATATGTATTTATTTCTGAAAAATTATTTGGGATTGAGTATTTTCACGGCCAACCGAACAAAATTTTACGTATTTTTTGTTGCAATTAATGTTTAGCTTGAATCACTAATAACTCACAAATTAAAGCAGTTAGGTATAAGGAATGCTTAATAAATAAAAAAGTACTATAAAATATAATTCCACTACAATACAAAAATACAGGGTGTTCCATTTAAGAAAACTCAGAAAATACTCATTCCGTATTTCGACCAACCCTGTATAATAAAATTAAAAATTTAACTATACTAATGATTCTTAACAATAGTGGAGTATATTAAAAATCATTTGAACGTAAGTAGAGTTTTAGATGTCAAACTACTACAATTCTACAGGGTGTGAATATTGCTACGAAATTAATAAAAAAACGTAATTATCTTTTAAAATACTTTGTATAATATTACAAAACCTCATATTTTAAGAAAGAAGACATCGAAGAGAATCCAAAAATGTAAAAATATATAGGGTGTCCCATTTAAAAAAAGGAAGTTATAAGCAACTTCCGGTATAACCGGAAGTTACAAAGAGATGAAAATATTTTCATTTAAGAGATCATCCTTCAAAACCCCTTTATTCCAATTTTCATGATTCTGTTGACTTTAGTTCTCGAGATATTTCTAATAGGCCAGTTATCTGCCTCACCCTATATTCTCCGCATTTTTTGCTCCCTGTTTCTTTGGTTAGGTAATAAATTCTGAAACTAGCCAATATTTTGGGATATTGCCTGTGTCAGAGATATTATTGAATATTTTACATAGTACATATTCGTAAAGATTCGTAAAATAATTACAAAAGTCTTAAAAATGGTTTTCACTGCTTCGTTTGACGTTTAAGCGTCGTTTTCACGCTACGTCTTATTGTACGTTTTGTGTGTCATGTGTCATGCAAAACGTATGACAAAACGTACGACGTACGTTTTGTGAAGATGTACGTTTTGCTGTTTTCACGCTACGTCTTATTGTACATTTTGTGTGATAGGACAAATCGTATCACACAAAACGTACAATAAGATGTAGCGTGAAAACGAGCCTTTAATACTTTCAGAGTGCAGGTTGGACGTGGACGCGGTTTTGTCGGAATTTTGTCGAAAAAAAAGAGGGAGCGATAGTCGAGTCCGATACCCACAAGATGTCACTTTAGCGCGGTACACTTTTGTTATTACAAAACTCCTAATTTTCAATTGAAAGTACTTACAATTCATTAGAAAAGATTGTCGATCTCTTGTCCGACACATTTACAGCTTCGTTTCTTTAGTCCGACCACGTAAATATGTTAATTATAGCAGGTTATCTTTCGCGACTAACAAAGTCAGAATTTAAATTTTTTTACTTTTAAATAAAACATGTTTATTACAGTAGTAAGTGTCCGACAAAAAAATGACGCAAACTTAAAAAAAATGGGATTTCTTTTTTCCTTATTTTTGAATTTGGTACCACAGCGAGAGCAACAAAACGAGTCGAATAAGTGCTTAGACAAGGAAACAAAGAGGATACATAACTTTCATTAATATTAACTCAAAGTGACTTATTTTTAATTCAATAATTATTAAATTTATTAGTAATTATTTACGCATAACATATTGCACATATCCATAAATAGATATAGAATTGTAGTTTGGCATTATAATTATTAAGGTACCAAGGGTATTATAAGGATAATAACGCTTGAGGTCAATGGTGTATATACCGAGGGCCTTTGGCCCGAGGGATATACGTTGACCGAAAGCGTTATTATCTATAATACCCGTGGTACCTTCAACGTTTAATGTCCGACTAAATTATTCTTTATATCCAAAAAAGTTGAATGAATTTTGAATTAATTAGTTTTCAAATATGTACATTTACCAACAATAGTCGTAACGTAATTGTGGTAACCATAGTTTTACTTAGGTTGTTATTTGTCAACTTGACAGTATTTCACTAGTTATTTAAATTTAATGCCCTAGGGCGTTATTTTTCAAAATAACGCCCTAGGGCATTATATCATACTTAACTGACTTCGAAATCATGTCATTATTTGTCAAATATCGAGAAAAAAAATAAAACGCTACAGTTGTTTGATTATATTTTGTGGAGTAGGTACCTATTTAGATCATAATTATTTACATAAAAGTATTAAGTGATCTGCAACCCAATCATCAGCTGTTATAATATTTTACACTTTAGTGCCTGAACTTGAAACTCTTGAGGGTGACGAAATGACTGTTATGATTACACTGTTTATCAAGTGGAATTTGTGGCAATATTATGGAAGTGAGTGATTATGACGCAAAAATAATTTTCAATAAAATACTGATTTGCGATTTATTCCGAATCTCCGGGGACTTCCCTCTCTTTTCAAAAGTAGTTTTTAAACAATACAGAATTAGTAAGTTTTAGTCGACTTTCAAAGAAGTATTCAGCCATATTCAATTTTTATAAGAATCTATAAGTTATAAGAAATCTATTTATGTTCAAATTATTTTTAATATAGTCTATTGCTAAAAATTATCAATATAGCCGATTGTTTTAATTTTAGTATACAGGATTGGTCGAAACTGAATGAGTATTTTTTGAGTTTTCTCAAATGGAGCACCTTGTATTTTCGCATTGTAATGAAATGCTATTTTATGATACCTCATTAGTTGCTATTTCTATTTATGATACTTCATTATTAGTCTGGGCGGGCAGATTATCGGGGAATAGGCCATTTTTAGGAAAAGTTATTTACCAGCAATTTTATTGCTGGAATCGAATCTTATGATTGTATATATTATGTATTAATAATATAGGTACGCAAAGTCCGCAGATAGTGTGCTACTTTTTTTATAAACGAAATGGCGCCCGAAAATCGGGTTTTTTTAATTTTTGCTCTATAACTCTAAAGATTTTAACTTAACACCAAAAAACACCCAAATAAAAATTCACCGTTACTAAATTCGGCATAGAGACGTGTTTTTCCTGATTTACTTCGACGAAAATTTTCCCCGGAAAATGCGGGTTTTTCCAACAAAATCTTTAATTTTCAACTAAAATTTTAGATAAGTAATTGTTTATCAATAATTAAATAACTTGGTAATATAAAAGCTCTTTTTATATAAATTATAATTCCAGAAGACCATGGAAATTGAATGAATAGTTTAGCAACAATTGAATTGTTAATTAAAAATTTACGGTCACTATAATAACCACAATAATTAGAATACATAAGAATAACTACGATTTTTGTATAAAAAAAACACTGTACCTATCTAATGTATTTTACAGAACTGACATTGGACTATTTAAGCGGCCTCAGGAATATTTTAAAATTATAAACAATTTCTTGGCTTAAAAACAAATAGAATACCTCGGGAAATATTAAATTAAATTAAATCCAGAGAACGGTATTCGAAAAAAAGCGACAGGACGCTTCTCCTAAAAGAAAAAACGTTTAATTGTGATGAGTGGTTCCTGAGATACAACCGGTCAAATTTGACTGGCATTCACGGTAAAGATATAAACAATAGGGTAATAATTTTCAAACCATCACCTTTTTATTTCTGTCCTCTTTCTCCACATCAATTTTCATATCTTTAAAATACTCATAACATTTATTATTATAATAAAAACTATCGATATTACGAGTGAAAATTGCCAAAAATAGCAAAATCCCAAACAAAAATTAGGTTGCGAAAGTTCAAAATCATGATCATCATCATCAGTGGCGTTACAGCTCTTTATGAGCCAAAGCCTTCTTCAGAACAATCCTCCATTCGCCCCTGTCTCTGGCAACTCTTCTCCATGCTCTAATTCCAATAGATTTCAAATCATTTTCTAGGTTGTCGTAGTACCTAAGTCTCGGTCTTCCTCTTGTTCGTTGTCCTATCGGCCCTCTTCGGTCAAAAACTTTTCTGATTATGGCATCTTCCTCTCGCCTGATTACATGACCTATCCATCTAAGGCGTGCTACCTTAATGAATTGTACAACGTCAGGTTCTCCAAAATTTCTATACAACTCAAAGTGTAACGCCTGCGCCACAAACCTAGTTCTTTTATGCCACCATATATTCGTCTTAGAATTTTTCGCTCAAAACGTTTAAGCAGTTCTTGGTCATTCTGAGTAAGTGACCAAGTTTCTGAGCCATATGTTAGCACAGGTCTTATTAGTGTTTTGTAGACAGTCAATTTAATTTTTCTAGGTATTTTTGAGGCCATCTGTCTTCTTAAGATATAGTAGCACTTATTGGCGAGCACTATTCTTCGTTTAATTTCTTCACTGACATTGTTATCTTTAGTTAGCAGCGAGCCTAAGTATATGAAGGTGTCGACAACTTCCAGTTCTAGGTCGTCAATTATTATTCTTGTAGGTATCGGGTTGCTTGACCTAGTGCAACACATATATTTGGTCTTTTGAACATTTATATTTAGCCCCATTCTCTGTGCAGATGATCTTAACGACCGAAATGCTTCAGTCAGAGATTCTTTAGATCTTCCTATGATGTCTATGTCATCTGCGTATCCGACAATTTGTACTGATTTGTTAAAGATAGTACCATTCGTATTAATTTGGGACTCTCGAATTATTTTTTCTAATGCCAGTTTAAATAAGAGACACGATAGTCCATCACCCTGTCTTAGTCCATTTTTGCAATGGAAGGGTCTTGAGAAATCGTTCTGGATTTTTACCACGCTCTCTGCTCCTGTGAGCGTAAGTTCAGTTAATTGGACAAGGTGAAGCGGTATTTTAAATTCTACCATAGCAAGTAGAAGTTTGCCTCTATTAACTGAGTCGTATGCGGCTTTTTAAAGTTCAAAATCGGTATACGTTAAAAAATGCATTTTCTCAGCTTCCCATGGAGCAATTTTCTTCATTCTATTTTTGTTCCCAAGTAACTCGAGTAGAGCCATCTAACTAACGCATTATAAAATGTCAAACTGGTTTAGTTTTGTTATAATAGATTTATTTATTTATAAGAAAAGAAAACTACATATTTTTTAAGATGTAGACTTTTTTTAGATAAACTTACTACAAGTGTACTATACCTTTTAACGTTAAAAACACAAATATTCTCAGTTGAAGCTGTATAATTATTTCAACAATCTTTAATTAAACAAATTAAAAATTTTTGTTATAAAAAATAAATTAATTTATTATAACAAAACAAAAGCAAGTTTGACATTTAATAATGCGTTAGTTAGATGACTCTACTCGAGTTACTCGGAGTTACTTAAGAACAAAAAAATAATAAAGAAAATTGCTCCATGGGAAGCCGAGAAAATGCATTTTTTTAACGTATACCGATTTTGAACTATGAGATTACATTTTCTCCAGCCTAATTTATGTTTGGAATTTTGCTATTTTTGGCCATTTTCACTCGTAATATCGATAGTTTTTATTATAATAATATATGTTATGAGTATTTTAAAGATATGAAAATTGGTGTGAAGAAAGAGGACCGAAATAAAAGGTTCGAAAATTATGATCCTATTGTTTATATCTTTGCCGTAAATGCCAGTCAAATTTGACCGGTTGTATCTTTGGAACCACTCATCACAATTAAACATTTTTTCTTTTAAAAAAAGCGTCCTGCCGCTTTTTTTCCAATACCGTTTTGATGATTTAATTTAATACTTCCCGAGATATTCTATTTGTTTATAAGATAAGCCAAAAAATTGTTTATAATTTTAAAATATTCCTGAGGCCGCTTAAATAGTCCAATTTCAATTCTGTAAAGTACATTAGATAGGTACATTGTCTTTTTATACACAAATCATAGTTATTCTTATGTATCTTAATTGTTGTGGTTATTATAGCGACCGTAAATTTTTAATTATTAATTCAATTGTTGCCAAACTGTTCATTCAATTTCCATCGGCTTCTGTAATTATAATCTATACGAAAATAGCTTTTATATTACCAAGTTATTTAATTATTGATAAACAATAATTACTTATCTAAAATTTTAGTTGAAAATTAAAGATTTTGTTGGAAAAGCCCGCATTTTCCGGGGAAAATTTTCGTCAAATTAATTCGGGAAAAACACGCCTCTATGCAGAATTTAATTACGGTGAATTATTATTTGAGTGTTTTTGGTCTAAAGCTAAAATCTTTGGAGTTATAGAGCAAAAATTGAAAAAAAAACACGATTTTTGGGCGCCATTTTGTTTATAAAAAAAGTAGCACACTATCTGCAGACTTTCCATACCTATATTATTAATATATACAATCATAAGATTCGATTCCAGCAATAAAATTGCTGGTAAATAACTTTTCCTTGTATTTTGCTAATTAGCCCAGAGTATATTTGTAAGTTATTGTTGCCCAACATTAATTTTATTGCTACAACAATTACGTGAAATTTTATTTAAGCTATTTCTTGAGTTTTCTCAAATGGAGCACCTTGTATTTTCGCATTGTGAAGAAATGCTATTTTATGATACTTCATTATTTCCTATTTCTATTTATGATACTTCATTATTTGTGAGTTATTGTTGCCCAACATTAATTGCTACAACAATTAAGTGAAATTTTATTTAAGCTAAGGTTGCTAAAACGGTTGAAAATCAATTACAATCATAAATTATACTTACGCCATAATGCTTAAATCTGTATTTGTTTCCATTTAAAATGCAAGAGCTATGAGATATAGCTTTGACAATAAGTTCAAAATTAATATACTAGACAAGGAAGACTGGAAGAAAGGTGTACCCACATAAGCTGTTGCTACCTGGTACACTGATGGCTCAAAAACATCCGAAGATTTGGAAGCCGGCTTAGTAGGGACAAATCAACGGAGGCATTTCCCGGTAAGGCTATCTAAGGATATCACAGTTTTCCAGACGGAAATAGGGGCAATCCATCACTTCGTGGAAGTGATGGATTGCCCCCACGGCTTGGAGATTGCCCTTGAACTGCCAATTCTAAGCTAGTATGGGATTGTGTGTGTGTCCTAAATAAACTAGGAGACCGTAGCAAGGCTACGGTAGCCTGGATACTGGGACGCGAGGGTCATAAGGGCAATGAAAAAGCCGATGAAATAGCCAAACAAAGCTCATCAATGCCATTAGTTGGACTGGAACCCTTCTGTGACGTTGCAAAGGCAGTAACAAGAACGGCTACAAGCAAGTGGGTAGCTCACAAATCTTTGGAATGGTGGAGGAATGCACCAGGACAAACAAAGGCGAAACAGCTCATTATGGTGAAACGGCTAGCTCACCTTTCTTCAGCTGAAACTCCTCAGGGGTGTTGTTCGGCATAAACTAATTAATATGAAGAAATTAGGAATTATTGACGGAACAAAAAGTTTTCAACACATATTCTTTATTCAACTATTAGGTATTTAATTACATCCCATTGCTTATATAATTTATCATGTATCCAAATTAATAATTGACAACGTATAAATTACAATCAGCGAATCAGGGATCGATGCTTAAGCCAAGAAAGAAACTATGGACTTAACTGAACTTTCCCAGGAGTTCCCGTTGTTGTGGACTCTAGTCGACTGTTGTTCGGCCGACTTCTCCTGGTCTGTTCTTAGGTGATGGTCTCGATCTCGGCCGGCTTTTCCGTGACTGCTGCAGCACTCTAGGGTGGTCTTGGTTTCGGAGGTTGCCATAAGGGGAAGTGAGAACGGTTCTTAGTGATCCCAAATGGCCAGGTTGGCAAGAGGACCTGGCCACGAAATAATTCTACCTTAATATATTAGATATTTTCTCTTTGGAGAAAGAATTGGAAAAGAATTTGTGTTGAGTACTCGTCCTAGAGGAAGCCTCTCTTTTTGGTGGGGCTTTCAACGCCATGTGACAGCTCCGAAGCAGATATAGTCACTGAGTAGAATACGAGGGGACTTTAGAAACTAATCAGAGCATTTATAGGAGATAGAAATAGAAAAATATAGAAACGGAGGAATAAAAGTGAAAATTAAGAAAGGAAATTATTGTAAACGAAAATTAAATACCATAACTGAAAATAAAGGCCGAAAATAACTGAAAGTATATATAAAGTTTAAAAGTATATAAGAAACAACGATGTGACGTTTGAAACGTTACACACTCCCTCCACCAGGAAAAAAAAATTTGAAGATGAACTGATTTTTTTTTTAAGATAACACCACTCAGCAAACAAAAACGAAGAGGAAACAATAACATAAGGTTAAGTGAAACAACAGTATCAATATCTACAGACGAGGAAGAAAAAAACAAGTAGGAAATTATGAACAGGAATACAGTACAGACAATGTAATGTGATTATAAAGAATACCAAACCCAAAAAAAAAATCAAAATGAAGTATACAAATCAACTAACAAAGTGAAAAGCTTGGAAACGAACTAACTATAATAATTGATTAAGAATAAAATACAACTTATGTTGTATTGGATTGAGGGTGCACAAAAAAATTGAAAATAAAAAATGCGAGCACACTAAGCCAGTAATAAGATTTTTGATTGTTAACATTGCCAAATATTTTGCAACATTTTTTAATAACAACGCATTTAGTTAAGTGACAAATAAATGAATTGTGCATTGTTTAAATTAAATTAACCTAGACTTGCTGTAACAATTAAATTCCAAAATAAAAAATATTTTTTTATTAAAAAGAGAAAATTTTATAACTGAAAATAAAACAATATTTTCCTATTAAAATTAATTAATTCAATAACCTTAACAAAAAAATTATTAGTAACTAATGATTTATCTACTACTCAAAAATAATACTGAAACTTTTATTTTGTCAGATTTACCTCACTCAGGCTTAATATAAAGTAACAAATTGTCAACAAAAATTAGTGATCTACAGCGTCACTGCACTAAGATAAATTTTACTATAGAGCGTATGAACCAACTTTGAAACAAACTATGACTCTTAATATAGTTTAGTGGAAATAAATTATTAATACTTAAACAAAAATAATAAGTAAGTTTTACTTAATTTGTAATCCTATAAAACATAAATATAACTTAACTCTTGTTCGTCTGAGAACCTTTTATCTCTGTTCTTTTACAAACTTACTAGAGTTCGGGGAAGCAATAATTACAAAAGGGGTATATTTAGCTAAATCGCAAGGGATTTACCAATAAGTTGGGTAGGTAATTACCTAAGTACCTACACCATGGGAAAAAATGTCATAGTCAGTATTAATAAAATTTGCTAACTGTACTGGTCTAGTATATAAAATTAATTTAGTTAAACCAAAATTACTAGATAAAGTTATCCTAGAACAGATAGTTAAGTAAAAATAAAACACAAGCAATTTAACAGAATTAACAGTCTAATAAATATCTGGTGATGAGTCTATATAAAAAAACGTTACGAATAATCATTGAAAGTAAAGTAAATAAATATACGTAATCGATTAAACGAGAAAAAAATCGTGATCTATGATCTTACACCAAATTGAGGAAAAAAAACAAACAAAATTTAGGTTCTTGATATTATCTCTTCACAAATGCACTAAGCAAGCACTCTGTTGTTAAGATCTAAAACGAGTGGAAATAAAGAATACGATGCTCTACCTACTATATCAAGAAAATTTTTGGGGCGCCAGCATATTTTTGATAGAAATACACAAAACTAGTGTATGTGGTTTAAATAGAAAAAAAATATATGTAAAATAACAAAAATTGTCATAGTTTTCTGTCAAAATGGAAACGATGATTACGCACAGATTAGAACACTGCATAATGCATGAACCATACAGAAAAACACGACCAAAGGGTGCATAGTTTTTTTTTAAACTAGCAAAAATCACTCCAAAACACGCCATAACTTTACACCAGAGGCTCATGAAGAGTAATGCATAAAATTACTTCAGTTTCAGAAGAGAGAAAGTGTTTTGACACTAAAATAAGTTAACTTAACTTGTATATTTACAGGAAAATAACTGAAAGTGTTTAAAAGTATATAAGAAACAACGATGTGACGTTTGAAACGTTACAATGGAACATTCGCCACAAATTACGGCAGACTTAATAAGCAAAGACAGGAAAACAGTCAAAGCCATAGTAGGTCTGCTAACAGGGCACTATAAGATGAATAGGCACTTTCAGATAGTAAACATCTATTTTTATGTAAAATCGTCCAATAAACACAATGGTTTAATTATTGTTCCGCCAGCTACTAGTTTTCGAGAAAATTGCGGAAAATCTCTATTTTACCATTTTTTCGTATTTTCCGGCGTTTTCTCGCAAAAAAACACATCTATTATTATGCAAAATCATCCAATAAACACGATGGTTTAATTATTTTTCCTCTGGCTACTGTAGTTTTCGAGAAAATTGCGGAAAATACCTATTTTACGATTTTTTCGGATTTCCCGTGGATTTTTCTTGCAAAAAAACACATCTACTTTTATGTAAAATCGTCCAATAAACACGATGGTTTGATTATTTTTTCGCTAGCTACTGAAGTTTTCGAGAAAATTGCGGAAAATATCTATTTGACGATTTTTCCGGATTTCCCGGCATTTTCTTGCAAGAAACACATCTATTTTTATGTAAAATCGTCCAATAAATACGATGGTTTAATTATTTTTTCTACGAGCGTGCAAGAATGTTTACTTTCGCGCACGCATTTTAGTTTAGAAAGTTTTACTTTTCCGCACGCGTGTTACTTTTCCGCACGCGTTTTACTTTTCCGCACGCGTTTTACTTTTCCACACGCTTGTTAATTTAGATATGTTAATATGGCTTTAAAGTAATTATAAATTATAATACATGCAATAAACTAATATTTAGATATTATTTACTAATATATTTCAAATATATCTTATTGTGTTCATGTTTTAATGAAATTAACGCGAGAATTCGATGAAATAAAATAATTTTGACATAATATTCGAAAGTCAAATCAGTAGACAATAACAGTGGTTTTGAATCGTCGTCATGGAAACCAAGATCGTCGTCATGCTAACCAATTATGCTGAAACTTTGGTTTTGACAACCTTGTCAAAGAATTAATTTGTGTATATATTTTCATATTAATTAAATTAATCGATTAAGATTTGGTCATTTTTTAGAGACTCGTAGAAAAAATATTGTTCCTAACGCTTGCAGAAAGTCTCTTTTCCGCACTCGACTGCTTGCCGAACTCCCGCTTCGCGTCGTTCGGCAAACTGCAGTCGCGTGCGGAAAAGTATGACTTTCTGCACTTGTTAGGAAAATAACTATTTCCGCTAGCTGCTGTAGTTTTCGAGAAAATTGCGAAAAATCTCTATTTTACGATTTTTTCGGATTTCCCGGCATTTTCTCGCAAAACTAATTTCAGATTTGAAATCCTGATGGTCGAAAACATCTTTGCAAAAGGTTTTCGTCTTCTTTGCCAATTTTGAGCAGTTGAGAATATTTCAGTGGACTGTAAGTACGATTATAGAGACCTGGTAATAATATGAAAATTTATTATAATTTACATTTTTAGGTATATTTTGGACCATATTAAACAAGAAGCCACACCTCGATAAAAGTTGCCTTATCGAAAAAATACTAAGAGGCAAAAAAGTTTTAAAAACACTGTGTTTAATTGATGGTACCGCAATAATAGTTTAATTGGAACGTACACAAACATTTAGGGTGTTTAAAGGAACGAAACTCACATAAAATGTTTATGTAAACATATTAAAAAAAAAAGCCGCATCTCGATAAAGACTGGCTTATCGAAAAAATACTAAGAGGGAAAAAAGTTTTAAAAATATTGTGTTTAACTAATGGTACCACAATAATAATTTAATTGGAACGTACACAAAGGGTTGGTTGGAGGGGTTTAAAGGGATACAACCCCATAAAATTTTTATGGAGTGGACATCGCACACATCTTATGGAAAATATAATGTCACTCAAATTCAATAAAATTTATACCAATAGATTCGTTTTAAATTAACGATCAAATCTTATAATTGCGCCAACTCTCTATTTTCAAAAATAAGAGCAGAAATTGATATAAATAAATCTGAAATCAAATGGGTAGGTACATAAGTTAGAGAGAGAAAAAATATTTTAAAATACCCAGATTTTCGGTACTCCATAAATCAGCGGATTAGTTTCACTAATCCGCTTAGGCCCAGCGGGATTTAAGCTGTTATGAATAGCACTCAGAGCAATAATGATTGTAACTAATATTTTATGGACTCCAAAAATGTGATTTCGATAAACTTTAATTGCAATTTGCGCCGTAATTAATCATAATTAAGAGTTGGCGCAATGATATGAATTGATCGTTAATTTAAAACGAATCTAATCGTATAAATTTTATTAAATTTGAGTGACATTATATTTTCCATAAGATGTGTGCGATGTCCTTTCACTGTTGTTTTTTAAGATGTTCCTGCCATAAGAATACCACATGTCCATTTTCAATAAAAAATCTCTAAGAATTTAGATATATGAAAAAACATCTATTTTCATTACGTATTTTTTATGGGAAATAAGCCACAATTTTACTAAAAAATGAATTTATTAACGTTTCGAAGCCCAAATCGGGTTTCGTTGTCAAAATACAAAATACTATTAAAATAAAATAAACATGTTGTTGCTAAGTAAAAAAAAAATTCTTCTAATAATTTATTTAATCTGACTCATTTATATTGGCAATTCAGACGTATATTATACATTTTAAAGTAGAAGACTTTAAAATGATATCGACAATATTTATGAGTTGCGTTCCTGGGACGACTTTACTAAAAGATAGTTCATTCGATTACATGAAATCAATCCCAACTCAAGAATATCCGTCGCAAAAAAATCATAGCATGTGATCTGTCTTTAAAAAGACAACCAAATGCAACGATGACAGTAAAATTCTCGCGTTAGAGATTCCATAGTAAATCACGAGGGAAAAACCAGGAAAAAACCTCGTGATACTATCCCGACATCGTAAGTATTTGGTCTTACATTTAATCTACCTTCATAAAATATAATATCTTTATAAAATACAATATGAGGACCAAATTACAGATCTAATTACAAATGGACCTTATACCAAATTAACGAAGGATCCAACGAAGACACTGGAAAACAAAATTTATAAAACTTTATTCAAATTTAAAAATGATCTAACGTACTATCAAAGAAAATTAATGACACCTCATTACAGTAAGACACCACATTTTTATGGAGTACCGAAAATTCATAAAGCGAATATTCCACTTAGACCCATTTGTAGTACCATCAATTCTCCTTGTAGTGAGCTCTCAAAATTTTTATTAAATATTATAAAACCATTTGCAAATAATAATGACACATTTATAAAAAATACACAACATTTTTTAAACAAATTAACAAATATTGAATTTAATCCAAATAATATTTTAGTAAGTTTTGACATAAACAGTTTATTTACAAATGTGCCATTAGATAAAACTTTAAACATAATTAAAACGAAGTTAGAAAATGATAATACATTGACAACTAGGACAAAACTAAATGTATCAGCTATAATGGAGTTATTGACATTATGTACTAATAATACCTATTTTCAACTAAATAATGAATTCTATAAACAAAATTTTGGTCTAGCAATGGGCTCTCCTTTATCTCCATTATTGGCTAATATATTTATGGAGGATTTCGAAACTAATATCATTTCTAAACAAAATTTAAAACCCACAGTATGGTGGAGATATGTAGATGATGTGTTTTCAATATGGCCTCATAGATCAGAATTGTTGGATACATTCCTGAATATTATAAACGATCAAGAAGAGACAATAAAATTTACAATGGAAAAGGAATACAATAACACTTTGCCTTTCCTCGATGTTTTAGTCTCAAAGAAGGATACTGGATATGAGACTCAAGTGTATAGAAAACCAACACACACCAACAGATATCTCAATTACAAATCAAATCACAACATCAACGTTAAAAAGGGAATCATTAAATCCTTATATGATAGAGCCAAAATTACTTGTTCTAACGAAAATTCATTTTTAGAAGAAAAACAATTGTTAACATCTGTTTTATTAAAAAATGATTATCCTTTATCGTTTATAAATAAGGAATTGACAAGATTAGATCGAATGGAACAGAACAACTTAGAACGGGATCCTACAACATTCACAAGAAATAATACGAGGAAAATAACAATACCATATATAAAAGGACTATCCGAGAAACTTAAAACGATAGGAAATAAATTCAACATTTCAACAACATTCAAAACAACAAACACATTGAGATCTATTCTATCTAAAACTAAACCTAACAATGAACAAGAAAGAACAAAGAATTGCATTTATAGAATACCTTGTGAATGCGAACAATTTTATTTAGGTGAAACATCAAGACCATTAAACGTTAGAATAAGTGAACATCAGTCTTATATTAAAAACAGAGAATTTGATAGATCTCAGATATGTCAACACGCATGGGATAATGAACATAGAGTTCAGTGGAGAGATTCAAGTATAGTCCTGAAAGAATCAGATAGCAAAAAGAGAAAAATCAAAGAAGCGGCTCTAATTATGCTAAATGAAACCAATTGTGTCGCAAATTCCTCGGTAGAATGCAGTAGGATGTGGTTACCCATACTGAAAGAGGAAGTCAATAGAAAGAAAATACCACGATTAGTAAGTCAATAACATATCGAGTTAGTACAAATTTTATATTTTAGTATTACTTATTGTATATATATGTAATATTAATATTATTAATAATTTAAACATATTAAAGTCAGAATTTGGTATTAGTTTTTTGAAGGTAGATTAAATGTAAGACCAAATACTTACGATGTCGGGATAGTATCACGAGGTTTTTTCCTGGTTTTTCCCTCGTGATTTACTATGGAATCTCTAACGCGAGAATTTTACTGTCATCGTTGCATTTGGTTGTCTTTTTAAAGACAGATCACATGCTATGATTTTTTTGCGACGGATATTCTTGAGTTGGGATTGATTTCATGTAATCGAATGAACTATCTTTTAGTAAAGTCGTCCTAGGAACGCAACTCATAAATATTGTCGATATCATTTTAAAGTCTTCTACTTTAAAATGTATAATATACGTCTGAATTGCCAATATAAATGAGTCAGATTAAATAAATTATTAGAAGAATTTTTTTTTACTTAGCAACAACATGTTTATTTTATTTTAATAGTATTTTGTATTTTGACAACGAAACCCGATTTGGGCTTCGAAACGTTAATAAATTCATTTTTTAGTAAAATTGTGGCTTATTTCCCATAAAAAATACGTAATTATAAAAATGCCACAAGGAAATAACTTCAGAACAACATCTATTTTCATTTTGTAACTTCAAAGGGCTGTAATTTTTTTTGTGTGCACTATTGTATACATATAGGTAAGTGAGGTTCAATCAACCTATTTTTGACCGCAGAATCTGTGGTATAATTTATGACCAATCATTTCGGGACACCCTGTATAAAAATGATTTTTATACCTGATGTTTAACCTTACAATGCATTTGAAACTTTAAGGCAGATTTATTTATCACCTTACAAATAATTTGAGCATTTTATTTCAACAATACACAGCTTCCCCAAACTAGTTTTTCCATTCGATTTTCTGACTATTAACCGTGAAAATTAGAGGATTTATGAAATCCCTGTTTCCCCTAACGCTCTACAGCCTTTATTGAATACCCAAGGGTTGGGCTTTGTACACTTTATAATTCATGAGTTCTTTCTTGAAACTCGACATATCTTTTTAAGTGAGAGTGACTTCCCGTCCGACAAAACGTTTTTTTTTAGATTTAAATACAAATTATGTTTATATGGGATTGAGCCCAATTATATATGTAATGGAAATTACATTTTTAATTAACCAATGTTTGACGTTTCGATTTTCACTCCGGAAATCGTTCTCAAAAGGATTATTATAAAAATTATGGAAATATTGTCTAACCCAGCAGTTCTCAACCACCGTGGCGCGACACACTGGGCCGGAAGAACCTATCAGGTGTGTCGCGAGATTTACGAATACGATATTTTTATTTATATTTTATTACTTGTTATAATATACCAATCATGCATTCAACCATTTTTTTAACTATTAGGTATATACCACGTTATACCAATCAATAAAGTGCCAATCCGTAATTGTTTCCTCTCTAACTGTTTTCAAAATTTAACCGACATAACTTGCATTATGAATAGTTGCGCAAAGCGGGAGATCTTTTTTACTGTAATTACCTAGCAATAGCAAAAATTTGTACATATAAGGGTGTCGCGAATCTGTAAGGATTACGTTAGTGCGTCACTGAGTAAAAAAGGTTGAGAACCGCTGGTCTAACCTACCGTCTCGGTCAATAAGCCTAACCAGTAAAACAACAGTTTTTTGCAAAAATTATTCTTTATTCATCAAAATAATATCCTTTAGCGGTGATACAATAATTCCAACAATTTTCTAATTTTTCGATGCCGCTCTTGTAAAATGATTTATCTTTGCCTTCACCTTCAAAATAGGCTTCAGTTTCGGCGATTACTTCCTCATCGGAGCGATATCTCTTGCCACGGAGCATCTTTTCAAGATTGAAAAAAAAAAGGTTTCTCCTAGATATCATCAACAGAGAAAGCAAAAAGATGGGACTAACAATGAATATAAATAAAACCAAATTCATGGCGATTTCAAAAAACCCTGTTGACAACATACATGACGTTTGACGGTATAGTTCAGAGAAATAAGGAAAAAAAATATCATGTTGGTGACACAACCCCCTCCAGGCCGAAACCAAATTTTTTGAGTAGTGTGGACATCTATAATAATAATAATATATATGTTTCCTGCAGCCGATTTTGATGATATACATAGTTATAAACAAATGAAGATCAAAAAACGCTAAATTTTCGCTTTTTTCGTCTATTGCCAAAAGGTTAAGCATTTTAAACAAATTTGGAAGTAAGAAACTCATAAATCATATAAAAAACTTAAATATGGCGTCCGCTGAATATGTCTATCCTTATTGGTTGCTTAGAAAATTGCAGAATAATTAATAAATCTTGAGTTTTTATAAATATTCATAACTTATGTAAAAATTAACTTAGAACCTTCTTATTATACGGAATGCTGGAACTTCTGGTGCTTAAATTATACTCTAAATTACATAATAATTGATCAAATAGTTTAAAAGTTATTTAATTTGTTTATCTCAAATTAATTTTTTTTGCAACACTATAAGTCAGTAAATGATGAAATTACAGTAATACTTTGGATAGGTTATGAAAGAAGAAGATTTATGCTAATAATTTAATTTAAAAAAAATGACAAAAAATAATCCTAAGTATCGCAAAATTATTTTGCAAGAACATGTCGATTTTTTGCTTATGAACAATTAGAATAACTTTTTAACCATTACCCGTAGAAAAATTATCTTTTCATATTTAGAAAGACTGAATTTTTATACAAATTTAAAAAGAGAAAAAATTGTCCTAGGACAATTAAGGACGAAGTTGAACGCCCCCATTTTTTTAAGTCACAGCAGCTTTCTTTATAACAATTTTCAAATCAAATCAGTCACATTTGAAAGAACATACTTCAGAGTTTTAATGTACCAAATATAAAAAATATATACTTTCAAACAAATCGTCCACAAGGCTTCAAAATGTGACCCTTAAAATCGGCCGGCCTTGAAACTTGGGAGATCGATGAGAAGGGGGAAGGAACTGTTAGCTGTATCTCTTGTTCTCGCCTACGGATTTCGACGTTTCTTTTTTAATTTATATGTACTTTTTGCGTACAGTACGAGTATGCATTATTTAAATAAATAAATTGTTATATACACCATCAAAGTTTAAACAATTTTTTTTTCAATTTTTTTTTAATAATATTTGAAGTAATTTTAATCACAAAACATGTATATTTATGAATAATATAATAATACATAGTTTTTTATTAAACTTAGTAATAATTTAAAGTATGAAAAAACAAATTATCCCATTCAATTGTTTCTAAAAATAGTATTAGTCTATAGAAATCAGAAAATCTCAAATGAACTAGGTTTTATTTTTTTGGTAAACATGCTATTAGATGAATGAAAAACTGAAGTTACAGAACCACCAAACAAGAGATAAACGTAATTGATTGGGGTTGGAAATTAAGCTAAGAACCGTTAGTACCGATTCGATCAAAAGATCTTCTTTATACCAGATATTTTATTAAAATAAACTATCTGCTCTTGCAAAACTGGTTGCACCGAGTACTTGTTAGTACAGAGATATAAATAGTTTATGGACTTCGATAACCAAAACCTCTATCTTTCACTATTATCTGTTTTGGAGTTTCTTTTTTTAATCTGTATGCACTCTTTGCGTACGTTACGGATATGTTTTTTGTTAATAAAGTGGTTATTTAAATAACTATGTAAATTGTGTAAACAATTTTTGGAAATTCTTTTACGATATTTTGCATATGCACTTGACTTTACAATAACTTATATTAAATGGGTAACTGATAATTGTTACGTTTTTCATAAAAATACAAGTATTCCTAAATAAATCTCCTTTAATTTTATTTTAATAGTCTTGTTATAATACCAAAATATATGAAATATCTTAATTTTTGTTTTTTTTTGCAATCTTCAAATTATAACTTTCAATCTTGTAAGATACAATTATTATAATATTGTAGAAAATTTCTGAAAATAATTTTGTTCTTTAAATAAATAAAAAAATAATTTTATCCTCTCTCTAATTTTGTTACATTTCATTTTTCGTTTATATCTAGTAGCATGTTTATCAATAAATAAAACCTAGTTTATTTGAGATTTTTTATTTTTAATTCAATATTATAAGCCAATGTTAGATTTAGGAATAAGTGAATAGGATTAGTGTATAATAATTACAGGGTGTACAAAAATACAGGTCATAAATTTAATCGCATATTCTGGGACCAAAAATAGTTCGATTGAACCTAACTTACCTTTGTATAAATATGCACATAAAAAAAGTTACAGCCCTTTGAAGTTACAAAATGAAAATCGATTGTGTGCAATATATCGAAAATTCCGAGAGATTTTTTATTGAAAATAGACATGTGGTATTTTTATGGCAGGAGCATCTTACAAAAAAATTATAGTAAAATTTTGACACACCATAAAAATTTTATGGGGGTTTTGTTCTTTTAAACCCCCCAAACTTTTGTGTACGTTCCAATTAAATTATTATTGTGGTACCATTAGTTAAACACAATGTTTTTAAAACTTTTTTGCCTCTCAGTACTTTTTCGAAAAGTCAGTTTTTATTGAGATATTTTGAATATTAGCCAAATCCACTACATATTTCTAAATATGGTTAAGTACGATTATGGAGACTTGGTAATCGTATGAAAATTTATTTATAATTTACATTTTTAGGCATATTTTGAACCATATTAAAAAAGAAGCCAAATCTTGATAAAAGGTGCCTTATCGAAAAAATACTAAGAGACAAAAAAGTTTTAGAAACATTGTGTTTAACTAATGGTACCGCAGTAATAGTTTAATTGGAACGTACACAAACATTTTAGGGGGGTGTAAAGGAACAAAACCCCCATAAAATCTTTATGTAAACATATTAAAAAGAAGCCGCAACTCGATAAAAACTGCCTTATCGAAAAAATGCAAAGAATCAAAAAAGTTTTAAAACAGTGAGTTTAACTAATGGTACCACAAGTATAATTTAATTGGAACGTACACAAAAGTTTGGGGGGTTTAAGGGAACAAAACCCCCATAAAATTTTTACGGGACGCACAAATTTCACTATAGTTTTTCTTTAAGATGTTCCTGTCATAAGAATGATACATATCCATTTTCAATAAAAAATCTCTAATAGTTTTTGATATATTGGAAAAAATAGATTTTCGTTTTGTAACTCCAAAGGGCTATAACTTTTTTTATGTGCACATTTGTATTCAGGTAAGTTAGGTCCAATCGATCTATTTTTGGTCCCAGAATATGTGATTTAATTTATGACCTGTATTTTTGTTACGCCCTGTAACTAATATGTACGTTTTACAATAAAAGTTACATCAAATATTATTTAAAAAATTGAAAAAAAATTGTTTAAACAAATTTGATAGTGTATATAACAATTAGTTTATTTAAATAACGCCTATTCGTAATGTACGTAAAAAGTACATAGAAATTAAAAAAAGAAACAACGAAATAAATAATCGAGAACCAGAGATACAGTTAACAGCTCCTTCCTCCCTCTCATCGCTAACCCAAGTTTCAACGCTGGCCGATTTTAAGGGCCAAAATTTTAAGCTTTGTGGACGATTTCCTTGAAAGGAAATCTTTTGTACACTTGGTAGGTTAAAACTTTGATGTATGTCCTTTCAAATGCGGCTAATTTTATTTCTTAATTGTTATAAACAAAGCTGCTGTGAATTAAAAGAAGAAGGGTGCTAACTTCGTCCCTAATTGTCATAGGACAATTGTTTTTCTTTATAAATGTGTATAAAAATTCAGTCTTTCTGAATATGGAAAAATAATTTTTCTAGAGGTTACGGTTCAAAAGTTATTCTAATTGTTTACAAGCAAAAAATCGACATGTTCTTGCAAAATAATTTTACACTATTTAAAATTATTTTTTGTCATTTTCTTTAATTAGGTTAATAGCATAGATCTTCTTCTTTCATAAACTGTCCGAAGTATTACTATAACCTCATCGTTTTCTGACTTATAGTGTTGCAAAAAACATTAATTTGGGATAAACAAATTAAATAACTTTTAAACTATTTCACCAATTGATTTGAAATTTAGAATCTAATTTAAGCACCAGAAGTCTCAGCATTATGTGTAATAAGAAAGTTCTAACTTAATTTTTACATAAGTTATGAACATTTATAAAATCTCAAAATTTATGACTTATTTTCCAATTTTCTAAGCAACAATTAAGCATAGATATATGCAGCGGACGCCATATTGAAGCTTCTTATATGATTTATCAGTTTATGACTCTCAAATTTGTTTAAAATGTTTCACTTTTTAGTAATAGACGAAAAAAGCGAAAATTTAGCGTTTTTTGATTTTCATTTGTTTATAACTATGTATATCATCAAAATCGGCTGCAGGAAACATATAGGTTATTAATATAGATGTCCATACTACTCAAAAAATTTGGTTTCGGCCTGGAGGGGGATGTGTCACGAGAAATATTTCTCTGGACTAGTAAACCGATAGATAGGGTCGAGAAGTATAAATACCTCGGAGCAATTGAGGGGGAAAACAATAATTTGAATCCACAAAAACAGTTTTCATTGAAAATATTGAAATCGAAATTTAATGTTTCAAATTAACAAAAATTGTTTTAAAAATCCACGAGGAAGAAGTTTTCATTGTTTTAACTCAACCGTATAAATCGGTAAATTTTTTCAGTGGTACGTTGACATGTTTACAGAGGAAAAGGCAAAAAAAAATATTTTATTTGCGAAGCAGCATACAAAAAATTGAGTGTGCCGGCATAAACCATAAACGTTCTTCCCCAGTACCTTCAAACTTCTGCGTCACAAAATGTTTCTTCCTCCTGTTCTTCTTCTTCTGTTAGCACTACAACCCGGGGTGGGCCTTGGCTGACTGCACAACTCGCTTCCATCTCGAACGGTCGTCCTAGTCCAGAAAGCCACTGCGCATCCGCTAGGAAAAATATTCTAATTCGGATTTTTTGCACAATCTTGCTCAAAAAGGACTCCTTTTAACAAATTTGCATGTTGCCAGGACCAAAAGGTGGTCAAAAATTTTTTAAACGTTTTTTTTTGTTTTTTTCCTAAAATTATTTTTTTGCACGGAAGAAAGTTTTTTTTAGGTTTTTTGGATCATTCCAAACAGAAAAGGTCTTTAGTGACTTTTCTCTAAAAATGATAGGTTTTGACATATAAGCGATTAAAAATTGAAAAATTGCGAAATCGGCCATTTTTAACCCTCAAAAACTATGTGAAAAACTGAAAATTTAAATGTTGCCAAAGTAGGTAGATACTCTTTAAACATCGATTGATAAAATCCCGAAGAGTTTTTTGCAATACAATATTCAAAACTCCTTTGTTTTTTAATTTCTAATCACGCGTGCTCGACACCGTTAAATGTGTATAGTATACAGTATACAGTATGGTGCAAATGAAAGGAATAAATTCGTTATTTCGTAAACCGGCGACTTTAAGGAAAAACCCGAAACAGGTCGATTTTTATTTTTAAGTTATGATATTGTGGCATATATGGTATACTAGTGACGTCATCCGTCTGGGCGTGATGACGTAATCGATGATTTTTTAAATGAGAATAGGGGTCGTGTGGTAGCTCATCTGAAAGGTTCTTCAATTCTCTATTTAGTAGTATAAACATTTATATAATTATTTATACAGGGTATCCAAAAAATTTTTATTAAATTAAATTATTTTACAAAAAAAGAAGTAGAAGGACACCCTGTATAAATAATTATATAAACGTTTATATTACTGAATAGAAAATTGAAGACCCTTTCAAATGAGCTAGCACACGACCCCTATTCTTATTTAAAAAAATCATCGATTACGTCATCACGCCCAGATGGATGACGTCATTAGTATACCGTATATGCCACAATATCATAACTTAAAAATAAAAATCGACCTGTTTCGGGATTTTTCCTTAAAGTTGCCGGTTTACGAAATAACGAATTTATTCCTTTCATTTGCACCATACCAAAGAATACATATCTCTCACAAGAACCGACACGGACGGCGATTCTTTTGTTGTTAGCATGTACTTAATTTTAGTATCGAGTTGGCAAGTGTACACGCGAGTACACTGAGAAAAGTCTCGCACATTTCTGGCGTGTATCAATAAAATTTTAGTTGCACTGAGAGAAAGGTTGCATGCAGGGCCGGCTTTTGTTGACATTCTTAATATGGGGGAATTATTTTTGATTTACAAAAGGTTGCAAATACAACACAAAGTAATGGTGAGAATTATATTGATTAAAACCATGGATAAAATACCTTTTTTATCCTGATTTTAGCATTGAAAGACCAATAATAAAATATATTATAGTGGCGTGACATTCACTAATTATTCTTTTTGGCTTATATTGATACAACGATACAAAATATAATTTGTTGTTTTCACCAATTTTGAAAAAGTGTGAACAAGTTGGTGAGAATTTGAACGACTTGGTGTGACCTAATAGGCTGTCTGTCCGTCCGACCGCGAATATAACTCCTTCAGTCACTATACCAGGTAGAATGACAAATGAGGTGTCAAATGAAAGCTTATAATCCATGGATGGTACTCAAGGTGAGGCATTTGACCATGCAAAAAAAATAATTTTAGGAAAAAAACAAAAAAAAAACGTTTAAAAAATTTTTGACCACCTTTTGGTCCTGGCAACATGCAAATTTGTTAAAAGGAGTCCTTTTTGAGTAAGACTGTGCAAAAATCCGAATTAGAATATTTTTCCTAGCGGATGCGCAGTGGCTTTCTGGACTATCCATGATAGTTGAGTCAGTGGGTAGCCCCATTGTTGTTAAATCTGACCATATATTGCCTCTCCATCGCATTCCTCCTGTTAAGTATCTTGTAAATCAGTGTAGAACTTTCTAGAGTTTACGTTTTCCAAATATTTGGTCAAGTGAAGAAGATCTTGTAACTTAGCAGCTTTGACCGAAAGTGGGCCGTTGTACAATGCCTTGGGATGATTGTGGCTAGTAACTTCCGGAGTTGTGATATTATGAGCTTTCCTTAAATTTCTTTTCGGGTTTCATTTAATTTTGCATTCAAACAGCGACCTTGCAATTTTGCAAGTTTATAATTATTATCAACTCACAATTAGATCAAGATGAGGAGATAAAGGTCAGAATAGAAATAGCTCGAAACGGATTTATAAAATACAAGTCAATGTTGACAAATAAGAAATTGATTATGGACATTAGATTGAGATTCGTCGAATGTTATGTTTGGTCACAACTACTATAAGGGGTAGAAGCTAGAACTCTAAAAGCCCAATCCTTAAAAAAATTGGAGGCATTCGAAATGTGGCTATATAGGCGTATTCTGAAAATTCTTTGCACTGCAAAAGTCTTAAACGAAGAAGTGTTAAGACGAATTGGACATGGCAGAAAGCTTATGAACACAATTAAAATAAGATAAACATCGTATCTGGGCCACATACTTCGTAACAATAAATACTCTCTGCTACACGTCATCATGCAAGGGAGAGTAGAGGGGAAAAGGCTTGGGAAGAGAGAAGAAATCTTGGCTGAGGAATATCAGAGATTGGACTAACCTCAGTGCTGAACAGATATTTCACGTTGCAAAAGTCAGAGAAGCGTTTAAAAAAGTGACCGCCAACCTTCGTTAGAAGACGGCACAAGAAGAAGAAGAAGAAGAATCGCTCGGGGTCAAATCTGGACTAAGGGATGGGTGTGGAAGCAATTCAATGCCCAATTTGTGCATTTTTGCCATACCCTTCATCGACTTGTGACACGGTGCATTGTTTTAATGAAACAAAAATTTTTTCTTCAACAAATGATGCCTTTTGTTTGCGATTTCGATTTTCAAATGCTTAAATAAACCAATATAGTAGTCGCTGTTGATTGATTCTTCATGTTTCAAATAGTCAATGAAAATAATACCTTGCGGGTTCCAAAATACAAAGGCCATAACTTTTCCAGCCGTTTGTTGCGCCTTTGGTCGCTTTGGACGGCTTTCTCCGGGTGATGTCCACTGAGACTGAGATGACTACCAATTTGATTTCGGAGTGAAGTGATAGATCTATGTTTGATCCGTTGTGATATACCGACGCAGAAACTTCAAGTTATTCCGATTAAACATGTCCAAACAGCGCCAAGATTCATAAATTCGTTGTTGTTTTTGATCTGGTGTGAGAAAACGTGTCACCCATTTGCAAAACAGCTTTCTCGTACCTAAATGTTCATGTATAACAGTCAAAATGCTACCCTTTAATAACTTTAGAGTGTCAGCTATCACTTGCACCTTCACTTTCCGGTTGCTTCAAATAGTCCAACAACTTAGTTCTATTACACAAAAATATAATAAATTAATTATAAAATAAACACTACTTTCCTATGGATCAACACTAATGAATTCTTAAAATAATACACTACTGCACTGAACAGATATCGATACAGATAACATAACAGATAAGAGAATCGTGATATTACACGTAGAAATCTGACGCAGGTTTGTCGAAATGACAGTGACTATTTCTCTATATTGCCTAATCAGTTATTTAGTTATAATATGTTTGGTTTCTTCTTAGAGATAAAAAATTTTAGTAGTTCCAACATGACACAAAATCTAGGCATGGGATAGAAAAGTTTATTTGAAGAAAGTGTATTTTTTTGTTCTTCTTAATGGCGGTAGAGGCTCGTTTTCTTAATATTGTATTTAGTTATCGAGTAATTTCCACATACTAACATGTTTCTCAAATTGGGCTCTGTACCGCCATTCTTTGCTATATTAGGAATATGTGTGTCAAATATCTCGACAAAATATTTAAAATTAAAGCCGCAATTTTGGACCGCGTTTTACGTTTTGATGACGCGCTACTGTAGCCTCTTAAGTTTTAAACTATACAGTAATTTTTAATAGTCATAAAATAATGAAAAATCTCCAGCAAATACCGTCGCCACAATAATTAAGATTGATTGAAAACCTTTCAATGGGCTAGTACACTCAATTTGCTGTAAGTAGTTAATGGGTTCATGGTTCAAGCTACACGCAAAGGAGAAAAGGAAAAATTTCAAACGTAGCTGTAGCATTATAAAATCAGCATTTCAATTAAGCTGTAAAAAAGTTAATACACTATGTTCAAATAGGCTGATTATGTATTTTAGAAAGGAACTACAACGTTAAAGCGGTTTTTTGTTTCATGTAGTCAATGGACCTCTTAGTGTGAAAAAACCGCGGAGTGCTACCATTTAAAGAGGTGCACTTTTGAGAAAAGGGTGAATTAGTCCCTAGGCACAGGGCGAATTAGGGTGAGTTCTATGCACATTTGGTGCAAACATGTCTACAAGAAAATTGTTTCAGGTTAAATTTAATATAGAAATATCACATTTTAAAGTAAACAATATTTTTTTTACAAAAATATATTCAAAAGAAAATCAAGAAAAAAACACGAAAGATAGCAATTTTGTTTTTTATCCCAAAACTTTTTTCAATGGGGATATAGGTATAGGAATTGCTTCACTGAAAAAAACTTCCATCCTTTTTATTTAAAGTGACGTTTGGTATAAGTCCCCATGATTTACAGTTTCCAAATTATGATTTTTCAAAGTTCGCCACTCACACCGATTTTGGGACATTTTCCTTGTTACTTCGCAAACATTGTTCTGTAACTTTTTTCTACGCAGCTTTAGGTATATACAATGTCACATATAATAGAAAGAAAAATCAATTATCTTTAAAATGATCTACCGTAAAAGGCTGTGTGGCTATTTTTAAGCAAGATATGGTTTTTCAAATTTGTATACTTTTAATGATTTTTGATATATTTTACGATTATTTTGAAATTTCTCATTATAACTTTTTTTATTGTATATTTATTTTACATTGTACAATAAAAAAGAAAACTTATTTTATTTACGTTAAAACTGTGTATTGTAAAAAACTCTAGGACTATTTTTAACCAAGATATGCTTTTTCAAAATGTCAAATACACATGCAATAGGTCCCACTAAGCTGGAACCATATGGAAAACTATTTTATTATTAACTTTATGAAAAAAGTTATTCTTTATAAAATGCTCTGCAGAGTCTAAAACCTAAGATGCAATCATCAGATATAAAATTTTGTCAATAGTGTACGAGGTATGTTAAAAAATATGAATTTCGCTCAAGTGTAAAGTAGCTTTATATTTCAAAATATCGAAAAGTGTTATTAAGAAAAGATATTTGGAATTAAAAATTATGTTATAATATGCTATTATATTCTTCTAATTGAAAAAAATAAAAAATTTTAAAATTTTTCTCAAATTACCGATACCCTTGGATATCCTACGGATATCTTTTTTAAAAATAGGCCTAGAATTTTTTGCAATACACCATTTTAAAGTCAAGAAAATATGCTTTTTCTATTTCACAATGTATCTACCTGAATGTACAAGAAAAAAGTCATAATGAAAAATTTTAAAAATAATCATAAAAAATATCAAAAATCATAAAAGTATAAAATCTTGAAAAAGCATAACTTGCTTAAAAATAGTCGTACAACCTTATACAATAGACCATTTTAAAGGTAATTGACTTCTATTTCTACTAAGTTTACCATTGCATATACCTAGAAATGCGTAGAAAAAAGTTACAGAATAATGTTTGCGAAATAATGGGGAAAATGGCCCAAAAATGCTGTAAGCGGCGAAATTTGAAAAATCCTATTTTGGAAACTATAAATCCTAGAGACCTCTACTAAACGTCATTTTAACGAGGAAGAATGGTAGTTATTTTTCGCTGAAGCAATGCCTATACCTATATAACTGTGGAAAAAAGTTATGGGGCAGAAAACAAAACTGCTTTCTTTTGTGTTTTTTTTTGTTATTTTTTTTGAGTATATTTTTGTAAAAAAAATATTTTCGACTTTATAATGTGATATTTCGATAGTAAATTTAACCTGAAACAATTTTTCTGTAGACGTGTTTGTACTAAAAGTGCATAGAACTAACCCTAATTCACCATGTGCCTAGGGACTAATTCACCTCTTTCTCAAAAACGCACCCATTTAAATGGTAGCGCTCCGCGGGCTGTTCAAATTTAGAGGTCCATTGACCATATGAGATAATAAAATCCCATTAACGTTGTAGTTCCTTTTAGCTCTCTTATTTTGAACATAATCAATAGCCTAAAATATCAGTAACCTAGTCGTATTTCAATTTGTGGTAGTTTGCGAACTAATCGTAAATATAAGAAAATTACATTTTCAAATAGTTTTAGACACAGGGAGCATAATGCTACCCCCTCTATTACTGAATATTTGCTGTACTAGTTGGCAAATTATTTTATATTCCAGAATTTCCAGGATGCTAAACGTATATTTGCTCCATACCGTTTTTATAGAAGAGTATTTTTTCTCTATTTGTCTTTAATTATGCATATTATAGGTATGCCCCTTCAAAAAAAGTAAATAAGACCAAATGTAATAAAAAACAAATGCATTACATAAGAGTCCAATTTTGAAATAACATGAAATAGAAAAATAACGAAGAAGATCTACTATAAAAAATAACAATAATAGTCCGTTCTTTAACGGTAAAATATTGAAAAGCCTCTAAATTTTAAAGAACCGCTTGGATTGACATGAAATTTGGCATACACATAGCTAACAAGTCAAAGAAAAAAAGTAATATTGTGCCGATATGTGCTTTTGCCCTGGGGGTGGTTTTCACCCCCCACTTGGGGGTGAAAAAATATTCGTCCAAAGAAAGTCAGGAAATGGATAAACTGGCTACTTTTAAGTAACTTTTGTTCTATAGAGTTTTTTCACTAAGTCAATACTTTTCGAGTTATTTGGCAGTGAATATGTTCATTTTTTCAACAAAATAACCACGCTTTTAGACGGTTTTTCGCAAATAACTCAAATAATAAGTATTTTGTCGAAAAAAAAATTCTTAGCAAAAATATAGCCTGTAAAAAATTTAAAAAAAAATGGTGTATACATCACGTCTCTACACCTAGTAGAAGCAGAGATATAGCTAATGAAAAATAGGTTCATATTCGTCAAATTCCAAATGGAATAATTTAACGTGAAATAACCAAAAATGAAGCACATTTCGGGGAAAACTCATAACAACTTATTTAAAGTGTTTAAAAAAGCTTCATTTTTGTTTTATAAAAAAAATTTCTAGCATCAAAATTAAACAAGTTACGTTCAAAATAAAGTTAGTCCCTTTTGGTGTTGGTAAAAAAATCGAGAAAATCACCCCCTAATTAATATCTTAAATGAACTTAATCGTTACGACTTCACAAGTTTCTTGACTCGTGTATATATTTTTTATATGATCTGTAAGTTTCATCGGTTCAAAGTCCATATTATTGAAAGGGCTGTAGTTAAAAGGGGTTGAACGAGTCACTGATCACGAATGTATGCAAATTTAGAAACACCAAATCTTAATCAATTTTTGTCTAACAGAAAAACAAAAAAAGTACATGATATTCAGAAAAGCGAATCTGACTTTTTTGTTTTTCGAGATTTTTGGTATCTCTAACAATTTTTAAGTTATTTTGAAAAAAAGCATATTTTTCAAAATTAAAATTTTTCAAAATTTTATTTTGAAACCAAATTTTTTCAAAAATAAGCACTTTGAATCGATGAAACTTACAGATCATATAGACACAACATAAGCAAAATAATTTGTGGAGCGGTAACGATTAATTTCATTTGAGTTGCTAATTAGGGGTTGGTCTTCCCGATTTTTTTTTGCAAAAACAAAAGGGACCAACTTTATTTTGAGCGTAACTTGCTTAAATTTAATGCTACAAACTTTTTGTAAAAACGGAAATAAAGCTTTTTTTAAACACTTTAAAAAAGTTATAATGGGCTTTCCCCAAAAAGTGCTTAATTTTTTGGAAATTTCACGACGAAATATTCTGTTTGAAATTTGGTGAATATGAATCTATTTTTCATTGGCTATAACTCTGGTTCTACGAGATCCAGAGACCTAACGGGTACACCATTTTTTTTTTTTTACTTTTTTCTAAGCTATATTTTTGCTAAGAACGTTTTTTTCGACAAAATACTTACTTTTTGAGTTATTTGCTAAAAATCGTCTAAAAATGTGGTTATTTTGTTGAAAAATGAACATATTCACTCGCAAATAACTCGAAAAGTGTTGACTTGGCGAAAAAGCTCTATAGAACAAAAGTTACTTAAAATTAGTCAGTTTACCCATTTCCGGACTTATTTTGGACATATATTTTTTCACCCCCAGTAGGGGGTGAAAGTCACCCCCATGGGCAAAAGCACACATCGACACAATATCACTTTTTTTCTTTGACATGTAAGCTATACGCATGCCAAATTTCATGTCGATCCAAGCGGTTCTTTAAAATTTAGAACAAAAACCGTGAAAGAATGGACTACAAAAATAGAGCAGATAATAGAATGATGACAGATTAGTGATAATTCCAAATAAGAATAGATAAGAAAAATTCCAAAATAACGAGGAAACAGATAAAATGGTAAATAAAGACTTTTCAAAAAATGTTTGTGTACAGAAAAATTACCACACATTTGGAACAAATCTTTATGCGTAAGAAAGCAAATCTTCTTCTTCAAGTGCCGTCGCCGCGACGCAATTCGGCAATAATCATAGCTATTCGGGCTTTGAAGACGGTTGCTCTGAAAAGTTCATTTGATGTACATCCGTACCATTCTCTCAGGTTGCGCAGCCACGATATTCTGCGTCTCCCTATGCTTCTTTTTCCTGAAATCTTTTCCTGCATAATGAGTTGGAGCAAGTTGTATCTCTCTCCACGTGTAATATTTCCGAGATATTCCAATTTTCTGGTTTTGATTGTATTTAAGACTTCAATTTCTTTATTCATCTTTCACAGAACCTCTTTGTTTGTGACGTGTTCTGTCCATGATATTTTCAGAATTCTTATATACACCTACAAGTCGAATGATTCCAGTTTTTTCATTGATGCCGCATTCAAGGTCCAAGCTTCCATTTCGTAAAACAAAGTCGAGAAAACGTAGCGCCTAGCCAACCTTATTTTCTCATTTTGTTAAAATTCGTTCAAGCCTTTTCTATTCACACACCCAAACTGATATGGAATCATCTGATATTTCTTATTATTTCGCGCGAATTTAAAAAAACAAACACACGAAGTCAAACAATATTTATTTTAAAGTAATCTAATAACAAATACATAACAATTAAATAAAACAATAAAGTATTTAACGAACAAATTGAAACTACTTGCTTTAAAGTCAATAGCATAAAAAATTTCAATGTAAAACGACTAATTTTTAAATTATTTTTATTTTTTGTTTGTTTTTTTTTTGGTAGTCAGTGTTATCACCTATAGTCCTTATGCAAGCTTGTTTGCGTGGGCACGCTCCTAATCAAATTATCAACATTTTTGTGGTAGGTTGCTTCATGCTTCAAGAGCAGCTTGTACTAGCCGTGCGGTGTTTTGTGGATTATCTCGGCGACCTCTAATTTTCTTTTAAGCATATCCCACAAATACTCTATAGGGTTAAGCTCTGGTGAGCAAGCAGGCCACTCCAAATAAGGGATACCTTCTGCTTTAATGATGTCTCTAGTCACTCTAATGGTATGTGGAGGTCTTAAAGAGAGGTATTAAATTTTTTCCTGTTGCACCTCTCCATAGTCTAACTACAGGTTATCAGCGTACCTGTGAGCAGTTAAAGTTTATTGGATGAAAATTATAGGAGTTTTTTACGGATCACAATTCCTCTCCAGAACATTATACTTTCCCTTGTATATTTGTGAACAGATCTGACAGTTTTCGTTCTTGTTTGTCTTCCTCGACCTCTAAGTACACGATTTCGTGGGTCATCTGATTTTATGTACACAAATCCTGACTTTCTCTGAAAACAGTACATTTTGTCAATTCCCAATGTTCCAGTTTTGGTGGTGAAGACACTAATTTAGGCGATCAATCTTGTGCTGCCTGGATAACTCGAAAACCCATAACTGTCTCCTGCTGTATACTTCTTGACACGAACTCTTCTTCTTATCGTTTCAACTGAAACAGTTACACCTGTAGCTTCCAAAAGCTGCCTTTGGAGCTGAAGGTGAGAAATGGTGTCTTCCACCTGATTGGACAATTAAACGATCGTGGCGAGCCGTTATTACTTCTTGGCGACTTTCCCTTGCTTTATTTTTGAGCTTCCTAGTTCCTGTTATATATAGATAAGTTTTGGACAGAACGCCCTGTATTACGCCTAGCTCTACAGCTATGTCCCCCTGAGAACATTACTTGCTCCACAAGAGCAGTAATCTTTCCCCATTGTAAGTTCTATAACATGTGGCATATTTTCGTTTTTGGACGCAAAAGTTAGTTTATTTATTTTCGTTCAATTTGCAACTGAAGCAAATAACCTTTACCGTACCAGGTTTATTATCTAATTGTCTTATTAAGATTATTAATCTTAATAAGACATCTAATTGTATTAGATGTAGCTGTATTAGCTGTATTATCTAATTGTCTTATCGATTTGTTTATTTTCAATAAAAACCCTTATTCTTCGCAACAATAACAAGTTTTTTCAAAAGAAATAAATATTGCTTTGAAATACATGGTGATTCCATATAAGTTTGGGTGTGTGTAATTTTATCTTCTGGAAGTAATCATTTGTAGAGTTGATCATTGTTCCAAGATATGCATATTGGTCTACTCGTTCGACATTGGTTCCGTTTATGAGGAGATTCTCGTTATGTCTTTGAGTTTTAGATATTCTCATAAATGTTGTCTTCTTGATGTTCATTGTTAGACCGTATTCTTGTCTGTATATAGCTATTCTGTTCACCAGTCTCTGAAGATCATCAATTTCATCGGCTAAGATGACAGTGTCATCCACATATTTAATGTTGTTAATGGGAACTCCGTTCACCTTTATTCCAGCTGTTTCACCCTCAAGGGCTTTAGTATCTCTTTTTAGTAGGCATTAAAGAGAACTGGCGATGAAAGCAAATACATACCTAGAAACACACATACACATAATACACTTAAAAATTATATTCTTATATCATTTTTATCACAAACCTTAAAAACTCCTTGACTTACCAAAATCTTGATCACAATCCTGGTCATTGAATTTAGGAATATTGTCAATGAATTTACAATAGAAATAGAACAAAATCAATCCATAAATTTTCTAAATTTAAAAATTTTGAGAGTTAAAAACAAACATCGAGTTTTCCCTATTTTATTTATCACAACATAAGCCTACCATAGCATGATTATCAGAAATTCTCATATCAAAAAACATCTTCACGGTAGAATTGAATATCATTAAGCACATAACAATAACCAATGGGCACAACGAACAAACAAGAAACAAAATTTTAAACCAAAAACTGCATAAGAAAGCCCTAAAATTAGTCTTTTCGCCACCAGAGGAAAACCCAGCACCTTTTGTTCGATTACATACAGCTACAGAATAACACCAGCTTTGAGAACACAAAACAATCTAAGCAAATATGAAGGGTGCAGGGGAAAACATAATAAGCGCCATTTTGTTATTTTTACAGGGGAGCGAAAAAACGCTTAAAAACGCTTTTAATATGAAAACTATTTTACTAATTTGTAATAATTGTGGTTTCTAGGTTTTAAAGTAAATATACCCGTGTTGAGCTGCCCCCCCCCCCACTTGCAAAAATTAAAAAACAAATAGCCCTGATTTATGAGCTATTTATGAGCTCTCATATTCCGCAAACTAAAAATTTTGAGCTCGTTCCACTGAGCAGGAATTTAATACCCTAGTGGGGGGGGGGGGCTGAGTCAGCACCCCCCACTACTTAAAAATAGGAATATTGAATCGGTTTTTGCGGCAGAATTACGAGCTATTTATGAGCTCTTGAAATTATATACTTTCGATTTTTGAGCTCATCCCCTTCACCCCCAAACAACCCTTTAATTGATTTAACTTAAGAGAAAGATGCTGAGAAAACTTAAAATATATCGTATTGCGGATATAATTCATATAGCTTATATACTCTAAGGATAAACTATTAAATCAAGAGCATTTTGATTATTGAGCTACAACCCCTTCGCAAGAAAACCACCCTATCTTCCCGGCTTAAGAGAAAGTTGTACTTAAAATGCATTAACCTAATTATTTGGCGACTACATATCATTTAATAATTTATAACCTTCCAAATTACGCGCATTTAGATCAGTAAATTGCAATTTATTTTGTATAGTGCAGTCACTGAAGGTAAAAATCAACGATTGCCTTCAATTTCGGTGAACCTTCATCGATTTTCACGAAAATTGGTCAGTAGTTAGAGGATACGTCAAGAAACAAAGGTGACATGGTGCCACCTTGCGCCTTTACCCTGAGGGTGGATACCGCCCCTTCTCGGGGGTGAAAATTATTTTATAAAAAAATAAATGCACAAATCAATAAAAGAACAAATTAAAAGCAAAATTTATTATATAAAGTTAATAAAATAAGTCAATACTTTTTAAGTTATTAAAGATCAAAGATTTTAATTATTTGTGAAAAAAATGCATGTTTTGAAGAGGTTTTTTGTAAATCACTGAAAAATTTTAAGTTTTTACAAAAAAGTTAATAGTAGTTTAATTCGTATAGCTTATATTCTAAGAATAAACTCTTAAATCACGCGTCTTTCGATTATAGAGCTACAACCCCTTCGCAAGAAAACGACCCCATATTCCCGGCTTAAGAGAGAGTTGTTCTTAAAATAATTTAAATTAATTATTTGGCGACTACATATCGTTTAATAATTTATGAGCTTGCAAAATATACGCATCTCAATTATTGAATTGCCATTTTCTTTCTATAGTGCAGTCACTGAAGGCAGTGGTGTCATGGCAAAATTAGCAGTGCGGGAACGCAGTGCCGGAACGCACTGCTAATTTTTGTTTACAAAACCTAAATTCTCTATTATTTTTTTTTTCTTTTCTTAACCAGTGCGGGAACGGCGTTCCCACGGGAACAGCGTTCCCACGCGTTCCCACACGATGATATCACTGACTGAAGGTAAAAATCAACTATTACCTTCGATTTCGGTAAATCGCCATTTATTTTCACGAATTGACAATAACAACTTGGGGTTTTAGCCTGGGGTATATGTCACCCCTTCTCGGGAGTGAAAATTACTTTATTAAAAATAACCCCACAAATCGAGAGAGGGACAAATTGTAAGCAAAATTTGTTATATAATGTGATTAAAATAAATCAATACTTTTTGAGTTATTAAAGATCAAATATTTTAATTTTTGGAAAGAAAATGCATGCTTTAAAGCGATTTTTCATAAATGATTCAAAAACTGTAAGTTTTTACAAAAAAGTTTTCATCACTAAAATTGAAGCTAATAAAAAATATAATAAATTGCTTACTTGAAAAACCCTTTAATGTTAATTTAAAGTAAATTATTGATAATTAAATGTATATTTTTTCCGCGACTGTTCAAATCTATGGGTTCAAGCTTAAATAACACTTAGGTACTAAATACTTGTCAAAGTACTTAGAAATACCTATGAAAAATAAGATCCAGAAAAAGTTGATAGTATCAAAATCCGCTCACCAATTTTCGTGAAAATGAATGGAGATTTACCGAAATCGAAGGTCATAGTTGATTTTTACCTTCAGTGACTGCACTATAGAAAGAAAATGGCAATTCAATAATTGAGATGCGTATATTGTGCGAGCTCATAAATTATTAAACAATATATAGTCGACAAATAATTAATTTAAATTATTTTAAGTACAACTCTCTCTTAAGCCGGGAATATGGGATGGTTTCTTGCGAAGGGGTTGTAGTTCAATAATCGAAAGGCGCGTGATTTTAGAGTTTATTCTTAGAATATAAGCTATACGAATTAATCTACTATTAACTTTTTTGTAAAAACTTACAGTTTTTCAGTGATTTACAAAAATTCTCTTCAAAACATGCATTTTTTTCACAAATAATTAAAATCTTTGATCTCTAATAACTTAAAAAGTATTTACTAATTTTATTAACTTTATATAATAAATTTTGCTTTTAATTTGTTCTTTTATTGATTTGTGCAGTTATTTTTTATAAAATAATTTTCACCCCCGAGAAGGGGCAGTATCCACCCTCAGGGTAAAGGCGCAAGGTGGTACCATGTCACCTTTGTTTCTTGACGTATCCTCTAACCACTGACCAATTTTCGTGAAAATCGATGAAGGTTAACCGAAATTGAAGGTAATCGTTTATTTTTACCTTCAGTGGCTGCACTATACAAAATAAGTTGCAATTTACTGATCTAAATGCGCGTAATTTGGAAGCTTATAAATTATTAAATGATATGTAGTCGCCAAATAATTAGTTTAACGCATTTTAAGTACAACTTTCTCTTAAGCCGGGAAGATAGGGTGGTTTTCTGGCGAAGGGGTTGTAGCTCAATAATCGAAATGCTCTTGATTTAATATTTTATTCTTAGAGTATATAAGCTATAGGAATTATATTCGCAATACGATATATTTTAAGTTTTCTCAGCATCTTTCTCTTAAGTTAAATCAATTAAAGGGTTGTTTGTGGGTGAAGGGGATGAGCTCAAAAATCGAAACTATATAATTTCAAGAGCTCATAAATAGCTCGTAATTCTGCCGCAAAAACCGATTCAATATTCCTATTTTTAAGTAGTGGGGGCTGACTCAGCCCCCCACTAGGGTATTAAATTCCTGCTCAGTGGAACGAGCTCAAAATTTTTAGTTTGCGAAATATGAGAGCTCATAAATAGCTCATAAATCAGGGCTATTTTTTTTTTATTTTTGCAAGTGGGGGGGGGGGGGGGCAGCTCAACACGGGTAGTAAATATACAACAAACTAAAAATATTATTTTCAAAATATACTCGAATATAAAATAATTATTTGTTATTTGTGGGGGAATCTTGAATAATACTCTGACTCTGAGGATGAAGAACTACTATATACCTTGAGGCTTTGTAGGTATATTCTTATACTTCTCAGAAGATATTGGCAGTAAACCCGTAAAAGAAACTAAGAGTAAATAGTAAATGATCGTGTAGGAATGACGAGAGAATAAAAATGACGCAAACAAATAGACTTGTCAAGTTATTTCCCTGGACCGCTGGTTTATCAGGTTCTTTCTCTTTATGTATATTTTTAATAGGCATATTCGTTGGTAGTAAACAGCTTATTTCTCTGTAGAGTTTATGCATTTTGTAGGGACCAGTTAGCTTTACTATATTTTTGTAAACCGATAAAATTAATAAATTGGCACTTACTTATCATGTTTTCATCTGGACCCTTCATATATTAAAAACAACAAGAACCAAAAAAAGCACTTACACAGTGGTTTATACAAACTTTCGTGTGGTGACTGACCGTAAACTTCCATCGGTCAAACGGGTAAAACATTTAACAAACGTATAGCAGAACACAAAAGTGCTTACAATTATAGAAAAACAGAGTCTACGTACATACTTCACTTCTAGATCATAATAATTCTTTTAACGCCCAATTTGCATTTGTCGACGTTATAAATAAATACCTTTTAAAAACATTATTTTAAAATTATTTAAAAATACAGAAAATATAGTATGAAGCTTCGCGGTACGCTACACTCTATACTCTACAGCAGGGATTCCCAAGTGGTGGTACGCGGTAAGATTTCAGGTGCTACGCGTCGCTTGGGTGAAACAAGCGATTACGATGGGCCTTTTTCTGAGTAAGTGCCAGTGTGTCTTTTCAGCCGTCTCTTAAAACTGAGGTCAGAAGTTTTAATGCTTTTAATTGAAAAAAATAATGACACGAAAAAGTTGTTTTGTGATGGAGAATGCTTGTCAAGATTGGCGTATCTAGATGACAGACTCAACACGCTGAACATGAGTCTTTCGGGAAGCAAACACAACAACCTTCAGAGCCACTGAATAAATAAACTCATTCAAGAAAAAGTTTTTTACACTTACACTCATTTAAAAAGTGCTTTTGACAGGGTGAGGCGAAATGATATCTTAAATTTATTACAAGCTGAACAAATAGATCACTAGATAGTAAGGCTCATTAATGAAATTAACAATAACAACAAGACCAGAGTTATAATGTCAACAGGAGGAACAGAACGCATAGAACTAAAAGGAGGAATCCGCCAAGGAGACTCACTCAGCTCATTATTATTCAATATGGTGATGAATCAAATAATTCACGAAGTAAGAAAGCGACATGGATACCTCATGGGAGCACATAAAATCACGATACTATGCTATGCCGATGATGCAGTATTAATTGCTGATAACGAGGATGACCTACAAAGGCAGCTCCACACTCTCAATATCACAGCAAATAAACTTAATATGAGAATATCAGTAGAAAAAACTAAATGTATAGTGATAAGTAAAGAGCCGCGTAGATGCAAGTTAGGAATAGACGGCAAAATTGTAGAACAAGTAATGAAATTCAATTACCTAGGAGTAGAGATCACTAGTGGCAGGAATATAAGAACAGATACCACAACACAAGCAACAAAAGCGGCAAGAGTAAGTGGTTGCCTCCGAGAAACCATGTGGAGAAACAAATATCTGACCACGGAAAGCAAAATAAAAGTATACAAGACAACAGTAAGACCTATCCTAACATATGCAGCGGAGACAAGGACCGATACAAGAAAGACGAAACAACAAATCAACAATATCGAAATGAAAGTATTAAGATCAATAGCGGGCATATCATTAAGAGACAGACAAAGCAACAGAAGTATACGAGAACGACGCAAAATTCAAAATATTAACAGGTGGATAAAAACAAGAAAGAAAACTGGAACGAACATGTAAACCGAATGGAACCAGATAAATTAGCGAACATCTGTAAAAACAACAAACCGTATAGCAGAAGACCTATTGGAAGACCGCCGAAAAGGTGGAAAGACAATGTACAGTCAACAACAACTGAAACAGAATAAGAGGCAGACAAACAGGAATAATCCTAGTCGCGCGAAGAAGAAGAAGAAGAAGAAAAAGTTGGTTCTTTAATGTTCTCAAATACAGGAGAAGGATGTCTCTGCATTTCCTTTGCTGTCACCATTTTTTAACAAAAACCAAATATCTCCAATACCAGATGTGGTTGCTGATATAATAATTCTTCACTTGGAATCTCTTCAAGAAAGTTTTAATAAATATTTCTCTGAAGATTATTCCAAACTTGACTGAATCAAAAATCCTGTTGCAGCATCATCCACCAAATGAGTTGGAATTACAGGATTTACAGGAAACATTCATCGATTTCACAGAAGATAGTTTTAAAGATAAATCCTTAATTGACTTCTGGATAAAATGAAACAAGCCTATGGACATATTTCTGACAGCAAATGTGTTTCTAAAACATAGTTTCTTTCCATTCCATGCCCCCCTCCTCCGGTGTTTGGTGGTACGCCAAAATCTTCAAAATGTATCAGGTGGTACGCAGTTGCTAGAAGGTTGGGAACCCCTGCTCTACAGTATCACATACTGTAGCACTTTTTATTTTAATTTAAAGGCAAATCTTTTTATTTCTATTACCATTTTCTTAAATTTCGCTCTCTTTATCTACATGTTATTTTCTTATATAGTATGCTCTTAAGAATTTACTAAATGTATATTCAAAATTAATACATATGCTAACAGTAAGCCTAAAGAACACCACAGCAAAGATTAGTTTCAACGGAACAACTTCAAACGAAATCAATATAAACAAAGGCGTGAAACAAGGCGACTCTATCTCACCGACACTATTTAACCTGATGTTGGAAGTAATAATAAGAAGAACAAACTTTGCAAACAAAAACATTATTACAGATCAACTTCAACTGGTAGCATATGCAGATGATCTAGTCATCATAGCGAAGACGAATATGACACTTATAAAAGCAGTTGAAAAATTAGATAAGGAAGCGAAGAGAATAGGGCTACAGATAAACCAGCACAAAACAAAATACATGATAGGGAAGGATGACATAACAAATCAGAAATATCTAATAACACAGAACCATAAATTTGAAACTTTATCCACCTTTAGCTTTACTTGGGAGCAACAATAGGGAAAACCGGAAAAGAGAGAACAGAGGAAAGAATTCTGAAAAGCAAAAAAACATATGGAATGAATAGACTGAGAAGCAAAACCCTAAGTAAGAAAACCAAGATGAACCTATAAAGGCCTTAATAAGACCTGTTGTTACATATGGGATGGAAACAACAACGATTAACAAGAAAGAAGAAGATAGTCTTCTGAAATTTGAAAGAAAAATAATGAGAATCATACTGGGCCACAACGTAACAAGAAAGGGAGAAATACGTATTGAAGAAGAATTAAAGAGGGAAAATATAGTCAGATACATAAAATTGCTTCGCTTAGAATGGATAGGACATATACAGAGACGCCCACAATCAGATATGCTGAGAAGGATAACTAACTGGACACCACTATGGCCTAGGTGCAGAAGAAGACCCAGAAGCAGATGGCTGGATGATGAAGAAGAAGACATAAGAGCAATGAATGTGAAAAACTGGAAAGTTCAGTGTAAGGACAGGAAGAAATGGAAAAGAGTCACGAGAACAGCAAAGACACACAGCAAGCTATAAAATGACAGAGGAGTAATCCACCTCACTACCTCACCCAAGAATAGGATTTTAAACGCCACGGGCGTTAGCTATAATCTTTAGGGAATGTAATGCTTCATGAATGAATGCAGGAGCGTCATTTGAAATTTTGATAGGGGGGGCAAGCATTATATATACAATACATTTATATGCAAGCATAATACAAAATTGATCTATTTTTTGTAAATTTCAGTCATTTTCAGGGTCAGGGGGGTGGCAAATGCCCCCCTGACCCTATCAAATGACGCCCCTGAATGAATGACTATTCAAACTAGTGTATTAAATTACGCATTCAAGATGTTCATGAATGAAATAGGCCGAGCTCCGATGAATAAACATCCGTCTCTGTGCACTCTCAGCCAGAACCACTTTACCGTCGTTACATATCCTATATAAGGGAATATTGTGTTACTTATCATACGTTTTTGTGAACCAGTAGACAGGAGACAGATTTTATTCTTATCGGTTATCGTCTTCCAAACAGACGGCAACCAAGTAGCTCTTAAAGTCTTTTATCAACGTTCAGGAGAAATTTTCAAAAAAATGTAAATGGTTTGTTGAGAAAAAGATTGTGAATAGAGGACGGAGGTATTTGTATTCAAGAAATTTTTGACAATAACTTCCAATTTATGCACATATTTTACTGTTTGGCAGTGTGTTCTAAGAATTTGTAATAAATTACCTTCTGCGTGGTGTTTGGAACGTGATTTAAAGGTGACGCCTATTTTAAGAGTATCTGGCATTTTACTATCAGATAAACCAAGCCATTTAAACAATGAAAAGGATAGCCGTCATTTAATTTGTAGATATACAGCGTGAATCATATAATAGCTGCCCAAAGAATAGGAAAAGAGCCAAATCAGTTTTTAAATTTAATACCGTAAAATGGGGTGACTTTGACTGATTTTGTACTTTAATCCTATAAAAATCATATTTTAAATTTTGCTACATTTTTCTATATGCAAATATGTTATGGGGTTTAGGCGTCTACTTTCAGTAGCTTAGATTATAATTACAAGAAAATAATCATAACTTAGAAAAAAAAAAAATAAAAAATGCCTTTGGTCAAGTTCACCCCATATGGGGGGAAGTTGACCGTATATGCATTTTGCCTGTAAAATTATTTTTCTTGTAAGTGGGGTTAATTTGACCGTTTTTTAAACCATTTTTTCTTAATTCGTTATATCGGTCGATTAACAACCCTTGGAATATTAATTCTTTTTTTTTAATTAAAAATGAATTCTTAGATATTTATAAATTTGAATCGTTAAAAATAATTTTAAAAATTATACAGGATGGCTGAAGTATATCACAATAGATATTTTTCTATGTTTTCGGTCAAATTCACCCCAGCGGTCAAAGTAACCCCATTTTACGGTAACAAACGCAATGAATACAAAACGTAACATCCAATAAAAATACAAATTGTATACTGGGAAACCCTCGAGACACTTACGAAATATTTTCAAAATTGCAAAATTTTTCATCAAGTTATCGGGAAAAAGGATAAAATGTGATATTCTATCTAACGGCGCGACTACTCGCGAGTTAAATTTTGTCCAATAGGTACGTCATTTGAATTAATAAAAAACATTTTTAAAAGCTAATATTTTTAGCTGGTTACTTATTTCTCAGTTGAAATGGTAAAACGAATGACCACCGAAGTCTATAAAATGATAAAAGTTCGAAACATTCTTCCATATTCCGCAGCATTTGCGGAGGGATTCGTAGGTATTCGTTGACTTTAATCTGCTAAAGGTACATTTTATAAATTTTACTTTTTATTTAGGTGTCCTCGCAAAAAAGTCCAGGGGAAGCAAATCTGGTGATCGGGGAGGCCATTCGATGGATTCGAGGATATAGTAAATAAATAATATTTTTTAATTTAATTATTTTGTTAATTAAATTTATGGCCGGCTTCACCAACGACAAATAGTAGTTTATTCGATGAATAAAGTTATGCGACCAATAAACTGACACATCTACGTTTCACTAACGTCAAAGAACATTTTATTTAAAACATTTTATTTATTTATTAATTGTCAAATAAGTATATACTCTTAGAATAAGTTGGTAAGTTAATCTCGCTTTAAATATCTGTATTTAACAAAGAAAATTTGTCAGTTTAACTTTAAATTATCAAAATTGTATTGAAACACAATAAAAATATACTCGACGAATAAATTTTATTCGAGGAATAATTACATAGTAATTGATTTATTTGTTGTTGGTGAAAACGGCCCTTAATAACATTAAACTATATTATTGCGAAGTTCATTAATGAATTTTTATAAAAAAATTCATTATTAGGAGAATATTCATTGTTAGAATATTAGGATTTTAGAACGTTAAAAGATTTGGTTAAGTCTCAAAAAAGTCTACAACATGAAAAAGATTTGGCTTTTTATTTTGTTATAAATAAGTTAATTTATTTATAACAAAATTAAAACACCTTTGGAATTTGGAAAGGCGTTATTTCAGTTTCACTATTCAAGTTTTTACGTATACCGATTGAAAGCTTTTTTGGTATTTTTCACGGGCCATACCGATTATTTTTATTATTATAATATACGTAATGAATATCTTGAAGATATGAAAATTTTTATCGCGAAATAGCTCCGAAAGAGAGAGGTTATGGTTCAAAGATTATCATCTCATTTTTATAACTTCGTCGCCAATGCTGGTCAACTTTGACCAATTGTTTCTCAGAAACAAAAACTACTTCTGGTAACTCATCTTTTTTTTCTAAAGAAGCGAACAGCTGTTATAGTCAAAGCCCGAATTTCAGGCGCTCCTAGGTTTCACTAGGTAATCCTCAGGTCTGACTGACGGTCCTAGTCAAAGCCCGAAATAAAGTATTACAGTTTAGGCCTTTGACTAGTCAAACCTAGGAGAGACTAAGTTGGTAAGGCAAAGGTCGAGATTTAATTTTATGAAATCGGGGTTTGACTAGTCAAACCCCGATCAGCTATTAAAATGTCGTAATTTGTTAAATTAGGTTTATTAAAACCTAAAAGGTTAATTTTTTAATTTTAATGTTTATTATTTTTATATTGTCGTAACTAAAATAAAAAAAAATATGGCATTTTGAGTTGCACAATACGTTAGACCTTTTACACTTACGTAATTTGAAAGAGCATTTCTTATTGCAGTAGCATTTTACATATCCTTGTCCTCCAAATTTAGAATCTTTTGTACTAATTTCTCTTAGAGACAGAGACAGCTTAACGTCTGAAACATCTTCGAAATTAGGAAATTTCCCTTTGCATTCTATTATTTGATTTCTTGAAAAAAGTGTGTTTATTGTTCCGTGTTTCGTATTAACTCTATATAAACCGTCAATTGTTTTATCTTGTATGCTACTCAAAATATTCCGAGCATCCTCTTTGGCTCTATCAAAGCTGGGGATAGGTATTGTTTTTCCGATCGAAATTGGAGGACATTTTTTTTCACTTATGTTTCATAGCATTAGCCTGGACATGAAGACCCTCAATCGCATTTCCTTTATTTATTTTAATCTTTTCTGTCTGTGCACAACGCATGCTCGAACGCGTGCCAAGGAGATGCACGAAATATTTTGGGATACCATACAAGATAAAACAATAATTGACGGTTTATATAGAGTTGGTACGAAATACGGAACAATATACACACTTTTTTTAAGAAGTCAAATAAGAGAATGCAAAGAGAATTTTCCTAATTTCGAAGACGTTCCAGACGTTAAGCTGTCTCTAAGACAAATTAATACAAAAGATTTTAAATTTGGAGGACAATGATTTATAAAATACCACTGCAATAAGAAGTTCTCTTCAAAACCATGTAGGTGTAAAAGGTCTATTGTATTGTGCAACTCTAAATGCCATAATGCCTCAACATGCGAGAATAAACACTAATTTTTTATTTCAATTACGACAATATAAATAGTTATTTTCCTAACAAGTGCAGAAAGTCATTCTTTTCCGCACGCGACTGAAGTTTGCCGAACGACGCGAAGCGGGAGTTCGGCAAGCAGTCGAGTGCGGAAAAGAGACTTTCTGCAAGAGTTAGGAACAATATTTTTTCTAAGAGTCTTTAAAAAATTACCAAATCTTAATCAATTAATTTAATTAATATGAAAATACATGCACAAATTAATTCTTTGACAAGGTTGTCAAAACAAACTTTCAATATAATTAGTTAGCATGACGACGATCTTGGTTTCCATGACGATGATTCAAAACGACTGTTATTGTCTACCGATTTGACTTTCGAAAATTATGTCAAAATAATTGTATTTCATCGAATTGCCGCGTTAATTTTATTAAAACAGGAACACAATAAGATATATTTGAAATAAATTAGTAAATAATATCTATATCTATCTAATCTGTGGAACTTAATAAATTAAAAAATACAGATATACTTCTGAATGACCAACTCGAGACAAACAGCTCCCCACTGTTCAACCTCTTCAGTTAAAGACTTTAAAAAGGCAAACCCATAGTAAACTAAATCACTTGAGAAAGGCACTCTGCCGAAACAGCTGTAGTCACATAGGTATAATAAATTTTGTGGCAGTATAGAAAACAAACGTTTTCAGTGTTTTATTGTCAGATAAAATGAACTTCCATCAAGTAACGGTCGAATCCATCAAAAATTATATTGCAAAATCATTATGCGAAATCTATTGAATTCATTTTAAAGAAATTTGGACTGAGTTATTATACTATAAATATTTTCTAGGCCAGTGGTTCCCAACCTTTTATGTCTGGCGACTCACCTTTTAATATTTTTCCATATTCGCGACCCAACCTTCACCTCCATCGGTTGTAGTAAACCTGTAAACCCATTTGGACCAATTAGTTCCATTTTTGCAAATAAAACTATCCAAGGAATCGAAAATGTCTTGACCAGTTGTAGTGGTGTGAAGTGTGTGACAAAATAACATTTCTTCTTCTGATCCATTGTAACTAAACCTTACCAAGCATAACAAATTAATTTTGTCAGCAATATCTGTACTTTCGTCTAATTGTAAAGAATAAAAGTCATTTTCTTTCATAGCCGATAATAAACTCTCCTTCACGTTAACAGATATTTCCTTGATTCGACGTTTCACTGTACTGTGTTTCACTTTGTTGGATAGATGTATTTTACATATCTGCTGATCTGCTTTTTCGTCAAACAGAAGTGACGAAATTATTTCTTCCCCGAGCAAAATGAGCTTCTCGCCTGCTGTGTGCGGACCGCTATTTTCTGCTATTCATGCTTCATACTTTCGTAGAAGATGAACGAATATGATCACCTTCGCCAGTAGATTGCAGTTTTCTCTTAACACAAGGTCCACTTTTCAGCCAGTTTTCCGTCGTTAAATAGTATAAAAAGTAATGAAAACTTTTACTAATGAAATGAACACTTCTTTTAAACGAAAACAACGCTAGAAAGAGTATCAAGCCACTGCCGTATGTTAGATATTACACGGGCAAATACCAGAGCCAGACTGAGAACAAGAACCGAGTTTTTGGGTCCGAGTAAGAGAGCGAGTGAGAGAAAACCGGTCGGACTGGCGCCTGTGAGAAAACCGGTCTGTACGCTACTCAGTAAGCCACGACCCACCTGAAACCCGTCCGCGACCCACTAGTGGGTCGCGACCCACTGGTTGGGAAACGCTGTTCTAGGCGAATTATGAAGGTCATAAGTGTAATATAAGTCATTGCTATTTTGCAGCAAGAATAATAAATTAAAATATTTTTAACCAGTCGTATCTTTTCAAAAATCCTTTTCATTCATCAAAATTAATCTTTTTAAAGTTATAAGCAAGGTAAGTAGATAAAAAACTATATTTTTAATTGTTTTTAAAAATTTTAATTTTTTTTATTAATATTCCCGACCTATTCGAGGTGAAGAAAATGTAAATTATTATTTATTAATTAATTATATAATTTATATTAATAATTATTTTAATTATCACAAATATGCCATCTCTTACATTCAAATGTAGTCGTTTTTTCACAGATCCACCCTGAACCCCAGAGGAAAATTAATTGATGAAAATTATTATTTGACCAATACTATTTTAGTGTTTACGCTTAGTTCCCGGCTTTCTTAGACATTGCTTAAGTTAGCCATGACATGAGCACTTCAATATTATTTTCTTTTCGTTTAAATGATAATTTATATACTTAGTAAAAATGAAATCAACATTTTTATGAATTATTCAAATTCTTTATAAATATTTGCCGAATAAAATGATAGATATTTTTAATTTTTGTATCGCATCTGATATAAACAACTGTTTCCATAAATCATGATGACATTTTAACTAGTTTGGAACAACTCCAACTATTTTCAAGCAATCTGTTAACGAAACACATAACACTACAGTGTACATAGTTTAAAACTAATTAAACAAATCATTATTTATTTTGTTTCGCACATTTTTATTTAAATTATATGTGAAAATATATTGCTTTTAAACTATTTAACAGTATTTATATATTACTTATGCATTTAATATATATATACAGGGTGTCCCCGAAAATAGTGCGTTCCTTTAAGGTATGGATATAATACACAATGTAGAACAAAAAAGTCCTATAATTTCATGACGGCGATGGTCTCCGAGGTACCCGATGCCCAAGGTCAAGGTGGTACTGTCGCCTGGAGGTTTATGTTTTAATCATTAAAAATCAGTCAATATCCATTATACGGAGGGTGCACAGGGTGGTGCACAGGAGGTATACCTGGTGCACAGGGTGGTACTCGCCGCCTGGAGGTTTATGTTATAATCATTCAAAATCAGTCAATAACCATTCTACCCAACAACAAGAATCATCTAAATACGCAGAGGAAGATACCTATAGAAGAAGAGAATTATAATAATAGGATATAATAAAATTTTTTCGTTTATTACATTTTTTATTAAATAATATTGTTGGTATTAATATTCAAAGAAATTATTTTTAATCTGCATTTGATACCACACTTTTATCATATAACTTAAATAAACAATTCAATATAAATATTTAGATAATATAGTAAATGTAAATAATGTAATATACCTAACAGAATTCCCGTTCCACCCTGGGCACCAAGTACCTCGGAGACCATCGCCGTCATTCGTGCTCAGCGATCCCCAAAACACCCGAGTAAGTGTTACTAACTGACTTTGAATGATTATAAAATAAAACTCCAGACGACGAGTTCCACCCCGGGCACCAGGTACCTACCTTGGAGACCATCGAAGACATGAAATTCTTGTTCAGCGACTCCCAAAACCTCGAGTAATAGTCCAGGAACCGAAGCTTTTCACCTCGCAATTTTTACAGAATGGATCGATTTGCTTGAAAATTTGAGAATAAGTAGTGGATAGTCCAAGGATCAAAATCTATATGATGCCGACAGAAGCTTTTACCATGGGGGGTGGTTGCCACCCCATCTCGGCGGTGGAAATTTTTTATTATATTTTGACCGCAAATGTTAATAAAAACATTCATTCTAAGCAAAAAATGTTATTTTTAAACGTATCATATCATTTTCTAAACATTTGCATCGAACCTATAAATCACAATACTATATATGATTCATATCAGAAATCCATTTCGATTTATTATATCTCTAAATTTCGTTCTGTTTTATTACGAAATATGATTAACTTGTTTTGCGTTGAAACAGAATTTATGTTGACACAAAATATTTTCGATCACATTTCCCGCCTTCGCATAAGATTTAATTACGGAAAATCCATTTAGTGTTGCAAAATGTTTTTAACCAGTCACTCTGGGACAATTTTAATTCGATTTCCCACTGACGATGATCAAGTCATAGGGTTATTGCTCTTAATGGACAAATGAAAATTTTAAATGCTCGAATAATTATTCAGAGTATAAAAAATATTACAGGCAGAGACGATTGGTCAAAAAATACAGTCACACAAGCAAAAGCAAAATCTTGGAAATAACTTTGAGAAGAATTACAAGAAGAATAATATATTATGTAACAAATAATAGTAACTTTTGAACGACAATACGATACATGAAGAGAGAAAAACAAAAGACACAGTAAGAGATACACCAAACCAAATCCAAATAAACGCAGAAAAATAGCTAGGGTATGTATAACGTAATAAATGTAGGCGAAGAAAACACAGCGATAGAGCAAGTAAGGCGAAGAACAAGCGGCATTTAGCCCAGCAAGACAGACAAATGACAACATATATCATTAGAAAAATAAGAATGAAGCATATACACAGGGGAGCTAGTATTAGCATTCATAGACCTAAAAGCAGCACTTGACACGATAGAAAGACAAATTATATGAAAATGTTTGAGGGCTTGAGGAAAATAGATGTACCAAATAGGTACATTGACAAAAATTATAGAAAGTACTTTAGGGTACAAAAAGGGTATAGAAAGTACAAAAGGATAAAAGGAAGAGTACAAATTTAATAAAAGGAGAAGGATCGTAAGAATTTAATTGGAAGACAGGTATTAAACAAGGAGATAGTTTCAGCCCTTTCCTATTCATAATCTCAATGAACGAATTGATAAGAAATACTAGAGTAAAAACCCACCAACTATAGACAATAATAGGATATCATAGATTACAACCGGTAACAATAGAGTCCTTAATGTTTGCGGATGACATAGTACTAATAACAGATTCAGAGAATAAAATGCAGTATAATAACGTCGATATTAAAAGTTGCACCATTTTTTCCTATAAAACATTTTGATCTAAAGCTTTCCAGAAAGATAAAAACTGTATACTGTAAAATTTGTATAAAAAACTGTAGGTACAAATTTATGCATATAATTTTTCGGAAACGAATAGAACTTGGATTGACTATTTCTTGTTGTATTTTTACAATACATAAGAATTTGGTAAAAGTAGGCAACCAATTATTCAGCCACGTACTAGGGGTAAACAGCATTTAGGTATTTTCTCGAGTAGTTGATAATTATATTTTCTACTAATTAAAATAAAAAAAAGTCGTAGAAAAAGTATGCTCGTTGAATAATATACTATTTCCATACCTTTTTTATTACTGAAACTCTATCTCAGAGTGAATTCCAACATTAAATTAATAATTACGATTCTGTAATTGGAACGCCCACGTAAGGACCTCGGCTAATTTGCCAGTATGAATAGAATGCAGTAATTAAACATTCATGCTAATCTATAACGTAGTAGAATGTCACATTATACGTTTATTATAATATTCTGATTGACCCTAAATGTAGTAAAACCAATTAACAGCATATTTGATATTCCTGGGATTAATATGTTTTACCAACAGTATAGTATTTACCAACGTTTAATTTGTTGAATCAATTTGCATCAAAATTAATTGTGTCTATTAACGTATTAGTAGGGGAGCAGAAGCGGGGATTTTTGCAGTTACTCGAGCGCGTCAGATTATCATATGGGGAGAAACCTAGTACCCTGCAGATGTATCTCTACCATATATTGGCTCTTAACACAGGGAAGTTCGTAAGGGGGTTTGAGGTTAAAAATACTCGAAATTGTCAGATTAAGATAAGGTAAGTTAGGTACCGTTTCAAAGAAAATAATAAACCAGGGCTCCAAAATACTACCAGAGATAACCACTAGCGAAATCCATCAAGCCATGAGAAAAATGAAAAAAGGAAAATCACCAGGTGAAGATGGAGTCTTAATAGATGCCATTAAAAACGGAGGCCACATTCTTATAAGTAAAATAAAAAATCTCTTCAACTTATGCCTTCATCAAAAGTCGATACCTGAAAAATGGAAAAACGCAGTACCTAACAATACTTTTGCATAAGAAGGGAGATAAGACAGACTTAGAACATTACAGACCCATTAGCCTGCTAAACCACTTATAACAAACTCTTTACAAAAGTAGTGACATCAAGAGTAGAAATGAAGCCAGATTTTTACCAGCCAAAAGAACAAGCTGGAACAAACGACCATCTGCAGGCAGTAAAGTTACTAATTGAAAAGTCAATAGAATATAATAAGTCCCTTGTCCTAGCATTCGTGGATTTTCATAAAGCCTTTGACACGATAGAGCTGGATAGCATTTTAGAAGCTCTAAATGAATGCCGCATTGACTATTGTTACAGCACACTCATCTATAATATTTATAAAGAGGCAACAATGAGTGTTAAGTTACATGATAAAGATAAAATCAAACAAATAAGCATAGAACGCGGCGTAAGACAAGGTGACACACTCTCGCCAAAACGATTCATTCATCAACTGTTCTGGAATATGCCTTTAGGATGCTCAACTGGGACAATATAGGGATCACAATAGATGGAGAAAAGTTAAATCATCTTAAAATATAAATGAAAAGATTCCTCTCATTGGCTGTATACCATAATAAAAAACTTACTAAGGAAGTAAAACCTCACTTGTAGGTAAATGGTATATAAATTTATTAAAATTTTTATCTAAAATGATCCAAATTGGATTGAAGTGGGTACATCTATGGTACAAAAATCACAAAAACGTTTTCGGACAAATCAGTCCATCATCAGGTAGAAAACCTAAAATAAGCAAATCACTGTATTAAAAGAGGCCAAGATGAAATTTTTGACTGTTTAAAAGTTAGGAAAATTAAAACATGTGGTTACTTACTTTAGATCCAAAGTAGTTGGAACTAGTTACATAGTTAGCAACATAGTTGAACAATTAAGATACATAAGAATAACTATGATTTGTGTATAAAAAGACACTCTACCTATCTAATGTACTTTACAGAATTGAAATTGGACTATTTAAGCGTCCTCAGGAATATTTTAAAATTATAAACAATTTTTTGGCTTATAAACAAATAGAATATCTCGGAAAATATTAAACTAAATTAAATTATGAACACGGTATTCGAAAGACAGCGGCAGGATGCTTCTTTTAAAAGAAAAAACGTTTAATTATGACGAGTGGTTCCTGAGATACAACCGGTCAAAGTTGACCGAAATTTAAGGCAAAGATATAAACAATAGGATCATAATTTTCAAACTATCACCTTTTTATTTTTGTCCTCTTTCTCCACACCAATCTTCATATCTTTAAAATCCTCATAAAATATATTATTATAATAAAAACTATCGATAATACGTGTGAAAATTGCCAAAAATAGCAAAATTCCAATCAAAAATTAGGTTGGAGAAAATGTAACTCTCAAAGGTCAAAATCGGTATACGTTAAAAAATGCATTTTCTCGGCTTCCCATGGAGCAATTTTCTTCATTCTTTTTTTGTTCCCAAGTAACTCGAGTAGAGCCATCGCACTAATGCATTATTAAATGTCAAACTTGCTTTTGTTTTGTTATAATAAATTAATTTATTTATTATAACACAATATTTTACTTTGTTTAAATAAAAATTGTTTAAATAATTATACAGCTTTCAAATGAGAATATTTATGTTTTTAACTTTAAAAGGTACACTTATAGTAAGTTTATCTAAAAAAAAGCCTACAACTGGAAAAAATATGTAATTTTCTGTTCTTATAAATAAATTAATCTATTATAACAAAACAAAAGCAAGTTTGACATTTAATAATGCGTTAGTTCGATGGCTCTATTCGAGTTATTAGGGAACAAAAAAATAATGAAGGAAATTGCTCCATGGGAAGCCGAGAAAATGCATTTTGTTAACGTATACCGATTTTGAACTTTGAGGGTTACATTTTCTCCAACCTAATTTTTGATTGGAATTTTGCTATTTTTGGCAATTTTCACACGTATTATCGATAGTATTTATTATAATCATATATGTTATGAGGATTTTAAAGATATGAAAGTTGGTGTGGAGAAAGAGGACAAAAATAAAAAGGTGATGGTTTGAAAATTATGATCCTATTGTTTATATCTTTGCCGTAAATTCCGGTCAAATTTGACCGGTTGTATCTCAGGAATAACTCGTCATAATTAAACGTTTTTTCTTTTAGAAGAAGCGTCCTGCCGCTGCCTTTCGAATATCGTTTTCACAATTTAATTTAGTTTAATAGTTCCCGAGATATTCTATTTGTTTATAAACCAAAAAATTGTTTATAATTTTAAAATATTTGTTATTTGATTATTGATTAACAACTACTTATCTAAAAGTTTAGTTGAAAATTAAAGATTTTGTTGGAAAAACCCGCTTTTTCCGGGGAAAGTTTTCGTCAAAGTAAATCGGAAAAAACACGTCTCTATGCAGAATTTAATTGCGGTGAATTTTTATTTGAGTGTTTTTGGTGTAAAGTTAAAATCTTTGGAGTTATAGAGCAAAAATTGAAAGAAACACGATTTTCGGGCGCCATTTTGTTTATAAAAAAAGTAGCACACTATCTGCGGACTTTGCATATCTATATTATTAATATATACAATAATAAGATTCGATTCCAGCAATAAAATTGCTGGTAAATAACTTTTCCTTGTATTTTGCTAATTAGCCCAGAGTATTTCGCCTCTAATCGAAATCGTCGATTAGAGTGCTGGTTTGCGCTCTCTGAACTAAGTGAAAATTAAGACAGTTTTGGCTTCGCATTGCAACTGAATAAAAATGGTATACATTTTTATTTTATATTAGTATTACTCCTTTGAGTAACATAGCTCCATTTTCCATTGGAATTTACCACGCTGAACAGACGGGGTCGTGAATTGCAAGTTTAAGAATTCCCTCTTGTCTTCTTCGCTTCAGCATCCATCTGGCTCGCAATTTTTAGAAGCCATGAAGGTGTTACCATGAAAATGGTCCAATAAGTATTTGATTACATTGATGCGGTATCTTCAAAACAAGGACTGAAAACAGACTGAAAACAGACAGTTGCCACTATCTAATAAAAGAACAATAAATCGATTAACTGTTGATTTGATAACATTTTTGGTTTCTCAGGATCAAGATGAATTTACTGAAACAACCGATCATCAAGGTGATACGGATTCATCAGTTTCATAGGATACCAATACAGATGATTTGTTGATGAACATGATCTTGAAAAGGTCATTAAACAAGAGCTAGCGCTGTACGACAACTCAAATGGGCTGACCGGGCATTTAAAAAAATTGGTCACTGCATTAAAAAGTATATGACCTACATCTACATCAACAGAAAGCGAACAGGCACTTTCAACGTCAGCAAATTGTTGCACAAAAAAAGAGCCAGCCTGAAGGATGAAACATTCAACAATTTATGTCTTCTTAAAACATTCCAATAATAAAAACAACGAAAATTCAGATTAACACAAATTTATAATTTTCCAATTTTTACAATTTTCTTTAAAACATTGATTTTGTTTTAAATTTTTGACTTTTTCTGAAATTTTTTAATATTCAATCAAATTTATACGTTTTTATACTGATTGCATTGAAAAAATAATAAAGAGTTAAAATAAACAATCTTTTATTTTTAAATTTCCCGATTTCCGGGAATTCCCGAGAAATCCAAATTACCGACTCCCGATTCCCGGGAAATAAAAAGGGACCGGGAAAATGGAGCTCTATCACTAACAAGTTTTAACAGTTCCGTGGAAATTTCGTCATGACCCGTTGCTTTAGTATCTTTATTGCGTTTGATTTATTTATTATTGCGTATACCCAGATTTAGCCATACGGCTCTCACTCCCTCTAACTAAGGGAAAATTCACTCATCCCAGATACCTATTGTATCAAAAGGATTAAGCTCTGCTGAGAGCAAGTAAGCTTTTGCAACTAAGTAATAGCTATTTGTATAACAAGGGAGGAAAGTGCTGCTTTTCCTCCCGAGAATGAAGTAGCGGAGGGCAGTAATGATTCAAGGGAGGAAAAGGCACTTTACTCCCATTTATACATATGGTTTTTCCACCTTCCTCAAATAACAAGTCATTTTTTCATTTTTACTTAATTTATTTATGTAACTAACCAACAAAATGTATTAAAACTAAAACTAACAAGTAGGTACAATATAACTGTCAACTGTCAAATATAAGTCAAATTATTAATGTAAACATTGTTAAATCAGAATAACAATTTACTGTTTTTTAGATACTTACATTATAGAAAATAGATATTGTACAGGGCGTCAATAAGTTATATTTCATGAATGAAATACCATGACGTCACTTTTACTTTTCCTCCCTAGGGAGGAAAAGTACAACTTTGCTCCCTACAATCAGGTCCGGAAAAGTATACTTTCGGTAGAGGTAGGTGGAAAAAACATTTGCCGTGTTATCGATCCCTATGTGACTTGGTAATTGGTATGCTGGAGTGTTAAGTCAAATCCAAAAATTTCAGTACACATCTGGGCGCCGAAAGTACAGCTTTCTGCATGCCCTTACAGATGTTCATTCAGACTCACCTTTTTTTATGTTTTGTAGGAAGTTCTTCGGAATGGCTCGAGTAATAGAAAGAATAATCGGTATTGTCTGGGTACATTCCATTCTCCATTGTCTACATAAACCCAATTTCTGTATTTGGCGATCTTTTCGTTACATATAACATTATTGCGTGTTATTATTGCGATTTTTTATTGCGTTTTTTTTGCACTTTTTTATTGAAAGCGGAATATCAGTACGAGAGGGACTTAATTTTTGTAAACTCAAAATTGCCATGGAAATGTTTACAAGAACTAAGGAACTACCAACAATTTGTGAAACTCGACCATATTCTAATAACCTACCTTACTTTAGAATAACTTCTCATTCTTGGATATCCGTGGCATTTCTTTCTTTACAATCCGGAAAGGCTCAAAGCGAAGTTCCTGATTGAATTGGAGAGAAGAGGATATGGGATTACTGGTGAGGGGGAAAAATCCCCGAAACCGGTATAGACTCTTCCTGCACTCTTTCCGATTTAACTAGATTATAATGCTGCTGCATTTTTGGATTGCAAAGAAATTGAAAATGTTTATACATTTTTAAATCATTTATTTTTTGTGGAGTACAGTGGAACCTCGATAAGTCGACCTCCGATAACCCGGAAGTCCGGCTAACCCGGACCGATTTTCATCGGACAAACATTTCAACAATAAAAATGTATGTATTATGTTAAAAATTTTATCTGCAGCCGCTTCTGGAATGTCTTAAAAATATCGAATTTCATTGATAAAACTTCCCTTCAATCATAATATAATATTTGAGAGATAATGGGTATCTGTGTAATTTGAACTATATGATAGTAAATATGACTCATGCACACGGCGGCGGCAGAGGGACATTCATTATCGCAAACAACAGGCACCTGTTATTCCTTTATTTATTTTCAACTGTCTTTTAAAAAATTGTTTTTTAAACAATGGTTTTTTAAACAATGAAAGAGTCACTGTTCTTAAATTACATAAGCAGACCAGACGAAATTATTGACACAACCAAACTGACTGAGTTTTTTTACCTAGAAATTAATAATACTCTATATTGTCTATACTAAACTCTATACAACCATAGGTAACTGTGCATTATATTTCATATTATTTTGCTTATAAGGGACTTTATCTACAAGTATACCGTATTTTATTAATTTTTACCATGCTCTCCGGCTAACCCGGATTTTCGATAACCCGGATCGGCCGCGGTCCCGATTAATCCGAGTTATCGAGGTTCCACTGTACTTAGGAAGCTTTCTCGTTGGAACTTTTACCACGTTGAGCAGATGGGACGTGAATTATTTAAAATTTCCCCATCTTAATTTCGTCTCGGCACCCGTATGAGTTATAATTTTTGAAAATCACGGGGGTAGTAACCAGAGAAGTTCCACCTGTTGTCAATCTAGTTTTGTGAGAACGATATTTATTGTCGTTTTCTGTACTACTTGATTAAGAACTTATTTTGTCTAATTCTTTTTTATTTCATTTTTCTAATTTGACTTTTTGCAAAGTTATTATTTTTGTAATAATGAGCTAAAAGTTTTTATAATTTCCTTCTTGGATACTTTTGGCAAACGTTCTTCCATTTGCGTTGCTATCAGAGTTGAAATATGACTTACACAAAATAGTCCATGATTGATAGCCGACCTCTTTATTACGACTTGAATATCCAGTTGGCTTATACGGCCTGGCATGTTTATTGATGTTATCAAGAGGGCACTTCGTTCAATACATTCTAATAAATCAGACTGTTATATTTATGACAAGCCAGCAAACATTGCCCGACTAATTCATCAATTTTCGAATGAATTTTATCATAGCGGCTTAAAGCCATCGCAGATAATGTTGGAATTATGCCATTAAATATACGCCATGCCGAACGGTTTCCTAAATTGTTTGTATTTTTTATTGCATGTAATCCATTATTACAAAATCCCTAATGACACTAGTATATTACAATTACTTTTAAAAGATTTTATCGCCAACCGTCACTTAAGTCATTCACTATTATACTCATTGGTCCTCATTTTCGGCAGTAAAGTAACACTTTATTGTACTGAAAGAAGAATTTTACTTCACATGCCGCGATTAATCAAATTAACCGAGATCGATGGCAGTAATCGAATGGCGAGTATTTGAGTGAACTTAAAATTTATTTACTTTAATCATTAAAAATATTGTACACAATTTGCGATATTATCAGTAGTAATTGCACAAGAGCTCTAAAATTATTGAATTTTTCCCGAGTGACATTTTGACAGTTTTATCCAGTTTTATCCAGTTTTGACAGTTATGTCCACGTGTCACGAGGGCAAAAGTTCTATATTAATTTTAGAGATCGAGTGCAATTTTGCGATTATTTCATGAATAAAACTGTTCAAAACCAAAATTTTATTGTAATTTATTTATGTAAGTACAAATTAGTCCAATTAAACACACAGTTGTTATAAATATTTGACGGTAGAAAGTCATCACTTTTATATATAATTTTTAAAACATTAATTGTCATTAATGTCACTAAATGTATTTTTCATAGGAACGAAGGGCATCTGACGTAATATACTAGACGACGGGAAATTAGCAAAAATTATCAGTTTAATTTTTATTTCTGTAGCTTTCTATTGGTCAGAATCCCCTATGAATGAAATAATCAATTAAATTTATGTCAAAAAGTGAAATTCTGTAGTATTTTGTAATTATATTCATATAATAGTTATTTATGATATAAGTGTTAAAAGTACAATTTTAAGGCACGCATGTGAAAGTTTGCAGAATGAGCGATAGCGAGTTCTGCAATTCACATGAGTGCCTTAAAAATGAACTTTTTAACACGCATATCACACAATATTTTTTCTACAAACGTAATTACAGGACAATATCTACAAAAACTTTTACTTGAACTAACTGACATTCCAATTTTATATATTTTTGACATCAAAATTGCATATACGGTCAATACGAACTGCAGTGCCTTAAAATTTTTTTAAAGCACTAGTGCCTTAAAGTAGCATTTTTAACGCTCGTATAGAGTGCTAAAAATTGCATTTTTAACACGGTTGTAGAAAAATAATATTATATTCGTTCTTAGCATAGAGACGCAATGAAACTGACAATAATTAACCACGTCCATTTTGTATAAGAGTAGAGCACAATGGAAGGAATATTGCCAAAAGAAAATAGGATGGACGATCCATAGCCGCGCAACCATACCTTCAAACACCCGAAAAACTGGGTTTTCCATTTTATAGACTTCAAATACATAAACTAGATCAAGGTTTTTCAAAAGATTACTATTACTATATATTTTGAAGTAACTGGCTCCTTTAAAGAACATTTAAAAGTTAGGTGAGACATCTTTCATTGTCATCATGCAACCTCTTCTGTCCACTGCTGGACGTAGGTCTCTCCCATTCTTCGCCACTCTTCACGGTTCTGTACTTCTTGTTGCCATTTTTGGATATTCGTTTAATGGCGTCCATCCAGCGTGTTGGTGGTCGTCCTCTACCAAGGTTAATAGATTAGGGCGTAGGTTGTCTCATAACTGTAGACCAATCAAAGGCTGGCTTTTTAAAGGCGGGAATACGTCATCCGTACGACAATTTTAAAATTGTCATAAGAGTCAATGCTAATAAAAGGTTCAAAAACTTAGGTTTTGCAATATATTTTGAGATTTTCTTGGGTATAGGTATATTAAGTGGTTCTTATATTGGTAATTATATCAATTTTTCCCTTAAAAATCAATAGTCTGCTAACAAAAAACTAGAATTCATTTAACACTTATTATGTGTGTTTTAAATGGAGAAAACAATTTAATTAGCACAAAAATCCAAAAAAATAGAAGAAAAAGTTTAAAATCAAAAATACTAATATGTAGGTACTTACTTATTATGTTTTTCGTGGAATGTGCAGCACTTTTATCATTTTTGGTGGTATGCAACAACAAAAGAACGAATAATATAAATAATTTATTATTAGGTTAAAATATAAAAAAGACGTAACATAATATTAACATATTCAGACACGAGGAAATGTTTGCTACCTATTTTCTTATGTTTAGAGGCCCATTTATCTTGTAACATATAATTATCCATTATTGTTTGATAATGTTAAGGTATTTGGGAAATGTCCAAAAACATTATTTTGTTTCCATCTGGTTCAGGAATTTTGGAGTTGCTTTTACATATAGCTATGCTACAAATGTTACCACCACTCATCTAAAAAATGTTTTACTATTATAACATACAAAACTACATATTATTATGTGTAATATTATAATTTTTAAACTAACTTTACACGGTTACGAAAACACACTTCACAAGTCATTACTGCCTTTGTATAGGACCCAAATAAGTAATTATAGTAATATTGTCCTTATATGCTTAAAAACTCAACAAATATTAAACAAATAAACGATAGTATAAGAAAATTCCACAAAAATATACGGAAATATAACCACAAACAACTGTCAAACTTGACTTTGTCGTACGAGTGACGTAGGCATTCCCCTCCCTCTCGCTTCCGCCCACATAGTTATAAGATAACCTAACCCCTATCTATGAACCTTGGTCCTCTACTGCGTTTGTCTTCTCTTGGGCGCCAGAAAACTAATCGACTGGCGCCCAAGAAACGTCTTTAAACTCCCCAAAACCATGTTCTTAAGGTTTTTAAGTGGTTTTGCTATTTTTTGAGAGGCTAATCATATGTTTTAAAATCGATGCAACCTAAATAATTTATTTTTTATTTTTTTACGTTTTATCTGTTAAAAATAAAAGTTAGCGCAATTTTAGCATGCCACTTCCTCCTCTTCCTTCCCCTAAAACGTCATTTTTTCGTTTTTATTTTCTTGCATGTAGCATATTATTTTGTATGTAGCATATTATCGGAATGCCATGTTTGTTCCATACTAGAAGTCCAGTCATTGGAGTGATCTCTCTAACGTCAATTTTTTTTACTTCAAACCCCAAAGACGCTTATTATTAGAATTTTTTATAACTAACAGATTGCTGAATAAACGTTACACAAAAAAATTTCTTGCAGCGGGTTGCAATCAATTAAAGACTTTCAAAAAATGTACACGCATAGACGAGGATTTTATAAAACTTGTCTGTTTTTATAGATCCGTAGGTTGAGTGTACATAACCCAAAACATGCGTTTTTTTTTCGAAAACAAACGTATAACTTTTTTTGGGAAAGTTGTAGGTCTTTTTTTTATTTCATAAGATGCTCCAAGAAAATAGCATCAGAAGAATATTTTTTTATTTTATGTGTTTTAATAAAAAATATAGGTACGATTTTTTCTCATTTTTTCAGCCCAACAAAATTTCAGTAAACTGGTTTTTTAGATTTCTCCTCCTTCCCTTAAAAGGTATTTTTTTTTTCGATTTTATTTTCTTGCAGCAGGTTGCAATCAATTCAAAAATTTCAAAAACTGCTCTCTCATAGACGAGTATTTTACAAAACTTGCCTGTTTTTATAGACCCCTAGGTTGAGTGTACATAAGCCAAACATGTGCTTTTTTTTCCAAAAAAGCGTATAACTTTTTTTTGAGAAAGCTGAAGTCTATATTTTTATGGCATAAGATGTCCCAAGAAAATAGCATCACAACAGTATTTTTTTATTTTATGAATTTTATTAAAAAATATGTCTGATTTTTTTCAGATTTTTTTTAGCACATTAAAAATCCGGTAACCGCAGACGTTCGGATATAATTAGCGTCTCTTTGCAAAGACAATGTCGTCGACTTTGCAAAGTAACAAGAGACTTACTCAACACCCACACTACACATGACACTAGGTACCTAACTGCAAAAATTCACCGTACCTACCATGCCAACGGCCATTAGTTGTCGAGGCATTAGTTAAATAAAAAAAATTCCGATAAACTGGATTTTTAGAGGTTTTGGGGGATTTTCTCCATATTATAGACTTCAAAATAGATCAAATCAAGGCGTTTTTGTAGGTTATATATTATTTGAAGTAAATGTGACATTCAATAATTGGGCGAAATACCTTCAAACCCTTAAAATACAATTAGGTCTGGATCCCGCGTATGAAAAAAAAGTTGATTAATAGCAAGCTGAAAATTTGTTAATAACTTAAGGGTGTTTAGTCAGACAAACTTTGATATATGGGAACACTGGAACAGGGGAAGTTTTAATTGTGGAACAGGTTAAAAATTTGGAACGGTCAGACCACGAAAACGGCACATGTATTTTGTCCGACAGAACAGACTTAAACTCTCCGAACAGAGATTAAACCCTCATGCAAAAATCAGACTGCTATTTATCACCAAATGGGCGTTTTAATGAGTGGAACATGTAGAATATGTCAAATGACAGGAATTATGACAAGTGATAAATAGCAGTTTGATTTTTGCATGAGAGTTTAATCTCTGTTCGGAGAGTTTAAGTCTGTTCTGTCGGACAAAATACATGTGCCCTTTTCGTGGTCTGACCGTTCCAAATTTTTAACCTGTTCCACAATTAAAACTGCCCCTGTTCCAGTGTTCCCATATATCAAAGTTTATCCGACTAGACACCCTTAAGCTATTAATAAATTTTCAGCTTGCTATTAATCAACTTTTTTTTCATACGCGGGATCCAGACCTAAATGTGTTTTCAAAGTTTTTACGGGTTTTTGGGTGTTTTTGCGAGTTTTGTTTTTTTAAAGCAAAAGGTTTGTTTTAAAGGTGTTTCGCCTAATTTTGGTATTTTTAAACAGTAATGTTAATTGCCGAGATAACGGCTATGGTTTTTATTATAAAATTTACTCTCTTCTTTGTTTTAGTCGTTGAAATGTAATGTATCAAGAAAATTAATGTCATATAACCCAACCCTATTTTGGTTAACGGTTATGACCGTTCTGTATTGCCATAAACGGGAATGCATATATAAAATTTAATATGGGGTTCAAATAAGATTATGTTCGTTCTTAGCATAGAGACGCAATGAAACTGACAATTAATCACGTCCACTTTGTATAAGAGTAGAGCACAATGAGAGGAATATTGCCAAAAGTAAATAGGACGCGCAGCTCTTATGAATTATCTGAAAATGAATAGCATTTTCCTTGAATGCTCGCCAGCTCATTCAAACCGTTTCCTATGGATTTATTCAGAAATTAAATTTGAAATTGGAATCACGCAGGCGAGTCGCATAGAAACATGGTTAATAGAGTTGATTGTAGCGAGAAAAGCAGCTGTCTCTGACATATGAATGTGAATCGGTAAATAACGTTCGTGCAAGGCAAACGACGATCGAAATGACGATAAAAAAATGACGGTATAAAGGGAAAGTTAATGACTAAGAACTAATACCTCAGATAAAATAGCGTAATTTAGGAAAGTTTGGTAGTCATATTATATTTTTATTACTCATAAAACTAAAATAGGGACTATGATACTATATAAACTTCATATTTATCATGAAATATATCTCATAAAAATATTGGTAATTAAATGATGAAAGGGTTGCCAATGCGAGTCCATTATACAATTGGATATGGTAATTGAGTCAATACTCGCAATCTATAGTTTGTATTTTTTATTAGTTGTTATGTAATCATGGGGCAACCGGTTTCGAGTCTTACAATATATGACTCATCATCAGGCCCAGTACAAAAAGTCTTCTCTATACAAACTACAAGCTAAAAAACACAAAACGAGAGACATGTACACATATATATATATATATATATATATATATATATATATATATATATATATATATATATATATAAAACATGAAAAACAACTTTGTCTTGGTTTCAGTCACATACAATAAAGCCAAGCAACTGTTTAGTATTGAACTCAACAGTCCATATCATGTAAAATGAGACATTATATAATTGGGAGCGACCAATCTGATGAAAAGTGCTTGGTATATAATTTGATATATATACTACCATCAATCCTTAACTAGTCAAGGGTCGATGGAGTCTTGGTAAAATAGTATGCGATCAAAAGACATAATACAAAATTTCTTTAGTAAACGGTATCTACTTACATAACAGCCATAGAAACTGTTCCACAGCTAAAGATGTACCTGGAAGTCACCAGCCCCATAAGAAAAGTTGACCAATCAAACAGCCCTTAGTCTCTTATTGTTAGTTAGTTAAGTGCAATTTGGAACCGTTCAAGAAATTATTTTATACTGTGTTCCAAGTGGTGTGTGTTATTTCTCTTAAACAGTTGTTCTTGTCCAACCACTATAGAGAAATAACACACACCACTTGGAACACAGTATAAAATAATTTCTTGAACGGTTCCAAATTGCACTTAACTAACTAACAATAAGAGACTAAGGGCTGTTTGATTGGTCAACTTTTCTTATGGGGCTGGTGATTTCCAGGTACATCTTTAGCTGTGGAACAGTTTCTATGGCTGTTATGTAAGTAGATACCGTTTACTAAAGAATTTTTGTATTATGTCTTTTGATCGCATACTATTTTACCAAGACTCCATCGACCCTTGACTAGTTAAGGATTGATGGTAGTATATATATCAAATTATATACCAAGTACTTTTCATCAGATTGGTCGCTCCCAATGATATAATGTCTCATTTTACATGATATGGACTGTTGAGTTCAATACTAAACAGTTGCTTGGCTTTATTGTATGTGATTGAAACCAAGACAAAGTTGTTTTTCATGTTTTATATATATGTGTACATGTCTCTCGTTTTGTGTTTTTTAACTTGTAGTTTGTATAGAGAAGACTTTTTGTACTGGGCCTGATGATAAGTCATATATTGTAAGACTCGAAACCGGTTGCCCCATGATTACATAACAACTAATAAAAAATACAAACTATAGATTGCGAGTATTGACTCAATTACCATATCCAATTGGTAATTAAATTTATTTCAAGAAATAATTTAGATTTGTCTGGTATATCAAAATTATTTCATGAAAAATTAATTTAATTGTCAACTACCCAACAAGAGTTTTGATATAGGTACCTACTTATTACGCACGAGTACAAAATAAAAGGTTTTAATCTCCTCTGTTTTATTTTTTTATTTCTCACTGCATCACATGTCTTATCATCATTGTGCATCGTGTTGAGCAAATACCCAGCTGTGTTTTTCTTGGGCACATAAGAACATCACTTTTTCATGGTGTTATCTAACTGCCCCACGAACTACCTAGGGCCATTAATCCCAAGTACCTGCTGCCCCATCGCCGAGAAAGTTGGGGATTAAGTCTTAATGACCGGAAATTCCAAATTTGATTGTAGTTGAAAGTAAGAATATAAATATTTTCAGTTATTCACTTCATTTTTAAGTATTACGGTATAGTGTCCGGTTTTGTCCGTTAGTGTTTAACTTTTAAATGGCGAATCCAACGACTATGTTTAGTCAAAGGGGAGAACTTTTATTAATAATTAATGAATATAAATATTCAAAGGCCCATGTCTCCAAAGATGGAAATGTTAGATGGCGATGCATAAAAAAAGGGTGTCAACAAAAAGTGTACACAAAGGAAGGTGATGAAAATTACGTTATCCTTGAAAAAGCATCGGTGGAGCATAATCATGCTCCAGATATCCACGTTGACCGGCAAATTTTTAGTAATTTTACAAAGAGGAAAGCTGTAGAAGATATATGTGAAATACCTTTAAAGATTGTCCACAAGGAATTGAGGAAGGAAAATTTCAGCAATTTACCGCTGACTACGAAATACATTTCTTGCGTTCGAAGAAATATCTATACTGCAAGACGAAAATCCACTATCATTGCACAAGTCACAGGAAGAAGTTCTACAAGTGTTAGTGAACTTAAATTTAAAAACAAATACTACTGAGACCCCAAGATTTTTAAAATATTCTACCTTTTCAAACTCATATTCGCCAATATTGAACCTGATCACATTACCTAGTGTATATGTCAGACAAACATGACTACGATAATGTACAGTATATAGTTCAGAGAAATAAGGAAAAAAATATCCCGTTGGTGACACAATCCCCTCCAGGCCGAAACCAAATTTTTTTAGTAGTATGGACATCTATAATAATAACCTATATGTTTCCTGTAGCCGATTTTGATGATATACATAGTTATAAACAAATGAATATAAAAAAACGGTAAATTTTCGCTTTTTCGTCTAAAAGTTAAGCATTTTAAACTTGAGAGGAAGAAACTTATAAATCGTATAAAAAACACTCAATATAGCGTTCGCTGAAAAAGTTGCTTAGAAAATTACAAAAGAAATCATAATTTTTGATTTTTTATAAAGATTCATAATTTATTTAAAAATTAACTTAGAACCTTCTTATTACAAGGAATGCTGAGGCTTCTGGTGCTTAAATCACACCTTAAATTTCTAAGCAATCGGTCAAATAGTTTAAAAGTTATTTAATTAATTTGTTTATCCCAAATTAATTTTTTTGCAACACTATAGTTAAGTCAGAAAATGATGAAGTTACAGTAATAGTTTCGATAGTTTATGAAAGAAGAATATTTACACTATTAATTTAAATAAAAAAAAATGACAAAAAATAATTCTAAATATTGCAAAATTATTTTGCAAGAACATGTGAATTAAAAAAGGGGGGCTAACTTTTTCCCTAATTGTCATAGGACAATTATTGTTTTTCTTTCTAAATGTGTATAAAAATTCAGTCTTTCTAAATATGAAAAAATAATTTTTCTACGGGTATGGTTAAAAAGTTATACTAATTGTTTATTAGTAAGTAAAAAATCGATATGTTTTTACAAAATAATTTTACACCGTTTAAAATTACTTTTTCTACGAGCGTGCAAAAATGTCTACTTTCGCGCACGCATTTTAGTTTAGAAAGTTTTACTTTTCCGCACGCGTGTTACTTTTCCGCACGCGTTTTACTTTTCTGCACGCGTTTTACTTTTCCGCACGCGTGTTAATTTAGATATGTTAATATGGCCTTAAAGTAATTATAATACATGCAATAAACTAATATTTAGATAATATTTACTAATTTATTTCAAATATATCTTATTGTGTTCATGTTTTAATGAAATTAACGCGAGAATTCGATGAAATAAAATAATTTTGACATAATATTCGAAAGTCAAATCAGTAGACAATAACAGTGGTTTTGAATCGTCGTCATGGAAACCAAGATCGTCATCATGCTAACCAATTATGCTGAAACTTTGGTTTTGACAACCTTGTCAAAGAATTAATTTGTGTATGTATTTTCATATTAATTAAATTAATTGATTAAGATTTGGTCATTTTTTAAAGACTCGTAGAAAAAAAATTGTTCCTAACGCTTGCAGAAAGTCTCTTTACCGCACTCGACTGCTTGCCGAACTCCCGCTTCGCGTCGTTCGGCAAACTGCAGTCGCGTGCGGAAAAGTATGACTTTCTGCACTTATTAGGAAAATAACTATTTTGTCATTTTCAACGGAAACTTTTCGTTTATAAATTCGCAAAGTCTGTGTGTTATTGCGTTGCCGCTCATGCAATACTTAGACCAGATTTATCGATGGTTTCTTATGTAGTTTTGTCTTCTGAATCCAAATCTAGAAACGGCATTTCGATATCTCTAACCGTCTTCGAGATAATCGACAAAGTCTAAAATGTGACGTCACAATCATTTTATTTTCTGCCGACACACTAACCGTCAGCTGAAATCGTTGCTAGTAAGTAGGCTAATTTTTTAATCTGAATTAGTCACTAAACATGTCACTTTTAATCTGAATTTGTCACTTCGTGCATGTCAAACTAAATTTTAAATGAAGTATTAATAAAATATCAATGACATTTGATAGGGAATTTAATTATTATATAAAATAAATAAGATGTTCAAAAATACAATTTGAGTATATTTTGAAAGCAATAATTTATTAAAAACTTTAAAAAGGTTTATACGAGTATACGGCCTCCCCTTTAATGGGATTACCTAATGATAAATGAACTGTTCCATTTGTTATGAAATAAAAATTGTTATTATAGTCGGTTCGCTAAACTCAGACACAACTGCCTAGTGATTTTAGTAGGTAATTTTTTAGTTTTATGCCAATTTGGCAAAATTGGCAAAATTACTAATTATTTAGTAATTATTAACTATTTAGTAATCATTTTTTTGTCAAATTGGCAAACTTACTGACTAAAATCACTAGCCAGTTGTGTCCGAGTTTAGATAACCAACTTTATGAAATGTTGTTTGAAATAAAAAATTATGGTCAGATATGTGCATCCTTCTAATGGAAAAAATATTTGAAATTTTTTCTCGAATTATGGATACCAACAACATTTTCATTTATAACTCTTTTATTTTTAATTTAACGTAGAAAAGTTATTATCCATAAAAAGCTCTTCATGGTCTAAGATTTATGATGCAACCATCATATATCAAATTTTATTAATTTTATACGAGGTATATAAAAAATATTAATTTCGATCAAGAGTAAAGTGCCTTTATAGTTCAAAATCTTTAAATTAGAATTATATAATTGCAACTTAAAACATAATTTTTAATTCTAAACAACTTTTTATAATAGCAATTTTCCATATTACAAACTAAAATACGCAAATAAACAAAGTTTTCGTTATGATAATGCTCGCATTTTCAGCTTGTTTTTAATTAAGTTTATAGTATAAATGTTCTTCTTTCCTAAACTGTCCGAAGTGTTACTGTAACCTCATAATTTTCTGACTTATAGTCTTGCAAAAAAAAATGAAGTTGGGATAAACCAGTGGTTCCCAACGGGGGCGGTACCGCCCACCGGTGGGCGTTGAAGAGAGATAAGGGGGCTTTTTGGGTCCAAGGAAAATTTGGGGGGCGTTGAGGAACAGCTGCCGCCCCCCTAAAGTAACTCATTGCTTCTTTGCTTCTAACAACTTTGCTTTTCGCTTTTCACACAGAAATAGAGAAGGTGAATCCGAAAATATAAACGAAATCTTAGTGATCGCCTTCATTGTTCACTACAATATGTAATTACTGCAGTTAACAAGATCAGAAGCAGTGCTCTCAATGATAGATTGTTTAGAAAACTGTGTGATGAAAACGACGAGAATTTTAATCGTTTATTGTTGCACACAGAAGTTCGATGGCTTTCGAAGGGTACCTGTCTAAAAAGATTTTATGATCTCTTTGACACAGTTTTAGAGTTTTTTGAAAGCAAAGATGATTCTTTGAGAGACAATTTATTAAAATTTAAGAGCGATATTGCTTATTTAACTGATTTATACGATAAATTTAATGAAACAAACCTACAGCTACAAGGTGATAATTTGAATTTGATCAAAGCAAAAGGAACTATTTCCTCGTTCGTGTCAAAACTTAATTTGTATAGGCAAAATTTGGTTCGGAGACAATTTCATCAGTTTCAAAATCTTTCCTCTGTGGAGACAAATGATGAAGACATTCTGGTATATTGCCAGCACTTGGAAGCACTTCAAGAAGATTTTAGAAATAGATTTCAGGATATCCTTGGTCTGATTTTTCCAGATTGGGTGCTAGAACCGTTCTCAAGTTTAGAAACAGCAGAATTATCACTACAGGAGGAATTGATAGAATTGTCAACAAATGAAGAGTTAAAAGTGAAATTTAAAAATGGATATCAAGAATTTTGGCTGCAATGTCAAATTTCAGTATTATATCCAGCTTTATGGGCTGCATCAAAGAAGTTTTTCATTGCCTTTCCTTCATCGTATTTAGCCGAAAGATGATTTAGCATAGTCAGCAATTTATTAACAAAGAAGAGAAGTAGACTGTCCATAGTGGAGCGCGGTGATTTAAGATTGCTGATGACAAGTATGGAACCAAATATTGACAGATTACTATCATTAGATCAAGCTCAGACTTCTCATTAAAAATGTTATATTATTATTATATTGTTTTTTATGATATGTATTTAAGTTAAAGTTTGATCAATACATGAATACTGTATTTTTGAATAAAACATTTTTTTTTAAATTTGTTGTTGCTTGGATTAGTTAAGGGGCCGTCGAATCATATTTAAGGTAGCCTTTGACCCAAAAAAGGTAAAACAATTGTGAACGAAAGTGCGTTACTAATTTTAAGAATGGAAGAGTTTTTTAAGGGGGGCGTTAAGTATTTTGTTTTTGGAAAAACGGGCGGTAGGCCGAAAAAGGTTGGGAACCACTGGGATAAACAAATTAAATAACTTTTAAACTATTTGACCAATTGCTTTAAAATTTAAGCAGTATAATTTAAGCACAGGAAGTCTCAGCATTCTGTTTAATAAGAAGGTTCTAATTTAATTTTTACAAAGACATGAACATTTAAAAAATCTCAAATTTTATGACTTTTTTGCAATTTTCTAAGCAACAAATAGGGATAGACATATTCAGCGAACGCCATATTGAAGTTTTTTATATGATTTATGAGTTTTTTATTCTCAAATTTGTTTAGAATGCTTCACTTTTTTGTAATAAACGAAAAAAGCGAAAATTTACCGTTTTTTGATTTTTATTTATTTATAACTATGTATATCATCAAACTCGGCTGCAGGAAACATACATAGGTTATTAATATAGATGTCCATACTACTCAAAAAATTTGGTTTCGGCCTGCATGGGGGATGTGTCACGAGAAAAATCTTATTTCTCTGGATACCCAGATCAGGGTGATGGGATAGGAGGCGTGTTAATTTGAATTCGAAAATTGTATAGCCCATTAGAAAAATTAATTGTTACAAAAAACAATTGTAATAAATTTTCTGAAAAGGTAGATAAAATTTATCTCTCCTATATTAATTAAAATTGTAATTATTACTATAATTCGTATTAAGTTACAAACAACATTTTATGTTTTATAAATGACAGTAATGACAAAATATTATCCGTGCTGCATGTTTATTTAATAACTTATACACATTTTAAACACATTCACCTTATTATAAATTCGTCTATTAAGATAATATCTCTTGACATGCACTATTTTACATTCCAGCATGATAGCTGCAACTGGGCAAGGTTATATTTCATTTATTTAATTCTCGCTTACTGAAATCGATTATGTATATCGTGCCAATAATTTAATTGAATGTAATTTTTACATAACCATTCATTAGAATTCTACGGGAATTTTTTAATAACACAGTTTAATTTAAACGTATAATATTTTTTTTTATTTAGCTTAATGCCTCGACAACTAATAATGAGAACTTACTTAGAAAGAGGTCCTTCAGAACAATTAGCGCTATAGTCCAGGCTCTATCGTCGCCCCCGTTAGCGAAATTATTCCGATTCGATTTTTTTGCACAAACTTACTCAAAAAAGGTCCTTATAACAAATCCACAGGGTGCCAGGCGGTACCCTAGTTGAAAAATTTTTTAAAACAAATTCACAAAAATAATTTTCTTACTTCGAACAAATCTTTTTTAGATAAATTGGGTCATTTTGAGCAAAAAATTTCTCTTGTAATTTTTCTCTAGAATTGATTGTTGTCGAGTTATATGCGATATAAAATTTGAAAAATGCAAAAATGGCCATTTTCAAGGCTTAATATTATTATGAAAGTCATAAAGTGACCAAATCAAAGTTTATCCCAATCTCAAAAAAATTTGTTTGAAGTGAAAAAATTATTTTTGTGAATTTGTTTAACAAAAATTGTTAAAACAATTTTTAGAGCAAGGTACCGCCTGGCGCCCTGTTGATTTGTTATAAGGACCTCTTTTTGAGCAAGTTTTTGTAAAAAAATCTAATCGAAGTAATTTCGCTAATGGGGGCGACGATACAGTCTGGAATATAGCGCTAATGGTTAATAATAATTAAAAACAGCTTTTTAATAAAATAATAACACCAATTTCTTCAGGATGTTCATGACTTGCAGTTGATCCAGGGCTGTAGGTTTGCGTAGGTTTGCTTAAGTCTTTTCTTCGGACCACTCTCTCTGTCACTGCCTCACACTATTGTTTTCTAATTTCTTCTCTAATCTTCTTTTTATCCCCTTTCTCTTATTGTACATAGTCACCCTCTCCTTTACCATTAACTGTATTGGTATAGCTCCTGCTATCACTTTTACAGCAATTGTTGGGGTTCTCCTACATTCGATTACCACCCTTATAGTGATTTTCTTTGCTGGCTCTCCAAGCTTTTTTGTTTATCTAATACTAGTACATCATTCCAGACTGGGACCACATATATAACTGTAAGAAATAAGCCCCCTTATATTTGGCATTATCTTTTTTAAAGCGACGGTCTTCTCCTCAGCTCTCTTAACAACCGTCTTTCTATGTTTTGTGAATCTGATACCTGATACCCCGCCTATTTTCTTGGTATAATTTCAACCTCTTCTAGGTTGAACTTCATAAAGCCCCTCTTTTTTTTCCTTTTGTCAACCTCTGTCTTTACCGCTGCTAATACCAATTTATTTTTTTAACAATATGGATACTTTGTTCGCAGCCCTGTTTCCCTTTTCTATGATCGCCCGACCTATATTAGCTTCCATTATGATAGCTAGATCATCTGCAAAAGCGACTGTTTTCACTCCGTCCCGAAAAGTTTAACTTCCAATACTTTGTTGTACACGATGTTCTACACTGTCGGTCTCAACACCGATCCCTGAGGAACCCCTGACGTTGCGTTTTTACTGGCTGGTGGATCTTTTACTAGTTGCTTTTATTTTTCTATATGATAGATAGTCACACAAAATAGAGGGCCGTAGAAGTGTAAGAAGGAAATAAGTTTCTGGGTTAATAGATATTCGTGAATGGCCTCAGATATCAAATATTGCAGGAAAATGATTCCATATTGTAGAATATTGAGAAGCCTTCGCAGTGGTGATTGCCAACATCGGATAGTTCTATTATGGAATGTGAAGAAGAAGAGATAGTCACATATGATATTAACCCAGATATGCCTAAAATTTACCTTAAAATATTTTTTAATATTTTTCGTCAAATTTACGTGTTATGTAAGGTAACAAAAACATATTTGTCGTTAAAACAAAATATTTATGTAAAATAAGTAAAAAACATGCTGTACAAAATATGGTACACCAGGCATATAACCTACTATTAGGTTTGGGTATAGCATAAAACCCAACCTTTGAAATTTAAGCATACGTTACGTTTTGAACACCTTAAATATATAAAATATTATGGCACAAGTCATACTATCGAGTTCTTTATTCCTGTGGAATCAACAAATGGTCTAGTCAATCATAGCAAGTTTAGACGTTTTCATTGGCAGATGGACGACCTAATCTAAATTAACGTCTTCTAAATTATAACTGATTGAATTTTGTAAGTAAGGGCATCTGTTACAGCTTTAAGTCGATTTATAGGATCCCTTTCACGTTGCCAAAACATTCTTTTCCAAGGAATTTTGACATAACCACAACCACTCAGTAGTAGAGTTCCCAGAAAAGCTTTGACCTCATACTCCCGAACTTCTTGTTGGCGATCCTTCTGTGAAGCATATCGATTAGTTGCTGATGGTATAAACTTTAGTATAAGTTACTTAAACTTTACTGTATAAGAATAATTAAACAGGCCAAAGAATCCTGGCTCGAGAATTCATGTAAAGAAATAGAAGACCTCCAAAAAAAGCATAACAGTTTCAACCTCCACAAGAAACTTATATATACCTCCGGAATTAGAAAACAGAAAAATGCTCACGTACTTAAAACCGCAGACGGAAAAATTTGTGATCACGAACAGTGCAAAGAATGGGAGAGACACATCAGTGACCTTTTTGACGATGCTTCTCGAGAAAATGCTCCAAATACTACCTGTGACAACCAATTATACAGAGGTCCCAGTATACTAAAGTCAGAAGTCATAAAAGCAATACAAGCCAAAAACAATAAAGCACCTGGACCAGATCAAATCCCTGTTGAGCTACTTAAACTTTTGGACGAGGAAAACATTACCTACTTGACTACTTTCTTTAACAAAATTTACAACGAAGGAAAAATACCAGATGATTGGTTGGAGTCACTGTTTATAACATTACCAAAGAAAAGCAGGCCCACCAAATGCAGCGATTTTAGACTAATCAGTTTGATGAGTCACACACTTAAGATACTTTTACGTATTATACAAAACCGAGTATTCCTTCTGTGCGAAACTAGAATGGGTAATAAGCAATTTGGATTTAGAAATGGTCTAGGAACTAGAGAAGCACTATTTTGTATGCGCGTTCTATTACAAAAAAGTTGTGAATTCCGAAAGAACGTTTATGTTTGTTTCATCGACTTCGAGAAGGCATTCGACCGAGTACAACATGATACACTTTTCGATTGCCTGCAGGCAGCAGGACTTGACCACTACGATATAAGACTGCTGAAATACTTATATTACAATCAAGTAGCCTCTATCCAAATTGGAGACAGTCGTACTGAAAAACTGCCGATAAAACGTGGAGTACGACAAGGTTGTGTTTTATCACCCACCCTTTTTAATCTGTACTCTGAAGAAATCTTTAGGGAGGCTTTGGATGACAGACAAGAGGGAGTAAGGCTAGGCGGAGAAGTAATCAACAATATTAGATACGCTGACGATACAGCCATTCTTGCTGAAAATTTAGATCTTCAGACACTACTAAATCTAGTCAGTGAAGCAAGCTATCGGAGAGGCCTTAAAATCAACATTTCAAAAACAAAGTGGATGGCAGTTGGAAAGATTAATATAGATCAAGGTCAGCTTTCTCTTGATGGAGAGGAGTTAGAACGGGTAAATCATTTCAAGTACCTTGGCAGCTGGTTAAATGTAAATTGTGACTCTGATGAAGAGATAATAACTAGGATCGAAATATCACGGAAGGCTTTTATGACCTGGAAACCAGTTTTATGTAATAGAAACCTGTCGATGAATATTCGAAAGAAGGTGCTGAAATGTTATGTGTGGTCTATCCTATTGTATGGTTGTGAGACATGGACGTTAAAAACCACAATGCTAAGCAAAATAGAAGCATTCGAATTGTGGTGCTATCGACGAATCCTAAAGATATCGTGGGTTTCGCACACTTCCAATGAAGGTGTTCTTCAAATGATGAATTCGGAACGTCTGCTCATAAGCATCATAAAGAGGAGAAAAACAGAATACTTCGGCCATATAATTAGAGGACCTAAATACCATCTGTTTCGCCTTATAATACAAGGAAAAGTGGAGGGAAAGAGATGGATTGGTCGAAATAAACTTTCATGGTTGCGTAATATTAGACAATGGTGTGGCTGCACAGTAGAAGAATTATTTCGCGCAGCAGCCGATAGAGAGAGATTTCAGGAAATTGTAAACATGATGACGGTCAACGTCTGAATACAGACACGGCACCTAAAGAAGAAGAAGAAGATAAGTTACTTATCAACGAATAGTGAAAAACATTCAGCGGAACGCTTAGAATCATATTTTGGAAGTTCCTTTTTCACCAATACATTGACCTTCTCTCTGCATGTTTACTTTTACCTATTAAAAAATAGTGATATTGTATTTTTTCTTTGATCCTTTACCTGTCCATTTAGGTATCTCTCAGCTCTGTGAATGGAATGTTTTACTGAGAATCGGGTAACAATATGCCTTCGTCATTATTTTGCACATAGGTATATTTGAGAACGAAGTTATATTTGCAAGCCAGATAATGTATCCATTGCCTTTATATCTCTATCATCAGTCTTCGTCTGTTAGGACATCACATGCATTTACTGGAGACTCCAAAGCAATACTGCCTACAATTGCTACTAAATTTTCATCATTCTCCAACACACCAAGCGCATCCTCCAGTGAAAAGTCCCTAATAATAAATAGTATGGTATTTTCCTGGCGTACAATATTTTGTACATTAAATGAAATAGCCCAAAGCATATTGTAGAATAAAAATTTAATCATTTTCTAAATCTAAATAGAAATATATACGTGTTCTCTACTGGTATGTACAAAAACAAATATTTAATTATTTAGCAAATCGTTTTCTAAATTCAGCCGTATTAAAAAACTTATAATCTTTATCACAAAATTATCGCCAGATATCACAAAGTGAGCAATCCACAACTACACCTTATGGCTGGTTAAGACTTACTGAAAGTATTTAAGCTGTTACCAAGGCAAAGAATGTGCGTATATGTACAAGTAAAGACATGTTTATGGTGTACAATTTATTGTACGTCAGGCACATCTGGATTAATTTATTAGATATGTAGGAATATTAATGTCTTTCATTTTTTCAATTATCATGGCCAAATTTGCTGTATTAAAGGCATCTTTATTATCTAGCATTGCTATAACTCACGCATTTTCTTTTTTGATATTTTTAACTTAATCTGCTACCTGTGATGTATGTAAATAGGTAGTGTTCGGAACGCACTCAAGTTGGTAACACTGTAAGAGTGACGTAACTACGTAACAGGGACAAGTATAAGGATGCGGAAATAAAACCATTCTGAATCTAGACACGATAAATACAAGTTGTTTCATTATAACCTCACCTCCAGAGTGAACCTAAAGACCCGACCACGTGTTACATTACACTACCCATTGTATTGCGTCAAATGCTGATTTTCCTTAATACAATACTTAATACTTACTACAATCCTAATTGTTGCTACACAATCTAGAAATGTCTTAAGTTTTCCAAGAAAAGATCATGGTAATAATTAATAAATACAAAGTCCATAAGTAGGTAGAGGCACTCCTTTGACAAAAATCCATTTTAAAATATAGTGGTGTATTCAGGCGCGGATCCAAGGGGGAGTCAATGGGGTCAATTGCCCCCTCCTTGAGACTTCGCCTGGTGTCGCCTTTTTTTAAGAAAGAGATAATTACGATTGAAAATAAATAGTGAGTTTTGTGTCCTGTTGACAGCTGAATAACGGAATGTAACATAAAACAGAATTCTTTCTCCAAAGTACGTGTTATCGGTCTTACTGTATGGTGTCGAGTCTTGGACTGTGAATAAAATCGATCTACTTACCTAAATCGCCTTGCGGCTTTCGAAATGTGGTTCTATAGAAGAAAAAGTATCTTGGGTGAAGAATATTCAAAACTCCACAATACTAGAACGTCTCAGCAAGACTACTGAGATTATAGAAGGCACCAAGAAGAGAAAAGTGGAGTATATTTTGGACATGTAATGAGAAGTTTCAAATATAGGTTATGACATGGTAGGTACATGAAGAAAAATAAAGTAACAGCCCATACCGAAAGAGAATCCTGCGTACGCGAGTGACGAGAAAATTTTTATTTCATTGCCCCCTCCTTGCAAGGTTGCTGGATCCGCCGTTGGGTGTATTTTAGTTAATTTAATTTTTTAATTATTTTATTGTAATTTGTTAGTGTCTGTCCTTTTTTGAACCATTTTAAAAAAATAACTGGTTGAGGGAAGATTTGTGGTGACTAAACTAACTACACAGTGGCGGGGCGGATCTAGAAATTTGCGTTGGGAGGGGAAAATTGCCTTAGGGGGAAACTTCCAATGAAACAGCAACCAAAAGACACAAAAAGATAAATCGAAACTATATAAAAGACAATAACTTATATTCATTAAGTTCCCCTTAATTTTCCTAACTAGTGGGTATATTAAGTTGAATTAAGTTATGAATTTTGCAAAAAACTGCATAAGGAATGTTTTATATGGGAAAAATGGGATCCCTCTGTTTAAAGTGGTACTTAAACGTTTGATGTAAGTAAATCTTTATTAAATTATTTATAATAGACATTTCATTGTAGAAAAGCACTGAAGAACTTAACACATTTAAAAAATACTTTTCTTTCCCCCGTCATTCATATTCCTGTTTCCCTTAATCCTATTGATACCTCTCAAATGATATCACCTATAATAGTTCAACTTGCTTTCAGTTTAATCAAACAGTTTTTATGAGGTACATAAAAAAAGACAGAAATGTTTACTAATAACATTTTTTAAAACCTTTATAGACCAGTGCGGTTCTGTTTTGAGGTGGTGTGAGAGGTGGCATTCGAATTTTTGCAGATAAAATTAGGTGACAACTTCAATAATAATTATAATTGATTTATGCTCCTTCTCAAATATGCCCGGAACATTAGTAAAAAAATTTAAATATTTAAAAATTTCGAAAAATATCGATTTTTTTCTACTTTCATTGCTTATAACTTTAAAACGATTCATTTTGGAACAAAGTCGTAGGAGAAGAAAATAAAGATACCTAATTGAATTTTGTATAATATACGACTGGTTTAAACTGTCTTAAATTATTACCCTTTCTTCAAAATAGCAATAAAAAGAAAATAAGCGGGCAAAAAAGACTGTTCTTATTCAATGTTTTCAACCACTTTGGTTGCACTTAGAACCTTTATAATTCGCTTAGAAAATTCTTACAACATATTTAAACCGTCCATCAAATTTCATTAAAATCGACCTAATAGATTTTGCATAATAATTTTGCAATCTATTTTTTTTTAAAGTTCAAATTTTAAGACTTTCTGAACAAAAAGTAAACAATTTAGAAGTTTTCTACTTTTTGTTACATATAAAGAGGTTCTCTACCTATTTAATACACTTTACAGTTTACAGAATTAAAATCGGATTATTTAAGCAGTCTCAGCACTGTTTTAAAGTTATAAACAATGTTTTGGCTTATAAACAAATACAGTGACGACGTTTGAGTTGGAATAAATTCATTTTCTTGAAAATAAGCTACTATGGAGATAAATCCTGAAACAGATCCATTTTTATTTTTAAATTATAATTTTTTATCATAAATATCATACTAGTGACGTCATCCATCTGGGTGTGATGACGTAATCTAAATATTGCAATTAATTTATTTCAAATTTTTTTTTCAAACCCTGTACAAATAATGATGTTAATATTTAGGTATATTAGTAAATACAAAATTGAATAGCCTTTCAATTGAGCTATCACACGGCACCTATTCTCATTTAAAAAAATCATCGATTACGTCATCACGCCAAGATGGATGACATCACTAGTATGATATATATACCAAAAAATTAAAATTTAAAAATAAAAATCCACTTGTTTCGGGATTTATCTACAGAGACGCCTATTCTCGAGAAAATGAATTATGCCAACTCAAACGTCCCCACTGTATTTGTTTATAAGCCAAAAAAATTGTTTAGAACTTTAAAACAGTGTTGAGGCCGCTTAAATAATCCGATTTTAATTCTCTAAAGTGTATTAGATAGGTAGAGAACCTCTTTATATGTAAAAAATTAGCAAACTTCTAAACTGTCTACTTTTCTTTAGAAAGTTTTTAAAAAATTTAAACTTAAAAAAAAAATAATGTGTGTACTTTGTACGCACGTAAGAAGTTATACTTCTATTATATGATTTCAACGAAATCAATACACTTTAAACAGTTTCTCTACTACTTTCCAAAAATTTTTATTAAAAAAATACCAAACATTAAAAAAATAAAAGAATAAAACACACACAAACACATTGAAAAATGCCACAGATGATTTCTGAACAATAATTGTTGCCAAAAATTTTAATTGAGTACGTATTTTCTGAAAAAATTATATAATAATATACTTACAATCATAAAATCTAAAAAATAAATAAAAAAATGATATAACTTGCATTGGGCTTGAACCTACTTCCCGTGTATCCCACCGTACGAGAGTCGAAGCGATTTCAAACTTCACCAACTTCGCCTATATACGTCATGTCGGAATATACACAAACTGAACAACTTTTTGCCATTTTGTTTATATGAATTTTTATTAGTTTGATTTTTGTCGAATTAAAATACAATATATAGAGTAAGGAAACGATACATTAGATGAAAATTTGTAGAAAGTTTGTTCGTAATCAGATTATGTAAATTAAAGCACTGCCTACTAGGGGTATAGCATAGCAAGTACTAGGTAAGTATATTATTTTTTTTACATTTTCCAAATAGGTATGAAGATAATTTTTTATTGGAATACAACTGAAACATTTAGAATTAAGTACCTGTGGCTTTTCAAAACTTTTATTTCTGTCCTCACAACAATAAAAACTAATATATTATACAACATTTTTGTTTACCGATAACCTCCTGTTAAAAGCATTGACAGAATGCTGAATAGATTATCGCTATACTAACATGATAAAATATATCGACCACAACGCAACGGCTAGCGTAAGACTATCTGATCAACAAACAAATAAATTCTGTATACAGCGAGGAGTACGGCAAGGAGACACCATCTCACCAAAGCTGTTCACAACCCTTTTGGAACACAGTTTTAAGAAGGCAGATCTGAACGAATATGGTATCAACATAAATGGAGAGAAGCTCAGTCATTTGAGATTCGCAGATGACATCGTCCTTATAGCCGATCGTATGGATGATGCAATAATAATGTTGAACAAGTTATATCACGCTTCCTTAGAGGTCGGACTAAAGATTAACATCAACAAGACGCAAATAATGACTAATCTGGTGCTAAATCGTAATATTGTTCTTGATGGAATGAATATTGAGCAGACTGCATCTTATAAGTACTTGGGACATGAAATTCGATTGGGAAGAGATAACCAGACGTGCGAGCTCCCACGTCGCATAGGATTAGCCTGGGCAGCGTTTGGTAAACTGAGCTATGCATTTAAATCGGACTTACCCATATGCCTGAAAAGGAAAATATTTGACCAGTGTGTCTTGCCTGTACTCACTTATGGAGCGGAAACATTAACACTCACAAAAAAGGTAGTGAACAAGATTCGCATAACTCAAAGGGCTATGGAGCGCCAGATGTTGGGTGTCTCCCTGAGGGACCGAATCCCAAACGAAGAAATACGTCGTAGAACAAAAACAGCGGACGCCGTCGAAAGAATCGCGTCGCTTAAGTGGAATTGGGCAGGACACGTCGCCAGATTGTCAGACAACCGATGGACAAAACGTATTGTCGAGTGGAGGCCACGAGAAGAAGCACTACGGAGCAGAGGACGACCACCAACCAGATGGGCTGACGATCTGAAACGTATTGTCGGCAACTGGATGCAAGCCGCACAAAACAGAGAAAGATGGAAAGAGCTGAGGAAGACCTATGTCCAGCAGTGGACGCGTACGGGTTGATGATGATGAACCTTCATATTGAACAATTATTGACAGATCATTTCAACACCCAATCAGAGCCCGTATAAAAACTAATACCAAACTGTCGGTGTGCGCATGCGCGCAGATCAATATAAATTCACCCTCAATCTCAATCGCGCCTAAAGAAGTATAACTTCAAAAAATATAGATTGCAAAATTATTCTGCAAAATATATCAGGTCGATTTTACTGACATTTGGTGAAAGATTTAAGTATGTTGTAAGTATTTTCTAAGCGAATTACGAAAGTTCTAAGTGCAACCAAAGTGGTTGAAAAACATTGAAAAAAAAACAGGCTTATTTTGCCCCCTTATTTTGTATTTATTGCTATTTTGCAGAAAGGGTAATAATTTAAGACATTTTTAACCAATCGTTTATCATACAAAATTCAATTATCTTTATTTTATTTCCCTACGACTTTGTTCCAAAATGAATCGTTTTAAAGTTATAAGCAAAGAAATTAGAAAAAAATCGATATTATTCGAAATTTTTTAATATTATAATTTTTTTATTAATGTTTCGGGCATATTTGAGAAGGAGCATAAGTCAATTATTATAATTGAAGTTGTCACCTAACTTTGTCTGAAAAAATCCGAATGCCACCTCGCACATCCAAAAATAGACGTTTTTTCACAGATCCGCCCTGGTCTATATATTTAAGTTTTTGAATGTATAGTTTTAATGTCCTTGCAAAAATATGCAAATATTTATTGATAAAAGCTTTTAGCAACTGTTACTTTAACGACTCTTTTTACAAATATTTCATCATCCATGATGTGTGCGAATTCACATATGCCGTATCTTTCGACTATAATATTATGCCATTAGCGTGATATGACTAAATTTATAATGCATTTCGTATTAATTTAATTAACCGTCTTTTTCATATTAGTAGTGCATTTTACACTATCTGACCTGAATGGAAAACAGCGACGAATATAATTCGGATTGCCAGACGGATTATAGTCAGTAGATAACCTTTCATAATGCTCATGGGAGTGTTGGTATTCCATTGCTTTTTGTACCGCACCTTCCGGTTGAATCAATTTGTAATTGCAGCTTATAAATGTGTGAGTGATATCAAGCCTATGGCGAATTATTTTCTTCCAGCTTTGAGTCAGTAATGACATAGCTGCTGCCCTATGCCGTATCCTCGGTTGATCCACGGGTGCTTATTTGGTAAGACTTTGTTGTTGTCTATTCCACATGTCTGTAGATTTCCTCTGAAAAAACCATTGGGGTGCCGTATTCAGAAGTCCCTTGGACGTTCGTCTTCCGTAAAATGCAGAACAGCGCCTATTTAATGCAGAACTCGTCCTCCTCGTAAGATGGAACGGACACGGCTCTTCCTACACTCAACGAAAAAGGTACGTAATATCAATAAAAATGTTAATTCAGACAACAAACGCAATACTTAAAATTTGTCCAATTCTTGGTTTTATTGGGACAACAAAACGATGTTCATCAATTCATTATTTTCGTTCGTTGAGCCAATGTATTACGTTTATTGAATGGATGAACATTCATTATGTATACCATAATATCACTTTATTGGTATTACGAACTCTGTACACTGAGTCAACGAACACTATTTATTGATATTACGAACTCTGTTCACTGAGTCAACGAACACTATTTATTGAAACAACAACGTCGTTAATTGACCAACGAAGACTATTCGTTGTGTCAATAACTGTGTTATTTCTCCTAACGTATTTCGTTTATTTCTACAATTATTTCCGTTTATTGTTACAATTAATTCCGTTCATTCCTACTATGAACGTATTTTATATTAATAATTACTGAATACAATAGCCCAATGTATGACATTAATTGATCAATAATAATTTTTTAAATCCCCTTTTTTGTCCTTAACCTAAAGGACTTTACACTGTGTGATTTTTCATATCATTTTACCATTGATTATAAATATTCCTCTAGATAGCTCACCTCTTGGTAACCGAAAGACGTATCAACAACTAGATGGCGCTACTCGAAAACCGTATCGAGATTTCTCATTCCCTCTCTGACTTGCGAGGAGGTAGGAGTAGTGTCAGGGCCGAACTTACCCTATAGGTGTATTATCTGTGACAAGTGATGTGACAAGTTATAGCAAAATTAAAAAAAAGGACTCACATTTTAGATAAAATGGCCTCTGTAACGCATAAGTGTGTTTACGCGGGATGTTTTGAAAGAAACGATGGAACAAATAATAATATATCTTTAAATTTCCCCTGAAAGACGTATAGTCCATTCTTTCACGGTTTTTGGTCTAAATTTTAAAGAACCGCTTGGATTGACATGAAATTTGGCATACGTATAGCTTACATGTCAAAGAGAAAAAGTGATATTGTGCCGATGTGTGCTTTTTCCCTGGGGGTGACTTTCACCCCCTCTTTTGGGTGAAAACATATATGTCCAAAATAAGTCCGGAAATGGGTAAACTGACTAATTTTAAGTAACTTTTGTTCTATAGAGCTTTATTATTCTATTAGTTCTATTAGAGAATTATGACAGGTGATAAATAGCAGTCTGATTTTTGCATGAGAGTTTAATCTCTGTTCGGAGAGTTTAAGTCTGTTCTGTCGGACAAGATAAATGTGCCGTTTTCGTGGTCTGACCGTTCCAAATTTTTAAGCAGTTCCACAATTAAAACTGCCCCTGTTCCAGTGTTCCCATATATCAAAGTTTGTCCGACTCGACACCCTTAAGCTATTAACAAATTTTCAGCTTGCTATTAATCAACTTTTTTTTCATACGCGGGATCCAGACCTATAAGTATTTTGTCGAAAAAAACGTTCTTAGCAAAAATATAGCCTATAAAAAAGTAAAAAAAAATGTTGTACGCGTTAGGTCTCTGGATCTCGTAGAACCAGAGTTATAGCCAATGAAAAATAGATTCATATTCACCAAATTTCAAATAGAATATTTCGACGAGAAATATCCAAAAAATTAAGCACTTTTTGGGGAAAACCCATTATAACTTTTTTAAAGTGTTTAAAAAAAGCTTTATTTTTGTTTTTACAAAAAGTTCCTAACATTAAACTTAAGCAAGTTACGCTCAAAATAAAGTTGGTCCCTTGTGTTTTTGCAAAAAAAAAGTCGGGAGGACCACCCCCTAATTAGCAACTTAAATGAAATTAATCGTCACCGCTCCAAAAATTATTTTACTTATGTTGTGTTTATATGATCTGTAAAGTAAAATTTTTAAAAATTTAAATTTTGAAAAATATGCTTTTTTTCAAAATAACTTACAAAATTGTTAGAGATACCAAAAATCTCGAAAAACAAAAATAGTCTTGATTAAGATTTGGTGTTTCTAAATTTGCATACATTCGTGATCAGTGACTCGTTCAACCCCTTTTAACTACAGCCCTTTCAATAATAAGGACTTTGAACCGATGAAACTTACAGATCATATAAACAATATATACACAAGTCAAGAAACTTGGTGAAGTAGTAACGATTAAGTTCATTTAAGATGCTAATTAGGGGGTGATTTTCTCGATTTTTTTACCAAAACCAAAAGGGACTAACTTTATTTTGAGCGTAACTTGTTTAATTTTGATGCTAGAATTTTTTTTTTATATAAAACAAAAATGAAGATTTTTAAACACTTTAAATAAGTTGTAATGAGTTTTCCCCGAAATGTGCTTCATTTTTGGTTATTTCACGTTAAAATATTCCATTTGGAATTTGACGAATATGAACCTATTTTTCATTAGCTATAACTTTGCTTCTACTAGGTGTAGAGACGTGATATATACACCACTTTTTTAAATTTTTTACAGGCTATATTTTTGCTAAGAATGTTTTTTCGACAAAATACTTACTATTTGAGTTATTTGCGAAAAACCGTCTAAAAGCGTGGTTATTTTGTTGAAAAAATGAACATAGTCACTGCCAAGTAACTCGAAAATCATTGACTTAGTGAAAAAACTCTATAGAACAAAAGTTACTTAAAATTAGCCAGTTTATCCATTTCCTGACTTTCTTTGGACGAATATTTTTTCACCCATAAGAGGGGGTGACAACCACCCCCAGTGCAAAAGCACATATCGGCACAATATCACTTTTTTTCTTTGACTTGTTAGCTATGTGTATGCCAAATTTCATGTCAATCCAAGCGGTTCTTTAAAATTTAGAGGTTTTGCAATATTTTACCGTTAAAGAATGGACTAGTAGAGCGCACAAAAATTTGGCAAAAAAACTGCGGAAATATTAATATTATAGTAATAGTAATTACTAAATAGAGGGTAATTTGCCAGCATCATTATGCAGTGGAACATATTTACCAAAGTGGCCAAACAAAGTTATTAAGGAAAAATGCTGTTCCTCTAAAATTTGCACAGTTAGCAACTGATTTAGGTGAGTACTCAACTTTGGAAATATTTTTATGTTTGCCTAATGCGCTTTGTCAATGAGAATAATACTATTAAAATATATTTTATATAAAATAAGTTGATATTGAGTGATTTATATATTTTTTATACAATTAAATCAAAAGATATTTTTTTTAAATATGAATGCGTTGTTAGTATCGCTCCAAAAATAACGGAGATGCTTGTTTTGCTTTAATTAAAATTATTACACATACATTTCAATGATTACCTATTTTAGGTGATACCCCACCAGTATTATGCTCTACATGCGTTTATTGCGGTACGAAACGTAAAAAATCTACAAGTGGCGATTGTATGGTTAGGTCAACTCCATCGTCTAAGAGATCAAGTAGTAGTCTCAGTGATATTTCCAGTTTTGATATTAATTTGCCCACAAAACTTGAAACTGAATTGAAGAAGAAGAAGGAGAAGGTAAAAAAATTGGAGTATCAAGTAAATGCTTTAAAGAAGAAGTACCGTCAGAAGAACAGTCAGCGTTGTAGAAGAACAACAAAAAACAGAAAATCGGCAACCAAATTCATGATAGAGGTACTGTTAGAAAATAAAAGCATATACGTGCACACTTTTGTTAATATGCAGTTTTCACACAAAACTCGTTCACAATGGAGTCACAATGAAAAGGATTTAGCTCTGGCCATTTATTATAAGTCTCCTAGTTGTTAAAAATTTTTAATTAGATCTCTTAACTTTATCTTACCTTCACTAAAAACAATTCAAACTTGGTTGCGTGTCATAAAATTAATAACTGGTTTAAACATTTCCTTAATTGACAAGTTGAAGAAAAAAGTAGAGACAATGGATGAGTGGAAAAAAATTTGTGTGTTAATGTTTGATGAAATTTCTTTGAAAAAACAATTGGAGTACAATAAATTAGATGACATTGTAGAAGGGTTTCAAGATTTAGGTGCTTTAGGAAGAACAGAACAAACAAACTTGCCAACACAGGTCTGGTTTTCATGATGCGCAGCTTGCTACATAAGGCTACGCGGCTTGCTACAGGTGGTCCAATACATAGCGACAACTTAAAAAACATTGTAGTTGAAGTTGTTTCAAAATTACAAAATATTGGGTATATACCAAAAGTGTTGTGTGATCAAGCATCTAATAATAGAGCTTTATTTAAGCTGTTAGGCGCATGTAAGGATCAGCCTGCTATAGAAATAGGAAATCAGAGGATTTTCACTGTGTTCGATACACCCCACTTATTAAAAAGTCTAAGAAATAATTTTCTTAACAAAAAGTTGACGTTTTTTGCCGATTCTAAACAAATATCGTGGCAAGATATTGAATACACATACAACATCGATAGAACCAGTGTGAGAGCACGATGCATGGTGAAAATGACAAACGTTCATATAAACCCTAATAATTTTCAAAAAATGTGTGTAAAATTAGCAGCACAAATTTTTTCCAACTCAATTGCCTCAGCAATATCAACAGCAATGTCTGTAGGGCAGTTACACACCAAAACGGCTTGTCTTACTGCCGAATTTTTGAAAATTATAAATAATATTTTTGATGGTCTTAACAACAAATATTGTAGTGATAGTAATCCAAACAGAAAGCCAATGTCAACTTTAAGCAAGTCAACTGAAAACTTAAAAGCAGGTTTAGAATATTTTAAAAAAATTAAAGTTTTTGAAAATCAAAAAGAGAGAAATAATATTCACTGTCTACACGGCTTTCAGTGGACCATTTTCTCAGTTTTATGTTTGTGGGAGGAACTTCAAAAATAATATAATGTGTCATATCTTTTAACATCTTTTCTGAACCAAAATCCTCTAGAAAATTTTTTCTCTATTGTGCGCAATAGAGTTAGTCTAGTGCGTTCATAAAAAACATGTGTTTTTACTTAATAACAGGCGGTAGCTGGTTTGTCTTTAGTTTCATGCGTGGAAGAGAATGATGCTAGATCAAAAGTATGCGTTTTATCTCGTCAGGTATTAATGACGCACGGGTAAATAATCGTGGACTCAACTGAATGTTAAACTACACTATTAGCTTTAGTTTATATATACAGTAGATATTAACAAGTATTTTATAATATCAGGAAAACAATATCAGTATGTCTTAAAACATTGGAATCATATGGAAACTTTTTTATTCAGTTTAGGGAAAAATGTATTATTGATAAAAACTTGCACGCCCTAAAACTCAAAATGAAAGAATCAGATGTCAAATATTATGAGTCGTATACCAAGTTTGTTAAAAAATATTAATTCTTCTCAAGAGTAATATACCTTCATTTTTAAAGTACTTTCATATAAACATGAACGTGGTTTTTAATTGTTCTCGACTTTTAATAATAAAATGTTTCGATATTGTCAATAATGAAAGTACTTCTTGAGAACAAGAAATAATAAATATCTTTTTTTCCTAAAATTTTAATTTTACTATCTTAGTTTGAAAAGAATTAACATTCAAATATACTTATTTACTTTGTTTTGAAATATGATCTAATTAGTGATGTTTTAAACTTTCTAATCCTGTCCGTTTATCAGCTTTTACCTATTGTTCCTAGGCAGATGGCCCTCAACTATTTATATGTTGGAAATTCCCTGTCATTTTATCAGTATATATGTATACCAAATTTCATGCCAATCCAATGGATTCTTTAAAATTCGGAGGTTTTGCAATATTTTACCTGGGGTGAATGGGTTAGATCTGGAAAGAAATTTGGTATATCAACTTCAAATAGTTTATTTCGCATTAGTTCTGAAAATATTCTTTTACAAATTGCAAAAAATAATTTACATGTGAATTATCACTGCTAATTTTATTATGTATTTTCTATTTTGTTGTTTTTTGTAGTGTATTAATAATTAAATAATTTTTAAGAAACCTCTTCACTATTTTTATTAATCCATTTTTAGCGTTTTATCTGAAGTAAAATCGGAATTCCAAAATAGAGATTACAATCGCGTTAAAATTATTTGTTAAAATGCTGAATACTACCCTTATATCGTTGTCTATTACGCCAGCCAAGCGACTCAAATTTATTTTTCAATCTTGGCAAAAATTTCAATAAATGTCGCCATCGTCCAGCCAGTTAGTACTTAGACTTGAGGGGCAAAGAGGTGTAAGTGGGCGGAGTTTAACACTGAATTCGGTTTTACCTAAACGTGAGGTATCTATGTATTTATTAATCAATGATTTTACTTATACAGTGTACTGGAATAAGTGTTACATTCCTCCACCCCCTTATTAACTTATTTATTTTTAGCACATAAGCAAAACGCTCGGACAGGTCGATTTTTAAAATAATCAAAGTATATTATAACATCAATGTTTCGAACTTTACACGATCCCTCTTCAGGTGACAGGCGCGGCGTAACTTTGATTTTTTTTAATGGGAAAGTACGTCATGTGACAGCTTATTTAAAAGCGTTTGAAATAGTGATTCCAAAAATGTATAACACTTTAATCCTTTTTGAGAGCGCAGGTGCAAAATTTCGATCGAATTCTTTTTAAGCGCATTCATATTTTTTGGAATTCTGAGAAAACTAATAAGTATTTTTGAAAAATTTAAACGCAGAATAAAATATTACATTATTACCGAGGGCAGAAAGTCCCTTAGAATAAACAAAAAGTTTCTGTTGAATGGTATGCCTATTTGAAATTAAAAATCATACTAAATTTTCTCTTTTTCACCCCTGTGACTTATTAAAATAATCATTATAGAGGTTCTCAGGGACTTCAGACCCTCGATAATACTGTAATATTTTATTTTGCATTTAAATTTTCAAAAATAATAATTAGTTTTCTCAGGATTCGAAAAAAATGAATACATTTAAAAAGAATTCGACCGAAATTTCACGATAATAGACACACAAAAACTTCCTTCTACTACGGACTACACTTGAAAACGAAATGCAATTATTATTCGGCACTTCGGTAACACAGAGAAGCTAGGGGTATTACGATAAGGAAAAGCCGTTAACTTTCAAATGGTCAAGCAAAACATTTATTGTCTCAACAACTACGATTATTGTCACAATGACCGCATTGGTTGTGGGAATTAAATGCAGTAGTAGATTGATTAATACATTCGTTGTCACAACAATCAATTTACATCTATTCAATAATCATATATTACTCTATATTAACAACATTTGTACATTGTTTTAATGAAATCTGTACTTTGTCACAATAAACCAAGGTAATTGCTTGTCATCTACGAAATCAAGAACGTGAGTTGCTGCCAGAATTAACAGTATTTATTAAATATACGAAACTAAGTTATTGGCTGAATAAATTGAGTGTTATTGATTAATGTACTCTAGTTACTCTCACAATTATTATTCAATCATTGTGACAATAACCAAATACATTCGTCAATGTCTAAAAGTTCGTTGAAACAACAAATTAAATTGTTGTGACAACGAAATACTATTCAGTAATCACTGTTAATCAATATTACGAACTAAATTTTTTTTGAGTGTAACTTGCCATTAATGTGCTCAATTATGAGGTTTTTGTAAGGCCAAAAACAGACGAACCACTCTGCAGTGCTACTCGGTGGATCCACAAAGCAGCTTTTGATGATTAGCCGTAGATTCTTCTCGAAATTAAACGTGTCATTCTAGACGAGCGATAGCGGCCAGCCACTGTCGCCGATACTCGCCACTGTGGCGTCCATTACAAAATCATTGGGGCTACAAAATCGCGTGTTTAAGCCACTTTGTGGATCCACAGAGTAGCTCTGCAGAGTGGTTCGTCTGTTTTTGCGCTAACCTAACAGTATGACACGCATAGTTGTTTTGTATACAGGGTGAGGCAGATAAAGGGCCTATTAGAAATATCTCGAGAACTAAAGGTAAGAAAATAATGAAAATTGTTATGCAGGGGTTTTGAGGTGTGAACTATTTAATGAAAATATTTTGGTCCTTTGCTACTTCCGGTTATACCGGAAGTTGATTGTAACTTCGTTTTTTTAAAATGGGACACCCTGTATATTTTTACATTTTTGGATTCTCCCCGATTTCTTCTTTCTTTAAATATAAGGATTTGTAATATTATACAGGGTAGGTTAAAAGGTAATTACGTTTTCTTATTAATTTCGTAGCAAAATTCACACCCTGTAGGCTTGTAGTAGTTTGATATAATAAACTCTATTTATGTTCAAATGATTTTTAATATAGTCTACTATTGTTAGGAATTGTTGGTATAGTTAAATTTTTCGTTTTAGTATACAGGGTTGGTCGAAACTCGGAATGAGTATTTTCTGAGTTTTCTTAAATGGAACACCCTGTATTTTAGTATTGTAATGAAATGTTGTTTTATGGTAAATTTTAATTACTTAAGCACTCCCTATACCTAACTGCTTTAATTTGTGAGTTATTGGTGATTCAATCAAAACATTAATTGCAACACAAAATATGTGAAATTGTATTAGGTTGGCCGTGAAAATATTCAATCACAAATAATTTTTTGGAAATAAATACACATTAATCTAGACTGATACTTAAAATTGCCAATAATTACATGAATTTCTTGAGTTAATCAAGAAGTACATGCATGCTTTATCGATTTTGAAAAAGCGTTTGACAGAGTACGCCACGATAGGCTAAGAGACATTCTTGAAAGAAAAAACATAGATAATAAAGATCTGCGAATAATTCTCAAGTTATATTGGAATCAGAAATCTAACATCAAAATAGAAAATGAGATATTAAAAGAAATAGAAATACGTAGAGGAGTACGACAGGTATACATTTTGTGACCACTGCTATTTAATGTATATAGTGAAAGCATCTGCCAGGAAGCGCTTTTGCAACCAAAGGAAGGAATCGTAATTAATGGAGAGGTTGTAAATAATATTCGATACGCGGACGACATTGTACTAGTTGCAAGAACAGTAGAAGAATTACAACGATTACTTACAAACATAAATATTGCTTGCAACAATAATTTTGGCATAAACATTAATATCAAAAAAACCAAGTATGTGGTCTTCAGTAAAAACATGACACAACCAGCACACATTAGTATAAACGGCATTCAAATAGGGCTTTTCATCGATTGTCATTTGTTTCGAGCTTCTGTCATAGTTGTATAATCTGTGTATAATATTAATATACACGGATTATACGTCATTTGACAGAAGCTCGAAACAAATGACTGTGAATGAAAAGCCCTATTGAAAAAGTATAAGTTACAAATACTTGGGAACTTTAATAAACGAAACTGCAGACCAAAACAATGAAATAAAAAGACGTATCGAAATTGTCAGGGCCACCTTGATACAGATGAGAAAATTCTTCTGCAACAGAGATATAAGAATCCTGCATCTACGATTAAGAATGTTAAGAGGCTACGTATTTAACACGCTATTATACGGTGTAGAGGCCTGGACTCTCAAACAGAACAACATAAAAAATATTGAAAGTTTCGAGATGTGGTGCTATCGTCGAATGCTGAAGATAAGTTGGGTTGAAAGAATCACAAACCTTGAAGTAATACGAACGATAGGAAAAGACCCAGAGATTTTGTTAACGATAAAACGAAGAAAACTCGAATATTTCGGTCACCTAATGAGAGGTCATAAATACTCATTACTTCAAAATATAATGCAAAGAAAAATAGAAGGAAAACGGAATCCAGGCCATAGAAGAATGTCATGGTTGCGTAATTTGAGAGAGTGGTGTGGCTGCACCACTAATGAACTTTTTAGGTCAGCTGTAAACAAGGTCAGGGTAGCCTTGATGTTTTCCAATCTCCGATAGATGTTGCACAAGAAGAAGAAGAATGCAGCTCGGTTTGTTTAAAAAAAAACCGTCCATTACGTCATTACACTAACACTGACGACGTAATGTCAAATACATTGTACATTGTACGTATTTGATGGTCATTCCCTATTTTAAGATTTTTTTAAAAGTCGTCTGTTTCTGAAATAATGAATTTATTCCATGATTTTGCATCATACTGTATGTTTGATTTTGTAGAATGTAATAAAATTGTGTCGTCTACAGTAGACATCAATTAAAAAACCAATCACAGTGATATAGTGCAAACACAACATGTAGCAAACGTCAACAACAGCAAGTAAATATTCATTTACAGATCGAATCTTGTTTTTGTATAACGTGTAGCAAATTTTATTATGGCATCCACGGCGGTTCAGCCGTGATTGTTTTTGTTGTAGATAAAACCAATTCCATGAGCAATTTTTAAATGGAATTTATATTTTCGAGTGCTAATAAAAACTGCAAATATGCAAAGAGTCCATTATTTATATGGCCATTTAAACAGGCAATACCATTTTACCGAATTCTAGTTACATTGGTTTTTATTGCCAATACCATTTTGGAATTTCGGTGATTTTGTCATTAAATCGCTTTACGCTGGAAATTTAAATTCAAACACCATTTTCTGTATAAAATATAATATTAATATACAGGGTGTCCATAAACGACAAGCGAAGACAGGAGATTCTTCAGATAATTTTAAGACAATGTAACCCAATTCACTTAGTCTGAAAATGCTACCTAAAAAAGCTAGAGCTCTTTGAAGATGGTGCCTTGTAATTAGTTTTTTTTTTTAAATACCTCCGGAATCTTTCTATTTTTTAGTACTATGGTTTATTTCACGTTAAGAATAGAACATTACGCTTACGGAGATCAGTATTGCCAAACATCTGTCGTACGGGTGGATACTCGACTGCCGATATACGGTTCATTCTAGTCAGTACAGCGTGGCATCGGTGCGCTTTTATCGCTCATAAGAAATGCATGGAGCTATCTCCGAAATGTTCTATTCTTAAGGTGAAATGCACATTAGTACGAAAAAAGTACGCCTTCTTATCTTCCAGAGATAAATCGATTCCATCGATTTCGAATGTCTAGTACCGGTCATAGGCATCCGTTTTGGGTAGGGCAACGATTATTTTATCACATAATTTTTTGTCTTTAACTTATAAGCATTTTTGACACTAGTGTTATTTATTCTATTCTATTCTAGAGCTCTTTGAAGAAGGCGTCTTGTAATTAGATTTTTTTTAAATACCTCCAGAACGCTTCTATTGAGAAAAACGAAAACTTGTACCCCTATTTATCTTCCAGGATAAGTGGATTTCATCAATTGCGAATTTCTAGTACCGGTCATAGGCGTCCGTTTTAGGTAGGGTAACGGTTATTTTATCGCATAACTTCTAGGTCTTTAACTTTTAAGCATATTTGACACTGGATTATTAAATTGTAAGGTATTCTAGTACTGAAAGGTACTCTTCCTTTAAGTCAGTATCATACACAATATACCGTTTTCTAGAAAAGTCTATTTGAAAATTTTTGCTTTTTTGAATTTGAAAATAATTAAAAAAAATATTAGAAAAAACGAAAACTTCTACCCCTATTTATCTTCCAGAGATAAATCGATTTAATCAATTGCGAATTTCTAGTATCGGTCATAGGCGTCCGTTTTGGGTAGGTCAAGGGTTATTTTATCGCATAATTTGTTTGCCTTTTATTTTTAAGCATTTTTACACTCGATTATGAAGTATTTTAGTACTAAAAGGTACTCTTGCTTCAAGTCGGCAGGATACAATGGATTCATCCATTCTTGACTTTAATTTTTGTTCATGCCTGTTTTATTCATTTATAAAATAGGAAGAAGAAGAATAAGAAGAAGAATTTATATTCATTAAAAAACACTAACGGCCCCACCCAAGTCGTTTTTTAGATTTAGGAAAATAAAGTAATCATACCTATCTAAACATAGATAGTATTGTATTACCCAATTTACTATTCTAATTTAGAAATAAGCCACAATTTAAGTTTAAAAATGATTTTATTGACGTTTCGACTTAGATAAAATGTTAAATAAATCGAAACGTCAATAAAATCATGTTTCAACTTAAATTGTGGCTTATTTCCCAATTAGAATAGTTAATTACATAAATGCCAAAAAGAAATAGCTGCAGAACAATATTATATTATACATAGGTATAGCTCATCCCACAAGTCGTTGAATTTTACGATCAGCCTGAAGCATTTTCTCCCATCTTTCTGAGCACCTAAATGATCCAATATAGCTGCGTAGTACATGCCATATTATTTCTGTACTTTTCCTAAAAAAATAATGTAAATAATACAGGGTGTAACAAAAATACAGGTCATAAATTAAACCACATATTCTGGGACCAAAAATAGTTCGATTGAACTTAACTTACCTTAGAACAAATGTGCACGTAAAAAAAGTTACAGCCCTTTGAAGTTACAAAATGAAAATCGTTTTTTTCCAATATATCGAAAACTATTAGAGATTTTTTATTGAAAATGGACACGTGGCATTCTTATGGTGGGAACATCTTAAAGAAAGAATATAGTGAAATTTGTACACCCCATAACAATTATTATTGTGGTACCATTAGTTAAATTCAATATTTTTAAAACTTTTTTGCTTCTTATTATTTTTTCGATAAGGCAGTTTTTAACGAGTTGCAGCTTCTTTTTTAATAAGTTTTCATAAAAAATTTATGAGGGTTTTGTTCCTTTAAACTCCCCAAATGTTTGTGTACGTTCCAATTAAACTATTACTGCGGTACCATTAGTTAAACACAGTGTTTTTAAAATTTTTTGCCTCTTTGTATTTTTTCGAGAAGGCGCCTCTTTTATTGAGATGTGGCTTCATTTTTAATACGGTTCAAAATATACCTAAAAATGTAAATCATAAATAAATTTTCACATTATACATATTATTACAAAGTCTCCATAATCGTACTTAACCATATACAGATATGTGGTGGATTTGACAAATATTTAAAATATCTCGATAAAAACTAAATTTTCGAAAAGTACTAAGATATAAAAAAGCTTTTGAAACATTGTGCTTAACTAATGGCACTACAATAATAATTAAATTGGAACGTACACAAAAGTTTGGGGGGGTTTAAAGGAACCAAACCCCCACAAAAATTGTATGGGGTGTCCAAATTTCAGTATAATTTTTTCTTAAAATAATACTGCCATAAGAATGCCACATGCCCATTTTCAATAAAATATCTGTAATAGTTTTTGATATATTGGAAAAAAAAACGATTTTCATTTTGTAACTTCAAAGGGCTGTAACTTTTTTTACGTGCACATTTGTACTAAGGTAAGTTAGGTTCAATCGAATTATTTTTGGTCCCCGAATATGTGATTAAATTTATGACCTCTATTTTTGTTACACCCTGTACATTGCTCGCCACGAAAAAAGTCGCCATCGCCTTTCTTACTTTTTCTTTTTATCCCTTCGTCACCAGTGTTTAGAAATATATTTGATCAACAATCGGCCAAAAAATCCTTAAGATAGCCTTTTATTGTCAATGTCAAAAGTTCTTCGAATTTCACAAAGGTGTCTGTTTCTTAACGTGCTCAGATCACCTTGCTAACTAACGATTTTTGATTCAGAGGCTGGCGAGCATCTGTACTCTGTAAGTACTGATGAAGGTTATACCTGGTTATACCAGAAACAGCGGCTGTCTGCAGATTATGCCTTGCCTCTGAATCGAAATAAAACATAAGTTGCCTTTAATTCATTTCTATCTTTACTCAGATTGTGAGTACTAAGGAACCATTTCTTGTACCTTTTCCTATATGAAGGAAAACGGGATGTGATTTAATATCGTAGAATCCTTTCCGTTTTCTATTTCGGCCATTTCGGCTAAATTGTAGAAGGCAAAGATGCAGGATGTTCATAAAGAATGGTTCTAATTAAGGAAGGTTTCTAGATTTAAATTAGTGTATATGTTATAGTCAAAGCCCGAATTTCAGGCACTCCTAGGTTTGACTAGGCAATCCTCAGGTCTGACTGACGGTCTTAGTCAAAGCCCGAAATAAATTAGAATTTCGGCTTTTGACTAGTCAAACCTAGGAGAGACTAAGTTGGTGAGGCAATGGTCGAAATTTTATTTTATGAAATCGTAGTTTGACTAGTCAAACCCCGATCAGCTATTAAAATGTCGTAATTTGTTAGATTAGGTTTAATAAAATTTCATTTTTTAATTTTAGTGTTTATTATTTTTATATTGTCGTAATTAAAATAAAAAAATTAGTGTTTATTCTCACATATTGAGTCGTTATATCATTTAGAGTTGCACAATACGTTAGACTCTTTCCATTACATAATTTTAAAGAGCATTTCTTATTGCAGTAGCATTTTATAAAGCCTTGTCCTCCAAATTTAAAACCTTTTGTACAAATTTCTCTTTATAGAGACAGCTTAACATCTGGAACATCTTCGAAATTAAGAAAATTCTCTTTGTATTCTCTAATTTGATTTCTTGAAAAACGTAATTTGGTTTGACTAAGTATATGAATTTTATTTTAGCACAAACAGATGGTGAAAGAAGATATTGCAATTGGAGAAAAAACTAAGGATCACCACAATACTAAGGAATCCCCCGGACCGTCGCACTAAGAAGTATTTGAAGCAAAAAACCGGTCATAATTATTTAAAAGCCTATATTATCTCAAAATATGATTAAAAATAATATTTCATTAACATTTTGGATTTATAATAAAAATACATAAAAAAATAACGGAAAAGTACTTTTTTTTTGAAAAATTGAAAAAAATGAAGATGTTTATACAAATAAATTTTTATTCGGAATCAGTGCAATCTGATTCACTGGTAACTTCAGAATCCTCTTCATCATCATCATCTTCGATAGTATTGTCGTCTAAACTATTTATGTTAGGTTTTGCTGCAATTAAAATTGCCTTTGCTTCGTCAGAAAATGGCAAGATTTTCTTCTTAGTTTTTGGCCGACTACAGCTGATGAGAGGATCAGATGTCAGAAGTAGTCTATTTAAAATGTCCCTGTTACACTCAATTCTCGAAAATTTTCGGGAAAAGTCCACCCGATATTTTCGAAAATGCTTATTACGTGCTTCAGCGGCCTCCTCGGACAATTGCCCTATTGGCAGAATTGCATGTTCGATCACCTGCGCTCCATGCATTAAAATTTTATGAACTGTAGGTTACATTGGATGCCAGCCGTACAATTTTACATATAGTTTGGCAGTCTCTTGGGCATAATTGTCAAATTTCTGGTGATCAATGTCATGACCACTTGATATTACCTTAAGAATCACTATAAATCTGTTAATTAATTCCCCGTTGATGCCTGTGATTCGAGAAGAGCATTCTGCATTTTGAAAAAATCTCCTAGACGTATTTCCATCATTACTATTTCCATAGCCAGCTTTAGGAATATCAACAAGTAGACCCATTTCAGCTCTAAAACATTTTTGTATTTTCTCTTTTGTTTCTTTAACAATTTTTTTGTCTTCAGGTGTACGGGCTTGCCACCTTTTTAGAGGTTCTTTATATGCTAAATGCAACAATAACTCCAAAAAGCGTATTCTTGTATGAAGCACTGAGAGCCCAAAGTTTAAAGTTTCTTTTTTTATCGCACATTTTTCTAATTTATTAAAATCTTTTGATGTCTGACCGCATATATAACATCGCATAGTTGAAGCAGTGTCCGTTGCGGAGTTGCAGACCTTCCCGTCTACCATTGTCAGCAAAATATTGTGACTGATTTTCACTGTCTTTAGTTTCTATCAAATTGTTTGCTTGATTCTCAATGTATTCTATTTCTTCCTTAGTGACATCTTTTGTTTCATGTACAAATTGAGCTCTGATAGGTCTGCAAAATCGCACCGAAGAAGGAACAGGATTCTGCCAAATAATTTTTAATGTTTTACCACCAATAGAAACCACTAACCTCACCGGAACAATCGAGCTCATAAATATATTGGAATCATCATCTGCAACATTTTCAAATTTTTGTCTAAATTGAGTTTGGTGAGATCCATCACTTCCCCATTTTTATATCAAAAGTAAGTGCTGTTTTTCAGTGTCGATCAACGTATCTACGACTTCTCTTAAATATTTTATGAAACGCAAAGCCGTATGATCCAGCAAAGCTTGAAGTTCAACATTAAAACTGGTCTCGGTAACAGTTATTTTGTCATCACCTGGGTAGCACTCTTTTTTTGCCTTTTGTAGCAAAGAATATCACGGGTAGATGCACTTCCGTCCGACTTGTAATAAATTCCACTGGCTTCTTGTGAAGTTACCTTCTACAAATATCGATAACGCTTCTTGTGGTGTATATTTTATCTCCACGTGATCTTTTTTAGTTGAAATTATTTTTCTGATCTTCTTAGCTTTCGTTGGTGTTGAAGTTATTTCTTTAATCATCTTTGAGGTATCTTTATTTCCGGAAGTACCCTGACTAACACGAGCAGCGAAAGTCAGCTCCACGACAGGTATATCAGCCCGTATTTGTTCAGTTCTCCGCCGCTTGCTCCTTTCACTTAATTCTCGGAACTGTTTAACTGGGCGACCGGGCGACCATGAAGGAAGCTCTAGTGATGTCGCGTCGTCACTATTAGAGGAAGAAAATTGTCAAACAAGTGCATAATTATTGGTAATTAGGTGGTACATGTTGTGTGCGTTGACAGGACACTTGGTGCATACTATGAAGGTTTTGACAGAAAAGGTACATGCATGCGTTGTGCACAGACAGAAAAGATTAAAATAAATAAAGGAAAGGCGATTGAAGGTCTTCATGCCCAGGATAATGCTATTAAACAATTAAGTGCAAAAAAATTTCCTTCAACTTCGATCGGAAAAATTGTAACAATACCTCTCCCTTGATAGAGTCAAAGGCGATGCTCGAAATATTTTGTATATCATATAAAATAAAACAATTGACGTTTTATATAGAGTTGGTACGAAATTACTAACAATAAACACATTTTTTTTTCAAGAAATCAAATAAGAGAATGCAAAGAGAATTTTCTTAATTTCGAAGATGTTCCAGACGATAAGCTCTCTCAAAGAGAAATTAGTGCAAAAAATTCTAAATTTGTAGGACAAGGCTTTATAAAATGTTACTGCAATAAGAAATGCTCTTCAAAATTATGTAAGTGTGAAAGGTCTAACGTATTGTGCAACTCTAAATGCCACAATGGCTCAACATGTGAGAATAAACACTATTTTTTTTTATTTTACCTAATTATTAAATTATTAAACCTAATCTAACAAATTACGACATTTTAATAACTGATCGTGGTTTAACTAGTCAAACCCTGATTTCATAAAATTAAATTTTGACCTTTGCCTGACCAATTTAGTCTCTCCTAGGTTTGACTAGTCAAAGGCCGAAACTGTAATTTATTTCGGGCTTTGATAGAGTTGCACAAGTTTGACTTGAATGTTTGAACTTGACTTGAGTTTGACTTAATTTCAAGTCAAACTCAAGTCAATCCTTCTCACAAATATTTCAAGTCAAGTCAAACTGGTCAATCGTACAGGTTTGAAAATTCAAACTGTTTGTCAAACTAGTTTGAAAGAGTTTGAAAAATAATTTATTTAGTAGATATACTTTTTTGTCGAGATTGACATGTTAGTTGCCAATTAAGATAAGAAAATTAATAATACAATGAGTGCTACATAAAAGTAACTAAATACGGGAAGCGATTATAATCAAAATAGGGTCGTAAATTTAAATTTCTTGAAAATGATTCCTGAATGCTTAAGGAGTGGGTTTGGTTTGAAATCAACATATCAAGCACATTTTTGTGAATTTTTTCGAAGTTATGGTAGAAATATTTTATTTTTAAATTAAATAAGCATATTAAGTACAATTCAAAGAATATGTTAGAAAAAAATTCAATCCAAAATATTGAAAAATAATCCATTGGTGACAAATTTTGACAGGCAGCTCACAAAAAAATAGATTTTGCGGTGGACATCAGAACTCGACACTCGATCATACGAAACAAAAAATTCATAAAGATTTTATTAGCTTAGAAGTTTCACGAGGTCACAACGTCGAGTTTTTATTTTTAATGATTTTTGAATTTTTGGTATCACTCAGAAATCAAAAAAATTAAATTTGTGGTAAAAATTTTGTGAAAATCAACAGATTTATTATTGTTGAACAAAAAATAAGCAAAAAAAGAAAAATATCTCGACGTTGTTACCTCATGAAATGGCTAAAGAAAATCTGTGCAAAATATCAGGTAGATCGGCTTAGTAGTTTTTCAGTTACAATGACCACCGCATTTGAAAAAGCAGTTTTGAGAAAAATGCGTTTAAAGTTTTGACAACTGCATCTTCATCTTCTTATTTGTCTGCCAAATCGTAAAGTGATGCACATTGGAATATGTTTTTTGAATCGAGGAATAATCTACAAAAGAGAAGGCGAACAGTTGTTTAACGTTTCTCACTACGCTCAAGCGTGCTGGCGCGAAGTCGCGGCAAAGCGAGTCGAAGGTAGGGATATTCAACACCCTGTATCTCTGGTAATTTTACTCCGATTATTTTGAAATTTTCAGAGTGTATTCTTGAAAGTATGCACTTTTATTTGAAATAATAAAAAAAAATAAATATTTCAAACCATACCCCCTCCTTAAACTGCTTGCTGGCAAGTTTCGTTTTATCCATACAACTTTTTTATATCTGAGTGTTACTAGATTAAAACAAAGAATTCGTTGGGTTATCATACAAAGTGTAATTTAATCTACTTTGGGAGCGTTCAGGTTCAAGTATTACGTAACGCAAGTTGGAGGGGAGTCATGTAAAACGTTACGGCGCGTTACACGGGGAGGGGGTAGGATGGTTCGAACAGCGCATTACGTAATAGTGATGTAACAAATGTCATTTTTTGAACATTCGCGAATACGAATGCGAATGCGAATATCTAATAACGACATTCGCGAATGCGGATGCGAATGCAAATGCTCAGTTTTTTTTAATTTGTTTTTATTTTTGAAATGTTTTCTAAATTTGTAATGAGAAGTATAGTATCCTCCTCTATTTATAGCAGTTGTTATGTAATGTTATATGTAGTTATGTCAGTTCATATTTTGTTAGTTGTCAAAATATATTTATCGAAATGTTCTACTTATTCAATCTGCAGATATAACAAATTGGCGACGAGGTAAATCATTGAATAACCAGATTTTTAAACTACATATCAAACATGGATCCAGATCAATTTAAACAATTTATGATGGTAAACCAGGAAATTTTAAATCAACTGCATAAAAGTTTGGCAAGTACTTCAAATTCAAATAATACTAATAATTTTATACCTGTATTCGAAAATTTTGATGAACAAAAAGAAAACTTCAAAATTTACATAGAACGTTTCGAAAACTACCTTAAAATCAAACACGTTTTCGATGACAAGAAATTTGCTTTAGACTTACTATTGAATTCTATTGGCTCTGCAACTTTTTCAATGCTTTCATCTTTAGTTGCACCTCACAAAATTAGAGATTTTGATTACAACACCATTGTAAAGAAACTTGATAATCGCCTGAATCCAAAGAACAATATTTTAGTGTTGCAGCATAAATTTCTTTCTTTATATTAACAAGAAAATCAGTCAATTTCCGAATATACTACTGCTCTAAAACAAGCTACTCTTGAATGTGAATTTATCTCTACGTGCGAATGTCAGGCAAACATTTCTGAACATTTTTTACGAGCTCAGTTTATTCGAGGCATCAATGATAACTTAATTAGAGAACGTCTGCTGGAATCCAATAAAAAATCATTTGAAAAATTAGAAGAAAAGGCTTTAATCTTAGAATCTTCAATTATGGACAGTAAAGAATTTTCATCAAGTAACAATTCTTTAAATATCAACCAAATCAATCAATCTAGACAGAGACCAAATTCAGCGTCTTATAATAGGAAGCGTTCCCAGTCTAGATCAAGAATCAATTTTCAAGAGTTGGGGATAGACAATCGATGTTTACGATGTGGTCAGCAACATCTTGTTAAAAACTGTAAAATCAATCCTAAACGACTTTTTTGCAAAGGTTGTAAAAAATATGGTCACGTCATTTTAGTCTGTATTTCAACGCTTTTAGCAAACAAAGATAAAACTAACTCGACCCATCATCTAATTAATGAATATCAACCATCAACCAGCGAAACAGAACCAGAGGATACTTTTGGCATTAATAAAATTGTAGATATTTATGAAAATCAATCTTACACGGATGCTCAAAAGTTTTATGTGACAGTCCTTATTAAAAACAAACCGGCAACATTTGAAGTTGATTCTGGAGCAGGATTTACACTCATCTCAGAATCAAAATTTAAAGAACTAGATCTTGATTTACCACTTCAAAAATCCGATATTGCCTTTAGATCATATACAAAAAACGTATTTTATCCCCTAGGGAAAGCAAAAACATCAATACAATATCAAAATAAAATTTCAACAGAAGAATTTTACGTAGTTCCTGATGAATTAGACTCCTTATTAGGGCGTGTATGGATAAGACATTTAAACATTAACCTTCAAGACATCGATAGCTCAATAGGAATCAGACAAATCAAAAATATACCGGCTAATGAAGAAGAATTTGTTCAAAAATATTCAGACATATTTGAAGAATCAATTGGACTTGTATCAAATTTTAAAGTAAATTTGCAACTGCGTAAAAATGCCAAGCCAGTCTATTTTAAAGAACGAGATGTACCGTATGCACTTAGAGAGAAAGTTGAGAAAGAACTTGACAACTTAGAAGCTCAAGTAATTATATCGAAAGTCAACCATAGTGATTGGGGTTCACCACTGGTTGTTATTCCAAAAGCTGATGGAGGTGTGAGACTTTGTGTAGATTACAAAATTGGTGTTAATGAGAGAATTGTGTCCGCATACTATCCAATTAGAAAAATCGAAGATATATTGAACAGCTTAAAAGATTCACGATATTTCTGTCGATTGGATCTGTTCAAAGCATATCTTCATCTAGCAGTAGACGAAGAGAGCAGTATTATCCAAACTATATCAACACATCGAGGAACATATCGAATGCATCGACTGTCTTTTGGAATTAAAACTGTCCCTTCAGAGTTCAATCGAATTATTGATCAAATTCTATCTGGTCTATCAAAAACTCACTCATACTTTGATGACATAATTGTTCATGGATCCAGTAAACAAGAATGTCTACAAAATCTTGACGCATGCCTTCAACGACTAAAAATGTTCAATCTACAACTTAATCGCAAAAAGTGTGCTTTTTTCGAAACCAGTACAGAATATCTTGGTCATCTTATCAAGCACAACGAAATATTAAAGTCTCCAAAAAAGATTCAAGCTATTCTCGACATGCCACGTCCCACAGATGTGGATGGAGTTCGAAGGTTTCTTGGTATGGTAATGTATTATACCCGATTCATTCCTAATGCTTCAACTAAAACGTACCCTCTACGGAAACTTTTACAGAAAAGAGCAAAATTTATTTGGAATAATTCATGTCAAACAGCTTTCAACAAATTAAAAGAGGAAATTGCGAGTGATCAAGTTCTAATTCCATATGACCCAAGTTTGCCCGTAGTATTAGCTTGTGATGCAAGTCCAACCGGTGTTGCAGGGGTACTATCTCATGTTATTGATGGAATCGAAAGGCCTATCGCATTTGCTTCAAGATCTCTTACCAAATGTGAACAAAATTATAGTCTGTTAGATAGAGAAGCACTTGCAATTATGTTTTCAGTAAATCACTTCTTCATGTATCTTTTTGGGCGTAAGTTTAAACTCATCACTGATAACAGCCCTCTAACGAGAATTTTTCATCAAAATTCAAAATTACCTTCAATGACTTCTGCTAGACTACTTCGAAATGCATCATTTTTATCAGGATTTGATTACGAAGTCGAATACAGAAAATCTTCTGATCACGTTAACGTCGACTGTTTTTCTAGAGCTTCTATCAATCAACCTTCATCTTCTTTAGAAAAAATTCTCAACGAAGAAATTAAATCTATCTGTCATGAGTCAATAAAAGAAATTTCAACATACGATCTAACCTATCAAAATATCAAAGATGCCACAGACGAAGATCCTATTTTATCAAGAATTAAATCTGATTTAAAATCACAAAATCAAAATGAACATGATTTTATTTTAGAAGACGAGATCATTTTTAAAGGTCAGAGAATTGTTATTCCAACTCAACTCCAACGACTGGTCCTATCGGAACTCCACAGAACTCACATAGGTATTACAAAGATGAAACAACTTGCAAGAAAGAATTGCTATTGGAAAAACATTGACAAAGACATTGAAATTATGGTCAAGTCATGTCAACCTTGCGCTGAAATTCGAAAATCACCTTCAAAAGCTCCACTGCACCACTGGGATACTCCAACAGAAAATTGGGACCGCATCCATATTGATTATGCGGGTCCATTCCAAGGTTTTTATTTTTTTTGTTGTGGTTGACGCTAAATCACGCTGGGCTGAAATCAAAATTCTTAGGGATGCGCCAACATCAGAAAAAACCATCGATCTTCTGTTAGAGATATGTTCTACTCACGGATATCCTCAGGTTATGGTGTCAGACAACGCTACAATTTTTGTAAGTGATCAATTTAAAAAATTTTCAAAAACTCATGGTATTTTTCAAAAGTTTATTGCTCCTGGTCATCCTGCTACAAACGGCTTAGCTGAACGAAACGTTCAAACCCTAAAAATGAGACTAAAAGCTATGTCTACTGATCGTTTACCCATGAGTAAGAAAGCACAAGAAATTCTTTTAAAATATAGAGCGACACCACTTTCCTGTGGAAAATCACCAGCTGAAATGTACCTGAACAGATGTTTAAGAATCAAACTCGACGCACTACGTCCACCAAAACTTAGAAGATCAGAAAATCAACCCAATGGTGCAAGACAATTAAATGTGGGGGAGAGAGTACAAGTACGGTATTACCAAGGTAACCAGGAACTTTGGAAATTTGGCACAATTGTTAAAAAGTATGGATTGTTACATTACGAAGTCCAACTTGATGATGGCTATTGTTTAAAACGTCACATTGACCAAATTCGTAAAACCATGGTACCTAAAAAGAATGTAACCTTTGTAAACGAATCAGAAGTAATTCATTATCAGCCACAGTATCAAGAACTCCCCCTGCATCTTCTGCCATCTATCCAACCTCCAGTCCATTTACATCCAAATCCAATCAACGAAAATGTAGATCCAATGATAGAACCTGATCATCCTGATAATGAACTGGTACCCATTAATGAACCTGCTGCGGTACCCATTAATGAACCTGCTGCGGTACCCATTAATGAACCTGCTGTTGAAGAACGTAATGATCTTCCACAGTTAAGAAGATCTGAACGAATTCGACTTTTCAAGTCAAGATTTTAGATTTAGGTTTTTAATTCTTTTCCATTTTTTTAAGTTCAAAATAGCGTGGGAGATTATAGTATCCTCCTCTATTTATAGCAGTTGTTATGTAATGTTATATGTAGTTATGTCAGTTCATATTTTGTTAGTTGTCAAAATATATTTATCGAAATGTTCTACTTATTCAATCTGCAGATATAACAAGAAGTTAATTGATATTTAGTGTAAATCAATCTGAATCTTAAGCTTTATTACATTATGCCAAATAATAAAACAACGTCAAGGCTGATAATCTGATTATACGAGGGTAAGTTACCTTTGGATTTTGAGAAAGACAATGGATTTTGATTTTATTAATCTAACTTTATTTTCAAATTATTATTTCTCTTCTCTGATATTCATATTCGCAAAACATTCGCACAAATTTTGCGAATGCGAACGTGAATGCGGATATTCCCGAATGCGAATACGAATACGAATATTCGTTACATCACTATTACGTAACATTGGTTTTGTAACTTAAATAAAAAAAAAACTACCGAATCACAATCCTCCACCTTTTCAACTTTCGTTTATATTTTACATAGAACCCCTGGATTGTATTATATTGCCCCCTCACCTCCGCTCATGTTACAATAGGACAAAATAGTATTCAAGTAAAAAAATCTTAAAATTTGTATTTAGCAGTCAAGCACAGTAACATGTGTCTCAATGGACAGCTCAAAATAAAATGATTTAGAATTTTTATGACTTTCTTTTATTAAAAAAGGCATTTAAGGGCCAGTTATAAAAACATCTGGTTACATACCAATCTGCTAGTTCACTCGAAAATACAATACAAACGTATTGCTGTATTATATTTGTTGGTATTTCTTTAAAATTCAAAACTAACCATTGGGTTATTAGACCTGGATCCTGCGTACCAAAAAAAGTTGATTAATAGCAAACCGAAAATTTGTTAATAGCTTAACGGTGCCTAGTCGGACAAACTTAGATGTACGGGAACACTGGAACGGTGGAAGTTTTAATTGTGGAACAGTTTAATAATTTGGAACGTCAGATTACGAAAACGTCCCATGTATTTTGTCGGACATAACATCCAATTGATTTGTTACCCTTTCATTAAACTCTCATGCAAAAATCAGACTGCTATTACTAACCAACATGATTCCTGTCATTTGACATGTTCTTCATGTTCCACTCATTAAAATGCCCAGTTGGTGATAAGCACCAGCCTGATTTTTTGCATGAGAGTTTAATGAAAGGGTAACAAATCAATCGGAAGTTCTATCCGACAAAATACATGGAACGTTTACGTAGTCTGACGTTCCAAATTTTTAACCTGTTCCACAATTAAAACTTCCCCTGTTCCAGTGTTCCCATACATGAAAGTTTGTCTGACTAGACACCGTTAATCTATTAACAAATTTTCAGCTTGCCATTAATCAACTTTTTTTTGGTACGCGGGATCCAGGTCTATATAATTTTACCTACATTTATCTACAATTTAAATTTCTTTCGGAGACAGGCTACAAATGTTGGGTTTAAATTTTTAAAAAATTAATGTATAAATATGCATTAATAGTATGGTATAACTTATAACTAGACCCAAACCCAGACATCCAAAGTGAAAGTTATCCTCCAACACCAAATTGTTCTATATGGTCCACATAATGGTAAGAAAAAAGTCACACACACCATTTTCAGCGTCGGGTTTGGGGGGAGAGGAGGAAGAAATCGGTAAATTCGGCGATTTTTACGTTTTTCGTCAATATTTCTAAAACTATGCGATTTCTAAAGGATTCTACATAAAATTTAAAACAAAAAGGTCCTATACGTATTTGTTATAAAATCAACGGTTCCAGAGTTACGGAGGGTGAAAAGTGGAAGTTTTCGATAATTTTTATATTTTTTGGGAAATTTATAATATTATTACTGATGAAAGAAAATTTCTTTAACAGGATTGTGTTTCGTAAATAAAATTTGCTATTTCAGTGGCATGTTAGTGATAAGCCCTCGAAGAAACGTCAACCTCACCACCCAAAGTCATCATCAATTGCCCAAAAAATATAAAAAATATCGAAAACCTCCACTTTTCACTCTCCGTAACTCTGGAAGCGTTGATTATATAACAATTATATATAGGACCTTTTTTGTTTTAAATTTTATGTAGAATTGTATAGAACATTGTTTACGCTAAAGTAGAGTTTTAGAAATATTGACGAAAAATGTAAAAAAAATACTAATTTACCGATTTCTCCCCAATCTCCCCTCCAACCCGGACGCTCAAAATGGTGTAACTTTTTACTGCACAATATGTGGACCATATAGAACAATTTGGTGTTGGAGGAAGACTCTTTCTTTGGATGTTTGGGTTAGGCCTTTTTTTGACCAGTTATACTATACTACCTCCGTAACTTTGGAACCGTTCATTTTAGAAGGATTATGCAATGGGCCTTTTTTTATTTCAAATTGAATGTAGAACATTTTTGTATAAAAGGTTGTTCATGCTAAATCGCATAGTTTTAAAAATATTGACGAAAAACGTAAAAAACTACGAATTTACCGATTTCTCCCCCCTCTTCCCTTCAAACCCGACGCTCAAAATGGTGTGACTTTTTTCTGAACATTATGTGGACCATATAGAACAATTTGGTGTTGAATGGTAACTTTCACTTTGGATGTCTGGCTTATGCCATTCTTTGGATCAATTGTATCATACTATAAAACGCTATAGGCTTTCTTAATAATTATTATCCTAACTGGCGCGCTTATTGGGTTTTATTTGTCTGTCTGCGGTTTAAATATCATATCAGCCAATACATTTCTGTTTATTGAAATTTGTCAAAAAAATTTTTTTTGGACCTTGTTGGGATTGGGGGATTTCCCCTACCCCTCCCCCACCCATTACTCCCCCCCCGTTGATCCGCCGCTGAACAAATAAACACGTTGCGTAATATTCAAACTTTTCAAACTGTTTGAAGATGTTTGAATTCAAGTCAAACCTAAAGATATCGAAATCAAGTCAAGTCAAACTTTTTTATACAAAAAGTTTGATTTTCAAGTCAAGTCAAGTTTGTTGAGTAAAATCAAACTAGTTTGACTTGATGCATCTCTAGGCTTTGACTAAGACCGTCTAACCTTGACCGTCTGACTTGACCGTATAACATATATGTTATAGTCAAAGCCCGAATTTCAGGCACTCCTAGGTTTGACTAGGCAATCCTCAGGTCTGACTGACGGTCTTAGTCAAAGCCCGAAATAAATTACAGTTTCGGCCTTTGACTAGTCAAACCTAGGAGAGACTAAGTTGGTCAGGCAAAGGTCGAAATTTAATTTTATGAAATCGGGGTTTGACTAGTCAAACCCCGATCAGCTATTGAAATGTCGTAATTTGTTAGATTAGGTTTAATAAAACGTCATTTTTTAATTTAAATGTTTAATATTTTTATATTGTCGTAATTAAAATAAAACTAGTGTTTATTCTCACACGTTGAGGCACTATGGCATTTAGAGTTGCACAATAATTTAAACCTTTTACATTTACCTACATAATTTTGAAAAATATTTCTTATTGCAGTAGCATTTTATAAAGCCTTGTCTTCCAAATTTAGAATCTTTTGTACTAATTTCTCTTAGAGACAGCTGAACGCCTGGAACATCTTCGAAATTAAGAAAAAAATTCGCGTTGCATTCTCTTATTTGCTTTCTTGAAAAAAGTGTTATTGTTCCGTATTTCGTACCATCTCTATATAAACCGTCAATTGTTTTATCTTGTATGATACCCAAAATATTTCGAGCATCTCCTTTGGCTGTATCAAAGCTGGAGATAGGTTGTGTTTGAAGTTTTTCCGATCGAAATTGGAGGAAATTTTTTTTCACTTACTTAATTGTTTTATAGCATTAGTCTAAGCATGAAGTGTGCTGGTAGCACACACAACATATACCAACTGATTACAAATTATGCATGTATGAGCTCTCTTTGTGGCAAGTACAACAAACCACAAACCTCCAATTTCGATCGGAAAAACTGTAACAAAACCTATCCCCAGCTTTGATAGAGCCAAAGGAGATGATCGAAATATTTTGGGTATTATACAAGATAAAACAATTGACGGTTTATATAGAGTTGGCATGAAATACGGAACAATAAACACACTTTTTTCAAGATATCAAATAAGAGAATGCATAGAGAATTTTCCTAACTTCGAAGATGTTCCAGATGTTAGGCTGTCTGTAAGAGAAATTACTACAAAATATTCTAAATTTTGAGGACAAGGCTGTATACAGTGTTACTTCAATAAGGAACGTTCTTCAAAATTATGAAAGTGTAAAAGGTCTGTATTGGGCAACTCTAAATGCCATAATGCCTCATCATGTGAGAATAAACACTAATTGTTTTATTTTAATTACGACAATATAAAAATAATAAACATTTAAATTAAAAAATGACGTTTTATTAAAACTAATCTAACAAATTACTACATTTTATTAGTTGATCGGGGTTTGACTAGTCAAACCCCGATTTCATAAAATTAAATTTCAACCTTTGCCTGACCATCTTGGTCTCTCCTAGGTTTGACTAGTCAAAGGCCGAAATTGTAATTTATTTCGGGCTTTGACTAAGACCATCAGTCAGACCTGAGAATTTCCTAGTCAAACCTAGGAGTTCCTGAAATTCGGGCTTTGACTATAACATATTTATTACTTTTAATAATGTATTCTGTATATGAGACATTCCTAGTTTCTATTTTCTTTAATAAATTAATAGTCGAGGAAATGAAGCATTTTGGCTCGAAATTTTTTCGTCCAGCATGGATTTACTTGAAATTTTCACAGAAGGTAGGGAATAGTCCAAGGATCATTTTCCATATCATGCCGCTGTACGCTAAAACCTTGGGGGTGGTTGCCACCCCATCTCGGTGGTGGGAATTTTTTATTACATTTTAACCATGCAACTATGTAAATCGATTTACCATTTGTAAATCGATGTAAAAAGTAATTCTAAGTAAGTATGAAAAAAATGTTTTTTACATTTTCTTCGTAAAACTAATATTTTTCGAGTAGATCGCGCTTGAAAGTAACAGTTTTTCATCGAAAAAATCGACTTTTTTAGAGGATTTTTTGAGAATACCTACCTTGAAAAATCTGCATTTAATAGAAAAACTGTAGATAACAAAATTATATCTTTTAGTAACACAAATTAAGAGCACACCGTAGCGATCAACAGGTAGCAACAAACGCGGTCCAAGGTTGCGAAAGTTCTGCGAACTTTCAAAAGTGAGGCAACAGTGCGTCGGTAATTCGACACTGACAGTGACGTTTATACTATCAAAATCGTTATTTATGAAACAGTTCGTGAAGTATGCTTTTTGCGAACGCACGCGATTTTTAGAGCACGAGCGACAACGGAGCGGGTGCTATACATCGCGTAAGTTCGCAAAAAGTACTTCACGCACAGTTTCATACAATATTTTATCTACGATAAACAAATAAAAAAACTGTAACTGTTCGTCACTGGAATTCGTTTCTATTCTACAATTTTTAGAACTTTGACATTTAAAAATCCTAACTACTTTCAAACCACAAAACTATTAAAAATTTTGTTGTAAGTCATTGCTCATATTGTCATCACCATGACAACGCGAAAGTTAAGGATATTTGATTATATGAAAGTGTGCCAAAAAGCCCATTGAAAGTGTGCGTAAAAGTAAATCCCATTTAAAATACATTGTTACTTCACGCACACATTAAACCTTTCACGCACTGCTATCTATAATGACAGTTTTCACAAACTAAAAACTTATACATAATATGACATAGAGTAGATAAACAATAGTTTTTATACACATAGGTGCGAAATGTTGCCAAGTCAGTGACGTTCGATTTCTTGTTATAAAAAAATCGATTTTTAGTAGTTCCAATGTGACACAAAATCTAGGCACGGGATAAAAAAATTTATTTAAAGAAAGTGTATTTTTTTTTGTCTTTCTTAATTGCGGTACAGGCTCCGTTTTTCAATATTTTATTTAGTTATAGAGTAATTTCCACATACCTACTCACATAGTTCTGAAATTGGGCTATGTACCGCTATTATTTATGATATTACGAATATGGCTGCCAAATATCTCGACAAAATATTCAAAATGAGAGCCGCAATCTTGGAACGCGTTTGTTGCTACCTGTTGATGGCTACTGTTTGTTCTTAAATTATTTTTCTATAATATCTTTAATACCAATTCAAACCGAGATACGACATGTTAAAGGTTAGCTTTTCTCGTCAAATGCATAATTTGAAATATTCAAAGCCAAATAACGGGAAAACTTTGCATTTTTCGAAGAAAACTTAAATTATCTTTTTTCAAGTATACAATTAAACCTTTAAAAGAATAATAATAAAAAACTTCTAACATGAAAATAGAGCGATTTTTAGTAAAAAAAATTTCGGTACCTGCTTTTCTCTATGAAAAAATCAGTGAAAATAACCCCCTAACTACCCTTTTAATTAAAAATTGGTATTCACCTTTCTGTAATTCCTTGTATATTTTTGTATTGTCAATACATCCAAGAAGTTTGACCTATTTGAAAGGCCTAATTTTAGAAACATTGGAGTTTAAAGGAAAAAAGATTTTTTGCAATTTCGCATTTTTCAACTTTTACTTCAAAATATCTGCGAAAATACAGGAGATACGAAAAAAATGATAGACTACTAAATTGACGCATTATAATTATATTGTGCATAGGTTTTCATTACAGTGAATAGTTAACGAGATATAGCTGCTTAAAACCTCTATTTACGAGCAAACACCCACTTATTTGAGCCCTTTAAACCCACCCCAATTAAAAACTAAGCGATCTACCGGAATTTAATTTACACAGTCTTAAAGCTCTTCAAAAATCCTACAAAATCAATTTGGAAATAGTTATTTTCCTAACAAGTGCAGAAAGTCATTCTTTTCCGCACGTGACTGCAGTTGAGTGCGGAAAAGAGACTTTCTGCAAGAGTTAGAAACAATATGTTTTCTAAGAGTCTTTAAAAAATTACCAAATCTTAATCAATTAATTTAATTAATAGGAAAATACATACATAAATTAATTCTTTGACAAGGTTGTCGAAACCAAACTTTCAATATAATTAGTTAGCATGACGACGATCTTGGTTTCCATGATGATGATTCAAAACGACTGTTATTGTCTACCGATTTGACTTTCGAATATTATGTCAAAATAATTTTATTTCATCGAATTGTCGCGTTAATTTCATTAAAACAGGAACACAATAAGATATACATATTTGAAATAAATTAGTAAATAATATCTAAATACTAGTTTATTGCATGTATTATAATTACTTTAATGCCATATTAACATATCTAAATTAACACGTGTGCGGAAAATTAAAACCGCGTGCGGAAAAGTAACACGCGTGCGGAAAAGTAACACGCGTGCGGAAAAGTGAAACTTTCTAAACTAAAATGCGTGCGCGAAAGTAGACATTTTTGCACGCTCGTAGAAAAAAACTTTTTATCGCCAAAAATGAAGGAGGTATGTTTATAAAACGAATTTTTTTTCGAAATATTCGAATAGTCCGCTTATGGAACATTTTCAATGCATGTACCACAGAACTGGTTCGTATACTGGAAGATGACTTAAAAACTATTTGTATTTGTACTTCTACATATTTGTAAATTCGTATTTTTGTGTAAATAAATGTTTTTGTGATTTTTTAATTCTACTTTTTTTCTGTATAGATCTATTAAATTATCTACTTATAAAAATTGGTAATGTTCTTAAGGATGGTTTTTAAGGGTTGAAATATTATGATATTATATCCTAAAGCATAAAACAATCATTATTTTTAGCCAATCAAAACCAAATTTTACCCATATTAAAGTTTACAATGTTTTTATATATTTTTTGACAATAAGGGGTAGTGTACACGCCTAAAAATAATCGACGCCCTTGAGCATGTTATAGACAATGAAGTACAGGGTGAGATGATCCTAATCCCAAATTTTTATGTACATCGATTCAAGCCGAAATTATTCTTTTAGGATAAGTAATTTTTTATATATAGCTACAACAAGGGTGGTTTTAAGAGTTGAAATATTATGATATCTTAAAGCACAAAACATCCATTATGTAACTAATAAGAACCAAATGTTGACAATATTAAAGTTTAAACTGTTATTTCATAATTTTTTACAAATAGTTTTTTTAGGGGTAGTTTTCACCCTTAAAAAACCAAAAGCGTACAACGGTTCAATATAGCAAATGAACTAGAGGGTGAAATGAGCCTAATACCAAATTTTTGTACAAATTGATGCTGGACGAAAAAATTGCGACGTTTTGCCGTTTTTTCAGTTTCATTTCCTCGACTATAACTATTTTTGTACACATAAACTTCTTCCAGTACAAAATTCTTCCAGGGTATTTTTGATTTGACTATATTTTCTACTTTTATATTGATAATCATATTTTATTTGGTTATGACTGAATTCAGCTTGAAATATTGGTAAGGGGATATTTTTGTATTCGTAAAATTCTACACTAAGTTAGATAAGTATACCTATATCTACAATTTCTAATAAATAAGGACCAAAATATCTTATAAATTAGTATCATTCGTAGTCTCTTCCAATAATCGTAAAATAAAGCGAAAGAATCCAGATAAACCCAATCTTTAGGCACTGACAATAGCCGGGAGACTCTAATATACGAGCCAAATAAAAGAAAAAAGAGGATAACCGAATATAGTATGTTTGAATGACGACTAATGCTTATATTTATGTTGGAATTAGTAGTACGAGGTGTAATTATTATAATCCATTTATAACACGCCACACGGGCACCATGTGTTTACCTCCTGAAAAGCGGTCTAATGACGTCGACAATGGATGTGACTTTACAGAGACGTGCATCTAAAGAAATTTTATTTCTATAAAACGCCATGTACAGGAAGTAAGTAGCTCGTAAATGACATAAAAACGTACTAGTCCTGTCGCCAGGGGGGGTACAACGGCCTCCTGTATTCAGATGGACTTACCCAAGTTTTTTTGATGTATTTTGACCTGTAGAACACGAATTTTTTGGGTAACAGTTGATCCGGATGTCGATAAGATTGTTATAAACAAAGAAGTTGAGGAATTACATAACAGCGATTTCTCGCAAAACAAAACATGTTTTTGTATTTTTTGGGCCATTCTAACCAAAAAGTGTTCCTACAAATTTTTTCGTAGGATGCATAGTTTTCGAGATAAACGCGGTGGAACTTTCAAAAAATCGAAAAATTGCAATTTTTGTACCCGAATAACTTTTGATTAAAAAATAAAATAGCAATTCTGCTTACCGCATTTGAAAGTTCAAGTCAAAGTATATCGGTTTTAGTTATTTGCATTGCTAAAAAGTTATTATTTTATTGTTAAACAAAAGTAAAAACACCTAGTGCTGGAGTGATGTTTTCAATGATTTCTCATTTAAAATCGAACGAGTAAGTAGAGTAGTTACAAGTGCAAGCGAGGCTATTTCTACGTAGCATGCATGTAAACGCATGTATTAGGCACGGGAAACACTATGTGTTTATAGCTTTTTTTAGCAATAAACACATAAATTTTTAGCAATGTATATATTCGAAACCGATAGAATTTGACTTGAACTTTTAAATGCGGTAAGCAGAATTGCTATTTTATTTTTTAATCAAAAGTTATTCGGGTTCAAAAATTGCAATTTTTCGATTTTTTGAAAGTTCAACCGCGTTTATCTCGAAAACTGTGCATCCTACGAAAAAACTTGTAGTAACATTTTTTGGTTAGAATGGCCCAAAAAATACAAAAACATGTTTTGTTTTGCGAGAAATCGCTGTTATGTAATTCCTCAACTTCTTTGTTTATAACAGATTGTAGCTAATTATATGAACTATACATAATTTCACTTTTTTACGTTAATTGGTTACGTTATGCTTCATAAATAAACAATAAAGTTTCAAATTGTTTGCCGATTCCGACAACTTTTCATGTTTGTACATCATATGTTTTATACATATTTTAATAAACATGACGATATGTTTTAATGTTTGAAAAGTGTAAGACTAAAATGTAAAAAATAAAAAAAAACGAAAAAAATATTTTTCAGAAACGCGTTTCTTTAGTTAAGAGTGACTAAAATTAAACATATTATAAAAAAATCAACTAAATAGCAAAAAATAAAAAAATTGAAAAAATCTAACACATTCATAAATGAAAAGCGTGGCGCGTCTTCATCGAATAAACGGTTTTCGCACCACACTTTTCTTTAACGAATGTTGTTCTGAAGCTATTTCCTTGTGGCATTTTTATAATTACGTATTTTTTATGGGAAATAAGCCACAATTTTACTAAAAAATGAATTTATTAACGTTTCGAAGGTAGATTAAATGTAAGACCAAATACTTACGATGTCGGGATAGTATCACGAGGTTTTTTCCTGGTTTTCCCTCGTGATTTACTATGGAATCTCTAACGCGAGAATTTTACTGTCATCGTTGCATTTGGTTGTCTTTTTAAAGACAGATCACATGCTATGATTTTTTTTGCGACGGATATTCTTGAGTTGGGATTGATTTCATGTAATCGAATGAACTATCTTTTAGTAAAGTCGTCCCAGGAACGCAACTCATAAATATTGGCGATATCATTTTAAAGTCTTCTACTTTAAAATGTATAATATACGTCTGAATTGCCAATATAAATGAGTCAGATTAAATAAATTATTAGAAGAATTTTTTTACTTAGCAACAACATGTTTGTTTTATTTTAATAGTATTTTGTATTTTGACAACGAAACCCGATTTGGGCTTCGAAACGTTAATAAATTCATTTTTTAGTAAAATTGTGGCTTATTTCCCATAAAAAATACGTAATTTAACGAATGTGTTAAATTTTTTCAATTTTTTTATTTTTCGCTATTTAGTTGATTTTTTATAATATGTGTAATTTTAGTCCTTCGTAACTGAAGAAAAGCGTTTCTTAAAAATATTTTTTCATTTTTTTATTTTTTACCTTACACTTTTCAAACATTAAAATATATCGTCATGTTTATTAAAATATGTATACAACATATGATGTACAAACATGAAAAGCAGTCGGAATCGGCAAACAATTTGAAAATTTATTGTTTATTTATGAAGCATAACGTAAACAATTAAAGTAAAAAGTGAAACTATGTATAGTTCATATAATTATCTACAATCTGTAAAAGTTTCAAGTTTCTTCATTGTAAAAAACAAGAGAATTTAAGCATTTTCCGATAAAATCGGTTTTTTAGTTAAACAATTAATAAACATAAATTTTTTTTATTGACTATTCGCGTATTGTTCCCGCGAATGCATATGTCTGCAAATTTTCAGTCATTTGCATTGAAGCAAAGGCAATCAATTTAACGTCCAAAGATTTGACCCAAACGATTGAACTAAAGAAAAGCGTTTAATTAATTAATACGACAAAACGAATTCTAATGTTAATTATTGTAGCACAAAACGTCTCTACCGGTGGTTTTTCTAAGACTACGATAAAAACACGAATTTTTTTAATTCGAGTTTTGGTTAAAGTTTTGTTTCGTATCGCATTAAAATTTGACTCGAATAAACACTTATATAGGTATATATAAACAAATATATGAGCGTTCAAAATTTGAAACTTTATTCTTTATTTATGAAGCATAACGTAAACAATTAACGTAAAAAGTGAAATTATGTATAGTAGTAGAGTAAATGGACTGGCCAAAGGCTTCTATAAAAGATTTTCGTGGGCACTTTCTTGCTAAAATGTAAAACCCATATTTTTTAGTTTCTAATATATTTGTTATGCAAAATCACTTGGTCGTCCAAAAATCGTTGTGGGAGGGGACCGGTGGAGAGCCTTACAAAAAAAAACTGCAATTTTTTTTTTCGTCGTTTTTCGGATGTGCAATATCCGAAAATTCATTCCTCAAAGTTGCATACCCATCCGGACATTAGAAATATTTATTTTTAATTTATAAAAATACGTCAAACCATTGTTGTATATGGAGCGCCTTCATATAAAATCACTTGCCCTGACAACCCATATTTTTAAAATCGTTTACATCGCTCTATCTCGAAAAATATTGGGGCTAGCAAAAAATGACTTTGTATAAACGTTATAGACCAAACATCAGAGAACATGTGAGTGTTTTTGGAATTGTGATTGGACAATTAGTTTAAGAAGAAATTAAATAAATCGAACGGCATGTCACGACGGACAGTGGTGAACGCAGAGATGCGAGGAAGGGCGAGATTCTATGCGGGAGTCAACCCCTAATCGACTCTACTGACCGGGATGTTGTTAGGGTCGTTTTTGCCTTGAGATGCTGTTCTTTCTTTAAATTCTTTACTATTATAAGCTTTAGTTTTAGCGCGAAATCCACTGAGATTTTAAGTGAGACATAATAAAGTTCTTCTGTGTTAATTATATTATTAAAAGTGATTAATTAAACCTATTGGTAAGTTAACAATATTGTACCTACTTATTAGTAAAAATTTTTTTGTATCCATCTAGAAATGGATTTAACAAACAGCAGCAGCTCTGACAGCTAACTTGAGTCAAAAATCAGATTAATGTTTCTTTCCGAAAATCTGATATCGGATAAGACGTTTTTATTCAAAATGTGTGTCTTATTTGTTTGGAACGAGGAAGGTTGGTTAATTCTCAAGAAAGATCTAAAAAAAATTTATTCAATGCACGAGTGAACGTATGAAAAATTGTCATGACGATAATGATAAATATATGCGGCATATATTCTCAAAATTTGATGATCTACAAAATCAAGATTTTTTTAAATGGCACAAAAATTGTTACAAATCCTATACGAGCTCAAAGAACATTGCCTCGTACAAGTCAAAAAATACTAAACTGACATTTCGTAGAGAAGATATTTTTCAAAAACGGCCCTTGCGATCACCTTTTAATTCACAAAAGTGCATCTTTTGCACCGCTCACCGAAACAAAAACTATGCCAAGTTATGACTAATAATATACAAGAAAAAATAAGAGCTATATCGCGAAGCAACCCTGTGTTCTTTGCGAGAACTGGAGACGACTTAATTGCCTCGGAAACAAAATATCATGCCGTTTGCGTTTAAACTGAATTACACAATCTAAATAAAAAATCTGTTGGAAATACTGATATTAACAAAACAGAAAATGAAGCATTTGGGAAACTTTTGGAAGAAATGGAGAAAGGGTTTTGAAAAAGGTAAAGGATACAATACAAAATCGATTGGCAAAAGGTATCGTGAAATTAGTGGCATTGACGACATGAGCGAGAAACAAAGAATTAAAAAAAAGAAAAACCATTTTGGGGATGCTGTTGAATCAGTAAGGTCTCCTAGACAAAACGAGCCCACAATATTTTTAAGGAAATTCTCGAAAGAACAGGCAATTGAGACAATCGTGCACAACCACGACGAATCTGACACTCTCAGTTTCAGTTTCGGTGCATCGGAGCAACACATTCTAGTCAATATCTGCCAAACTATCCGAAGTGAGATAAACAAGATGTCAACTGAACCCGACTTAAAAAAAATGAATGTAGAGACTACCAAAAGTCTATTCCTGAAAGCTTGTATTCTCTTGTTAACCTTATAGTCCGAAATGAAAGCGATAATGAAAAGGAGACTGAAACCCTAACCATTGGCCAAGACATTATTTTTGCCTGCTCAAAGGGAAAAATAAAAACTCCAAAGCGTATTGGGCTAGGACTTTTAGTTCATCACTAAAAAAGATCAAAAAAACTCATTGAAGCAAAGCACGCCTGCGGTCATTCAATTTCATACATCAATACTCTTACGAGTGCGTAACAGCATCTCCCAAGAAGAAATTCAACTTTACTTGGAGAATTATCATGTGACCATACAGAGACAATTGGTACCCGACAGATTTGTCCAATTTGCCGCTGACAACATTGACATTTTGGAAGAGACCTTGGACAAATCACTTACTTTTCACGGAACCCAAATTGCTGCCTTCCAGAGAGGACCATTGAATGAAGATATACCTGGACAATTTAAATTTTGGCCATATAATCAGAAGCTGACAATACCTAATGATTTTCATTCCCTTCATGTTATTTTGAGAAATCAAAAAGAAAAGTACAATCAGAAGAAAATAAACTGGCATAAAGAGCCAGAATCTTAATAATAACATACGATGTCGTAACATGGCATGGAGCATTTGCAGAATGAGGGACTCTGTTAGGAATGAAACCGTTATCCCACAGTGGTCAGGATTTCATAAACTGACTTTGGAGGATAAATCACATGTAACGACCTATGGCTACTTACCTTTTCTACCCCATGTCTCGTCAGAATATGATACCGTTTGGACTGTTATCAGAAAGTGCAGTGAAATTGCTAAGAAGCTAAATAACAGATACACCATACTGACATTTGACCAAGCGATCTATTATAAAGCTAAAGAGCTCCAATGGCCCAAGCCATAAGACACATGGAATGTAGTTATTCGTCTAGGTGGCTTCTACATTGTTATGAACTTCCTCAAAATAATTGGTCAGTTTATGACAGATTCTGGACTTGCTGATATATGGTTGGACAGTGGTCTATATGCTCAGTCCACAATTGATGGTATTTTATCTGTTAAAAAGTACAATAAAGCTATACGAGCCCATAAGTTGACATCAAGCGAAGGTGTGTCATGATTATTAATAACTCTGTATAAGAATTGGCTTTTAGGCTGTGCTGGTCCTTCTGTATATATAGTAATTAAGAAATAGGTACGTAGATGTAATTGTTTGTATTACTATCCTTTGTTCTTGATTCCGAAATTAATTCCAGGGAAAACCGATGCCATTTTAGATAATATGTACATACCAAGCTTTTGAACTTTAACCATTTTACGACGTCCTTAATAAGGTTTATAATTATAAAACAATTGAATCTGTAAGAACATTTTTGGGGATACCTCGACGTACTAAGTCATCTAGGGCTCGATAACACGGAACGAGTCCCACCAGATCTCAATCCTTTTGATATCGTAAGTATCTGGGATAAGTGAATTTTCCCCTTTGAGGGAGTGTGAGCCGTATGGCTAAATCTGGATAAACATAATAATAATAAGTATACAACAGTACCTTAAATATATACAACAATACCTATTATTAATATTATGATAATATAACTACTACTATCACTTAACACGTACAATATTCCAAAAGTGTTAATATGACAACAAAACGAGCCAAAAAAGTCTCTATTTAGTACGCTAGCAGTATTCATCACCACTAAAATCGACTTCACAATGAAAAAACGACCCTAACAACATCCCGGTCAGTAGAGTCGATTAGGGATTGACTCTCGCGTAGAATCTCGCCCTTCCTCGCATCTCTGCGTTCAGCACTGTCTGTCGTGACATGCCGTTCGATTTATTTAATTTTTTCTTAAACTAATTATTATCCAATCAAAATTCCAAAAACACTAACATGCTCTCTGATGTTTGGTCTATAACGTTTATAGAAAGCCATTTTTTGCTAGACCCAATATTTTTTGAGATAGAGCGATGTAAACGATTTTAAAAATATGGGTTTTCAGGGCAAGTGATTTTATATGAAGGCGCTCCATATACAACAATGGTTTGACGTATTTTTATAAATTAAAAACAAATATTTCTAATGTCCGGATGGGTATGCAAATTTGAGGAATGAATTTTCGGATATTGCACATCCGAAAAACGACGAAAAAAAAATTGCAGTTTTTTTTGTAAGGCTCCCCACCGGTCCCCTCCCGCAACGATTTTTGGACGACCAAGTGATTTTGCATTACAAATATATTAGAAACCAAAAAATATGGGTTTTGCATTACAAATATATTAGAAACCAAAAAATATGGGTTTTACATTTTAGCAACAAAGTGCCCACGGGATAGCACAATAGGATCCCTTTTAAACTATACTATAGTTCATCATATCATTAGCTACAATCCGTAAAAGTTTCAAGTTTCTACATTGTAAAAAACACGAGAATTTAAGCATTTTCCATTAAAATCTTTTTTTTATTTAAACAATTAATAAACATAAAAAAATTTTTATTGACTATTCGTGTATTGTTCCCGCGAATGCATATATCTGCAAATTTTCATTCATTTGCATTGAAAAAAAGTCAGTCAAATTAACGTCTAAAGATTTGATGCAAACTATTGAAGTAAATAAAAGCGTTTAATAATCATACTACATATACAAATAATTATACACCTTATTGTTATTATACTCCTAAGTTTATCGAAATGTTTTAGAAAATGAATGGTCCCTGACACAAAATAAAAATTGTATAAATTATCTACTTACATATCAATATAATCATCATCGCATCAATCTATACCTGTACTTCTATAATTTAATAGTGGAGTTATTGCGGCCCTCTTAGATTCCGATTCGTTTGTCGCGTGGAATCAGTCCGCATTAACATTTTGGTTTTATAATTGGTTGTATAACTTGGCATCATCTAGAATGTTTCTCAATTCTTTCATGTTTTTGCTTATTGTTACCTATTCCCTAACTCCCATCTTCTTAAGGTCCTCGACTCTCTGGTTCTCCCATCTCGTTTTGGACCTTCCTCGTGGTCTGCCAGATACAGGTCTCTTTTGGTAATTTTCTTAATAACTGCTTTTGGATTTTTCCTTTCTATATGTCCCACCCATCTGAGTCTCTGTGCCTTAATAAATCGGACTATGTCTTATTCTTTTAAAAGTTCTCTTACTTCGTGGTTCATCAGTTTTCTAAATTAATTATTACCTAAGGTTAGTAGGCCTGCCATCATCCGAATTATTTTTCTCTCTAGGATCCTAAATCTTTCTTCATCGTTCTGTGTCAGACATTACTTCAGCACCATATGTGATTACTGGTCTAATTGCTGCTCTGTACATTTTCAATTCAATATTCTGAGTAAGCTTCTTATCTTTGAAGAAGTTGTATTTCAAGTAGTGCAACGCCTCCCGCTCGTGCGCGGACGCTACGTTGCTACACCGGCTGTCGGATGACAACAAAGGCGTAGCCCGCTATGCTCTAGTGGAGATAGGGGTTCGTTAAGACTTTTCTTTCAACCTTAATATAGATGTTAACTGGGCGCCAGGAAGACTTGCCCCACGGCCCACGCCTAACGTAGACTGCAACTCCAAACCTACCAAATTGTTGCAGTACCAATCATGTGGTGTATGGAACAAATGAAATTAGACGATACTTCACGTAAAAATTATCTATTAATAATAAATAAATAAAAAAAAACATTAAATTAAGTCTGTAAATAAATATGAAATAATTAATAATAGAATAAACTGAACAAATATAACAATATTGAACAACCACAACGATAACCTACCAAGTAACTAGTTGCGACGAAGCAAATACGCTAGCCCCCAAAATTAACCGAAAATTATAAGCGTCGCGTGAGCTCAGGCGGAACCGCTGTAAAACACAAACCAGTATAACAAACCGAAAACGCACTAGGTTCTACTCACAAATAAACTAAAATTAATAAAGCCTGATGAACATAAACGCATAAAAAAATAAATTAATAAAAATCCTTATCTTAAATCTGTGGTGAAGTATCCAGCGATTTATCCAATAAGAAGAATAACTAGTAACGAATTAACTACGTGATCAAACAATTGCAAACACAACGGAAACTAAAAATTGCAAGAAGAAATTGAAAGTAAATGGAGACCCTAAAAAGAGAAAAATAGTATTAGAATATCTCATTGTATTTACACTATCATAATATTTTATAAAACTAAATCTAAAACTAATAAGTTAACCTAAACTGTCAAAATGACGTCTACTACTACAGCAACTAATAAATTAACAAAAATAAAAACTAAAAACTGACTGAAAGTGACGTCAGAGAAATAATTATATTTTAGTATCAATGTCAAATAAGAAAAAAATGAAAACAGTAAAAATGTAGATTTCTTCAAAATAACGTCAGAGCAACGATTCAAATTCTACATCAACCAATAAATAAGAAAACAATAGAAGGTCTTATACTAACCTTTGGCCAGAAGGGTTTTCAAGGGGTACAGTTACAAAAAACTCTTCTACTTCGCACAGAGTATATGCCACCAATAACTCTACCCCTATCTATTCTATGGTTTAAGGCCTAATAACTGCAATAGAAAATAACAACTCTCAGAGAAACTAATAAATAAAAAGCTCGGAAGTCAATAATGCACTTATTGCAGTGCTTAAGAAATCGAATTGGACATACCTGATGTTCTTTTTCTTCAGAATGGCTTCAAGGAATCGTCACGGCATCTATCTAAAATTGTGACTTGGAAATAGGTCCCGTATCATACGGTGTGAACTTGACAACTACAGACAATGTACCTACAGCAACACTACGATATGCAAAAATGAATAACCATTTTCAATTTCGTTGCAAAACGAAAACACAGCTGAACCATATTCCAGTCCAATCAGAGAGCGCTGCAAGCACCCCTACCGGTCTCGAAACTTATTAGTCTCTCATCAGGAGGCACAAATGCTGCTCTCCCTGATCCAACCAAAACAAACCCCAGCGTGCAGTCCCGGATTGCAACGAACGAAATGGCATAGATGCCCTAGCGGCAACTGCTAGCAAAAAGACTAAGTTTTCACTCTAATGGCATATAAAACAACATAATGCTATTCTACACCCCGCCAGAATGAAAACAATGGGAACCTTCTCTGGTTACACCTCCGAGGCTTCTACAATTTGCAAGCCATACGGATGCTGAGACTAAGGAAGATGAGGGAATTCTACAATTTACAATTCACGTCCCATCTGCACAGCGCGATAAGGTTTCAACGAGAATGGTTCCCTTCATACTCCACACAGAGTAAATGTAAATCAAAAATGAATAACGATTTTCAATTTCGTTGCAAAACGAAAACACAGCCGAACCATATTCCAGTCCAATCAGAGAGCGCTGCAAGCACCCTTACCGGTTTCGAAACTTATTAGTCTCTCATCAGGAGGCACATATGCTGCTCTCCCTGATCCAACCAAAACAAACCCCAGCGTGCAGTCCCGGATTGTAACGAACGAAATGGCATAGATGCCCTAGCGGCAACTGCTAGCAAAAAGACTAAGTTTTCACTCTAATGGCATATAAAACAACATAATGCTATTCTACACCCCACCAGAATGAAAACAATGGGAACCTTCTCTGGTTACACCTCCGAGGCTTCTACAATTTGCAAGCCATACGGATGCTGAGACTAAGGAAGATGAAGGAATTCTACAATTTACAATTCACGTCCCATCTGCACAGCGCGGTAAAGTTCCAACGAGAATGGTTCCCTTCATACTCCACACAGAGTAAATGTAAATCAAAAATGAATAACCATTTTCAATTTCGTTGCAAAACGAAAACACAGCCGAACCATATTCCAGTCCAATCAGAGAGCGCTGCAAGCACCCTTACCGGTTTCGAAACTTATTAGTCTCTCATCAGGAGGCACATATGGGGTTTGTTTTGGTTGGATCAGGGAGAGCAGCATATGTGCCTCCTGATGAGAGACTAATAAGTTTCGAAACCGGTAGGGGTGCTTGCAGCGCTCTCTGATTGGACTGGAATATGGTTCGGCTGTGTTTTCGTTTTGCAACGAAATTGAAAATGGTTATTCATTTTTTATTTACATTTACTCTGTGTGGAGTATGAAGGGAACCATTCTCGTTGGAACTTTACCGCGCTGTGCAGATGGGACGTGAATTGTAAATTGTAGAATTCCCTCATCTTCCTTAGTCTCAGGAGGTGTAACCAGAGAAGGTTCCCATTGTTTTCATTCTGGTGGGGTGTAGAATAGCATTATGTTGTTTTATATACCATTAGAGTGAAAACTTAGTGTTTTTCCTTTCTACGATATGCAATTTAGCATAAGTTCAGGCCGATTTCCCCAAAGAGGGTGTCTATAAAAGCCCAATTGCCTGAAAACTTATGTTCCACACCAGCACAACAATTTTAGAATTTACGACTGTCAAGGTGACGTACCGTAACGTATCCATGACAACCAAATTCAAAGTCTGCTATCTATTCACTTATGTATTTAAGGAAATAGGGGAAATGTGGGAAACAATATATGAGTGGAATAATCTTATTAATAAAAATAATATAGATATAATATAGATTATATAGGTGATCGAATTTTTAAAACGTAACAGTAGGTTCTGTTTCCTGCCTGGATTATTTCATTGATTACTATGGTTCTACAGTATACACTATAGGAAAAGCTAAATCCACCGTCAACCGTATGGAGGCCTTCTTCAAGACCCACAACATCTCTCTTGCTATAAAAGTCAAAATGCTGCGGTGCTACGTCTTCTCTGTCCTTTTTTATGGTGTTGAATCGCGGACCATGAACTCAGATAAATGCATTTGAGATGTAGCTATACCGTAGACTTCTTAAAATTCCGTGGACTGACCGGGTCACAAATGAGAAAGTCCTCAGAAGAATGAAGAAGAACCGAGAGGTACTAACCACCATCAAATCTTGAAAGTTACAGTAATTACGACACATTATGCGAGATGAATCCAGAGTGTCCTCCTACAAGCCACCCTGCAAGGAAAAACATTTGGAAAGGGAGGTTCAGTAGAAGAAGAGTATCCTGGTTAAAAATCCTGAGAACCTGGTTCAACACAGCATCTGTGCAGCTTTTCCGCTCTGCTGCAGATACGATAAAGATTGCCACGATGATCGCCAACATTCGTCATGGATAAGCACATCAGGAAGAAGATATGTAGTACCTACATATACACGCTGTATACACGCCACACGGGCACCATGTGTTTACCTCCTAAAAAGCGGACTAATGACGTCGACAATGGATGTGACTTTAACAGAGACGTGCATCTAGAAAATTTTATTTCTATAAAACGCCATGTACAGGAAGTTAGTAATAGCTCATAAATGACATAAAAGCGTACGTGAATACAGGCTAATTGATTAGTGGGGTAAAGCTCAATAGATCCGCTATAGTAATAGATAGCAATAAGAGTTAATAACAAAAATTGTAGACAACTTTGTTCTTCACATTACAAAATTAGTTAGAATGTTACAGGGTGTTCTGTAACATAGTGACAGACCAAACTTATGTTTTTTTAAATGGAACACCCTGTATTTTATTTTATATTCGAAATCCTGTTAAGCTCTCCATCACAAAAATATAAAGGTTTGTTATGTTATACAGGGTATTTACAAAGTTATAACCAATTATATATGCAAATCGTAACAAGTTGAACTCCCTGTATAAATATAAATAAGCAAAACAGCAATGGTTTATTACTGCCATATTTTTTGTTTATTGTCAAAATGTTTAAGAATTATTGACATTGCTAATTTTCTTTATATCAAGTACAGGGTGAGTCAAAAGGAAAATACATTATTTTCTCAGTAATGTTAAATGGAATACCCTGTATTTTATATCATTATTAAAAAGTAATATTACCGTACTTTAATTTTTATATAACATTCCCTATGTCCAAATTTATTAGTTTTCGAGATATTTTCATTTTTCAGAGCAAATTATTTTAGGTGTCTAAATTTATCTAAATTTTAAGTAAGCCATGACTGAATTGACAATTGACGATTACTGATTATCAATCCGGTAATCAATGTAACAATGTAGCAAAGAAAGAAATAAAAATAATTTATTAGTAACACATTTTACAAAAAAAAACACAACCACAACATGCAACATTTTTGAAACAATAATTAAAAACACCTTTTTATGTAAATGTAACAAATAAAGAGAGAAAATTAGTAATAAATTTTACAAAAAAACACACAAACACAAAATACAACATTTTGTGAAGACAATCAAACACTACTTTTGTAATGTAAATGAATCAAACAACCCAAAAATAACGAAAAATAATTTAGCAGGAATACATTTTGCAAAAAAAACATGTTTGAAAAAATTAAAAGATACTTTTTTGCACGATTGATCATTTTTGACTGTTTACCGTGACAGATTTTACGTCAGTAGGTGACATTTACTAGCAACTCGACGGTAAGTAATCCAACTCGACGGTAAGTACTCCAACTCGACGGTAAGTAATTCACTTACCGTCGAGTTAAAAAATCTCTTAATTTTAATTTATTTATTGAAAGAATAAAGAAAACTAACGAATTATTTATTAATATTGAAACTTATGGTACAATTTGTTAAATTATTTAATGAAATCCCACTTATTTGGGCTGTGGTTTCACTTCTAACAGAAACTAGAAACTCCTGCAGAATCGCATACATTAGTAGTATCCAACATTTTTTCTCTTCAAATACGCGATCAAAGTTGAAAACATGGAAATATCAATGTCATCATAAAGAAAAACGGTGGATTTAATCATTGAATATTCTGCCCAGAGGCTTCCAGAAGCTTTCAACTGCATATGTCTTTGAACGAAATATGCCAATAGAGTCTTTTCTTCGATTCTTAAATTCTTGCCATTTTTTAAAACTTTGGTAGGTATTTTGATAACGGATTTTGGATTTTTCGGGAATAATTGCGGAACACCCTTCTTCCCAAGCCCGTTCAATTTCTTCAAATTCACTTTCGCTCATATTTTAATTTATAATAATCAAAATTGTACTTAAAATTATTGACAACTAAATAAAAACTCAATTCTCCATTGTTGTTATGCACCCTAGTTACTACCTAACAACCAAAGTATCTATCTTGATAAAATGAATGAAACTAGTCAATATAACGAAAATGTTTAATTTTATAATTTATAATGGTATCAATCGTGCAAAAAACGTTATAAGCATGTCGAACGTTAAGGGTAACCGATCTCAGACAATAATTGGAGTCGTCGTTCCGCTCCTCCTCCAAACAATTGTCTTCGATCGGTATAAAACCCTTACCGTTCTCCATACTTAATATACTATTAATAAAATATTTTTAATATTTAATTACTTAAGGTGTTCAAAATTATTTCCTAACACATTTATGCACGCCTAAAAACGATCATTGAATGAGCCACTTACTCTACGAAGCATTTGTAAATTAACACATCGAAATACACTTTGTATTCTATTTTTCATCTCATCCCCTGTTGTTGGAGGTATTTTATAAACTTCATTATTAACGTAACCCCAAAAAAAAATCAGTCCAGATTATTAAATTCTGGTGATTTGTGTGGCCACACTACTGGTCCATTGAAAAATGAAAATATCTCGAAAACTAATAAATTTAGACATAGGGAATGTTATCTAAAAATTAAAGTACGGTAATGGTACTTTTCAATAGCGATATAAAATACTGAAAATACGTTCCATTTAAAATTACTGAGAAAATAATGTACTTGAGTTTTGACTCACCCTGTATTTGATATAAAGAAAATTAGCAATATCAATCATTCTTGAAAATTTTGACAATAAGTAAAAAATATGGTATTAATAAACCATTGCTGTTTTGCTTATTTTTATTTATAGTCCTGTCGCCAGGGGGGGTACAACGGCCTCCTTAATTCAGATGGACTTACCCAAGTTTTTTTTATATATTTTGACCCGCAGAATACGAATTTTTTGGGTAACAGTTGATCCGGATGTCGATAAGATTGTTATAGACAAAGAACTTGAGGAATTACATAACAGCGATTTCTCGCAAAACAAAGCATCTTTTTGTATTTTTTGGGTCATTTTAAGCAAAAAATATTTCTACAAGTTTTTTCGTAGAATGCATAGTTTTCGAGATAACCGCGGTTGAACTTTCAAAAAATCGAAAATTTGTAATTTTTGAAACCGAATAACTTTTGATTAAAAAATAAAGTAGCAATTCTGCTTACCGCATTTGAAAGTTTAAGTCAAATTATATCGGTTTTGATTATCTGCATTGCTAGAAATTTATTATTTTATTGTTAATCAAAGCTCTAAACACCTAGTATGTGAGTGATGTTTTCAATGATTTCTCATTTAAAATCGAACGAGTAGGTAGAGTAGCTACGAGTGCAAGCGAGGCAATTTCTACGTAGCATGCGTTAAAACACATGTATTAGGCACGGGAAACACTATGTGTTTATAGATTAGTTTAACAATAAAAAAATTAATTTTTAGCAATGCAAATAATCAAAACCGATATAATTTGACTTAAACTTTCAAATGCGGTAAGCAGAATTGCTACTTTATTTTTTAATCAAAAGTTATTCGGGGTCAAAAATTGCAATTTTTCTATTTTTTGAAAGTTCAACCGCGGTTATCTCGAAAACTATGCATTCTACGAAAAAACTTGTAGGAATATTTTTTGCTTAAAATGACCCAAAAAATACAAAAAGATGTTTTGTTTTGCGAGAAATCGCTGTTATGTAATTCCTCAAGTTCTTTGTCTATAACAATCTTATCGACATCCGGATCAACTGTTTCCCAAAAAATTCGTATTCTACGGGTCAAAATATATAAAAAAAACTTGGGTAAGTCTATCTGAATTAAGGAGGCCGTTGTACCCCCCCTGGCGACAGGACTATTATAAAGGGAGTTGAACTTGTTACGATTTTCATATACAATTGGTTATAACTTTGTAAATACCCTGTATAACATAACAAACCTTTATATTTTTGTGATAGAGAAGTTAACAGAATTTTGAATTTAAAATAAAATATAGGGTGTTCCATTTAAAAAAACATAAGTTTGGTCTGCCACTGTGTTATCGAACACCAATTTTGAATTTAGAACATTCTAACTAATTTTGTAATGCCACACTCTCAGATTTTTTTCGTTCTAGTAGATTAAACAATAAAATCCAGCGCAATTTTAGCCCACCATACCACTCCCTCCGCCCCTACCAATAAAAACGTCTAATTTTTTTTTCGGTCGGTTGAAATAAGTTTATTTTTTTTTAAAAGTTCACTTTTCAGTTTTTATAGACCCGCAGGTTGTTGAGTGTACATAACCTAAAAAAAATATTTTTCCAAAAAAAGCGTATAACTTGTTTGGAAATGGCTGTGAGTTTAATTTTTTTTGTTATGTGTATTTTTAAAATATATATAGGGTGAGGCAGATAAAGGGCCTATTAGAAATATCTCGAGAACTAAAGGTAACTGAATTATGAAAATTGGAATAATGGTGTTTTGAAGACTGATCTATTTAATGAAAATATTTTCATCTACTTGGTACTTCCGGTTATACCGGAAGTTGCTTATAACTTCGTTTTTTTAAATGGGACACCCTGTATATTTTGGCATTTTTGGATTCTCCTCGATTTCTTCTTTCTTAAAATATAATGTTTTGTAACATTATACACGGTAGGTTAAAAGATAATTACGTTTTCTTATTAATTTCGTAGCAATATTCACACCCTGTAGGATTGTAGTAGTTTGACATAGTAAACTCTATTTATATTCAAATGATTTTCAATATAGTCTACTATTGTTAGCAATTATTAGTATAGCTAAATTTTTAATTTTAGTATACAGGGTGGGTCTAAACTCGGAATGAGTATTTTCTGAGTTTTCTTAAATGGAACACCCTATATTTTAGTATTGTAATGAAATGATATTTCATGGTACTTTTTTATTTCTTAAGCATTCCCTATGCCTAACTGCTTTAATTTGTGCTTAATTGTTAATCGCACCAACAATCTTAACTTCGATGGTATTTTGACAGTTCAACCATTATTGGCAATTTTAAGTATCAGTCTAGATTAATATGTATTTATTTCCAAAAAATTATTTGTGATTAAATATTTTCACGACCAACCTAATACAATTTCACATATTTTGTGTTGCAATTAATGTTTTGCTTGAATCACCAATAACTCACAAATTAAAGCAGTTAGGTATAGGGAGTGCTTAAGTAATTAAAATGTACCATAAAACAACATTTCATTACAATACTAAAATACAGGGTGTTCCATTTAAGAAAACTCAGAAAATACTCATTCCGTGTTTCGACCAACCCTGTACACTAAAACGATAAATTTAGCTATACTAATAATTGTTAACAATAGAATACTATATTAAAAATCATTTGAAGATAAATAGAGTTTATTATGTCAAACTACTACAAGCCTACAGGGTGTGAATGTTGCTACGAAATTAATAAGAAAACGTAATTATCTTTTAACCTACCCTGTATAATATTACAAAACCTTATATTTAAAGAAAGAAGAAATCGAGGAGAATCCAAAAATGTTAAAATATACAGGGTGTCCTATTTAAAAAAACGAAGTTACAGTCAACTTCTGGTATAACCGGAAGTAGCAAAGAGACCAAAATATTTTCATTAAATAGCTCACACCTCGAAACCCCTGTATAACAATTTTCATGATTTTCTTACCTTTAGTTCTCGAGATGTTTCTAATAGGCCCTTTATATGCCTCACCCTGTATATTTCTGATTTTTTCAGATGTTTTCTTAAGTTGCGCTACCTTCAAAAGTCTGAAAATCTTGTGTTTTTTTATAAGTTTCGGTGGATTTTTCCGTTTTATAGAATTCAAAATAGAACAAATCACGGTTTTTATTGGTTATCTATAATTTGAAGTAAATGAGTCCTACGAAACACCTTTAATCCCCTACAAAAACATGTTTTTTTTTGGTAAACTGTATTGTTATAAATGCACGCGCCACGCGCCCTTTTTCAAACCTAACGTAACGCCAGTGATATCAACTGCACACCAATCTATTATCATGAGGGTTATTAAATTTTTTATGACGACCTTTTCCAACTAATATAACGTCTATATATCGTGAATAGTGGGAGGGTTACTAGTTCCCAACATTTTGATGAGTGTTGCTTTGGAAATATTGATGATTGAATATGAGAAATTAGAGTTAATGATGCCATAAAAATAGATGTCGAGATACATAAATGTCGTCTCAAGGGAAGCTTTTCGCCAGAATATAACGACCAAATGACGTTAGTTTCGTCTTTACGTAAAAGTGACGGAAAATTCTTGGTAAACATGTTAGACGTTTATTTTACTATTTTATTTTTGTCAAGGTTGTATGAGATTTAGGTATATCTCGATAGATAACTAATTTCTCAAGACAATAGCATATTATAATTTAAAAACATTAAGATATTATTTTTTATACAATATTATTACCAGAGAACGGCAGTTCTCATTAGTGGCGCACACCCACACCCCCCTACACGCGACATTATAATATATAGGTACACGAAATTTTCGATTTTCTAAATCTGACTGAATTGAAAATTGGGTCAACTCCCGTCTTAAAGCTCAGGAAAAGACTCACCCATTCATATAACAGCCATCCGTTTTGATCCAAGGGTGTGGATTTTACGGCCCTTTCTATTTAGGGTCTGTTTTTCGTTCTCGTCCTCAAAACTCCCAAAAACTTCGAAAATTTAAGTCCTATCTTTGCGGTTTCTAATAGTACTTATCATTACCTTTCAAACGCATGTCTAATTTTGAAAAGCGGTTAAACCGTTCAAAAGTTACCGAGCTCAGAAATATGACTCAATTTCTATTTTAAAAAAGGGAAAATGTTTGTGGATTATATTATGTATGTATGTATGTATTATGTATGTATGTATGTGTGTGGAAAAGTTAAAGCGAACATTACAATTTACATCTCGAAACTATGAAATAATATAAAAATGGTTCTTCCGGCTTAGTATTGCTCAAACTACAATAGAAAAATACATAAGACATGATTTAAATATGCGCATAAAACACGTCAATTTTAATTTTTAAATGGCCATTATTTGATATATGTGTTGGACATTACGTCATCAATGTAGGCGTAATGACGCACTCGACGATTTTTTTAAATACAAACCAAGTTCACGGAACATCTCAGTTGAAAAGTCTCCTAATCGCTTTTGTAACGATGTATTCTTCGAATATTTATATCTATTATTCGATTTGCAATTTGATAATTAAGAACCTATAGGTGTGGATCTCGCGTACTAAAAAAAATTTATTAATGGTAAGCAGAAAATTTATTAATAGCTTAACGGTGCCTAGTCGGACAAACTTTGATGTACAGGAACACTGGAACAGGGGAAGTTTTAATTGTGGAACAGATTACAGGTTTCGAACGTCAGACTACGAAAACGTCCCATGTATTTTGTCGGACAGAACTTCCAATTGATTCGTTATTCTTTTATTAAGCTATCATGCAAAAATCAGACTGCTATTTATAGGCTATTGATTATGTATTTTAGAAAGGAACTACAACGTTAACGGGGTTTTATTGTTTCATATGGTCAATGGACCTCTAAATAATAAAAACCAGCGGAGTGTTACCATTTAAAGGGGTGCGTTTTTGAGTAAGGGGTGAATTAGTCCCTAGGCACAGGCGAATTAGGGTGAGTTCTATGCACTTTTGGTACAAACATGTCTACAGGAAAATTGTTCCAGGTTAAATTTACTATCGAGACATCACCTTTTAAAGTCAAAAATATTTTTTTTTTACAAAAATATATTCAAAGAAAAAGCGAGAAAAAAACTCAAATGATAGCAATTTTGTTTTTTACCCCATAACTTTTTTCCACGGGGATGTGGGTATAGGCATTGCTTCACAGAAAAAAATCTTACATCCTTTCTCTTTAAAATGGCGTTTGGTAGAAGTCTTTATGACTTATATTTTCCAAAATATGATTTTTCAAAGTTAGCCACTCACAGCGATTTTAGCCCATTTTGCTTGTTACTTCTCACACATTGTTCTGTTACGTTTTTCTACGTAGCTATAGGTATATGCATATGCATTGTTACATTTACTAGGAAGAAAAGTTTATTACCCTTAAAATGGTCTCCTATAAGAAGGCTGTATGGCTATTTTTAAGCAAGATATGGTTGTTAAAATTTTTATACTTTTAATGATTTTTGATATAATTTTACGAATATTTTTAAATTTCTTATTATAACGTTTTTTATGGTATATTTAGGTTTATACATTGTACAATAAAAAAGGAAGCTTATTTTCTTTACTTTAAAATATCTTAGAATATTTGTACCGTATCGTAAAAAATTCTAGGGCTATTTTTAAACAAGATATGCTTTTTCAAAATGTGATCTATACACATGCAACAGGTCCTACTAAGTTGAAACCATATGGAAAACTTTTTTATTATTAACTTTATGAAAAACAAGCTGAAAATGCGAGCATTATCATAACGAAAACTTTGTTTATTTACGTATTTTAATTCATAATATGGAAAATTGCTATTATGAAAAGTAGTTTAGAATTAATAATTATGTTTTATTGTGCAATTATATCATTCTAATTTAAATGTTCTGAACTGTAAAGGTAGTTTATTCTTGATCGAAATTCATATTTTTTATATACCGCGTATAAAATTAATAAAATTTTATATATGATGGTTGCATCATAAATCTAAGAACATGAAGAGCTTTTTATGAAGAATAACTTTTCTTCGTCAAATTAAAAATAAAAGAGTTATAAATGAAAATGTTGTTGGTATCCATAATTTGAGAAAAATCTTCAAATATTTTTTCCATTAGAAGGATGTAATTGCACATATCAGACCATAATTTTTTATACCAAACAATATTATTTCATATACTGTCGGTTCACTAAACTCAGATACAACTGGCTAGTGATTTTAGTCAATAATTTTGCCAATTGGGCAAAAAAAATGATTACTATTTAGTTAATAATTACCAAATAATTGTAATTTTGTCAATTTTGGCAAAATTCGCAAAAAACAAAAAAATTGCCTACTAAAATCACTAGCAAGTTGTGTCGAGTTTAGCGAACCGACTATATTTTAATTTCATAGCAAATGGAACAGTCCATTTATCACAAAGGGGAGGCCGTATACTCGTATAAACCTTTTTAAAAATGTTTATAAATTATTGCTTTTAAAATATACTCAAATTGTATTTTTGAACATCTTATTTATTTTATATAATTATTAAATTCATTATCAAATGTCATTGACGTTTTTTTAAGAGAAAACAGTAGCGATCAACAGGTAGCAAAAACACGTTTCAAGATTTTGGCTGTAATTTTGAATATACTTTCGAGATATTTGGCACACGTATTCGTAATATAATAAAGAATGGCGGTACAGAGCCCAATTTGAAAAATATAATAATATGTGGAAATTACTCTGTAATTAAATACAATATTAAAAAAACGAGCCTGTACCGCCATTAAGAAGAACAAAAAAATACACTTTCTTCAAATAAACTTTTTTATCCGATGCCTAGATTTTGTTCTAGATTGAAAATTTTTTATTTCATTAGTAGTTCCAAAATGACACAAAATCTAGGCATTGGATAAAAAAGTTTATTTGAAGAAAGTGTATTTTTTGTTCTTCTTAATGGCGGTACAGGCTCGTTTTTTAATATTGTATTTAATTACAGAGTAATTTCCACATATTAACATATTTTTCAAATTGGGCTCTTTACTGCCATTCTTTATTATATACGAATACGTGTGCCAAATATCTTGAAAAAATATTCAAAATTACAGCCGCAATCTTGGAACGCGTTTTCGCTACCTGTTGATCGCTACTGTTTCCTCTTAATACTTAATTTAAAATTTAGTTTGACATTCACGAAGTGTCAAACTTAAATGTAAATAACCTATGCTTTGCTTAACAAATCGAGATTAAAAAACTAGCCTACTTAATAGCAACAATTTCAGCTGGACGTGTAGTGTGTCGGGAGAAAATAAAACGATTGTGACGACACATTTTAGACTTTGAGGTCGATTATCTCGAAGACTGTTAGAAATATCGAAATGCCGTTTTCAGATTTGGATTCAGAAGAAAAAACTACATAAGAATCCATCGATAAGTCTGATCTGAGTATTGCAGGAGCGGCAACGCAATAACACACACACTTTTGCGAATTTATAAACGAAATGTTTTCGTTGAATATTGTTTATAAAATGCTCTGCATAGTCTAAAACCTAAGATGCAATCATCAGATATAAAATTGTATCAATAGTATACGAGGTATATTAAAAAATATGAATTTCGCTCAAGAGTAAAGTACCTTTATATTTCACAATATCGAAAAGTGTTATTAAGAAAAGTTATTTGGAATTAAAAATTATTATAATCTGCAATTATATTCTTCTAATTGGAGAAAAATTAAAAAAATTAAAAATTTTTCTTAAATTACGGATACCCTTGGATACTACGACGATCTTGTTTAAAAATAGTCCTAGAATTTTTTGCAATACACCATTTTAAAGTAAAGAAAACAAGCTTTTTTTATTTTACAATGTACAGTTACGATCACTGAATAGTTTACACCTTATTTTTTATATTGTAATGCTGTAAAGTTGCAGTGTCGTACGGATCTGATAAATGTCAAAGTCAAAAAATTTCCAAAAGTCAATACTTGTCAAAAATTTCGCATGTTGAAAAATAAAATAAATCGATATCAAACTCCTCCAAAAAAAAACTTCTTTGTATACTTTCCATTTTGTTAATTTTTTTTATTTAGCTTAATGCCTCGACAACTAATGGCCCTTGGCATTTTTGTTAAATTTTGTAAAATATATTTATATTATTTTGATTTTTTTATTTTAATCAACCTATTCTAGGTACACCACTGGTAACGTCACTTTGACGTAAAAGGTGCGTTTAAACGAGGTGAAATTTAAAAAAAATAGCTCCTAGATACGTAAGCCCGTAAACTATTCAATGATCGTAACTGTACATACCTAAATTTACAAGGAAAAAATTATTCTTCTTCTTCTTCTTCTTTTATATAGGCAGTACTGCCTGTTTTTCTTCAACGGTGCCTTTCCTTCTGCCCCTAAGTTGTCATTCCATCTTTTCCTTGGGCGTCCTATACTTCTCCTGCCTAACGGTGACTTGTCCCTGGCTATTCTTACTATCCTTGATTCAGACATCCTGCTTATGTGCTCATTCCACTCTTCTTTTCTGTTCTTTACCCAGGTATTTATATTGTCTACTCCACATATGCGTCTGATTTCCTCACTTCTTACCCTATCCTGTAGTCCTTTTCCAGCAATCCTTCTTAAGATCTTCATTTCGTTGGTTTCCAGATGTCTTCGTGTTTTGCTTGTATCTGGTCTTGTTTCGGCCGTGTAAGTCATAACTGGCCTAATAACTGACTTATATATTCGGGCCTTTGTTTCCAATCTTATGTGTTTGTTTTTCCAAATTGTCGTGAAAAAATTCACAATGACAAATTTAAAAAATAATCATTAAATAAAAATATCAAAAATTATTAAAAGTATAAAACCTTGAAAAGGCATAACTTGCTTATAAAGAGTCGTGTAAAACCTTAAGTCGTTTAACCTTATACAATAGACCATCTTAAAGGTAATTGACTTCTGTTCCTACTAAATGTATCCATTGCATATACTTAGAAATGCGTAGAAATAAGTTACAGAACAATGTTTCCGAAATAATGGGGAGAAGTCCCAAAAATGATGTGAGCAGCGAACTTTGAAAAATCTTATTTCAGAAACTGTAAGTCATAGAGACTTTTACTAAACTTTATTTTAAAGAGAAAGGATAGAAGTTATTTTTAACTAAAGCAATGCCTATACCTATATCCTTGTAGAAAAAAGTTATGGGGCAAAAAACAAAATTGCTGACTTTCGTGTTTTTTCTTTGCTTTTCTTTTGAATATATTTTTGTAAAAAAAATATTTTTGACTTTTAGAGGTGACGTTTCGATAGTAAATTTAATCTGGAACAATTTTTCTGTAGACATATTTGTACCAAAAGTGCATAGAACTTACTCTAATGCACCCTGTGCCTAGGGACTAATTCACACCTTTCTCAAAAACGCACCCATTTAAATGGTAGCACTCAGCGGTTTTTTCAAATTTAGAGATCCATTGACCATATGAGATAATAAAATCCCGTTAATGTTGTAGTTCCTTTTAGCTCTCTTATTTTGAACATTATCAATAGCGTATTATCACCAGCCACAAAATTTCTGTCATTTGACATGTCTACGTATTGGACTTATTAAACTGCCCAACATACTTGTCACATACGTTTTTCATATATTATCTAGTGTTTTCTATTGAATAAACTTAAAAACAACCTGCTAGTTTTCACAATCATAAACTTGTCAGGATGACAAGTCCACAATGAAAATCACGTTCCACAATTAAAAGTTCCCCTATTGCAGTGTTTCCGTGCATTAATGTTTGTCCGACTAGACACCGTTAAGCTATTAACAAATTTTCAGCTTGCTATTAATAAACTTTTTTTTGGTACTCGGGATCCAGGCCTACTACTTTTCATGGGCTACAACTCTACTCTTCCTGGGTGTACAGACTTCTTACCATACACCATATTGTTTTAATTTTTTGTAAGCTACATTTTTGCTACGATAAAACCGACTAAAAACATGTTTTTTTTTTGTTGAAAAATGAACATTTTCATACGCAAAAAACTCGAAAAGTAAATACTTGGTGGAAAAACTCTATAGAACAAAAGTTGTTCAGAATTAGCCAGTTTATCTATTTTCGGACTTAGTTTGAACGTATTTCACCAGAGAACCTTTCACATTTTACTCCCAAATAAAAGCAACCTTGAGCTTTGAGAAAGTCCAAAAGTGAAGTAGAGCGTAAGAGGAATCTAAATACAACTTTTCAAGCAAATCCGCCGTCACGAGGAAAATTACACTCGAAAACAATTTATTGGCCTAAAATGCTAGTTTTTTTAGTTGAAGTCTTAATATTAACTATAATTGGTATGAAATAATATAATCCATCCATCATGATTATTTCCACAAGACGCCATAAACTTGCATTAAACTTTAGTTGAAGTATTTACACAAACTTTTGATTAAAATGTGTTGTTTCTTCGCCTTCATGTCAGAAACTGGATGTTCATTTCCGTTTAACGTCCTTTTGATGTAGTTTATGGAATAACACATACCAATCTTCTCTTTCATTTTCTTGTGATGTGTGAAGTAATTCACAAAAATAATAAGAAATTTGGAAAATTGTTGTTACCGTTTTCTTACCATTGACTCATTTTAATTAATTAATAATTTATCACTCTGGGAGGAGAAAAACACATCTGAAAAATTGGAGGCAAAAACTTTAGAATTAATTCATTCTACAGATAATGAAGAAAAGAAAAACATGTCTAATTGTTAAAGTACCTAACTTTTGTATGGTCCAACATAAGCGAATAAATAAAAAAACAAAATGTTGAGAAAACATTAGGCTATACCTAGTTGGGTTTTAATTTCAGTATTTTACAAATGCTAGAATATTGCACAGGGCGCTGCGAACTATGAGAAAAAAACACAGTTTGATTAGTATACCCAGTACACAATGAATATTTACCTCTTTATCTACAATATTATTATATCGGTATTGTTAAAGAATAAGGCTATAACAAGGTAAGAAATCACTAAAATCGGACAAGAGGTTTAGGAAATTCGAGACATCAAAAATGACCCATTTTTAAGGTAAGCGGTTAATTTTGGCCCAGAGGTATTATGATTGCATCTTAGTTTTTAGACCAAGTAAAGCATTTGCGTTTGGGTATCCAAATGATGTTGGGTATCCGTAATTTCAGAAAAATTTGCAAAACATTACAAATTGGAATGATGTAATTGCATATTAAAACATAGTTTTGAATTCTAAACAACTTTTCGTAATAACAATATTTTCGATATTGTGAAATATAAAGGTACTTTACTCTTGAGCAAAATTCATATTTTTTGACATACATAATCGTATCTTAGATTTTAGATCATGCAGAGTATCTTATGAAGATTAACTTTTTTTCGTTAAATTGATAACAAAAAGTTTCCATATGGTTTCAAGTTACGCAGACATAGATGCTGATAAAGTGCTATTTTTTTAATTTAGGTTTGATGAATCCAGGAACTAAATCAGATTAGTTTATTTGTTTAATTTAAATACGTTCTTTACCATTTAAAAAAATAATGATCACATTACACTTCCAGCTATTTTCTGTAAAATGCTGTGGTATTTAAATAGGTTTTAAGTTGTTTTTCACCTTTATTAACTCCTAAATGTTAAATTGTACTTGTTAAATTTACGATGTAGATAGCACCACAGTAATTATAGTGTCGCTTTTGTTTGTAAATTGTAATTAAAACTTGCGAGTACGGAATTGAATATAGTAAATAACTTAACAATTCCTTCTAGTATCTAAGATCAAATCTTCCGTTAAAGACGAAGTAGGAACATGATTTCAAAGTAGTATTTACTTTACAGGATGTATCTACCAAAGAATATATGGATTTTCTTTGTATCTATGATAGACTTTATTGATAAAAAAAAGAATGTGTGTGTACTTTGTACGCACGTAAGAAGTTATACTGCTATTATAATATAATCTAACTTCATATTATGATTTCAACGAAATCAATATACCTATCTACTTTAAACAGTTTTTTTGTATTGTATTTAAATATTAAACTAATTTTAGAAAAAACAAAAAGAATACCAAAAGTAAAAAAAAAAGATATGACTTTGTCAGGATTCGAACAGGGGAGGGAACCTCTCGATCCCTAGGCGAATGTTCTACCGATCAGCTACCACCGCTTTTGTATTCAGTCGATCATTTCTCGAACATAATTACAAACACGGTGACAGATACATTAATTGAAAATAAATATTTTCAATAATACTTATAAGGAAGAAGACAAATCCACAGACACAGAAATTATAATAAATATATTTACTAAAAACACTAATAATATATTCTTTTCACGCACACCTTATTTGAGCTACATAACTTAAAAGATGTAGCGACTAATACCATACTGTCGGTGTGCGCATGCGCCAGGGAATGTAAAAATTCACCCTCGCGCCTAAAGAAGTCTAACTTTATATTAATAAACGTTTAATGAGAACTATTTTCTGGTTAGGTCTTCGTGGTTTCTAATACTTTTAAACCGTACGAATGTTGGATGAAAGAAGACTAAAGGGGAGATCTAAACTTTGCATCTCACTACCCGTCTATCCAAGGTGGAAAAATTCCAACGAAAGGTATGTCTTGATACTCGGATCTCAGGAGTAAAACTAATACAAAAGAATCGTCGTGAAACGAAAACAAGAGGTGTGTTATATTTCAATTTGTGCAGAGAGTGTCATAAACAATCTTACTAGTTTCATTCTTATTAGAAATCATCAGAGATTGAATATATGACTAGGTTAACGGCTACAGTTGTTTGGCCGGTCACTAGTGATTGGCCACTTTCACAAAAATCCGAAATATTAAGATTTTCAGAAGGTATAAGGAAATAAATGTATTTGCATTGCAATTCGGCAACATTGCTATATATTTGGTCTTCATCCAAATCAATATGGCTTTAGGGAAGGAAAATTAACAGCAGATGCTATTAATAAAGTTTTTAATATAATTGGGGGGAGCACAAAGAAGTATGTTTTGATGATCTTTATAGATGTTTCTGGAGCTTTTGACAATTTATGGTGGCCGGCATTATTCGAAAGACTTCAACAGATGCATTGCCCCAGAAACTTGTACTGAAGTTTCAGAAACTATTGTCAAGACCGATATGCCAGCTTAAGTTTTCCAATAAATAAAAATACGAGACATATAACTAAAGGTTGTCCACAAGGTTCAGTGTGTAGACCTATTTTTTGGGATATAATGTTAGAAGAACTGCTGGAACGGTTAGCTGTAGATCCTGAAGTTCTAGGAAGCATAGCGTATGCAAATGATTTGCTGCTTATTATAGATGCTAATTCAAGAAGAGAACTAGAAATAAAATCAAATGGAGTACTTGAAAATATAAATGAATGGATGAAAAAAGTTAAACTAACTATATCAGAAAAAAAATCAATATATAGCCTTATAAAAGGAAGACTTGAAAGAAATCCAAGTATACAAATAAGGGGGAAGGCAATAAAAAGAACAAAAATAGCTAGATATCTTGGTATCATAATCGATGATTCAAGACTCTTTACAAACCATATAAATAGCGTCTGTGAGAATGCAGCGAAAGTCATGCATTGCATTGCAAGCCTAGCACAAAGGGAATATAGAATTCCGTTCCAGCATATGCTCGTATACCTGAGTACGATACTTGCCTCAATTATAGGGTACGGTGCAAGTGTATGGGCACACAGACTAACAAATAATACAAGTATTGAAAAACTGAATAAAGCACAAAGAGGTTTCCTTGTTAGAATGACAGGAGCCTTCAGTACTACAGCAACATCAGCTTTAACGGTCTTGACTGGTGTAATGCCCATGCACTTGGAAGCACAAAAACGTGCATGTAGATATTGGCAAAGAAAAGAAAATTATGAAAAAATAATACAATTAATGGGAATAGAAATCAGAACAAAAAGAGAATTAGAAGAAATATTAAATAGAAAATGGCAAAACAAATGGGATAATTCCCCTAAAGCAAGACGTCTCTATAATTTCATTCCAAATTTAAATAATATACCAAATTATTTTAACCCAAAAAAAAAAGATTAATACATTTTCTTACAGGGCACGGTCCGTACCATACATACCTACATAGATTTAACTTAAAAGACAATGAATATTGTGAATGTGGAGAAATAGGCACACCAGAACACATAGTATTTAATTGCGAAATACAAACAAATACACAAGAACTACACAGAACGAGAAGAGACCTTGAGACCTTGAAAGAAACAATTAGAATTATATAATATTAGACGAAGAAGAAATCAAGTAAATAATATCCAACCTCTATGGATTTAAATAAAAAATTATACAGAAAAAAAATTAAAATTACATATAAAAATATAAAATAAAATATTGGAATAATTAAATAAATATTTATATAATAAAAAATTAAAAATTAATATCAAATATAAAATAAAATAAAATAAATCAAAAATCAAAAAATTATTAATCAAACAAAAAAAAATTAAACTAAAAACCTGAAATTTTAAAACTCAATGATCTGAGGCTCACCGAAATACCATTAAGAATATCATAAAGTCGATTAGACCTGCACTTAAAATTATTCGTGACTATTGTTAGATGAATAGTGCTGGCATTTCTCATCTGAGAATGAGAAATGGGAGCACTTTTATAAAAATTATATGTTCAAAAAAAATTAATAATTTATCTTGTGTTTATTAGTTTTTGTTTATTTGTTATTATTTGTTCATTAGAATTGTTTACAATTTGTAGTTTTTATAATTAGTAGTAGATTAGGGCTATTGTTAATTAGTCAAATATAGAAAATTCTTAAAATAATAATAATGTAAAGATAAACTACTGTAATCCCATCCATCAGGAAACGACCTGGATTAGTCACAAGAGGCCAGGTCATTTGTATAGTACTATAAATAAATAAATAAATAAAAATAAATAAATAAATATATTTTAAAAACAAAAGATGTAGATCTTTGAAACACACTCAGTGATCAAAAGATCTAAAGTTACTGGTTTGGACGACCACTCGTACGAAAAATAAATATATATTTGGTCTAGCTATCATCTCTCTCAGTAGTTAATATTTATCTAGTTGTGACGGCTTGTGTTGTTCGAAGCTTCCAGGTGCATCCAGTTTTAAGAGTTTTTTAAAGAATTTGTTAAAGAAGGCAATTCATGAGGTTAGTTATCTTGGCTAATAATATTGTGTATCTGCTTATATTAATGTTTTGTGGCGATTTAGTGGGGTACATCTTACAATATAGGTGGTTTTAATAGTAAGGTTATAGTTTTTTGGCGGTAAATTTTAGTGGCCATGCACTGTATCTTAAATATGTCCGCGTTATAATGATTGGCCTACCGGCTAATTACTGTACCTATTTTAAATTAAAATATTTATTATAATTTAGGCTCTTTTAGCTTAGTTTGGTCCAACACAACATATTTCAAGCATGTTTTCTTATTTTTTATGGCAATAACCAGTGGTTGGCCGACAATCACTAAACCACAGGGTGGCCAATAACTGTAATGTGTAATAAGAATATATTTTTGTCCGGATTCGTTTTTCTAATATTACAATTATTTTAGTTGTTATGAAATTAGTGCCCATGCGGGCAATCTGAATCAAATTTGAAACGTTCGTATTGTAGCTAACATTATTAGATACTATTAAATGATTTTTATTTTTAGAATCAAAAATGCCAAATATCCAGAAAGATAAAACGTATCACAAAAAATATACAGAACAAGATCTTCAGTCTGCTTTTCAGGCCATAGAAAGCCGGCATGAGCCAACGGAAAGCCGCTGAACAATTTAATGTACCAAGAGCAACACTGCAGTTTAGAGCAAGCGAAAAATTTAATGAAAAAACTACCCTTGGTCCCAATCCTATTCTTTCTTTGGAGGAAGAGAATCGTTTAAAGAAGATATACAAGACTCGGTTAAAGGTTTTCTTGACGCAAATCCACGTGATAATCCTTTTACTGACAATCGCCCGGAAGAGGTTGGTATAGATCCTTTTTAAAGCGACATCCAGATTTAAGCGAGCGAACTCCAGAAGCGGTAACAGCAGCAAGTTCAGTTGTGTCTGAAAAAGATATAAGAAAATAGTTCACCGGTGTTCAAGAATATTTGCATAGTAAAGGCTACATTGATATTCTTCAAGACCCTTCACATTTTTTAAATGGGGATAAAACCTGCTTCCTCTTGTGTCCCAAAAATAAACGAGTGTTGGCTGTAAAGGGAAGCAAAAATGTATATCAAATAGAACATCACTCCAAAGTTAATTTGAGGGTTATGTTTACGTTTGCAGCATCTGGAGAAATAGCAGCACCGATGATTATTTACCCATACAAACGACTTCCTCGCAATGTTATAAATTCAGTTCCACGAGAATGAGACATAGGCTGTAGCGATACGGGATGGATGAAGAATGAAAACTTTTATGAATACATAGGAAACGTCTTATATAAGTACCTGGTTGCAAAAAACACTACATTTCCAGTCATTTTGTTCGTTGATGGACATAAAACTCACTTAACCATTCAAACCAGTGAATTATGTTCAAAGTTGCAAATTATTTTAGTTGTAATATATCCCAATGCGATCAGAATTATACAGCCTGCAGATGTTGCTGCATTTAAACCATTGAAGGCAAATTGGAACCGGGCAGTATTAAAGTTTAGACGGGAAAACCCAAACTCAGTAGTCACCAAAGAGAATTTTGCATTATTGTTAAGCACAGCCATTAGTCAATTAAAATCAGATTTCATAATTAATGGCTTTCAAGCATCTGGATTGTATCCATGGAACCCTGAGGCAATAGACTATTCCAAATGTTTAGGAAAGAACAAAGACCCGAATAAAGGTATTAATCACACTAGTTCAATGACAAAAAAAAAGCATATGAAGATTTTGTACACACAGTTGGAGCCGAGAAAATAATAGAATTTCAAAGTTTGGATAATTCAGAAGAACTAAATGGAAATTCAAAATTGCTGTTTAATATATTTGCGTAAAAAAGACCGATTGTCACTCTGATCTCGGCGTGTTAATAGACTCACAATTGTCCTGGACTCCTCAAACGTTGCAACAGTGTAATAAAGCCAATCGCATGGTATATCTTATTAGTAAAGTTTTTTCGTCCTGTGACAGTCGAACCTTAGCAAAATTGTATAAAACTTATGTGAGACCTATATTAGAATTTGCTAATTCAGTGTGGTGTCCGGTTCTTCAGCGTGATGTAAATATGCTGGAAAATGTACAGCGACGAGTAACACGGATCCCGTATTCATTGGTGCGTCCCTCGTATGAAGATCGTTTAAGGATCATGGATTTAGTTCCATTATCCGCCCGCAGACTTAGAGGCGACTTAATTACAACATTCAATTCATTTCATTACGAAACTTCTTCACTCAGAAATTTCTTTACAATAAATACAGATGAGCGGTTAAGAGGCCATCCCAGAAAGCTAAGAAGAGAACTCTGCAGAACCAACATCAGGTTAAACTTTTTATCAAATAGGGTTGTTTATGCTTGGAATTCATTACCGGCTTATGTCGCTATGGCTCCTAGTACAAATAGTTTTAAGAATAGACTCGATAATAATTGATTGTATTTTTAATTTAATTATATGTAAATCAGCATAAGTGTAAAACAGCTAAGTACCAAAATTTGTTTAGCTTTTAGAGTATAATAGGATTCTAATCCTCTATTCTTATTGAATGTTAATAATAATAATAATAATATTTAATTTATTTAAAAATACCGTAGATATACACACAATTCAGAATACAGAGACAGGTGGAATCACAGATGATATACAAGATATCATCACAGAAACTCATATATCTTCAGATCTTACACTTAAACCTGCAGGTGGCAATGAAATTATATACAACATACAAGATATTCCTGATATTACAGAAGACAATCTACTTTCTGATTTTCTAGTTCAACTTCCCGAAGACGGTGATATTACATATAATATAAAAGATACTATTGTCACAGAAGATACAATGAATTTAGATATTCAATCGACATCCGATAATCTGCCTTTAGTTAATCCAGACAACTCATTATGTAAAGAAATTGACACCTCAATTGACAAATTCTTTTTTTGGCCAAAAACCCCAGAAAGAAAGGGTAAAAAGCAAACAGAATGATTGCCTTTCGTTCTCACTTCTTCAGATCGTCAACATGCAGAGAGGCGTAAAATTTAAGAAAAAGAAGAACAAGAAAAAATAAAACTAGAACGAAAACAAAAGCGAATTGACGCAAAAACAAACAATAAATGTAAACAAAATAAAGAAACCAAGAAGAAAGTAATAAGAAAAATTGCCACAAGAGCCAATTCCGGGAGCAAAAAATGTCAAAATGTTGTGAAGAATAAAGAAAATGTTACAGTAAATACAGGTGATATTCTAGATGCAAATATTTTTAAAGCAGACACACTTCTTGATCATACAATTAAAAGCACTACTTTGGGAAGTGGAGTTAGAGTACATATAATACCAGAAGGGATTAACCTAAAAGAAAACCACGAACTGTCACGGAACCAATTTCCTGATTATGTAGAGGAAAACGCTATTCTGCCCACAGTTGATAAATAATCTTTTGATGTAAGCAACACAATGAATTCATCAAATTTGACGAATACTTCCCAAAGCAAATATACAAATTTGGAAACCAGCAAAGAAAAACGTACTGGTGAGTCGGCTAAAAGAAATACCCCAGGCTGTGGGTGAAAAATAGGTCGATTTCAGGATATATTTCAGGAATTTTTGAAACCTATCAGGTGTTGTAAAGGACGATGCCAAGAATAACTTCTACTAAAATGTAACCAAAAATATTGTGCGCTTTTTTTTTATTGCGATTTTAATTTGTTAAATTTGCAATTTTTAAAGATTTTTAATTTTGCAGCTTAGGATATTGATTTTAGAGAAAAACTTTTTAATAGAAAGTTGTAGTACATTAAAAAACCTACAATTTGACCTATGACAAGTTTAATTTCGTTTATTGGTTATTGCAAAACAGCCTGCGAAAGATCCAAAATGGCCGTTTTTTACAATTGCATTATTTATTGTACAAATATTTTTTTTTATTTTTTAAAGCTTTGCAATGAAGATCTTTTAATTCCAAACATAAAAAAAATTATAAAGCCAGATTAACGAATTTGTTGCTTAGATATTATAAAGTGTTTATCCCAAGAGGTCAAATGTCGAAGGCTATAACTTTTTGAAAAAAAAAATCGTAGAGAGTTGGTAAAACATCCAATCTCCTTCTAAAGAGCAATATTTTCATATTCTGATGTAAATGAATGTGTAAAACATTTTTAAACCTCTAATTTTTGGGTTTGAAAATAAGGGGGCAAATTTCGTTATAACATTTAGAGCTGAAGCGGCCCTGGACATCCTATGGGTTTTTAACTTACAGATTATTGTTGCTGAAGACGAAGCGAAGATTTATAAAAAATAAATAATTTCTACGACCAACTGAAGCCGAGATAATTTTTGGGTTTGAAAATAAGAGGGGAAATTTCGTTATAAACATTTAGAGCTGAAGCGGCCCTGTAGTGTACATCCTATGAGTTTCTAACTTACAGATTATTGTTGATGAAGACCAAACGAAAATTTATAAAAAATTTCTACAACCAACTGAAGCCGAGATAATTGTTTTTTTTTTCTTAAATCGTAGTGCCTTTATTTATAACAATTAAGACATTATTTTACAGTCATTGACTAAAGAAAGAATTATATTATCTTAAAATAAAAATTATTATAAAATATAATTACATTTAATTATTAAACATTATTTTTAAAATCGGTGCTTTTGCGAGCGGCCGAATTTTGCAAATCTCCCGGCTCGCTTCAAATCCGCGCGCTCGGAAAATTTTTACGTAGCTTGTATTAAATTTTGACAGAAAACAATTTAATAATATTACCATTATAATATACAGTCTATTTACACCTATTTGTAGTAGTATTTGTTTTTCTTGATAAACTTTTATATGTGAAATCTCATTTCTGAAGAAATAATATTACAAAAATGATACATATAATATATGTATATGAAATATATAACTATATTTTTAATTTTTTCATTGTTATATAAATATAATAATAATAATGTTACTTCTTATTATACAATATAAAACTTTTTCTTCTTGTAGTGACTATCCGTTTTGAATGTTGGCGACCATCATGGCAATCTGTACTTGCACAGTAAATCGGTACTTCTAGCAAGGTAATCCTTCGCCTTCCTGGTTCTCAGTTTCCTTCTACTTTTCCCTGCAAGATTAGTTGGAGCAGTTCATATATTTTTCTGTTCCTCATGATGTGACCGTGGTATTCGATTCTGGCTGTTTTTATTAGGGTTAACAACTCTTATTCTTTTTAAATTCTCAACAAAACACCCTGATTAGTAACGTGGTCGCTATAAGAGATCTTCAGGATTCGACGAGACGATAAAGTCACATTTCAAAAGCCTCAATTTTCTTGTAGGAGGCGTCTGTGAGAGTCCACAACTCAACTCCATACAACAGTATATGAAATATATTATAACATCGTAATAACCTGATTTTTGTGAGTATTGATAAATCATAACATAATGAATAACTTAGCCATTTTTTTAAATGCAGATGTTGCTTTCTCTATCCTACCTTTCATTTTTCTATGGAATAGTCACAATTTTCATTGACGTTAGTACCAAGGTGGTGTATGTTTTTGTTCTTTCTATTTATTGACCGTTCACACTGGTTCGTCCAAATTGCTGTTTCTTCTTAGAGATCATCATACATTTTGTTTTCTTAGTGTTTAGTGAAAGTCTGTATCTCTGACTGACTTGTGATTTGGTTCATTTACTCCTAGAGGGTTTAAGAACTGTCACCGTGTCGTCTGCGTATTTTATATGTTCTTGATACATTCTCCGTTAATTCGAATTCCACCGGCTTCAACGTCATCCACTGTTTTTTGAAAGATTTACTTAGCGTGTATGTCAAACATCAGTGGTGATAGTATAGGTATATCTCTGACGGACCCCTGTATTTTAAGAATTATCAGTAATTTGTATTGCAATCAAACAGCGTATATCCAAGCAGAGGCAAGAGAATCCGACGTCATCAAAATCAAACCTGGGGTTTGCCAAATTGCCATGATAGGAATAGGCGAACTGAACCGACTACGCACAAGTCCTGTAGTCGGTACAGTTCGGCTATTCCTATTCCGTTTCGCGGAACCTTAAGTTCGTTTTACGGCTACTGCTAGCGTCAATTTCCCGTGGAGCCGTAGCCTTAAGAGGCTACAGTAGCGATCAACAGGTAGCAACAAACGCGTTCCAAGATTGCGGCTCTAATTTTGAATATTTTGTCGAGATATTTGGCACACATATTCGTAATATAATAAAGAATGGCGGTACAGAGCCCAATTTCAGAAATATGTTACGTGGAAATTACTCTATAACTAAATAAAATATTCAAAAATAGGCCTGTACCGCCATTAAGAAAAAAAAACTTTCTTCAAATAAACTTTTTTATCCCATGCCTAGATTTTGTGTAATCTTGGAACTACTAAAATTTTTTATTTCTAACAAGAAATCGAACATATTATAACTAAAAAACTAATTAGGCAACATAGAGAAATTATCACTGTCATTTTGACAAACCTGCGTCAGATTTTCTCTAATCTGTTCTGTCATCTTTATCGATATCTGTTCAGTGCAGTAGTGTGTTAATTTAAGAATTCGTTTTTGTTGTTTCATAGGAAATTAGTATTTATTGATAGTTAATTTATTATGTATTTGTTGTTGTTCTATAAGTTGTTGGCCTCTTTGAAAGAATAGATTGTTGTTAATTGTGAGTTTTAGTTATATGTAGGTAGGTAAGTATATTTTACGTAAAAATATTTCGAAATCTAATGCGAGTATATTAAGTTTTAGGAGGATTTTTTATTCTAAAAATATTGTCAATAGTTTAACAAAATGGAAAAAGTAAATCAAACGAAAAATAAAGTGAAACCTTCCAAGAAAAAGTCCATTAAAAACCATGCCAAAATTATGCGAAAATCGAAATTTGTTTCGCTTCACAACAAAAAATGATTATTTATTATTGTTTTATTATTAGATATTTCATGCAAATACCTTTCTAAATACCTATCTTAACATAAAATTTTCACCCATTTTGGTTTATTATTATAAATATCTATTTATTAATAATAAAATCGTTTTCTATTACTTCCATTTAGCGCGACTATGATATTGTCAAAGGATTAATCTTAGATACTGTCAAAGATTACCACTGTTGCCAAAGTTTATGATACTATCTCCCGAAGTTATATTTTGTTGCTACCTGTTGATCGCTACTGTTTACTCTTAACAGTGATAGAGGAAAATGTATCACCTTTATCATTAAGGAAAATGTAGATCATTTCAATAAATTCCCTTTTGGATTTGCTATTTTCACGATGAAGAACGGTGAATTAATGTGGAATGGATGTGCATTAGCTAAAGACGTCTATCTTAATTATAATTAATAACAAATAATTGGACTTCGTAAGTCCCAGATTTTCACTTAAAGTGATCGAACGTAGAACAGGAAGTCAATGTTTGAACTCTTCGTGTGACTTTTCGTCGATTGATATACGATTTCACTAATTTTTAGTCATTTTTACTAAACTTTCGGTCATAATTGTTTAAACGGAAATGATTTCAAAACCGGGACTAAAGAGTCAAGCTCGACTTTTCAATACTCTTCGATTGATATGTCACATGTACTATTAATTTCTGCGACTATAATATGGCACTTCCAGTTAGAACTTTTTAATCGGAAATTATATAAAAACCAAAAGTATATATTTGTTCTTATTTTGAAGCACGTCGAATAATATATCGCTAATACTATTTCGGTGACTTTAAAACTGTATTTCCGGTTGTAACTCTAAAAACGGAAGTCCGATGTGAAATTTCTCATCGTTAGTATTATCCGATAAGCTTTCATCCGACACCTAATTTGTCATTCTACCCGCTATAGTGACGGAGGAGTTATATTTGCGGACGGACGGACAGACAGTCATGAAACCGGAAGTACATAATATTTATTCTCGACTTGCGAAAGCGCGTCGAATAATATATCACTTGTACTATTCCGGTAACTTTAAAACAGTACTTACTTCTGGTTGCATTTCTAAAACCGAAAGTTCTAGGTCAAAGTTCTCACTTTTAGTACTATCCTTGGATTATAAGCTTTCATTCGACACCTCGTTTGTCATTCTACTTGATTTAATGACGAAGGAGTTGAGTTTACGGGCAGACAGACGGACGGACAGACGGACGTGGATAGTTCAACGTTTTCACATTTTATCAAAATTGGGTGAAAACCACTATAATAAATAACTTAATTAATTAAATTGATATATCTTATTTACATGACTCTACAAGAAAAAAACAATCTACAAACTCATTAAAAAATCACGAAAGAGTGCCACCCTGCAAAATTATTTATCCCATTGATTATAATAGCTGTCCCTTTTATTTTGGTCTAGTGAATTAATAAATGGATTGCAAACCTAACGTAAAAATTAGTATTTTGTATATTATGCATCTGTAACGATGACAACAATATTTTAAATATTTATTAAACAACCGTTTAATAATATATGCTCATTACTCACGGGCTGAAGTTATTCATGGCTCATTACTCACGGGTTGAAGTTAGATTCAAGTGGTGCATGGCACGTTTAATATACCTACTTATTATTAGCAAATAAAATTACTTAAACTTGTTTAATTAATAAAATATTCATTGTAACTTATATTAACAATTAACTTCGAAAAATGTTTAAAGGATTTTTAACTGTAACAATGGATCAGTATATTTTTTACGTTTAAATTTCAACATTTGACATTTTAAGATTGATGTTATTTAAAGATACATATAAACAATGGGTACTAATTCCGTAAAAGGGTTTACGGATATGAAATTTATATCAATGAATTCTGTTTCACTTACTGTTAATTGTACAATAGGTTTTTATTGTGAGTAAACGTTTTTTTTCATGTAATTGCCTTAAACTATGTATTATTTTTAAAAGCCACCGCGCACCGCCATTATATATCATGACACTAATGACAACTGTTTCATAACAGTGTTGCCATAGTTATATAATATATGTTTTCTTATGAAAAATAAAATCTTTCGATTTTAAATAGTGATAAAATCTTTCGTAGTTGATAATTATATTTTTCTACTAATCCAAATAAAAGAGGTCGTAGAAAAAGTGTTCTACTCTCATGTAATGGCTATTACTAACTCTAATGAATTACGTGAAAAAACTTCATCATCGTGAGTAATAGCAATCATTACATGCTCGTTGAATAATATACTATTATTTATCTATATTAAATTGAATATAAAAATTAGACTATCAGCCAGTTTCCGAAAAGATATGTAGTTTATTTTACCGACTAGACTGTAAGCTTCAAAGATTAATTTATAGACCAGTAAATGACCGTGTAACTTTCCTTGATTTGCTTGAACATTTGGATTTAGGTTCCTCCTACCCTATACTTCACTATTGGACTTTTGCCCAGGGTTGCTTTTACTTGAGGGTGAAAACCACTCATTCCCAGGGGTGAAAAAATTTACGTTATATAAAGGTTATAAATAAAGGTTATTCAATTCTCTATTCACTCATATAAACGTTAACATAATTATTTATACAGGGTGCCTAAAATTTTTTTTAAATTAAATTAATTGAGACAAAGAAGAATGTATGTAATATTAATATATGTAAGGCAAAATACATTTAGTCCAGAAAGCCACTGCGCCTCCGCTAGGAAAAATGTTCTAATTCGGATTTTTTGCACAATCTTACTCAAAAAGGACCCCTTTTAACAAATTTGCATGTTGCCAGGACCAAAAGTTGGTCAAAAATTTTTTAAACGTTTTTTTTGTTTTTTTCCTAAAATTATTTTTTTTGCATGGAACAAATTTTTTTTTGGTTTTTTGGATCATTCCAAACAGAAAAGTTCTTTAGTGACTTTTCTCTAAAGTTGATAGTTTTTGACATATAAGCGATAAAAATTGAAAAATTGCGAAATCGGCCATTTTTAACCCTCAAAAACTATGTGAAAAACTGAAAATTTGAATGTTGCCAAGTTAGGTAGATATTCTTTAAACATTGATTGATGAAATCTGGAAGAGTTTTTTGCAATACAATATCAAAAAACCCTTTGCTTTCTGATTGCCAATCAAGCGTGCGCGACACTATTTTCCACCGTTGCATGTGTATGCAGTATGGTGCAAATGAAAGGAATAAATTCGTTGTTTCGTAAACCGGCGACTTTAAGGAAAAATCCCGAAACAAGTCGATTTTTATTTTTAAGTTATGATATTGTGACATATATGGTATACTAGTGACGTCATCCATCTGGGCGTGATGACGTAATCGATGATTTTTTTAAATGAGAATACGGGTCGTGTGCTGGCTCATTTGAAAGGTTCTTCAATTCATTATTCAGTAATATAAACATGTACATAATTGTTTACACAGGGTGTCCAAAAATTTTTTATTAAATTAAATCATTTGGCAAATTGACAAAAAAATTAAATTATTGGACACCCCGTATAAATAATTATGTAAATGTTTATATTACTGATTAGAGAATTGAAGAACCTTTCAAATGAGCTAGCACACGACTCCTATTCTCATTTAAAAAAATCATCGATTACGTCATCACGCCCAGATGGATGACGTCGCTAGTATACCACATATGTCACAATATTATAACTTAAAAATAAAAATCCACCTATTTCGGGATTTTTCCTTAAAGTCGCCTGTTTACGAAATATCGAATTTATTCCTTTCATTTGCACCATACTGCATACACATGCAACGGTGGAAAATAGTGTCGCGCACGCTTGATTGGCAATTCAAAAACAAAGGGGTTTTTGATATTGTATTGCAAAAAACTCTTCGGGATTTCATCAATCAATGTTTAACGAATATCCACCTACCTTGGCAACATTCAAATTTTCAGCTTTTCACATAGTTTTTGAGGGTTAAAAATGGCCGATTTCGCAATTTTTCAAATTTTAATCGCTTATATGTCAATAACTATCAACTTTAGAGGAAAGTCACTAAAGACCTTTTCTCTTTGGAATGATCCGAAAAACCTAAAAAAAATTTGTTCCATGCAAAAAAAATAATTTTAGGAAAAAAACAAAAAAAAAACGTTTAAAAAATTTTTGACCAACTTTTGGTCCTGGCAACATGCAAATTTGTTAAAAGTGGTCCTTTTTGAGTAAGATTGTGCAAAAAATCCAAATTAGAATATTTTTCCTAGCGGATGCGCAGTGGCTTTCTGGACTAATTTTACTGCTGTCAGAAAACAGAAAAAAAAGTTATTTTGAAAAATAAACATTTCTTTTCGCTTAAATTAAATATTTAAACTGCTAAGACGTTGGTGGGTGGCAGATTTAATACTGAATTTAAGCGAAAAACAATATTTATTTATCAAATAAACATTTTTTCCTGTTTTCGGACAACAGTAAAATGGATTTCGAATTAAATAAATTATAATACATTCTTCTTTTTGTCTCAATTAATTTAATTAAAAACATTTTTTGTGCTCCCTGTATAAATAATTATGTTAATCATTAAAAATGTACTCTTAAAAACATTTAAAACTTAGTTTAATTGTGTTAATGTTTATGTTATACAGTATGTCCCTGAAAGTTGTATCCATATGGAAAACTTTTTTATTATTAATTTTACGAAAAAAAGTTATTCTTTATAAAAAGCTCTGCATGATGCAAAACCTGAGATTTAACCATCAAATATCAAATTTTTTGAATATTATACGAGGTATATCAAAAAGTTTGAATTTCACTCAAGAGTAAAGTAGCTTTATTTTTCACAATATTGAAAATTGCTATTATGAAAAGTTGTTTGGAATTAAAAACTGTATTCTAGTATGCAATTACATCCCTCTAATTGAAAATATTTTTTTTGAAAAATTATGGATAACTAACATTATTTTCAGTTATTTTAATTCAAATACCTCTTTTATTATTAAATTTGCGAAAAAAAGTGATTCTTAATAAAAAGTTCTGCATGGTCGAAAATCTAAAATACAACCATCTTTTGTCAAATTTTATCAATTTTATACGAGGTATGTCAAAAAATATGAATTTCGCTCAAGAGTAAAATACGTTTATTTTTCACAATATCGAAAATTGTTATAATGAAAAGTTATTTAGAATTAAAAACTATGTTTCAGTATGTAATTACATCCTTCTAATTGAAATATTCTGAACTATAAAGGTACTTTACTTTTGATCTAAATTTATTTTTTTGACATACCTCGTATAAAACTGATAAAATTTGATATAAGATGGTTGTATTTTAAGTTTTAGACCATCCAGAACTTTTTATTAAGAATCACTTTTTTTCAAAAAATTAATAATAAAAGAGTTATCAGAATTGAAATAACTGAAAAAATAATGAGACCCATAATTTCTCAAAAAATTTTTTTTTTCAATTAGAAGGATCTAATTGCATATTAGAATATAGTTTTTAATTCCAAACAACTTTTCATAATAGCAATTTCCAATATTACGAAAAATAAAGCTACTTTACTCTTGAGTGAAATTCAAACTTTTTGACATACCTCGTATAATATTCAAAAAATTTGATATTTGATGGTTAAATCTTAGGTTTTGGACCATGAAGAGCTTTTTATAAAGAATAACTTTTTTTCGTAAAATTAATAATAAAAAAGTTTTCCATATGGATACAACTTACAGGGACATACTGTATGTTATTGAATGTTTATATTATTGAATAGAGCATTGAATAATATTTCGAATGAGTTATCACACGACCCCTATTCTTATTTAAAAAAATAATCGATTACGTCATCACGCCTAGATGGATGACATCACTAGTATGACATATATGCCAAAAAATATAATTTAAAAATAAAAATCGACCTGTTTCGGGATTGATCTCCAGAGTCGCCCATAGAGTTGCACAAGCTTGACTTGAATGCTTTAACTTGACTTGAGTTTGAATTAATTTCAAGTCAAACTTGGAGGGGGGGGTGTTCGAACAGCGCGTTACGTAACATTGTTTTTAACCTATATAAAAAAACTACAGAATCACAATCTCCCAACTTTTCAACTTTCGTTTATATTGTACCTACATAGAACCCCTGGATTGTATTATATTGCCCCCTCACGCTCTGCTCATGTTACAATAGGACAATAGTGTATTCAAGTGAAAAAATCTTAAAATTTGTATTAACCAGATCCAGCACAGTAACACGTGTTTGCAATAAATAGCTAGACCTTTATTCACAACAAAAGATGAAAAGATACAGATGGGATAAAGAGGTTGTAAGAGCTTCAAAAATTGCGTTTCGTAATACTTTAACAAAAATTTATGAAGGAACAAAATATTATATTTTTGATAGAGTAGGTTTAATGAATTTTTTGCGACTTTGCAATGTCATCTTAAAGAATTAGTTCACTATTTGTCATTTTATAACGCTGTTCTTTATTTTTACATAATACAAGTATGCAGATTTTTTTCTCTTAATTTTTCCACTAGGAGTACCTTCAAAATCAGACTCAATTTGATCTGGTACGTATTCTGAGCCGAAAAATATTCATGTTCAGATATTATTTCACAAAGCACACACTTCAAAACGAACGTAATAAACAAGCCAAGCATATACTTCCTAATAATATGAACTACAAACTAATTTGCGGAGTAGCAGATTCAGACATATCCAAGTAAGTCAAAACAAAAGTCGATACGCTCTCAATTAGAATTGGAAATAAACACGTTGTGCAATATGATATTCAAACTTCAAACTGATTGAAGAAGTTTGATTTCAAGTCAAACCTAAAGGTATTGAAATCAAGTAAAGTCAAACTTTTTTACAAAAAAAGTTTGGTTTTCAAGTCAAGTCAAGTTTGTTGAATAACATCAAACTAGTTTGACTTGATGCATCTCTAGTCGCCCATTCTCGAGAATATGAAGTTATTCCAACTCAAACGTCCTCACTGTATAAAAGTTAGAATAGTTAATTTTTCCAACTAGACTGAGAGCTTCAAAGATAATTTACAGCTACACCAAACCCGATTAAGCCGTACTAAATCAAATCGACGTAGTTCCTGGTTCAATATAAATTATTAATGCTTCACCCTATATACATCTCTAATGCAATATTCCAACGTTTATAGTTGACCTGAGATCTGATAGACGTGAAGAGAAACAGATACCAGCGGTTGGCAATAAATTTATCTGTTATCAAGTTTCCCATTAATCAGACTTGCATGGTAATTCTACCAGCAGTGGAGAGATATTCAAAGTGGTTACAAACTGAGCAGAAGCGTACCCCGGGATATCCCATCAATGAAGATTTTGAAACAAAAAGTATAAATCAAAAAATAATCTTACTTCACAGTAGAATTTCAACGATGATAATAGACGGAGAGGCAGCGCTGAAAAATCTATTTGAGTTTACTAAAGCTAGATTTTTCACAGTTGATTACTGTGAGTGTGTAGAGAAACATACTGCGGTCGGTCAAGCGAAACGTAGAACAGGGGTTACTGAGAGGGTATCAAAGTTGCTTTCATACGAAGGTACTTATTTCCATTTACTATGGCTGAAAATCAGTACACACATTCTAAATTAAATATAAATAAAAGTTATTATAGTCGGTCAGCTGTATGACGGGACAGAGCCGGTCGGTCGGCCCCAATAGTCGATTGAGGAAATGAAGCATTTGGGCTCGCAATTTTTCGTCCAGCATGGATTTACTTGAAATTTTCACAGAAGGTATCCCATCTAGGGGGTGGGAATTTTTTATTACATTTTAACCATGTAATTGGATGGAAAACGTGATTCTAAGAAAAAAATGTGTTTTACATTTTCTTCGTAAAACTAATATTTTTCGAGTTATTCGCGCTTGAAAATAACAGTTTTTCGACGAAAAAATAGAATTTTTTAGAGGGTTTTTTGAGAATACCTCGAAAAATATGCATTTAATCAAAAAAACTGTAGATACCAAAATTGTATCTTTGAGTAACACAAATCTAATTCTTTTCCAATAATATCTTTAAAACCAATACAAACCGAGATACGGCATGTTAAAGATTATCTTTTTTCGTCAAATGCATAATTTGAAATATTCAAAGCCAAATATTGGGAAAAAATTTGCATTTTTCGAGAAAAACTTAAATAATCTTTTTTGAAGTATGTATACAATTAGAGCTTTCAAAAAAAATAATAAAAAGTTTCTAGCATGAAAATTAAGCAACTTATAATCAAAAAAATATCGGCACCTGCTTTTCTCTACGAAAAAATCAGTGAAAACAACCCCCTAACTACCTTCCTAATTCAAAATTGGTCTTCACCTTTCTGTAGTTCCGTTTATATTTATATTATCAATAAACTCAAGGAGTTTAAACTATTTCAAATGCCTAATTTTGGAAAAATAATATATCTCACTGTGCACTGATTTTCAGCCTCAGTAAATGAATTTAATTACCTTCGTAGGAAAGCAACTTTGATACCCTCTCAGTAACGAGACCCCTCAAAAATGATTTTGTAGGATTTTTAAAGAACTATAAGACTGTGTAAATTAAATTCCGTAATATGCCTTAGTTTTTAATTGGGGTGGGTTTCAAGGGCTCGAATAAAGGGGAGTTTGCTGGTAAAGAGAGGTTTTAAACAGCTATATCTGGCTAACTATTCACTGTAATGAAAATCATCTATGCGCAGGGTAATTTTAGTCATTAAAAAAGCTACAATTTAGTAGTTTATAATTTTTTTCATATCTTCAGTATTTTCGGAGATATTTTGAAGTAAAAGATGAAAAATACCAAATTGCAAAGAATCAATTTTTCTTTAAACTCCAATTTTTCCAAAATTAGGCATTTTAAATAGGTCAGAAAAGAAATACCCAGAGAGGTAAAGAAAATTTAAAAAACATTTTTTTCTTAGAATCACTTTCTCTATCGAATTACATGGTTAAAATGTAATAAAAAATTCCCACACCCCGAGATGGGGTGGCAACCACCCCCAAAGTTTTAGCGTATGATAGCGGCATGATATAGAAAATGATCCTTGGACTATTCCCTACCTTCTTTGAAAATTTCAAGTAAATCCATGTTCGATGAAAAGATTGCGAGCTAAAATGCTTCATTTCCTCAATCGACTATTGGGGCCGACCGACCGGCTCTGTCCCGTCATACAGCTGACCGACTATAATAACTTTTATTTATATTTAATTTAGAATGTGTGTACTGATTTTCAGCCTTAGTAAATGGAAATATTTAGCTTCGTAGGAAAGCAACTTTGATACCCTCTCAGTAACCCCTGTTCTACGTTTCGCTTGACCGACCGCAGTATGTTTCACTCACTCACAGTAAACAACTGTGAAAAATCTAGCTTTAGTAAATTCAAATAGATCTTTCAGCGCTGCCTCTTGGTATATAATGGTTTATTTAGTCCAGATAATATTATTCCTTTTCCTTATATTTCTTTATTCGTTTAAATAGTACATTTCACGAATTTATAACTACACGAAGCATCAAAATTAACGCACCACCTTAAAAATGGAACATTTTTGATGTCTCGTATTTCCTAAACCTGTTGTCCGATTTAAGTGATTTGTTTAGTAGGTATATTATAGCTTTATTCTTCAAGAATATCGATGTAATAATATTATTGCTAAACAGGTAAGTGTCATTGTATACCGGGTGTAACAATGAAAGTGTGTTTTTTCCTTAAAGTTTGGAACACCCTGTGGAATATTCTAGCGTATATAAAATATTGAAATTAAAACTCAACTGGAGCCTTAGGCTTTCTTAACATTTTGCTTTACGATTCATTCGCTTATGTGGGATAATAAAAAAGTTAGGTACTTTAACAACTAGCCATGTTATTCATCAATACAGGTTGTTTCTAAATAAGTGCGACAAACTTTAAGGGGTAATTCTGCATGAAAAAATAATGACCAATTGCTTTATAAACATATGTCCGCAAATGCTTCGTTTCGGAGATACGGGATGTTGAATTTTTTCTTACAAACTGGCGATTTATTTATTGCTCTAAAACCGATTGATATATGCAAATAAAATTTAGTACGTTTTAATAGGTAGTTAGTGCGCATTTTTTGACATAGAATTAAGAATTTTATATTCACCATTGGCGTGCATACGGGTCATATTACCCGGTCATATTACCCGTATGCACGCCAATGGTAAATATAAAATTCTTACGCCAATGGTAAATATAAAATACTACCTCTTAAAACCTATTAAATTTAATTTGCATATCTCAACCAGTATTAGAGCAATAAATAAATCGTCAGTTTGTAAGAAAAAATTCAACATCCCGTATCTCGAAAACGAAGCATTTGCGGACATATGTTTATAAAGCAAACGGTCATTATTTTTCATGCACAATTACTCCTTAAAGTTTGTCGCACTTATTTAGAAACACCCTGTATTGATGAAGAACGTTGCTAGTTGTTAAAGTACCTAACTTTTTTATTATCCAACATAAGCGAATGAATCAAAAAGCATAATGTTAAGAAAGCCTAAGGCTGTAGTTAAGTTCTAATTTCAATATTTTATATACGCCAGAATATTCCACAGAATGTTCCAAACTTTGAGAAAAAAACACACTATCATTGTTACACCCGGTATACAATGACACTTATCTGTTTAGCAACAATATTATTACATCGATATTCTTGAAGAATAAAGCTATAACATATTAAAAAAAATCACCAAAATCGGACAACAGGTTTAGGAAATACAAGACATCAAAAATGTCCCATTTTTAAAGTGGTGCTTTAAATTTGATGGTTAGTGTATATTGGATTAGGGATGAAAGTCTTGACTAGCGTGTGACGAAGAAGTGGAGGTCTAGAGTCTAGAGGACCTAAATATCCGGGAATTGTATATTATTGACACGCAAGATGATTAACAACTTCAGAAAATTGAACAATTATTTTTATTAATTCCCTGGATGGCTTCCGATTGCAAATCTTCAACGAAATTCATAGGACAACCTTGTCCTCATGAACCTTATTTCGGAAGTGAACAAAAGATGACACTAGACAGGTAAAGACAAAGTAAGAGATGACACTAGACAGGAATCAATTTATAAATTAAACGCAAGGTCCCATCTCTTGACATACTGCTAATCCATAGGTCGATCCGACACACCAGTGTATTCTGGTTCAAGTCGCACATCCATTTGGATTATCTTTGGGATGATTTATCTTTAGTGTCACTGTGTAAAAAGATGTGGCGTGTCTTAAAACTAAATTGCTCCCCGCTTAATTTTTATTTTTGCGAACCTAAGTAGTCCGTGGTTTATGCCAATGAAATTTATTCACGACACGAACTCTCGAGAAAAGGAAAAATGTGGCTATTGTTTTACGGCGACAGAATATTTGTTAACGTCCGAAAATCGTAGGAGACCACGTAGAATAAGTGGAAGTTGCTGTTTTAATAGTTATTAAGGTACCAAGGGTATTATAAGGATAATAACGCTTGAGGTCAATGGATGTTGACCGAAAGGGTTATTATCTATAATACCCGTGGTGCTTTCAACGTTTAATGTCCGACTAAATATTCTTTATATGAAAAAAATTTGAATGAATTTTATATTAATTAGTTTTTAAATAAGTACATTTACCAGAAATAGTCGTAACGTAATTGTGGCAACCATAGTTTTACTTAGGTTGTTATTTGTCAACTTGACAGTATTTAACTAGTTATTTATATTTAATACCCTAGGGCAGCGTTTCCCAACCGGTGGGTCGCGACCCACTATTGGGTCGCGGGCGGATTTCAGGTGGGTCGCGGCGTGGCTCTTACAGTAGCTGCATAACGTACATATATATCATCATGGGTGAGGGATGGGTCGCGAATATGAAAAAACATCAGAAGGTGGGTCGTCAGACATAAAAGGTTGAGAACCACTGCCCTAGGGTATTAAATCATACTCTCAAATAACGCTCTAGGGTATTAAATCATACTTATCTGACTTCGAAATCATGTTATTATTTGTCAAATAATATACCAGTCGAACATTAATTAAATAAATTTTAATTCTGATTTACGGTCAAAAGAGAAGCCTTACGTCTTACGTTACAAGTTTGTTTTTTGTTTGGTATTTGAAATCCCACTCTGAACTGTTTAATTGCGTTTTTTAATATTAAGCCGGACTAAACGACTAGTGTACTTGGCGAATAATCGTCATTTGCATATACTGGCAATGCTGTGTGAGTGGGTTACTAGTACAATTATTGTACTATTTGTCAAACACTAATAATAATAATGTTAATACTACCATTTATTGTCAAAGAATTGTTCTAGTAACCCTCCCAAAAGACATAGTAAATAACGCAAGTAACGATTATTCGTCAAGTACACGAGTCGTTTGAGTCCGGCTTTACACAAATATATTTGCGTAACATTTTCTAATCAAAATCACTAAACCGTTTCATAAAAAAAATGAATGAATTTCATCATCAGGAATCAGGAATCATCAATTTAGCAACAAACAATGTTTGTTTATCAAATAACCATTTTTTTCTATTTTCTGTCAGCAGTAGAATGTATTTTGAGTTAAATAAATTACATACATTCTTCTTTTTGTGTCAATTAATTTAATTAAAAGTAATTTTTCTTGGACACCCTGTATAAATAAATACACTCACCGGCACGAAAAACGGGCACCCCAAAAATGGGTCTTTTTTGATGTCTCGTATACTCGTATCTCCTAAACCTGTTGTCCGATTTAAGTAATTTTTTTAATTTGTTATAGCCTTATTCTTTAACAATATCGCTGTAATAATATTGTTACCAAACAGGTAAATTTTCATTGTATACCGGGTGTACCAATCAATCTGGGTTTTTTCTCAATTTTCACAACACCCTGTGGAATATTCTAGCCTTTATAAAATATTGAAATTAAAACCCAACTATAGCCCCAGGTTTTCTTAACCTTCTGTTTTTTTATTTATTAGTACACGACCCCTGTTCCCCTGTAAAGTGGAAGGGAGGGGGTTGACAAATGACAGAAGTATGTACCGTAAAAATGTGTCCCCCTTAGATCAAATATCGACCTGTTTCTTCATTTCCTTAAAATCTAATAAATACTGCCAAATATCAAGGTGGATTGTTTTCATTGGTCCACCCCAAGGTTAATAGATTAGGGCGTAGGTTGTCTCATAACTGTAGACCAATCAAAGGCTGGCTTTTTAAAGGCGGGAATACGTCATCCGTACGACAATTTTAAAATTGTCATAAGAGTCAATGCTAATAAAAGGTTCAAAAACTTAGGTTTTGCAATATATTTTGAGATTTTCTTGGGTATAGGTATATTAAGTGGTTCTTATATTGGTAATTATATCAATTTTTCCCTTAAAAATCAATAGTCTGCTAACAAAAAACTAGAATTCATTTAACATTTATTATGTGTGTTTTAAATGGAGAAAACAACTTAATTAGCACAAAAATCCAAAAAAATAGAAGAAAAAGTTTAAAATCAAAAATACTAATATGTAGGTACTTACTTATTATGTTTTTCGTGGAATGTGCAGCACTTTTATCATTTTTGGTGGTATGCAACAACAAACGAACGAATAATATAAATAATTTATTATTAGGTTAAAATATAAAAAAGACGTAACATAATATTAACATATTCAGACACGAGGAAATGTTTGCTACCTATTTTCTTATGTTTAGAGGCCCATTTATCTTGTAACATTTTATTATCCATTATTGTTTGATAATGTTAAGGTATTTGGGAAATGTCCAAAAACATTATTTTGTTTCCATCTGGTTCAGGAATTTTGGAGTTGCTTTTACATATAGCTATGCTACAAATGTTACCACCACTCATCTAAAAAATGTTTTATTATTATATGTGTAATATACATATTATTATGTGTAATATTATAATTTTTAAACTAACTTTACACGGTTACGAAAACACACTTCACAAGTCATTACTGCCTTTGTATAGGACCCAAATAAGTAATTATAGTAATATTGTCCTTATATGCTTAAAAACTCAACAAATATTAAACAAATAAACGATATTATAAGAAAATTCCACAAAAATATACGGAAATATAACCACAAACAACTGTCAAACTTGACTTTGTCGTACGAGTGACGTAGGCATTCCCCTCCCTCTCGCTTCCGCCCACATAGTTATGAGATAACCTAACCCCTATCTATGAACCTTGGGTCCACCCTACAGAAGAATAGCAACTAAAGTTGAAACGTCAAACATCAGAAATTACCATAAAACGAAAAAGTTGACATAAACAAGCGTAAAGTACAAAAAATCACTTGCAAAACTAGAGAAGACAAAAACTGCAACTTAAAATGGTATACCAAATGAATTATTGAACTATGGAGGAGATGCAATGACGGATCAATAACCGACATTTATTTATAAGAATATAAGTAAAAGATACAAGAAAATATAAGAAAATTAGAGGACAATCAAGCTAATCCTGTTATTCAAAACGAGTGATTAAAAACAACCAGAAAAATACATAGATATTTTAATAAATACAATATTCGTCATAAAACAGATTATATTATAGTACAATGAGATGAGAACATTAAGAGAGAGAACAAGAATTTAAAAGAGCAAATACAGGAAATACATCAAAGACTGCGAGTACTGGAAAATTCAGAAGAAAAGATGGAAAAAATTGAAATAGTTCATTCTTTCACGGTTTTTGCTCTAAATTTTAAAGAACCGCTTGGATTGACATGAAATTTGGCGTACGCATAGCTTACATGTCAAAGAAAAAAAGTGATATTGTGCCGACGTGTGCTTTTGCCCTGGGGGTGACTTTCACCCCCTCTTGAGGGTGAAAAAATATATGTCCAAAACAACTCCGGAAATGGGTAAACTGACTAATTTTAAGTAACTTTGGTTCTATAGAGCTTTTTCGCCAAGTCAACACTTTTCGAGTTATTTGCGAGTGAATATGTTCATTTTTCAACAAAATAACCACATTTTTAGACGGTTTTTCGCAAATAACTCAAAAAGTAAGTATTTTGTCGAAAAAACCGTTCTTGGCAAAAATATAGCCTATAAAAAAGTAAAAAAAATGGTGTACGCGTTAGGTCTCTGAATCTCGTAGAACCAGAGTTATAGCCAATGAAATATAGATTCATATTCACCAAATTTCAAATAGAATATTTCGACGTGAAATATCCAAAAAATTAAGCACTTTTTGGGGAAAATCCATTTTAACTTTTTTAAAGTGTTTAAAAAAAGCTTTATTTCTGTTTTTACGAAAAGTTTCTAGCATTAAATTTAAGCAAGTTACGCTCAAAATAAAGTTGGTCCCTTTTGTTTTTGCAAAAAAAAAATCGGGAAGACCACCCCCCAATTAGCAAATTAAATGAAATTAATCGTTGCCGCTCCATAAATTATTTTACTTATATTGTGTTTATATGATCTGTAAGTTTCATCCATTCAAAGTGTTTATTTTTGAAAAAATTTGGTTTCAAAGTAAAATTTTTAAAAATTTAAATTTTGAAAAATATGCTTTTTTTCAAAATAACTTAAAAATTGTTAGATACCAAAAGTTTCGAAATATAAAAAAGTCAGATTTGCTTTTCTGAATATCATGTATTTTTTTGTTTTTCTGTTAGACAAAAATTGATCAAGATTTGGTGTTTCTAAGTTTGCATACATTCGTGATCAGTGACTCGTTCAACCCCTTTTAACTACAGCCGTTTCAATAATAAGGACTTTGAACCGATGAAACTTACAGATCATATAAACAATATATACACGAGTCAAGAAACTTGTGAAGTCGTTACGATTAAGTTCATTTAAGGTACTAATTAGGGGGTGATTTTCTCGATTTTTTTACCAAAACCAAAAGGGACTAACTTTATTTTGAGCGTAACTTGTTTAATTTTGATGCTAGAAATTTTTTTTATAAAACAAAAATAAAGCTTTTTTTAAACACTTTAAATAAGTTTAAATGAGTTTTCCCCGAAATGTGCTTCATTTTTGGTTATTTCACGTTAAAGTATTCCACTTGGAATTTGACGAATATGAACCTATATTTCATTAGCTATAACTGTGCTTCTACTAAATAAAAAAACGTGATATATTCACTATTTTTTTAAATTTTTTATAGGCTATATTTTTGCTAAGAATTCTTTTTCGACAAAATACTTACAATTTGAGTTATTTGCGAAAAACCGTCTAAAAGCGTGGTTATTTTGTTGAAAAAATGAACATATTCACTGCCAAATAACTCGAAAAGTATTGACTTAGTGAAAAAACTCTATAGAACAAAAGTCACTTTAAATTAGCCAGTTTACCCATTTCCTGACTTTGTTTGGACGAATATTTTTTAACCCCCAAGAGGGGGTGAAAACCACCCCCAGGGCAAAAGCACATATCGGCACAATATCACTTTTTTTCTTTGACTTGTTAGCTGTGTGTATGCCAAATTTCATGTCAATCCAAGCGGTTCTTTAAAATTTAAAGGTTTTGCAATATTTTACCGTTAATGAATGGACTAAAAGGAGAAACAGAAAAAATAATGTAATGATATCCGGATTCCAGATGCATGGAAATACTGAGGAAGAAGATATCACCAATATAGAAGAATTCATAAAGAAAAACTTGTAAATAGATGTGAAAATTAAAAGCTTGGCCAGTATAAATGAAAACCGATGCATTATCGAGCTAAATTGCCTTGACAAGAAGATATAAATAATGAAATGCAAAGCTAAATTGAAACATGTAAAAACGGCTAAAGTATACATAGACAATGACCCAACAAAAACAGAGAGGAAGATTCAAAATAAGATTAGAGGAATGGCTGAAGAATATAAACAAAAGGATAAACGAGTCAATATTGGTTATCAAAAAATATATGTCGATGGCGAAAAGTATGTATGGAACATAAAAGGGGACAAACTAGAGAAATACAACAAAACAAATAATTATAAGCCGCCAAAAAACGGATCAACTTAGAGAAGACCAAAATAGAGAAGGGAAAAATGGAAACGGACTGACAAAGACACGGTTTACGAGAGAAAACAACTAAAGCACTAGAAAACTACTTGAAGTTGGCAACTTGGAATATAAGAAGTCTAAATGGAAAAGAACATGAATTGACCCAAGAATTTATCAAAGCCGAATTAGAATTTCTAACCATAACTGAAACTAAGAGAAAGGGCACGGGTAAACTAGAGTTGGATGAAGGACACATGTTAATCTATAGCGGAGTATAAACAGCCAAAAGAGTGGAAATAGGAGTGGGTTGTATCATACACAAGAAATTCAAAGACCAAGTATATCACTGGGAAGCACATTCAGAAAGAATATTGACTATTGAAATCAAAGACAAGTATAAGAATAAATGGTCAATTATAGCAGCATACGGTCCAAGTGAAAATGAAAAAGTAACCGCCAAAGATGAATTTTGGAATGCTCTAACGTTGGCCATGGAAAACTGCAAAGGAGAACTATATGTTGCAGGAGATGTCAATGCCAAAAGAACTTCTTCTGGAAATACTTCATAAAAGCTGGAAAGAAGGATTAATACCAAAAGACTGAGAAATAGGAATCATATTACCGATCCACAAAAAGGAGATACTAAAGATTGCAATAACTACCGAGGAATTACATTGTTGAGTACAGTCTTGAAAGTGTATGAAAAAGTATTTGAGAACAGATTGAGACCAATTATTGAACCTACATTAGAAGAGTCTCAAAGCGGTTTTAGGACAGGAAGAAGCGTCTAGGATCATATATTTGCAATAAATCAGATCATTGATAACGTTTTAAAGAGGAAATAAAAAGCGTATTTTGCATTTATGGATTAAGAAAAGGCTTTTGACACAGTACCCAGGAACAAAGTTTGGGAAAGTCTTAATAGAAGAGGAACTCCAGAGAAGCTACTAACAGCCATACGAAGCCTATACATGAAAAATGAAAAATACATCGCGACTAAAAACATAAAATCACAAAATTTTAAGACTGCTAACGGACTACGGCAAGGAGTTGTAATAAGCCCACTACTTTTCAAAGTTTTTATGGATGACATCATTAAAATATGCAATGATAGAACTCACAAACTATATATTGGAGTAAGAAATCTGCAGCATGTAGAAATATCTGAATGCGCCTTTGCCGATGATGTAGTAATCATGACTGGAAATGAAAAAGACCTACAGAAGAATATTACAATCTGGAATGAAGTACTAACAGAAAATAATATGAGAATAAATGGGAAGAAAACGAAAGTTATGACGATAGCAGAAGAAAAGCAAAATTTGAGAATAAAGTTAGAAAACCAAGAAATAGAGCAGGTTAGCCAATTCCAATATTTGGGAGTAATAATAAATGAAAATGGAGGACAAGAAATCGAAGTGAAAGAACGAATAAATAAAGCAACGAAATTGTACTTCGCTATAAACAATACATTTATAAATAAAAAAGAAGTGTCTAGGAAAACCAAAATAAGTGTGTATAAATCAATGTACAGACCAGTACTCACCTATGGATGTGAATCCTGGGTGTTAACAAAAAGAATAAAAAGTCAAATACAAGCTGCAGAGATGAAATACTTAAGAAGAGTTAGAGGAGTGGCTAAAATGGATAAGATGAGAAATCAGCAAATAAGAAATGATTTAAAAGTCCAACCAGTTTTAGAATTTATAGAAGAGAGACAGCTTAGTTGGTGGGGGCATCTCCAAAGAATGGACGGCAAGCGACCAACAAGAACAATATGGGAAGCAAGAAGCGACTCACGAAGAAGAAGAGGAAGACCAAAAGAAGCATGGGATGATGGGATAGCAAAAGTATTGAAGAATCGTGAGCCCTGGTGAGAATCCAAGATATTAGCTAGGAACAAAAAGGAATGGAGCAGATTTGTACATAATAATTAAAGAGTAGTTTGTTATCCCTTAACCTTACGGTAGAAGGGATTATGATTATATATATTAGAGTACAATTAAAATGCTTGCCTATGTTTAATCAACTTGAAGAACGCATTTGACAGAGTAGACTTAAAGATGTAATACATACATATCATGTATCATAAACACATCTCGCTCGATATTATAAATAATTGTAAACGTCTATCTATCAAAACAATAAGATGGAAGTCAGTATAAGACCAATAATAACATATGCATCAGAAACAAGACACGATACAGTGAAAACATAAAGAATAGTGGAAACATCAGAAATGAGAATACTCAGAAGAATTATAGGAAATATAAGGACAAAGGAGTGATGAAGTTAGAACAAAATGCAGTGCACAGGGATGGACTATACTAAAATCACAATAAAGATGCACTAGAAACAAACTAATATACATTGTAAATTATGATTTGGGAGTGCTCCTCGTAACATTCAACGTATCTTGGTTTGTTTCTTTCTGGTTAATTTTTATTATGATTGTAGTATAGTGGACACTAAATAGACAAAAAGAACGGAACAATCACATCACTAGAATGGCGGAGAGCAGAGTCATAAAATAGCAAGGGACAGATCAACACGAAACAGAAGAAGTATTGACCGACCACGAAAAGTTCAATAGTTCAGAGAAATAAGGAAAAAAATATCGTGTTGGTGACACAACCCCCTCCAGGCCGAAACCAAATTTTTTGAGTAGTATTGACATCTATAATAATAACCTATGTATATGTTTCCTTCAGCCGATTTTGATGATATACATACTTATGAACAAATGAAGATCAAAAAACGGTAAATTTTCGCTTTTTTCGTCTATTACCAAAAAGTTAAGCATTAAACAAATTTGAGAGTAAGAAACTCATAAATTGTATAAAAAACTTCAATATGGCGTTCGCTGAATATGTCTATCCTTATTGGATGCTTAGAAAATTGCAAAATAAATCATAAATTTTGAGTTTTTATAAATATTCATAACTTATGTAAAAAATTAACTTAGAACCTCCTTATTACACGAAATGCTGAGACTTCTGGTTCTTAAACCATATCCTAAATTTCAAAGCAATTGGTCAAATAGTTTAGAAGTTATTTAATTTGTTAATACCAAATTAATTTTTTTTTGCAACACTATAAGTCAGAAAATGATGAAGTTACAGTAATACTTTGGATAGTTTATGAAAGAAGAATATTTACACTATTAATTTAATTAAAAAAAATGACAAAAAATAATTTTAAATATTGCAAAATTATTTTGCAAGAACATGTGAATTAAAAAAAACGGGGGGCTAACTTCGTCCCTAATTGTCCTAGTGCAATTGTTTTTCTTTCTAAATGTGTATAAAAATTTAGTCTTTCTAAATAAGAAAAAAATTTTTCTACGGGTAACGGTTAAAAAGTTATTCTAATTGTTTATAAGTAAGCAAAAATCGACATATTTTTGCAAAATAATTTTACACTGTTTAAAATTACTTTTTGTCATTTTTTTTAATTAAGTTAATAGTATGAATTTTCTTCTTTCATAAACTGTCCGAAGTATTACTGTAACCTCATAGTTTTCTGACTTATAGTGTTGGAAAAATAATTAATTTGAAAAAAACAAAATAAATAACTTTTGACCAATTGCTTTAAAATTTAAAATATAATTTAAGCACAAGAAGTCTCAGCATTCCGTGTAATAGGAAGATTCTAACTTAATTTTTACATAAGTTATGAGCATTTATAAAATCTCAAAATGTATGACTTATTTTGCCATTTTCTAAGCAACATATAAGGATAGATATATTCAGCGAACGCCATATTGAAGTTTTTTATATGATTTATGAGTTTCTTATTCCCATATTTGTTTAGAATGCTTCACTTTTTAGTAATAGACGAAAAAAGCGAGAATTTACCGTTTTTTGACCTTTATTTGTTTATAACTATGAATATCATCAAAATCGGCTGCAGGAAACATGGTCCTAGGTCAATTGCTCGAATGCAATTGCTCGAAAATCAATTGCTCGACATGAAAATTGCTCGAAATACAAATTGCTCGAATAAAATAAAATAAAATAAAATAAAAAAGAGAAGTATATATCTAAAATATTTATTCACAATAATCCACAAAATATCCACAAAATATCCACAAAAATCCAATACATACCCAATAAAGAAACATTGGTAATGGGTAAGCATGTTAATGGGTATTTAATGATTTTAATCTTACCTAATATCTGGAAATTATTATATTACCTAATTATCATAATGAGAGAAAATCAAAACCGTTATTTTTCTTATTATTTTAAAAGTTCAAAGGTAGTTTAGATTTGTAATAAATACTTTTTCAGCATAAATTAATATACTATTATAACCATATATTGGTAAGACCCCATTTTAACAGTCCCCGTTTCAGCGGTTCTCGATTCCACCGACCCTTTTCAGCAGTCCCCGGTTCAGCGGTACCCATTTCAGCAGTCCCCGTTTCGGCGGTTCTCGATTCCACCGACCCGTTTCAGCGGCGTTTGGTTCTGCAGCATGCCGTTTGAGAGGCATCGTTCAGGAAAATGAGTAAAAACAGGACCCTCTTGGGGACAGTAGTTTTAACAATAAAAAATGAATTTTATAAAATAATAAATAAACAATAAATTGTCCCAAATCACCCTATATATAGCTTTGCAATTGCATAAAAAGTAGGGTAATATAGTACCTAAATAATTTGCAAAATTTTTTTTAGATTAATTCATGCAATAGTTTTTATAAAATTGTAAAAGTTTATCCTAGAGGCTAAATATTTATAACATTATTCTACATAAACCAATTTACTTAGGATGATTCTGCGGGTACCTATCAAAAGAGGGAGAGCGGGTTTATCAAATCAATTTGTTAGAATTAAAAAAAAATAGTACATTGTTTACCGGGTAGGAAAAGCTTAACATTCCTGGACGATTGTGAAGATTGCTAAGTCGAGGCACAAGCCGAGACTTAGCAACACAGAGTCCAGGAATGTGGCTTTTCCTACGAGGTAAACATACTATTTTTCCGCAAATCGTTTAAAATTCGACAGATATTGATTGATTTAAAAAAAACGCGATAATTTTATTCCCAAATAAATGGTGCTTTGAAATTCCTAATAAAATTACTTGGGTTTCTATGGAAACGTATTGAGGTTGAATTGTCAAACTTGACGCTTATAAATTTAATTGCTGGTGTTCTCGAAAGTAAAATGATAAGTGATGATGAAATTTCCATTCCTGGGACTCCTCCAGAGCTGGTTGAGGCAGTGAATACTGCTTCATTAGAATTATTGCCAAAGAAATCAAGAGAAAAGTACGAAAATGCATACAGACGTTTTATGGATTATTAATAATTTTCTATCATTTATGTAGAACACTAACAACTGTACGGAAATATCATTTCCTTACAGTAAGGAATAGCTATTTGTATAACAAGGGAGGAAAGTGTTACTTTTCCTCCCGAGAATGAAGTTTACTGCCCGACGCGTAGCGGAGGGCAGTAATCATTCAAGGGAGGAAAAGGCACTTTACTCCCATGTTATACATATGGTTTTTCCACCTTCCTCAAATAACAAGTCATTTTTTCATCTTTACTTAATTTATTTATGTAACTAACCAACAAAATTTATTAGAACTAAAACTAACAAGTAGGTACAATATAACTGTCAACTGTCAAATATAAGTCAAATTATTAATGTAAACATTGTTAAATCAAAATAACAATTTACTGTTTTTTACCAGTCTGCAAAATACAGGATGTTTTATAAATAAACGTTAAAATGTATAGATACTTCGTAATAGAAAATAGATATTGTACAGGGCGTCAATAAGTTATATTTCATGAATGAAATACCATTACGTCACTTTTACTTTTCCTCCCTAGGGAGGAAAAATATTTTCCTCCCTAGGGAGGAAAAGTACAACTTTGCTCCCTACAATCAGGTCCGGAAAAGTATGCTTTAGGTAGAGGTAGGTGGAAAATGACATTTCCTTACAGTAAGGAAGTCCTGACTTTTTCTTCAAGAAATTTTGACAGGAATGTCAAAATTTCCTGGCGATTTGCGGAAAAAATATTTTTTCTACTAGCATGCGGAAAAATTAATTACTTATCATTGTCATATTATTATTTTCTTATTGAGACCGCTCTATTGGGGACCGCTGAATCGGGCACCGCTGAATCGGGGTACCGCTGAAACGGGGACCACTGTATTGAGACCGCTCAATCGGGGACCGCGCTTATGGGGACCGCTGAATAGGGGTGAAACCTATATATTATGTGACATATCACATACAATAATTTGTCCTAATTCAAGAATCTTTCTTATATGTCTATATTTTGTATTATTTTGAATAAATATTTTAGATATATAATTTTCTTTTTTATTCGAGCAATTTGTATTTCGAGCAATTTTCATGTCGAGCCATTGATTTTCGAGCAATTGCATTCGAGCAATTGCATTCGAGCAATTGACCGGTTACCAGGAAACATTATTAATATAAATGTCCATACTACTCAAAAAATTTGGTTTCGGCCTGGAGGGGGATGTGTCACGAGAAAAATCTTAATTCTCTGGACTAGAAGTGCCAATCTTCCATAGAGGTAACCATAACCATCCTATGCTGGATGGTTTCAAGCAAAATTTCTTATATAAATGAATATGAAGAAGATTATTCGATTTTTATGGCTCTTCTATATTTCGTTACCATTTTTACTGTAATGTCCAGCACGAGCAACTTTTCTTACTAGAGCATCTGTAATAATCCAGTTTTGTTCCAACTAGGGATGGCGGTTGTCGAGAAAACACCGGTTTTCGGTTATACCAGATTTTTTTACCTACGGTTTAACCTGGTGGTTATAACTGGTCAAAAAAACCGGTTATTCCAAAAACCGGTGTTAGGTTTTTAAGCCATAGCCAATACCCAATAGGATACATTTATATTGCACTTTAGTTTGCGATACTAGATTCAAATCGATATCAGTCCATATCAGTATAGAAATCAGTCATCATTTTTGTAAAATCGATTTCAGTTAGCTTAAAGTTTCTCATTAATGCGCGGGGGGCGAAAAATTTTCCCAATTTTTACTCTGAATTTAGTATTTTTTTCACTTTTCCGGTTTTTCACCGGTTATTACTTTAAAAAGAAAAAACCGGTTAAAACCGGGACAAAAAAAAAACAACTGGAAAAACCGATTGTTTCAGAGGAAAAACCGGTTTTAGGTTATAACTGGTAGGTTTTTCCCATCCCTAGTTCCAACTTATTTTTTCGGACTTGAATTTATTGTAATTATGAATTTTGGTAGGGTTTCTTATTCAAAAAGAAAATTTTAAAAACATCTTTAAACGTCGATGTTTTTGTATAACTACATATTATTACTATACATTTCAGGTAACGATTCCCGAACCCTAAAGTGTTTTATTTATAGTCCTACTTCACGCTTCATCGTTTTTCAGTCGGGATGCTTTAAATCGCTTACCTAATTGATGAATATGTGGTACAATAAATACATCGCTTCAGGTAATCCGGTTTCCCTTTTTTTCAACCGCATTCGTACAACTGGTTTTATCATCATAAATCAGACATTAACATTGAGCATAAATTTCTTGCAACATAATTGTTGATATTCATACACGCATACGAGACATAAACATCCATGCCGTCGAATAGTTTGATCTTTATCTGTTCATCGTGATAAAGGCTATAATAGTTTCCTGTATATATGTTATGTTGTGTGCGCTTACTGATTCCTAGAGAATGTACTTAAATCCGTGTCCACAGGAATGTAACGGAGTTTAGATCGAATTACAGATTAAAAACTGTCACTGAAACATGTCAGTGATGTTTGATGTATACGGAACGAAGTAGATAAAATAGTAAAAGCAATGGTGCCTTATATACAATAATTTTAAAACTTTTCTTTGTCAAAAGATTGTCCTTTGTAAGAATGGGATGATACCTTAAATTCTGCCAAATATCCTTTGCCTGATGTATAGGGTGACCGGAAAGTCCCTTTACACTAAAAATAATAATGTTTCAACACCGCACCAACGTTTGTTGGTATTCCTGAGCATGCACAGCATCAAGATCACCTGTTCGGTCACGCATACAGACAAAACAATCTTAAACCGTGGATTAATCAAACGACAACAGAAAAAATTAATCACAAACGACATCTCTGGCGGAAATTTAAACAGACCGGGCTTTACAGCGATTTTCAAAACCACCGCAGATTTTCAAATAACTTACAAACATTTCTAAAAACTTTAAGACGTAATTTTGAAACAAGTGTTATTGAAAGCGGTAACATTAAAAAAGTTTACAAATATGTAAGATCCTCATTGACATCTAAAGTGTCCATACCTTTACTACAAAAACCTAATCAGACTTTATGCTCTTCTGACACAGATTCTTCCGAAACCCTCTCCTTAGCATTTTCACAGGTTTTTACTAAAGAATCGAATGATGGCAATCTACCTCCTATTAGGTGTAACCGTGTCGGCGCATCCTTAGAGCAAGTCGAATTTACAGTGGATCATGTCAAACAACATTTAATGAAACTTCGCACAGTCGCTTTACCTGGTTTAGATGGTTTAACACCAAAAATGTTAAAAAGATGCGCAGACACGCTTGCAATATATTTAACGTTAATTATGCAGACTTCTTTTACCCAGAATTCCTTACCCCCTAGTTGGAAATTAGCATCCGTCACCCCTATTTTTAAAAAAGGCAACAAACTCGATCCCAACAATTATCGTCCGATTAGCTTGCTGTCAGTAGTTGGTAAGGTCATGGAAGCCATTATTTCCGAGGAGATGACTAAATTCCTTCTCCAGGAACATGTCATTCCAACACAACAACATGGATTTGTGTCTGGCCGCTCTACTCTAACCAATCCCCTACATTGTGTTAACGACTGGACGCTATCCCTTAACAGTTCGCAGCCGGTCGACGTTGTTTATCTAGACTTCTCTAAAGCCTTTGACCGTGTCCCTAAGCGCAGACTTCTACATAAGTTAAAACATTTCGGAGTTCGCGGTACTTTACTTCGTTGGATAGATGATTTCCTGACAGATCGACATTACAAAGTTAGAGTTGGCGAATCTTTCTCACAGGACAAGTTAGTGGAAAGTGGAGTGCCTCAGGGTTCTGTCCTCGGACCTCTGCTTTTTACGGTTTATACCAGCGATGTTCCTTATTATGTTTCCAGTAAAATATCGTTCTATGCTGATGACACAAAAATATATGCCAATCCTATGACAAACCAGTTAACCCTCCAAAGGGACTTGGACTCTATCTTTACTTGGTGTTCCCAATGGTTACTACCCTTAAACGCGGAAAAATGTGTAGTGCTTAGAATTGGTAAAAATAACCCACTTGTGCCGTATTTTGTTAACGGGCGACCATTAGATTCAGTGTTCTCGTATAACGACCTTGGTGTTATCGTAAACAGCAGTCTAACATGGTCCGACCACATTACTTCTATTTGTAAACGTGCGAACTCCAGACTATATCTAATTCGGAGGTGTTTTGCGAGAGTTTCAATGCAGTCATTCTGTAAACTTTACACTATTTACGTAAGACCGATTCTTGAATACGCTGGTCCAACGTGGCATCCTGATTTGGTTCGAGACAAAACATTGTTGGAAAACGTCCAAAGAAAAGCAACTCGAATTCCATTGGGACTGAGAAGACCCTCCTATGCAGAGAGACTTAGTATGGCCAATTTAACTTCCTTCGAACTTCGTCGACAACGTGGAGACTTAATAACCACTTTTAAAATATTAAAATTCAGTTTCGGAAATCTCGACGAAATGTTTACTATAAACCAAGATGAACGCCTCAGAGGTCACCAGTTCAAACTTAAAAAAGAGAACTTTTCTACGAGATCAAGGCAGAACCTCCTACCAAATAGAGTGTTCGAGAGTTAGCATAACCTTAGTGATAACATTGTCACGGCCCCCTCTACTAACAGGTTTAAAAACAGACTTGACCGTTTCTTATTATAGCTGAACTATTTTATTTTTTTTATGTAAACAAAAATTATATCTTTTTTTTTGTTTTATATTGTATCTACTAGTAGGTTAGTTATGTAATTTCTTTGTTTTTGGGCATAATAGGGACTTGTCCCTCTGCCCTTGCTTATGTATAATAATAATAATAATAATAATAATAATAACAATAGTTGAGATTGAAACGTAATGGCGGACACAAGTGAGTATAGAATTGAGAACCGTTTGGTAGCTGCAGTGTGGATAGACGAACGTTGTCATAACAATAAACAATGGCCGATATTTTGGTTTTCAAAAACCATCAGCATCCAGACCAGACCAACTTTGCTCTCGTGGGAGAAGAAGGCTTTTTCATCGGGAACCGTTCTCGATGCACGGAACCACATGGAAAACCAATCACTCGAAAACATGTGCTGGCATTCAGGATTCCATTGAACGTTCATGGATAAAGTCGACGCGGAAACGCTCTGCGGAGTTTGGTATTGCTCGGTCAACAACGCAAGATAACACGCGAAAGGATTAACATGTGAAGGCCTTCTTTATTTTCAGAAGATGGCGCCTCATCCCATTTTGCTCTCGATGTTCGCAATCACCTGAATGAAATTTGACAGGACCGATGGATTGGGCGAGGTTCTTCAATTCCTTGGCCTCCAAAAAGTCTAGATTTGACAACGCCGAACAATGTACTGTAGGGTTTCATTAAAGAGGAGATTAGAAAACACAGATATGTTTCAAATGAGGACTTGCAAAAAGGAGTTCGCCAAGATTTTATACGTCAGTAACTCCGGACATTCTGCTTGATCGTATTCACGAGGTGGGAGAGGAAATGGGCATTAAAATAAACTCAAACAAAACCAAATTTTAGTGTTTAGTCGTGACCCACATCCCGATGCAAAGCTTCAATTAAACGGAGTCCAAGTTGAGAAAGTTCACAAAATGACATATTTGGGAACTCTGATAACGGACCAACTAGATCCAGACATAGAAATAAAACGTAGAATAGCAATGACTAAAACTACTTTTACGAAAATGAAGTCATTTCTTTGCAATAATCATCTCAGTTTAGAACTAAGACCAAGAATGGTCAAGTGCTATGTTTGGTCCATACTTTTGTATAGTGCAGAAGTGTGCACGCTAAAAGTACCGATTATGAACAGAATTGAAGCATTGGAAATGTGGATTCATAGACGGATGCTGAAGATACCCTGGACAGCAAGAAAAATTAATGAAGAAGTACTAAGGAAGGTCAACAAAGATAGAGAACTGCTAAAGACTGTTAAACATCGAAAAATGTCTTATCTGGGACATATAGTGAGGGGAAGTCGATATAAAATATTACAACTGATCCTTAAAGGCAAAATAGAGGGCCGTAGAGGTGTAGGAAGAAAACAATTTTCTTGGTTAAAAAACATTCGTGAATGGACTCAGATATCAAATCCAGGACAATAATTATTCCATATTGCAGAAGATCGAGAAGCCTTCGCAATGGTGATCGCCAACGTCGGATAATTCTGATATGGCACGTGAAGAAGAAGAAGAAGAACTCCGGACAAGCTGGGACGGATGAGCATACGAACATGGCGTCGCATCAAGTTGTGTTGCGACAATTGAGGTATGCACATCGAGATTTTAGATAAATAAATAAGTAATAAATAACTTACGTACAAAATTGTGTTATTATTTTTTCCCGTTGTAGTACAACAACAGCAATTCATTAATGTAAAGGGACTTTCCGGCCACCCTATACATATTTAGAAAATAATCAGTAATGCTTTTAAGAGGATCGGTACGTATTTTACGCTGCAATGCTATTCAAATGGGGATTCATTTTTTTCGAATCCTGAGAAAACTAATAAGTATTTTTGAAAAATTTAAACGCAGAATGAAAGAATACGTTATTAGCGAGGGCCGAAAGTCCCTGAAAACTTCTATAATGTTTATTTTAATAAGTTACAAGGGTGAAAAACTAAGAGAAAATTTAGTGTGATTTTTAATTTCAAATATCTCATTCAAAATAAACTTTTTATTTACTCTAAGGGACTTTCGGCCCTCGGTAATAATTTAGTCTTTCATTCTGCGTTTAAATTTTTCCAAAATATTTATTGGTTTTTCCAGGATTCGAAAAAAATGAACACAATGCCGTGGTAATATTTTCCAAATCTATCTTTGTCTTACAACGCACTCAGCCGAATATAATATTGTCAGCATATATTGTCAGTCAGACACTGACAATCAGTGACAATTTTAAATATTTGACATTGCATCGGGAATATTTTTAGTTTTGATTAAATATTATTGATATATAGTGTATTTGATAAATAATTGATTTAAGACGTGAACTTAATAAAAAGTTATTTATTATGTATTATTTGTGGAAGATCCAAGCAAAGAATACATCAGGATAATATATTCTGTGATGAAAGTATTTTGTTGTTAAAGATGTTCAAAATTGTAAGCGTTCCATAACAATATATTATTAAAAAATCACTTTAACACTTTTCCTCTTTTCTCGATTGAATATTAGTTTTTGTTGTACAAATAAATTATTACAATCACTGAATACATAGTAAGTGAAAAAATTATCACATTTATTAACTGAATTAATAATTTGCAATTATAAAAATAACAGTTATCCAAGAACATTTAAAACCCGTCTCTTTAAATTAATGATGACATTTTCAAGTAGAATGACATTTTAGTAATGTTTACATATCCATACCAGTGTGAATTTTACTACACGTAATTTGCCGTGTAAAGACAGAAAAAGTAGGGATACACGTAAAATATTTGCGAATTATGTACCCATAGCCTTAAGTAAGAATATCCATTTGTGCAAATCTATGATTTTTTAAATTTATTTAATAAAGAAACATGCAGGCTTTTTAATATCAAAAAACATCGATTACCAGTATTCATTTTCAGTTAGGCTTATTTGGATGTCTCTAACTATATGTGTCAGAAAAGAAAAATCTATGAACAGTGCGTATTGCCGGTGATAACATACGGAGCAGAGACCCTAACATTAACAAAAAGGTCACCACAAAATCTTAGAGTGACCCAGAGGGCCATGCCAGAAATCACAAGGAGAGAAAGAATACCAAATAATACAGTCAGACAAAGAACAAATATCAAAGACATAGTAGAACATGTAGCAAAAAAGAAATGGAGATGGGCAGGTCATGTGGCAAGAACACAGAATGACAGGTGAATTAGAAGATTATTGGAATGGCGACCGCGGACAGACACACGAAGCGGAGGTTCACCACCAACGCGCTGGAGTGACGATATAAAGACAACTGTAGCTCAAGACAGGGAGACGTGGAGAAACTTAGAGAAGGCCTACGTTCAGCAGTGGGCGATAGCGACTAGATGGTACCAAATCCTTTTTAAAACTGAGGCATTTAGGAAAAAATAAATCGATTTTTAAATACAGCGCCTATCGAATTTTTAACAATTTTTTAAATTGTGTTCGGAATGACGTCACAAAAAAGTATTCAATAGAAAAATGGGTAGAAATGCATAATTGTTATTATAGTGCATAAAATGTACCCAATAGTGCACAAACACGTCAAAATTAGTATGCTTAGGGCAGATTTTGTTATGCGGGGGTTTTTGGAGTCACTGAACATGAATACGTCATTAGAACCGACCCTCGGAACACCTGGTGCCCAGGGTCGCTGCTAGGCACGTGATCTTCTGGAATGTCAAGGCTTTCCGACACTAAATAGATGCAGAGTCCTCTGGGTCTAAAAAAATAGCAAATCCTCCCCCCAGTAATCTGTGTACATCAATTTAGTGACGAAAAGATTGAAACTTCAGAAGATGACGTGTCTTAGCAATGACCGTGGGCACCAGGTGGTCCGGGGTCCATTTTGATGAGGTATTCATAGTCTAAGAGCTAGTGAACCCTCCGACTAACGGTCGTCCTGTAAGGCTAGAAATTTTTCTAGTGATAATTCATAGCACACCAAGGCTAAAAACCATGACCTGGCAGGCATCAGCGGTGCACGTGTATCTACCAGGTGAATCGAAAAGTGCAAATTTAGGGGGTAAAATAAACTTTCTCCTGTAAGGTTTAAATTTAAGTATGTGTTTGAGTGAGTCATTTAGAAGAAATGTGTACAATGACAGGCGATTCTCAAGAGCATAAGACCTTGCCAGGCGAGGGGAAAGATTAGGGGTTTTTCCTAAAATTATTCTTTTTGCATCGAACAAATTTTTTTTAGGTTTTTTGAATCATTCCAAACAGAAAAGGTCTTTAGTGATTTTTCTATTAAGTTAATAGTTTTTGTTATATAAGCGATTGAAAATTTTGAAAATTGCGAAATCGGCCATTTTTAACCCTAAATCGGACATTTATCTAAAAATTTCAATGTTGCCAAGGTACGTAGATATTCTTTAAATATTGATTGATGAAATCCCGAAGAGTTTTTTGCAATAAAATATCGAAAACACCTTTGTTTTTTTAATTGCTAATCAAGCGGGCGTGACACTGTAGGATAAGTGAGGACGTTTGAGTTTGCATAAATTCATTATCTCGAGAATGGGCAAATTTCAAGAGAAATCCTCAGACAGGTCGATTTTTATTTTTGAATTAGGACTTTTTGGCATATATATAATACTAGTGATGTCATCCATCTGGGCGTGATGACGTAATCGATGATTTTTTTAAATAAGAGTAGGGGTTGTGTGATAGCTCATTTGAAAGGTTATTTAATTCTATATTCAGTAATATAAACATTAGCATAATTATTTATACAGGGTGCACAAAAAAGAATGTTTCTTCTATTTGTCAAATTTAATCAAAGTTAATTTAATAAAAAAAAAATTTCTGTACACCCTGTATAAATAATTATATTAATGCTTATATTAGTGAATAGAAAATTAAATAACCTTTCAAATCAGCTTTCACACAACCCCTACTCTCATTTAAAAAAATCATCGATTACGTCATCACGCTCAGATGGATGACGTCACTAGTATTATATATTTGCCAAAAAGTCCTAATTTAAAAATAAAAATCGACCTGTCTCAGAATTTCTCTTGAAATTTGCCCATTCTCGAGATAATGAATTTATGCCAACTCAAACGTCCTCACTTATACTACAGTGTCGCGCCCGCTTGATTAGCAATTAAAAAACAAAGGCGTTTCCGATATTGTATTGCAAAAAACTCTTTGGGATTTCATCAATCTATGTTTAAAGAATATATACCTACCGTGGCAACTTTGAAATTTTTAGACAAATGTCCGATTTAGGGTTAAAAATGGCCGATTTCGCAATTTTCAAAATTTTCAATCGCTTATATAACAAAAACTATTAACTTAAGAGAAAAATCACTAAAGACCTTTTCTGTTTGGAATGATTCAAAAAACCTAAAAAAAATTTGTTCGATGCAAAAAGAATAATTTTAGGAAAAACCCCTAATCTTTCCCCTCGCCTGGCAAGGTCTTATGCTCTTCAGAATCGCCTGTCATTGTACACATTTCTTCTAAATGACTTACTCAAACACATACTTAAATTTAAACCTTACAGGAGAAAGTTTATTTTACCCCCTAAATTTGCACTTTTCGATTCACCTGGTAGATACACGTGCACCGCTGATGCCTGCCAGGTCATGGTTTTTAGCCTATGAATTATCACTAGAAAAATTTCTAGCCTTACAGGACGACCGTTAGTCGGAGGGTTCACTAGCTCTTAGACTATCATATTCAACGACCTCAAAAACCCTCGAGTCGAGTAATCTGTAAGTCAACTTAGTACCGAAAACCCTCGAAACTTCAAATGACGTGCCTTATGCTGGCCACTCACTTACGGATATCGAAGAGGCCGAGCGACTGACAGGCGGTTAATTGAAGCCAAAATCACCACATACATGCAGTTTTCGTAAAGGCGTTGGCACGCTCTATCACAAAACTGCGTGTGTGTGGCGTCTCAACTGCAGTTCATTAACTACTCAAATAACGGCCTTCAGTCCTGGCCTGCATGCCATAGCCTCTTCGATATCCGTAAGTGAGTGGCCAGCATTACAGTGGCACCAGGTACTCCGGGGGTCAGTTCTGAAGGTGTATTCATGTTTAGCGACCCCAAAAATTCCCGTATAACAAAGTCTGGCCCTTACTATATTGATTTTGACACATTTTTGTACTTTTGGATGCATTTTATGCTCTGTTAATGCAAATATGCATTTCCACCCATTTTCCTATTGAATTTTTTCCTGACGTCATCCGTCATCCTGAACGGCTGAACAAAGTGCAAAAAGTTGCAAGTCGGTAGGTGATGTATTTAAAAACTCTACTTGTTCCCAGGGCCGCCGAGAGGGATGGGCGGGCCCCGGTAAGAAGTGAAGAGCGGGCCTCAGGCAAAAAGTGAAGAGCGAAAAAAATTGTTTAATTTTTATTGAAATAAAATTATCAATAATAAATAATAAGAAACATTTCCAATATAACTTGTATCAAATTTAGATTATATTTTTATAATAGTGAAAATATTTACAATATCGGTGCTTTTCGAGTTTTTTGATTGGCCAAGATGTCTATAATTTTCGAAAAATCGCATGAGTTTACCAAATCATTTTCAATATGTACACAAAGTTGCTAGGCTAGTTAACTGATCCTGTTTCATTTTAGATCTCATAGCATTTTTTATGAAAGAAAGATAGCTAAAGGAGCTTTTCCCTTTTTGCGACTTCCACCGGTAATGTGCAAAATATTCTTGACGCTATAACGACGTATAATAATGATTCCAATTTGGGATGTTTAATTTTATTAAGGGGGGTGGGTATGGTTTGAAATCAACATATCAAGCACATTTTTGTGAACTTTTTTCGAAGCTTTGGTACAATTAATTTATTTTTAAATTAAATAAACATATTAAGTACAATAAATTCAAAGAATATTTAGAAAAAAATTCAATCCAAAATATTGAAAAGTAAGCCATTGGTGACAAATTTTGACAGGCAGCTCACAAAAAATGGATTTTGCGGTGGACATCAGAACTCGTCACTAGATCATACGAAACAAAAAATTCAAAAAGATTTAATTAGCTTATGATATTCACGAGGTCACAACGTCGAGTTTTTTATTTTTAATGATTTTTGAATTTTTGGTATCACTCAGAAATCAAAAAAATTAAATATTTGGTAAAAATTTTGTGAAAATCAACAGATTTATTATTGTTGAACAAAAAATAAGCAAAAAAAGAAAAATATCTCGTCGTTCTTACCTCATAAAATGTCTCAAGAAAATATGTGCAAAATATCAGGTAGATCAGCCTAGTAGTTTTTCAGTTACAATGTCCACCGCATTTGAAAAAGCAGTTTTGAGAAAAATGCTTTTACAGTTTTGACAACTGCATCTTCATCTTCTTATTTGTCTGCCAAATCGTAAAGTGATGCACATTGGAATATGTTTTTTGAATCGAGGAGTAATCTACAAAAGAGAAGGCGAATAGTTGTTTAACGTTTCTCACTACGCTAAAGCGTGCTGGCGCGAAGTCGCGGTAAAGCGAGTCGAAGGTAGAGATATTCAACACGCTGTATCTCTGGTAATTTTACTCCGATTATTGTGAAATTTTCAGAGAGTATTCTTGAAAGTACTCACTTTTATTTGGAATAATAAAAAAAATTAAATATTTCAAACCATACCCGCCACCCCCTTAAATAAATCCATTGGAGAAAGTTGAGATTCACAATTAATATTCTCTTTGTATATTGCTCTATCGTCTTCTTTATAAACTCACTCAATATATATATATATATATATATATATATATATATATATATATATATATATATACATATTTTTCTTTATATTGCCATTATCTTCATCTCAGAATGAGAATGCTCATAACATGTTAAATAGCGAATGAATTTCAATTGCTACATTAAGTCTTCTGATTAAATTGCTTATTACAATCTATGACAATATTAAATATTTCACAGCGAAATATTGCGTCGGGCTTAAAATAATTATCAGTCGCATCAATACTAGACCCTATATTTCAAAATAGAGGTAAAGGTCATATTAAATATAGCTTAGTATTAACTAAACGCATTATGCACATAAAGTGAGGAGCAAAAAAAAACAAGGAAAATTACGTCTTTGGTCTGGTTGACGCCGGGCCCCTTACATTGCCGGGCCCCGGTAAAATGTACCGGCTGTACCCCCCTCTCGGCGGACCTGCTTGTTCCAGTTTTATTGTTCTACATGATTTAGTCTATTTTAAAACCATATTGTGTAGCTGTCAGTACACATATACTGTTTAACCACCATTTCAATCGGCTTTTAATTATTATTAGTTATTCCCATTAAATGTAGCAGTTTTAATAAAGGTGTCAACAGAAATTAGTTTAAGAACTAAAATTGAATTTATAGTTTTATAGGCAAGAAACGAAATTGACAATCTATTGTACCTTGGTAGAGCCTATTATGATTTATGGGGCAGAAGTTTGGCAGATGACAAAAAAAGATAGGAAAAGAATAGAAGTAGTAGAAATGGATTATCTAAGGAGAGCGTGTGGTATATCTAAAAAAGATCACATCAGGAATGAAGATATTAGAAGGAGGACACATACTGTATATTCCAGTGTAGATAAAATTGAAACTAGACAACTAGTGTGGTATGGTCACGTGAAACGAATGAATGAAGATAGATGGCCAAAGAAAGCTTTAAATTACATACCACACCAAAGAAGAAGAAGGGGAAGACCTTCAGTTGCCTGGGAAGAAAATGTACGACACATCATGAAAGATAGAGCCATCAAAGAAGACGAATGGATGGACAGAAAACGATGGCGGTCGAAATGCGAGAAGCGGCAGAGGCTGTAGGAACCTCGCTGATAGATAGATATAGAATTTATAGTTTTAACGTTACAGAATGTGTTCGAGATATGGACAGAAATATTGATTTATTCATTTATTGGAAGGATTACCTTCTATAAAGTACGAACTTCAGGATATTTTAATTATATTGATCTTGGTTTTCAAGCGTTTGTTCATTTTGAATGTCTATTTATATTTTGTAAATACGTAAGGTCTCGTTTTATGCGGTGGATACGTTCTACAGAAAAGCGCATATAAAAAAATCGCATAAAAAATACTTTACTTACATTGAAAAAATAGGGATACGTTCCGTAATTTTCTAAAATCACATAAAATGGTGGACGTTTATCCACCAAAAAGTGTATGTATTTGATGTTTTTTTTTCTCCATTAGACCAAATAAAATCTTAAAGAAGGAATTAAAAACGAAGACTAACGATTTGAAATTGCAAAAACATGTTAAATGAAACATAAAACTTTACGACACTTAATTAAATGTTCCAATCCAGAAATCAAAATGTGCTGTTTATTATACAGTGCGTCCATAAAGTAACGCATAAATTCATTATTTCGTAAACCGTCGATTATTTTAATCCCGAAACAAATCGACTTTTATTTTTAATTAACGATTTTTTGGCATATATATCATACTAGTGACGTCATGTACCTGGTCTTGATGACGTAATCGATGATTTTTTAAATGAGAATAGGGATTATGTGACAGCTCATTTGAAAGGGTATTCAATTCTCTATACACTAATATAAACATTAACATAATCATTTATACAAGGTGTTCAAAAAAAAATTTTAAATTAAATTAATTGAGATCAAAAGAAGAATGTATATATTTTATTATTTTCAAAATACGTTTCACTGTTGTCAGAAAACAGAAAAAAAAATGTTTATTTGACAAATAAACATTGATTTTTGCTTATTAAACGATGTTCAAATTGTCAAGAGGCAGGTGGGTGGCAGCTTTAACATTGAATTTAAGCGAAAAGCAATATTTACTTGTCAAATAAACAGCTTTTTCCTGTTTTCTAACAACAGTAAAACTTAGTTTGAATTAAATAAATTACATACATTCTTTTTTTGTCTCAATTCATTTTATTAAAAAATTTTTTTTTGAACATTCTGATTGATGTAATGCTACATCAAGTAAAAAAGGGAATACCGGAATTGTAAACCCTCAGATTAATGACATCTGGATGGGAATAGTTAATATTAATTATACTAGTTATTAATAATAGAAATTTTTGGATGAAATACAAACCGCATAACTTCAAAATCTTATTAGAAAAATCCGCATAAAAAGAGACCTTACTGTGGTAGGGGAGCCCAAGCGGGGATTTTTGCAGTTACTCGAGCGCGTCAGATTAGCATATAGGGAGAAACTTGGTACCCTGCAGATGTATGTCTACCATAGATTGGCTCTTAACACAGGGGAGTTCGTTAAGGGGGGCCCGAAAAAAAAAATCTATTCTTAAAAAAACTCGAAATTGTCAGATTAAGATAAGGTAAGTTAAGTACATGCAAAAGAGTGTATATTTCAAAAATCTGACGATTTGAGCCGGGCGTAAGGAAATGGGTGAGTCCCAAAGATTCACAAGAAAAAAGCGAATATTTCGCGAAATGAATGACAGATCGAAAAACTAAAAAATATATGCTCAATATTTTTTAAAAATCTATCTAATGATACCAAACACGACTTCCCACGGAAAGGGGTGGGGGATAAATTTAATATTTTAAATACGAATCCAGCGATATATCGCGAAATGAACATCAGATCGAAAAACTGTAAAATACACTTATTCAATATTTTTGAAAAATCTATCGAATGCACCAAACACGACCCCCCATAGATGTGGGGTGGGGGGTTACTTTAAAATCTTAAATAGGAGCCCTCATTTTTTATTGCAGATTTGGATTCCTTACGTAAAAATATGTAACTTTTATTCGAAACATTTTTTCGAATTATGGATAGATGGCGTTATAATCGGAAAAAACGATTGTTGGAAATGGAAAATTAAATTAAAAAGTGGCAAACGCCCACTAAAATGGAAAACTTTACTTAACTTTTTTTGGTTTTAGGACCTACTCTTCACAACCCAATAGGTCCCCAAAGCGCTCGAGTGACTGCACATTTAGCATACTTTGCTCCCCTACAATGCAATATCAGATATTTATTCTGAAACACCCGTACACGCACAAAAACGGCGCCCTTAAAAAATCACAGAAATAAAATTATAATATTTCGTTATGTAAAATCCGCAATTAGTAATTCCGAGAAGGTCTTTTTAAAAGCTAATTTCGGAAGGACCACAACCCACCACTCCCCGATCTGATCGAATCCATTAAAATGTTAATGTAATATACATATTCCCCCTAGAGATAGATGAGGCAAATCCATTAAAGTGTTTCGTCCCCCACGAGTGATATTACGATGGTCGCGGCAGAAACTTGCATCTCGGGACAGCAATTTTAGGGTCCTCATCACAAACCGTTTACAGCCGATATCAGCCAGCTGCCAGTTGGAGCGTTATTTTGAAGGAATAGCATTTGTATAACAAGGGAAGAAAGTGCTACTTTTCCTCCCGAGAATGAAGTTTACTGCCCGACGCTTAGCGGAGGGCAGTAATCATTCAAGGGAGGAAAAGGCACTTTACTCCCATGGTATACATATGATTTTTCCACCTTCCTCAAATAACACGTCATTTTTTCATTTTTACTTAATTTATTTATGTAACTAACCAACAAAATTTATTAGAACTAATACTAACAAGTAGGTACAATATAACTGTCAACTGTCAAGTATAAGTCAAATTATTAATGTAAACATTGTTAAATCAAAATAACAATTTACTGTTTTTTACCATTCTACAAAATACAGGGTGTTTTATAAATAAACGTTAAAATGTATAGATACTTACGTAATAGAAAATAGATATTGTACAGGGCGTCAATAAGTTATATTTCATGAATGAAATACCATGACGTCACTTTTACTTTTTCTCCCTAGGGAGGAAAAGTACAACTTTGCTCCCTACAATCAGGTCCGGAAAAGTATACTTTCGGTAGAGGTAGGTGGAAATAGCTATTTGTATAACAAGGGAGGAAAGTGCTACTTTTCCTCCCGAGAATGAAGTTTACTGCCCGACGCGTAGCGGAGGGCAGTAATCATTCAAGGGAGGAAAAGACACTTTACTCCCATGTTATACATATGGTTTTTCCACCTTCCTCAAATTAATAACAAGTCATTTTTCATATTTACTTAATTTATTTATGTAACTAACCAACAAAATTTATTAAAACTACTAAAACAAGTAGGTACAATATATCTGTCAACTGTCAAATATAAGTCAAATTATTAATGTAAACATTGTTAAATCAAAATAACAATTTACTGTTTTTTACCATTCTACAAAATAGAGGGTGTTTTATAAATAAACGTTAAAATGTATAGATACTTACGTAATAGAAAATAGATATTGTACAGGGCGTCAATAAGTTATATTTCATAAATGAAATACCATGACGTCACTTTTACTTTTCCTCCCTAGGGAGGAAAAATATTTCCCTCCCTAGGGAGGAAAAGTACAACTTTGCTCCCTACAATCAGGTCCGGAAAAGTATACTTTTAGTAGAGGTAGGTGGAAAAAGAATTTTCCTTTCTTTTTTTAAGACAAAAGATTTCATTTTACATTTTACACTATAGTGTGTGTAGGTATTCAAATAATGAATATACCTAATTATTTTTTTAAATTATAAATACAAATCTTCTTCTTCTTGCTCATAATCCTTAGTGCCCTTCAGGGCGTCGGATGTCGGGTTCCATAAATACAGTGGAACCCCGATAAGTCGGCCTCCGTTAACCCTGAAGTCCGGCTAACCCGGACCGATTTTCATCAGACAAAATAAACATTTTTTCAGTTTGACTGAGTTTTGTTCCAAGAAATTAACAATACTGTATACAACTGTACATTATTTAGATGTATTGTCAATATGTGTTTGACGTCCTCGTAATTATAATGGAGTTTTTCTGTAAGTATACAGTATATTATTAATTTTTACCATACTCTCCGGATAACCCGCATTTTCGATAACCCGGATCTGCAGCGGTCCCGATTAATCCGACTTATCGAGGTTTTACTGTACAAATAAAAATAATTAATATGTTTAGATAGCGAAATAATTCAATGGACACACTGCTAAAAACGCATTAAATGTAATAAACTTATAGAAATGATTTAAAATTTCTTCTTCTTTTCTTATATACATAAATCTGACTCTTTTTTCAATCTGCCTCCAGTATGTTGTCGTTCCAAAATTTTCTGCCGGATATCTGCACGGTAGTGCAGCATACGTTGTAAATAATCTTTACTTTAAGAAATTAGTATCGCGTCGTCAGAATAGCAGATTATTTTAAGTTGTTTTTCTCCCATTTGGTACCTATCCTGTATTAGTTCTTACTTTTGTTATTATTTCATCCATGATCAGGTTGAACAATAAAGGACTCAGGTCATCTCCCTGTCTTATCCCATTACCAGCTTCAACTGGGTCAGTTAGTTCATCTTTTACTTTTACTTTTATTGTGTTGTTCTGGGGTCTGGTAGATGTTTTCGATCCTTTTAATTATGCGTCCTTTAATTTAATCCTGTCAAGTGCTTTCTTAAAGTCAACGAAACGTAACTATATCGGTTTGTTGTACTCTAATGATTATAAATATAGCATCGGTGCATGATTTTTTTGGCATAAAGCCTTGTTTTTCTGCTAGTATTATAATTTCATTCAGTTTGTCTGTTATCACTTTGGTTGTTAATTTTAATGTTGTGTTTAATAAGTTCATTCCTCTGTAATTCTCCGATTCCGATTTGTCTCCTTTTTTAAAGAGAGTTATTAGGGTGCTTGATCTCCCTTCTTGTGGTATTCTGTTTTGTTCTATTATTTTTTGTATTAGTTTTAATAGTTGTTTAGTTAGTTCTTGTCCTCCATACTTTAGGAGTTCGTTCGATGTTCTGTCATCTCCTGAAATTTTTTAATTAAACGCTTTTATTAAGTTCATTCGTTTGCGTCAAATCTTTAGACGTTAATTTGACTGCCTTTTCTTCAATGCAAATGAATGAAATTTTGCAGACATTTGCATTCGTTTGAATAATACACGAATAGTCAATTAATTTTTTTTATGTTTATGAATTGTTTAAATAAAAAAACGATTTTAATGGAAAATGCTTAAATTCTCTTGTTTTTTACAATGTAAAAACTTGAAACTTTTACAGATTGTAGCTAATTATATGAACTATACGTAATTTTACTTTTTACGTTAATTTTTTACGTTATGCTTCATACATAAACAATAAAGTTTTAAATTTATCCAGTTTCTGTCTGATTTTTATCTAGTTTTCAGCGAAAAACGTTATGGCACAACAGAGAGATGAATGCTGCCCTTAGTATTATCGTGGGCTTCGACTGTCCATAAAACGCAAGGTTCGACTGTTGACTACGCTCTCGTCAACTTGGGCCCGAAAGTGTTTGCGTAAGGACAGGCTTTTAAGCATTTAAGAACTGCATTAAGCCTGCAAAGCTTACGTTGCATTGAGCTGAGTGCGATCATTAAGGTACGTATCCATGTGTAGCTGCTCAAATGGATACAGCATGCGCTCCCCTACATATAAACCGCAAACCGGTTTAATCGAAGAGGGTGAGCGCCGAGCGGCAATCACCGACCTATCTACTATGTGGAGTTGCTACACGGAGCGAGGTTTACCCTTGTATGGATACGTACCTTTAGACGGCTTGCGCATCGAAGAACTGCATTGCGAGAAGTTAACAGGGTCTACACCGTGCAATAGTAAAGCATTAGAAGATATGGAAAGACTGCGAAAACTGTAATAGGTGTAAATAATGATTTTGATTTAAGAAATTTATGAAGAAATTACAGAAAATGTACAATGTATGTATCAAAAGTTGAAATAAATGCAAAAAATGTATCTGTCATATACTTACATCCTTCTTTTAAACATTACGATATCGTTTATTGTTTGAAGAGTGTAAGGCTAAAAAGTAAAAAATAAAAAAAATATGAAAAAATTTTTTTAAGAAACGCTTTTCTTTAGTTATGTGTGACTAAAATTTAAAATATTATAAAAAAATCAACTAAATAGCAAAAAATAAAAAAGTAAAACTCGAAGGATTATTCGAATAAAAACGGTCGTTAAAAAAATTAACACATTCGTTAAAGAAAAGCGTGGATCGCGTCTTCATTGAATAAACGGTTTGAGGATAACGCTCCACGCTTGTCTTTAACGAATGTGTTAATTTTTTTAACGACCGTTTTTATTCGAATAATCCTTCGAGTTTGATTTTTTTTTATTTTTTGCTTTTTAGTTGATTTTTTTATAATATTTTAAATTTTAGTCATTCATAACTAAAAAAAGCGTTTCTTAAAAAAATTTTTTTCATATTTTTATTTTTTAATTTTTTTAATGCTTCCTTTACCTCTCCCTCTTCTGATTTTTATTTTTTATTTCCTTGTTTGTCGTAACTTTAGGTGTTGGTGTGTTTCTTTTTCATTAATTCGTTTATCTCCTTTCTTTGTCATCTGATTATTCCACATACATCTTTTTGTATCCGTAGAAGCAGTGTTCCATCTGTTTTGAGAAACTCTGTCAGTGTACCCTTTTTATTTGTCTGATTAAAGTATTCGTTTCGTTTCTGATTCATTTGTAGTGGTTGTATGCCTGTTGTGTTTGTCTTGTTCTATATTGTAAAAAGGCTTTCTAATTTTCTTCACATTTTATCTTCACTTCTTCTCTAAACCGAGAGGTTTTCTTTTTTGATATATTAGTATATTCGTTACTTTCCTTTCTCCAAGTGATTCTGTTGCTCCGTTGATTATGTTATCTTTGAGTTTTTACCAGCTTTTCTAGAATTTATCGTTTTCTAATATTTCGTTCTCAGCAATGTTCTCTGATATTATTTTTCTGTATAAGTAATCACTTAAATTCCGCATTTCTAACTAGAGCGTGCGTATAAAACTTCGGCTATAAACGCTTGTGATCAAGGTCCTAAAGTGCTGTCCCGAGATGTGAGGCAGAAGCCCGGATTGTATAGCCGCCATAAGGTAGACTTCCTGTTTGAAGAAGGAAGTGGGCGACAATGCAGGCCTGATTACTGCAACGTCCTATCCGGTTACCGCTATACCAGATACTAAGTTTTGGTCACTATGGAACTTGTTTCCTGTAGATGTCCAACTTTCTTAACAAACGATATGTATTTATGCGTTACGATCATTGTTTGGTTAGTTTAATGGAATATTAACTCAGTTGATTACTATAGCAAGTACGTATGGAAAATAATAAATAAAAGAAGCTACGTATACTAATATATAAATGTATATGTAGAAGATAACTCAAAATGTTGTACCTATTTCGGTTTAATTTAACGTTAAAATTAACTTTTTCGTAAAAATATTTCATATTTTTTTCCTTTATTTAAATTCTTCTTTAATTATGTAGTTAACATAACTCCAAAACCCATTCAAGGATTCTTATAAAATGGAAGGAAGAATGCTAATATTATGTTTATGTGGGATTTAGACATAAATTGATTATAATGATTATTTCGTTCATAGAGATTTTAACCAATAGAAAAATACAAAAATAAAATTTTTAGCGATTATGTCATTCATAGGAGATTCTGACTAATAGAAAGCTACTGAAATAAAAATTAAAGTGATTATTTTTTAATGATTTTAACTTCCAATCGTATAGTAAGATATTTGATCACGTGTTTAATTCTGTCCAATCAGATTAAAATTATACTGAGAATTATCTACTGTAGAAAATTACTGATAGAATTTTTTTAAGTAGATTGTTTCTGTTTAATGGCAACCAGTTTCCTAGTTTTAACAACTGTCACATTTAAGAAAATATCCATAATATACGTATTAAAAAATAATCTTACGAATATCACACGACAGTAAGAATAAATAAGAAAATAATGCTTCATTTTTACTCAAATTTGTTGTCATTGGGCAATAGCCACTCGAGCCCTGCGGGCTCTCGTGTCTATTGCCAGACAACAAATTTTCGAAAAATTGTCGCATTATTTTCAATTTATTCTCACTCTCTTTTGATATTATACCCGATTATTTTTAATGATTTTAACTTCCGATCGTATACGCTGTGAGCTTGTACGATATTTAAAAATTCGCGACCGCCAGTAGTGACAAGTCTGTAAACGTTTACTGGAAATTTGACATAAATGTCAAAGTGATTAATTTAAAATTAAAAATAAAAACATTAATTATAAATAATATTAGTTGGTCAAAGCTGTGGTATATATTTTTACCTTAAATATACTTACCCTTTAAATACTGAATTTAAGTTTTTTTAATGTTCCGTAATATGTATTTATAAATTAATCTATTAATCTTAGCGCCATCTACACGATAATTGTGGAAGTATCCGAAGTAAGAAATTAATATTTCATCAATAGAACGTCAAAATGATTAGCAAAATCTTTAAAAAATCGATTACAATTTAATTACTTTTTTGCGTTGTAAATATTAAGCGATAACACTTAAATAATAAATTTAAAAATTACCGGTGAAAGTTGCATTACTAATCCGCCAGCAACGACACTAGCGGATTACTTATTTCGTAGGCAATAACCATGCTTTTAGTTGCAAAAAATCTTAGTGTGGCGTTAAACCCTTAGGATATCAAATTCTGATTATTTTGTGTGTTTTTGTATTATTTGTTTGTGTATTATCCTTTGTATTTACCAATAATACAAAATCTGACAAAATAATCAGAATTTTATATCCTGAGGGTTCAAACGCCACCCTCAGGTTTTGTCAACTAAAACCAGGCTATTGCCTACAATATCGAGGCCAAGTAAGTCACCCTTTAGTTTTGGAATACATAAGCCGCTTAAAAGTAGGTAAAAATCATATGTTTTTGGAATGTCCCATAAACCAACCTTCTAAATTTAACCAATACACCAAATTATCAAAATCATTCCCTATAGATAATTATATGCACGATGCTACCAAAAATAAATAAAACTACAATGGACATTTTATAAAAATTTATCTCCATTTATATTATCAAATTTTGTATCAAAAATTTTTAGGTCAGTCCGGAATACCTTTATTACATATCTCCTTTGATACAATCCCTGACAAGAGTGATAATATGTCATGCTTGGAGACTATCCTTGATTCCTGAGAATAGGAAAACATAGAGAGAAAAATATAAAAAATGAGTATCGGACACACATTTATAAAACGATAAAGTCATCAAAAAGAAACGAAAGTAGCACTGTATGTAACGTTTAAAAGAGCGTAGGCGCAAGTTTCGGGGCACTGCTTTTTAAATGCATTAATTTTTTTCGAATCTTGAAAAAACTAATAAGTATTTTTTTAAAATTTAAACGCAGAATGAAAGACTACACTATTACCGAGGGCAGAAAGTCCGTTAGAATAAACAAAAAGTTTCTTTTGAATGAGATATTTGAAATTGAAAACCACACTCAATTTTCTCTTCTTTTTCACCCCTGTAACTTATTAAAATAAACATTACAGAAGTTTTTGGGGACACACCTACGTGTGGTAAAGGGAAAAAATTGTAACTCGATACTTCATAAATCTTTCTAAAGGATTAAGGCAGAGACTTATAGATATACAGGATGTCCTGGAAAATAGTGCGTTCCTTAAAGGTACGGGCTAAGTGTACCATTTAGAGCAAAAAAGTCTGATAAAATTTTTTTGTAAAGTCAACCGTTTTCAAAAAAATAATTTATTAATTTTAATGCATTTGATTAATGTCCACAGAAACGCAAATACAGCCGGCAACTCTGCGTTTCTTCTTCTGTGTAAAAATAATTTTACTCTAACTCAACTATCATGAATCATCGACCATTAGGCATAATATGTGTTTATAAAATACTGATAACAGTGATAGGAAAACAGCATAATACTTGTGTTTATTAAATATCTAATAAATTAGGTTTGTAAAGTTTGTAACTTACATGAAAATTTTTTATTACAATCAAGCTACGTCTTCAGGAAGTATCTATCGGTATAACAAGTTACAAAAATTTGAGTACTACATTTCTCCATTCAATCTTCTGGGAAATTCGTATGGTTCAATCAGATAATTACTAATAATCCCAGCCCATAAATTCATACTTTTGGCAATTATGAGAGTTAAACACACCATTTCTCGTAAAACGAGCTTTCTGAAGATTTTGTTTTGAAATCATCTACAAATCCTTAAACATCGAGGTAAATCGCCTTGGTGTACCTAAATCTTGCACTAATTATACACTATAGGTATTACATAATTAACATAATACTTGTGATCGAAATCATGACAATACCACAGCAATACGATGTATTCTCGGGTTACAGATAATTTATTATGACATGACTGTTTGTGTTTACAATTTTAAATATCTTCCCTATGTCAAAATAAATAAAACTGCCGGGTTGCCAAATATAAATTTTAGTAGAAGACATTATTTTATTTTTTTGAGGAGACAGATACCTTTAGAAAAAAAAATTACAAGAAAGTTTTTTTTAAATAGTGCATTCTACCCACACCTTTAAAGAACGCACTATTTTCCGGTACATCTTATAGATAATAAAGTAGGTATAATTTGGTCAGTCCTGCCAAAGTATATACATATGTACTTCCTCTAATCGGCATAGCTCATAGCTGCTAATAGCCACTAGACTAATAGTATTTATCACTGACAGTGACTCAAAAGTGACTTCAAAAATGTGATTTCGATAAAGTTTAATTACAATTTACACCGTTAGTAATTAAAACTCAGAGTTGGCAGGATAATATGAAATGATTGTAATTTCAAGACTTATCTATACATGTAAATTGTATTTCATTTTCCATAAGATATGTGCAATGTCCTTTGTGCAACTCTACCCCAAATTCTTTCTCATCTTTAGCATCCGCCATTTGAATTCTCTCCGATATTTTGGTATAAATATTACAGTAACAGTAAATAAAAGTTTTTATGATGTAATACGTAGTACTGGAAATAAACTAAATATGTAGTTCAATAATATATATATATATATATATATATATATATATATATATATATATATACATCTTTATATCATACCTGAACCATCTGGAAAACCGTACAATCCTGAACCTCCTATATCTAGAGTATTTAGAGTTGCCCACGGTACGCTTATATTCATTAATTCTAGCGGGGAGTTCAAAAATGTATATATACAAAAGAAATGTTTAATATTTTTAAAGATATATAAATAGGGATTTTACATAGTATTGACATAATCCTGATCCCCTTGTTATTTCAGTCAATTCTGAACCCAAACATATGTGTATATATACAAACCTGAGCCTAATAGATGTTGCCAGTTTTTAGTGAAATGGGATTCTTAGGGAATTTTTCGTATGGCTTCAGTAAGTAGTCAAAATAAAAATTAACAAAAGAAATGCAAGAATTATCTTTTACATATGCATAAGTTTACACCTTTTTGGATAGTTACAATTTATCTAGTAAATTATTTGTATTGTTCATTAAGTGAACAAATAGACAAACCCCTCTGTTTATTTATTTTCCGGAGAAGAATGAATTGAATAAAACTTAGTCTCTTATAATGGTGGTCCCTGGGATTGGGATCTCAGATTAAAAGAACACTCGCCTGTGGAGTAATGACAGCAGTAATTTATTTAGTTAGTTTATTTTTCAAAATAATAAACATACAGGCTTTAAAAAATTGCAAATTATAAATATCTCAAAAAAACAAACTATTAAACTGATTGTAATAAAATATTATATATAAGAAATTAAAGCAACCTCTTTTATCAAACACAATGATAAACTCGTTGGCGTAAGTTTTGATTGTATCTCAACAACAACAAATGTTTAAAAATGCAAAAAAATTAAATACATATTGGATTGCACAGTAACGTTACATAGTATTTAAAAATAATACCTAATATAAAACTCATTAGTTAAAAAAGGGTTTTAAACAGTAACAAACTTGTCGGCGAAGGTATCACATTACTGCAAAAGATCCGTCCCACATAATGAATATCATAAAGAAGGCGAACCCATCATAATTATGCAAAACGATATTATGTCCCACCGAATTAACAGCGATGGCAGCATCATATTACTATAAACTATACGTTCCAGGTTCCAGTTCTTATAATGAAATGAATGTCAAAAATATGACGTACCTATGTTGACAGCAATTTATGCAGATTAACAAAAAAAGAATAAATCAGGAAAGTATTCGGTACAATAATTTATTATCAAAAGTAGGTACATTTGTACATTACTTGATTTTATTATTGATTATAGCTTAAGTAATGGCAATTTCAATTGCCTGCAAGCGTAAGAATAATGTGATACAGATCAAAAATAAAACAATAATGTCTTTCAAAATAGTGAAAAAAAAAAATAAACATCAACTAAAAAATATTTGAAAAATAGTGTTTAATATTTAATGTTTTCCTTTATACATATATTATAAACGATAGCTTTGATACTTGTGCATTTTCTTTCTTTAAATACCTCGACACTCTAATAAGTTGATGTACTTCTACCTCAACGGGAAGCTTTCTGTTTTTAATATGGTCGGAACAATATTCTGCGATAATGCTTTTTTGTTGCTTTGTCCATGGTTGTCTCCTATCAATAAAGATTTTCTTTTTTAAGTGGCCCTTTTTTTTGGTGGTTCTTTATTATTATTTAAGTTAGCTGAAGTAGATGGAATCTGGTAATCGGCGTTTAGATTATCATCCAATATATATTTTCCATTTCTTCACCTTGCGCGTCAGAGAGAGGAGGTAAGTTAATGTCAATTTCGTCTAAAGTTTTACCTTTGTATTTTTCAGCTCCTTCCATCATTAAAAGTAAAAGTTTAGAAATTTTAGCAGTTTGATATATACTTTTTCAGACAAACGATAATAATTGCAATGCGTTTGTAATGTGTGTCCCTTGAATTTGCTTAATTGCTCCTTATGATTATTGTAAAATTGGAGAAGTTGAGTAATGGTGGCCAAATGCTTTCGAAGTTTTGTTGCCGTTATACTCGCAGGTCTCTCCAACTGACATTTCTTGGCATATTTATGAATAATTTTAGTTCCATCAACAAATCCTCTTCCAGTGGTGTGAAATACAAAGTCACTTTCAATTACAAAGTTATTTCTACAGTGTAAAATATAATCGAAATGCATTTTCATTGATAGTGATAACAACATGGTTACTTCTCTTCCACGCTTACCTCTTATAACTAAACGACTGTAAGTTTTTAATAAACATTTTTCAGCTTGAGTTAAACATTTTTCGAATTCGGAGCATTTTCACCCCCCAAATTAATACATTTAAACGTTTGGATCTTTAGATGAGCCATCTCTGCTGGTCTTCGTCTGTTAAGAAGAATGACTTGCGCATACAGTGTGTCTTTTAATGAATTATAAGTCTTAAAATCATACTCATCTGATTTCAATTTGTCAAATAATTCTTCTGCAGTTGTTTGCAAAAAAATGTTAAGTTTCTTGAGGTCGTTAGTAAGCGGCAGAAGTTCTTCCTTGTTCCATTTATTCTGATTGAAACTGGTACATGCTTGTGCAGAAATTTCATTGCACCATTGGGATTCTATAAGATTTTTTAATATTTTAAGGTCTTTTCTCTCATCGCTTGTGTCCTCAATCTGAACAAGATTAATATCTGCTAGGTCGCAAGATTTTTTTATAAGTGTCTCAAAATTTATGGCCAACGTTGGTGACTCATAATTTTCTGTTTCTGGATTATATTTTGCCAGTTTATTAACTCCAGAAATTATTAGTTGAAAATGCTTTAGGCGAAGAATACCTATAAGTTTCTTAATCTCTGGATTTTGTAGTCTTGCAAACTTTGCAATGCAAAGTGTAAGAGTTTTTCAAGTCTTCGCATATTCTTTCTTACCAAATCCATATTGCCTTTACTTTGACGGCCTTTTATGTACAAATATGTATACTGACAAATTAAGGGATTTTTTTTGGCAATAATATTTATGTCATCTGCGTGCATCCTGAAATTTTTTTTGATTTTAATAAATCGTCATGTTTAAGAAAATGGTGTAGAAACAAAGTAGTTTGTCCGTCGCTTTGGGACGTTTGTCTTCTATTATTATCCTTATCATAATTATTAGACGGACAAATTTTGGTATGCCTAAGTAAACATTTTTTATTATAGTATCCCAAACAATACTTGCACGGTAGATATTTATCTGCACTTGACGACTTATCCGTAAGGTTTTTCCTTTAACAGGTCTTAACGCGGCGTCTGCCCGATTTCTGATAAAATTTCCCTTCCTTAGTTTGATAAAGCCAATCGTCTCTCTTTCAAATTAACTTTATGACATAATATTTTAACTACCTCAATTTCTTCTGAGTGCCATTTAGAAATATGTCTAGCAAAATGAGATTGTACATCCTTTTCGCAATAGAAGCAAAAATCCCTTGGATCTTTGTAATTTTTCCTCAACGTTTTTTCAACAAGTGGCTAAAAAAATGTACAATGAATCGAACACGTTAAAAGAAATAGGAAAGATTTAAGTAAAGTAACATTAAAAAAATAATCATAATTGATTTTAACTTATTAGACACAAAATCTTGTGACCAAGTTATTTCGTCATTTACGACTTGTCAGATAGGCTTTTTATACATGCAGCTGAGTTTGGTTTGTTTTGTTGGACACAAAAAACCGTCTTACGAGCCGTAAACGACAAAACAAACTTACCAGGGTATGTCATGTCTAATGGATTAAAATCAATTCTGCTTCTTTCCTTACGTTATAGGCTTTCTCACAGATTGTTAGTTGACAATTATTGGAGTTTAGGAAAACGTAAAGTACCAAATTGTTTTGGACGCCATATTATACTGCTTATATCGTAATTTAAAGCCATGGAATGGAGCCTCAATGTTAGGCATTTCTCGTAGGAATCGAATTACGAACAGGGAGATAAAACGGAGAAGAGGAGTGACGGATGCCATACTAAAGTGGAACTGGGCTGGACACATAGCTAGAATGTCGGATAACAGATGGAGACAGCAAATAATACACTGGAGACCAATACAAGAAGCATATCGAAGTAGAGGTCGTCCGCCAACCAGATGGTCTGAAGAAATAAAACGGATCGACAAAAATTGGATGCAAACAGCACAAAACAGAAATGCATGGAAAATACTGAGGGAGACCTATATCCAGCAGTGGATAGATCCGGGTTGAATGATGATGATGATCGTAATTTAATTGAGGTATTACGTTCTCTTCTAAAACAAGAGATGATATCCTTTTAGCTACAGAACTGCTGCTTGTCTGTTGCCCCTTTTCACTTTCCTTCTCCACTTGATGTTCACTTTTTTGTTTACTATCAAAATTTAAGAGTTTCTGTATTATTAGAGATTCGTCCTTCTCGCGCTTCTCTCTTTCAACCGGTTTTTCAAATGATATTGAAGAAACGTTATTCCCGTGATCCGTTCTATCAACCACTTCTTCAAGTATTAACGAATCGTTCTCACGCTGCTTGCTGTCAACCAATTCTTCACATATATGTGGATGGCTCTTTCTTAGTAGAATATTTAAATTTGAGAACTGCAAGAATAGTCTGGGCAGATTATCGAAGAATAAGCAATTTTTGGGAAAAGTTATTTATTAGCAATTTTATTGCTGGAATCGAATCTTATGATCCTATATATTAATAATATAGGTACGCAAAGTCCACAGACAGTGTGCTACTTTTCTATAAACAAAATGGCGCCCGAAAATCGTGTTTTTCAATCTTTGCACTACAACTCCAAAGATTTTAACTTTACACCAAAAACACCCAAATAAAAATTCACCGTAATGAAATTCTGCATAGAGACAGATTTTTCTCGATTTACTTCGACGAAATTTTTTTTCGGAAAATGCGGGTTTTTTTCAACAAAATTTTTAATTTCAACTAAAATTTTAGGTTAGTAATAATTTATCAATAAATAGATCTATCTACCAAAAGAGCTTTTACAGTTTAGCAACAATTAAATTGTCAATTAAAAATTTAGGGTCACCATAATAACCACAATAATTATGATGCATAAGAATAACTATGATTTTTGTATAAAATGGCACTATACCTATCTAATGTACTTTACAGAATTGAAATTGGACTATTTGAGCGGCCTTAGGAATATTTTAAAATTATAAACCATTTTTTGCCTTATAAACAAATATAATATCTCGGAAAATATTAAATTAAATTAAATTATGAAAACGGTCTTGGAAATAAAGCGGCAGGGCGCTTCTTTTAAAAGAAAAACTGTTTAATTGCGATGATTGGTTCCTGAGATACAACCGGTCAAAGTTGAGTACGGCGAAGATATACATAATAGGATGGTAATTTTCGAACCTTTCTATTTCGGTTCTCTTTCTCCGCACAAATTTTCATATCGTCAAAAGACTCATAACATATATTATAATAATAAAAACTATCGGTATTACGAGTGAAAAATACCAAAAATACCAAAATTTCAATAAAACATCAGGTTGGAGAAAATGGAATGTCAACGTTCAAAATCGGTATACGTTAAAAAAAATTGTATTTTCTCGGCTTCCCATGGAGCAATTTTCTTTAATTTTTTTGTTCCCAATTTTGTTCCTTTGACATTAATAAATGTCAAAGTTCTTTTTGTTTTGTTAAATAAGATTTAAATTTTCTGTTATGTTTTGTCTAGAAATTTCAGGGCCGGCGATAACGGGCCTGCAACGGATGCACTGCAGGCGGGCGCCCCTGTTTGGGGGGGGGGGGGGCGCCAGAATGAGCTTTTTTCTGCTTGTTGTGGTTTAAATTCGTCATATTACCCTAATCTGTGTTTGTTTATTTTTGCATATCACACATGTAAAACATACAAAAATATGCAATGCCGCATATAATTCTTACTATTAGGTAGTATTGGTCAAAGATATCATATTTCAACCAAACAACTTTGCTCTAATGAGAATGCTTTGTTTATTTTCTTCAAATTCCTTGCAGGTTGTTAGTTTTGTATCAGCAGTTATGAGAGGAAATGAATGATTTCTAGTAAAATAAACAAGGTTGCAATACTGTTTTTTGCTGCCTGTCTAATTTAATAAGTATTATGTACCTATTAATAGATACCAAGTTTAGTAATAATCCCATATAAAAACAATGTTTAAAATAAACATTTTACAAAAAATCTAGTTTAGAGCTCTTTAGATTTGGTATTATTTCATGTGATTATAATACAGAATAGTTTGTCAGTTGTACTCTGCAGTTAAAGAATCTAGTGTTGTAGGTATTCAATTAATATAAAATTATATTAATTTGTTAAGTACTCAGTGCTATTATTAAACTACGGGTTCACATTACTGCAGAAGCATAATCTTGAGGTTTTAAAGTTATTATTTTTATTTAGTTAAAAATAACAGTGAATTCAAAAAATATCTGGGGTACAAATCGAAAAAGAAAAGCCGAAAAAGAAGAAATGACAAAAAAATCTTAGTTCTCTTAGCCAATTTCTTAAAAAAGTTAAAGTGAAGTTGTTTTGTCAGATGATGGGCCCAATAAAACTGTAACCGAACTTTATTTTCCGTGGATATTTGCGGATAGCGGGACACCAACTTTAGTCGGTGCCTCGTTGCCCGGAACACACATTTTTAGAAGATAAGTCCAAAATCAAGCCATTAATGGGGAGAAAAGCTCTTCTAGCTACCCCTAAAATCAGGTGGTATAACCACATAAAGTAATACACAGGATGTCCCATTACCCAGGACATCCAAGGTAACGTTCAGTACAAAGCCTCCTCGTTCGTTATGTACTGCGATGGGGAGGGGTGGTGGTATAGCTTGGGGGTCAGATAGATGCCACTCCAGGTTATGGACGGTCAGATAGGTACCACTCCAGGTTACGCATTCTGACCGGTTTGATCTTCAGACATATGGGTCTCACTTCACTGTTCCATTAGAACACACATAATGTCCCTGAGGCTGTGGTTGTACGAGTATCTGTGTGTATGTGTGTGTGGAGCGCCAGTGTTAGTTTTGCAGGCGGGCACCTTATACCGTAGCGCCGACACTGAGAAATTTAATATACATTTAATCCTTAAACCCTTTTTCTCAAAGTGAGAATTTATTTTAATCCCTTCTGCATAACTTAACTTTACCTAACTTACAAATACGTATCAACCATCAATTTACAACGTCCTTTATTATTCATATTCACTTTTGCATCGAGCGCACACAGCGACGTTCCTGAACCAAAACAAACGAATCTTGCAAAGTTGCAAAACTAAAGTATATAATATATAGCTATTAACAAATCTGTCTGGCTAAAAATAGAATTCGCCGATTCTTTACACAAAATAACGACAAAGCAATGTTGCCACATGGTATGGATCAGGATGGTATTAATTGTGATATATACATAAAGATCATGTATATTCGAGAAATTGTTTCCAGCGCCAAAGTGGCAAATGTCTGAACTAAAAGATACAATGCTGAACCATACTACAAACAGGTTTCTCTCGGATTCCAAATGACATATTGAATTGAAAGTTAATCAGTTTTGTCCGCTGATGACACCACTAGTTTAAAAAAATTATTTATATTGTAAGTTTAAAAATATATGTCAGTTATAAAAGGAAAACAATCCTGAACCAATATACAGGTTCAGGATGGTTAACGTGGTTCAGGTTTGTGTTTAAGTTTTACTATCGAAGGCTCAGGATTGTACTATAAATGAATGTATATATATATATATATATATATATATATATATATATAAATGTAAAGAAAAAAGAAGTACTTTGTTGACTTGTTTATAAAAAACACTTTTGAGTTTCGGTGGGTTGGAGTCAATAAAAAGGGGCTGTTAGAATACTATTTTTTATTACTCGAGCTTTCGAATGTGTTTACATTCATTTTCAAGAGCTAAAAAGTAACTGATAAAGTGGAAACAAAGATCATGTAAAAATATAACTCACCAGATAAATCTAGATTGGTTATTAAAACTTGCTAACATTAATACATATAAATAAGAGGAAAACTATTAATATCCATAAAATGAATTCTTCCCAGACTGCATAATATAAATTAATGGCCAAAAGATTTAAATTTTTGAAATGAATTTTGAATTTGAATGATCGGTAAATTGGAAAAAAATTTTAATACAAAAAGTCAATGTCAGTGAAAAAATCAGCCTACATCGACAAGTAGCTAAAAATAATTTATTTAAATATATTATAACGTGATGATTTGTTAAAAAAAAAGAAAGAAGAAATAAATAAGTAGAGAAAAAAATATTTTAGTAGTTTACAGAAGTACAAAAGAAATGTAATAAGGATGTGAAAAAAGTGAAGTATTTATGGTGCTCTGAATATTATTTAAAATTATAAGGAAATGATGTAATTATAAATTTTGCTAATTATAATTTATAATTTATAATTACATCATTTCCTTATAATTTTAAATAATATTCAGAGCACCATAAATATTTCACTTTTTTCACATCCTTATTACATTTCTTTTGTACTTCTGTAAACTACTAAAATATTTTTTTCTCTACTTATTTATTTCTTCTTTCTTTTTTTTTTAACAAATCATCACGTTATAATATATTTAAATAAATTATTTTTAGCTACTTGTCGATGTAGGCTGATTTTTTCACTGACATTGACTTTTTGTATTAAAATTTTTTTCCAATTTACCGATCATTCAAATTCAAAATTCATTTCAAAAAAATTTAAATCTTTTGGCCATTAATTTATATTATGCAGTCTGGGAAGAATTCATTTTATGGATATTAATAGTTTTCCTCTTATTTATATGTATTAATGTTAGCAAGTTTTAATAACCAATCTAGATTTATCTGGTGAGTTATATTTTTACATGATCTTTGTTTCCACTTTATCAGTTACTTTTTAGCTCTTGAAAATGAATGTAAACACATTCGAAAGCTCGAGTAATAAAAAATAGTATTCTAACAACCCCTTTTTATTGACTCCAACCCACCGAAACTCAAAAGTGTTTTTTATATATATATATATATATATATATATATATATATATATATATATATATATATATATATATATATATATATATATGTATGTACTTCCATAAAGTGAAACGGCAATGTCGTTATCTACTGTATACTAAACCCGCTCATTATATTTTACTACAAAAAGGTTTATAATCTTTATACAGTTAGTTCATTGTATATTTTTAACCCACAACTTCATTAAATACATACGTGGGATACTCAAGGTGGGAAAAAATGTAAAGCCTTATTTTTTGCAATAAGTCTTTTGATGATTAAGAGCTCCTCAGTATCGGGTTCTGATATTACTTTCAAGATAAAAGGAACAATAGAAACCGGTCCGCGCCGTACCTACACTTACAACCTTCTCCTGTAATCCGACAATAATATATTTCGACCCCTCTGGGCGAACTTCGTGAGTTTTTATCAAGTTGAATCGCCTTTACCTTTTCGTTCCATCATTCACAAAGCAGCTACAAATAATTAGTGATCAGCGTACCGTTCACTTTCGAGATTTACCGGCAACCGGCAGTGCCGGTTTAAGAGCCCTAGGGTGAGGGGATTTTGGGCCCGTTAACGACTAACTGTAGACTATTAACGTCACGATGATATATAATTGCAATCATTTGATCATAATGGTCGCTTCAATATTTTAACAGACATAGAAGTAAGTGGCTTTATAGCATTGGCCGTATTTAGTTAATTACTGAAAGTTGGCGCCCAACTTGCTTGAAACGTCGAAAAATTACTAGGAGCTATCTTTCAACTGAAATATCTGGGGGCTTACCAAAAAGTCAATAATATATCAATAGAAGGTATCAAAATCTTTGCTGCATTATACTGTTTTATTAATATTTTAATGTTCGACTGATATCTTTCTCAACCGTCAATTTCTCGACCGTTCGACCTGTCCACTGTCTAATGTTACGCAGCCAGGGCCGCGCGTCCACGTGTTGCATTGTGTGCGGCGCACACAGGCGCCAGCAATTAAGGGGCGCCACTAGAGTTATTACAAAAATTTTACTCGAGTCAAAATAACACTTACCCATTTACCGACCTTGCCACCATGTAATATCTTAACTTCAAAGTCAGGCAAATTACCTATTGATTTACAATTTGCATAAACAAGAAAAATCCTGTAAAGCCAAAAAATGTTTGGAAGATAAAATATATCAAAGAAACAGGACATTCATATGCTCAGTCCACATATGGTATGAAGTTACCTTACTAATATGGTATTACTAATATGCAGCTTACCTTAAATGTTTTACATTTAAGAGTTAGAACAATTCTTTCTCGAGTTTCGGACAGATAGCAAATTTAATGATGTTATTACTACAGCACATGAAACTGCAGAGAAACTGGATGTGGAACCCAGTTTTCAACTAGCCACACCGTTACGGTGCCGGAATAAAAGCAGACAGTTTGATTACAGACAGTTTGAAATGAAAATTTTAAATCTTTACTGTATTTTCCTGTTGCATGTGTGAGAATTTTTAGGTATTTTTGTTTGGTTACATGGGAAAAGTATGGAAGAAATTAGAACCTATGATAATAAAGAGTCCTAAAAAATATGAGAAAGGAACCACAAATTAAACTACAGCAGGTTAAAGATCGGAATCGGAATATAATAACTGAAGAAGACCACATTATAGAAAGATGGAAAGAATATTTTATGAAACTTTTAAGCAAAGACAAGACAACAACAGAAAGAAAAAACGAAAATTTTAGCAAAACAACCACAGAAGAACAAGATGTAATTGGGGACAATAATATACAAATGACTGAAGTGGAAGATGCCTTAGACCAACTAAAAATAGGTAAAGTTTCAGGTATAGATGGATTAGATGCCGAGTTATTGCAATATCTGGGAGAATTGGGCAAAAAGGAACTTTATGAACTGTTAAACCTAACATGGCAAACTAAAAAAATACCGAGTAACTAGAACACGGCTATAATACTGCCTATGCACAAAAAAGGAGATTCGAGAGAATGTGGAAATTACAGAGACATATCGCTGCACTGTTCAACATTAAAAGTCTACGAAATTATCCTAGAACGGAAGCTCCGGAATTTAGTCGAGCCTAGATTAGCAGATATTCAAAGTGGTTTTAGGCCAGCACATTGCGTCCAGGACCATATCTTCACTCCACAGCAGATCATCGAAAAAGCAATACTAAATATGAAACGGTATATTTGGGATTCATAGATATGAAAAAGATTTAGACTTGGTGAGGAGAGAGGGAATATGGCAAAGCTTGACAAATAAGGGAGTAGATATGGAACTGATAACCACAATTCAGAGTTTGTATTGCAACGCCATAAATAAGGTAAGAACAGGCAATCTTATTTCCAGCAAATTTACGAATAACTACGGAGTCAGACAAGGAGGGGTATGAATCCCACTACTGTTTATCTGTGTAATTGAAGAAGTAATTAAAAAGTGCTGGCCAAAAAAATATACCATGGGATACAGAAACCTATAACAAATAAAAATCGAAGCCTGTATTTTGCAGATGATATGGCTATTGTGAAAAGGACTGAAAAATCTCTGGAAGAAAATGTAAAAATCTGGGAGACAGAATTAAAAAAAAAACACTAATAAATATGGAAAAAAAAAACAAAAGTGATGGCAATATCCAACAAAGAAGTTCACCTGAATATTAAAATCCAAGGCAATAAAATAGAGCAGGTAGAGATATTTAAATACCTTGGAATAATTATTTTATATAAGAAGGGGACACACGAAGATGAAATTGCAAATGATATTAGAAGAGAATTAAAATAAAAAAAAAACATTAAAGGAAATAAATCATGAAAAGAAATATTAAAATGGACTGGACACTTATTTAGAATGGATGACAACAGACAAATCACATGATAAAATGACATGGGAAGCGAGGCCGATAGGGAAAAACAGGAGAGGTCGATCAAGGGAAAACCTCGAATACAAGTGTGATGGAATTATTGAAGAATAGAGGAAAATCGCGGCAGGAAGCCAAAGAATTAGCTAGGGACAGGAAAAAGTTGCGTAAGTTCGCAGAGAATAACGAATAAAGAAGACATTTCGACACCTTCCGGTACAAGAGGAACATCGAATATGTATGTATGTATTGTTTGGCCGTTTACAATAAATAATTGTTCATTTCTATTCACATTGTTTTATTTAATGAGACGATTTTTAAAGAATTGCGTATTTTTGGGTGCCATTAAATATTTTGCACACAGGCGCTATCACTGCTGGCGCGGCACTGTACGCAGCCATTACAGTTGTTTTCTCCCAACCCAGCGTTTTCTTCGATTTTGTCCTGAATGATCAACCGGAGTAAGCGATATTTAGGTCCTCCCATTATATGAGCAAAATACTGAACCTTTCTCAATTTTATGATGTTGATCAATTCTCGCTCTTTGTGCATGGTCTCTAGCACACGTTCGTTGTCAATATACAGCACAATACTCTTAGACGTGTGGTCAATGAAAGACTTCTGTCAAATTCTTCTTCTTGGCTATTTGTCAAATAATATACCGACTGTAGGTATATTATTTGACACATAACGACATTATTTCAAAGTCAGTTAAATATGATATATTATTTACCTAGGGCGTTATTTTTCAAAATAACACCCTAGGGTAATAAATTTAAATAACTAGTTAAATACTGCCAAGTTGACAAAATTTGTCACAAGGCAGCAACATAGCAACCCAAGTAAAACTATGGTTACCACAATTACGTTACGACTATTGCTGTTAAATGTACTTATTTGAAAACTAATTAATTCAAAATTCATTCAAATTTTTTGCATATAAAGAATATTTAGTCGGAGATTAAACGTTGAAGACACCACGAAGACAGCTACGAATGAAAACAAGGTAGGTTTGTACCTCCATAGATATTGTACCACAGATCATGCAGGGATCACCTCCATACGGACTAAGCTGTTCAATGTAGCATTGCTCAAATGGCTCTCCTTGTCTTCGGTACACTTTCCTTCTTCGGTCGCTACCATAGAGGCATATTCTGGTCTCATCTGAGTAGAGAACAGATTTCCATTGTTCCAACGTCCAGTTCAGATGATCCCTCGCAAAACGCAGGCGTGCTTGACGATGGGCTGCAGTAAGTTTTTGACCCATCCTGAGAAAACTAATAAGTATTTTTGAAAAATTTAAACGCGGAATAAAAGATTACATTATTACAGAGGGACGAAAATCTCTTAGAATAAACAGAAAGTTTCTTTTAAATAAGATATTTGAAATTAAAAATTACACTAAATTTTCTGTTTTTCTTCATCCCTGTAACTTAATTATTACCCCTACTTATTACTAATAATTACTAACCCTTAATGCAATAACTGGGACGGCTTTCTCTGGTGTAGTATCCATTAAACTTAAACTAACTAATTAATTAACTTAAATTAATTACAAAGGCAATATTAACAAATTATGACAAATTTATTATTATTGTTATAAACATTAAAATAGTTATTTTGCTAACAAGTGCAGACAGTCATACTTTTCCGCACGCGACTACAGTTTGCCGAACGACGCGAAGCGGGAGTTCGGCAAGCTGTCGAGTGCGGAAAAGAGACTTTCTGGAAGCGTTAGGAACAATATTTTTTTACGAGTCTTTAAAAATGACCAAATCTTAACCAATTAATTTAATTAATATGATTATTTCATTCATAGGAGATTCTGACCAATAGAAAGCTACAGAAATCTGAATTAAATCGATAATTTTTGATAATTGCCCTTCGTTAAGTATATTACATCAGATGCCCTTCGTTGCTACGAAAAAATACATTCAGTGACATTAATGACAATTAATGTTTTAAAAATTAGAAAAGTGATGACTTTAAAAACCGTAAAATATTTATAACAACTGTGTGTTTAATTTGTACTTATATAAATAAAGTACAATAAAATTTTGGTTTTGAACAGTTTTATTCATGAAATAATCGCAACAAATTGCACTCGAACTCTAAAATTAATATAGAATTTTTGCCCTCGTGACACTTTGACATAATTTCGCTCGCCTTTGGCTCATGAAATTAAAACTGTCAAAGTTTCACTCGGGAAAAATTCAATAATTTTAGAGCTCTTGTGCAATTACTACTGAAAATACAAACACAAATTAATTCTTTGACAAGGTTGTCAAAACCAAAGTTTCAGCATAATTGGTTAGCATGACGATGATTCAAAACCACTGTTATTGTCTACTGATTTGACTTTCGAATATTTTGTCAAAATTATTTTATTTCATTGAATTCTCGCGTTAATTTCATTAAAACATGAACACAATAAGATATATTTGAAATAAATTAGTAAATAATATCTAAATATTAGTTTATTGCATATATTATAATTACTTTAAGGCCATATTAACATATCTAAATTAACACGCGTGCGGAAAAGTAAAACGCGTGCGGAAAAGTAACACGCGTGCGGAAAAGTAAAACTTTCTAAACTAAAATCCGTGCGCGAAAATAGACATTTTTGCACGCTCGTAGAAAAAATACTTTTCTACGTTTATCAGTTGCTTTGTATATAAATGACATATTATGATGACAAGTGTACACTCATATTAAAGCGTATTAAATTATCTTTCACAGTATATCGTATATCCCTCTTTTGATGCAAGTAATTAGTTTTAGAAATAAATATAGTTCAAGTACAAATTTTAAGGTTGACCAATTTCTATGCACGCAAGTATATTTGGGGTGCATTTTTTGTAAATTATTAGAGTCCCATTTCGTTTTACATTTTTTTTCTTCAAATATTTATTACTTGTAATATTTTTTAATAAATAAAAAATATGTATTTACAAAAAAAATTTATTGAAAACTATTTATTTACAAGTAATAATGTCACAAATCATTTTAGACAGGGTTGTAGTATGTCTCATTTTTTGTTTAATTTGTATGTTGAGCAGCACTTAGAAGCTGGAAGAAGAGATATGTCGGAATGGGTAGTCCAGTTAATGACAACACCCTTTTCTGTCTTAGTTTCACAGATGATCAGGTCGTGATAGCACAGGATGCTTTCGATCTAGAATTGATGGTAAAAAGGTTGTATCATGGGTATCAAAAGTAGGGACTGCAAATGAGTCTAACAAAAACAGAGTATTTGGTAGTAAACAGCGAGGCTCGGTTTCAAGTCCTTGTCAATGATGACGTTAACATTAATCAGGTGGAAACACTTAAGTACGTGGAAGTATTGTTTAACAAGACCGGATTGGGGGGAGCAGAGATAAAGCAGATAATCCGGAAAGGCAGGCAAATTGTGGCAAGCTTGAATTCATTTTGGTGGGATAAGAATATTTCTAATAAAAACAAGAAAAGGATGCATAGAGATGCATCAAGTCAAACTAGTTTGATTTTATTCAGCAAACTTGATTTGACTTGAAAACCAAACTTTTTTTGTAAAAAAGTTTGACTTGACTTGATTTCGATATCTTTAGGTTTGACTTGAAATCAAACTTATTCAAACAGTTTATTTCCAATTTTCTCTGCTACTCCGCCAATGGCGGATCTATATGGTAAAAATAAGACATTGAGGGTCGAACCGCTTTCTTCTTCTTCTTCGTCTTTTTCTCAAACTATCATTTTAAGCGATTTTTCAGTGATTCGGTGTTTATTTAAACAAATTTGCATTTTTTATCGTAACATATCAATGGAAAAAACAATGTTTTAATCGAAGGGACTCAAAAATGTGAATATTTGGCATTATAACAAGTTTTTTTATTTAAAACGTTTTTGATCAAATTTTAGTGTAGAAAACGTTAAAATATTGTTTTTTACATGTTCCTCCATTCCCAAAATATAAGTTCTTCGATTTGGCTGAAAATTTGCCCACACATAGACAAAGCACAGGACTTAGGTGTTTCGAAGAATTTATATAGTTTTACAATACAAGAAAAGTTACATGCAATAATATCAGATTCAAAATTATATATAGTACAGTCGGGTTAGCATTCGATCTTGCATGCCGAGCTACCCAAGCAAGATTCTATTTTTCTAATCTTTAGGGGGTCGACAGTAGTGTAAATTTAAAATCGCGAATGAATTCCGCCGTTACGTTAGCCGCCATCTTGATTTTAAAGGAGAACCCTGTTTGCTCAATATCTCCGCTATTTTTAACTTTTTGACTGAAATTGTTGAAAATATGATTTCCTATAATTTCTTTTAATATAATTTTTTGTGTTGTCAAAAATTTTATCAAAAACTTGTTTCTATTTGAAATAACTTGTTATAATGCGTTATAATGAATTTTTGAGTCCGTACTATTAAAACATTATTTTTTCTATTGATATTTACGATAAAAAATGCAAATTTGTTTAAATAAATACCAAATCACTGTAATATCGCTTAAAATGGTATTTTGAGAGAAAAAAAGTAGAATTAGGCAGAAGCTATACACTAAGTTTCAGACAAATCTGAGATCCAAAAGTTTTTGTCTGAGTGATTTGACCTGGAATGTACCAGGTTTATAATCTAATTTCTAATATATTATATTTAATAAAAAGTTTTACTTAAAAAAACTAACCAGTAACCAGATTAGTGCATTCAAGATATAAAGAACTTAGGAATTACTAAACGGGGGTCTTACAACTTGTAATATGAAGAAATGAATCTACACGGATAGTTTGATTTGCGAACAGGAATAAAGCACTTTGTTACTACGAGTTCTCGTTAAGGGGAAAGGTGCAAAATGTCGCCTGTCAAAATTTTCAATGTGATTTAAATGTGGATATTCCTTTTTTTCGAATCCTGTATTTTTGAAAAATTTAAAGGCAGAATGAAAAATTACGTTATTACCGAGAGCCGAAAGTCCCTTAGAATAAATAATATCTAAGTTTCTTATGAATGACATATTTCAATTAAAAATCACACTAAATTTTCCCTTTTATTTTCACTCTGTAACTTATTAAAATAAACATTATAGAAGTTTTCAGGGATTTTCGGCCCTCATAAATAATGTAATCTTTCATGCTGCTTTTAAATTTTTTAAAAATATTTATTTGTTTTCTCAGAATTCGAAAAAAATAAATACATTTAAAACACATTGAATATTTTGACGGGGGCATGTTACGACTATGCCCTTAATGGTTGCAAAAAATACTATTTGGTTGATCAATGGACAATTCAAAATAATCATTTTAAGTTTTTATGACTTTCTTTTATTAACAGAGGCATTTATCTTAAGGAAAACAACATCTGGTACCAACCTGCAGTTCCCTGGAAAACACGACAATACAAAAGTATTTCTTTAAAATTCAAAACTGACCATAGGGTTATTGGTTTTATATTTTTTCGGATACAGGCTACAAATAATATTATGTTTGGGTTTAAATTAAATAAATTAATGTAGATGCATTAAATTTTCTTAATTATCCTAAATAACGGGTTTATTGGGTTTTATTTGTCTGTCTGTGGTCATATCATATCATATCCAGCTATTACATTTTTATGTTTATTGAAATTTGTCAAAAAAATATTTTGGACCTTCTTGGGGGGGGGGGGGGGGAATTTCCCTATTCCCCCGTAGATATCCGCCTACTCCGCAAATTAGTTTGTAGTTCATATTAAAACTCTATTAAAAATATTATATTTTGTTGTTCCTTCATAAATTTTTGTGAAAGTAGACTAAATTACACTTGTTATGATAAAAAAAACCATTCAACGAATTCTTTGTTTTAATCTAGTAATAACACTTAAATAAAAATATAAAACAGTGATATGTGATATCGATAAAACGAAACTTGCAAGCAATTATTCTAAGCATACAGCAATAATTTTTAATTAAATTATTAGGGAGCGTTCAAGTATTACGTAACGCGATTTTTGAAGATTTTGACCCCCCCCCTTCGCCCTACGTAACGCACTGTAATGGGCGTTTAACTATTACGTAAAGCAATTTTTGAAGATTTTTGAACCCCCCCCCCCCCCCAACCTTCATTACGTAATGCTTGAACGGTCTCTTACCCTGTTTTGACTATAATCGCTTCCTATATCAAGTTACTTTTATATGGAACTCATTGTATTATTAAATTTCTTATCTTAATTGGCAACTAACATGTCTATCTCAACAAAAAAGTATATCTCTACGAAATAAATTATTTTTCAAACTTTTTCAAACTAGTTTGACAAACAGTTTGAATTTTCAAACCTGTACGATTGACCAGTTTGACTTGACTTGAAATATTTGTCAAAAGGATTGACTTGAGTTTGATTTGAAATTAAGTCAAACTCAAGTCAAGTTCAAACATTCAAGTCAAACTTGTGCAACTCTACATGGGTATCAAAAGTTGGGACTGCCAATGAGTCTAACAAAAACGGAGTATTTGGTAGTAAACAGCGAGGCTCGGTTTCAAGTCCTTGTCAATGATGACGTTAACATTAATCATGTGGAAACACTTAAATACGTGGCAGTATTGTTTAACAAGACCGGATTGGGGGGAGCAGAGATAAAGCAGAGACTCCGGAAAGGCAGGCAAATTGTGGGAAGCTTGAATTTATTTTGGTGGGATAAGAATATTTCTAATAAAAACAAGAAACAAAATTGGAAAGAAATCCTTTGTAAAAGGTATAATTTTTTTTTTATTAAAATCCCTTAAAAGGGGCTACATCACAACAAAACGTTTTCGATTTTTATAAAAAATCATCATCAGTGTTCGATAAAATGGATGCTAGCTGAGCCACAAAAGAAAAATATCTGGTTAAAAACCCTTTACATATAATATAGATGCCTTAAAAGTGCATACTTCAATAAAAAGCCCTGTGATGGTCAAATGGCAACCAGGATAATGCCCTAAGGTAATGTATACAGATTTCCCAACACGTGGGATCCAAATTGAGTTGATCACATTTCAATGACTTAATGGCAACTACAAAAAACAAGAAAAGGGTGGGCAGAGCAATAGTGGAGTCGGTATTGTGTTATGGCTCGGAAGTATGGACTATGGACTCTCCACTCCACGCAGATCTCAAAAGAAGGCTACTAGCCCTAGAAATATATATAGTAGGCTATTTAATAGACTATATAAGAAGAAGTGCAAGAATTTTAAGATGGGAAAGGAAAACTAACGAAGAAGTAAGAACAAGAATGGACGCTGAGGAAACGGTAGTAGATAATATAATATAAAGAAGATCATTGAAATGGTTTGGACACATAAGAATGCCTGAGGAACGTTGGTATAAACAAATATTTCAGTGAAGACCACCAGGAAGAAAAAAGTGGGGTAGATCGCGAAGAACGTGGAATGAGAGCGTCAGGTGATCGATGTATGGCTGCAATTTACAAGAACACGACGCCTTGGACAGGAGGTTTGGCAAAGGATGACAGGAATGCTGCAAGATGATGTTAACAATTGAATAATAATTATTGTAACATAATTGTTACCGCAAATAGATAGATAGATAGAAATAAATAGTTTTTCCACAAGTTTTCTTGCATTTGATTATTTTGCGCAAATCCCTCAGGAATTTTTTGCACAGGTAGACCGCATCTTAGTGGTAGACCGCATAATGTAGTTGCACTGAAATTTTTTAGTCCGTCCCTGTAGATTATATTCTACATTCTAAACGAAACTTAACAGCTGCAATGGTTATTTGAAATAATAATATTGCAGCCTGGCTGGCGAAACTTCGCCTGTTCGGACTTATCAGTTCGATCAATCATTCAAACTGTCAAAATAACCGCAGAGGGCCACAACATTCATTATGGGCAGTTATTCACGCTTTTATGGTAATGAGAATATTCGTTATTGTTTGCTAACTTTTTTTATCATCTGTTTGTACATATTTACAATGTAAAGTTTTCATACAGATACTGCAGGCAAACTCGTAAACATAGGATAGATATTGACAAATTTCTGTTATTTTTTTTTATAAAAATTATTAATTTGGACAAACGCTATTGAGTAACTATAATAAAAGGGAAGGACCGGAAGTTGGCTATACAGTGGAACCTCGATAAGTCGAATTCATCGGGACCGCGGCCGGTCCGAGTTATCGAAAATCCGGTTTAGCCGGAGAACAGTGGCGGCTCGTGGTAATTTAAGAAGGGTGTTCAATTAAAGAATGTAATTATACAAACAGTGAATAAGCGCCGCAGGCGAAAAATTTTTGGGGCCTCGTCAAAAGATGTTCTGTAAAATGAAACCTATCTTTGACCCGATTAGTCAAAATGTCACACACTTTTTTTGTTTTGTGCAGAATATGATACCTACTGAATGATGGCGCTTCTTCGGTGGTGAAGGTGGACGCAGAAGTTAGAAGGTGGACGCAGAAGTTACGAATATTGAAATGGCTTTGTCAAAACTGTTTAAAAATCCGTTTATTTTAACGGCATCCAAAGACCGAGGTTGAAATTACAGTTTTATTCTTTGAAAACACTAAACATGGAAAACAAAATAAAGAATGTAGTTTATCACACCCGCATAATCACGAAGTTTTTCTATATTGTTCAACTTTAAAACAATGTTTAAACTTTTTGTTTCTTATTGCACATTCTTGTACCAAGTTTATCTCCGGCCAAGTTAGTCCATTCTTTTTATAAGAAGTCGATTTTCAAAACTATTTGCATTTTCTTTTATAAACTGCACTGAATAAGGCTCCATCCTAAAAAAACTACCTACCAATATTATTGTATTTAATAAATTCCCACAATAGAAAATGCCAAACTGTGAATCGAAACCCTCCGCCCCGGTCTCTGTGTACAGTGCACAAACCCACAATGTTTTAAGATAGGAGAATCGCTGGTTCACGGATTTAAGAGCTCTCGTTCTTTTATAGGGTTACATACTGTATAGTGGCTGGGTTCAATTTGAATTCTGCACCTACCACGTGCATCTAGCGTAGCGGTGTTGTGCAAATAAATTATGTGATTAATAAATACAGTTATATTTTAATGATACTATGATATTTATGAGATTTTTAAAAATATGTATTTTAATGAAATTTGATTGGGTGTTCACTCTGTTCACTGCACAAGTAAACCAATGGAGAAACCGCCCCTGCCGGGGAATATGGTAAAAATTGATAAAATCCGGTATAGGTACCTACAGATAAAATTCATTATAATTGCAAAAACATGAAATACATATGCACAGTACATCAAAATTACGTACAGTTGTGTACAGTTTTGTTTATTTCTGGGTAAAAAACTCAATCAAAGTGAATAAATGTTTGTTTCGTCTGATGAAAATCGGTCCGGGTTAGTCGGATCCGGGTTATCGGAGGCCGACTTATCGGGGTTACACTGTATATCGTAGTTTAAAAACAGGTATGTTTATTATACAGGTATGTTTATCATACTTATTACATATTGTTGTAAATAATGGCAGGAGACACGATAAAATCAGGAAATAAAAATATTAATTTCTCAAATGCAGATTTGATAATGGAAAAGGAAAAGACTCTGTCATAACTCCATAAGTGTCTCCGCCCAGGTTCTTTGGTTCTTGGGTCTTCCTCTCCTGCTTCTTCCAGGAACCCGCAGTTCAGCAATTATTCGTATTGGGCGATTAACGTTTCACCGTTGAACATGACCAAACCATCTTAACCTATGCTCTCTCATTTTGGCATCAATTGGTGCCACCCCTAAACTTCCCCTAATATACTTCTCCCTTATTTTATCCTTTTTTGTTGCCACGTGCATTCGTTGTTTCTCTTTCTTTTTAACTGCCCAACATTCAGTTCCGTACATCACAACCGGTGTTATGACTGTTTTATAGAATTTTTCGTTTAGCTTCATTGGAATTTTGCTGTCGCCCAACACACCACTCGCTTCTTATGCATGCATCTCCATCTATGTCGCCATAGTACTCTGTAATACCGATCCTAGGTATTTAAAAGTCTCTCTTTTCACAATAATTTCATCATTCAAAAATATTATTTGACTGGTAGTAACTCCATCTTTAGACAAACATTCCAAATACTTTGCTTTGTCTTACTAAGTTTTAAAACATTTTCCTCAAGAGCTTGTCTCCACTGTTCCAGCTAAGTCGCCTGCACTATTTCTCACCAACACCACATCATCAGCATACATTAAGCACTGGGAATGTTGCCCTGTAGTTTCGCTGTTATCTGATATAAACCTAATGAGAATAAATAAGAACCAAGCTCTGGTGCAATCCTACTTTCACATGAAATTTATTAGTACCTATCTCCTACATCTCTCTCACATTCTTTACATATTTACTGGGGATTCCTTTCTAGTTTAGTGCCCAGCACAGAATCTCTCGAGGGACTCTCTCATATGCTTTTTCAAGATCAATGAATACCATACGAGCGTTTGTTTCTTTATTCCTGTATTTTTACATCAACTGCCTTACAATAAAATTGCATCTGTGATTGATCTGCCCTCCATAAATCCAAATTAATTATCAGATATTTCGGTTTCTTCACGTATCCGCCTATCGATTATTACTCTCTCCCTTATTTTCATGATCTGACTAAGTAGTTTTATGGTCCTCTAGTTTATGAATTGTTGTATATCTCCCTTGTTTTTGTAAACAGGTACTAATATACTGCTTTTCTATTTGTCTGGCATTTATCCAACTTCCATAATTTTATTGAATAAACCTATTAGCCAACTTGCTTCTATCTCTCCTAATGGTCTCCACACTTCCACAGGAATATCATCTGGTCCAACTACATTTTCTTTCTTTATTATTTGAAGTGCTTTAACCACTTCTTCATTTTTTATTTTGGTGACCATTAATTACTGTTTCCGTTAACTTAATTGGTTTTCTGTCATTGATTAGACTGTCAAAGTACTTTTTGCATCTCTTGTTGGCATCCTTTTTGTGAATTAGTATTTTATTAATTTCATCTGGAATGAAACAGAAATGAATGAATTTATACGGATAGATAACATTACGGAGACACAATGGACTGAGCATTTCGCGAAATTATATGGAGAAGGAGAAGACGAGAACAGAGAAATAAACATTAATGAAACCCACGATAGAGTACTAATATCAGAAGAAGAGCTACAAGAACGAATAAAAAAATTAAAAAATAGAAAAGCACCTGGTCCTGATAAGATAAATAATGAACTGCTAAAATATGGAGGAAGAACACTACTCAAATGGCTCCTAAAATTATTTGTCGATATAATAAATATCGGAGTAGTACCAGCGGAATGGAAGGAAAGTTTCCTGCTACCGATACTCAAAATGGGAGACTCGAAAAATCCTGAAAATTATAGAGGCATTAGTCTGATGAACAGCACATTAAAATTGTTGACGGCAGTCATAAAAGATAAAATCGAGGAAAAAGCGAATATGGCAGATGAACAGCAAGGCTTCCGGAAGAACCGCAGCACAATAGATGCAATTTTTATTATCAGTCAAATAGTAGAAAAGTCTATTGAATATGGAAAACCAGCATACATGTGCTTTGTAGATTTAAAAAGTGCTTTTTACAGGGTGAGGCGAAATGATATCTTAAATTTATTACAAGCTGAACAAATAGACCACCAGATAATAAGGCTAATTAAGGAAATTAACAAGAACAACAAGACCAGAGTTATAATGTCAACAGGAGAAACAGAACGCATAGAACTAAAGGGAGGAATCCGCCAAGGAGACTCGCTCAGCCCATTGTTATTCAATATGATGATGAATCAAATAATTCACGAAGTCAGAAAAGACATGGATACCATATGGGAGCGCATAAAATCACGATACTATGCTATGCCGATGATGCAGTACTAATTGCTGATAACGAGGATGACCTACAAAGGCAGCTCCACACTTTCAATCTCACAGCAAATAAATTTAATATGAGAATATCGGTAGAAAAAACTAAATGTATAGTGATAAGTAAAGAGCCGCGTAGATGCAAGTTAGAAATAGACGGCAAAATTGTAGAACAACTAATGAAATTCAATTACCTAGGAGTAGAGATCACTAGTGACAGGAATATAAGAACAGAGACCACAACACAAGCGACAAAAGCGGCAAGAGTAAGTGGTTGCCTCCGAGAAACCATATGGAGAAACAAATATCTGACCATGGAAAGCAAAATAAAAGTATACAAGACAACAGTAAGACCTATCCTAACATATGCAGCGGAGACAAGGACCGATACAAGAAAGACGAAACAACAAATCAACAATATCGAAATGAAAGTATTAAGATCAATAGCGGGCATATCATTAAGAGACAGACAAAGCAACAGAAGTATAACGAGAACGTTGCAAAATTCAAAATATTAACAGGTGGATAAAAACAAGAAAGAAAAACTGGAACGAACATGTAAATCGAATGGAACCAGATAGATTAGCGAATATCTGTAAAAACAACAAGCCGTATAGCAGAAGACCCGTTGGAAGGCCGCCGAAAAGGTGGATAGACAATGTACAGTCAACAACAACTGAAACAGAATAAGAGGCAGACAAACAGGAGTAATCCTAGTCGCGCGAAGAAGAAGAAGAAGAAGATCTGGAATAAACCTAATTTAATTAAAATCTTTAGATTTCATTGCTCTTTGTTTTGCTATTTGATATATCATTGTTTCACCTTCCCTGATATACGCTTCTGCTTTAGCTTTTGCTACTGCTACTTCGCTTCCTTTTTGGTGACCGTATAGTTGTGAAAATCTGTGTCTGACCTATTTTTTACCACTTTTTGTATAATTTTCTCTTTTCTTTTATTTTTTCCTGTACTTCGTATGACCATCACCAAGTTACTTTATCCTCAAATTTCTTTCCTGACGTTTTCCTAAGTATTTCAATAACAGTATCTCTGATGATGCTGGCCGTCTCCCTCCAAATTGTATTAGGGTTTTTTTTTCATGTTCCATCACATTCTTTCTACTATTCTTGCCCTGAATAAACCTTCTTTTTTGTTTTTAACATCCACCACTTGATTTTTTGTGGTCTTCTCCGATATTTTTGTTTAGTTTCGCGTTTTACTTCGACGTTCTGCTCCTGCAACTTATGTTGTTGGCTTACTGTCTCACTAATTTTTATCATGATATTTATAATCTACTTGTGAGTGGTTTTGTCAAATTTATATACGTAAAAAATTCAGTTTCTCTCTTTTGAGAGAATGTGTTTCGCTGTTGAAATAATCACCATATCTAATGCTGTTGTTAATTCAAGTATATATCATCTTCCGCTTCATTTCTAGTTTCGAAGCCTAGTCCTCCACGTATTATTTTATAAACTCTCTTGGATTGGTCCACATGCTCATTAAAATCACATGTGCCGTATGTCTTCCAAATTGATCATAGAAAGCTTTTCTTTCTTTCTCACCCAACTCTGTTTAAGGAGCGATTCTTTTTCAACAACTACGTCAAATAATTCATCATCATCATCGTCTTGGTGCTACAGCCCTTAGAGGATCTCGACCTTCTCAAGCTGTCTACGCCATTCTGTTTTGTCCCTTGCTTGCATTTTCCAGTTGCCGACTCCTATCTTCTCGGCATCTTGTGTTACCCCGTTCCCGTCCATCCATCTCAGCTTTGGTCTACCCCGTCTTCTCGTTTCCACGGGTTGTACTGTTAGAATCTTTTTCATCATGTTCGATTCAGGCGCCCGGGCTACATGTAGGCACATGGACACTGTAGGCGGTTTCGCTTAATTATAGTGGTAATATCTTTTCCACCAAACGTATGCTTATTATAGATATTCTGCAGTTCAAAGTTATATCTACGCCTCCATATTCTGTTCTCACAGACCGCTCCGAATATCTTGCGTAGCACCTTTCTCTCAAAAATCGATAGAGCGGATTCATCTGTTTTAGTTAGCGTCCATGCCTCTGATCCATATGTGAGAACGGGGACTATCAATAACAATGTTCTATACATTCTTATACGAGTTTTTTGAGACAGACGTTTGTTAGCTAAATACTTTGATGATAACACCTGTTTGCCATTGTTATTTGCCTTTTTATTGCCCCTGATGTATTATTATTGGGGTTAACCGATGTCCCTAGATATATGAACTGCGTCAAATAATTATTGTGTTCATAAAGGAAAAAAGAATATAAAAGAAAATGGTAGCTATTGCGAAACATTCTATCCATGCAAATAAAGGACATGAAACCTAATTGTCTGCTTCACTGTTTTTAGTTTGTGGAAGGTTTTAAAATAAAACAAATTGTCTTAACTCTCCTGTTCAGATATTGATTGTGTAAATTACCTGTAACGTATTTTTTATTAAAGATAACTTGTAAAGCGGAAATTGCGCAAAGATTGCAATAATATCAAGTGCGTAAAAAGCAATAAATGCGTCAGGTGATTGATTGTATTCTAAGAAAATATTATCTGTAATCACTTGAAGTATTTACCACTTATTAAAAGTAAGTATTATATTTTTCTCTAATAACTAGAACAACCGTGTAGATACTGAGAAAAAATTGTAATCTATACACAATATTTTAGGTTACAAGGTTAATTACAAAACAAATCAGTTACTAAACTATCCAGGCGCAATTATATAGATATGTGCTTAATTTTTTGTAATATTTATCTAAATATTATAAAAGTCACACACATGCTGGTTTATAAAAGTCACATGAACAATTTTATTTTTTGTAAACTCAATTTTCATCTAAATAGTAAATATTGAGCAGGTATTTAAAAAACAATAACCAGTATTGCAATTGAACGTCCAAAATAATAATAAAAAGTCACAACTCAAAAATTCAAGATTGAAAATATTGTTTGTAATCTATTATTATTGTTTTTTATTATTTAGCTTAATGCCACGACAAGTAATGTCAATTTAGACCAGATTTCGCAATCAGATTATCAGGGTAGTGTGTGGTGTGTGTTGAGTAAATGCCTTGTTACTTAGTAAAGTTGACTTCACTGGCTTTACAAAGAGATGCTAATGGTAACCAAACGTCTGCGGTCCCTACGATGAGTAACGATCCTACAAGGACATTTAATATTGATAAATACAATAGACTGCCTCTATAACGAGAACTGAAATGGCAGACTAATTACCTTGTTCTTAGCCAATTTCGTTATATCAGACAACAATAATAATGTGCATGTGCTGTGCATGCATATGAATATGTAGTTTTTTAAAACATTCACATCCTATAGTGAAGCCATTTCGAGCAATGTACGATGCTAAATTTTGTTTGAGTGGCACTTTTGAAAAGAGTTGGTAGATAAACAGGAAGAGTTGACAGTTGATAGTTTATTACATATCACTGGTGTCGATAAGCACAAAAATTTTAGTCTTTTGTATACAGGCAGCTGGGATATTTTATAGCCATCTCCGCGCCAAAATAGGTAAAGAAACATGTTTTTCGATCTCGTTTTCCCTCGTTATAACGAAATATGCCTCGGTATAGAGGTGTTACAGTTCAATAGGAATTTCATGGGATACCTAATAAAACCTCGTAATACCCGTGTTCGTTATAGAAAGAGTATACTGTAAGATCTATTTGTCTGATGATAATTCCGTTCTGTTTGCGTGTTTTCTGTTGTTTGACAGTAGTGCCTTTAGTGCAGTTCAGCAGTCTAGAGAGGGGGTCCCGAAAAGATTGGTTATAAATTATACCACACATTCTGGAGTCAAAAATAGTTCGATTGAACCTAACTTACCTTAGTACAAATGTGCTCATAAAAAAAGTTACAGCCCTTTGAAGTTACAAAATGAAAATCGATTTTATTTGAATGTATCGAAACCTATTAAAAATTTTTTATTGAAAATGGACATGTACCTATCATTCTTATGGCAGGATCATCTTAAAACAAAATTATAGTGAGATTTGTCCACCCCATAAAAAATTTATGGGGTTTTGATCCCTTAAACCGCCCCGAACTTTTGTGTACGTTCCAATTAATTCAATATTGTGGTACCATTAGTTAAACACGACATTTCTAAAACTTTTTTGCCTCTTAGTATTTTTTCGATAAGCGAGTTTTTATCGAGATGCGGTTTCTTTTTAATATATTTATATAAAAATTTTATGGGAGTTTTGTTCCTTTAAACCCCCAAATGTTTCTGTACGTTCCAATTAAACTATTACTGTGGTACCATTAGTTAAACACAGTCTTTTTAAAACTTTTTTGTCTCTTAGTCTTTTTTTTTATAAGTCACCTTTTATCGAGACGTTACTTATTTTTCAAAATATACCTAAAAATGTAAGTTATAAATACATTTTTAGATTATTAACAGGTCTCTATAATCGTCCTTAACCATATACAAATATGTGGTGGATTCGATAAATATTCAAAATATCTCAATAAACACTGGCTTATCGAAAAAGTCCTAAGAGGCAAAAATGTTTTAAAAACAGTGTGTTTAACTAATGGTGCCACACTAATAATTAAATTGGAACGTACACAAAAGTTTGGAGGGGTTTAAGGGAACAAAACTCCCATACATTTTTATGGGGTACACAAACTTCACTCTAATTTTTATTTAAGATACTGCTGCCATAAGAATACCACATGTCCATTTTCAATGAAAAATCTATAAGAGTTTTCGATATATGAAAAAAAATTGATTTTCATTTTGTAATTTCAAAGGGCTGTAACTTTTTTTGTGTGCACTATTGTAAATAGGTAAGTGAGGTTCAATCAACCTATTTTTGACCCCAGAATCTGTGGTATAATTTATTACCAATTTTTTCGGGATACCCTGTATGTCCAAGCGACTTTTGTTAAGGATCCTGTTTTCAGCCAAAAATATTGTATGGAAATTTTTAAAAGAAAGAAGAGAAAAATTTAATGTAGTATGGAATGGTTCATTCAGCATAAATGTGTTTGTTTCCCAGTCCTTCCTTATGACAGGGGAGCCCAAGCGGGGATTTTTGTAGTTACTAGAGCGCGTCAGATTATGACATGGGGAGAAACCTTGTACCCTGTAAATGTATCATATATTGGATCTTAATGCAGGGGAGTTCCTTAAGGGGCGTCTGAAAAAAAAATCTATCCTTAAAAAAACGTTGCACTGCCTAACCTAACGTAGGGTTGAGATTTAGTTGCGGTGACAGAACAGCAAGCCAAAATTTTTGGATAACTTGGTTAGTTGCAAGTCTAGACAACAATATTTTGAACTTTGACCGTATTAATGGCGCATGCGTGAAATAAACAATTAGGGTGGGGGAAGCTGTACTGGCATATAATCTTAGCGACTTCGTAAGGACTCTTTTAGTCTAGTGAGACAGCTTTGAGAGTTCAGTTCTTCGTTATTAAGTATCCAGTTAAAATATGTCTAAATTGTCAAAAAGTGATTATCTGGCTCTTTTGAGTGTCAATGACATCAAAGCTCTTTCGCCAGCGGATATGGCAAAGGACTACGAAGAGTCACCGAGAGAATGGTATGTATCATTTACTCTTAAATGAGAGTGACTTTTCTCTTCTAGCATGTGCTCCTAATGTAAAGTGGTATTCGATTTGCCGTTGTCATTTAGTAGCAGACGACGGAAGTACTGCACACTAACATCTCCATTCATTAATTCACTTTACAAATGGATCTACAATGTTGGCTTACAAGAAAAAAATACAACGTGCAAGGAAAAAATTACATCCAAAAACTACATTTAGAAAAATTATTTGTTTGGATCATTGTGTTGGTGTTTTGAGATACATTACCTGCGCTGATGGTCAAAAACCCCTTCGTCGAGATGGAGATGGACTTTTAGGTAAACCTCACTCCCATTACGAGAGAAGAGTATTTAAATCAGAATGGTAACATTCGAGAGGAAAATTCTGTGCAAGTATACGCAATGAAATTTCTACCCTAGCGAGCAAAGGCGTTAGAAAAATATACATCAGAGCATGAACTACACGTAAAATCAACCTGCAAGTGTGAAAGAAGAGAGGAAGGTATTAGAAAAAAAAGTCGAAGCAAATGAAAAAAGAAGAAAATTTTACGAAACTGAACGTGGGATGGCGATACGAAAATCATACAAGGAAAAAATGCTTCAGAAACGTAAAATAATTAGTGACCTAATGAATATAGGTTTAAATAAAAAGGCAAAACTGCAAAGAGAAACAATTTTAAAATCACTAGAACTATTATAATTTTTAAAATAAATAATACGAACATCTTGGTGCTTTATTTCGTAACATAAAAACACTTTTTTAATGCGATAATCCTTAAAAATTTATTAGAAGAGCTCAGTCCACGCCAGACTCTATCATGTTTAACAGAAAATTGACCCATTTAATTTGTATTGAATTTTTGTCCAAGGTTGACTTAAATGTCCACCACAGGACTCCACTGTCCAAGGTGGACTTAAAGTTTTCCATGCTTTTATATGGAGTGTCCAGGATCCTATTGTTGCTTGAAGGGTATTGAAGAGGTCTTTGACCACATTAAATTTTCTGTTGATACCTATGTATAACATTACTTACTCGGTTTACGTTCATATTGAAGGATATCTGTGTGTATGTAAAGAGCAGATGATATGGCTATGTCGAGTTAGCTAGTTTGGCCATGCTCTAAGGATGGTTCAGGTTCATTTTGAAGGATGTGTGTGTGAAAACGTGTGTATGTAAACGAATGTTGGTTTTGTTGCAATACCGTTGCATTGTATTTAATAACATTCAGGAGAGAAGAATGGTTTGGACATATCGAAAGAATGATTATATTATATCTTATATGTTATTAGCGATGTCTATCGCGGCTCTGTACGTTAAGTCGTTTAGACGCCATATGTTCCTTTGACAATGCATCCATGTCTGAAGTGGCAGATAATATTTTGGTAGAAAATAAAGAACCGTGAATCACAAATAGAAGAATCACTGTGATATCCGAAAAGAAGAAGAATTGGTTTGACTTTCTGACTATACCCTGTATATTATAAAAAGTGACAGATGGAAAGCGCACAGCATGGCGGGCTCTGTGACGTCTGAGTTGGACTTTGATTCCAACTCATACGTCACGATCCGACGAGCAGTCGCGCCTCCACCACAAAACGAGACAAAAATGACCAGAATGGACCTTAAAATTTCTTTAAAATTTCCCCAGAATCTGGGGAAAAATTGATTTTCTATCTAACTCTAATACACAGGCTCTTATGAGAGGCGCTGTTGCCAGATGTTGTGAAATGCCCAGTTTGTCAGTAGATCTGGGGAAAAAATTTTTTTGTGGGCCCGTACCGGTGCTGTATAATTACTGTGAACCTTGAACGACGATATGTGCAGAAAATTGCGTTTAGCATGTGCCTATATCGAAGAACGGCTGTCACAAATAAGGAGGTTCTCAGAAGAATGAAGAAGAACCGAGAGGTACTGACCCCCATCAAATCTCGAAAGTTGGAATACTTAGGACGCATTATGCTAAATGAATTCAGATAAGCCCTCCTACAAACCCTCCTGCAAGGAAAAATATATAGAAAGCGAGGTCCAGGAAGAAAGAGAACTTCTGGTTAAAGAACCTCAGAATGTGGTTCAACACAACATCTGTGCAGCTTTTCCGCGCTGCAGATAAAATAACGATTGCCATGATGATCGCCAATATTCGTCAAGGATAGGCACATCAAGAAGAAGATATTCTCACTCAATTTAAAATTAATACCTGTAATGTGTTATTTAAATATTTCAATATTTAATAGAGTAGACTCCCTCTATAACGAGAACTGAAATGGCGGACTAATTGCCGCGTTATAAGCGAATCTCGTTATATCAGAAAACAATAATATTGAAATGTTTTGATACCTCTTAAGTAGTTTATTAGTCAGTATATGTCGATGATAAACATAAAGAAGTTTGATAAAGGTATTTTATATTTAGAGCATAATTACGAGCTCTCCTGAGGAGAACAGAAGTTCGAAATGGTCCATAAAGAGATGGTAATGATCTCTGAATCGAAATTAAAGATAAAATGCCTTTATCTACCTGCGTTTTTACTCACGTATTGAGTACTAGGAAACAGATTTGTTGATCTTTGCCTCGTTGGATTGATGTGTTGTGGAGTGTAACTATATAGACTCCCCATGTCTCTGCATTCATGACCCTTTATTCCTTGCAAATTTTAGAAGGATGGGTAATAGGTATAAGAGAGAATCTGTTTCCGAATTAAGAAATCCAATATTTAAATATTTATTTGTTTGAAAATGAAGTTTTTTGGGTTTCGTCGTTTCTATAAAGAAGTTTATTCCAGGCGGTGGAGTTTATTGCACCACTGGCCTCGATATTAACACATATGTTGGGCACTTATATATACAGGCACTTGAAGTATTTATTTATAGCGATTACTTCGCTAAAAACAGGGAAATAAACATATTCTTCGATTTCATTTTTCCTCGTTATAACCAAATATGTCTCGTTATAGAGGTGTTATAGTTCAATAGGAATTTCATGGGACATCTAACGTACCTAGTTATAAGCGAAACCTCGTAATATCCGTGTTCGTTATAGAGAGAGTCCACTGCAGTAGCAAACAGCATAGGAAAATATCAAGAAAAAAGCAAAAATGGCTGCTAATAGAACGTGGACCAGAGCAAACACCCATACAAACCAAAGAAGTGGTCTGGCAAAACCCAACGGTAAAAGAAACCTCCACAAAATATCATAATCTCCTCCCTCTCAGCAACAAAGAGTTGCTAGAGGAGCAAAGGAACCCTACCAAATAGACTGGGGCATATGGCAACGGTATACACCTTTCTTAGGTGGCGTTCATACTCGGGCGATAGCGAATAAGCGATATTTTATCGCCACGATATATTGCTAGGAAGGTTCAAATAGAACGGACGATAAATCGCCGCGACCATGCGATGATGATGCAAGCACAATTCATTTCAGTTAAAATTATGTCATCAAATGACGAAGACGTTGTAGTGGCTTATTCGTTTAGGCGTAGAATGAGAAGTAAAGTAAAAGTAAAAATATGGTTTTGTTTGTTATTGATTCAGAGGGATGCACAATCGCTGGACAGCTGTTTCCACCATTTCAGGCTTCCTCAACAGCGCTAGCGTGCAGTCCTCTGAATCGAAAAACACCTCAACCATCTATCTAAGGGGAATTTTAAAGATCTTTGAAATTCCCATTTGGAGGCGATCCAGCGACATCTCTTAAACAAATTGAAAAGTCACAGATGCAGAATTCACCACTATAATAAAATTAAAGTGGTAAATAGTTATTTAAATCTGAAACTTTTCGTGTTGAAAGTTCTTTCTGGTACATCCTTAATCTGCGACTTTTACAATTTATAAGACCGCAGACACCGAATATAGAAAACAAAAAGGACTCCACTTTATGCAATCACATTCCGTTTTCATTCGTCCAGGAAAAGGACAGAAAAAAACTTCATAGTACTCAAATCTGAGTAAAGATAGAAAAGTAAAAAATCATCGACTGCACGCTAGCACTGTTGAGGAAGCCTGAAATGGTGGAAAGAGCTGTCCAGGGATTGTGCATCCCTCTAAATCAAAAACAAGCAAAACCATCTTTAACAGTTTGGATTATTGTAGGCAACAAATGGCGAGGGCGACCGACATGTAGCTCTTCGAACGATATATCACTTGCGATATCTTGTGCAATCGCGCGGAAGTGAACCTTTTATCGTCTCTATTTAGATTTTAAGTATTTGTTTGTGCGTATCGCCTACCGGATATCACCTACGATATATCGCTTATCTTTTATCGCCCGAGTATGAACGCCGCCTTACATTTAACTAAAGCAGGTTCAAGCAAACCTGATTATTACCAAACTGGAACAAGCAGTGGATGAGGCTCCTATTCAAAGTCAGACTCCATTTTTGGAGTTCCATAAAACAACATTTAGCGCAATGTAGGGGAGTGAAATTAGAACGAAAAAAAAACGTTTCGGAAAAATTCAAACAAGCTTATATTTTTCTAAAACTTTTTTTGTTAGTTTATTAGTATAGTATAGTTGATCCAAAAGATGGCATAACCCAGACATCCAAAGTGAAAGTTATCCTTCAACACCAAATTGTTCTATATGGTCCACATAATGTCCAGAAAAAAGTCACACCATTTTGAGCGTCGGGTTTGGGGGGGGGGGGGGAGAGGGGGGAGAAATCGGTAAATTCGTAGTTTTTTAAGTTTTTCGCCAATATTTCTAAAACTATGCGGTTTAGCATGAACAACCCTCTATACAAAATTGTTCTACATTAAATTTGAAATAACAAAGTCTCTATGCATAATCTTTCTAAAATGAATGGTTCCAAAGTTACGGAGGTAGTATAGTATAACTGGTCCAAAAAAGGCCTAACCCAAACATCCAAAGTAAAAGTTTTCCTCCAACACCAACATGTTCTATATGGTCCACATTCTTCTTCTTTGAGTGCCTCTCCTATCGGAGATTGGATATCATTAGGGCGATTCTAATTTTATTTACTGCTGTTTTGAACAATTCGTTAGTGGTACAGCCAAACCACTCTCTCAAATTTCTCATCCAGGACATTCTTCTACGGCCTGGATTTCTTCGTCCTTGGATTTTTCCTTGCATTATGTTTTGTGGGAATGTGTACTTTCCTACATTTGTAGGAATGTGAGGAATGGTCCACATATTGTTCAGTAAAAAGTTACACCATTTTGAGCGTCCGGTTTGGGAGGGAGATGGGAGAGAAGCCGGTAAATTAGTAGTTTTTTTAAGTTTTTCGTCAATATTTCTAAAACTATGCTTTTAGACTGGGAGATATTATACAGAAGTTCAGCCACGATTTTCTAAGTCCTGCCTTTTGCAATACTGGAAGTGTAGACGATGTACTTACAATCTGTGGAAACATCCACAAATTTCCTGTGATATTTTCCTGTAAAAATTAGATTTTCCCAAAAAATAAAAATAGGGTTTTGCAATGAATTTCTAAGTCCTGCCATATCCGTAGATAGACAGGATACTATCGATTTTATGAAGAAAATTTTTAGGGCAGGAGGGTTGCAAACGGGGTAACGGAGTATATATCGTTGATTGGGAAGAATAGTATGATATTTCAAAAACATTAAGATTACAGAAAAGACAATTAAAGATTGAGATGGGTTACGAGATCGGATTACTTAAGCAATACAATATTAAATATCCTTTTCATCAGAATAATTAAAACTTACAGTATTAACTGACAATATGGATTTTATATCCAATCCATATACCACCCCCAACTCATATTTTTCATCCCCATTTTGAGTTATAATACTTTTCTTTATAAAAATTTTGTACTATTTCACAATTATAAGGTTATTAGGGACAATAAAACGGAACAGTTTTGATGTTTTATTAGAGTTTAAACGAAAAAATCTCAGTTATAGTACAATACCAATATAAAAAAACAAAAAATTTGGGCTCCCATTAAAAAAAATGAAAGTTTATACAAGTTTCCGTTTCTACAAGCGTAAAAATCCCTATAGTATTGTGGCATAACCGCTACATTCTTTTTTCTTTTCAAAAAGAGAGAGCAGGCCAGTTTTCTTTTTTTCACTTATTCCCACTTTCTTCTTGTAAGCTTGTGTTAGAGTAACGTCACGTGCTGATGGAAGTCGTCGTTTGCTTTAAGAACGTTTATAGTTTTAAATTCCTGTTCTTTGTACGACATTTTATATAGCATGTGACTAGGATTTTCTTTGGTAACTTTTAAAACGCATATTCCTGAGAGAGGGACTGACCCATCTTCTTCCGTCTTAAAAGAATCCTTTATGCCCATATCACTTGATAGTTGTTTTAGATCAAAAAAATTCTCATGACCCATTTCATGTACGTTGAATGGATTTCCATGCTTCTTTGCTTGTCTAACCAATGTTACATATTTATCTGGTACGTAAACGTTCTATAACACTATATGTTCTATAAATTGAACGTTCTAATAACAGAATGAACGTAGTCTCCCTCGTTCTGAGTACGACCACTAATTAAAAATTTATGGGTGATGGACCTAATATTTTCCACAATAGAAACTCCATAGATGTATAAAGCAAATACGAAGCGGTTCTTATTTTGTCCGAAGCAGTTGTCAGTATAAAATACAATATCATTTCACTATTTTTGTCATTCACAGACTTCAAATAATTCCAAACGCACGAACCCACTTCATTTGCACTTCTGTGAGTAAGACCTTAGTGCCACATAAAGCACATTTCGTCCGTACTTTTAAGTTCGTACAATGTTAAATTATACACACTTAGTTTTGATACATAATAAAAAGAAGACGAGTCCCCTTGTGGACATGGCAATGCTGCCTGCATATCATAAACAGCGTCAATTTTATCCCGAGAATTTTTATCCATGTCCTTCTCTTTTCTTGCCAGGTCTTTGTCTTCAATATGGTTATTGTACTGTTCCTGAAGTTCTTGTTTTTCTACCTCGGAGGCATTAATAAAACCCTGGCAAAAATCACACTTATCTTTTTTTTTTGGAATAAAAAAAGATAAATTAAACTCTCCTTTGAATATATTGGAGTACATCAAGTAGTTTACGTTAGGTTTCCCGAGTTCTTTACAACGCTGCTCATAATCTATGTGCAGGTCGGCAATAGTTTTTCCTCCTTCAATGTATTCTTTCTTTGATTGAGATCGGCAGTAGTGGCTCTCCATTCAAGGAATAGATCGAATATGACTACGCACTTCTTCTTTCAACTCCTCAGGAACACTATGTTTTTCATGTCTATCTCGATTATCTGCCTGTATTATTCCATTTACTTCATTATTTTGTTTGCGTAAAATGGTCTTAATTACTTGAGAGTTAATGCAAAGAGTTGCCATAAAGAAGGATTTGCAAACACGAATTTTTTCTCTTGCGTATGTGAAAAAAAATGCGTTATTAAGTATCTAGTAAGAAAAAAATATTTTAAGGAATAGAATGATAAAACGAAATAATTTCTTGGATTTGAGTGAAATTATGTTGAAGACAATGTTAACTAAAAATATCACGTTATACTTAGCGCAAAATTATATTCAAAACTATGTTAACTCAAAATGAAATAAAAAATAAAATGCCCACAGGAGTACTTATTTTATTCAAGAGTATCATATTATTTGTAATCATCATACTGACCAAAATTATAATAAAAATAAATGCTTACCTGTTAAAGAAGAGTATGATATTTTGAAATGTAATTCTCTTGCTCCAAAAATATTCACTAATAAGATGCAAGCAGTGTTAATATTTTGACTTATAATAGTATTGATTAAATAAAAATGAGCTAAGCTTAGCACGAACTGTAGACAACTGAGTTACCCGAGTCTTCTCCACACCGGTTGCGTGGAAGTGGGAGATGCCATACTTGGTCACAGAGCTCTCTAGTGCTTGTCGTTTAAACTGCACTTACAATACTTTTCTCCATAATAGATCCATTCATTCTGAGTAGTTTGTTGATATAAACTAAAAATGAACCATTTTTGACTTATCATACTATTCTTCCCAATCAACGATATGTATACAAACATGTAAGGAAAATAATGAAAATTTCATGATTTTCTAGGTCCTGCCAACTAAATAACTAAACATGTTTACACTGAACCAAAAAAGTACGTAAATATAATGAAAAAAACATTAATTCAAAAACGGGGAGCATTACTTTTCGTCCAATGATCAGTATCATTGGTCCAATGTAAGTAGATACATTAACTAATGCCCGAAAACATTAATTTCTATGAATTAGTACGTTGATTCAATGTACTTTCTAGATAAAAATCCACGTATCGGTACATTGAATCAATGTATCGGTACATTGAATTAATGCATCGGTACATTGAATCAATGCATCGTTACATTGAATCAATGGATCGGAACATTGAATCAATGTATCAGTACATCAATTCTTAACTAGAAAGTACATTGAATGAACGTACTAATTCATAGAAGTTAATGTTTTTGAGCAATAGTTAATGTATCTACTTACATTGGACCAATGATGCTGATCTTTGGACGAAAATTAATGTACCCCGTTTTTGAATCAATGTATTTTTTATTATATTTACGTACTTTTTTGGTTCAGTGAATGTCATCTTCATGTATACTTGTATATAACATACAAATAGTTAATAAGTAAACAAAATGACGACTTAATATCTAAATAAATATTACAAATAGAGGTTGAAGCAACGATTTTTTGCCGATTTTCAAACTAATATTAAGTATCTATAAGTTTAAAGAAAAGAAAACATATATTTTTAATTAATACGAACAACTTTTTATAATGTAATTTGGAAAAACTGAATAACTAATTACATATAACAGAAGGTATATTTTATTATATATTTGGTTGTCCATTAAGGTCTGTTTTTAACCATTTTATTAGTTCGTAAAAAATATCGATGTAGAACCCAAAGAGGAACTGCATGTTAGCCATGTACAATTTATATTAATAATTATTATAAAAAAATAAATCTAAATAGTGAACATAGTTGTATTTTTGGGTATCACTTTTTTATAGAAATATTTTAATTTATCCTAAAAAAAATTGCTAGATGTCGAGATGTTTATTTTTAATTTGATAGATACTACCGACTGTAAGAGTTAATAAAATTTTTAATTATTTACGGTTTAATCATCTAAAGATTTAATTTACTAATCTTTTACAAGGATATACAATTTAGAAATATTTTCAAATGGTTCCTATTTTATTTTACCTATTTGAATCGCTTATTTATGAAAGGCCTCATGTCACTTTTTTTTCAAATTTTAGTTTAACTTAGAAAATGATAACCCATATAATATGCGCACATTGTTTACTTATGAAAAGCCTCATGTCGATGACAAGGGACTTTTCATAAATAAAAGCACTGTTGGCAACATACTGTTCCGGAAGAAAATAAAATAAAAAAAAAAGGAAATGTTTACTATTTCTTCCTACCATGAATTTACTTGCGAAAGATTTAAAAAATGAGTGGTTGTTGTACCTGATTTTATAGGTGGATTTCTTAGCAAAACCTTTAAATTATTATCTAATCCACTGTCTATTGCTGAGCCATCTTCCCCTTCTTCATTAGCAAGGAAAAGTCATGAATCAAAGGTACCAACTCATCAAGAAAAAATTAATGACCTGAAGAAACTTTTGCCTCAAGAACACAAGTGGTTTTACAATGAGCTTGCCCTATGGCCTACAGTTGCAACCAAAAAATGAGCAAAAATGTATAAAATGGCAATTAATTTTGGCTAATTGTATTGTCTTAGAACTGTTTTAATAAAATAATATTAATTATAAATAAACACGGTGTAAATTCATCCACCAATCAAAATTTTCCCGTAAAACAACTCTTTTATTTATGAAAGGCCTTTTGTCAGCTATTTTCAATAATAAAAAAATACAGTATTGATTTTAAAAAGTATAACTGACATGATTTATTTTGAGTTTTAAGGTCCTTAAAATGTTTCGAAAAATCAGATAAATATAAAATCGTTTTTTATAAAACTAAACAGTTTTTTCTTGTTTCCCAAAATTTACATTTTGTAACAATAGGCCTTTCATAAATAAGCGATTCATTTCTCGAATTAGCTTTTCAAAAAATTTACAGAGAACAAATATTAATTACTCACCGGAGGGACCGCAGACGTTCGGATACAATCAGCGTCTCTTTGCAAACACAATGACGTCGACTTTGTAAAGTAACAAGACACTTACTCAACACACACACTACACATGACACTGGGTACCTGACTGAAAAAATGCACCGTACCTACCATGCCAATGGCCATTAGTTGTCGAGGCATTAGGTAAATAAAAAAAAATTAATTAATACTAGATATGTAGGATTGAATAATGAAATAGGTACTTACATTCCGTAATGTCTTCATGGGTAGGTAATCTTTTCAAATAAAAATTTATTTGTTTTATCCTTGATATGACTTTCACCTTGAAGAAAGGTGATAATTCTTTCGAAATTGCTGTCCCATCCATCAATAAGTCCATTTCCAAATGCCACTCCAAAGTCCATATCAATCTGCAAAATTGGAAATAGAAGTAATACAACTTTTTTTTATAGAAATCACAACAAAATAATTTATAAATAGTTAAAACTATATGTAAATACATACCTTAGAAAAATCAACCAAATCACTAGTGCCAAACACCGCTCTTCAGAGTCTGCAGCTGTATGGTGACTGTCTGCTAGGAGGCTACAACTGTTGTCACGTGATTTTTTTACACCAATAAAAACACTTATAGAGTTTTAAGAAATGTATCGGTTTATGTACAAGATTTTTGTTACAATGTATTGATCATTGATTCAGGTATATTACATTAAAACAATGATTGCGTTACATCAAAACAATGTATCGAGTTATTAATCAAAGTCAAAAACATTGATTTAATGTACGAAAACATTGATTCAATAAACGAGTTCGTAATTTAATGAACACTGTACATTAGTGCAACGTTTTATATTCATTAATTTAACCGCATAATCCTGATGTATAGTTTCATATATACAATGAACAAATTATTATTATTATGAAAAAAGTCATTGGAGACATAAAACGATTCGTTGAATTAATGATTCTATTCATTATTTTTTAATGAATAGAATTACATTGTAATAATGAATATGGTCATTACTTAATGACTACGGGCCGGTTGTTCGAACGCTAATCAACAATGATCGTTATCAAATATTTAATTACTGTTGTTTGGGTTGCTGAAACCATAATTGATTACAATTATGAAATTACTAAATCAATTATGTTAATAATTGTTATGTTAATTGATTAACTAATCTCATAATTATAAGCAATTATGTTTTCAGCAACCCAATAAAAGTTGACTTTGACAGTTTTGGTGACAGTACTTAAATATTTGATAGTGATCATTGTTGATTAGCGTTCGAACAACCGGCCCGTGTGTTTATAGAATTAACGAAATTTTCATTGAATCAATGTAAAAAAAGTCAATGATTGGCGTTCATTGGTACCATGTACAATATTTTTTTCAGTGTATCTCAAAATGATCAAAAAAAATATTGGCATGACGTCTCCTAATGTTTAAATATACTTGTCCCTTGGAAAATTCTGCGGAAAATTTTCACCCTGATTCCGTGATTTTCTTAGTCCTGCCTTTAAAAAGTTATAATACTTAAATACAATCAATACCTTTTCGGTACTCGGCAGGAAGGTTAAATGGTTCTTGTAAGACGGCAGGAGTCCTAGATTTGTAAGAAAATTCGTGAAAAAGTCAACGATTTTCTGAGTCATGCCATTTTGCACATGTTTCAAGAATCTTAATATAAGTCTATTTACAAAGAGGCAGGATGGCTTTATGGTTATTTTGTATACAGGGTGGGGCATTAGTGTGACAAAGTCCAATTAATCGTTTGTCGTAAGATATACGAAAAAAGTTATTTAGGTAAAACATGGGCCACAGATAGCACTATGATTTAACAGTATTTTCTAATATACAGGGCTACCCGTTTTCACAGGGTGACACAAATTTATGTTTTTTTTTAAATGGAATACCCTGTATATTTTTACATTTTTAGATTCTACTCGATGTTCTCTTTAATGAAATATAGTGTTTTGAAATACTATACGAGGTAGTTTAAAATATAATTACGTTTTTTTGTTAATTTTGTAGGAACATTCACACCCTATACATATTGTTAGTGATTTGATATCCAAACTTCTATTAATTTATGTTTAAACGATTTTTAATATAGTCTACTATTGTCAGTTATTAATAGTATACCAAAATGTTTAATTTTAGTATACGGGGTTGGTTGAAACTCGGAATGAGTATTTTCTGAGTTTTCTTAAATGGGACACCCTGTATTTTAGTATTAAAATAAAATGATATTTTATGGTACCTTTTTATTTGTTAAGCATTTTCTCTACCATATTTATATATTAATTTCGGCAGTAAACTGATACAGACAGATTACTCAGGTGGTTTTTGGGGTTTCTGAACAAGAATGTCACATTAGAACAGATCTTTACCTAGTGCTCGGGGTGACTAATATACACGCCATATTCTTAAATTTCGAGTCATTTAGACACTAAAGTGATGCAAGTAGATTACTCTAGGAGTTTTGTGGTTGCTGAACATGAATACGCCATCAGAATCGACCTCCAAAAACTCTCTAAATTCGAGATCAGTCACCCTGGGCACCAGGTGCTCCGAGGGTCGGTTGTAATGTCATATTCGTGTTCGGCCATCCCAAAAACCCTCGAATAATCTGTTTTCTTTAATTTATTGCCGATATCCCACGAAACTCCAGATGACGTGCCTTAGCAGCAACTCTGGGCACTAGGTGATTCGGAGGTCGGTTGTGCTTGCGTATTCGTAACTCCATAAACCTCCCAAATAACAAAATTTTGCCCTTACTACACTGATTTTGACAGGTTTATGCACTTTTGGATGCATGTTATGCACTAAAATGCAATTTCCACCCATTTTTATATTGTACACCTTTTATTTGAATTTGAAAAAATTTAAAAAAAAAATAAAAACAAACGGTGTATTTGCCGACTTAAAGCAAGAGTAACTTTTAGTACTAGAATACCTCATAATTTAATACCCTACTCTCAAAAATGTCTAAAAATTTAAAGACCAATAAGTTATGAGATAAAATATCCGTTGATCTACCCAAGACGGATGCCTATGACCAGGACTAGAAATTCACAATTGATAAAATCGATTCATCTCTGGAAGAGAAATAAACGTAGCAGTTTTCGTTTTCCTAAATAGAATTTTTCTAAATTCTTTTAAACTCAAAAAACCAAAAAACGAAAAATTTTTCAAATCGATTTTTCTAGAACACTGCGTATTCTTCTGAGTTAAAGCAAAAGTACCTTTTAGTACAAAACTATCCCAGAATTTAATAATCCAGTGTCAGAAATGCTTAAAAGTTAGACAGAAAAGTTATTCGATAAAATATCCGTTTCCGTACCCAAAACGGACCCCTATGACCGGTACTAAAAATTGACAATTGATAATTGACATTTGACAATTGACCTCTGGAAGACAAATAAGTGTACCAGTTTTCGTTTTTCCAAATAAAAGCGTTCTGCAGCTATTTTAAAGAAACTAATTACAAGACTTCGATATGCTTCTTCTAGACGAAGCATATCGAAGTAGAGGTCGTCCGCCAACCAGATGGTCTGATGACATCAAACAGACCGACAGAAACTTGATGCAGACAGCACAGGACAGAAATGCATGGAGAAGACTGAGGGAGACCTATATCCAGCATTGGATAGATCCGAGTTGAATTATGACGATGATGAATTACAAGACGCCATCTTTAAAGAGCTTTAGCTTTCCACGGAAGCATTTTTGAAATAGGTGAATTAAGTTAAATTTTCTTAAAATTATCTGAGGAATCTCCGGTTTTCGTTTGTTATGAGAGCTTCTGGACACCCTGTATAATATAATGGGTAGGTAAATTCCCTACTATAACCAATAAATTGTAAAAATTGTTTATTTACTTTTATTGCGCTTACTTAGATAAAAATATGATCTAATCACTTAAAATAAAGATGTTACAGTTTGCTATTAGATTTGAAAAGTGTGTAAAAATTCCGAGACATTATTCAGGAAAATAATATTTAACAGGATACGATTGTTTTAATGATATACAAATTAATTTTTTGTATTATTCATCTTTGCGGTTATCCTGCCAAGTTGTAAACGGTTTTAGATTAGTGTTTTTTAAGCATACTCGACATGGTATGACTCAGAAAATTGTGGTGATATGAATATGTTTGTATAACACCCTAAAATAATTTTACAGACATACAATTTAATTTTTTTTTATACGAAATAACTATACAACCATCCTGCCTCTTTGAAAATAGATTTATATTAACCTTCTTGAGATATGTGCGAAATGGCATGACTTAGAAAATCGTTTATTTTCCACGAATTTTCTTACAATTTTTTTAACTATATATAGTAAAAAAGGTGTAACTAAACATCCTGCCATTTTGAATAATGTCTACTGAAATTATTTATTTTATAACAAAATTTATTTTATGACTTAGAAAATCACGGAACCAGAGTGAAAATTTTATACAGAATTTTCCAAGAAACAAGTGCAGTTAAACATTAGATGACGTCATGCCAACATTTTTTTGGTCATTTTGAAATAAATATGATTAATTTATTAAGTTGGCAGGACTTAGAAAATTATGAAAATTTCATTATTTTCATTACATGTTTGTATATCTGTATACTCCCTTAGTCCTTTTGCAACCGTCCTGCCTAAAAAATTTTCTTCATAAAATAGATAGTGTCCTGTTATTCTATGGATATGACAGGACTTAAAATTCATCGCAACTTCCAATTTTTTTTTTCATGGAAAATCTAATTTTCACAGGAAAATGTCACAGAAAACCCGTGGATTTTTCCACAAATTGTTAGTACCTTCTCTAACCTTCCAGTATTGCAAAGGGCAGGACTTAGAAAATCGTGGTTGAACTTCTGTTAATATCTCCCGGTTTATTTAGCGTAAACAATGTTATATACAAAAATGTTCTACATGAAATTTAAAACAAAAAATGTTCGATACATAATTGTTATAAAATCAACGGTTCCAGAGTTACGGAGGGTGAAAAGTCAAGGTTTTCGATACTTTTTATTTTTTTCGGGCAATATTTATGATATAACTATACCAAAAACCCAGACATCCAAAGTGAAAGTTATCCTCCAACATCAAATTGTTCTATATGGTCCACATAATGTTCAGAAAAAAGTCACACCATTTTGAGCGTCGGGTTTGGGGGGGGAGTGGGGAGAGAAATCGGTGAATATAAAAAGTATCGAAAACCTCAATTTTCATCCTCCGTAACTCTGGAACCGTTGATTTTATAACAATTATGTATAGAACCTTTTTTGTTTTAAATTTTATATAGAACATTTTTCTATAGAACATTTCTTACACTAAAGCATAGTTTTAGAAATATTGACGAAAAACGTAAAAAAACTACTAATTTACCGACTTCTCCCCCATCTCCCCCCCCCCCCAAACCGGACGCTCAAAATGGTGTAACTTTTTACTGAACAATATGTGGACCATATAGAACAATTTGGTGTTGAAGGAAAACTTTTACTTTGGATGTCTGGGTTAGGCCTTTTTTGGACCAATTATACTATACTACCTCCGTAACTTTGGAACCGTTCATTTTAGAAGGGTTATGCATAGGGCCTTTTTTATTTCAAATTTAATGTAGAACAATTTTGTGAAGAAAGTTGTTCATGCTAAACCGCTTAGTTTTAGAAATATTGACGAAAAACGTAAAAAACTACGAATTTGCAGATTTCTCCCCCCTCTCCCCCCCAAACCCGACGCTCAAAATGGTGTGACTTTTTCCTGAACATTATGTGGACCATATAGAACAATTTGGTGTTGGAGGATAACTTTCACTTTGGATGTCTGGGTTTGGGTCTAACTATACCATACTATATATACTTGTTAAAGTAAAAAGTTCTACTCGCGGATTTGGCCGCTAATTGTTTATTAATTGTTTAAACAAAAACAATTATTTTGTATAAATAATTTCAAAAATATCGTTAAACTCATCATTTTACTTTGATCAAATATGTTTCTATTTTGTTTTTGATTATGCTGAATCCGAATATGGCATTGAAATTTGAAAATTCTTATACGGAAGCTCTTATACAGTATGTACAGTTGAGTCCGCGAGTCTTTACCCGTGCGTCATCACTTAAAGCATACGAAATACGTCGGAAATCTATTTCACGCAACAACAACTGACAGAAAGTGGCTACTGTTCCGATTACGGGTTTTATTATAAAATTTGACGTTATTAAATATGTAGAATGTCAAATGTAAGTTTTGCTTCAAAATTTTTGCGCAGAATTACAGCTACATTTGAAGTAGCTTAATAAATTCTTTTATTATTATTGATTAATAAATTAATAAACAATTTATAAAAAAATCCAATAACATATTTTATTTTTGGTATTTTATTCACTTTGACGGAAATCTAAACACAGTCATTTCTTTACTGTGTGAATGACGTTAGCTTTGTATGTTTTAAATATTAATTGCCTAAATATAATTATTTACCTTAAAATTTCAAAGCTCAATATACAATTAGTTGTGAAAACAACTGTTTGTGTAATATAAAGAAACTTCAAAACGCAAAAATTCGACAAAAACCGCAAAAAGTTCAACTGACTGACAGCCACAAAATTAAACAAATCAGAAACGTCAAACAAATTGTGCTTAAAATATGAAAACATACCGAATCGTCTTTTTTTGTACCTATCTCTTTTCAATGCACTGAGTCTAGATGGTTCATAAAAATAACATGTGTTGTTACTTAATAACAAACGGCAGCTGGTTTGTCATGAGTTTTATGCATGGAAGAGAATGATGCTAGATAAAAATTATGTGTTTTATCTCGCCAGGTATTAATGACGCACGGGTAAAGACTCGCGGACTCAACTGTATGCGTAGCTACGAACCACATGGAAAACTTTTTTATTATAAATTTTACGAAAAAAAGTTATTCTTCATAAAATGCTCTGGATAGTCAAAAATCTAAAACTTAACCATTAGATATCCAGTTTTATCAATTTTATACGAGTTGTGTCAAAAATATGAATTACGTTAAAGATTAAAGTACCTTTATATTCCAGAATATCAAAAAATGATATTATTAAAAGTTATTTGAAATTAAAAACTATGTTTAAATACACAATTACATCATTCTAATTGAAAAAAAAAATAATTTTTTCTCAAATTACGGATACTCATCATCAGTTTATTACAATTATGATAACTATTTTATTATCACTTTTACGAAAAAAAGTTATTCTTCATAAATTGCTCTCCCTGGTCTAAAATCTAAGATACAACCATCAGATATCAAACTTTTTAAATTTTATACGAAGTATGTAAAAAATATGAATTTTTCTTAAGAGTTAAGTGCCTTTATTATTCACAATATTTTAATTAGAAGGATGTTATTGCACATTAAAACAAATTTTTTAATTCCAAAAACTTTTCTTAATAACACTTTTCGATATTGTGAAATGTAAAGGTACTTTACTCCTGAGTGAAATTCATATTTTTTGACATACCTCGTAATAAATTAATTAAATTTGATATTTGATGATTGCATCTTAGATTATATACGATGCAGAGTATTTTATAAAGAATAACTTTTTTTCGTAAAACTGATAATAAAAAAGTTATCAATAGGTTCCAAGTTACGCAGACATACTGTATAAGAGCTAAAAATTTTTTTACTGAACATTTATTATTGTTGAAGCTATTATTAAATGTATTTTAGGTAAGTTTTACAGAAAAAAGTTTGATCACTTTGTATAAACATTATTGTTTAGTTGGTAATTTTCGGTTTTTGTATTCCATTTTTGTTATCTTTCTTAATTTTCTCAACAAGAAATAGTTTACTTCATTTATAAAGTAAAATAATGTAGTGCATTTTAAAGATTACATCCTAAGCTTTAAAAAAGCTTTTTTTAAAAAAAGTACTTATAAATATGTAATAGATCTGTTCAAAGTTCAGTAATACCGTCTTAAAGTGGTGGTAATTCTATAAAACTACGAAGATTTCAAAAAATACATTTTCCGCAAATCGCCAGGAAATTTTGACATTCCTGTCAAAATTTCTTGAAGAAAAAGTCAGGACTTCCTTACTGTAAGGAAATGTCATTTCCTTACTGTAAGGAATAGCTATTTGTATAACAAGTGAGGAAAGTGCTACTTTTCCTCCCGAGAATGAAGTTTACTGCCCGACGCGTAGCGGAGGGCAGTAATCATTCAAGGGAGGAAAAGGCACTTTACTCCCATGTTATACATATGGTTTTTCCACCTTCCTCAAATTAATAACAAGTCATTTTTCATTTTTACTTAATTTATTTATGTAACTAACCAACAAAATTTATTAAAACTAAAACAAACAAGTAGGTACAATATAACTGTCAACTGTCAAATATGTCAAATTATTAATGTAAACATTGTTAAATCAAAATAATAATTTACTGTTTTTTACCATTCTGCAAAATACAGGGTGTTTTATAAATACACGTTAAAATGTATAGATACTTACGTAATAGAAAATAGATATTGTACAGGGCGTCAATAAGTTATATTTCATGAATGAAATACCATGACGTCACTTTTACTTTTCCTCCCTAGGGAGGAAAAATATTTTCCTCCCTAGGGAGGAAAAGTACAACTTTGCTCCCTACAATCAGGTCCGGAAAAGTATACTTTCGGTAGAGGTAGGTGGAAAATGATATTTCCGTACAGTTGTTAGTGTTCTACATAAATGATAGAAAACATTGTCAAGTTTGACAATTCAACCTCAATACGTTTCCATAGTAACCCAAGTAATTTTATTAGGAATTTCAAAGCACCATTTATTTGGGAATAAAATTATCGCGTTTTTTTTAAATCAATCAATATCTATCGAATTTTAAACGATTTGCGGAAAAATAGTATGTTTACCTCGTAGGAAAAGCCACATTCCTGGACTCTGTGTTGCTAAGTCTCGGCTTGCGCCTCGACTTAGCAATCTTCACAGTCGTCCAGGAATGTTAAGCTTTTCCTACCCGGTAAACAATGTACTATTTTTGAGACGTCATATCATTTGAATTAAATTTTTGAGATTTTTTTTTAATGAAACATCATTTAGTAAGATGCTTGAAAGGTAAGTTGTGCAAAATTGAGAGTTTTATAAGAAAAATTGTATTATGTAGTTACATATTTTTAAATCATTTATAAACAAAATTCATGTAAGGCTCACTTTCCGCTCACACCGTACTTATGACCATACATTTTATTTCTTTCTATTATAACCATAAGATAGCTTAATTATTCTTCTTTCATGTTCAATTTGTAAAATTTCATTTGATCCATTAGTTAAAGAAATACAATAAAATAACTCAACCATGCACTTCGCCGTACGCTAGTTTACAGTGTGCCAATTTGTGAGAAGGGTGACTTTACCGTTATAAATAAAAAATTATAGAAGATACAGATTTAATTTTAGAAAATTCTTTATATAAGGTTTTTTTTTGCAAAATTTTCTGAATTTTTCAGTGGTCAAGTCAGTTTTTTTCTTAAATTTATATTTTCGGAGTTATTTAAAAAACACCTAATTTCGTAGTTCATTTGTTTACCTAATAAAAAATGAAGCACCCACTTCTCGAGTAGAACTTTTTGATATGTTGTTTATTAAACATTTCTTAATGAAATTACAAAAAGTTCTATCTTGTTTGATTTTTTCCGAAGTGAAAATCTATATGCACTGCCCTAATGATCATACGGGTAAACCTGGGGCCCGTTTCACAAAACTACAAGTATTGTTAGTAACAATTGTTAATATTCAGCACTTGTAATCACAAGTTGTTAATAACTAGCGTTTCACAAAAAAATATTTAACTTGTTCGTTACATGTGTAAATTTGTCAGCAACAAGTGTACTTCACGCATGTTAGTTACAAGTTTGTAAATAAACATAACCTTAAAATAGTTTTGTTGACAATTTACTAGTTAAACGTCAGTCGTTATTTATAATTCTGTGAAATGTCGAAAAGCGTCTTAAATGGTACTAAAATTATAATTTTAAAAGAGATTAGAGATAAGAAAGCAATTCTTTTCGGCAGCTTTTCCGACAAATTAACAAAAAAAGACAAAATAGAATGTTGGAAAACTGTGCACCAAAAATCCACCAGTTTAGGGCCTGTGCCTCCAAATAAGGATTGGACTTACAGCCGTGATGTATTTTGGCAAAATTTAAAGAAAACAACAATGGTAAGTGTTAGCGTTTAATTTGCCAAAGTGTAAGCGTATCTGACACTTTTTTTCGTATTGCAGAAGAAAGTTGATAACAGGAGGAAAACTGGTTCAGGTGGAGGCACAGATTCTAAATTTACAGAAATGGACAATGTAGTTCTCGACATTCTTGGGCCGGATAATCCAATTCTGTGTAGTCTCGGCATTTCCGAAACTTGGGAGCAAGATCCTGAGAACGTTGAACAAGAAATAGAAAATTCAAACCATTTGCAAGATCACGGTGCACCAAACAAAATTAAAAACACTAATGTGTTTATTTCTACTGGGAGCAGCAGTGTACCTACGCATCTTGTGCAAAAAAGAAAAAGTCGAAAATATCTAATGAAAATGACCCAATTGACGAAGCACTAATCGATTTAAAGAAGAAAAAAATTACAACACCAAATTGAAATCCTTGCAAAAGAAAGTTATCTAAAAACATTAGAGATTTTAAAACTAGAACGGGAACTACATGTGACCCCTTCAAAATTCACTGCATCGTTCGATTCTGCTGTAACCTACCTCATAAATGTAGAAGAGTCACCTACCAGTGAAAGCGTGGAATATTCGACCATTGTTTGAGAAGTTATGTTATTGTTATATTTGATTTTTTAATTAATTATAAGAAAAACGTTTTGTTTATAGGAATTACTTTTTTGATTTTTAATTCATTATTATGCTAAGTATTTGTTAAATGTTTTGGAAATTATTTTTTCGTTTAAATAAAAAGTAAATATTGTGTATTATTCTATATTTATTTATTTTATATTCTTTATTGTTTTAAAGTTACACTGGAACTAGTTTCTATTTCTAAAATAATTTATCAACTCCTGTTGTCTTTGTCTTGCATTCAAAGGAGCTGGTTGTCCGGCTATTTCGTTATTGTCTTCCATTTCTTCATTATCCATTTGTCGGTTTATATTCATTCTCTCCCGAGTAATGTTATACAGCGCTGAGCAGCATTTGAAAACATTGGCTGCATATACTGGACTCAAACAAAAGTAGTTAAGACAAGGAAATTTCTCCTTTAATACGCCTAAAGCATTTTAGACTAAACGCCGTGTTTTCTTATGTGCTCTGTTGTAGGTAGCCACAGCCTCATCCACATTAACCTCAATGGGGGTCATAAGCCAATCTAATAGAGGGTATCCAGAGTCACCTAGAATTATTCTATTTGGAATTGGATGCCAACCAGCTTCCATTCTCTGAAAAAGGGTTGCTATTTCTCATTACTCTCGCGTCATGAACACTTCCCGGCCAATTTGCACTAACATAATAGATTTTCAAGTCTGGTCCACAAACAATCATACAATTAATAGAGTGATTTCCATTACGATCAACAAAAGCAGGTTCGTTTTCAGTTGGAGCATCTATTTTAATAAGCGTCCCATCAATACAACCTATAACTTGGGGAAATCCTGCTACTGCAAAGAATTCTGCAGTCGTATTTAAAATATTTGCCGGCCAAGCAACAACTTGATGAAATTTTATTTGGTTAATTGCGTGTACCACTTCTTTTACACATCTACTGACACTTGCTTTGCTGACCCCATGAGTATCTGCTATGACGTGATATTGTCCTCCACTGCCTAGCCAGTGTAATGCTATACACAATTGCATTTTTGTTGCTAGTGCATAAGAGCGATTCGTTGGATGCGCTAAGACAGGTGCAATGTCTATACGAAGTTGTTCCATTTGTATAGAAGTCATCCGAAAACGTTCATTAAACTCGTAAATTGATGGAAAATCACTATTAATTCTTGGTCTGAATATTCTCTTCCTTCTCCTTTGAACAAATACCTCATTTTCATTTTCTGACGAAGAGCTGCTACTAGACAACATTTTTCCTACACTTATTACACTTGTCAAACCAACTACCTACCTTCAAAGTTAGGTAGAAAATGTTTAGTTCACTACAACTGTCAACTACAAACTTGTAAATTATTCTTGTGTTGAACAAGTAAATTGTTGGTAGCTTACAAGTAATTTACTTGTAAAATTGTAAAATTCACTAGTGGTTACAAGTGAATACTTGTGCATTCGTGAAACACTAATAACGAGATATTTTGCCAAACTTGTAAGAATTTCGTTGTAACTGACAAACGTGTAGTTTTGTGAAACGGGCCCCAGATAACGAGTATAAAAAACTGAACTACTGTTGTGGTGGGGGGTATAAACTTTCTAAAGGCCCGATTAAAATGAGCCCATCAACAGGATACAGTATCGCCGTCCATGATCTTTACGCTTTAAATTGACTAAAGTGAAACCGATGTTTTAATCAAATACCTTCATACTTTGTTCAAAAAAGCGATAAATATGAAATTATTTTAAAGAACGTAAATAGCGTTGAAGGTCTCACGAGTGATTTCAAATGAGTTTCCGCGGTTTCATGGTTTTTAGATATTCAGCCATTAGTAATTTCAACTTGCTGTCGAACAAAAAAATCAAACTTTACTTAAATTAGTTAACAATGTATGGGAAATGTCTTCTTTTTCTTGAAGTAAAATTCCGGTCTACTCCAACTTTTGCCTTTAGGTTGGACACTTTCACTCTCGCTATAAAGCGTAAGTACTTCCGCAACTGTAGACTTAATTATTATCAATTGAACAAATTTATTATGTGTCTCAATTCCCCTTTCCATTTTTGAATAATTATTTTATCAGAGCTTTTCGCTAGAGGGGTCACCAATTGGCGGACCGCGGTCCGCATCCGGACCGTGAGCTAGTTTTGTGCGGACCTCCATTGAATTCAGAATATAGCGTTTGGTAATTTTGAAAATATTTGGCGATAACATTGTGTACTACGTTTGGCTCAACTTATGTGTGCGAAGTCGCTTTATCAAGATTGAACTTTATTAAATATCGGTACAGATCTCAGCTAACAGATGAATATCTTAACTCAATAATAAGAATCAGTTGCACTAAACTCACTCAAAATTTCAGACAGGTTGTACAGGATAAAAATGTCATTTTTATCACTAATAATTTAATTTTGTAAAGAGTTTTGCCCTTATTATTATACATACTTATTATAATCATTAATTTTGAATTTAAGTTAGTGAAAGTACTTTTCAGCTGTGCATTTAATTGAAATAGTTTTCAGATTTAATAACTGCAACAAACAGCTTGCATTGAAACTAATGTAGAAAAGATAACATGTTAATTACCATTTTGTACCATGATTATTTATTTTAAATTTCTCAGTTTCAATAACTGGATTTAAAGAAAGTTAATAACTATATAAAAAACTGAAGCTGTCAAAAACTTGAGAAAGACGTCATTAACATTCACAATATAAATTCTTAACTTTTAAAATATAACTGTGTTGCTGTGTTCAAAAAAAAGTTGTTCTGATTCGTTTTTTTTGCGTATTCCTGTTCAAATACAGTCGGAAAAATGAAAGAATACCCATGAACGAACATTTAAAACACGCTGTATTTTCCTGTCACCGTGTCACAAAGAAAATTGCCCAGCACAAGTACATGTAATAATAATTATTACATGTACTTGCGCTGGCCAATTTTTTGTATGACACGGTGACAGAAAAATACAGCGTGTTTTATATGTTCGTTCATGGGTATTCTTTCATTTTCCTACTGTAGGTTCACTTTAAACAAATCAGACGGGTGCCCGGCAAAACAATTTTTTTGCATATATTATCCTTTTTCATCTCTTTCCTATCTTTCTCTTCATTTCCATTCATATCAGGCAACCCCCATTATTCAGTTATCCTAATTTAAATTTCACATTAGTATCTTGTTTTTTTACATTTGTTTGTTAATTCAGTTGGTCATATCTACCATATACGTTCACAAACTTCTGCACTTATATATATTTCACTTGGTTCAGTTTATTCACTCCACTACCACCTATAGAAATCAAACTCAGAGTTCTCTATTTCTGATACTCATTCAATTTAGATTCTTCTTTACATATTGACATCAACCCACAATTTGACCTATATTAGTTAGCTCTCATTATATTGTTCATTCACTAATCACTTCGTCTGGTAGCCTATCAAGGTATATTTCCTTGAATTCCTTCAGTCCATCCAAAACAACATAAAGTCAATTAGATTTTGCTGTCACATAGTTTATTTCCCCTTATCCGTTATGAAATTTATTACATACTTTTATTCATTCCATTACATTTTATTAAATCATATCTTTGACACCAACATTTACTTCACTATCTGTATCCTTTAGTTACTTTAATTTTTCAACAATTCCTCTCCCACCTTTAACAGACATAATTAATCAGTACAATAGTATGATAATAAATTTAACACACTAAAATAGTCGCTTTCTGCATATACATTTCATAAAAAAACTCTTAAAATTCTGAATTTTTGATTTATTTAGCTTCCTATTCTTCCACGTCAGTCCATTAATTGTTTAGTATGTAGTATATTTCATTTTATTTAACTAAATTTAACTTTCATCTTGTCATTTCACATTCGATACCCACAGTAAATCTATAAAATCCATAAGTTTTTCTGGAATAGAGAGTTGCTAATTGAGACTTTACAATAGATTGTAATATTTAAATAATTTAAATTGTATTTTCAGATATTTATTAACAACCTTTACATTTTACTAAAAATCCAAAATCAAACTACACTTTTTAGGCTTTAATCAAATATTGGCTTTATCTTGTCATGTCATGTCACTCTTATCATATTGAATGTCGATTTTCTATTTTCTCAGTTGGTCTGTTCCCACTGAACTGGCAAGTACCTAGCATTTTAGAGCAGGGAAACATGTTGCCCTTTGAGCATGTATTCTATTATACCTAACAATATCGACTTGTAGTCACCATATTCTATTAAAATATAATATGTAAACCATATATTATGGGGTTACCACTTTAAATAGTGTGCTAGTTTCAAACTACTCAGCAGAATGTAAGTATTCCCACATGTTTTTTCTTTCTAACAGTCACAATTTTAACTTTTTTGCTTTAATCTAATGTGGAAATACTCCATTCTAGGCACTGAAGATGTTCTGAATTAGAACGAAAACGTTTTGCACTCCATTTTTTGGATGACATTTTAGATAGTTTTTAATAAACGATTTTATACCAGAATACAATTTGAAGTTTTTACTTCTGTATGAGTTTTTTCAATTTAGGCACTAGACAACCCCAAAAATAATAATTTAAACATGTGTTTTCAAGCCTCACAAATGCTTATTTTCGCATTTTTCAAATTTTAAATCGCTTTAAACCCGAAATCTGTCAAGTTTTGAGAAAATGGCAGATATTTTTCGTTTAAGATGACCCAAGAATGCTAGAAACATATTTTCGGGGTCAAAAAAGGTGATGCTTGGAATTCAAAAAAATTGTTAAACAATGTCTGCCCACAAATTTCGCCAAGCACCCTTCTGATTTATAGGGGATATCTTTTAACAAGAATCCGCAAAGAAACCGAATCAGAACAACCAGACAAAGGTAGCATTAAATCCGGACCCCGGAAGTGTCATAAGTTTTTGAAACAAACCCACAGAAAAACTAATTGATGACCCATGCGCTAGAGGTTTGTTACAAGAAACTGTCAAGAATCTTACAACTTATGATGAGTTAATGTCAAAATTATTTATTTCATGCACGGTAACTATGATTTATTTTTTAACCAGGAGGAGTAAACTAAAAAGACAGATTCACACCCAAGAAAGTCACTAGAATAATAACCAAATACATCTTCTTTTTTGGTTGCTCTAGTCGGCCGTAAACGGTAATCCATAAATATTATATTAAATTAATACGTCACTAAAGTGTTCCAAAAACAAGTGCTTTTTATATAAAAGCAGCCTAACAATCTAAAAATTAAAGGAATAACACAGAAAACACAAAAATCGCCGATATAATTTAATTAACCTATGAAATGTCACTAGTGTCAAAATATGATAAATGTCATTAGTGTCAAAATTTTATAACAGTGGAGTAAACTTGCCTGCGGTTGGACCAATTACAAACAAGCAATATAGCGCGGTAAATTTGAATCACTCTTCTTGGTTAAAAAACAAACAATAGATAACTCGTGCCATTTAGTTGCCAAGACATTATACAGGGTGTCCCGAAAAGATTGGTCATAAATTATACCACACATTCTGGGGTCAAAAATAGTTCGATTGAACCTAACTTACCTTAGTACAAATGTGCTCAGAAAAAAGTTACAGCCTTTTGAAGTTACAAAATGGAAATCGATTTTTTCAATATATCGAAAACTATTAGAGATTTTTTATTGAAAATGGACATGTATCATTCATATGGCAGGAACATCTTAAAAAAAATTATAGTGAACTTTGTCCACCCCATAAATATTTTATGAGGGTTTTGTTCCCTTAAACCCCCCTAAACTTTTGTGTACGTTCCAATTAATTCATTATTGTGGTACCATTAGTTAAACACAACGTTTTTAAAACTTTTTTGCCTCTCAGTATTTTTTCGATAAGCCAGTTTTTATCGAGATGCGGCTTCTTTTTTTATATATTTACATAAAAATTTTATGGGGGTTTTGTTCCTTTAAACCCCCCAAATGTTTGTTTATGTTCCAATTAAACTATTATTGTGGTACCATTAGTTAAACACAGTGTTTTTAAAACTTTTTGCCTCAGTCTTTTTTTGACCAGTCACCTTTTGTCGAGATGTGGCTTCTTTTTCAAAATATACCTAAAAATGTAAATTATAAATAAATTTTCAGATTATTAACAGGTCTCTATATATAATCGTACTTAACCATATTATACAAATATGTGGTGGATTCGATAAATATTCAAAATATGTCGATAAACACTGGCTTATCGAAAAAGTACTAAAAGGCAAAAAAGTTTTAAAAACAATGTGTTTAACTAATGGTGCCACAATAATAATTTAATTGGAACGTACACAAAAGTTGGGGGGGGGGGTTTAAAGGACCAACACCCCCATAAAATTTTTATGGGGTGCATAAATGTCACTTTAATTTTTTTTTGAGATGTTGCTGCCATAAGAATGCCACATGTCCACTTTCAATAAAAAATCTCTAAGAGTTTTCGATATATGAAAAAAAAATAGATTTTCATTTTGTAATTTCAAAGGGCTGTAACTTTTTTTGTGTGCACTATTGTATAAAGGTAAGTTAGGTTCAATCAACTTATTTTTGACCCCAGAATCTGAGGTATAATTTATGACCAATCTTTTCGGGACACCCTGTATAATATTTTCGAATATTTTTCAATTAACACTGCAATTCAAAGTTGCACAATTGAAGCCATTTCAATATTTTATTATAAATGACACACTTTATTGTATTGTTAATGTCGTTTTTTAATTTAATAAGTACGGTTGTGAAGATGAACCTTGTCAATAAATTTTCGTTTGTCCGAAAATTATTGTTAGGTTTCCCTATATAAGAATATAAGGTATATTATGCCCTTTTTAGTTCTCTTTTAAAATGTTATGTAAAATATTTATGCTGCAAGTAAACTGGAAATGTATAATTATACCTACTTATTTTCGAAACTTTTGCAGTATACCTTGTACCTTTAATCTTTGCGTTGGAACATGACGTGACAAAATATACTTGCTAATGATAGTCTTCAAAAGTACGGATAGGGCATAATGAGACAGTATGAATCACATTCATAAGTAATATTTTTGAATGATGTGCTTCGAACATATTATTACAGCAGTTGCATTCTCTTGGGTGTTGGGTTGACTTCGTTTTTTATTCTGACGTTTCGGTGTGACGATTTATTCGAAGGATTTTTTTTAGTCAGGGTTGGTTTGGATATTCTCTTGTTCTATTTTAAATATTGAACAGTATGACGTATGATTCAAATTCAGTGCAAACAAATAAAATAATAATACATATAGATTCCAGTAAGTTGAGACGTTCGAATATCTAGGAACAATTTATAACACGAAAACCAAATATAGAAGAAACAAGCTGAAAATGCGAGCATTATCATAACAAAACTTTGTTTATTTACGTATTTTAATTCATAATATGGAAAACTACTATTATGAAAAGTTGTTTAGAATTAATAATTATGTTTTAATGTGCAATTATATCATTCTAATTTAAATGTTATGAACTATAATACTATAAAGGCACTTTACTCTTGATCAAATTTCATATTTTTTATATACCTCGTATAAAATTAATAAAATTTTATATATGATGGTTGCATCATAAATCTTAGAGCATGAAGAGCTTTTTATGAAAAATAACTTTTCTTCGTCAAATTAAAAATAAAAGAGTCATAAATGAAAATGTTGATAGTATACATAACTTGAGAAAAATCTTCAAAATTTTTTTTCCATTAGAAGGATGTAATTGCACATATCAGACCATAATTTTTTATTCCAAACAATATTATTTCATATAGTCGGTTCGCTAAACTCACACACAACTGGCTAGTGATTTTAGTCAAAAATTTTGCCAATTTGGCAACAAAAATTGCTAAATAGTTAATAACTACTAAATAATTAGTAATCTTGCCAATTTTGGTAAAATTGGCAAAAAAAAAACAAAAAAATTACCTATTAAAATCACTAGCCAGTTGTGTCGAGTTTAGCGTACCGACTATAATAACAATTTTCATTTCATAACGAATGGAACAGTCCATTTATCATTAAAGGGGAGGCCGTATACTCGTATAAACCTTTTTAAAGCTGTTAATAAATTATTGCTTTTAAAATATACTCAAATTGTATTTTTGAACATCTTATTTATTTTATATAATAATTAAATTCACTATCAAATGTCATTGATATTTTATTAATACTTAGAGGAAAGTAACCAAATATGGAATAGTGCCCTAATATGGAATTCCTTGATTTCTCCGAAAATATAAGTTGGAAGCGCACTACTAGACCACCCTCTATTTCAGTCGCTCTCTTTATTATCGTATTCACACCTCTGTGTCAGATGCGCGAACGATACGTGTCTGACAGGCGCGTTTTGTTTTATCGTCTCGCAGAAAATTTCAAAGGTAAATATATTCAACGAGTATTATTGGTTATTATGCATGAATACAGACTTGTTATGCTATTGCGTATATCAATAGTACCTTTATTTTGATATTTTATGACCTTCTGTAATTAAAACATTACGACTTGAAAAAATGTTGATACTAGTTTGAACTAATGTACAAATCCAAATATGGACTGTCGTTGGTGCCTAATTATGGAATAGCGGATTCAGTGTAAGTGGGCTCATTATGATTGTGCTGGTACAGAGTTTGATACATGGATCTGTGATTTTTGCAAGTGAATTAAGTATTCTTTTATTTTTCACAACGTTTTTATTTAAATTTATTTGATCTCATATATGTTATGTTTGTTTTTGTTATTGATATATGTTGATTTATGCTTGTATTCCATATATGGGTACCTATTCCATATTTGGATACTAAAATGTGATTTTGTTTTTTTGCTTATTTTTTTTTTGTTAATTAAGATATCTATTTTGTCATAGAATTCTTTTAATTACGATATGTAAATGTTTGACTGATTTGTCATAACATTAAACTGTTTTCATTTCTATATAGTTATTTTTTTATGTCCCCAAAACAAAATGGTATTCCATAATTGGCGCCTTTCCTCTAATTTAAAACTTAGTTTGACATTCACAAAGTGTCAAACTCAAATGTAAATAACCTATGCTTTGCTTAACAAATCGAGATTAAAAAACTAGCCTACTTACTAGCAACGATTTCAGCTGAAGTGTAGTGTGTCGGCAGAAAATAAATGGATTGTGACGTCACATTTTAGACTTTGAGGTCGATTATCTCGAAGACGGTTAGATATATCAAAATACCGTTTTCAGATTGGGATTCAGAAGAAAAAACTACATAAGATTCCATCGATAAATCTGATCTCAGTATTGCAGGAGCGACAACGCAATAACACACAAAATTTTGCGAATTTATAAACGAAAAGTTTTCGTTGAAAATCCAAAATAGACTAATGAAAGCGAACAAGTGTGGCTCTGCATTAAATAGATTACTAAGAAATAAATCCATATCAAGAGGTGCCAAATTAAGAATATACGATATAATATAACGGTTATTAGGCTTATAGTTTCTTACGCAGCAGAAGCATGGACCAGTGGCGTACTGAGCATGGTTCCGCGGGTTCCGCGGAACCAGGGAACGGGCCCCGCAGGGGCCCGCTTTAATACGCTTTTCAGAATTCTTTCCTCTGTTCTCTCTTTTCCGATTTTTCCTATTGTTACTCGCAGGTAGCTAAAGGTGCATACAGTTTCAAATTTATGGTTCTGTGTTATTAGATATTTCTGAGTTGTAGTGTCGTCCTTCCCTATTGTCATGTATTTTGTTTTGTGCTGGTTTATCTCTAGTATTTATTTTCATCGCATCCTTACCTTCTAATTTTCCTACTGCTTTTACAAGTGTCATCTTCGTCTTCGCTATAATGACTAGATCATCTGCATATGCTACTAGTTGAAATTGATCTCTAATAATGTTTTTGTTTGCAAAGTTTGTCCTCTTTATTATTACTTTACTTCCAATATTATAAGGTTAAATAGTGTCGGGGAGATAGAACCACCTTGTTTCACGCCTTTGTTTACATTGATCTCCTTAGAATTTGTTCCGTTGAAACTGATACCTGCTGTGGTGTTCTTTAGGCTCACTGTTGCATATGTCTTCATTTTTCTGGGATTTCAACATTCTTTAGCTCCGATTGATTGTATCAAAAGCGCTTTTGTAGTCTATGAATATTAGGTGCATTTCTGTGTTGTGTTCTCTCAATTTTTAAATTATTCGCTCTGGTTTATTTCTTTATGTAATTCTCTTTCTGCGTATTTTAATAACTCCACTGCTATTTCATATTCTCTTGCTGCTTTTCCATTCCCTAGGTTTTAATTTGTCTTTGTACTTCTTCTTCTGTGGGAATTTTTAGTTCTCCGTTATCTTGTACTACCTTATTTCTTCATCAGAATGTGTTACCTTCGGACTGAATACCATTTTTTCGTAACATTCTTCCCATATTCTGTTGATCTGTGATCTGAATGTCTTCAAATACCGTTTCTATTTTTGGTTTCTTAGTCCTGTTGTTTTAATGCTCTGACTCTGACTTTTTTGTAATTATTTTATTTATGGCTTTTTCTGTCTCTTTCAATATCCTACAGCGAAACCAGTCATTTTTCTTCTTTTTATTTGTTGCGTTGGCCTTTTCGCTATTTTGTATTCTTCCATGTTTTGTTCTGACGGGTTGTTGATGTATGTCATTCTGGCGGAGTTCTTTAGTGTTCTGTCTGTTTCGCAGTCTTGATCGTACCTACGTAAATTACATATTCATGTAATTTACGTAAGACCTCCTGGGCAAAGGTGTACCCAAGGTTGGTTTTGAGGGTAACCCCCCCCCCCAGGTCATATGAAAAATATATAAAAAATAGTAGGAAGATTTACATAACCTGTTCTTCACAAGCAATACAAAAAAAAATTCTTGAGATTCATTATTTAGTTATAAAAACGGCTGGAGTAAAGTGATCAGTCATGTCAGTATGAAAAACGATAGGATTAATATTATTTTACTCTTTTAAATTAGCTTCAGTTTTTATATGATGATTTATATTTAATGTTTATTAAAAACTTTTGATATACAATGTGTGTTTTTATTGGACGGTAGTGATGAGCAAAACAAGAACAAGACCAAGACCAGGCTAGTCTTGGTCTTGGTCTTGTTCTTGCAAGCTTGGTCTTGGTCTTGGTCTTGCAGCTAAAAGGCAGTCCTGGTCTTGGTCTTAGTCTAGCACTAGCTGGTCTTGTTCTTGGTCTTGCTGCAAGAGTCTTGCTGGTCTTGCTTTTTTGGTAGTAATAATTTGAACCAAACAATTTCGAATAAAATACACAAAAATCAAATATTTTTTTACTTTATTTAATATAATTACCTTTTTTTATAAACTAACTAAAACATACTTTTTAGTAAATACATACATATTTAGCATACCTATTTAAAGACCTAACACTATACATAATAACTAAACCTAATGGGGAGTTATAAACGCTTAATTCTATAATTTGTTATCTTGCTGTTGTTTAATTTTATGTATTTAAATTACATTGCTCTCATAGCACGAGTTATTCGCACTTTTTATTTTCACATATTTTTGGATTCAATACCCATTATGACATTTAAAAAGTTGAAAATATTCGGATGTGGGTAGTAAAACGTAGAATTTAAAACACACTGAAATGATTCGCATGCATTTCAAGTGCGGCACATACTATTTGTATTACTGGCCCTTTCTGGGGAAAACCTAGATTCTTCCAAATAGTTTTCAACTATGAAATCAGTAAAATTCTTTACGCGTTTGTAATCCGGGATTTTCACAAATAATTCAACTTCCAACTTTCGTTGATAGTAAAAAATTAATCCAAAAAATAATTTTAAAAATTTCCCAGTAGGTATCGGAATTTTTGTCATTATATTCAGAAACTGAACCAAGTTTTGGATGTTGCGATACCAAGCTTGACATATTACAATCGACAACCAGTTATTTTTTATTCAGGCCACAATGCTTTTACAGAATTGTGAATTCCTTTTCAAAATCTATTATGATTATGCGAAAAGAATTGAATTGAGTGTCAGTATTTTTATTAGACAAAAAAGCGAAAACTACTGGTACAAAAAACCGTTTTTAATGGCATTTTTTTTTAAATGGATTACCCTATCTATAATTACATTTTTTTGTTTTACAAGTAATTTGAATTGTCGTTGAACTGTCGCCGTTTGAAAACTTGCCTTCTGGACACTTTGAAGCGGAGCACACTAGTTCGCTCCCAAGGTCAAAAAACCCTCTTAATTACATACTAGTTCGCTCCGAAAACCATAACCTAGTTCGCTCCCATTGTTAAGGGAATTAAGTATTTATCTATTAAGTTCTAGGGAAATTAATATCAGAAAAATTGGTATTGTGACTTTTGTATTTTATATAGAAATTATATAAAATATTGGTTGTTCCACATTTATACAGGGTGATTCATTAAGAATGCCCAATCTCTGAGTTGCAGATTCTAGACGTCAAAATATTAAGATTTAACTTAAATCACTTAAATAAAATGTGCCTCGTTACTTACAGAGTTAGTTACAGGGTGTTTTATTTAAAAATTTAATAACTATTTTTACCCATTACTCTATAACTATTTGATATATCTTTGTCATACTTTGCAGAAAATTTGGTTACCGTACACCCTACTAAATTATGATAAACAAACGTTTCTGGCTACTACCAGAGGCGTACGACAGGGGATAGTGAATGGTTTACCCTTATCAAATTCTACGCCACTGGCGGAATTGCAATTTTAGCACATTTCAATTCTACAATACTTTCTACGTAAATAATATATTCTTTATTAGTAAAGATAAAGTCATCAGTTTTCGAGATATTTGAAGTTGAAAATGAAACAGTACAGCTATTTTGATTATTGTATTTCGTTCTTTCATTTTTAACTTCAAATATCTCGAAAACTAATGATTTTATCGTTACGAATGGAGAGTATGATATTTGCATTGAAAGTGTTGGCAACCATTCACTTTCACCTGTACGCCTCTGGTAGTAGCCACAAACGTTTATTAAACATAATTTAGTTGGGTGTACAGTACCTACACTTTTTTAAAAGTAGGATAAGGATATTTCAAATACTTTTAAAGTATTTGACCCACTTTTTCAACTTTTAAAGTACTAAGTACAACATTTTTAAAAATTTTCAAATCAATCATCTCTATTACATAAATATTAACTATTTGTATCCAGTACTTTAAAAGTATTTGTCATATCCTTATAGTATTTGGCAGAATGTGTAAGTACTGTACAGCCTAATAAAATATGTTGAAAAAAATTTGGCTACAACCAGAGGCGTCCGACAGGGGAAAGTAAATGGTTGACCCTTTCCCTATACTAAGCCACTGGCGGAATTACTATTTTAGTACAATTTTTCGATTCTCCAATACTTTTTATGTAAATAATACACTCTTGGTTCGTACCGATAAAATCATTGGTTTTTGAGATATTTGCAGTTAAAAATGAAGGGGCAAAATACATTAATCAAAATAGCTGTTCCGTTTCATTTTCAACTTCAAATATCTCGAAAACTAATGACTTTAACGTTACGAATGAAGAGTGTATTATTTACATAAAAAGTATTGGAGAATCTAAATATTGTGCAAAAAGTGCAATTACGCCAGTGGCGTAGAATTTGGGAAGGGTAAACCATTCAATATCCCCCGTCGTACGCCTCTGGTAGTAGCCAGAAACGTTTGTTTATCATAGTTTAGTAGGATGTAAAGTACCTACATCATCTACCAAATATGATAAGGATATGTCAAGTAGTTTTAAAGCACCGGGTAAAAATAATTATTAAATTTTTAAATAAAACACCCTGTAACTCAGTAAGGAGCCACATTTTATTTAAATGATTTGAGTTAAATCTTAATATTTTGAGGTGTAGAATCTACAACGCAGAGATTGGACATTCTTAATGAATCACCCTGTATAAATATATGAGACAGTGGAATTAGATTATTTAGAATACATGACAGTTTTGGAGTGTAATTTTACGCTTTACGACGGATTTGCTTGAGAATTTGGTTTTAGGTTCCACTTACCCTTCACTTCAAAGTTGGACTTGTTCCGTTGATTGCTTTTACTTGGGGGGTGAAAGCCATCCCTTCTCATGGGTAAGAAAACATACGTTTGAAATAAGTCCAGAAATGGATAAATTGACTAATTCTAAGCAACTTTTGTTTTAGAGAGTTTTTTAACTAAGTTAATACTTTTTGAGTTATGGGCGAGTAAAAATAATCATTTTTTGACGAAAAAACAAGTCTTCGGGCGATTTTTCTCAAATAATTGAAAAAATAATTGTTGTGAAAACAACAGTTATTTACATTAATTTGCTTTTATAAAAATATCTCTCTGTAAATCTGTTGGGACAATCTGTATTGTGTTTAAAATATTTAATTCTCTGAAAAACTTGAGTGTAGCGTTGTGTGTTTCATAAAATATACATCTGCATTTTTTATCGTTTCGGGGTAAAAGCAGGTCATTTTGCCAAAGAAGTGTAACATGTGTTTGGCCCTTTTCAGGGCGAATAGTGTAAACTAAACTATCAAAGATAATAGTGCAGAGATTTGAATAGAATTTCAGTAGTCTCTTTCTGCTCTCCGAGTTGAACACTTTGTTCGCTTGTGCGTCTCTCTTCGCCGTAAAAATACTCTCTCCGCAATAATTAATAGATTAAAAAGACTCTTACTCTCTCTCGTTCGCTATTAAGAATATCATTTATCGTTAAGCCGCTTATTTGTTAAATTCGTTGTTTTTTTTGTTAATAAATGTTTTGTTCGCCGGATACCCTTATTTATCGCTAATACACAACCCTTTCTATCGTATTAATTAGCACCTTTAAAACCAGACCAAATCAAATTATTCGAACCAGTTCTCCTAAAAGTTCACTATTTTGTTTATATCGAAGGACGGGACATACGGGTGTGGTCCTAAAATATTCACCTATGTCCAATTAGGCAAAAGGTAATAATTAAACCATTTTTGCCACGGTGGGGTGAGATTGAATAAAAACTCACACCATTTGATGGTCTACATCGACCCGGATTTTTGGTTGGTTTTCGCGTTTGTGCCGCTTTTTCGGACATTTTTGTGTGTAATACCTCTACAAGACTTGTTAGTTCGCGTCGCGATAAACTCTAAGTAAAAGAAAGTGAAGTTATTGTGTGTGGTTAGTAGCTGCCACCTGTTGCTTTATCAATTGGACTAATTTGGTGAGATTTTTCCATTTTTTAAAACTTTTATTGCTGATCCAAGGTAAACTCTGCTCAAAGACATTTTACGGTCAAAAACACTTTTGTAGACATTTAACGTAGACGCTGTATCTCTCTGTGAAACTTAGACTCTTATTCTCTCGCCGCGCTTGTTAATTGACAAAAAACTCTCCAGTGTAATTTAGATTTTGCCGCGTATCGATAGACTCTCTCTCGCCGTGTGTTCAATCGAATTCGAGATAGAAATGGAAGACCTCAAGAAAAAAAGGACGCCTTTGAAGGCTAAAATTACAAGAATCGAAAACTGGCTCTCACAAAAGGCTAGTACGGAAAAGGATGCGCTACAATTTCAATTTCGGCAAACAGAATTAAAAACCTGTTTTTTAAAATATGAAGAAATAATGGATCAGATAGACGAGATTGATGAAGCCGGTACTGAAGCAGAAGACAGGGTAACAACTGAGCAAAAATATTTCTCTATTCTCGCGGGCCTACAGCGTAAGATGGACGAGTTATTGTTGGGCCCCCCTCCTCTCAGATCAAATAGCACGCAGTCAACTGTGGCCACTGCTAAGGTTAGGCTTCCGGAGATCACCATGCAAACGTTCTGCGGGTCATTCTCTGAGTTCAACTCGTTCTACCAGCTCTTCGAGACGCTAATAGTGAACAATGAAGAACTCAATAATGTGCAACGATTTATTTACCTTAAATCGTTCCTGCGAAATGAACCCCTCCAGTTGATCGACAACATCGAAGTTATCGACGAAAATTTCGATATAGCTGTAAAAACTCTCAAAGATCGTTACGAAAACAAATCGCGAGTGATTAGCTTACACATTCAAAAATTGTTAAAGGCTCCATCTCTAGTTAAAAGTAATTCAAAGGCGTTACGCGAATTTTTAACTCTAGCTCAGCAGACGCTGCTCGCTTTGAAAAATATGTCCGTACCAATTGAGCATTGGGATTTACTATTAATTGAAATATTTTTACAAAAATTAGATTTTTCTACACATAGGGCCTTTGAATATGATATTGGGACAAAGACCTTACCTACCCTTTCACAGTTTTTTAAATTTCTCGAGAAAAAGTGTGATATTCAGGAAAAATTAAATGTTTCAGATCATGATAAAAAGGTTAATAACAGGTCTCAATCAAAAACATCTTTCTTCTCATCAGTTGACCAACCATCACACTCTTTCTCTGATAATAATTGTACTTTTTGCAGAAGTAATGCTCATAAGGTTTATCAGTGTAATGATTTTAAATGCCTCTCTTTACAGGAAAAATTTAATTTTGTAAAAGGTAAGAAACTGTGTTTTAATTGTTTGGGTAGTAAACATTTCTCTCAAGATTGCGGCTCTACTCGATCATGTACTTTGTGTGGGGGTCATCATCACTCATCCCTCCATGGAACCTCTGAAAATGTCTCCTCCTCTAGTAACATCAATAGGCAAGCTCTCTCTCGTGAGCGCAATGCTCAAACTCCTCAAAATTCTCAAGGTGCTTCTCGTGTTGTCGCTCCCATATCTACTCAGCATTCTTTTAATAATCGCAGCCAAAATGAAGCTTCTACTAGCTCATCCAGACCTCCTTTAGATATGCAAAAGTCTCCAGATTCTCAGGCAGCCACATCTCTCTCCGCTTTATCAGTTAAAACTGATGTATTGTTGGCTACCGCTTTAGTAACCGTTTATTCGAAAGACGGCAGACCCATGCATGCCAGAGCGCTCCTAGATAATGGGAGCCAACATTCGTTTATCTCTCGTGATTTGGTTGAGAAGTTAAAACTCATCCCTTATTTTAAACAGCTACAGATATCAACCATATCCGAAAACACCTCACTCTCAAACGAAATGTTAAACTTAGAATTTTTCCCCTATAATGTAAAGGACAGAAGTTTTAAAACTTCTTTCGCTGTACTCGATAGTATAACTTGTAGGCTTCCTAGAGCTACTATAGATAGAAGTAAAATAAAAGTCCCACAGGATCTCACTCTCGCAGATCCCTCGTATTCTGTTCCGGGTAAAATTGATTTGCTTCTAGCTGGTGATATCTATAGTGAATTATTGACGGATGGATTTATACGGTTAGGAAAAAATCTTCCCATTCTTCAGAATACTCACTTAGGCTATGTTATTTTTGGTACAATTAATCCTCAGGTTTTTCACCGTAATTCACATTTGGCTATCTCTCAGTCAAATGTTTCTCTCTTTGTTCAATCCGAACCCGAAGAAAATCAGTTGGATAAGTTGCTTTAACAATTTTTCGAAATTGAAGAAGTTCCCCTCGTTAGTAAATTAACTCCCGATGAAGAATTAGCGGAACAAATATTTAGCAAAACTACTCTTGCATTACCTTCAGGCCGCTTTCAAGTAAATCTTCCATTTGTCTCTGAAAACGCTAATAAAATGTTAGGTGAATCCTTTAAAATGGCCTTTAAAAGATTTATGAATTTAGAACATAGGCTCTTAAAAAACGAAAGTACATACGCTCAATATAAATCTTTCATTAATGAATATCTTCTTCTCGAACATGCGAAAATAGTGCCTCTCTCTCTAACCAACGAAAAGTTAGAAAATAAATATTTTCTACCGCATCACTGTGTGTTTAAGGAAGAATCTTTAACAACAAAGCTTAGGGTTGTTTTTGATGGTTCGATGAAAAGCTCTAGTGGTTATTCGCTCAATGATATTTTACTCAAAGGTCCTACTCTTCAACCGGAACTTTTTGACATTTTGCTACGGTTTAGATTGTATTCCTTCGTTTTTACAACGGATATACAAAAAATGTATAGACAAATTAGAATAAATCCTGCTCAAACCTCTCTTTTAAATATTCTGTGGCGTGACTCCCCTGTAAAAGACATTGAGTGTCTTGAATTGCAAACCGTAACGTATGGAACTAAAAGCGCTAGCTTTCAGAGTACTCGCTGTTTAATGGAACTGGCACAAAATCATCAGACTGAGTATCCTCTGGCCAGTGATGCTCTTCAAAATAGTTGTTACATTGATGACATTCTCTATGGCGCTAATGATGTACAGACTCTCCTTAAAGCTCATAAGGAAATAACTAGTTTACTTGGAACCGCTTGTATCTCTCTCCATAAATGGTGTTCTAACTCAGACTTGTTTTTAAAAAATATCTCTTCTCTCTCTTCGAACACTTCTTATGTAATAGCTCCAGATAATGGCTCCAATAAGGTTTTAGGTTTATGTTGGAATCCTATTCTTGACACCTTCTCAATCTCTCTCCCAAATTTTACCCTAAAGGACTCATACACCAAGAGAGAAGTACTGTCAATGATTGCCCAAATATTTGATCCTCAAGGCCTAATTAACCCAGTTACAGTTGTCGCTAAATTAATTATGCAAAAAATTTGGATTTCCAAAATTAATTGGAACGATAGCATAGATGCAGATACGTTGCATGAGTGGCTAAATTTTGTTCGCAGTCTCTCTCATTTTAAGGATTTAAATATACCTCGGTGTCTCTTCTTAAGTCAAGAAATCACCAGTGTTGAGATTCACTCATTCTCGGATGCAAGTTTAAAGGCTTATGGAGCTTGCATCTACCTACGTGTGATTTATAGATCTGAACAAGTATCTTGTTCACTTTTAGCATCTAAGAGTCGTGTCGCTCCGCTAAAACCCTTGACTCTCCCAAGATTGGAACTCATGGGTGCGCTATTGTGTAGTAAGCTCACAGCAAGGATTGCTAATATTATTGAAGAAAAACTCTCTCGCTTAGACTCTATAAATATGTGGTCGGATTCAGAAATTGTTCTCGCTTGGCTTCGTTCGCATCCCTCTCGTTGGACTCAATTTGTAGCAAATAGGGTTGCACAAATTTTAGATAATTCTCCTAACGCTCATTGGAGGCACGTACGATCCAAAGAGAATCCTGCCGACATACTCTCCCGAGGAATGCTACCCGCTGAAATACTTAAATCTTCTTTGTGGTTTCATGGTCCTCAATTTTTGAATCAATCTCGGTTGGATTTGTTGAAATACAATCCAAAAGTTTATACCTCCAAGTTACCCGAAGAAAGGAAAGTAACTCTTCACATTCGAAATGATCAAATAGATTTTTTCACCTCTCTTTCTGATAGGTTCTCTAATTTTTCAAGGTTTGTAAGAACTTTAGCATTTATATTCAGGTTTGCCAATAATGCCAAATCGCCTTCTCATAAGTTATCAAATTCTCTTGAAGTAAGCGAACTTCAAAACGCTGAACTGAAGATTGTTAAGATGCTTCAGTATTCTTCTTTCTCACTTGAGATTTCTGAGATTAAAAAAGGTAAAACTCTATCCAATAAGTCTATTTTACGCTTAAACCCCTTTTTGGATGAAAATGAAATGCTGCGTGTAGGAGGTCGCCTTGGTAACTCAGACGTCACATTTGATCAAAAATATCCTCTTCTCCTTCCCTCAAAAAATCGTGTAGTACGTCTCATTCTTCAGAGAGAACATATCAGACTTTGTCACTCTGGTCCTCAAAATACTTTATCTCAAATTCGACTTAAATATTGGCCTTTAAATGGACTACGTGAAGTTAAAAAGGTCATACACCAATGTATGGTTTGTTTTAGATTTAATGCCAAACCCGCTATTCAGATTATGGCAGATTTGCCAAAGGAACGTTTGCAATCCTCTCGAGTATTCGCTCATGTAGGATTAGATTTTGGTGGCCCCTTTCAGATTAAAGCTTCCAAACTCCGCAAAGCTCCCTTGATAAAATCTTATATTGCTCTTTTCGTTTGTCTATCGACTCGAGCTGTTCACATCGAAGTCGTGTCCGGCCTTTCTACAGAGACGCTTCTTCTCGCTCTAAAACGTTTTATTAGCCGTAGAGGCCTCCCTCAGACTATATTCAGTGACAACGCCACGAACTTTTTGGGAGCTCGTAATCAGTTGTTTGAACTTTATAAGTTTTTAAAAGAAAAAGAAAACTCTCGCTCTATTAATGATTTTTTGGCATCATCGCATATTCGCTGGAAAACCATAGTTCCTCGAGCCCCTCATCATGGTGGCATCTGGGAAAGCGCTATAAAGAGCGCAAAGCATCATATCCGTAGACTCATGGGTGATATTAAGCTCACTTTTGAAGAATTTACCACTGTTCTCACTCAAATTGAAGCTGTGCTCAACTCTCGACCGCTTTGCTCCCTCTCAAATGATCCCTCTGATCTAACCTATCTGACCCCTGGACATTTCTTGATTGGACAATCTCTTACGTCATTTCCTGAAAGGGATGTAATCCACATTCCCGAAAATAGATTAAGTTTATGGCAACATCTCTCTAAACTCCAGCAAATGTTTTGGAAAAAATGGTCAATTGACTACTTGAACAGACTCCAAAATCGCCCTAAATGGTTTCTTCCTCATAAGAACCTAGAGCCCAACGATCTCGTCTTGTTGATTGAAGATAACACTCCTCCTCTTTACTGGGCTCTAGCAAGAGTGATTGATGTCTTTCCCGGAAAGGATGGCCGAGTAAGAGTTGCATCGGTCAAAACTAAAGATGGAGTCTTCAAGCGCTCTATTAATAAATTGTGTCCTCTACCAAATGACTGTTAAAATTAAGTTAAGTTTAGTGTTTCCGCTTAAGAACGTTGTAAGTTGATTTATGTTAGGTTAGGTTTATGTTAAAGCCAGTGCTTCAACGCGGGGGAGTATGTTGTGAAAACAACAGTTATTTACATTAATTTGCTTTTATAAAAATATCTCTCTGTAAATCTGTTGGGACAATCTGTATTGTGTTTAAAATATTTAATTCTCTGAAAAACTTGAGTGTAGCGTTGTGTGTTTCATAAAATATACATCTGCATTTTTTATCGTTTCGGGGTAAAAGCAGGTCATTTTGCCAAAGAAGTGTAACATGTGTTTGGCCCTTTTCAGGGCGAATAGTGTAAACTAAACTATCAAAGATAATAGTGCAGAGATTTGAATAGAATTTCAGTAGTCTCTTTCTGCTCTCCGAGTTGAACACTTTGTTCGCTTGTGCGTCTCTCTTCGCCGTAAAAATACTCTCTCCGCAATAATTAATAGATTAAAAAGACTCTTACTCTCTCTCGTTCGCTATTAAGAATATCATTTATCGTTAAGCCGCTTATTTGTTAAATTCGTTGTTTTTTTTGTTAATAAATGTTTTGTTCGCCGGATACCCTTATTTATCGCTAATACACAACCCTTTCTATCGTATTAATTAGCACCTTTAAAACCAGACCAAATCAAATTATTCGAACCAGTTCTCCTAAAAGTTCACTATTTTGTTTATATCGAAGGACGGGACATACGGGTGTGGTCCTAAAATATTCACCTATGTCCAATTAGGCAAAAGGTAATAATTAAACCATTTTTGCCACGGTGGGGTGAGATTGAATAAAAACTCACACCAATAATTATTTTGTTTAAAAAAGGAATATGCTTAGCAAAAATACAGCTTGTAATATGGTTATAATTTTAATACAATTTTAAGTGAGAAATAAATTTATATTTAGGCAAATACAAAGTTTGAGAAATATTTATTAAAAATTTTATTAATAAAATTTATCAAAGTACCTGCCTTATAAAGCCCGCGGATCTATCCGCGGTCAAACATGGGAACGAAAAGTACTAAGGAAAATATTTGGAGGAAAAATGGAGAACAGCGTTTGATTGAACCTAACTTACCTTAGTACAAATGTGCACATAAAAAAGTTACAGCCCTTTGAATTTACAAAATGACAATCAATTTTTTCCAATATATCGAAAACTATTAAAGATTTTTGATTGATAATGAACATGTGGCATTATTATGGCAGGAACATTTTAAAAAAATATAGTGAAATTTGTGCATCCCATAAAAATTTTATGGGGGTTTTGCTCCCTTAAACCCCCTCAAACTTTTGTGTATGTTCCTATTAAATTATTATTGTAGTACTATTAGTTAAAGACACTGTTTTTAAAACTTTTTGCCTCTTAGTACTTTCTCGAAAAGCCAGTTTGTATCGACACATTTTGAATATTTGTCAAATCCATCACATATTTGTATATTTTAAAAATCATTAAAAAATTAATAATTAAATTTCATTACAATTTTTGTAATTTACAATTTACATTATTAGTAAAAATTTTACTAATTAGGTACACATTATTAGGTATACTAATACATTATTAGGTATACTATGAACCATACTAAACAAGAAGCCACATCTCGATAAAATGTGCCTTATGGAAAAAATACTAATAAGCAAAAAAGTTTTAAAAACATTGTGTGTAACTAATGGCACCGCAATAATAGTTTAATTGGAACGTGCACAAACATTTGGGGGGTTGAAAGTAACATATGTAAACAAATTAGAAAAGAAGCCGCATCTCGATAAAAACTGGCTTACCGAAAAAATACTAGGAGGCAAAAAAGTTTTAAAAATATTGTTTTGAACTAATGGTACCACAATAATATTTTAATTGGAACGTAGACAAAAGTTTTGGGGGATTTAAGGGAACAAAACCCCATCAAATTTTTATGGGGTGTACAAATTTCACGTTGTTTTTTTTTTAAGATAGCTCCTACGATAAGAATGCCACATGTCCATTTTCAATAAAAAATCTATAAAAGTTTTCGATATACGAAAAAAAATCTATTTTCATTTTGTAACTTCAAAGGGCTCTAACTTTTTTTGAGTACACTATTGTATATAGGTAAGTGAGGTTCACTGAACCTGTTTTTGACCCCAGAATCTGTGGTATAATTTATGACCAATCTTTTCGGGACACCCTGTATATAAATATTCTCGTCTTTATTTTGATTGCTGTAATCGTTTAACTTTTGATTCGATTCGAAAAGATTCTCTTTTCATTAGTTAGTATCTCATTGCAAGGTAACCCACAATTTGCATCGGAAATAGTTCACAAAGAAAACCCATCGTTAATGAGAATAATGAGTTAGCTCAGAGCGTGTACTTGACACGCCAGCCAGCTGTAACTGATCCAACCCAACCCACCCTTTTTATGCGCGAAATGCAAAATCAGCCTCAAGGATTGTACCAACTATTCTTACATGATTGTTAGTTCGCTGGTGGCTGGCAGGGATTCGTATGGAACAAAAACCTCTTTATATTCTTAAGAGATTAATGTTGTATAAAGCGCAAAAAACGAAAGGGGATGTATGAAATGTAGTTTCCAGCTCGGTTTATATTAGATGAAGTGGAAACTTTCCAGTCTATAAAATTGCAATTATAATCGGCAATTAACCAAAGCAGTTTTCAACAGACAATTTTAATAATAAAAAATGTTTGAATATCTTCCTAATTCTTTCAAGATCTAATTTTAAATTATTTTATTATAAATGTTCACTATTTTCTTGTGGCATGTCCAAGTTAAATAAACTGCTCGTCAAAAGTTAAGGATATTTGTATTATTCAAACAAAACTTTGCAGTAAATCTCCTACATGTATGCAACCCGTATTACAGTGTATGTATGAGTGTGTTTCCTACCCTCTAGTTACCATGTATCCTCTGCCTGCTTACAGATATTTATAGGCCCAACCGTTGGTAATACTGAGCCAATGACATTATTAACAGTTACAATTGAGACAGTTATGATTTTATACGTTAGAACAATGTCTTCGTGCATTCCTAAGCCTTTTACTATAATTTTAGTTGTTTCACTGTAAAAGTAGTTTTAAGTGCAATAACCAAATACACGATACCCTTGGATTTATCTTCTTTCCCTAAGAAAAGTATTTCCACGAACCCACGGTAATTAGAGAGAAAAATAACATCATAACTTTCCCTTATATATTTGGGCGCCCAACATGGGGCCAACTAGCCAGCTGTAACTGATTCAACCCACCCTTTTTATGCGTGAAATGCAAAATCAGCCTCAAGGATTGTACCAACTATTCTTAGATAATTGTTAGTTCGCTGGTGGCTGGCAGAGATTCGTATGGAACAAAAACATCTTTATATTCTTAAGAGATTAATGTTGTATAAAGCGCAAAAACAAAACGGAATGTATGAAATGTAATTCCCAGCTCGGTTTATATTAGATGAAGTGGAAACTTTCCAGTCTATAAAATTGAGCTGTTCAATTATAATCGGAAATTAAACAAAGCCATTTTCAAAAGACACTTTTAATAATAAACAAGTTGAAAATGCGAGCATTATCATAACGAAAACTTTGTTTATTTACGTATTTAAATTCATAATATGGAAAATTGTTCTTATGAAAAGTTGTTTATAATTAAAAATTATGTTTTAATGTGACACCCACTTTAGATATCAAACGTCTTATCACCTACAACGGTCTTGTTGCTGTTAGTTTAGTATTAAAATTTCGGCGAATTTTTTTGCAAATATATTGGTACTTTGGATTTTAGTAATTGTCTTTTTATTTTCTCCTTATCTCTTGTTTTTTATGTACTTGCTCTATAATCAGTAATCTAATATTTAATCATTAATTGATACTTTTTTGAAAGCAATCATTACATGACAATCTCAAAACTACCACATTTTCCACTTCCAAAATTCTATATTAATAACTAATGTTATAATAAGTATTACAACAGCAATTTGTAATGTAACTGTATTAAGTTAATTTTAAGTTTTTAAATATTAGCACGAGTGACTCCAATTTTTAAAATTTTATATCGGTTATTCTCTCACGTATCAAGTATCAAGTATCTATAGGGTCAATGGCCATTGCAGCCGAGACACATAAATTTAAATAAAAAAAAAGTATCTATAATTACTAACAACGTGTTATGGACAAGACACTAGCCACAACATCCTGGTACAAGTTGATCAGAGTGTTCAATAATGCAGGGACTGCAAGGTAATAATTAGTGAGACAGTAAGCCAACAACATAAGCTGCTTGTTCTGGACATCGACGTAAAAAGCGCAACTAAACAAAAATATCGGAGAGGACCACAAAAAATCAAGTGGTGGCTGCTAAGAGATGAGAAAGAAGGTCTATACAGGAGAAGAATAGTAGAAAAAATATGTTGGAACATGTAAAGGCGGAAATACATATCCGCGCCGCGAACTCCGCGCCGTGTGTGCGCCGCGCGTTCGTGGCGCGGTTATTGTTCGTTAAAATTTTTCATTTTGACGATCCAGAGGAAACTTACGAACGTTTAGTAATTGTAGATAATCATGTCTCTGTCCTGTACTTCTACTACATCTTATTTTGGTATTGTTCTGAAACTATTTTCTTGTGTCATCTTATGCAATTTACTACTTTATGTGGAATAAGCCACAGTTTGGGAACATTTCGGGAACTACCTTTTTCGCTTCCTGGCAACACAAATATAATGGCAGGGGAGCCCAAGCGGGGATTTTTGCAGTTACTCGAGCGCGTCAGATTATCATATGGGGAGAAACGTGGTACCCTGCAGATCTACTTCCACCATATATTGGCTCTTAACACAGGGGAGTTCGTTCAGGGGGGCCCGAAAAAAAATCTATCCTTAAAATATTCGAAATTGTCAGATTAAGATAAGGTAAGTTAAGTACATGCAAAAGAGTCTATATTTCAAAAATATGACGATTTGAGCGGGGCGTACGGAAATGGGTGAGTCAAAAAGTTTCACAAAAAAAAGCGAATATTTCGCGAAATGAACGTCAGATTGAAAAACTAAAAACTACGTGTTCAATATTTTTCAAAAATCTATCGAAAAATACCAAACTTGACCCCCCACGGAGAGGGGTGGGGGGTAAATTTAAAATTTTAAATACAAATTTCGCGATCTTTCGCAAAATAAACATCATATCGAAAAACTGCAAAATACACTTTATCAATGTTTTTGAAAAATCTATCGAATGGTTCCAAGCACGACCCCCCACGGAGGTGAGGTGGGGGGTTACTTTAAAATCTTAAATGGTAGACCCCGTTTCTTATTGCAGATTTGGATTGTTTGTATAAAAATAAACAACTTTTATTCGAAACATTTTTTTGAATTATGGATAGATGGCGCTATAATCGGAAAAAAGATTGTTGGAAATGGAAAATTAAATTAAAAAATGGGAAGTCCCCACTAAAATGGAAAATTTTATTCAACTTTTTTGGTTTTAGGACCTAATAATCACAACCCAATAGGTCCCCAAAGCTCTCGAGTGACTGCACATTTAGCATACTTTGCTCCCCTACCATAATATATCTGCTTGTTCCTACAACCAGAAACAAAATTAGAGAACTATAGGTACTTCCAAGTCATGCGATACCTTTTTCGTTTTCCGGTGACACAATTGTAATGTATCTGCTTGTTTCAACTGCGTAGCTTCACTAGAAACGAAATTAGAGAACTATAGGTTCTTCCAAGCCCTGTGTTAACTTTCTCGCTTTCCGGTGACCCAATTATAATATATCTGCTTGTTCCAACTCAGTTGCTTCACCAGAAGCGAAGTTAGGAAACTATAGGCTCTTCCAAGATGTGCGTTACCTTTTTCGCTTTCCGACGACACAATTATAACATATCTACTTGTTCCAACTCCGTTGCTTCACCAGAAGCGAAGTTAGGAAACTATAGGCTCTTTCAAGTTGTGCGTTACCTTTTTCGTTTTCCGGTGACCCAATTATAATATATATGCTTGTTCCCACTACGTTGCTTCACCAGAAGCGAAGTTAGAAAACTATTGGGTCTTCCAAGTTGTGCGTTACCTTTTTGGCTTTCCGGTGACCCCATTATAATATATCTGCTTGTTCCAACTCCGTTGCTTCACCAGAAGCGAAGTTAGAAAAATACTGGGTCTTCCAAGTTGTGCGTTACCGTTTTGGCTTTCCGGTGACCCAATTATAATATATCTGCTTGTTCCAACTCCGTTGCTTCACCAGAAGCGAAGTTAGAAAACTATTGGGTCTTCCAAGTTGTGCGTTACCTTTTTGGCTTTCCGGTGACCCAATTATAATATATCTGCTTGTTCCAACTCCGTTGCTTCACCAGAAGCGAAGTTAGAAAACTACTGGGTCTTCCAAGTTGTGCGTTACCTTTTTGGCTTTCCGGTGACCCCATTATAATATATCTGCTTGTTCCAACTCCGTTGCTTCACCAGAAGCGAAGTTAGAAAAATACTGGGTCTTCCAAGTTGTGCGTTACCGTTTTGGCTTTCCGGTGACCCAATTATAATATATCTGCTTGTTCCAACTCTGTTGCTTCACCAGAAGCGAAGTTAGAAAACTATTGGGTCTTCCAAGTTGTGCCTTACCTTTTTCGCTTTCCGGTGACACAATTATAATATATCCGCTTGTTTCAACTGCGTTGCTTCACCAGACACGAAGTTAGAAAACTATAGGTTCTCCAAGTCGTGCGTTACCTATTTCGCTTTCCGGTGACACATAATATATATCTGCTTATGAATGTTTTTTTGATATTGATAACTATTTCCGAAGTGAAAGTCGAAAGGTCAAGTAAACTTGATTTCAAACTCGAATTGTGGCTTATGCCCAAATAAAATAATAAATCTTATTTTTAATACATGTTATTTTTAGTACAACAATGAACTAACATTTTTTAAAAAGGTCCGCATGTACATTTTTTTATTTCAGCTTCTATTTCCGTTCAGATCGGATTTAAGTTGTTTCTTTAAATTAAATGGTTCTTTATTGAGGATCCCACAATAATGATTTTCCACGGTAAACATCAATTTCCTTCCGACAGTTCCGACCATTTCATTACTAACAAATATTCAACTCATGCGCGCCAAAACCAACAAACCACTCGCAAACCCGTCCAAATACGTATTGCGAACCATCAAAGCGTTTGTTGAAAAACCGACAGAATTTAGATCGTGGTGCGCCGTGTGCGTGCCGTTTGTGCGTCACTTGAAAACACGTACTAATCTGACGAATACGCTGCGCGCGAGCGGCTCGCACACCGAGCAGAGCGCATATGTATCTCCGCCTTAAGGAAGCCCTAATACAATTTGGAGAAAAATGACCAGTAGTATTAGAGAGACTGCTATTGAAATAATTGGGAAAACGTCAGGAAAAAAGTTTGAAGATAAAGAGACTTGGTGGTCGTCAAACGAAGTACAAGGAAAAATAAAAGAGAATAGAAAATTATATAAAAAGTGGCAAGAAACCAGATCCAACACAGATCTTCAAAACTATATGGTGGCGAAAAAGGAAGCGAAAGTAACAGTAGCAAAAGCCAAAGCAGAAGCGTATTCAAACCTATACGATCATGACGATCAACTTGATACCAGGGAAGGCGAAACGAAGATATATAAAATAGCCAAACAGACAGTAAAGAAAACAAAAGATTTTAATCAGATTAGATTATTAGATGTATCCGAGATGAAAATAATAAAATACTAGTTCACGAAAGGGATGTCAAAAAGAGATGGAGAAAGTACTTTGACAGCTTATTAAATGAAGAATTTGACAGACAGCCTGTAGAGTCAACGGAGACAGTAGCAGCAATGATCACCAAAATAACAAACGAGAAAGTGGCTCAAGCGCTTCAAAAAATAAAGAAAGGAAAGGCGGTAGGACCAGATGATATTCCTGGGGAAGTATGGAGAGCATTGGAAGAGACAGGAACAAGGTGGCCAGCAGATCTCTTTAATAGAATTATGGAAGTTGGACAAATGCCAGACGAATGGAGAAGCAGTATACTGGTACCTGTTTACAAAAACAAGGGAGATATACAACAATGTACAAACTACAGGGCTATAAATCTGCTTAGCCACACCATGAAAAATATGGGGAAGGGTAATTGATAGACGGATACGTGAAGAGACCGAAATATCCGAGAATCAATTTTGCTTTATGCAGGGTAGATCAACAACAGATGCAATTTTCATTATAAGGCAGTTGATGGAAAAATCAGGAGTAAAGAAACAAACGCTCATATGGTATTCATTGATCTTGAGAAAGCATATGATAGAGTTCCTCGAGAGATTCTGTGGTGGGCACTCAATAAGAAAAGTGTCCCTGGTGAATATGTAAAGATTGTGAGGGATATGTATGAGGGAGTAACGACTAGTGTTAGGACAGGTGTCGGAGAGACTGAAATTTCATGTGAAAGTAGGATTGCACCAAGGCTCTGTGCTTAGTCCGTATTTATTCTCATTAGTTTTGGACCAGATAACAGCGAAACTACAGCGTAACATTCCATGCTGCTTAATATATGCTGATGATGTCGTGTTAGTAGGAAATAGTGAAAGAGACTTAGAACAAAAACTGGAACAGTGGAGACAAGCTCTGAAGGAAAAAGGTTTAAAACTTAGTAGGACAAAAACAGAGTATTTGGAATGTACTTTTAAAGATGGAGTTACTACAAATAAAATGGTATCTTTGGATGGTGAAATGATTGTGAAAAGCAATAGTTTAAAGTACCTAGGATCGGTATTACACAGTAATGGAGAAATAGATGGAGATGCATGCAGTAGAATTAGGGCTAGATGGATGAAGTGGAAAGAAGCGAGTGGTGTGTTGTGTGACAGAAAAATTCCAATGAAGCTGAAGGGACAATTCTATAAAACAGCCATAAGACCGGCTATGATGTACGGAACTGAATATTGGGCAGTGAAAAAGAAAGAGGAACAACGAATGCATGTGGCGGAAATGAGAATCCTTAGATGGATCAGTGGAGTGACAAAGAAGGATAAAATTAGAAATGAGTATATTAGGGGAAGTCTAGGTGTGGCACCAATTGATACCAAAATGAGAGAGCATAAGTTAAGATGGTTTGGTCATGTTCAACGTCGAGACGTTAATCACCCAATACGAAGAACAGCTGAAGTGCAGATTCCTGGAAGGAGTAGGAGAGGAAGACCAAAAAAGACCTGGGGGCAGACGATAAGGCAGGACATGTTGATAAAGGGGATTAACATTGATATGACCCAAGATAGAATTTTGTGGAGAAATGCAATTAGGGAAGCCGACCCCGCATAGGGATAAGGCAAAGAGAATGATGATGATGATGTAGTTTATTTGTGAGCATTATAAAATTAGGGGTCGAACTCTTCTGAGTGGCACTCACAAAATTCAAAATTTTGTTTGTGTATACTGCATATTTAATGCTCTTTAAACAAAAAAAAAAACAATTCCGATCAACATCTTAACTGGTTTAATCAGATAAATCTTAATATGTACAAGAAAATATGAATATTTAAAGCATTAAATATTGTTTTTCGATAACGGTTCATAAATTCTTGAGATATATTTTTTTTGTTTATCTTTAATTCTTTAACAATAATTAAGACTTCGTGGAATACATGTAGTCATTATATTTTTATCAGATCTTTAATATTTCATATTTTATTTCATATTTTATCAACATCACTATATAAATACATGGTTTTTTATTCGTATCAACATTTTTCGAGATGAAGTCGATCGTGGTTGTTTTATTGAGCCTAATTTCCTTGGCACTTGTTGCTTGCGATGATTCAGTTAGTACTTCGACAGACACTCCGGTAATATCAACAGAGGTACCAGCACCGATATCGACAAGCCTTCGTGAAGATGTAAGTTATTTTTTAGTACTCATCTTTAATTTTTATGAATATCTTACTAGATACTTGTTACATACTAGAGGGTAGGTGCAAAATTTCGGTTCCAATGCTTTTTAAATGCATTAATTTTTTCGAATCCTAAGAAAACAGATAAGTATTTTTGAAAAATTTAAACACATAATGAAATATTGCGTTATTACCGAGGGTAGAATGTCCCTGAAAACTTCTATAATTATTATTTTAATAAGTTCTTCTTTTTCTTCTTCTTCTTCTTCGTTTTCTCCTTCTTTTGGCATCATAACCCTGGATGGGTCTTTGCCTGTCTGGCTATGTACTTCCATTCAGATCTGTCTTCTGCCCTTCTCCTCCATTGTCTTATATTCATGGTTTACAGGCCGTTTTCCACGTCATCCAACCATCTTATTCTGGGTTTTCCTCTTTTTCGCCTTCCTACCGGCTTCCATTGCAATTTATTTTCTTAATCGTTTTTGTATCTTCTTGTTGCTGAACATGTCCCAGCCATGACAGTCTTTGACTTCTCACAAATCTTACAATATCATATCCTTCATTCAGTTCGTTAACCCAGGTTTCACAACCACAGGTTACTACGGGTATAAGGTAGGTGGCGACCACCTAGCAAGTCACATCCACGCGCTCATCAAATATGGTAAGAAGAGAAAATACCCGACGACTGGAAGAAAAGTATAGTATGCCCGATCTATAAAAAGGAGACAAACTCCAGGGCCAAAACTACTGTGAAATCCCTCTGCTATGTGCAGCAAATAAAGTCCTCACGTATATTATAAACCAGCGGCTCGAACAACTATCAGAACATATTATTGGAGAGCATCAGACGGGCTTTCGGGCTTTCAGATGGGTATAAGAGTGGTTTAGAGTGGTTTGGCTGCACCACTAATGAACTTTTTAGGTCAGCTGTAAACAAAGTCAGGGTAGCCTTGATGATTTCCAATCTCCGATAGGAGTGGCAAAAGAAGAAGAAGACGGGCTTCCGACGGGAAAGATCGACACTGGATCAAATATTTACAGTCAAACAGATCCTGAGCAAATCATGGGAACACGATATTGATGTTCACAACATGTTTGTAGACTTCAAACAGGTATACGACTCAGTCAAAAGGAACAAACTATACTATATATTGGCTGAACCACATAAGCTAATAAGACTCATTAAAACCACAATTGATGAAACTCGGGCATGTGTACGTATACAAAACCACCGGACAGACTTTTTCAAAATTTCGCAGGGACTAAAGCAGGGAGATGGGCTGGCCCCAACATTGTTTAACCTGACACTGGAGTTGCGATTAGGCAAATGTAAACTGGACGAGGAAACCTACTGACCAATCGAACGGTTTAACTGGCCGCTTATGCCGATGATATTAATATTATGAGTAGAACATCAACAAAATCACAGGAAACATACGCAGAGTTAAAAACACAAACCAAAATGCTAGGTCTGGAAACTGACATAGAAAAAACAAAAATACTGACTCAGACGAGAAGAAATATAGTCTCACAAAACATTATACATGAAGATGACATTGAAACGGTTGGAAAGTCTACATACCTGGGAGTAGAAATATATGCCGACGGATCAGAAAATGGAGAAATACGGAAGAGAATAACGCAGGCAAACAGAGCTTGTTTTGCCCTCTCCCATATATTCGGTCTAAAAGTGTCCACCGAAATACAAAGATGAGAATCTATAAAACTTTAGTTCGACCAATAACATGCTATGGCAGTGAAGCCTGGGTCCTGAAAGAAACATCCAAAAACAAACTCGACACATTCGAAAGGAAAGTACTAAGGAGAATACTAGGACCTGTGAGGGTAAACGGAATTTTCAGAAGTCGATATAAAAACGAATTTTATCAACGTTATAAGGAAGCAACCCTGTCAGACTTCATTAGAATATAAAGATTGCAATGGGCCGGACATGCGATAAGAATGGGAGAGGATATGCTACCAAAAAGAGCACTGAATGCTAAAATGCAGGGAAAGAGGCCGGTTGGAAAGCCAAGAAAGCGCTGGGAAGACACAGTAAACAGCGACGCACAAGCCTTTTTAGGAGTCCGTGTATGGAGAAGAGTAGAAGAGCAGCCACAGACAAGCAGGGGTAAAGGCAAAAATAAAGGGGGCCAAGGCTCAATTTGGGCTGCAGTGCCGTAGAAGAAGAAGAAGAAAGTTACTACGGGTCTAACCAATGTTCTGTAGATAGTCATTTTGGTTCTTTTGTCTAATAATTTTGATGTCATTAATCTTTTATTAGCATACGATGTACGATTTCCACTGGAAATACGTGCATTCATTTTGCTATTTATGGAATTCTTTTGATTGATTTATGTGTCCAGATATGTGAAGGCATCCACACGTTCAATAGTATAGTTGTCTATTGCGATATTTTCATTGTCAGGTGTTCTTTTGATGGTAATGTACTTTGTATTTGTTACGTTTATTTTAAGTCCTCTTTTTTGAGCTTCAGGATCAATTTCCCTGAACGTTTCCATTAGTAGTGTCTTGCTTCTACTAATCTACTTCTACTAAGCGACATCATCTGCATATGCAGTAATTTGTACTGTTTTGGTATTTATATGCCCGGTTACATTGGTTTTTCTGATGACTGCCTCAAGAACTAGGTTGAACAGCATGGTTGACAGTGAGTCTTCCTGTCTCACTCCCATGTTGATGTCAAACAGGGGAGACAGTTCTCCTTCTACTCTAACTGCGGCTTTTGAACCTTGCAACGCCATTTTTATGAGGCTGATATATTTTTTTGGTATACCTAGATTACGGAGGCCTTCCAGCAATTTTGTCCCTTACCACACTATCAAAAGCTTGTTTAAAGTCTATATACATATTATATAGTTATATGTCGTATTCATAAGCGTTTCTTGTATCGTTCTTAGTATGAATATGTTGTCTGTAGTGGTCTAAATCCATTTTGGATTTACAATCACTAATTATTATATTTTCGAAGTATTCTGTCAATATATTGTAGATAATGCCAGGTAGGATTTTGTATATTACATTTAGCAATGTAATTGGCCTGTAATTATGACATTCCCTCTTATCTCCTTTTTTATATATTGGCTGTATAAGACCAACTGCCCATTCCTCCGGCATATGCTCCTTGGTCCATATTAACTTTATCAGGTAATGAATTCTTCCCCGGAGTGGCAACCTTGCATTGATCCAAGTAACAAGCAATTTAAATTTCTGCCTGACTTTTACCAAAAGTATTAGGGAATCAGCTGAAATTAAATTGCAAAGGGCAGTTTGCCAACGTCAACTGCGCGGTTTACCTGTCTTACTTGATCTCACCTTAATGCTGCCTTTGGAGTTTCACCCTAATACCAAGAAAAACAGGTAAACCGCGCAGTCGACGTTGGCAAACCGCCCGCATATGGACAAGACCTAATGCCTAAAGGCCTTGTTCATATAGAGTGGTTTGCCAACGTCGACGCCGCGATTTACCTGTTTTCCTCCTGTTTATCTTGGTAACTTCAAAGGCGGCATTAGGGTGAGACGGTGAGATCAAGTAAAACAGGTAAACAAGCGGTACATGTTATTGTTAGAAGTGAATATCAGTTCTGTGTGAAATTGGCTGTAAAAAGTCACGAAATACTGTCCAAAATCCAGATTTTAGTAAGTGACACAAATACAAACTATAATTAGTTGGTTTTTATTCCAAAGCTCATTAACATCTATACCTATACGCAAAAGCCAGTTTAAATTTTCATGTGGCGTTGCTGGATTTAAAAAGACAACGATAACTACCGGAGAAATCCTAGTGTGGAAATTCGAATTTTAATTCACTAAGTTCGAATACCGCCGATAGACATTAATCTTGTGAGGGATCGACCCGGGATTGGTGACTTTCGCGGCGTGTATTTGGAATTATGGCTAGTGATAGCAATGATGAGTGGAATAAAAGGCGAAGAAGTGAAGACGAAAGAGAAAAGGAAGAAGAAGCGTTCCGAAACAGTAAAAAACCGATAAAGTCACCAGGGCCGTAACTACGATGTTGGGGGCCCCGGGGCAAACGTGATCTGGGGGCCCCTACCTTGGGGTCTGGGGTTTATACCCCAGCGGAATGGGGAGTTCGGAAAAATGCTTGAAATTTAACCCCTTGAAAACTCATTTTAATGCATTTCATGACTGAAGTTTCTTGTACCTACATATTGCTATTTTGTGTTGACCAACACAAAAAATTTTGAAATCACCTTATTTTAAGTTAAATAATTTTGCAAGTACCATCTTATCTGTTTTATTCAAGTAGGCAGGGCCGGCGATAACGGGCCTGCAAGGGATGCATTGCAGGCGGGCGCCCCTGTTTAGGGAGCGCCAAAATGATCTTTTTTCTGCTGGTGCTATACAAAATACTAATTTAAAAGAAGCCGAAGGGCGCCTATGTTAATTTTGCAGGCGGGCGCCTTATACCCTAGCACCGGTACTGCACGTAGGTACATTGTTCGGCTACAATGTGGTTCCTTTCACGTACCAATATGTGGCCTGGGGTAAATTGGTTAAGACAATATAGCTGGGGCGGGGGGCCCATATTCCTGTTGCATTTTAGTTTTCATTTCGCCAAAATGACTAATTTTCTCAGTAACAATTTATATTTTTACGAAAGGTCTCGGGGCCCCAGCTTAGCCCGGGCCTCCTCTTCCAATAACATTTTAGGTTTTATTACGCCAAAATATCTAATTTCCTAGGTAATATTTTAAATTTTTATGTTATGGTCTTGGGGGGCCCCAGCTTAGCCCCCTGAACTTTATGTTGAGGTCTAGAATGCATCTGTAAGGTATTTTTAAAATTATGTCATTTGAAACTATTTCGTTTGGATCTGCTTTTAAAATACATATTTTTATTTTCCTCGTTAAAATCTATGCCCGGCCAACCAAACGAGGGCCCCTGCGGGGCCTCTCATGGCCGGGGGTCCCGGGCACTGCCCCGGTTGCCCCAATGGTAGTTGCGGCCCTGGAAGTCACCGGCGGAAACAGAAAAAGATAAGGATGCAAAATTAGATAAATTGTTAGAACTAATGGAGGTTATTAGGATGGATATAAAAAATGAAATAAAAGAGATGAGGCAAGATATGGCAGAACAAAGGAGAGAGCAACAGAATCTTAAAGAACTTAAAGAATGTAATAAAAATCAACTACAGAATTATAAGAAAATAGTTGAAGAAAATTAACAAATGAAGACAGTATTAAGAGAAATGCAGAAAACAATTGAGTGGTTAGAAAAAGAAAAACGAGATAAAAACATTGTAGTTAATGGATTAAAAATGGACGTTAAAGATCGTAAATAAATAAAAATGGATATAATAGAATTCATAGATCGGCACTTGAGCATCAAAACAAAAGTAAAGACAGTACGAAAACTGGCAGAGTATACATATCTGATAGAGTTAGATGATGTTTCCGAAAAAGAAAAAATATTGCAGAGTAAATGCAAACCAAAAAGTTTAAAAGACTTACGAGTTTATATAAACCACGATTTGAGTAAAAAGGAAAGAAAAATGCAGAGCATAATAAGACAAAGAGTAACCGAAGAAAGAAAAACTGTAAAACACGTACAAACGGGATTTAGTAAGATAACAATAGATTGGCAGGTATGGAAGTGGAACAGAGAGAATGAAAAATTAGAAAAAGCAAAAAACTGATAAGGGCTGATAGGGAATCGATAAAGGAATCTACTCGAGCAAGGAACAAGGTAATGATTACTGATCATAATAACTTGGAAAGTAGAAATATGAAAAATGATGTACCTAAAAGAGGAAACATGAGAACCGATAGGAGACTTTAAAAAGACAAAAATGCACACACGAGATGACACTAGCGACCTGGAATATTAGAGGGTTCTTTTATGAAGGAGCCTTTAAAGAGCTATTGAATGAGATAAAGAAGTACAAAATAGACGTTTTCGTTTTGCAAGAAACAAAACAAATGGGAAATGAAATAACAGAAGTTGAAGGCATAACCCTCTTTAAGAGGGGCCGGAAAGATAGGATGCTGGAAACAGGTTTCGCAGTTGGAAAAAATTTTTCAGAGAAAGTTATGTCCTTCAGACCTATCTCAGACAGAATGTGAGTAATACGAATAAAAGGAGAAAAAAGGAATATAAGTATAACTAACATACACGCTCCATCCGAGGAAAAAGATGATGAAACAAAAGGCCTATTCAAAGAGAAACAAATGGATCAACAACGTTGAAAAAACATATTTTTTTTTATTTTATACAAAACAAAGGTTTTGTTTGTTTTAAACGGTTTTTTTTTGTTTTAAATATGTTTTATTTTTCGTTTTTATATTACATGTTTTAAACAAATAACGTAGAAAAAAACATTGTTTAAATCATATTTCTTAAAATGAGAAGGATCTGTTTGAGGAAGCCCACTTGCCCACGATATAGAAGTGCCAGGAATAAAGAACACTGTCAAAAATTGCAAATATTTCAGAAATGTACATTTTGCTAGCGCAAAATTCCGAGAAGCTGGTGATTCTGCTCTTGTATTGCATTAGGATGTTCGTTGGAATACTTTATCGGAATGCTTAGAAAGTTAGTTGAAAAACTGGCCAATATTATTTCACATTTGCTCTAAACAATAGAATAAGTATTGATAAAGATATAATAAAGCTTGTAAATTATACAAAGTTAAAGACAAATGCCTAAGACTAGGTATTTATAAAAATTAAAGTATATTGTAGTGCAGGGACAAAGTCCAAACAAATACTTGCACTAAAGGAGAGGCTACAGAGATATGGCTAGAACTTCTGGAAGCATTCGAGACTGAACACGCAAATGGCGAATTTTTGGTAAATAGTACGAATAAAGTCAAGAAGCTTATGAAAATGGCTTTGATCCTGGCTCATTTCTTGACAAGTTTGCTTGCTAATCGCTTTAGTGGACATAAATTTAGTCAAGAGCAAATAAAAACTGGCACGGAATATGTAGAAACTTCACTTCACATCCAGAAGCATTGCCAATTATTATTATTAATTACCAGGCAAAGTGTGTACCCTTTAAACCAGCGGTTCTCAATCTGTGGTACATGTACCACTGGTGGTACATACCGTTATTTGAGGTGGTACATAAAACACAAAAACAGCCAAAATCAGCACCACTATTATAGTTAATTAGATCACCTAGCTAGATAGGGTTTTTGGTTAGGTGGTACACTAAAAATTATAAAAGTATTTGGTGGTACATGACCCAAAATGATTGAGAACCGCTGCTTTAAACCATATATATTTTCTAAACATCTAATGTACTACCATTGGCATGGTGGCGTTCTATGGTCATCCAACATAAAAAAACTCTTCTCATCATACGCTTTAGTCAATTCCAAACTATGTAACCGGCTAGGCAATGTCAAAGCTGCTTGGTTTCAATTTTTAAAGAGCTTAATTCTATAAGTGATCACGTGGCTGATAAAATTAATGACTTAGATTACAAGATTACTATGAGACTGAAACAATTTGAGAAATTTATTAACTCTTGTATGCAAAATGTTTTTAAGTTTTCCAATTTTTTTTTGTGTTCCCATTATTAATAAATAAATAATATATTTGTTACAAAGTCTGTATAATAATATGTATAAGTTTTTTTTTCATATTTATGTATAATTCACAAAAAATGAAAAAAAAACGCTTGTTTAATTTAAGTGTTTTAAACTATTTTAAACAAAAACTGTTTTAAACCTAAACAAATGTTTAAAACAGTTGATTAAAACAAAATGTTTAAAACAAAACAACCCTGTGGATCGATATGAGCATATTCCAAAACATGATATTAAAATAGTAATCGCCGATTGCAATGCAAAAGTGGAAAAAGAAGCTACGTATAACACAGTAGCAGGAATACATAGCAAGCATGAAGTGACAAATGATAATGGCCAAAGACTAATCAGTTTTGTGACGGAACAAAATATGGTGGTGAGGAGCACCCTGTTAGAAGAAAAGATATAATAGAAACCACATGAAATTTATAAAAAACATAAAAGTATGAGAGGGGCCGAAAGTGATTCGGTCACTTTCTGGTTAGAGCTGTATGTAGAATGGTGTAAAAAGATAAAGAAATGGGAAAAACAAGTTCAGAGAGAAAAAATCGATATGATATAAAAAACTAAGCGACGTGGAAATAAAAAGAAAGTATATTAATGAAATAAATAAAGGGCTATTAACCCAGGAAGACGAAGAGAGACTAGGAATAGAGCAAGTGTGGCAAACTACAAGAGAGGCGATAACTAGAGCAAATAATAAAATTATTCCACAAAACCGACAAATGAAAGCAGGGAAGAATTGGTTTGATGAAGGATGCCTTAAAATAGCGGAGGAAAAGAAAAGATTAAGGCAATTGGCATTAACAAATAATAATGATGGTATAAACCAGAATTACAAAGATCAAAGACGAATAATGAGAATGGTATGTAGACAAAAGAAAAGAGAATACAACGAAAAAATAATACAAAAAAAGAGGAAAAATTTCAGAAAAAAGAAATACGATCGTTTTATCAAGAAGTTAAAAAAACTGAAAGGGGATATCAGATACCAGCATTACAATTCATACTTGAAAAAAGAAGATGGAACACTCACGAGTGAAAAAGAATCATTGATGGGTATATGGGAGAGACATTTTAGGGAACTACTGAATGGGAAAAATACAGATGAGAATGAAAATTTCCTTATAGAGGATGATGGCATAATAATAGAATTGCCTAGTGAAGGAGAAATTAAAAGTATAATCAATGGGCTAAAAAATAGCAAAAGATCAGGAGAAAACGAAATAGAGGCGGAAATGATAAAGGGTAGAGGAGAACAGTAGCGTACTGATAGATAAGCGGGCCCTGGTTCCAGTTGGAATGCGGGCCCCTTTTCAATAAAAACACACATTGTATATCAAAAGTGTTTAATAAACATTAAATATAAATCAACATATAAAAACTCAAGCTAATTTAAAACAGTAAAATAATATTAATCCTATCGTTTTTCATCACTTTACTCCAACCGTTTTATACCTAAATAATGAAACTCAAAAATTTTTTACATCTAAGGCCTGGATCCCGCGTACCAAAAAAAGTTAATTAACAGGAAGGTGAAAATTTGTTAATAGCTTAACGGTGTCTACTCGGACATACATACTTTGATATATGGGAACACGGGAAGTTTTAATTGTGGAACGTGATTTTAAATGTGGAACTTGTCATCCTGACACGTTATGATTGAGAAAACTAGCAGGTTGTTTTTAAGTTCATTCAATAGGAAACTTTATAAAATATATGAAAAAATGTTTGTGCGACAAATATGTTAGGCATTTTAAAAGTCCGACGCGTAGAACATTTTAAATTGCAGGAATTATGTTGATGATAGATAGCAAGACATATCGCAGAAAAAAAAAGAGAACACATAAAAAACGAACTCAAGGAAATTGAAGATTTAAATATACCAACAGAAACCAGAAAATTCTACCAAAAACTAAACAAAAGCAGAAAAAATTTAAACCAAGAACAATGATGTGCAGAGACAAAGAAGGAGATATAGTAACTCAACAGAGTGAAATACTACAAAGATGGACTGAATTCTTCAAAGAAAAGTTTGAACAAAACGGACATCCACTATACGATGAAATTGTACTGGATCAAACGGATACCAGAGAAACAACCCCCCCCCCCTTCAGTAGCTGAAATGCAAGAAGCAGTTACCAGACTGAAAAACCACAAGTCACCTGGATTAGACAATATTAGCGCAGAATTAATAAAACAAGGCGGAGACTCCCTATTGAATGCGATACACGAAATAATAGCGAACATAATGGAATAATAAACAACTGCCACAAGACTGGAATACCGGAGTAATTATTCCACTACATAAAAAGGGAGATCAGCTTGAATCTAAAAATTACCGGGCAATAACGCTACTGACTGTGGCATATTAAATACTGTCAAATATTGTCCATGAGCGATTGAGACCATATGCGGAACAAATAGTTCTGCAGGCAGAAGTCCACAATAGATCAGATCTTCGTCTTGAGGCAAATATTGAAAAAGACTAGTGAACCTAATATAGACACACATCATCTGTTCATTGATTTTGAGAGTGCTTATGATAGTATCCATCGAGAATTTCTGATCCACGCCCTGAAAGAGTTTAATATTTCAACTCAACTCATTGATATAGTAAAAGAAACACTTAAAGTACAGAGCCAAATTCGAATTCAAAACGCACTAATAGATCCAATACATGTTAGAACGGGCCTACGACAGGGAGACGCCCTATCCTGTATTCTATTCAACATCATATTAGAGAATCAAAAGTCAACACCAGAGGAACAATAATAACAAAAAGTGTACAAATATTGTCATTTGCAGATGATGTTGTTATCATAGCTAAGAGCAAAAGAGAACTGATAGAAGCATTTAATGCAATAGAAAGAGCGGCACAAAACAGTGGCCTAAATATTAATGAAATAAAAACCAAATACATGAAGGCCAGCAAATCGACAGGCCAAAGAAACCTACAGAATCTGACAATAGGAGACTATAACATCGAAAGCGTAAAAAATTTTACATATCTGTCCAGTCATAATTAAAAACCTGAATATCGGAAAACAACTTTTAAAAAATGAACATTAGATGCCAGTAAAATCTCTCTACAAACAACCCTCTAGGAGTAGGGAGATAAAACGCTTAAATAAAAAATAGCAAAAATAAATCCTTGGATAACGATGGGATAGAGATTTTCATAAAAACAAATTATAAAGCAATTTTCGCCACCATTTAGGGATAGGCGCAAATTTCGGCTCCAATGTATTTTAAATGCATTAATTTTTTTTTCGAATCCTGAGAAAACTAATAGGTATTTATTTTTTAATTTAAACGCAGAATGAATGATCACGTTATCACCCAGGGCCGAAAGTCTCTAAAAACTTTTATAATGTTTATTTTAATAAGTTAAAGGGGTGAAAATAAAAAGAGAAAATTGAGTGTGATTTTTAATTTCAAATATCTCAATCAAAAGAAACTTTTTATTTATTCTAAGGGACTTTCGGCCCTCGGTAATAAGCTGGCGGTAATAAGATAGCCGGTGGCATCGAATAGACTACGTACAGCGTTTATTGGAGACCACAGCCTTAGATCACGATGTTAGCTCTTAGATATTTCAAACTGTAACTGTACTGATTAAACTTACTAACTGCAGTGACTGCTTCCACACATAAAGGGCGAAAATTCTGATACGTACCTGTAAGTTCGGTTGTCCTCATTCTTGTCCATATTTAGAATTTAATTTCAGTTATTTTATACGAATTACCTAAAAGTAGGTAAAATCTGAAGAATGAAGGTGCTATATATACGACCAAAAGGAGCATCGAGCGTCTAATTTATTGTCTTAAGATTTTTTTTATAACCCCCCGTATAAAACTTACATTGAATATCTCAATTTCCAAATTTCTACAACTTTGTAGTTTATAACAACTATTCATGAATCGTGCTGATATAAAAACAAGTGTTTCGGTTAGTAGGTACAGGCGGTGATTCTTTAAACAAATGTTGAAACCAGGGCTTCGGCTTAAACAGGTAAAAAGAATACAGAACCTGACAAAAGCGTTCCGTATTTTTCTTAATAAATTTTGTTTTCAAATTCTGTGATAAATAGGTATCCTTCGTTTTTATTATTTATAATCACCTACACCAAAATAAAAATTTCTTAAGCAGTTGCATTTCCTATTGTGTGCTTGTGTAGTTCAAAATGTATCCATTAAATTATAAAAAGAAGCCCAAGAAAATATGCCCAAAAATTGGAAAAAAGCTCTATTATGCCCCATATACAAAAAGGGAGATAGAAAGGCATGTGAAAATTACAGAGGTGTTACTCTGTTAGATACTTGTTACAAGATATTAACCAGGATGCTAAGAGAGAGACTAAACAGTTTTGCGGAAGATACACTAGGTGAATATTAGGCCGGTTTTAGAGTTAATAGATCAGTAAAAGATCAGATTTTCATATTAAAGGAAATCCAGACTACCTGCTATGAACATAAAGTATCCCTTCATGCGTTGTTCCTAGATTTTAAACAAGCCTGTGATAGTAGAGGAAGAAAGAAAAAGTATGAAGTACTAAGCTCTTTGGGTATACCCGCAAAACTGATAAGGTTAGTAAGAATGACTTTGAATAGAACACGAAATCATGTAGTATGGAGAGGTTTCTCATCGGAGGAATTCGAAGTGAACATAGGTGTTAGACAAGGAGATCCGTTATCCACAGTACTTTTTAACTTAGTACTGGAAGCAATAATCAGAAATAGCCGAGTGAAAACGACCAGATCCGTCTTCATCAATGAGTACCAATGTCTGGCCTTCGCTGATGATTTAGGACACGTGATGAGAATGGAAAGGAAGAGGATGCCTAAGATGATCCTAAAACAGGGCCCAAACATGAAAAGGATGAAAGGAAGGCCCAGAAAAAGGTGGTTTGATAGTGTACAGGAAGATCTCAGAAATGAGGGAGTTATTGGTTGAGAAAAAAAGTTACAAACACGGACGAATGGAGGAGAATTGTAAGTCGATTGAGTAGGCAAGGAGTATCATTAGACAAGAAGCCACCCCACTTCATACAAGTGTTGTAATATAGTATATTATTGTATTGTTGCATTGTATAAATTATATTTTTAGCCATATAGTCCAAGTAATGAAGCGTGAAATAGGACAAAACCTCGCAATTTTTACAGAATTGATCGAATTGCTTGAAAATTTGAGAATAAGTAGTGGATAGTCCAAGGATCAAAATTTATATCATGCCAAAAGGCGCTTTTGCCATGGGGGTGGTTACCACCACATCTCGGGTGTGGAAATTTTTTATTATATTTTAATTTCAAAAGTTGGTAAAAACGTTCATTCTAAGCAAAAAACTTTCTATACATTTTTTTTGATAAAATTGATAGTTTTCGATTTATTCGCTATCGAAAATGTTAGTTTTATATCGAAAAAATCAATGTTTTTAATAAGATTTCTGCTAATAACTCCAAAAGTTTTCGTTTTATCAAAACAACTTTACTTAACAGAAATGTACCTTTTGAAAATATAAACAAAACAATTTTTTTATATTTTCTCTAAGACCAGTACTAGTAATCGAGCTATACTTTATTATATGTTGGCTCTTCTTCGTCAAATGCTAATTAATGTAGTTTCAAAGTTAAAAGACGGGAAACTATGCATTTTTCGAGGACAACTTGTTTAAACTAATTTAAAGAATTTAAAAATATATATCTCCAGAAATAAAAGAAAAGTCTCTAGCTCAAAAATTAAGTGACATAATAAAAATAATGTCAGTCCCTACTTTTTTCAGCGAAAAAGTGATCGGAAGCAATGCGCTAATCACCACCCTAATTAAAATTAGTCATTGATCTTATTTGGTCCTTTTTATTTATGTATTATTAATAGGTTCTAGAAGTTTCACCGACTAATAATGATTAGTTTTAAAAAAATGGAGTTAAAAGCGAATAACGAGTTTTTGTAGTTTGGAAAAAATAGCCTTTTCTTTAGAATATGAAGATTAGCATCAGATACGAAAAAATGTTTAAATATGAAATTGTAGCCTATTTAATTCTCAAGAAACTGGTTTGCAAAAATTTTTTCTACGGCCCAAAATTGGGTGAGCTATTGACAATTAAATCTTGTAATAACATGCAAAAACCACCTTTACCAACCCTTTCAAAGTCACCTCTTTTTGCGACTGAGGATTTTAAAAAGATTTAATATTAATAGTCTTATAGATCTTGTAAAAACCTACAAAATTTGTTTTTACCAAACTTTCTAAAATAAAAAATAAAAAGTTACGGTTAAAATGGAAGAATAATAATGCAAGTTAGCGGTGTTTTTGCTTATTGACCTTATTCATTCTTATTTATTTATGTATTATTAATAGATTCTAGAAGTTTGACTGGCTTAGAACGATTACTTTTAAAAAAACTGGAGTCAAAAGCGAATAACGAATTTTTGTAGTTTGGTAAAAAAATGCTCTTTTCTTCAGAATAGAAAGATTAGCATCAGAAATATGAAAAAATGTTTCAATATAAAATTGTAGGTTATTTAATTCCCAAGAACTTGTTTTGAAAAAATTTTTTCTACGGCAAAAATTGAGTGAATCGTAAATAAAAAATACCTATCGAAAAACATTGAAATTTTCGATATAAAACTAACTTTCGATAGCGAATAAATCGAAAACTATTAACTTTGTCAAAAGAATGTATAGAGCATTTTTTGCTTAGAATGAATGTTTTTATCAACTTTTGCGGTCAAAATATAATAAAATAATTTCACCTCCGAGATGGGGTGGCAACCGTCCCGTGGTAAAAGCGCGTTTCGGCATCATATAGATTTTAATCCTTACACTATAAACTACTTATTCTCAAATTTTCAAGCAAATCGATCCATTCTGTAAAAATTGCGAGGTGAAAAGCTTCGGTTCCTGGCCTAATAGGCCTCTATGGCATGTTGAGATTTTAAAATAAATAATAATAAATAATGAATTCTTCCCCAGAGTTTACGTCCTCAATATTTTATTAATTCTGCCGTAATTCCGTCCCATTCTGGCGCTTTACTGTTTTTTAGTTTCTTTATTATTTGGACTACTTCTTCATAACTCGTATTTTCAATATGCTGCTCCCCGTATCATATTATTGTCTCGTTTTAATAATTTCAATTGTCTGCATTTAGGTTTACCTCGAAGTATTCTTTTCATCTCATTATATGTTTTTGTTTTTCTGTTAGTAGTTCTTCAAAAATGTTGAAATGTATCTCCAAAATCGTTCATTTAGGAGAAAATGAGTTTATTCCATAATTTTGCCCCTCTCTCTGTATATTGATCAATTGGAGAGGCGATAATAATTTATTAGAGGCGAGGTGATAATTTATTTATTCTTTTTAGACAGTTTACGTAGCAACTTCAAATGTTCCCGACCCAGTCTTCCAGATAGATGCCGTGGAAGTATTCAAAGAAGCTAAGGCACTTCATCCGGTTGACGGTATAGCTTTGTTAGAAACATTTTCCGATTTGTTTTACGCCAAACATAAAGTATCTGGAGGATGGAAAGTTGCTGAAAAATATGATTACTTTTATAATCCAAATATAAACTACGTGTATATTGAATTGATGGTTAATGATGCTAATGGAGAAAGGAGGGTTATGATATTTAACTAAAAAAATAAACTGTCTTAATAGTTAACAATTATTGTTAACTCTTAGTTTTAATTTCGTCTTTCCAAATAAATAAAAATAATTCAATGTTTGTATTTTAGTTAATGTAAAGTCAGTTATGGACTATTGGATATTTATGTAATTTAGTAGGTCAACAATAATTACAAAAACAAGGGGTGCCCGATCTAATTTTGTTCTAACTGTAATTAATTAATAATTAAACAATGATTTTTTTTAATTAAAAAAAATTTACCCAGGCATATATTATTTCAGATTTTTTGGATCATTCTAAACAAAAAAGGTCTTTTGTAATTTTTCCCTAAAGTTGATCGTTTTCGAGATATAAACAATTTGAAAGTAAAAAAATGACGACAGATGACGACTTTCAAGGCTCAAAATCACAAGTAACAAATATCATGTTTGTAATCAGTAATCATCAGTAATAGCAGGTCTATTTAATAGAATTATGGAAGTCGGACAAATGCCAGACGAATGGAGAAGCAGTATACTGGTACCTGTTTACAAAAACAAGGGAGAAATACAACAATGTACAAATTACAGGGCTATAAAACTGCTTAGCCACACCATGAAAATATGGGAAAGACTAATTGATACACGGATACGTGAAGAGACCGAAATATCCGAGAATCAATTTGGCTTTATGCAGGGTCAGCAGGGTAGATCAACAACAGATGCAATTTTCATTATAAGGCAGTTGATGGAAAAATACAGGAGTAAAGAAACAAACGCTCATATGGTATTCATTGATCTTGAGAAAGCATATGATAGAGTTCCTCGAGAGATTCTGTAGTGGGCACTCAATAAGAAAGGTGTCCCTGGTGAATATGTAAAGATTGTGACGGATATGTATGAGACACTAACGACTAGTGTTAGAACAGGTGTGGGAGAGACTGATAAATTTCATGTGAAAGTAGGATTGCACCAAGGCTCTGTGCTTAATCCGTATTTATTCTCATTAGTTTTGGACCAGATAACAGCGAAACTACAGGGTAACATTACATGGTGCTTAATGTATGCTGATGATGTCGTGTTAGTAGGAAATAGTGAAAGAGACTTAGAACAAAAACTGGAACAGTGGAGACAAGCTCTGGAGGAAAAAGGTTTAAAACTTAGTAGGACAAAAACAGAGTATTTGGAATGTTTAATTAAAGATGGAACTACTACAAATAAAATGGTATCTTTGGATGGTAAAATGATTGTGAAAAGCAACCATTTTAAGTACCTAGGATCGGTATTACAGAGTAATGGAGAAATATATGGAGATGCATGCAGTAGAATTAGGGCTAGATGGATAAAGTGGAAAGAAGCGAGTGGTGTGTTGTGTGACAGAAAAATTCCCATGAAGCTGAAGGGAAAATTCTATAAAACAGCCATAAGACCGGCTATGATGTACGGAACTGAATGTTGGGCAGTGCAAAAGAAAGAGGAACAACGAATGCATGTGGCGGAAATGAGAATGTTTAGATGGATGAGTGGAGTGACAAAGAAGGATAAAATTAGATATGAGTATATTAGGGGAAGTCTAGGTGTGGCACCAATTGATGCCAAAATGAGAGAGCATAGGTTAAGATGCTTTGGTCATGTTCAACGTCGAGACGTTAGTCACCCAATACGAAGAATAGCTGAAGTGCAGACTCCTGGAAGGAGTAGGAGAGGAAGACCAAAGAAGACCTGGGGGGAGACGATAAGGCAGGACATGTTGGTAAAGGGGATTAACATTGATATCACTCAAGATAGAATTGTGTGGAGAAATGGAATTACGGAAGCCGACCCCGCATAGGGATAAGGCAAAGAGAATGATGATGTAATCAGTAATCATCAAGTACCTAAATTGATCCAATACCAATACCAATCTTCTTCTATCGGGTCCCGATAAGAATTTTTGTTCTTTTATTCTAAAATATATTTTTTTAATTGTTAATGAGGAAGGTTCTTATGGGAAGACGGGCATTAACTTCTAAAAAATAATGTATTAAAATGAAACAAGTCCAAAAAACTGTAAGATTTAGTAGATATCAAGATTTGCTAAAATAAGGTTTAAACTTTAATTTAGATACTTCGTAATTTCAAAAAGGATATTTTTTACTTGAGCTTTGAAAATCGTAATATCTCGTTCTTTTTTCAGTTTTAAATTGTTTATAACTCGAAACTCGATATCTACTTTAAAGAAAAATTACAGAAGATCTTTTTTTATTTAGAACGATCCAAAAAATCTGAAATAATAATATAGATAGTTTTTCCAACTTTTCCCATGCGCCACGATTCATTTTCAAACAAGTTGAACCAAAAAGTAAAGTGAAGGGTAAGCATAGCTATATTAACCTGTAGATTATGGACCGCTCTGTGCATGAGGTGTAACGCCGATATCAAGGACACCATTGGTCAATATTCATTTTGAGTGGTCTAGCCATCTTTGTCCGTCATACGAGCGGTATCGCTTAGTAAAAAGAGATAGATATACCACCGATCGACTGCCCGCGCGTTACGCTTTTTTGCTCAGTATGCCTTGTCTACGGTTAACATGCCTCTGAGGGTAAGTCGATGAGTATTGATACGTACTGTCAGAGTGTCAGTGATAATAATAAAATACGTTCACGGGATAATAGCCATTTCCTAATTATTAGGAAATGGCTATTATCCCGTGAACGTATTTTATTGAAGTTAATTTATTGAAGTGTAATCTTTTTTCACGATTGAGGAGATTGATGGATTCAACATTAAACAGCTTGATCACCATACTGACTGTTATGAATATAAAGATAAATATAGAACGGTAATAAATAAATAAAAAAAAGTCACCAGTGTCACTATTGTTAAGAAAATTTACTTTTACTTACAGTTGAGAAATGCAAAACTATCGAGTGAAGTACATAAAAGACAATTAATATTTTTTATATATCAAACCTTTGGGAAAACAGTGATACAAATGGAAATTTTTCACAAATTGAGTTATCAACACTACGATATTACTAATTAATACTCGTCTTTGTCTGGGAACCCAAAAGTTAGTATTTCAACTCTTCGTTTATTTACCTGAACTATTATATTCATTTTTTATAAAATACTAGCTGACCCGGCAGACTTCGTACTGCCTCAATAGATAAAAACAAACTTTTGTATACAATAAACTTAAAATAAACAAAAGGAATTCGTAATTAATAAACAAAAAATGCTCGATGTGAATGAGGTTTTATTATTATTTTTAATTAATTACACATACTGTTTTGAAGTAATAAAGCTTAGTTAGAAGTAACAAAATAAAGTCTGTAGTGTAACAGTTACAATCTGAAATTTGTTTATCTTATAATGAATATAACAGCTTAATTTTATCTACATTCAAAACAACCCTGTATTTATGATTGGGTTCGGGGTGGTTCCAGCTCTATAGTTGATGATAAAAAAAATAAAATTAAATTGAAATTAAATAACATTAAATAATATGACATAAAATTAAATAGAATTAAATAAAATTTCATAAAATTAAATAAAACTAAACAAAATTAAATAAGAAAGTAAATGAAGTAAATTAAAATTAAATGAAATTGAATAAAAGTAAATAAAATTAATGAAATTAGATAAAAATAAATAAAATTAAATACAAATAAATAAAATCATATAAATTTAAATACAACTAAATCAAGCTAAAAAAAATAAATAAAAATAATAAATAAAATAAAAAAAATAAATGGAATTAAAAATGAAATAAAATAAAATAGACGAAAATAAATAAATTACTTAAATTAAATAAAATTAAATAAAATTAAATAAAATTAAATAAAATTAAATAGAATTAAATAAAATTAAATAAAATTAAATAAAATTAAATAAAATTAAATAAAATTAAATAAAATTAAATAAAATTAAATAAAATTAAATAAAATTAATTAAATTTAAATAAAGTTTTATAATTTGCTGCTTGTTCTTTTCGTGTGCTAAGAATTTTTCTCCTGCTTGCGGTTCGTCAGAAAAGTTCCGTTTAGAGATATTTTTTTGAAAATTTAGCAAAATTAAAAAATTTCATATTATGCTCAATTTGAGTCCCAAAGTTAAACTGTTCCACTTTTCTTCTATGAAATTTGTCGCTCGTTCTTCTTCTGTCCTCAGAATATTTCTACGGCTTGAGATATGGACACCGATTGCGCTAGAGAAAAAAATTTGGTACGGTCCTGCTCGGAATAGCAAGGAGTCTACCTACTTAGTTTCGTTTTTTCACGTCATTATTATGAGAGTTAAGGCGTCATCTGCAACCCCCCTTGTGATGTACGGGTATGAAAAATAGATAACAACCTATTCCCAGTCCTGCCGAATATAGGGGTAAAATTTCATAAACATCAGTCAAACCGTTTCGGAGGAGTATGGCAACAAACACTGTGAAAAGAGCATTTTATACATACAGATGTAAACATTTTGGTGGCTACTAAAAGGACTATATAAAACCGTATAAACCTTCCCTGAAATTCTACAAATAATTTAACATCAAAATAAGACAAATCGATCCACCCATTCTTGAGTTTTAGAGAGACACAAGAACAGCAATTGATTTTTATAGCATTGATGATAAAAAAAATAAAATTAAATTGAAATTAAATAACATTAAATAATATGACATAAAATTAAATAGAATTAAATAAAATTTCATAAAATTAAATAAAACTAAACAAAATTAAATTAAACCCCCCCCCCCCTTAATAACTTATTTATTTCTAGCACATAATCAAAACGCTCGGACAGGTCGATTTTTAAAATAATCAAAGTATATTATAACATCAATGTTTCGAACTTTACGCGATCCCTCTTCAGGTGACAGGCAAAACTTTGATTTTTTTTAAATAGGAAAGTACATCATGTTATATCTCATTTAAAAGCGTTTCAAATACTGATTACAAAAATAGATAATACTTTTATCCTTTTAAGGAGCGTAGGCGCAAAATTTCGATCGAATTGTTTTCAAACGCATACATTTTTGTTCGAATCCTAAAAAAACTAATAAGTATTTTTCAAAATGTAAAGGCAGAATAAAAGATTACATTATTAGCGAGGGCTGAAAGTCCCTTAGAATACTGGTTGCATCAACAGATCTTAAGCTCCAGCTTTCTAAGCTCTACTTATAGATAAATAGGGCCTCCTTGAGTATCACTTACGTTGCACCATAATTTTAGATTCTTACCTTATTATCAATTATATCTATGTATGTTATATTATGGTATTCTTATTGTAATATATTATAACTATATTATATTAATTCTTATGATATTCTTGACTTAAGCTTAAGATCTGTTGGTGCAACCAGGTATAAGTATTACATATTTTTGTAATCAATCTTTCAAAAGCTTTTAAATGAGGTGTCACATGATGTACTTTCCCATTTAAAAAAATCAAAGTTATCACTGTCACCTGAAGAGGGATGGCGTAAAGTTTAAAACATTGATGCTATAATATACTATGATTATTTTAAAAATCGACCCGTCCGAGCGTTTTGCTTATGTGCTAAAAATAAATAAGTTAATAAGGGGGGGGGGGGTAACACTTAGTCCAGCGCACTGTATAAGATGAAGATATTTAGATGATTATTAAGAGGCTACAGTAGCGATCAGTAGGTAGCAACAAACGCGTTCCAAGATTGCGGCTCTAATTTTGAATATTTTGTCGAGATATTTGGCACACATATTCGTAATATAATACAGAATGGCGGTACAGAGCCCAATTTCATATATATATATATATATATATATATATATATATATATATATATATATATATATATATATATATGTTAGTACGTGGAAATTACTCTATAACTAAATAAAATATTGAAAAAATGAGCCTGTACCGCCATTAAGAAGAAAAAAAAACTTTCTTCAAATAAACTTTTTTATCCCATGCCTAGATTTTATGTAATCTTGGAACTACTAAAATGTTTTATTTCTAACAAGAAATCGAACATATAATAACTAAATAACTAATTAGGCAGCATAGAGAAATTATCACTGTCATTTTGACAAACCTGCGTCAGATTTTCTCTAATCTGTTCTGTCATCTTTATCGATATCTGTTCAGTGCAGTAGTGTGTTAATTTAAGAATTAGTTTTTGTTGTTTCATAGGAAAGTAGTGTTTATTGATAGTTAACTTATTATATATTTGTTGTTGTTGTATAAGTTGTTGGCCTCTTTGAAAGAATAGATTGTTTTTAATTGGGAGTTTTAGTTATATGTAGGTAGGTAAGTATATTTTACGTAAAAATATTTCGAATTCTAATGCGAGTATATAAAGTTTTAGGAGAATTTTTTAATCTAAAAATATTATCAATAGTTTAACAAAATGGAAAAAGTAATTCAAACGAAAAATAAAGTGAAACCTTCCAAGAAAAAGTCCATTAAAAACCGTACCAAAATTATGCGAAAATCGAAATTTGTTTCGCTTCACAACAAAAAATGATTATTTATTATTGTTTTATTATTAGATATTTCATGCAAATACTTTTCTAAATACCTATCTTAACATAAAATTTTCACCCAGTTTGGTTTATTTTTATAAATATCTATTTATTAATAATAAAATCGTTTTCTATCACTTCCATTTAACGCGACTATGATATTGTCAAAATATTAATCTTAGATAATGTCAAAGATTACCACTGTTGCCAAAGTTTATGATACCATGATACTATCTCCCGAATTTATATTTTGTTGCTACGTGTTGATCGCTACTGTTTACTCTTAAAAAATAACGGTTAGCGATAGAAAAGTGAAAAATTAGAGTTGTATTAATCTTTGTGTTCTACATCATATAAAATTAAGAAAAAAAATTTGCCCAAAAAAATAAAAAAATATCAGGGGGGTACCTTGTGACGTACGGGTATCAAAAATAGATAACAACCTATTCTCAGTCCTGCCGAATATAGGGGTAAAATTTTATAAAAATCGGTCAAACCGTTTCGGAGAAGTATGGCAAAAAACATTGTGAAATGAGCATTTTATACATATAGTTGTAAAAATTTTGGTGGCTACTAAAATGACTATATAAAACCGTATAAGCCTTCCCTGAACTTCTACAAATAATTCAACATCAAAATTAGCAAAATCGGTCCAGGCATTATCGAGTTCTAGCGAGACACACGAACAGCAATTGATTTTTATAAATAAGATAAAACCAAATAAACTTGATTGATAAATAAATAAAATTTTATTGATAAATAAACAATAAATGCAAATAAATAATAAAGCTGTCACTGTTATTGAAAATTATTATAAACGTCAAAATTCATAAGCTATCAAACACTGTGATTTCTATGGAAAAGCGGCTTAATTTTGCGATACTAGTTTCTGTTAGTTAAAAAGAGACCTAGTATAACAGTAGTTCGTGAATAATTTCGTGCAAGGGAAAAGTTAGAATAATATCTGCCCGGGTCGAAATTTTATTTTTATTTATAAAAAAAGTCATTTTTAATTATTAATTAATTATAGTTAGAACAAAATTAGATCGAGTAGGAAATTAGTTACTCCTAGTCGAGGAAATGAAGCATTTTGGCTCGCAATTTTTTCGTCCAGCATGGATTTAATTGAAATTTTCACAGAAGGTAGGGAATAGTCCAAGGATCATTTTCTATATCATGCCGTTGTACGCTAAAACCTTGGGGGTGGTTGCCACCCCATCTCGGGGGCGGGAATTTTTTATTACATTTTAACTATGTAAATCGATGTAAAAAGTGATTATAAGAAAAAAATGTTTTTACATTTTCTTCGTAAAACTAATATTTTTCGAGTTATTCGCGCTTGAAAGTAACAGTTTTTCGATGAAAAAATCGACTTTTTTAGAGGATTTTTTGAGAATACCTCGAAAAATATGCATTTAATAAAAAAACTGTAGATATTAAAATTGTATCTTTTAGTAACACAAACCAAATTATTTTTCTGTAATATCGCTAAGACCAATTGTAACAAAAATGAGAAAACTTCTGTTGGAGTGAAAGTAAAAAGAAAGATATAGGTACTCCAACAGAAGTAATGAAAAAGAATAAAGAAAAGAACTGGTATAAAAATGAAGAGAATGTGGGATGTGTGTAAAGAAAAGGGTGAAGTGGCTTCTACGTTGAGAAGCCGCAATAGGAAAAATAAAAAATACTACTTTGCAGTAGTACTGAAGAAAGGGGAATTAGAAGGGATAGAAGTAGAAGTGGGAAGAGACAGAGGCAAACTGAATAGAGTTGGCTAGCAAGAGATGCAAGAAAACCACTTGACACTCAAGGATGGATACGGCTCGTTTGCATGCCTGTCGAAGAACAGTAGCTCTATATAGATAGTAATGATGACTAGAAGATGAAATAATAAAATAAGAATAATGTACTGAAAATGAATGTAGATGAATAATGACTAAAAACGAACAAAATAAATAAAACTAACTAATCATGGGCGCCATGAAAATGATCTTCGATCATTTTCCCAGGTATCTTATACTGCTGTCAAATATTAAATATATCAAACCTGTAAAATAATGAACATAAAGGAATAATAAAAATAAATGATATACAAAATAAATAAACATTTATTAAAATAACTACTAGATTTTTAACAATCTCTGAGTTAGACAAGCATATATCATGTAACTCTAAAATGACATAAGTTATACAAGAAGCTATATATATTTTAAAGATAACAACAATAATGTTATCTGTTATAAACTTAAATACCTCTTACATATATATAGGGTACAAAATTACATAAGTCTTCTACCAAATGGTTATAGTACGCCTGCTACGTACAACTGAATTGAAACCGACAAAGATGAAAATAATACAAATAAATAGGCCCAAGCCTCACTAAGGGAAAATACAATAATGAATAAATAAAGTTAAATATACAATTGACTAAAGTAGAAATGAAGTTGAGATAAATACCGACGATGACCTAAATTAACCGAACAAATGGAATAAAGCGAATAACAGTAAAATATTTGGGAAACAAGCTAGTAATATTAAAAAATAAATTTACCCGAATTACCTAAACCAATATCAAAGCAATAATAAAGCATTAAAAACCTAATTTTCTCTAGGCTTATTCCTGTGCACAAGAAGTTACCGTAGATACAAAGTTTGGGAACCAAATAATCTAATATACAAATATGTCAAAAAAAACCAGAGGTAACCTAAATCTGGAAAAAAAACATAGTGTATTTAACAGATAGTCTGTAATATAAAAAAACCAATAGTTACTACAACACCTCACTAAATGTTCCCAAACGAGGTTGCGGTTGCATCCTAGAAAATGATGCACCAGTGCACCAGGATGGTGCGACCCCATGACTCCTGTAGGCCCAGGTGCCAAGACGAAAACTGAGCTGGAACGCTCCCATAGCTTGCTCCCAATTAGACATACTCCCATGATGACTTGACTGTGGCTGTAGTGGTTTCCCAAGGTGGTCAAATAAGGTCTAGGACTTCATGGTAGGGTTTCTCCCAAATGGCTAAAAAACATTCCCAGTTTTATTTCTCATTTTAAACATGAGCAAAAAGTAAAGGGAAGAAGAAATAATTGAGGAACTTTTTAGAAGCAATAGTATAGAAAAACCGACCATTAAAACTGGAACAAAAACCAATCTCAGGTAACCTTGAACTGTTTTGAGTGTGAATACATGGACAAATGACATTGAAATGATTTATTTGAGGAAATATCTGTAAAAATATATTGAATTTATAAAAATATTGGAGGTTCAATAAATTTAAAACCTACAGAGAAATGATAATTATTTCTAATATTAATTGAGAATTGCATATGTTTGGTTATGTCTAACCAAAAAATATATTAATATATAATTTTCCTTGAATGAATATTCAATAATCGAAATAATCTACATAAAATCCAAATAATGAGTTGACTAAGAAATTTAACAATGAACCTAATATCTCAAAGGTTCCATCACAAAAACCAAGACTATACATAAAAAATTACTATGAAAAAGTAGAGCTCACCGAATGATTCCTATTTATACTCCAACAGGAGTTGTCACCCACATGTCTCCTCACTCCAGACAATCCCTGGTGGTAACTTTTTACTTTACGTTAAATTTCTTATGTGATAAAATAAGTTGGAGGAAATCATCCGCCATTCTATATGGTATATCTATTCGACACCACAGCTCACAGTCAAGTAAAGAACGAGAGGCGTTTCTCCGCCAAGGTAAACGTCAAATTCTCTCAGAACCCGAATAATTCTCGATAGGTGGAGTACGTTCCATCACCGAGGTATGACGTCACCTCAGTGGTCCTATACGAGAATTTAAATGAGAGACCGAGGGAAAATAATAATAATAATTATTAAAGAGCTACTTTCGTAACGTGACCGTTACACAATACAGACCGAGATACGGCATGTTAAAAGTTAGCTTTTTTCGTCAAATGCATAATTTGAAATATTCAAAGTAAAATAACGGAAAAACTTTGCATTTTTCGAGGAAAACTTAAAAAATATTTTTTCAAGTATACAGTTGGGCCTTTCAAAAAAAATAATAAAAAGTTTCTAGTCTGAAAAGTAAGCGACTTATGATCAAAAAAAAGGTCGGTACCTGCTTTTCTCTATGAAAAAATTAGTGAAAACCATCCCCTAACTACCCTCCTGATTAAAAATTGGTCTTCACCTTTTTGTAATTCCTTTTATATTTGTATTATTAATACACCCAGGAAATTTGCCCTATTTAAAAGGCCTAATTTTAGAAAAATTGGAGTTTAAAGAAAAATTAATTTTTTGGAATCTCCCATTCTTCACCTTTTACTTCAAAATATCTCCGAAAATACTTGAGATACGAAAAAAATGATAGATGTGATAAATGTAGCTTCTTTAATAACTAAAATTCCTTTGTACATAGATTTTCATTACAGTGAACATTAAATAAAACACTCATTACACAAATAAAACATTCATTATGTAACTAATAAGAACCAAATGTTGACAATATTAAAGTTTAAAATGTTATTTTATAATTTTTTACAACTAGGGGTAGTTTTCACCCTTACAAAATCAAAAGGGTACAACGGCTCAATATAGAAAATGAACTAGAAGGTGTAATGAGCCTAATCCCAAATTTTTGTACAAATCGATGGTGGACGAAAAAATTGCGAGGTTTTGCCATTTTTTCAGCTTCATTTCCTCGACTATCCTTGTTTTTTGTACATATTAACGTACTAAATTACATATCTAATAATTTTTATCGAATAAACAGCTCGGTGCCGATCGACCTTATATCGTCGTGAAAATACTTGTAATCGGCCAAGACACCAAGACGAATGAAATGGATGCGTTAAAAATTTACCAGAATAAAGATAGATGTGGATCCCGGGTACCAAAAAAAGTTTATTAATAGCAAGCGGAAAATTTGTTAATAGCTTAACGGTGTCTAGTCTAGTCGGACAAATTTTGATGTATGGAAACACTGGAACAGGAGAATTTTTAATTGTGGAACGTGATTTTAATTGTGGAACTTGTCATCCTTATTTATGATTGTGAAAACTAGCAGGTTGTTTTTAAGTTTATTCAATAGCAAACTTTATTATACTACATGAAAAAATATTTCTCCGACAAATATGTTGGGCGATTTAATAAGTCCGACACGTAGAACATGTTAAATAACAGGAATTATGTTGGTGATAAACAGCAGTCTTATTTTTGCATGAAAAGTTTAATGAAAGGGTAACAAATCAATTGGAAGTTCTGGCCAACAAAATACATTCGATGTTTTCGTAGTCTGACGTTCAAAACCTGTAACCTGTTCCACAATTAAAACTCCTCCTGTTCCAGTGTTCCCGTACATCAAAGTTTGTCCGACTAGACACCGTTAAGCTATTAACATTCTATTAACAAATTTTCAACTTGCTATTAATAAACTTTTTTTGGTATGCGGGATGCAGGCCTAAGAGTAAGGTTATGGCCGCATGGTGTAACTGGTGTAACATGGTCAATTTCATGTTAAAGTTCTCCAAATTCAAAATAAGCTGTCTGTGTCATGTTGTAACATATTCGTCAATTTGTACATATTTCCCCTATTGGAATATTATAATTTTATTGATTTTTTTAATATGGTAGAAGGCTCCTTCGAATAATAACATTAAACTATAGATTTATTTATCATGTAGCCATAGCGATTAAAAAAATGTGTGTCAGTAATTACTTTCAGGATCATATTTTAATGTACTACAAATATTTTTTTAAAATTATCTTCTCTAGTTCATTTATTCAAGTGGAAAACAAGACGTTTCAATTACTTTTTAATTTTTCCTATCACTCGAAATATTGTTTTTCGATAATGGATCTTAATCCTTTATAGATAATTTTGTTATTTATTTTTAATTCCTAAACTAATTAATTAAAACTAATTTCTATCTAATCTAAAACCTAATTTTATTAGATATTCAATATTTCATATATAGTCCAGGGGAATAAGGTTTTTCTCGTGACACTGATTCTTCCAAGCAAACAACGACGGTTGTTTTGAGTAGTATAGACCTCTATAACAAGAATTTATATATTTCCTGCAATCGATTTTTCTTGTCAGTTGCGGGGAGCTATACTATAATAGATATTCCAGACTTATTCGCGCAGCATACACCGAACGTATCCTGAACTTACCCACAGGGCGAACGCCTGCGCTTTACAAAATTGAGCGTTCAATAAGGTCGAATTTTTCCCTCTAAACACTTAATGCGCAGGCGTTCTCCCTCTGGGTAAGTTTAGGATACGTTCAGGATACGTCTGTAATATATATTATAGTATAGCTCCCTGAGTGTGACATGCTTAATTAGTTATTAACAACATCCATTAGGATAGGTAAAATGCCCCCACTCCCAAAAGTTTTTTGTCATTCTTGGATGTTCTTTGTGATTAAAAAATAAGATTTAGCTTAATTTTAACCCTCTACCTCTTTCCCTCTCCCCCACCAAAAACGTCATTTTTTCGTTTTTATTTTTTTAGGTGGGATGCAGATGCAATCAATTTAAAAATGTCAAAAAATTCACCCGTAGGTTGAGGGTTCAATAATCTGAAAATGAATTTTGATTTTTTTTCCAAAAAGCGTATAACTTTATTTTGGAGATGGGTACAGGTTTATTTTTTCTTTTTTGTGTATTTTATCAAAAACCATATTTCAAATTTATTCATATATTTCCGTAAGATGCGCCACCTTCAAAAATCCGAAAAACAGGTTTTTAGGGGGTTTTGTGGATTTTCCTCATTTTACAGACTTTAAAATAGATAAAATCAAGGTTTTTTTATAGGTTATAAATTGAGGTCCACAGAAATCCCCAACGATTTTGTGTTATTTTACAATGCATACAAGAAATAATTACTAATGTATTCAAAAAGCACACAAATTAAAAAGGGAAATGTTGAAATCCATAAACAAGAACCAGATACAGTTAACAGATCCCGCGAGTTTCAAAGACAGTCAATTTTGAGAAACAGATTTTGAAGCTTTGTAGACGATTCCATTGAAAGGCAATTTTCATCAAATTTGGCTCATTAACATTCTAAACGGTCTTTCAAATGGCGCTAATTACATCTTTTAATGATTATAAACAAAGCTGGTTTCAATAAAAAAAAAATAAATGGACTAACTTCCTGCCAAGCAGTCCTAGGATAACTTCTCTTTTAAAAATTGCGAAACAATTCAGGCTTTCCAAACATAAAAAAAAAATTCTTCTGCAGGCAATTGTTAAAAAATTATTCTAATTATTTATAAGAAGAAAAAAATCGAAATATTTACAGTGGCCGATCTAGACATTTGCCTTTGGACGGGAAATATACCTTGGGGGAGGGGGACTTCCAAAAAGACATAAATAATAACTTACATATCGTCGCCTTAATACTATAACTTGATAAGTCGAAATTAGTAGTTCTGAGATAAACGGTTTTAAAGATTTTAAAGATATTTGTGCTGCTACCATGATGTTGGTAAATACGGAATTCACTCTGCAGCTCTAAAATACTGTTCCTTAACTTTTTGGCTACTAATATATTTGGGAATACGATGCAAATTTGTTTTCCAATATGGAAAATAACACGAAAAAGTAAAGTTATCAACTTTTAGCACTACCATAATGTTAATATTTGGTAATGTCGCATGTCGTGCCAAGTTGCATCTAAGTTAATTTTTTAACAAAACTAATATTTTAAGCATTATTTTGGTGAAAATTAGCCCTTTGCCATGGATGTTTCTAGAACTGCTAACAATTCTCGAATTTTTGCATTAACATGAACCGAATCAACAGATAGCAATTACGTGGTAGGCTCAATGGTTTCAGAAAAACACGTGCTACAACTAGATAACTAGAGTTAGCTAGTTGTAGCATTCAGTGTATGTAGCATTCACGATTATTTCGATTAAACAATACCTTGATAACTCATCTTGTCAAGTTTTAGCACTGAATATTAGGGGCATTTGAGTTTTATCAACTTTTGTCAACCATAAATAAATACTTAACCAGTTTGGAGCAGGTTATCAAGTTTTTACACAATATGGAGACAAATAAAATACATCTTGTGAACTAGTTATCTCAAAAACGTCAATTTTGGAGTTATTAAGTTATAGTACTAAGGCGACGATATTTATATGCATTAAGTTACCTTAATTTTCCTAAATAGCGGGTTTATTGGAGTGAATCTGTTGTACTATGTAAGTTTCATGTCTGCTAATATATTTTTATGTTTCAAAAATTGTTGGTTTAATTTTGGACCTAGTTAGGGGGGGAAATTTCTCCATTTTCTCTCCATGTAGATCCTCCACTCTTTTGTAAAATGATTTTGTAATATAGATTGTTTTTTTTTTCATTGTTTTTAATAATGTTGATAGAATAAACACGTTTCTTTCACAAGCTAACCGTAAACTTATATAATATACAATATAATTTTCTGTCTTATTGCAAAACATTTAATTTTATATAAACAAATAAAATAACTTTTAACTATATGGCCGATCGCTTTGAAATTTTGACCATATTGTAATCACCACCTATTACAAAACTATATGTAATTTGAAGGTTGAAGTTTATTTTCGAAAAAGTTATTACATTTATGAAAAACTGAAATGTCTGACTTATTTTCAAATTTGATAAATAAAAATAAGGACAGAAACATTTAAATAACGCCATGTTGAAGGATTTTATATGACTTATAAGGTTCTTACTCACAAATTTATTTCAAAGTCTTCACTTTTTGCTGCTAGACAAAATTATGTTTGACCTTAATTTGTTAATAACTAATTAAGTTAAAAAAACACCGCGGGAAACATAGGTTCTTGTTATAAAGGTCAAAAATATTTATTTTTGGACAAAATATCCCCACAAAAAATCCCGGACCAGAAATTTCCAAGAAATATTTTCTGCCGGTTCACTAAAACTTTTCCCGTGAAAGCAATCGACGCAAATGTTTTTCAGCGTCAGTGCATGAGAGTTATAGCAGTCGCCATGAAACCGCTTTTCAGCTCGAAAATGATGATTAGTAGTTTAAGATTAAGTATAAGCCCTCTGCTTTGAACAACTCTGTTCCGGACATTGTCTATTCATGATAACTACTGGTCCTGAAAACGAAAATCTTAATTGTAATGCAAAAAAACTTGTTCCTTTATAAATAGTTTAAAAGTCTTTGCCACGTTTACTATTGCCTTCGATGTTTGTGCCACTGTGCCACTATTTCCCATTGTCTCACTTCCATTTTCTCCAAATCTTCTCTGACTGCATCATTCCACCTTTTTCTAGGCCGTCCTACAGACCTTCTCCCATCTGGCCTATCCCCAAGCATTATGTGTGGTTTGATTTTTGGATAAATTTTTCGCATGACATATTCTAAGGCCAGGGTAAATAAAAATGGCGACAATGGCGACAAAAATGCAATGTCTCAGTCCAGAATTTACGCAGAAAATATTTGATATTCTTCCCACTATTCTGACTTGTGCAAATGAGTTACACACATTTGCGTTGCCGTAGTTAGTTTCTTGGGTATAACTAGCTTGACCGTTGTGTTCCATAGTGTTGGACGATTAATTGAATCACGAGCCTGTGTAAAATCTACAAAGATCTGAGGCACGTCTTGATTATACCCCAATACTTTTCAAGCATATGTCTAATAGTAAATATTTCATTAACAGTCGATCTTCCAGGCCTGTAATCACACTGGTAGTCACCAACTATTTTTTCGGCATATGGTAGTAATCTTTTTAGTAATACCGAAAAAGATTTACTCATCAGTTTCAATTCAATGCCAGCAACATTTTAAAAACCTGCTCCAAAAGCTTTCAAAAGCTATGTCATAACATGTGTTCTGCGTTTTCATAACAAAGCTAAACATTCGTAATAGCGCAAAAAATTTTCATGGATGCACACAGATCCTCGATAACGTTCTCTAAAAACTGGATATCGAATAGTAAGGCCCATAAATTAGTTCCCAAAAGCGCCAAAAAAGGTCAAAACAATTGAAAAAATTTGTATAACTTTTCTGGCTATGCGTGGTTCTGGAATTGGAAGTGAAATAAGTGTAATGAAATTTCGAAAACAATTTCAATTGTTTTTAAACATATAATTATTCGTATTATTATAATTATAATTATTTATATAACTACAAAAATTTAAAATAACCGCCGAAAAGTATAACCTGACACTATCCACAGAGAAAACCCAATCGATGGTAATATCCAAGAACCCAACTAGATGTAAATTAGTAGTGGACGACCATATAATCGAACAGGTAATGGATTGTATATACATACTTGGGTGTGGAAATATCTAGCGACCAGAGGCGGCTTTACCTATTGAGCAGAGTGTGCGATGCACACGGGCGCCGCCCGGGATGTTAGGGGCGCCGATCGCCAATGAGCGGGCCTTTCACTTTGTTTCAACATAAAATATGCTTTAAAACGATTAATGAAAAATTACATTGGCACTTAAGCTCGATTTATAGATTGCCGTCCGCCCGGCTGTCCGTCCAACGGACGGACGGCGATCTTTTGATTCGTTTGAAGACATACCGACAATGGTTCCGAAATCTGTTGTAGAGCCTATAAAGGTCAAATTGCTTGGGACTTGTCGGGCATTTTCAAAGGCGTGTTTGTATAGGTGTCGCGGGATAATTTTGCGAAATAAGTTTTGACGGAATGGATTAAGTATTTTATCGCCAACCGTCACTAAAGTCATTCATTATTGTACTCATTTGCCGCTATTTACGGCAGTAAAGTAACACTTTATTGTACTGAAAGAAGAATTTTACTTTACCTGCCGCGATTAATCGAACTAACTGAGATTGAATGTAAGCGGTCGATGGCAATAATCGATTATTTATTTGAGTGAACTTAAAATTTATTTACTTTAATTATTAAAAATATTGTACAAAATTTACGTTATTATTAATTAAATTTATGTCAGAAAGTGAAATTCTGTAGTATTTTGCAATTACATATATATTCATAAAACATAAATCGAAACTTTACAGATTTAGTAATTAGGTACTTATTCAATATTGATTACTTGAACAACTATCGATTAAACATCGAAATCGGCCATCATGCAAAAGCATTCTGTCATCGTCATTACTGTCATACGAAATTTTTATTTCGTCTAAAATTATTAAAATTCTTAAATCTTTTAAGTTTTGTATTAATGCAAATATAATATTTTTACTACAAAAGCGATATTACGTAGGTCAACATTTTTGACGTAAGAGAACTGTCAAAACATTAGAATGTGACTTTTCCTTATTGCCATGTTATAATAAGTCACATTCTAATGTTGTGACAGGTCTCTTACCTACGTAATATCGCTTTTGTAGTAAAAATACTATATATTATGAAATGGTGTTTTTGTTAATTCGATTTTGTGACAGATATTAATGATTATTCTTTAATGATTTTAACTTCCAATCGTATAGTAAGATATTTGATCAAGTGATCAAAATTATACTGATAATACCGATAGAATTTTTTTAAGTAGATTGTTTCTGTTTAATGGCAACCATTTGCAACCAGTTTCCTAGTTTTGACAAATGTCACATTTAAGAAAATATCCATAATATACGTATTAAAAAATAATCTTACGAATATCACACGACAGTAAAAATAAATAAGAAAATAATGCTTCATTTTTACTCAAATTTGTTGTCATTGGGCAATAGCCACACGAGCCCTGTGGGCTCTCTTGTCTATTGCCAGACAATAAATTTTCGAAAAACTGTCGCATTATTTTCAATTTATTCTCACTCTCTTGTGATGTTATACCCGATAATTTGTTAGCAAATATATTTATTTAGATTTTCTACTATTCATCAAGGGAAAACCAACTGCGCTGCGGAAGGCAGGAAGGAAGGCTACACTTCATAAACAATAACGTAACTATTAACGGAATTTTTCATTTTTGGTATTTTATTTTAAGTGTTAAAATTGGTTTAATATTTAAATAAAAATACGATTAATTTGTTTAAAATATATTTATTTCGTTGAAATTATAATAATAGAAGTATAACGTCTTACGTGCGTATCAAGTACACACACTCTTTTTCATTAGGATGTAATTAAGTAAGTGTTAATGTTTTTTATGATTGGCGATAAAATTTTGTATGCACCACGTCAGTAAAGACTCTTTATCGAACTCGTCTGTTATTCGCCTCGCTCGCTAACGCTCGCTCTGCTCATAATATCAGACTCGTTCGATAAAGAGTCACTTTACTGACTTGGTACATAAGTAACTATTATTTAAGTTAACATGTAAACATAAAGTAAAGCGGCTTTTCATTTGATTAAAATTATTTAAAAGGAAGATTTTTTTTAATTCTACCACAATTTACCGAAAATGCGAAGAACAAATTGCGCCCAATCAGTTTGGATTTGTGAACGCTGTTGGTACGAGGGAGGTTTTATTTAGCGTGCAGGTTGTTTAGACATTTTATAAAATTTATTTTGTTACACTTTTTAATGTAAGCTTGGATTTAATGATGGATGTTGCTATGGTTGACGCTAACAACTGAAAATAATATTAGAAAACTAACTCTTGTCAAAGCAGCAATAAAAAACTAAAAATATATCCCTTTTTGCAAATTAAGTTTTTATATTAAATTGATTAATTCAAGAATATGGTCAATCACCATTGATTAGCCCGAAGTTTATACACAGGTGTTGTCTCAGAAATTTAGAGATGTCAGCTGTGATGTTTATGAATGCCTTATTGCCTTAAAGAAGGCTTTCGATAGAGTCAGGCATGAACAAATGATGGAAGTGCTAAAGAGGACAGGGATTGACGGAAGAGACCTGAAAATAATAGCTAACATGTATTGGAATAAATCAGCAGTACTTAATAGATGGAGAATATACAGATCAGGTCAAAATCTTAAGGGGAGTGAGACAGGGATGCACAATTTCACCGCTGATGTTCAATCTGTACTCAAAGCACATTTTTGAAGAGGCTCTAAAGTCTGAAAGATATTGATGAAGACATATCAATAAAAATGGAATCAAGCTCAGTAACTTGCGGTATGCAGATGATACAATAGCGTTTTCAAATACCATAGAAGGACTGCAAAAGTTACTGAAAAAAATAACGGGAACAAGTAGAACATATGGACTAGATATAAACTTAACAAATCCAAGCTAAATATCATCAGCAAGCAAAACATAACTGGAGCAAATCTATAATATGTGAACCAAATGAAAATTGAATCTGTCTCACAATACAAATACTTGGGAACTATAATCAATCAGTCATGGGACATTACTCAAGAGATTAGATATCGCATCGGAAAGGCAAAAAGTGCATTCTTGACTATGAGCTCTGTGTTCAAGAGCCATGACCTCACCCTAAAAACAAAAATAAGGCTCGTTAAATGTTACGTGTACTCAGTGTGTCTATACGGTGTAGAAACGTGGACATTGAAGGCAGAAACTCTATCGAAACTTCAGGCTTGCGAGCTATGGTTGTGAAGGATCCTCAAGATACCATGGACAGACAAAGTCACCAATGAAGAAGAACAACCGCAGATTTAGTCAACATCGTGAAGGCCCGTAAGCTGCAGTACTTGGGACATATAATGAGAAATTGAGGCAGATTCGAGCTACTCCAATGTATTTTACAAGGTAAAATTGAAGGAAAAAGGGCCCCAGAATGAAGACTATCCTGGCTTGCTAACCTGAGAGCATGGTATAAAAAGACCTCAACACAACTATTCCGTATAGCAACCAACAAAGTCATCATAGCCAAAATGATCACCAACGTTCAGAACGAACAGGCACCCTAAGAAGAAGACTACCACAATTATTGCGACTTTCAGCGGAGTCAGAGCTCCTCAAAAATTATTCATCTTAACAATTTGTTGTTGGTTTTTAAGTAATACTGAAAATACGTAGTTTGTAGTTCATCATTTTATCAACCTCCACCAATTTTCAACCTTACCTCATAGATAAAAAGTTCATTTTTAATTAAATATTTTTAACAGATTTGGGTAGGTTGTTCTAACACCGTGAATATCTATTGGCTCCCGACATCATTTAATATTGCACTATTTGAGTACCCAATACTCTATGTACAAGTACTAGGTAGTTTCAAGTACTATTCGACTAGTTATTCCATTTTGACTGCTCAGGGCATCGACTGCACAAGGGCGCTACATGGGGTAGAGCCGCCTCTGCTAGCGACAGGCATCTGTGGCAAGAAACAAAGCAGCAGGCAACGAAGCAGCGAGAATATCTGGTTTCCTGAGGGATATAATCTGGCGGAATAAATATATGAGCACCGAAAGCAAAGTCCGCATTTATAAGACATGTGTTAGACCCGTACTGACATACGCAGCTGAGACAAGGGCCGAGACAACAAAGACCAAATAATTAATGAAAACAACGGAGATGAAAACCCTAATTTCCATAAGAGGTATTACACTCAGAGATAGAATACGAAACGAAGACACATTGAGAGAGCTAGGCGTTCAAGAAGTAGTCAGATGGACAAGAGCACGACGACGCATGTGGAGAGACCACTTAGATCGGATGGACCCTGAACGTATGGCGCAATGGGCGAAGACTCAGAAGCCCAACACCCAGCGACCCATAGGAAGACCCAAAAAACGATGGTACGAGAGCTGATCGAAGCAGAGACTGTAACAGAAGAAACAGGAAATAGTCCTGTTACAAGAAGAGGAAGGTAATTATTCGTCAGCAAATATTTCTTGGGGATTATTTGTCCGGAATTTTTTGTGGGGACTTTTTGTCCGGGGATTATTGATAGGGATTATTTGTGGGGATTTTTTGTGGGGATTTATTGTCCAAGGATTTTTTGTCCAGGGATAATTTGTGGGTAATTTTTTTTCGGGATTATTTATCCGGGGATTAGTTTTTGTTCTAGCTTCGTCCATACTACTCAAATTAACTGTCGTTTGCCTGAACGGGCCATTGTCACAAACATGGTACTTTTTTTGCTTATTTCCCTGAACTAATAGGTTCCAGTGGCGTGCTGGCCATATAAATGAATCGGTGCAATCACCGAGAGGCCGCGGCCTATTGAGGCCGGTTAAATAAGTTTTTTTCACAAAAAAGTTTGGATGTAACAAATTTTTTTAAAATATCTAATCGAATGATATTAACAAAACAATTCAAAAATATTTTATTTTCATACATAGTGTTCGAGCCATTTGAATAATATTGCATTAATTCAAGTTGCCTGTTTTATACACCCCTGTATTTGTATATATTTGCAATTGTATATATTTAGAGTGTTTCTAGGAAAAGTTCATTAAGTATTTTTGGATGTTTTCGGTTTTGCTGAGTGGACAGAAGCAGGCCATGTATCGCGGTAATCTTGAAATTAGCGAGGATAGATCCATCAGAAATATATTTATGTTTAATATAGATTTAATAACATTTTCTATTAATGGAAAAGCAACTTAAAACAATCTGCTATGCAGACGATGCAATACTAATGTCACAAAGTGAAGATGATTTACAACGTATCTCTCTCTTGTCGTTTCCCTATTACTGAGGATCGTGATTTCTTCCAGTATTCCTAACACTTTTATTCCATTGGTCTCTATCTTCACCGGCTCTAGGTGCTTTGCAGAATGACTTTCCAGCTGAATTCTTAATTTGGTCAGACCATCTAGTTAGTGATCGGTGATCGTCCTCTTTAATCTTCTCCCCGGAACGTTTCCAGAAACAATTAATATCTTCAAACTATCGTCACCTCTGTGAACCACGTGACCGAATAATTGCAGACAGACTTTTTTTTATATTTCGAGTTGGTTTAGAATGGAAACGTTTGTCCTATGAGCTATCCAAGGTATGCGCAGCATTCTTCTCCAGCACCACATCTCAAAAGGCATCCGCTTTCAAAAGCACCACACTTGGACTCAAAGAGTCCAAGTCTCTGTCCCGTATTGAGAATACAAGGGCATTCTCCAGTCTCAGCTTGATATATTTTGAGAGGTAGATCTGTCGTTCCAAACTTTAGTTAGGCGACTCATCGCATTTTTTGCCATACCAATACGTCTCCTAACTTTTGCTTCACAGTTACCATCGTCAGTTGTACTAGACCTGAGATACACAAAGGTGTTTACTATTTGGTATTCCGCTAACATGTTAGTCAGTTGAATAGTGTCGAATCTGTCGACCACCATTATTTTTGTTTAGCTTTATTGATTTTCAGACCAACTTTATTGCTTTCGTAGTCAACTTTTCGCAGGAGATCAAACATTTCTTACAATGTAAGGCTGCACCAATTTAACACAACCGCCAGAAAATTTAACATGTTAATTTCACCAAAAAAGACAAAATGCGTGGTTATAACAGCAAATTCAATAAGATGTAAATTGGTGCTGGAGGGCTAATAGAACAAGTGATGGAGTTTTAATAACTAAACATCCCACTATCTAGTTTCGAAAGGCTCTAAACAGAAGTGGAAGATCAAGTGAATAGTACAAACAGAGCAGCAGGTTGTCTGAATGGCACAATATGGAGAAATAAAAAAATCGAAAAAGAAATGAAAAACAGAATTTACAAAACAGTCATAAGACCAATAATAATATACGCGGCAGAAACACGACTCGACACAGAGAGGACAAAAACCGTTCGAAAAATCGATGGTAAGACTCTATAGGACACAGAGCTAGAAGTACAGTTATACAGCGGAAATGCAAGGTGGACAATATTAATAACTGGATAAGAAATAGAAGAATAGAATGGAATGACCACATACGCCGAATGACAATAAATAGAGTAGTAAGGACAGCGAGAGACGGTTCCCCAATAGGAAGACGATCAGTGGGAAGACCACGAAAACGATGGAACGACAACTTACTAGAGGCACATTGAAAAAACAGACAAACTCATGTTTATACAAATAAAAGAAGAAGAAATATTTTTGTCTTATAAATAAGAAATAAAAATTCTGATAATAGAAGATAAAATAAGGATGGGAGCGGAATGGGACGTTTCATCGCCTCCGGTTCATCGCCGCCGTTTCGATGCCGCCGGTTCATCGCCAGTCGATTTCATCGCCGGCCGTTTCATCGCCGGCCGTTTCATCGCCAGTTAGTCAGTTGATCTTGTATTATGGGAGATGACACACACGACGTTAAATTCAGTTCAAAACTTATGACAAATAAATAGATAAAAAATATTATTATATTAATTTACTGTTCTATTTCTACTTCCCCTAAATTTGATACTAAACAGTATTAAATTTGTAGTGTTAAATTATATTTTATATTATAAAAATTTAAAAAAAAATTAAGTATGGCAACGGGAATGGTCATATCTCGCATTTCCTAGAATTCCTAATTAATACTAAAAATAAATAATAAATGGAACTGTTGAAAATTGGTCGAAAATTCGGAAATATATCAGTTAGCGATTAACTGACTGGCGATGATCCGGCGGCATCGAAACGGCCGGCGATGAATCGGCCGGCGATGAACTGGCGGCATCGAAACGGCGGCGATGAACTGGCGGCGATGAAACGTCCTAGACCCAATGGGAGGCCGCTTTTCTATAAAATCACCGGGCCGCTTGAAAAGTTCCAGCACGCCACTGATAGGTTCTTCATATATTATCAAGATAATTTATATAAATACATGATTTTATTTTCATTTCAACATTCTTCAAGATGAAGTCGATGTGTGTTGTTTTATTGAGCCTAATTTCCTTGGCACTTGTCGCTGGAGATTACCCCGATTATTATACTACGAGTTCTGAGTATTATCCTGTTGCCTCTACTTCTATCCCTGGGATCATGACAACGGTGACGGCAACGACAAGCATTGGTGAAGATGTAAGTTATTTTTATTAGTCATTTGTGTTTTATTTAAATGTGTTAGTAAATACTAAAAATGTCGTTCAAATATTATTACTTTATGTTTTTTTGTGTTTTCCACTTTTTCAATCCTGTGTGATTCATTCACGAGTTGGCCTTATTTGCGATCAGACGTATTTTATTTGAATTCCAATGGGACATGTTTTTGTTAAAGTGGTAATTAGTGTATGGTAATTGACAACTACGACATCAGTAAGTAGACTTTTTGTCGAGCAGATATTGTTATAATATCTGTAAAATTAATACCTTCATTTTTATTTTATTTTCAAGTGTTGCCAGAATCCAGAATCGCAATATTATGTCTAATCAATCTCACGTTACCTCTGATTTAATCTCCAAAAATAAATATCATATTACGGTTGAAAATTTAGTAGTAACGTTTGTTGAGTTTTGGTTGTTTATAACCGATTATTTTGTCCTTGGAGGATGTATAATTTGTATGTTTGGATGTATATGCTTTTTGTGTGAGTCAGTGAGAGAAGATTTTTGTTGTAGAGTTTTTTGTTTTGAACGCCTTGTTAGCAAATGAACAACGTTCATTCTTTTCAATAAACATTTTTGAGAAAGCACTTGAAGCCTGGTCGGCGATTTGGATTCCCAGTTTTTTTAATTGAAATGGTACTTTTTCAATCCTTTGGTGGGATGTACTGGGAATTCTCTTATTGAGGTATCCGTTGGTGTGCTGGAAATTTGGGGCACGTAAAGATTTGTCTTGGAAAATCCTCTAGAGATTAATTCGATGTTTATTGATGGCCAGGCTGAGAGTCGTGTAATAGACCCTTTTGTATGTTAAAGGGTGTTCCGGTATTCAGTAATTGTATGTATTTATCGATCCTGAGGCTTTAAAGAAGTACATAATAGAAGTACATTTATTTACCAGATTTACATTTATTCAGTATATTGGAAATAATACATTTGGCAGATTTATTTAGAAGTTCGATATTTGACGTTTAACCTTTTGACATTTTGACAAAATTTAAGGAAGATTGCAGTGTTTATCCAGGCAAATGATTTTTTTTATTGAAGGAAATAAGGACGGTAATAGATTTTATTTTATTTTATGGGAGAAAACAAGAAAGAACAAGGTACAATTTAGATTGGGTTAAGGGGTCTAAAAAGGGGACTAAAATACAATGATTTTTATATTTATGTGAAGGAAACAGCTGGTTCTGGTTTATTTTTTTTTAATTAATTACTTACTTTTGTTCTTATAAACTATTGAAATCAAAATTAATATTTGTATGTAAAAAGGGACTTAAAATTTTGTTGACATTATATTCTCTATAGTTATCTAGTGTTTTATTTGAACTGTCATGTCTCATGCTCATCTAAATCAAACCAACTAATTAAAAATAATAATTCCGACTGAGAAATAGCTGTGGTACATTTTTGGCGGCCAACTTAAGGGGCTTTTCAACCACCCGAGATTTTTATTTTTTTTTAGATAGTTCAAGTAAGACATAGGTTACGTAGAGTTACAGGAGTTGAAAATTAATAATAAAAAGTTAAATGTACTTTTATTTAAAGTGAGGTAGAGGTTTTCTTGTCTTATTTTTTTTTGTGTATTTTAATTTCTCTAAAAGAAAATGTCGTTTAAACTTGATGTTGACCGTTTGGTCAAAGACGAACTTGAAGTTGAGTTGCAAATGAGAGGTATTATTTTGACTAATTGTAAGGTAGAAGAGTTAAAGAGTACTTTGCGTAGTTGCCTTGTTTTAGAAAAATTTGGCAAAATCCCTAACTTTGATTTACCTCCTGATATTCCTGCTGAGTTGACAAGTTGTGAAAATAAATTAAAAGAGATTATGAATATTATTAATGCTTTTACAGGTACTGCAAACCAAATAAGAAGGATTGAGACTAAGTTTGCACATCTTTCAGGTAGATTGAACCGTATTCACAGTACAGACACTGATGAAATGTCAAAGCGTTCTGCATTGTTAAAGAAATTGATGGATTTGAGAGGTGAATATACTACTAAGTCTAATGTTTTGAAAACTAGTAATGTTGTTTCTGTAGAGATGCCTACTGATCCTAATTTTTATCATCATATTGATTTATCAGGTCTTAATTTAAATGACCCTAATGGTAATTCTACCCCTACTCGAAATATTTCTGCACCGAATGTGAGTAACCAAACAAATCAAACTTCGAATTCAACAGTTAATCCCATTGTTTTCTTGCCATCTAATAGTGACTTTCCTTCAGAACCTGTATATAAGTGGGGAATTAAGTATTCTGGTAAACCACAAAATTTTTCTGTTTTTCTTGAAGAAGTTGAGGAGTATTGTAGGTCACGTAATGTAAATAAAATTCAGTTATTTTCTTGTGCTAGAGATTTATTTACTGGTAACGCTTTAGGTTTTTATAAATTGTATAGGAACTATGCTAGCAACTGGGATAGTTTAGTGAGCTTAATGAAGGAAGAATTTACCCTTTCTGCAGATGAGATCTGGCAGGATATTCTTCATACTACTCAGGAATCTAACGAATCTATTGGTATGTTTGTTGCCAAGATGACCAGTAAGTTCGAACAAATGCCAACACCAGTTCCGGACAGTTTAAAAATGCAGGTGTTACTTAAAAACATTTTACCTTTTTATCAGGAAAGATTAACTTTAGTCGAAGTAAAGAGTCCTTTTGATTTAATTGACTTGTGTCGAAAAATTGAGCAAACTCGAATTAATATTGAGTCGTTTAAGCCTTCTTCTAGTAGTAGAGCTAATTCTTCTCGTCATCACGTTGTACAAGAAGTAGAGGCGTTTGTACCTAAATGCTGGCGCTGTAATGAGTATGGTCACGTGGTTAAGGACTGTAAGAGGCCAAAACGTGTGTTTAGATGCTTTGGTTGTAACAAGGAAGGTTGTACTAAAAATACTTGTCCTCAATGTAATTCACAGAATCGTAACAATAATAATTCTAGAACTGGAAACAATTCTGGAAATAATTCGGGAAACGGCAACCGGAGATAGTGGACGACCGGGCTATCTCGAATCGGAACGGACAGTTAACGGTCGATAAGGAAGAAGGTAGTGATAATTTTTATTCATTTAAGTTAGTTTTAGATTATATTTTAGCACAGAGTAATGACAGTGAATGTCCTTATGTAGAAGTTGATATCTTAGGTAAGACAGTATTCGGTTTATTGGATTGTGGAGCCAATAAAGTTTTTGTAAATATGCCTACATGGGAGATTTTACGTAGTTTAGGTGTACATTTAAAAACTGTTCCAGATGGGTCTTGCAGAGTTGCGGATGGTAGTCAGAGTCCTTTATTAGGTGTAGCTTCGGTGCCTATAAAACTTCGTGATGTTGTTAAGGTAATTGATGTTTTCGTTTGGCCACAGTGTAGACACTCTTTAGTACTAGGTGTAGATTTCTGGGTGCGAATGGGTATTGTACCAGATTTACGAAAAGGAGAGTGGTTTTTCTCTTCGGAAGTTATGAGTGTTCCAGTGGTTAATTCGATACAATCGGAATCTGAACTTCTACCAGAGCAACGTAAACAGCTTAACGAACTCGTTGATTCTTATTTTTCTAGTATCGACCCAGACAAATTAACTTGTACTAATGTAGTTCAACACAAAATTGTAGTTAGTCAACAAGAACCAATCAAGCAGAGGTTTTATCCGGTATCACCAATTAAGCAGGGTATGATCAACAAGGAGCTGGAGAAAATGCTGAAGCTTGGTGTTGTCGAACAGTCACACAGCGGATGGTCTTCACCAGTGTTGCTGGTACCTAAAAAGAATGGGGAATGGCGTTTTTGCGTTGATTTTAGGAAAGTAAATCGTGTTACTGAGCGTGATGCTTATCCTTTACCCTATATAAATAGCATTTTAAGTAAGTTAGGTGGAGCTAGATATTTGTCAACAATGGACATTAAGAGTGCCTATTGGCAGGTGGGTCTTACTGAAGAGAGCAAGCAGTACACGGCGTTTACTGTGCCAGGGCGTGGACTTTTCCAGTATTGTCGTATGCCTTTCGGATTGCACAACGCTCCAGCTACGTTTCAAAGATTAGTAGATAATCTATTAGGTCCTGAACTCTCTGAGTATGTTTTTGTGTACTTAGATGATATATGTCTGGCTACGTCAACTTACGATAAACATGTCGAAGTCTTGACAGAAATCTTTGCCAGATTGAAAAAAGCCAATTTGACCCTTAATAAAGAAAAATGTTCTTTCTGTGTGTCAGAACTTAAATACTTGGGTTATGTTGTTAACTCTAGTGGTCTGTCTGTAGATCCGGCAAAAGTAGAGGCCATTGTGAATCTTCCACGACCCACCAATATCACTGAAGTCAGAAGAGTCCTTGGAGTTATAGGATGGTATCGTAAGTTTGTAAATAGTTATTCAGATCTTATTTCACCTTTGTGTAGATTATTACAAAAGAACAAGAAGTTCGTTTGGGACAAAGCTTGTGAGGAAGCTTTTCAGAGTATTAAAGACGCTCTTGTCTCAGCACCTATTTTGTCTAGTCCTAATTTTGACAAACCTTTTTACGTACAAACTGATGCGTCAGCGTATGGTCTTGGAGCTGTCCTTACTCAAAAGTATGATGAAACTGAACATGTAATTTGTTATTTGTCTAGTAGAACTCTAAATAGAGCCGAGAGAAACTATAGCAGTGTTGAGCGTGAATGCCTCTGTGTTTTGTGGGCGTGTGAAACTTTACGAGCTTATCTAGATGGTTATAAGTTCTACGTAATCACTGATTGCTACTCGTTGTTATGGTTGGACAATTTGAAGGACCCTCAAGGACGACTTGGTAGATGGGCCTTACGTCTGCAACAGTTTGACTATGAAGTACTGCATCGCAAAGGTAAGGATCACATAGTTCCTGACACCCTTTCGCGAGCTTTAGAACTACCTGTTGATAGTGTACATATGATAAATTCTGTAGAAATAAGTAATGTTCAAGCAATAAACCCCGAATGTGACGAATATGATTTTTCTTCTACCAGTGATAAATGGTATAAGAAAATGTGTAATAATGTAAATAAAAATCCTTTAAAATTTGTCAGATGGAGACTAGCAAATAATAAGTTGTATAAATATATTGATCAAGATTTTCCGAGTTTAAGAGATGATTGTGAATATTGGAAACTTGTAGTTCCAAAAGATTTTCGAGATAAGATACTTCAGAGGTGTCATGATTCTTGTGTTTCAGGTCATTTAGGTATCTACAAAACATTTCATCGTGTATCTCGCCTTTTCTATTGGCCTTTTATGAAAATGGACATTACGAAATATATAAGGAAATGTGAGGTTTGTTTAAGGACGAAGCCTGAACAGAAAAGTCCTGCAGGACATATGGGACAGGCTGTCGAACCCACAAAACCTTGGGAGATCATCAGTATGGACTTATTTGGACCATTGCCCAGAAGTTCAGCTGGTAATACTTGGATTTTGGTAGTTACTGATAAGTTCAGTAAATTTCCTCTTTTATTCCCTCTGAGAAAGGCAACTGCCACTTCTATAAGTAAAATTTTAAAAGAAAATGTATTTCTTTTGTTTGGTGTTCCCAGAGTCTTAAAATGTGATAATGGAAGTCAGTTCAAAGGTAATATTTTAAGATCTTTTTGTCAAGAGTTTGGAATCAGATTTCTTTTTACTCCAAATTTTACCCCTCATCCAAACCCTACTGAACGAATTAATCGTATCATGAAAACCATGTTGATGGCTTATGTTAAAGATAATCATAGGTTGTGGGATGTTAATTTACCTGAACTAGGTTGTGCTATTAGAACTGCCAAACATGAGGTGACAGGTCAAACACCATACTTCATTAATTTTGGTTGTGAGATGATGACTCATGGAAGTGAATATCATCTAAAAATAGGGAATGAAGAAAATAAACAACGTGTGTATGATCGTTCTAAAAATATGAATAGGTTGAGAGACTGGGTTAAGAAGCGGATTGATAAAGCTTCAGATAACACCAGAGAAAGATATAATTTAAGAAGAAGGGATGTTCATTTTAAGAAAAATGATTTAGTTTGGAAAAAGAACTATGTTCTTTCTGATAAAGCTAATTATTTTACATCTAAGTTTGCTGATAGATTTGTTGGACCTTTTAGAGTAAAGCGTAAGGTTGGTTATTGTACATATGAATTAATAAATGATAATGGTAAGTCTATTGGTCACTGGCATGTGAAAGACTTGAAACCTCACCCACAGAACTCTGATAGCCACGTTGAATCGGATTCTGATGTAGATAGTGTAACATAGTATGTATTTTTAATAAGTTTCTTTGGGATTCAATTCAAAGAAACTTAATTTTCTTTCCGGAAGGAAAGGTGGAGTTATTACGGTTGAAAATTTAGTAGTAACGTTTGTTGAGTTTTGGTTGTTTATAACCGATTATTTTGTCCTTGGAGGATGTATAATTTGTATGTTTGGATGTATATGCTTTTTGTGTGAGTCAGTGAGAGAAGATTTTTGTTGTAGAGTTTTTTGTTTTGAACGCCTTGTTAGCAAATCAACAACTTTCATTCTTTTCAATAAACATTTTTGAGAAAGCACTTGAAGCCTGGTCGGCGATTTGGATTCCCAGTTTTTTTAATTGAAATGGTACTTTTTCAATCCTTTGGTGGGATGTACTGGGAATTCTCTTATTGAGGTATCCGTTGGTGTGCTGGAAATTTGGGGCACGTAAAGATTTGTCTTGGAAAATCCTCTAGAGATTAATTCGATATTTATTGATGGCCAGGCTGAGAGTCGTGTAATAGACCCTTTTGTATGTTAAAGGGTGTTCCGGTATTCAGTAATTGTATGTATTTATCGATCCTGAGGCTTTAAAGAAGTACATAATAGAAGTACATTTATTTACCAGATTTACATTTATTCAGTATATTGGAAATAATACATTTGGCAGATTTATTTAGAAGTTCGATATTTGACGTTTAACCTTTTGACATTTTGACAAAATTTAAGGAAGATTGCAGTGTTTATCCAGGCAAATGATTTTTTTTATTGAAGGAAATAAGGACGGTAATAGATTTTATTTTATTTTATGGGAGAAAACAAGAAAGAACAAGGTACAATTTAGATTGGGTTAAGGGGTCTAAAAAGGGGACTAAAATACAATGATTTTTATATTTATGTGAAGGAAACAGCTGGTTCTGGTTTATTTTTTTTAATTAATTACTTACTTTTGTTCTTATAAACTATTGAAATCAAAATTAATATTTGTATGTAAAAAGGGACTTAAAATTTTGTTGACATTATATTCTCTATAGTTATCTAGTGTTTTATTTGAACTGTCATGTCTCATGCTCATCTAAATCAAACCAACTAATTAAAAATAATAATTCCGACTGAGAAATAGCTGTGGTAATCAATCTACCTCTTTTTTACCACCTCAAAACCCATCTTCATCTATAAACAAAACTCAAAGATCTTTTGCAGCTGCTACTCTCACAAAAGCTCCTCCGCCCCCTACTCCTTCACGTGAGCAGGCTATCATTATGTCCTCCGCTCCCAATACTGTTATTTTTGATTACATTGAGGCAATCGGCACAATCGTTACGCCCAAAAATATTCATTTCGCATCACGCGTTGCCCATGGTCGCATTTTTATAAATTTATCTTCCTCTGAACAAGTCGATAATCTACTAAAAACTACTCGAAGTATTTCAATTAACTCTCAAGTTATCCCTATTCGCAGACTTATATCCCCATCAAAAAGAATTTTAGTGTCTAATGTCAGCCCTTCTATCCCACATTCTGTTATTGAACAAGCTCTCTCTGATCTTGGATTAAATACTATTACACCTCTCACTCATTTCAGATGTGGTATAACTGACGATGAATATGCTCACATTATGAGCTTCCGAAGGGTAACTTATATAATTCCGGAACGGGAAGACTTTTCCCTACAAACTTCGGTTCTCATTGTGCATGAAAATATCCAGCATAGAATATTTATATCAACAGACAAATTGGAATGCTCCCTTTGTAAACAGCCAAATCACACTGCCCCAACATATCCAGTACTACTTCCTCTCCTAGCTGTCTAGAAACTACAACCCCTAGCTAATCAGAAAATATTTCCGATCCAAATAATCGACATCTCTCCGAAACCAATACATCTCAAATTATTCATAAACAACCAAAAAAGAAAACCAGAAAATCTAAATCACAAGAACATGGAAATCAAATAAGACGTAATATAACTCGCTCTACCATTCAAAATTTATATGCTAAAGCTGACACCTCATTCTCCCTTCAAAAGACGCAGCTAATGGCCTTTCTTGAAAACACTTTCGGTAATTCTGACCCTTTAGCGGAAGCATACAAATTTACTACAGACATTTCCTCTCTTCTGCAAGATTTATATAAGCTCTATAACGCTTCTAATGAACGTTCCTTTAAAAATCGTCTAACTCGTCTTCAGAACAAAATTAAATACAAACTGGACCCCGACTCTTACACATTCTGGGGATCATAATACCGACGAATGCTTCTCTACTGATTCTTCCCTACATTATTTTTTTTTTCTTATAAATATAACCTTCACCATTCTCCAATGGAACTGCGGTGGATTATATCCTCCCATAGAAAGAATACAAAAACTTAATACAATCTACAATTCTGAATTTATCTGTTTTCAAGAGACTAATTTTAAACCAAATCACTGTGGTCGACTAAAAAATTTTGAAGGGTATTATCGCATTCGTACTACCTGTTCCAGAGCCAGTGGCGGTGCATCGATATTTACCTCAAGCGATATATACTCCTCTCTTCTATACCTCTTATATTCTCGAAGCGGTAGCAATTACTGCTTGGTGTCCAACTAAACTCACTATATGTAGTCTATATATTCCTCCAGACTCTAAATTAAAAGAAGAAGAATTAGTTGACCTAATCTTTCAGCTTCCACAACTATTCATACTTACTGGCGATTTTAATGCTTATAATACTATGTATATGTGGGGTTCCATTCGTACATTTGGAAGAGGTAAAATTGTTGAAAATGTTTTAAATGTGTCTGGTTCTTGTCTATTAAATTCGTCCTCATACACACACTTTAACTTATCATCCAATACCTTATCCGCTATAAATCTTACCATATGCGACCCTAAAGCAGTACCCTTTCTTTCCTGGAACACTTGCGATGATCTGCACGACAGTAATCATTTTCCCATCATAATCTCTTCATTCTCTAATCAGGAACATCCTGTCCGCAATTACTGGAATCTAAAATTTGCTGACTGGCCAAGATACACAATTGAAACGGAAAACATCCTCTCTACGCAAACTTTCCATACACACGCAAACATTGCTCTTAAACAAATAACCGACTGTATCGTTACAACGGTTGACAAGAATGTTGGTAAAAAAACATTATCTCTCATCCGCAAAATGCTCCATTGGGGAAATTCGGCATGCGAAGATGCTATCCGCAAATCCAAATCCGCTCTCAACAAATTGCGCCACAATAATACTCCGGCAAATCTTATACTTCACAAAAAACTCAAAGCCAAAGCCAAATATATCATAAAACCAAGCAAAAAACTTCCTGGCAAAATTACGTCTCAACCTTAACAATCCATACCTGCCCAAGTCAGGCCTGGAACAAAATAAAACATATACAGGTTCAGATTTAGTAATAGTAATAAGGTTCCTAATCTTATCATAGACGACAAAGTCATATGTGATAGTCAATCAATTTCAAACGCTTTCGCTCTTCACTTTGAAGAAAAATTTAAAAATAAGAATTCCTATTCTACATTCAATTCCTCTCTTGTCCCTCCCCTCATAAATAACTCTATTGACCCTCTTGATATCGTATACGTAAATGAACTTTTTACCCTACATGAACTAAAATTAGCCTTATTCTCTTGTAGAAGCCATGCGGCTGGCCCTGATAAAATCCCATACATTTTCCTAAAAAAGCTCTCCGATATCTCCCTTTGCAAACTACTGAATTTTTATAATCTTGTTTGGAATTCCCAACAATTCCCAACGAAATGGTGTGACTCTACCATTAATCCGATAAGGAAAAAGGATCAATCTTCCTCATTACCAAAATCTTATCATCATATTTCTCTTACTAACACTTCCTGTAAACTTCTTGAGAAAATGATTAATAAAAGACTACTATAGTTTTTGGAAAAATACAATCAAATTCCAAATTTTCAATCCGGATTTCGACGTAATCGATCCACTCGGGACAACCTTGCCCTTCTACAAACCCACATTACAACAGCACTCAACGGTCAACAAGAAATAGTTGCAGCTATTTTTGCAAACAAATTACGCCATTGCAACCTTAACGGAAATATTTTTCACTTTATAGAAAAATTTCTACAATCCAGATCTTTTAAAGTATCTGTAAATGGAAAGTCCTTTAGAATACGTTCTTAGCGACACGGAGTGCCTCAAGGTTCTGTTATTAGCCCCACCCTTTTTATTCTTGCTATAAACGACATATGCAATAACTTCCCCAATCCCGTTGAATACGTTCAATAATATGCCGATGATCTTATTATATATTGCCATGGACAAAACGTTAAGACCTCCTGCCAACTGTTACAGCTTTCAGTTAATCTCATTCAAAACAAAATCCAAGGTTATCCTTATCTCCGAATAAATCTAAAATTTTTAAATTCAGAAGAAAAGCCACCTCGTCTGCCCCACTAATCTCAATCAACAACAACCCCGTACCTGTAGTGGATATTTGTAAAATTCTGGAAATGATTTTTGATTCTCGACTAAACTGGAAACATCACATACATACTACCAAAGGCTACTGCCTGAAGCAACTGAATCTAATAAAAACTCTCACACGGCTGCTTTATTTAAATGTCTGCCTCCAAAACCGACCTAAAACTATTAGATTCTGTCCATAATACTGCTATTTGTCTATGACTCGGAGCTTTTCGCTCCAGCCCACAAGAAAGTCTTTACTGCGAAAGTAATGAGCCCCCTCTATCCCTTCGAAGACAACATCTGCTCCTATCATATGCTTCCACTACATCAAGTACCTAATCCTACCAACCCTATTTACCATCTTACTACCTCTGTACCTGACTACTCCATTAGTAACCCCTCTGGGAGAGTCATAGAGCCTTTCCCACTATTAATTGCCGTCTATTAAAGAACACAGACCTATCTCTCACCCTGCCCATCCCTTCTCCAGTCACTCCTCTCTGGACCAAACACCTCCCTTTATTTAACGCCTCCGTCACCATTTACAACAAAATGACACACCCAATACCCTTATAAAGAAAGCATTTCTTTATAAAAAGGCAGAACATCTTTTGACTTAATAATTTATACTGATGCTTCCAAAAATTCTTGCGGTGTAGGATGCGCAATAACTACTTTAAAAGATCTTATAAGTTCCTCTCGGTTGCCCTCACCAGGCAGCATTCACACGGGAGAGCTGTATAGCATTCTCCAAGCCTTTAAATCCATTTCCACCTCATTCAACAATGTAGCAATTTGTATCGATTATCTTTCCTCCATATTGTCATTAAAATCAATGTTTACTGATCATCCACTAGTTCAGAGTATACACGATATATACCAATCTCTTTATGCTCAAGAAATAAAGGTCTCACTTATCTGGCTCCCATCGCACATTGGCCTTGACGGTAACGAAACTCCTGATCACCATGCTAAAGAAGCGGTTACCCGCTTGGCTAATGTCTATTAGCCAAATAACGCAAACAAAGATCCAACTAAGCAAAGACCTTAAAGCCAAGTTTAAGAAGTCAATCCTAGAATCTTGGCAAACTCGTTGTGATAACTGTGACACAGTCTTACACAGAATTCAACCTATAATTATTACTCGGCCAAGTCTTAACAATCTCACCCGCAACGAATCACGGGTAATAAGAAGACTTAGAATTGGACACACAATACTGACACATAGATACTTAATGTCCACCAATAATGAACGTCCATGTCAAAAGTGAAATACAACCCTTACAGTAGAAAAAGTGAAAACCAATATTTTAAATTTCTCCGAAGAAAATATTAGTTTTTAGCGTTTTTTTTTTCATTAAAGTTCTACTGTAGTTCACCTACGATTCAGACGTGTTTATCGGCAAGAGTAAAACCAAATTAAACAATATCCGATTAAAATTGTGTCTTAAAATAGTTGTTCAAATTTGGTGGTATATAAGGAAGTTTGGATAGAGTGTTCAAAACCAATTAAATGGACCTGCAAGTCGGGGGGAAACCCCCTGACCCTGTATCCCCAGATATACCTCAAAAAAAGATAAGTTTAATTAAAGATGTAAGTATGGATATTTATCCAGTCGGACAGGTGACAACCTTTAATAAAAATAACATTTGTAATGAAAATAATCCGGTAAGTACTGATAATAATTTATTAATTAATCAAAATTCGTCAACAAATGATAAAATCGACAATATTATGTCAAAAGAAAGAGAGGAATTTGTGTATGTAAGTACTGATTTAGGGCCATACCATATTTATGTTGAAAATAATACAGCTGAATTCAAAGGCAAATTAAATGCTCTCAAAATTGGAGATATAATTCTCTCTAACTTCCCGCAAATAGATAACAAAATTATTAGTATTGATTCTATAGGTCGGAATAGGATTAGAAGCAAGTTAAAAGATTATAAATCAGCGAATTTTCTAATAACTCATAAAAACGATAACATTTTTGTTAAAAATAACTTTGTATTGTACATTCCAAAATTTATTCTCCATAGACAGGGCGTCATTAGAGATATTGAACAAGACTTTTCGGATGAGTATATAAAAGGTAAAATAAAACCATTTGATCAACATTGCAATTTTGAAGTTTCTAACGTCAAAAGAATAAACCGTAAAGTAGAAAAAATTACAGATGAAGGTAAGTCAATAGAATATGTTGCTACTAAGTCTTGCATTGTTACTTTTAAATCCCAAATTTTGCCAAAATATATTTCTATTAATAAGGTTATTAAGGAAGTAGAACCCTACAAACAAAAGGTACTATTATGTTATAACTGCCTCCGTTTCGGCCTCCTAGGTAGTCAGTGTAGAAGTAGACCGAGATGTAGTAAATGTCAGGAATCCCACACCACAAAAGATTGTACTAGTACTGACTACCTACCACGTTGCTTTAGCTGTCAAGGAAATCACCTTACAACTAATTTATCTTCTTGTCCAGAATTTAAAAGGCAAAAAATTGTGAAGGAAACCATGAGCTCTTCCAATGTTAATTTCTTTGATGCAAATAAACAGGTCCCAAAAAATACATACGCCAACATAGTCGCTTTTAATACCTCTGCCATGGAAAATAGTGTAATTTCCTCGACAAATTATCCCCAACGGATTCAATCTGGACTTACCCCATCTAGCATAATACAGTCTCATTCTTCTCAACCACAATTCTCGCAGACCCAGAATTTACAACCCAAATCGTATAAAAATAATTTTACTAATTACATGTTTTCTTCTCCTACATCTTCAAGCCCAAACAAAAGGCACAGGCCAATTAGCCCTAATCCCATTGAAATTTCAAGACAAGAAATTCTTTCTCAACCAAACTCATCTTTTGTCTCGGGAGGAATTTTTAATAGTCAACATTATTTAAAAAACTCAGTTGGAGTAAAATCACAATCAGAGGAATTAAATTCAACAATAAGTTTAGTTTTAGAAGTAGTTCTCAATATTATAAATAATATAAAACAAACAAACAATTTTAATGTGTCAGAGTCAGAAATAGTTCAATTAATTAGTAATCATGTAAACCAAACCTTGTCTTCAAATTCGCAGACATAACAAATATGAATATGCTGCAATGGAATTGTCGTTCAGCAGTAGCTAATAAAGTAAATTTAGAATATCTGCTATATCAAAATCAAATTTCCATAGCATTACTCTCAGAAACCTGGTTTAAATCAAAATACTATTATAATTTTAAAGGTTATAATTGCTTTAGATCAGATCGTGCAGACGGGTATGGTGGAACTGCCATTTTATTAAAATCAAACATAAGATGTGAAGAAATAAATCTTAAAAATAGACATCCTTTCACTCATAAATGTATTTCAGTTCAAATTTTTCGAAACAAAAATCCTATTACTATTGTCTCAGTATACATTGAACCAAAAACCCAGATATCTGAAAGACAATGGTTGGAATTCTTTACAGATATTCCTAAGCCTTTTATTATTGGTGGCGATTTTAATGCCCACAGTATCGCATGGGGCTGTGAAATTGAAGACAATTATGGTAAAAAACTTTTAGAAAGTATTGATCATTGTAATTTGATATGTCTGAATGATGGGTCGCCCACATTAGCAACTAGTAACAGTCCATCTGCTATTGACTTAACATTTTGTACTCAAGATCTTTCAAATTTTTTAACGTGGAGTGTCTTACAAGATCCTCATGGATCCAATCATCTTCCGATTATCATAAACATGGAAACAGATAATACAACTTCATCTCCAACTGAAAACTTTCATAAGATCTGGAATCTTAACAAGGCCGATTGGGACTTATACACCTCTGTACTAGAAGCTGAAAATTCTCCCGGTAATTATCAACAGTTAATAGCAAACATCAATAAAGCAGCCAATTTAGCAATACCGAAGTTTTCATCTAACGTCATACATAAAAGACAAATCTCAAACCAATGGTGGTGCGAAAGTTGTAAAACTGCTGCTGATAACCGTAAAATTGCATACGGAAAATATAAACAAAACCCTACAAGGAATAATTTATTTGAATTTAAGAGACTTGATGCTGTCGCAAAAAACTCTTCAAGCAAAAGAAAAAACAGAATTGGATAGAGTACTGCGAAAGCCTTAACTCCAAAATAAAAATCAGTGAAGTATGGAAGAAAGTAAACGCCTTTAAAAACCGCAAACAGTCCAACAAGTTTCCAATAAATCCAAATTCAAGCTGGCTAGATGAATTTCATAATAAAATATCTCCTCAGTGGGTACCTTCCCAATATTTTCCAGAATACAGCGAAACAGTTTCAAGGGATAAGATTGGCTTAGAACAACCATTTAAATTGTGGGAGTTAGATCGAGTACTTAGTCAACAAAATAGCAGTACTCCAGGTAAAGACAATATTTCACATTCCATGATATACCATATACCACTTCAATATAAAATATCATTATTAAATATTTTTAATGAAATTTGGAATGACACGTCACAAATTCCAGAGAGTTGGAAGGAATATATTCTAATACCTATTAAAAAACCTGGAAAACCAGAAAATTCTTATAGTTCATATAGACCAATATCCCTAGCTTCTTGCTTCCTAAAGACGTTAGAAAGATTAATAAAAAATAGAATTGAACACTGGTTAGAGCAAGAAGATATTTTCCCAAAATCTCAATATGGATTTCGAAAATCAAAATCAACTCAAGATGCGATTACTTCCTTAGTCTCATCTATACTAATAAACTTTACTGATAATGCGTATACTATGGCTGCTTTTCTAGATGTCTCTTCTGCATTCGATACCGTTAATTTGGACATTATGTATAAAAAACTAGTAGACATTGGTTTTCCCATCAACTTAGCTAGATTTCTGAGGACACTGTACACTAATAGATGGACGGTTTTAAAAATCAACAATTCCATCTCCACTCCACGTCTTACAAATATAGGACTACCACAGGGTAGCATATTAAGTCCAATGTTATATATTTTATATAATATTGATTTAGAAAATTGTATTAATAGCACAACAAAGATTATTCAATATGCTGATGATGTAGTAGTTTACACATCCCACAAATCATTGGATATATGTAAAAATAATTTTAATGTCTCAATTAAGGCTGTTCTTAATCACTATCAAAATATTGGTTTAGCAATATCAGAATCTAAAACAGAAATTTGCATTTTCTCCAGAAATCGTCAAATTCCACAAGGTCATTTGGCAGTAGGTCAAATTCAATATCCTATTAAAAATTGTATAAAATATCTCGGTACTTATTTGGATAGAAAACTTCTATGGAAGGATCACATGCATCATATCATAAAAAAGTCTGAAAATGCAATGAATATTCTACGAGCCTTTTGTAGAACTAATTGGGGTGCCGATCCAAATATAGCATTTTTATTTTACCGTACTATGATTCGTCCTATTTTCGATTACAGTTGTCATCTGTATGCAACTGCTGCAAACACACATTTGAATAAATTAGAAATACAAAAAAATAAATGTCTTCGACTTTGTCTTGAATATTTGAAGTCTACACCCGTTAATATAATGGAAGTTGAGGCAATAGAACCACCCCTGGAATTTCGACGACAGTTTTTAAGTGATAAATTTATTACTAGAGCTATAGGAAAAAATACAAACTATCTGCAGGATATACATAAGTTATCAATTTTAGATCTAACTCATAAATATTGGACAAAGAAAAAATGTCCCCTTCTTGTAGATAGTTACTTGAAAATATCTCAATACCGAAGTACTTTCTATACTTATGAAAATCAAGTTTCACCTATGTATTCCCATGTATTAGAAGAAATTTTCTCAAAACAAATTAATACTTTTTTTATGGATATTAATTTAAATCCAGCCGTTTTTCAATCATTTATACTTCATAAATGGCCACATTATCAGTTTTACTATACAGATGGATCCAAAGTACAAAACAAAGTAGGATGTGCAATAATCAATATTCAAAGTGGATTTAAAAAATTATTCAAATTGCCTTGTGAATCATCGATATACACCGCTGAAATGATAGCGATACTTTTTGCTTTAAGACACATATTTAGTAACGAACCCTATAGCTGCATAATATTTACAGACAGTAAGAGTGTCGTTGATAGACTAACTAACGTACATAAGTACCAACAACTCAATCATATAGAACTGGAAATTATGACTCTTTATAATAAAATTGCAAATTTAGGAAAAAACATCATTATATCATGGATAAAGGGACACGCAGGCATTAGGGGTAACGAAATAGTAGACAGGCTAGCCAAATCCGCCCTAGAAATAGGCGAAGAACTTCCCATGAACTTACTACCCATTTCGGATATTGATATTATTAGTAGACGACACCAAAAAGAAAATTGGCAAAGGTATTATCGAAACACGAGAACTGGTAGTAATTACAAACCAATGCGACCTGAAATTCCCATTAAAAGACGGTTTCATTCTGTATCAAATCGCCATTTCATAAGAGTTATAAATAGATTGAGATGTAATCATGCTCTTACCCCCCTTCATATGTACAGTCTGGGTCTCACAGAGTCACCTAACTGTGAGTGTGGAAAAGAAGGTAATCTACTACATATTCTCCTCGAATGTTCACATCAATCAGTAAATATAAACAAATTTTATGATAATCTTAATATATTAAAAATTCCACTTCCCGTCTACCTGAACAATTTGATTTTTTCTGAAGAGATTAATATATTAAAAACAATTTACGAACATATCAAAAATTGTAAATATAGATTGTAGCAATAAAATTTACCCTGTATTTAAGAAATTTTGTTAAAACAAAGCAGGCATGTTTGTTAAAACAAAACAAACATGTTTGTTTTGTTGTTATTTTGTTTTAAATCCTGTAGATTTAAGTAATTATTGTATATTATAATTGAAAAAAGAAAAGAACAAAAAAAAAGAGAAAAAGAAAAGAAAAAAAAAACAAAAAAAAATAAAAAATGCAAAAAAAACAAAAAAAAATAAAAAATGCAAAAAAAAACTAAGAAGATGTAAACCTCCGCGAGGATGAATCGGGTTTACGTCTTAGCGTAGTAAAAAAAAAAACAATTTATAAAAAATAACAATAAAAAAATTAATAAAAAAAAACAAATTAACAATATAAAAAAAAAATGCAAAAAAAATACAAAAAAAATAAAAATTTACAAAAAAAAATGAACAACCAAAACAGAGTATTATTTAGATAATAATTGTAGATAATAATGTTAGTTTGTTATGTATTTAGAGTTAGAAATACAGAAAAAATTCCTCTGATTGAAAAATCAAATTTGTTTGTTTTTAAAATAACAAAATGTCTGGCTAATTGGCTCGGCCAAGGCCATCAAATTCACTCAAAAAAAAAACCCTTACAGTAAACCATATATTAACAAACTGCCAAATGTACACTACACCGAGAGAACAATTTCTTTTCTCCTAAAACACCGATTTCTTTGAGCAATATTTCTTAAAAGTTAACATATCCTATTAACTTAAACATACCGGTTCACATATGAAGAAACGAGTTTTTTAAACACAACTCAATAATTTCTTACAGATAATTTCTTCAATACTAAGAAATGCATTAATTGTTACATTTAATTTTCTTATCCTAAAGTTTTTATTTCCTAAATTGAAAACTACAAATATTTTGTAGTATAAGAAATATAATGTTAAGTTAATCCATATTTATATTTGTGAACAAGAAATTTTCTTGCAGTCAAATAAATATTTTAAACCACAAGAAATAATTCTTCAGAAATACCCTCTGTAGTAACTGTGGTTATAAAATAAAAACTTTGTCATTAATGCCGAAATGTTACTTGCAAAGAGATTTTCTTCCACAAAAGAATTGCGCAGATTAACTATTTATGATTTAGTCGTCAGTGTTTGTCAAGATGGCGTGATATGTTCATGTTCATATAGATGGATTTTTGATTTATTGGTGTTCTTTACAAATTAACGGATATTTTGAAGGTACGTACATATATAGGTATTAAATAAAAGTAAATTGAGTAATTTAAGATGTAATAATAATATTGTTGCGTATCCGAATGGTTAAAAAAGAAACATAATAGTGTCTTTATATGCTTTTTAGGTATAATGATGGACGACTCTGAAATAAAGGAGCTTATTATTCTAACTGGGAAATATACCACAATTTAAAGCTGGGAGAGAATGATATAATATATAGCTTCAGAACAATATTAAGAAAGGAGTTATTAACCAACTGCGGGGCCTTCCAGAAATGATAGAACTTCATACATGTAAGTACCTTTTTAAAAATACTTATGTATCAACTATAATAGGTTTCTTGAATGTATCGTCTTCTATAAAAATATACAATACAACGCTATATCAAACATGGCGGGTGCAACGCTGAGGATGTTTTCTGTTAATTTATTTGAGATAAAGAAATCAGTTAGTCCAAAAGAAATATATGTTTATGGTTAAGAAATGTTATTGCCGAAAACCGTGAATTAGTTAATATGTATCAAATGACTTAGATGTAAACTAATAAAACTTTCCCGTAATAAAATTTCTTAATGATTAGGTATGCTGTCTCTTTTAGATTATAAAAATTAAGAAAATTACATATTATTATGTCTGCTTCAATGTTTTACATTGGTTGTATTTTCCCTCTTGTTTTAGCTAAACAATGTTTATTGTGTGACTTAATATTATACAGATAAATAATTATTTAATTATAATTAATATTTCATTAACAAAAAGAAAAAAATAAACAAAGATGTGTAGGTTAAATAATGCCATGTTTGAACTAAATATGATTGATTATTATTAGTATTAATAGTTCTTATGTGGGAACGTGTATTTGTTTTTTTTTGTATTTCCTAAATTTGTCAAAATAAATATCTATATCTTTATAAAAAAAAATTATTAAAGTGGGTTTACTCTTTCTACATAACGATTTTGTTTTAGTGAATGGCTGATATACAAAGTGCTATTAACAAAAGAAGGAAAATTTGAGGAAGTTGGATTTGCCTCTACATCCTTTTATTGTTGTGTAGAAGCCAGTGGTTTAAGAGTGGAGAAAATATTTGTATGTAATAATAACGTTTTATATCTTGTTTTATTAATAAATAATGATTTTACCTTAACACAATGATTTATTTCGCCGTATGTAATATCACTTTATTTTCAAGAAATATTAACTTAACTCTAAATATACGTTTATCTCTGCGAAATATATTTCTTAACATTAAATACATTAGTTATTAATAGTAAAATAATAATATTCCTTACTAAGAAATATTATTGCTCAGAAAGGATAGTTTTGTAATGAGTAGAAAATATATTTTTATGACTAATAAAATTAATTAACATCAAGTGTAATTTCTTTCTGATAAATGGGTTTGAAGTTTGCCAGAAAGTGATAGTTCAATCATGTTTAAGATATATTTCTTTGGCTATAGTAGAATTTATTTGAAATATTTTAGAAAATTATATCTTACATACAAAGATATATTTCTTAGGCAATATGCCAAGTCGATCTTTCTTAAATATTAATAAAGTTTCTTTATGTCAAGAATTTTTTTCTCTCGGTGTAGATATGTCAGGAAACACAACATGAAGACGTCGCTCGAAGATATCATAAACGATACAACTGAATTCTCCAAAACGCTACAATTCCTGAAAGACATTAATATCTTTAATAAAATTAAATCTTCTTCTTCAAATGCAAATCCACTAATGGATGTTGGCGATCACATTTTCCATTAACTCTCTGTTTCTTGCAATGTGTATCAGAGATTGTATGTCGTTAATCCCTGTCCATTGCCTTATGTTTCGGAGCCAGGACATTTTCTTGCGTCCTATTCCTCTCTCGCCTTCAATTTTACCCTGGATTATAAGTTGAAGGAACTGGTATTTTTCGTTTCGCATGATGTGACCCAAATACGCCGTTTTTCTTTTCTTGATGTTTTCGAAAAGCTGACGTTGTTGGTTGATTCTTTTAAGTACATCCACATTTGTGACTTTCGCCGTCCATGGTATCTTTAGGATACGGCGATAAAGCCACATTTCGAAGGCTTCTAATCTGTTTATATCCCTCGTTTTGAGTGTCCAGCCCTCTATGCCATATAGCAGCACCGACCACACGTAGCATTTAGTAAACCTTAGTCTCAGTGTAAGGTCGAACACTGAGGAGGTCAGTACCTTCCTGAATTTTACGAAAGCTTGTCGAGATTGCTCAATGCGACATTTTACTTCCCTGTCCGATGCCCAGTCTTCAAAAAGCCACGTTCCTAGGTATTTGAATTTGCTCACTCTCTCAATGGACTTAGTATTCAGTGTTATGGTGGAGTTTTCAAATGCATCCAAGTTTCTGGAGATGATCATGAATTTGGTCTTTTTGGTATTAATCTCTAATCCCATTCGCTTACTGTATTCTCCGATTATAGTGACAAGTTGTTGAAGATATGCTATGTTTTCGCAAATTAAGACAGCATCATCAGCATATCGTATGTTGTTGATCAATACTCCATTCACTTTGATTCCCATCTCTGCATCTTCCAAAGACACTTGAAATATGGCTTCCGAATAAATGTTAAATAAAAGAGGGGAAAGCACACATCCCTGCCGAACACCCCTTCTTATATGTATGGATTTGGATATAGAATTGTCTATTTTTAATTGTGGTGCCTGATCCAGTACAAGTTTTCAATGCATCTTATGTCTTTTTGGTTTATATCAAGCTTCTTGAGGATCTGCATTAACTTGTGATGTTGGACACGATCAAACGCTTTCTCGTAGTCTAAAAAGCACAGGAATAAAATTTAATAGATAATATCAAACCTTACAGTAAACCATATTTTAACAGACTGTCAAATGTACACCAGATATGCCAGATAACACAACATTAAGACGTCGCTTGAAGACATCCTAAACGATACAACTAATTCTCCAAAGTGCTACAATTCCTGAAAAACATTCATCTCTTTAATAAAATTTAATAGCTCAGTAATATTTAATTTGTAATCTATTAAGCATTGGTATCTTGTAATCTGTAATAATTGTATATATTAACTGTACCATGCCAATGGCATTAGCTGTCGAGGCATTTAATCTAAATAATAAAAAAATCCTGTGTGATTCTTAGTTGTAAAATGGTTTCCAACGTTCAACTTTGGACATTCTTTGTCCTCATATCTTTTTATCTGATTATATGGTACGAACAGAGATATAGACTGTGTTTGGTTCTTTTGTTTACAGCTCTATACTTTATACTTCACTTTTATACACTACTCCAAGAAATTAAGAAACCACCTTAAAAATAGGTCATTTTTGATGTCTCGAATTTCCTAAAGCTGTTGTCCGATTTAAGTAATTTTTTTAATATATTATAGCCCTATTCTTTAAAAAATATCGCTGTAATAATATTGTTGCTACATGGTAATTGTCATTGTGTACCCGGTGACCAATCAAACTGTGTATTTTCTCAAAGTTCACCACTCCTTGTGGAATATTCTAGCATTTATAAAATACTGAAATTAAAACCGAACTATAGCCTCAGATTTTCTTAACATTTTTTTTTTTGATTCAATCGCTTAGTTTGGATAATAAAAAAGTTAGGTATGTACTTTAACAACTAGCCATGTTCTTCATCAATACAATCGCTTATGTTGTATAATAAAAAAGTTAGGTATGTATTTTAACAACTAGCCATGTTCTTCATCAATACAGAACAGGGTGTTTTTAAATAAGTGCGACAAACTTGAAGGGATAATAATTATGCATGAAAAAATAATAAAAGTTTGCTTTATAAACATATGTCCGCAAATGCTTCGTTTCTGAGATACGAGGTGTTGAAATTTTTCTTACAAATTGACGATTTATTTATTGCTCTAAAACCGGTTGAGATACGCAAATAAAATTTGGTAGGTTTTAAGACGTAGTTATTGCGCATTTTTTGACATATAATTAAGAATCTTATATTCTACCTTTTAAAGTACCTTCACGTGAAAGAGTAATTTTTTCGCTGGTATTTTAGTTCATTGGAAACTTCTTCTTTAAGTTTTAGACTTCATCTTATAAGAGCATTTATATTCTCTGTAGGCTTATCATGTTTTATTAAATCAATAACTAATACAAAACACAATGTTCTCTTATTAGAGATATCTATTAGATCGGTTGATTAATTAGCAAAAACCAAATTATTAATATATTATTTTTAGGTAGTTTACGTACAAGATCGACAAGTCCCCGATCCATCCTATGAGATAGATGCCGTTGAAGCGTTCAAAGAAGCCAAGGCACTTCATCCAGGTGTTGACGGTACACAATTGTTAGAAACATTTTCCAAATTATTTAACGCCAAACATACGGTAAAAGGAGGATGGAAAGTTGTTGAAAATTTGGGACCACTTTACAATCCAGATGAAGACTACATATATATTGAATTGATAGTTAAAGATCCAAAGAACAGCATGGAATTGGGGAGGACCGTTCGGATATTTAACTCAAGAAATGAACAAATTTAATTGTTAATTATCCGTTATTATTTCATCTTTCCAAAAATAGAGAAAAATAATTTAATGTTTTTCTTTCAATAATCCCAATTTATATTAACGACCATCAAAACACAAAAAAAAAGAATTGAATTAAAAGACAATTTACGTTTCATATCGATTCAGACGCAAGGCATAATCTTCAAACAGCTGCTGTTTCTGTTATTAACTTCATCATCCATTATAAAAAATAATCTCTCTCTCTCTCTCTCTCTCTCTCTCTCTCTCTCTCTCTCTCTCTCTCTCTCTCTCTCTATTGCCTTTCCTCCTTATTGAGTATTGAGAGCTCTTGCGTCTCTTAGCCAAAAGTGGAAGATCTTCTCTCTTCTTTTTTACTCCCTCAAGATTTTCTCTACAAGTCTTTTCCATTCCTCTCTATTTCTTGCTCTCTGTTTGACTTCTCTCCATCTTAGGCCAATTCTTTCGTCATCTCTTGTTACAGTTCTTCTTCAGCTATTATCGGGTCTTCCTATTCTTCTTCTTCCGTCTGGTTGGTATTCGAGTGCTTGTCTGGTTATATTATTTCGTTCCTTCCTTAGAGAATGTCCAATCCATTTTCATTTCCTTCTTTTAATCGTGACTGTTATTTTCTGTTGTTTTGTTCTTCTCCATATATCTATGTTTGTTATTTTATTCGGCCAGTATATTTCAGGATATTTGTCAACGATGTATTTATAAAGGTTTGTAATTTTTAGTAGTTGTCTGTTCCTGTCTCTATGATTTTGTGCCATACAATAACATACTCTTAATACAGCTGCTAAATAATTTGATTTTGGTTAATTCTGATATATCGCGTGTGTTTCATATTTTTTTTAATGAGTATATTCATGTTGTGCCTTTACTATTCTTTTTTCTACATCCGATATACTACCACCTTTTTCCATGATTGATCCGAGATATTATGTTAAGTTATCTGCCTCCTCTATTTGCCTTCCTTTTATTTCAATTTTGGTTCCTTGGTTGCTGTTTTTCAAGAGTTCTGTTTTTTTGTATTTATCTTGAGGCCCATTACGTTGGAGTATTTTGAAAGCTTGTCGATCTTCTTTTGCATATGGCTGCTATGTCCCGTTAGGAGACAAATGTCGTCTGCGTACTCCAAGTCCTCCAACTAGTCATCCAAATGCCACATAATACCTGTTTTTTTATCGCTTACTTTCTGCCTGATCCAATCCGTTATAGTATTGTATAACTAAACCCAAACCCAGACATGCAAAGTGAAAGTTATTCTCCAACACCAAATTGTTCTATATGGTCCACATAATGTTCAGAAAAAAGTCACACCATTTTGAGAGTCGGGTTTGGGGGTGAGGGGGGGGGAAGAAATTGTTAAATTCGTAGTTTTTAAGTTTTTCGTCAATATTTCTAAAACTATGCGGCTTATCATGAACAGCCTTCTAAACAAAAATGTTCTACATTAAATTTGAAATAAAAAAAGGTTCTATGCATAATCCTTCTAAAATGAACGGTTCCAAAGTTACCTAGGTAGTATAGTATAATTGGTCCAAAAAAAGACCTAACCCAAAAATCCAAAGTAAAAGTTTTCCTCCAACACCAAATTGTTCTATATGGTCCACATCTTGTTCAGTAAAAAGTTACACCATTTTGAGTGTCCTGTTTGGGGGGAAGATGGGGAAGAAATCTGTAAATTAGTAGTTTCTTTACGTTTTTCGTCAATATTTCTAAAACTATGCCTTAACGTAAACAATTGTTGTATACAACAATGTTCTACGTAAAATTCAAAACAAAAAAGGTCCTACACATAATTGTTACAAAATCAACGGTTCCAGAGTTACGGAGGGTGACAAGTGGAGGTTTTCGATTACTTTTTATATTTTTTGGACAATTTATATTATTACTGATGAAAGAAATTTTCTTTAACAGGATTGTGTTTTGTAAATAAAATTTGCTATTTCAGTGGCCGATGGTATGCTAGTGATAACCCCTTGAAGAAACGTCAACCTCACCACCAAAAATCATCATCAATTGCCCAATACATATAAAAAGTATCGAAAACCTCCACTTTCACCTTCCGTAACTCTGGAACCGTTGATTTTATAACAATTATGTATAGGACCTTTTTTGTTTTAAATATTATGTAGAACAGCGATTCTCAATCTTTTTGTGTCGTATACCACCAAATACTTTTTATTATTTTTGGTACCACCTAACTGAAATACATATCTAACTAGGTGATCTAATTAACTATAATAATGGTGCTGATTTTGGCTGATGTTGCGTTTTGTGTACCACCTCAAAAAATGAAATGTACCACTAGTGGTACGTGTACCACAGATTGAGGACCGTTGATGTAGAACATTTTTGTATAGAACATTGTTTACGCTAAAGCATAGTTTTTGAAATATTGACGAAAAACTTAAAAAGCTACTAATTTACCGCCTTCTCTTCCATCTGCCCCCCTCCCCAAACCGGGTGTACCAGTTTACCAAATGGACCATATAGAACAATTTGATGTTGGAGGAACACTTTTACTTTGGATGTCTGCGTTAGGCGTTTTTTTGGACCAATTATACTATCCTACCTCCGTAACTTTGAAACCGTTCATTTTAGAAGGATTATGCATTAAACCTTTTTTATTTCAAATTTAATGTAGAACATTTTTGTATAAAAGGTTTTCATGCTAAACCGCATAGTTTTAGAAATATTGACGAAAAACGTAAAAAACTACGAATTTACCGATTTCTCCCCCCTCACCCCCAAACCCGGCGCTCAAAATCGTGTGACTTTTTTCTGAACATTATGTGGACCATATAGAATTATAAATATAGAATAATTTGGTGTTGAAGGATAACTTACACTTTAGATATCTGGGTTATGCCATCTTTTGGATCAATTGTATCATATTATTATTATTAGGAGTAATATCGTGGACAGCACGTATCCTTGTTTAACTCTGCTTTGAATATAATCCAAGTGGTACTAAAGGTTAGAAATTTGATCTAGGCTGTCTGTCCGTCGGTTCGTTCGATCGCGAATATAACTCCTATTTCATTATACAAGGTAGAATGACAAATGAGGTGTCAAATGAAAGCTTATAATCCAAGGATGGTAATAAAGGTGAGAAATTTGACCTAGGCTGTCTGTCCGTCCGACCGCAAATATAAGTCGTCCGTCACTATACAAGGTAGAATGACAATTGAGGTGTCGACAGAAAGCTTATAATGCAAGGATGGTACTAAATGTGAGAAATTTGACATATAACTTCCGGTTTTAGAAATGCGACCAGAAGTACTGTTTAAAAGCCACCGCGACAGTACAAGTGATATATTATTCGACGCACCTTCGCAAGACGAGAACACGTATATACTTCCGGTTTCATGACTGTCTGTCCGTCTGTCTTTCCGCTCACGAATACAACTCCTCCGTTATTAATACAGATATAAATTCTATAGATAGAATGACAAATGAGGTGTCGAATGAAAGCTTATAACCCAAGGGAAATATTTGACATCGGACTTCTGGTTTTAGAGTTGCAACCTAAGTACCGTTTTAAAGTCACCGAAATAGTATAAGCGATATACTATTTATTATATATCATTTCGTGTTTATATCATTTCCGGTTAAAAGTTCTAACCAGAAGTGCTACTATAGTCGCAGAAATAGTACATGTAACACATCAATCGAAGCATATTGAAAAGTTGAGTTTGATTCTTTAAGAGGATGGGTACGTATTTTCTGAAAAGTGCACAACGCCACTAAAGAAATTTTCACTTCAAAAATTTATTTTTCCCTATCCAAAAAGTGCACAACGTCCCTAAAGAAGTTTTCACTTCAAAAATTTATTTCGCCGAAGCGATGACGGTCGCTAATTCAATACTTTTCCCCATCTAAAAAGTGCAGAACGTCACTAAAGAAATTTTCACTTCAAAAATTTATTTTTCCCTATCCAAAAAGTGCACAACGTCCCTAAAGAAGTTTTCACTTCAAAAATTTATTTCGCCGAAGCGATGACGGTCGCTAATTCAATACTTTTCCCCATCTAAAAAGTGCAGAACGTCACTAAAGAAATTTTCACTTCAAAAATTTATTTCGTCGAAGCGATGACGATCGCGATGATGGTCGCTAATTTAATAGTTTTTCCCCATCCAAAAAGTGCATAACGGCCCTCAAGAAGTTTTCACTTCAAAAATTTATTTCTTCGAAGCCATGACGGTCGCGATGACGGTCGCCAATTTAATACTTTTTTCCATCCAAAAAGTGCACAACGTAACTAAAGAAGTTTTCACTTCAATACACATACGTACAAAATTTATTTCGCCGAAGAGATGACGGTCGCGATGACGATCGCGAAATAAATCCTTTTTCCCCATCCTAAAATAGGTTTTACATTTATTTTAAATTTAAATACTTCTATACAATTTATATATAAGTACATACAAATAATATATAGCATAAGCGATGGCGGTCGCAATGACGGTCGCAATGACGGTCGCAATGACGGTCGCGATGACGGTCGCGACGACGGTCACGAATTCAATGCTTTTTCCCCTATCCAAAAATCGCACAACGTCCCTAAAGAAGTTTTCACTTCAAAAAATTGGACTACTTTTCGCGTGGGCGACTTCTTGTACCTTATTCTGGGTCTCACGAATGTGAATATGCAAAAAAATTTCATGGGAATATTTTTTTCAACGAACCCGCCGTTTCCGCCTTGTCAATATTTCCAAATCTACCTTTGTGATACAACGCAATCAGTCGAATAGAATATTGTCAGCATACTGTCAGTCAGACAGTGACAATCAGTGACAATTTTAAGTATTTGACATGGCATCGGGAATATTTTGAGTTGTTGATTAAATAATATTGATATATTATAGGGTATTTGATCAATAATTGATTTAAGACGTGAACTTAATAAAAAGTTATTTATTGTGTATTATTTGTGGAAGATCCAAGCAGAGAATACATCAGCATAATATATTCTGTGATCCAAGTATTTTGTTGTTAAAGATGTTCAAAATTGTAAGCGTTCCATAGTAACAATATATTATTAAAAAATCACTTGAACACTTTTCATCTTTTCTCGATTGAGTATTAGTTTTTGTTGTACATATAAATTATTACAATCACTGAATACATAGTTAGTGAAAAAATTTTCACATTTATTAACTGAATTAATAATTTGCAATTATAAAAATAACAGTTATCCAAGAACATTCAAAAGCCATCTCTTTAAATAAATGATGACATTTTCAAGTAGAATGACATTCTAGTAATATTAACATATACATACCAGTGTGAATTTTACTACACGTAATTTGTCGTGTAAAGATAGAAAAAGTAGGGATACCCGTAAAATATTTGGCCTTAATTCCGGTTTTGAAGTCATTTCTGCTTAAACAATATTTAAACAAAATTAATAAAATTGTATATCAATCGACGCAATTTTACACGAAGAGTTTAAATATCGACTTCCAGTTCTACTATCGATTACTTTAGGTGAAAACATAGGACTTACGAAGTCCAATTACTTTTTCTGTATAAAACTAACACTTTCGATAACGAATAAATCGAAAACTAATTTAAAAAAAAATGTATATAACATCTTTTGCTTAGGATGAATGTTTTCATCAACTTTTGCAGTCAAAATATAATTAAAAATTTCCACCCCCGAGATGGGGTGGCAAACCACCCTCATGGTAAAAGCGTTTTTCGGCATCATATAGATTTTGATCCTTGGACTATCCACTACTTATTCTCAAATTTTCAAGCAAATGGATCCATTCTGTAAAAATTGCGAGGTGAAAAGCTTCCGTTCCTGGATTCCACACAGACAATTTCGTTTCGTTTTGATTCAGAGACGAAGCATCTGCACTGATGAAGTTCATAACAGAAACAACAGCTGTCTGTAGATTATGCCTTGCCTCTGAACCGAAATTAAACATAAATTGTCTTTTAATTCACTTCTATCTTTACTCAGATTGTGAGTATTAAGAACGTTTTCTCGTACCTTTTCCTAGACGAATGAAAACGGAATGTGATTGCCTATTTTAGAATCCTTTCCGATTTCCGTATTCGTCGTCTTAGGCTATTGATTATATTCAAAATAAGATAGCTGAAAGCAACTACAACGTTAACGGGGTTTTATTATTTCATATGGTCAATGGACATCTGTATATGAAAAAACCGCGGAGTGCTACCATTTAAAGGGGTGCGTTTTTGAGAAATGGGTGAATTAGTCCCTGGGCACAGGTTACATTAGGGTGAATTCTATGCACTTTTGGTACAAACATATCTACATAAAAATTGTTCCTGGTTAAATTTCCTATCTAAATATCACTTTTTAAAGTCAATGATACTTTTTCTAACAAAAATATATTCAAAAGAAAAAGCACGAAGAAACTCAAAAGAAAGAAATTTTGTTTTTTGTCCCATAACTTTTGTCCACGAGGCTATAGGTATAGGCATTGCTTTACAGAAAAAAAAGCTACATATTTGTTCTTTAAAATATTGTTTAGTAGAGGTAATTAGGATTTATAGTTTTCGAAATATGATTTTTCAAAGTTCTCCACTGACAGCAATTTTGGGCAATTTTCCTTGTTATTTCGCAAATATTGTTCTGTAACTTTAGGTATATGCAATGGTAACGCAATAGGAATAGAAATCAATTACCTTTAAAATGGTCTACTGTATAACGTTGTACGACTTTTTTTAAAGAGATTATGGTTTTTCAAGGCTTTATACTTTTAACGATTTTTTATAATATAATATAAAAATAAAATAATATTATTATATAATATATAATATAATATTATATTTTATATACTATATACCTAATAGATACCGTAATAATATATACTAATACCTAATATAAAAAATATTATTTTTTACATTTTTTACGATTATTTTTTAAATTTCTCATTATAACTTTTTTTTCTTGTACATGAATATACTATATATTGCTCAATAAAGAGGGCTTACTTTCTGTTCTTTAAAATGGTGTATCATCTATATTTAAATAATGGAAACCGAGTGATTGTTTGATATTTTTTTACCTGTATTATTTAAAATTATTTCTTTTAAAAAAATTACATAAACATTAGTCTTAGAAAACATCACTTTAGTATTTAAACGTTGACATTTACAAAATTTTCAAAATCAAAGTCTATTTCTTCGTTAGCATTAGCTTCAATATCTTCCTGACACCTCATTCAGTCATCTTAGAGTTCCCACAATTAGTACCCATGCACATGCACATGCACCCTTTGCAGAATATTGAACAACTAATTCCTATCTTCCTACAACCGCAGTTTTTTGTACATCTTTTTGTACATTTACATGCTATTTTTTCAAGCAAAGCAGGAGCTTTGACAGAAAATGTTGGAATTAATCCATATTTTGAAGTTTGCCCGGCTGAGTCAAGTGGATCCAAAGTATTACCTATAAAAAATAAGATTCAATCATAACATACAATCACATAAAAAAGTTAAAATGAGAAATTTAAAAAATAATCCTAAAATCAAAAATCGTTGCGAGGACTTATTACATTTTGAAAAAGCATATCTTATTCAAAAATAATCCTAGAATTGTTTATAATACACCACTTTAAAGTAAACAAAATAAGCTTTCTTTTTTATTATTATAATGTACATATACCTAAATGTAGAACAATAAAAGGTATAATGGGAAATTTAAAAAAATAATCGTAAAAAATATAAAAACTCGTTAAAAGTATAAAATCTTGAAAAAGATAACCTCTTTAAAAGAAGTCGTACAACATTATACAGTAGAACATTTTTTTTTATTTATTTAACCTCCTTTAATACACAAAATAATTGTTATTACATTAAAATGGTGCTTACTACTGCTAAAAACTAATTCCTATATTAAATACTAAACCTAAACAGAATAGAACAAGTAAAAACAAGTAAAAAAAACACTACAAATACATCTAGACAAATAAATACATCTAAATACAAATAAATACATCTAAATCAAATTTTACAACAACTTTTGTAGACTAGAAATTTGTTTCAGAAGGAACTTTTATTTGTTTCACAGAAGAATTTAAAAAGTCTATATCACAGTTAATTATCATATGGTTACATTCTTCTAATATCTTATTTATGGGTGAACAATCAGTCTTATTAGTTGAGAACAGTCGTTTGTTATTAATTCTTAAATGTGTTTTTGGACCATGAAATTTAATATTATTTATAAAAAAGCAATCTTTATATTTAATGTGATTTACAACATAGTATATAAAAAGGGCTGAATGAAAATGTCTTCTATTATCCAGTCGCTGAACTTTAAAACAAGTTAGCATAGCATTATAGGAAATCATGTAGTGATAGATACCAAACTTTCTGACATAAAGAAACTTCAAGAGTGGTTTTTGAACCTTTTCAATAAGATCAACATTGAATTCGGCTTGTGGTGCCCATATAATAGAGGCATACTCCAAATGAGGTCTTACCAGTGCATTGTATAATGATATTAGAGTTTAAGTTCTTTTAAAAAGTTTTGAATTAGGAATTACGAAGCCAAGAGTTCTGTATGCCTTTCCAATGATGATCCGATAATGTTCACTAAATCTCAAATTTTGCTGAAACATTACTCCAAGATCTTTGCAACTGTTCTTTCTTCCAAGTACAGTGTCAGAAATTTTGTATTGGTTCTCCACGTATTGTGTTTTTAGAGTGATAGTAAAAACATGACATTTTAAAGGTAATTGATTTCTATTCCTCTTACATGTACCATTGCATATGCCTAAAGTTACGTAGAAAGAAGTTACAGAACAATATTTGCGAAATAACAAGGAAAATTGCCCAAAATTGCTGTGAGTGGCGAACTTTTAAAAATCATATTTCGAAAACTGTAAATCCTAATGACCTCTACCAAAGATCATTTTAAAGAGAAAATATGTCAGTTTTTTTTTTGTGAAACAATGTCTATACCTATATCCCCGTGAACAAAAGTTATGGGACAAAAAACAAAATTTATTTCTTTTGGGTTTCTTTGTGCTTTTTCTTTTGAATATATTTTTGCAAAAAAAAGTATCTTTGACTTTAAAAAGTTATATTTAGATAGGAAATTTAACCAGGAACAATTTTATATGTAGATGTGTTTGTACCAAAAGTGCATAGAACTCACCCTAATGTAACCTTTGCCCAGGGACTAATTCACCCATTTCTCAAAAACGCACCCCTTTAAATGGTAGCACTCCGCGGTTTTTTCATATATAGAGATTCATTGACCATACGAAATAATAAAACCCCGTTAACGTTGTAGTTCCTTTCTATAGTACATAATCAATAGCCTATCTATATGCCTTGCAAATGTGGAAGGCAGAGATTTAGGACAGTGGCGGCTCGTGGCCTTGGAGACAGGGTCGGCAAGGTTTTTTTGTCTCCTCATATAGGTATACCATCAAACTAAAAGGCTTAATTCATTATAGGAGATTTTGTTGTTTTTTGCTTTTTTTTTTATTTGATGTACTTGACATTCTCTCTTGTTTCATGGTGTTTCGACAATACGTGTTGATTCTTTTGAGAGTAAATTTGAGAGAAAAGGTAAATCCCGTTTTTTTTTTAGGCACAAATTGGTGGTAATAAGAAAATTGATAAACAGTTTGTTGTAATGAATTGCAGTACTTACTACATAGAATTATACATACATATTGTGCAACTTATCACACTTTCTGAAAATATTTGGACCAGCATAATTTTTAAGTACCTAACTTGTAATAATAAATATCTTGGAAATTCTTTGGCGAACGTAACTTTTAAATTTTAAATCGTCAAAGAGGTCAAAAATTTGCAAATCTTCAAAATTCGAAAAACGAGTATCTATTTGCATATAATAGTAGGTATCCAAAATTTTAAGATATACTTACTCGTTTTTCGAGACATGTATCATGTCGTTGTCTTTTTTGGGGTGGTTCGGAAATATCAAGCGAATCCAAAACGTCACTGCGTATATATTGGAAACTACTATCATTACGAAAATCTCTGAGATTTTGCACCAGCTTTCGTATTCTATTTTTAGAATAAATAATGTCAGTTGACTGATTTTGAACAACAAGGAATATCTTGGGCAAACTCTGTCTTAAAAATATTTAAAAAAATATTGAAAGAGTCATTAGTATTTAATAAAGTTCTCAAACCGATTGCTTCACGGATCGAGGTATCGCCACTTTCAAAATCATCGCCTTCGATAATAAAATCAAAAACTTCCAAAAGCTGTTCACGAAAATCTGCTACAGATACTAAAACTGTAAGAGATAATCTGCTTAGATAAAACTAACCGAGATTTAAAATTTCATTGCGTCTGACAAACTGTTCGCTTTTTTTTCCGAAACAAATTTGTTCTAAAGCAGTAATCCGTTTAGGTGAGCTACACTGGCAAGAAAAGACGATATTCTTTATTTTTTACACGTATCATGTAAAACTAAATTCATTATATGCGCACAATAGTGAGTAAATAAAGCTTGTGATGCAATAGTTTTAACTTTTGCCTGGAGACTATTCAATTCACCACTCATCACAGCAATGCCGTCATAAGATTGCCCCAGTTTGCCCTACCAATTTATTTTTGGTATCAAAAAATTTGAATCTGTTCTTTAAAAAACCAAAAATATATTCTGTCTTATTACTTTTACTCACATCTCTAAAACCTAAAAACCTCTCATAAATATTACCACGTAACGCGTATCGAACAAAATAATTGATAATTTTGAATGACATGATAATCAGAAGTTTCATCTACTTTCAGTGAAAAGCAAATGGTTTTCTAAATCTCAGATTCAACAACGTTATTCAAAATTTAACTATTTGATTATTTGTATTAGTTCATTCTGTATTACGAATACACTTCGAATCAGAAAGTAAATAGGTATTTCTAAAACAATTTTATTAATTCTCTATAATTACTTTGATTTTTAACAAATGCTTCGATCCATCATGTTCACTAAATGATAATTCCTGACAACTTAAAAAAATTACAATATCAATTAAACGACGTAAAACGGCGTGATTATTTTTGACAATTTCTACCGATGCATGCTTCCAAATGAAACACCGACCGGCAGACCGAAATGTGCCGTACTTGTCGCTTAACCTGCCATGCCGTATCTGCTATTGCCCACGGAGAAAAGTAATGTTCGCTTGCTCATCGACTTGTTATGTCGTTGAGTTTTACGTGTAAATTGTCAAGCTACGGATGTTAGGGACGGCTAGCCGAAAAGTCAGATAAATGGCTCGGATCATTCATTTTTTGAGAAGTCTGTTATGCGCAGGGATCACTTAACGCTCGGATTGATCAAATTCGTTTAAAAACCATGAATAAAATTTAGTCTGTATTATCTGATAGATTTTTTTTATTTCACAGATACAAATATTTAAAAAATCTATATCTATAAATGTGTGGGTCGGCACTGCCGACCCTGCCGAACCTGCCGACCCTGACCGGCCGCCACTGATTTAGGATGTTAACAGAGAAAGGTTCTAAAAAATAGTAAGGAAAGTTTTCAGATGTAAATTCGTGTATATTATTATTTTTAATAATGTATTCTGTATCTGCGACTTTCCTATTTTCTTCACAAAAAAAAAGAACTTTTTAAAGGTTTATTTATTAGTGTTGTTTTACGAATTGAATCCCGTTGAAATAAAAAAAAAATCGTTATAGGAAGGCAGAAAAGTATTTCCCAATTTAAAATGTATTTTTTAGAAGACACTACAGTGGACAAAAATAACTAAAAGTGCCAATAACTTTTTTTATAAATCTATATTTTTTTAATATATAAAAATTGTCCTTTTTCTAACTTAAAAATAAAAGTCCCTTTAAACATCATTCTTCGATAATGGATCTTAATTCTTGAGATATATTTGTCTGGTTTATCTTTATCGCGTTAGTAATTAAAACTAATTTCTAATTTTTATCTAAACTAAAATCTAATTTTATCACTATTTAATGAAATATATATAATGCAATACTTTATATTTTATTTCATATATGTTTTATCAATGTCACTTATATGTATAAATACATGCTTTTGTTTTCATATCAACATTCTCTAAGATGAAGTCAATATTGGTTGTTTTATTTAGCCTAATTTGCTTGGCATTTGTCGCTGGTCAAGATGATGGTTCTTCTTCTACTACGAATATTGCCTCAACATCGGCATCGACAAGCACTGGTGAAGATGTAAGTTATTTGATTACTATTACTAAAAGATTATTGGTCGAATATTATTCCTTATGGAATATAGAATAAGAAGTATTTGCATTATCAAATAATACATTTTTATGTTTTCCACTTTTTAGTACCTTTACTATTCTTAGTTGTGTAATGGTTTCCAATGTTCATTTTTAGACATTATTTGTGCTCAGAGTTTTCTTATACATATTTATTTTAGTGATACATATTATAATATTATAGTAAAAACATTCATTCATTATTAAATTTACTGTTGTCCAATGACTAGTTTCTAAATATATCTACACGTGTTTCCCCGTTAATATTTCAATAATTATTCCTAATTATAAGCCAGTGTTAAACTGAACAGCAGTATCAAAGTAACAATGTAGAGGTTTGTGAATGGACTAACTACAAACTTACTCATGATAAAACAACCATTTTTACTATATCTACTTGAATTCACAAAAACAAAGTATTTTTTCTTATTTTTAGGTCTTCGGTAGGTTTTCGTCTATTTCATGTTCTGATATCTTCTTATTGGACAGCCACGTTATCACTCCATCTGTTTCTTGTCCTCTTTGTTCTCTCCATATCTACTTACGTGCTTGTTCCACAGTTTTTGTTTTTTTTTGTCTAGTATCCAATCGTTTATGTTTTCTTTGTTACACTTTTGCCCGAGTTCACTATTATGTTGTCTCTCCACAGTCTCTTATCGATAATACCTCTAACTATTCTTACTTTAGACATTTCCATTACACCTTTTTGTTTTCTTGATTATTTCATTATTTTGCTCTTCACTACCATTATGTACCTTTTATTACATTTTTGAAGATTCTTGACTTCTTCGATTTTTATACTTCTTGTTTTCTTGATTATTTAATTATTTTGCCACTCACTTTTATTATGTATCTTTCCTTCCACATCCTTCCACATCCATCCATGACACTCATACTTACTCCTACATATTCTACTCCAACTCCAAAATAGTCTAGACAAACAGACAACAACCCTCAACGACTTTACTTCGAACAGGATGTCGACACAGATCCCTACAGAACCATCTACAAACTCACACCGAAGACAGTAACATCACAGTTACCTCCAGCTCAGACCAAGGTATCGCACCCCTAACCATTGACATAAATCACATAAGAAACCGGCAAAAAATCCTGCACGAAACAAAATAATTCCTACAAAAATAGACATTAAATCCACCGAACATACACATTTAACAACACAATTCTTCTTCTTCTTCTTCTATTTCTTTTATTTAGGCAAAACTGCCTGTTTTTCTTCAACGGTGTCTTTCATTCTGTCGCTAAATTGTCATTCCATCTTTTCCTTAGGCGTCCTATACTTCTTCTGCCTAACGGTGACTTTTCCCTGGCTATTCTTACTATCCTTGATTCAGACATCCTGATTATGTGTAATTCCACTCTTCTTTTCTGTTCTTTGCCCAGGTATTTATATTGTCTACCCCACATATGCGTCTGATTTCCTCACTTCTTACCCCGTCCTGAAGTCCTTTTCCAGCAATCCTTCTTAAGATCTTCATTTCATTGGTCTCCAGATGTCTTTGTGTTTTGCTTGTATCTGGTCTTGTTTCGGCCGTGTAAGTTATAACTGGTCTAATAACTGACATATATTCCTTTGTTTCCACTCTTAGGTGTTTGTTTTTCCAAATTGTGTCGTTTAGGCATCCGGACGTTCTACTGGCTTTAACATAATTCTGAATCGCACAATCTGAAACTGAATCAAACATTCCAAGGAAATTCTACGTCTCCTCAAAATTCAATAAACTCTTACCAAATAATGGCCTCACTAAAAGTCTATCTATTAGACAAAACTACTAACTTCAATACACGTTTTTTTTTAATTTTTTTTTAATCAAATTTCAAAAATTATTATTTTTTGTCCGGACAAATCTTTTTTAACTTTTTTAGACCATTCTGGACAAAAAAGGTCTCTTGTAATTTTTCTCTAAAGTTGATGGTTTTCGAGTTATAAGCAATTTAAAATTTGAAAAACGCGAAAATGGCCATTTTTAAGACTTAATAACTCGGTTAAAAATTATTATTATGAAAGTCAGAAAGTGACTAAATCAAAGCTTAAAGCCCTCCCTACATGAATTAATGTATTACTAAGCTGTTATTTTTAAGTATTAACAATAAGCCGTAAGATCGTATTGACGCGGCTAAGTCCGAATAAGATGCCCCATTGGACTGCGGGATGGTATCTCTCTCTCGCACTCACCGTAGACGGCCGCCTAATACGTGCTGGCGCTTATTATTATTACTTAAAAATAACAGCTTAGTAATAAAATAATGACACATTTTTTTTACATTATTTGCCATTATAATTGCCGAAGATAGTAACATTTTTTTCGCAACTTTAGAGAGAGGCATGATGTCTCCTCAGCAGTCAGTTGGATACTGACTTCATTTTACTCTATTCACTGCGTCCAGGATGCAGCGACCCTCCACCATCCACCTTTAAAATCCACCATCCAAGCCACCATCTAGCATCCTGCAGTGCGGCATAAGGTTCACATATTTCAAACAAAACACCGAAACATTATCGGTGAATTCCAGTTTACCTCTTATGGTGTCCGTCACCTACAGTGCGTTGGCGAATTATCTTAAGGGGGTAGGCGTAAAATGTCGCTCCAATATGTTTTAAATGCATTCATTTTTTTAGTCCTGAGAAAACTAATAAATATTTTTGAAAAATTTAAACGCAGAATGAAATATTACATTATTACCGAGGGCCGAAAGTCCCTTAGAATAAACAAAAAGTTTCTTATAAAAATAAAAATGTATACCATTTTTATTCAGTTGCAATGCGAAACCAAAACTGTCTTAATTTTTACTTAGGTTAGAGAGCGCGGCCAGCACTCTTATCGACGATTTCACCTCTTGTTAGAGGCTCTTCAGAGACAAAGAGGCTCTTCAAACAAAAAGTTTCTTTTGAATGAAGTAGGTATTTGAAATTAAAAATCAAACTAAATTTTCTCTTTTTTTCATCCCTATAACTTATTAAAATAAACATTATAGAAGTGTTCAGGGACTTTCGGCCCTCGCTAATAACGTAATTAGGGCAGTCAATGAGAGCAAGAAGAGGTTATTACCTCCGAATTCTATCCTACTGCATGGATTTTAATTAAATTTTAGGAATAGCCTAAAAAGATCTCCTTATTCAAAGTCTCCCCTATGCTGATGTGTGCTTTTGTCTTGGGGGCGGTTCCCACCCCTTCTCGGGGGTGGAAATTTTTTTGGTTAAACAACTACGAAAATTGCTAGACAACCTAATTCTAAGCAAAAACTGTTCTATAATTTCTTTTTTCGAAAACTCAATACTTTTTGAGTTATTCGTGGTTGAAAATTTGCCATTTTCATTGAAATATAACAACCTTTTTAAACGGTTTTTTGCGAATACCTTAAAAACAATGCATCTAACTAAAAAAATTATATAAAACATTTTTGTAGCTCATAAAAAACAAAGAGATTCGTTCCTTCTTTAATCTTCTAGTTATAACACAAAAAGATATATGGTAGGTAAAAGAGTTTGTTTTTTTGGTGCATGCTCAAATAAGTGTATTCAACTTGAAATAACAGAGAAACGGTCGATTTTAGGTGTATAATGCTACCAATACCTTTTATTGTGCTTGAAAAGTTCTTTCAAACAAGCAATATTAAATGTCGATTACATTTAAACTAAGCGAGATATGCTGCAAAAAATTAAAGACTAACGAATTTTAAGAAAAAAATTGAGAAGTATATTTAACCCCTCATCCACAAGAATTTAAGTGCATCGTTTTCCTTCTACAATACATTTTACTATAGTGTTATTTTTATGTTCAAAAAGTTAAGCGGGTTTAAAATGGATGGTTTTTGAAAAAAATAAGATCAAATTATAGAGCGCATATTTAAATTTTCTTAAAAATCTTCCTTTTTCTCCATGTAACTTGAAAATGATAAGAGATACTGTTATAAAAAATAAAATAAAAATGTTTATCTAAAAGAAACCTACATTTTTGTATGGCATCTTTTTTTGGCATCTCTTATCATTTTCGAGTTACATGGAGAAATAGGAAAAGTTTTTAAGAAAATTTAAAAATGCGCTCAATAATTTGATCTTATTTTTTCAAAAACCATTTGTTTTAAACCCGCCCAACTTTTTGAACATAAAAAGAACACTATAGTAAAATGTATTGTAGAAGAAAAACGATGCATTTAAATTCTTGTGGATGAGGGGTTAAATATGCTTCTGATTTTCTTCTTAAAAAACGTTAGTCATTAAATTTTTTACAGCTTATCTCGCATAGTTTGAATGTAATCGACATTTAATATTGCTTATTTTAAAGGTCTTTTCATGCATAACAAAAGTTATTGGTAGCATTATATACCTAAAATCGACCGTTTCTCTGTTATTTCAAGTTAATTACACTGATTTGAGCATGCACCAAGAAAACAAGTTTTTTTCACTTACCATATCTCCTTTTTTGTTATAACTAGAAGATTCATAAAGGAAAGAATCTATTTGTTATTTTATAAGCTACAAAAATGTTTTATATGGTTTTTTTAGTTAGATGCATAGTTTTTCAGGCATTCGCAAAAAACCGCTTGAAAAGGTGTTATGTTTCAATGAAAATTGCCAAAAAAGTATTGAGTTTTCGAAAAAAAATTATAGAACAGTTTTTGTTTAGTATTAGGTTCTATAGCAATTTCCGTAGTTATTTAAGCAAAAAATGTTCCACCCCCGAGAATGGGTGAGAACCGCCCCCAAGACAAAAGCACACATCGGCATAGGGTAGACTTTGTTTCTTGGGATATTCCCTACTTACTGTGAAAATATCACGTAAATCGATATAGTAGGATGGAATTCGGAGCCACATACCCTCATTGACTGCCCTAAATCTTTCATCTTATAAGAGCATAATAATTTATATTGTATGTAGTATGTAGGCTCATCATATTTTATTAAACCAATAACTAGTATAAAACAGAATGTTTTCTTATTACGGAGGTCTTTTATATTTTCTTCTTCTTCTTCTTCCTACTTTATAAATAGGCTCAGTGCCTGTTTTACTTCGGTTTTTAGCCTCAATTCACATTGTCTGACCATCTTTTCCTCGGTCGTCCCAATAATCTTCTTCCATTTGTCCACATGTTTATTTCTTCTATACCACACCTCGCTCATATTTCCTCACTTCTTACTCTGTCTCTTAGAGTTTGGTTTCCAAAATCCATCTCTAGTCTTTTGTGAATCTTTCCCAGTAATCTGTTTTTGTTTTTCTTACCAATTGGTGAGTTTCAGTTCTTACTCGTTTATAGTCTTCATATGATTCATTCATTTTTTCTGCCTTATATTTTAGGAAAGCTTTCTTTTTTTGGTGACATTTTTGTTTAACATCTAGTGTAAAACATGGTGTTTTCGTTGACCACTTTTTGTTTTTGTTTATTATTTTCGTTCCAAGGGCCTCTCGGGCAGCGTCCAAAATATTTTTCTTAAGTTTTCTCCAGCTAGTTTCTACATTGCTCCATTTTTATTTTCTATTCTAGCCTTTTTTATATAATGATTTTATGGAGCCATTTCTTAAATTTTCTATTTTTATTATTTCCTCTGAATTCGTTTGTTTCATCTTCTCTTTTCATTTTTCATTGAATTTAATTTTACCAAGTACCAAATAGTGATCGCTTCCCACATTGGGTGATGTCAAACTTCTCACAACCACTATCTGTTTATTTTAAACACATAATGTTATCTGTTTGTGACCACATAATCTACAATTGATCTATGTCCTCTTGTATTTTCAAACGTGTATTTGTGTTAAATTTTATAATCAAAAATGTGTTGGTTATTCTTAGTTCGTTTGCTGTGCAGAAGACCACCATTCTCTTTCCGTTTTCATTGAAGACTCTTTCGTGAAATCTTTGTTTTATTCCTGGTATTCCTTCGTCTCCTATTCTGACATTGGATTCTCCTAATAAAATAAGTAATTCATTTTGCTTGACTTCTTTTTCCGCTAATGTTTGTAGCTCATCATAGAATTCTTCTTTATGGCTGTCAGGTTTGCAGTCTTCTGGTGCATATATCCCTATTACATATGTTTATAATTTTGATGTTCGCCCTAATATTTACTAACAGTATTCTCTGAGATATGTACATGCAATCTTTAATTTGATCTTTATATTTTGTTTTGATCATTATTGCTACACCTTCCTTTGCTCTTTCTTGTTTCGGAACCCCACTATATATTAGTAAATATTCTACAAGCGACATGTGTCCTTTACCTTTTCTCTTTGTTTCCTGTAGGATGCAGATATCTATTTGATATTCTCTCAATCCTTTTTCTATTTCCTGATCTCGGTTATTTAGGCTTTTTATGTTCCACGTAGCCACTCTCATTATATTTTTCGTTTTCCAGTTCGTCGTCCTTTTTCTCGCCTTTGTCGTTACCATATTTTCCGTCCTAGTCCGAGGCTCTTCCGAGACCGGTTCTTTGAGCTTTTTTTATTTATTTTTTATATATGACAGGCTGCTAACCTAACCCTACAACCCTCCTCCTTTATCCGGGCTTGGGACCGGCAATATCACTCACCAAGCTACTCGATCCACCTAGTGAGTAATGCAGGCGGAGTTGTCATTTATTTCAGTAGATTAATTAATGAGAGGCAAATTATTTTATTATTAATATATTGAATGAAGTAAAAGACAGGCGTACTCTCAATCATTTATCGTCTCTCAATCATCTCCGTCTATTCCACCATATCCCGTTAGCATAACTTGAGCAAGATATCATGTTATTGAATACTCAGGAAGTAGCTCCTTGTAGCCGAATCATTTAGTAAACGTTGACCTGAAGATGCTCTGCATACTGTAGAGAGCGAAACCGGTCGTCGGAAGTTACAATAAATGATTGAGAGTACGTCTGTCTTTTACTTCATTCAAAATGAACTCTCACATGCAACATATTAATAAATTCTTTTTAGAAAATTTATGTAGAAGAATCAAATGTTACCGATCCAACCTACGAGATAGATGCCGTGGAAGCGCTTAAAGAAGCTATGGCTCTTTTTCCAGTTGACAGTAAACAGTTGTTAGAAACATTTTCCAAGCTGTTTAATGTCAAACATGAGGTAGATGGAGGATGGAAAGTTGCTGAAAAATGCAGCTATGTTTACATTCCAAATGCAGACTCCTTGTATATTGAATTGAAAGTAATAAATTCTGATGGAGAGAGGTTAATTCTGATATGGAGCTAAACATAAACTATTTTAGTTGTTAATTCTTTGTTAATATTTCGACTTTCGAAATAAAGAAAAATAATTTAATGTTTGTCTTTTATAGTTAATCCCATTTAGATAAGGCGAAACCGGCGGGTTCGTTGGAAAAAATATTCCCATGACATTTTTTTACATAGTCACATTCGTGAGACACCCCAGAATAAGGTTCAAGAAGTCGCCCACGCGAAAAGTGGTCCAAATTATTTTTAACAATTTTTTTTAATCAAATTGCAAAAATCAATATTTTTGGCCCTGACAATTTTTTTTAGGTTTTTTGGACCATTCTGGACAAAAAACGTCTATTATATTTTTTCTTTAAAGTTTATCGTTTTCGAGTTATAAGCAATTTAAAATTTGAAAAACGAGAAAATGGCCATTTTCAAGGCTTAATTACTCAGTTAAAAGTTATTATTATGAAAGTCAGAAAGTGACTAAATCAAAGTTTAAAGCCCCCGCTATATGATCCTGAAGAAATCTGTGTCATTGATTTATTACTTAGTTGTTATTTTTAATTAATAACAATGAGCGGTTAGATCGTATTGACGCGGCTGTAAATGTGAGTGCGAGTAAGATGCCCAAGTGGACTGCCGGAATGGCATCTCTCTCGCACTCAGCATTTACGGCCGCCTTAACACGTGCATGGCGCTCATTATTATTACTTAAAAATAACAGCTTGGTAATAAAATAATGACAAAAATTTCTTCAGGATCTTGTAGGGGGGCTTTAAACTTTGATTTAGTCACTTTTTGACTTTCATAATAATAACTTTTAACCGAGTTGTTAAGCTTGAAAATGGCCATTTTCGCGTTTTTCAAATATTAAATTGCTTATAACTCGAAAACGATCAAATTTAGAGAAAAAATATAACAGACCTTTTTTGTCCACAATGGTCCAGAAAACTTAAAAAAAAATTGTCCGGTCAAAAATATTGATTTTTGAAATTTGAAAAAAAATTGTTAAAAAAAATTGGACCACTTTTCGCGTGGGCGACTTCTTGTACCATATCTGGGGTGTCTCACGAATGTGATTATGCAAAAAAATCTCATAGGAATATTTTTCCCAACGAACCCTTTGTTTTCGTCTTGTCTAATTCATATTTATTTAATAATAATGCTATTTATTAATTACTAAAAGCTTCCTTCAATTATAATTGACTCATAAGAAATTGTTATATTAGTTTGTTATATAGTACCATAATTTTTTCATTTGAGGGATAAACATCTTAAATAATTGAAAATGAATAAACATTGTCAATGTAGTTGCAACCCGAAACTGCTGTCGTATTTTATCTGACTATCCGCGTGACTGCATGCTAAGTATTATCCTGGTTACATCAGAGAGAAGAGCATATATGTATCTCCTGATGGGATGCTAAGAAGCCCCGAAACCGGTAGAGATGCTTGCTGTAGTCTCTGAGTGAACTAGAATATAATACGACTGCAGTTTCGGGTTGCAACGAAATTGAAAATGTTTATTCATTTTTAATTTATACAGAGTGGGCCAAAGAAAACAGTCCACCTCGATATTTGGCAGTATTTATTAGATTTTTAGTAAATGACGAAAAATGTCGATTTTTTATCTAAAGGGGACACATTTTTACGGTACATACATCTGTCAATTGTCAACCACCTCCCTTCCATTTCCCCCACCCTCTATTTTTAAATAGGGAATAGGTGTCGTGTGCTAGCTCATTTGAAAGGTTATTCAATTCTCTATTCAGTAATAGTATCATTGACATAATTATTTATACACGGTGCCCACAAAAAATTATTTTGAATTAAATTAATTGACACAAAAATAAGAATGTATGTAATTTATTTAACTTAAAATACATTCTACTGCTGACAGAATACAGAAAAAATGTTTATTTAATAAATAAACATTGTTTGTTGCTTAAATTCAATATTCAACCTACCAAGAGGCAGATAGGTGGCAGCTTAAATAATGAAATTAAGCGAAAAGCAATGTTTATTTATCAAATAGTTATTTTCCTAACAAGTGCAGAAAGTCATTCTTTTCCGCACGCGACTGCAGTTTGCCGAACGACGCGAAGCGGGAGTTCGGCAAGCAGTCGAGTGCGGAAAAGAGACTTTCTGCAAGAGTTAGGAACAATATTTTTTCTAAGAGTCTTTAAAAAATTACCAAATCTTAATCAATTAATTTAATTAATATGAAAATACATACACAAATTAATTCTTTGACAAGGTTGTCAAAAACAAACTTTCAATATAATTAGTTAGCATGACGACGATCTTGGTATCCATGACGATGATTCAAAACGACTGTTATTGTCTACCGATTTGACTTTCGAATATTATGTCAAAATAATTTTATTTCATCGAATTGTCGCGTTAATTTCATTAAAACAGGAACACAATAAGATATATTTGAAATAAATTAGTAAATAATATTTAAATATTAGTTTATTGCATGTATTATAATTACTTTAAGGCCATATTAACATATCTAAATTAACACGCGTGCGGAAAAGTAAAAACCGCGTGCGGAAAAGTAACACGCGTGCGGAAAAGTAACACGCGTGCGGAAAAGTGAAACTTTCTAAACTAAAATGCGTAAGCGAAAGGAGACATTTTTGCACGCTCGTAGAAAAAAATATTTTTTTCTGTTTTGTGAGAGCAGTAGAATGAATTTTGAATTAAATAAATTACATACATTCTTCTTTTTGTGTCAATTAATTTAAATTAAAATAATTTTTTCTGGACACCCTGTATAAAATAATTTTATCAATGTTAATATTACTGAATAGAGAATTGAATAACCTTTCAAATGAGGTAGCACAGGACCCCTCTTCAGTATTTAAAGATAAAGGGTGGGGGAAGTGAAAGGGAGGCGATTGACAAATGACAGATATATATACAATAAAAATGTGTGCCCCTTAGATCAAAAATCGACCTGTTTCGTCATTTCCTTAAAATCTAGTAAATACTGTCAAATATCAAGGTGGATTGTTTTCTTTGGCCCACTATGTATATTTACTTTATTTGGAGAACGAAGGGAACCATTCTCGCTGGAAATTTACCGCCTTAGTAGATGGGATGTGAATTATACATTGCAAAATTCCCTCATTTTCCTATAGTCTCAGAATCCGTATAGCCTCCAGTTTTAGAAGCCTCGGATGGTGTAAAAAGAGAAGGTTTTCCATTGTTTTTAATCCAGTGTGATATAAAATGTTATTTTAAATATCATTTTATGTGTTATTAGATTAAAAACTTAGAAAACTTTTTATCTTCTATAATGCTTGACGGCCACATAATTAAAAGAATTGGCTGATAATTTGTCAGATATCGAAGATACAGTGAACATTTACGATGAACAGCAAGGTAAGGCCAAATAAATTTAATTGGCACTAATATTCGTGGACTACGAGAAAGCGTTCGATACCATATACCAACAGAAAATGTTAAAAGCATTGACGGAATGCCGAATAGACCATCGCTACACTAACATGATAAAATATATCTACCACAATGCAACGGCTTAGGCAACAGCATAAGACTCTCTGATCAACAAACTAATAAATTCTGTATGAAGCGAGGAGTACGGCAAGGAGACACCATCTCACTAAAGCTGTTCACAACCCTTTTAGAACACACTTTTAAGAAGGCAGATCTGAACGAATATGGTATCAATATAAATGGAGAGAAGCTCAGTCATTTGAGATTCACAGATAACATCGTCCTTATAGCCGATCGTATGGATTATGCAATAATAATGTTGAACAAGTTATATCAGGCTTCCTTAGACGTCGGACTAAAGATTAATATCAACAAGATGCAAATAATGACTAATCTGGTGGTAAATCGTAATATTGTTGTTGATGGAATGGATATTGAGCAGACTGCATCTTATAAGTACTTGGGACATGAAATTCGGTTGGGAAGAGGTAACCAGACGTGCGAGCTCCCACGTCGCATAGGATTAGCCTGGGCATCGTTTGGTAAACTGAGCTATGTATTTAAATAGGACTTTGCCTGAAAAGGAAAACCTTTGACCAGTGTTATGATGAAAATACCAGTGTTTCCAATAAAAATAATATACATGAAGTAGTCACCAAGATTGTAGATATTACCGTAGTTAACATATACAAACCTCCAGCCACTACATGGAACCCAGAAGTGCTAAAGACTCATCCACATCCTACTATATACATCGGCGACTTCAACAGCCACCACGAAATGTGGAAGTACACCACGAATGATGAAAATGGGGAGGCACTAGTAGAATGGTCCGAAGAGCAAAACACATATCTAGTTTTTGATGCCAAAGACAGAGGAACATTTAAATCAGCTGCATGGAGAAAAGAATATAACCCAGACCTATGTTTTGTCTCAAAAGATACCAATGACAGACCACTAACAACTGCGAGAAGTGTCCTTACAGACTTCCCACATACTCAACATCGTCCGGTGCTTATCACCATCGGAATATCAATTCCAATAATTAGATCATATCCTCGACCCAGGTGGAATCTTAGAAAAGCAAACTGGAAGAAGTTCTCTGAACAACTAGACCGGACCTTGAGCTGGGTCCCTCCAACCAGCAAACATTATGAGAGGTTTGTGGGCGCAGTAATAAGCACTGAAAAGAAAACCATCCCTAGGGGGTATCGCAAAGAATATGTGCCTGGATGGACTGAAACATGTGAAGACTTATACACGAAGTTTCTCGAAAGTGGTGACCGAGAAATAGCCGATGAGCTTTTACACAACATCGATACAGCTAGACGCCAAAAATGGACAAAGACTGTCGAAAACCTTGACTTCAAAAAATCAAGCCGGCAGGCATGGTCCTTGTTGCGGAAAATTGGAGGAGCTAACCAGCTGGAATCCAGAGAGTCTAAAATGTCTCCTAACAAGGTTGCCTCCCATATAGTATCTCTATCCAGAGCTCCACGAGATCGAACACATACTACCAACGTGAAAAGAGACTTAAGGGCATTAAAACAAATGAACAGAACGAACTCCGAATATTCAGCAAGAATACTTATTTCTGAAATCACACATGCGCTGAAAGAAATGAAATCAGGTAAAGCACCAGGCTTTGATGGTATCCATCCAGAGTTCTTGATACACAGTGGTGCATACACGAAACAGTGGCTTGCAATGTTCTTTAATGATATACTTCAGTCAGGTAACATTCCTTTCTCACTTAAGCGAACAAAGATAATTGCAATTCCGAAACCGGGCAAATCAAACGATAAGCCAGAAAACTACCGCCCCATAGCTCTACTCAGCATGGTATATAAACTATTAGAAAAGCTTCTCCTCAACAGAATTAGTCACAGGATACTAGAAAATGTCCCCATTGAACAAGCTGGCTTCCGCCCTCATCGAAGCTGTACGGACCAAGTGCTGTCATTAACAACTTTTATAGAAGCTAGTTTTCAAAAGAAACAAAAGACAGCAACAGTATTTATTGATCTAACAGCAGCATATGATACTGTTTGGAGATAGGGATTAATATATAAACTGGCCCGCATTATCCCCTGCAGAAAGATAATTAACCTCATTGACAACATGCTGACCAACAGGGCCTTCCAGGTTATAATGGGAAAGGAGACGAATAGACAGATGAAACTTAACAATGGTCTTCCACAGGGTTCTGTCCTTGCCCCTTTACTTTTCAGCCTCTATATTGCTGACATGCCTGAAACCGAATCTCGGAAGTTTGGATATGCTGACGATTGGACCCTTGCAACAAGCCACCAATCTTTAGAAACTACAGAAATCACTCTCACGAATGACTTATCCATCCTCAGCGAATACCTTAAGAAATGGAGACTACAGCCAAGTACTACAAAAACTGAAGTATCAGCTTTTCATCTAAACAACAAGTTGGCAAACAGAGAATTGCGAGTGTATTTTAATAACAAGCTGTTAAAACACAATAAATACCCGAAATACCTTGGGGTTACTCTAGACAGAACGCTCACATTCAGAGAACACCTGACGAAAACAGCAGCAAAATTGAAAACACGCAACAATATAATACAGAAACTCTGCGGCACTACATGGGGGTCCACAGCATCAACATTAAGATTCTCTGCTCTTGGCCTGATATATCCGGTGGCAGAATACTGTGCTCCAGTGTGGCTAAATAGCAGGCATACCCACCTGGTCGACACCCAACTAAACCGTACTATGCGTATGATAACAGGCACAATTAAGCCCACCCCTACAATGTGGCTACCTACCCTTAGTAATATAGCACCACTCAACCTACGCCGCGAACATGCATTGGTTAAAGAATATAACAAAATAATGGACAGTCGCCAGCTTCTAGTCCACAACGACATCCCCGATATTCTTGGAAACCGTCTCCGATCCAGGTTACCCCCTCTACAATCTGCTCAAGCGCTGCAGCAATCCAACTTTGACTTAAATACCCGATGGAGAGAAGATTGGGAAAGTAGGACAGATCCGCATTACCATAGTCTACCGGACATCATAGGGAAACCTGGCGAATTTGAACGTCCCCGTAAGATTTGGGCAGCCCTTAATCGAATTCGAACAAACTGTGGAAGATGCGCCGACTCCCTCCACAGATGGGGTAAACTCCCCTCGCCTTCTTGTGACTGCGGCGCTGCAAGACAGACCAGTCACATTGTTCAGGACTGCCCACGCAGAGCATACACAGGCGACCCTATAGACTTTGTAATGGCAACCGAAGGGTCAATCGAATATATAAAAAAATTGGACATCTGTGTGTGATGCATTGTATAATGCATAAATCTAAATATATTCTGTGATATACTTAAGCCATACGCTAAATAAAAATAAATTTGACCAGTGTGTATCGCATGTACTCACTTATGGAGCGGAAACATTAACACTCACAAAAAAGGTAGTGAACAAGATTCGCATAACTCAGAGGGCTATGGAGCGCCAGATGTTGGGTGTCTCCCTCAGGGACCGAATCCCAAACGAAGAAATACGTCGTAGAACAAAAACAACGGACGCCGTCGAAAGAATCGCGTCGTTCAAGTGGAATTGGGCAGGACACATCGCCACCGCCAGATTGTCAGACAACCGATGGACAAAACGTATTGTCGAGTGGAGACCACGAGAAGAAGCACTACGGAGCAGAGGACGACCATGCCCCGGAATCTCATATGGAAAAATTGGGGAATTTCCCCCACCACTTCCACACCGCTCAGCTAAATAAAGAGAAACGACAGCCTTTCTCGCTCACGAAGACTTTAACCAATCATTTATGTTAAAACACCATACCTGAATGTCACAAATAAAATAATCAAACGAGGCTTAACTCGACGATGTCAATTATTGTCAATTCTTCAAAAATAATGACAGTTAGTGCAAATACAAATAATTTTCTATTAGTTTACAGTTTTTATTGTATTATCTGTAACGATTTATTCTTAGTAATTTCAATTTCAGTTGGTTCCTTATCCTTCGTTTATAAAGTGTAGTGTGTAGTTTTGTTTTAGTTGCGAAAGAACTTTGGTGTTGTGTTAATAAAAAAAATAAACATGGTTTATTATTGTTGTGTACAAATCATAGAAAAGTTAGAAAATGCATAGGTAAATAGTAATTAGTTTATAACTGTTTTATCTGAACAACGAATAAATACACGTACCTATATTTAGAAAAAAATTGTCTAACTTTTTTATATCCCTTTTCCTTACTAAATTTGACAGCAAAAATAACATATTTTGCAACTTGAGAATTCCGAATAATTTATGAGTATTACTTAGATATTATTTAAATAAAATACTTTAACAAGCTTAGTAAGTTTTGGTGTTTTATTTTAATAATATAGGTGAGATTATTTCTTGTAAAATAACAAGATATTTTAATTAGTAACGAAATTGCCCGCAAGAGGCGCTAAACGGATAAAATTAATGCTTGTCCATTTGAATTTCCCGCCAAATGGTGATTAGTTAACACATCGCTCGCAAATGGCGTAAGGAACCAAATTTTTACAGTGAGTTGCCTATCTATCTGGTAATACTATATATTATTTATCTATGGAGGACGACCACCAACCAGATGGGCTGGGCTGACGATCTGAAGCGTATTGTCGGCAACTGGATGCAAGCCGCACAAAACAGAGAAAGATGGAAAGAGCTGAGGGAGACCTATGTCCAGCAGTGGACGAGTACGGGTTGATGATGATGATGATGACAAGAGCCACTCAGAATAATCCGGAGACAAAGATTTCCAAAATCCGTATTCTATGGAAATAGAGGAGGTGGATTACTCATTCGATATAACCCTATATTACGAAAATATTTGGAAGACTACTCCAGCAACATCAGGTAAAATCAAAGCAAAAAATATAATAAAAGTCCTTCCTGGATCGAAAGAATTAGTAAAACATGTCTTGACTAAAATCAAAATAGGAGAAAGACAAAATATATTTATATTGCGAATATTATTGTATTTTTTTCTTTTTAAACGCTTTTCTTTATAGTTCAATAGATTGCGTCAAATCTTTAGACGTTAATTTGACCGCCTTTTCTCAATGCAAATGAATGAAAATTTGCAGACATATGCATTCGCGGGAACAGTAAACGAATAGTCAATAAAAAAATTTTTATGTTTATTAATTGTTTAAATAAAAAAAACGATTTTAATGGAAAATGCTTAAATTCTCTTTTTCTTTACAATGTAGAAATTTGAAACTTTTACGGGTTGTAGCTAATAACATGAACTACACATAATTTCACTTTGTTTACGTTATGCTTCATAAATAAACAATAAAGTTTCACATTTTTTGCCGATTCCAACTACTTTTCATGTTTGTACATCATATGTTTTATACATATTTTAATAAACATACGATATATTTCAATGTTTGAAAATTGTAAGACTAAAAAGTAAAAAATAAAAAAATATGAAAAAAAAATTTTTAAGAAACGCTTTTCGTTAGTTATGAGTGACTAAAATTAAAAATATTATAAAAAAATCAAACAAAAAGCAAAAAATAAAAAAAATTGAAAAAATCTAACACATTCGTTAAAGAAAAGCGTTGGAACGAAAACCGTTTATTCGATGAAGACGCGCCATGCTTTTCTTTGACGAATGTGTTAGATTTTTAATTTTTTTTTATTTTTTGCTTTTTGGTTGACTTTTTTATAATATTTTTAATTTGACTCACTCATAACTAAAGAAAAGCGTTTCTTAAAAAAAATTTTTTTCATATTTTTTTTAATGAAAGATATGATTCAACTGTCTTAGATTAACCATGGTTTTGATTAAGAATAAGTATGTATCTTTTAAATTTAATTTATGTGTGTGTTATAGTCAAAACCCCGGCGCTCGTAGGTTTGACTAGTCAAGCCTCAGGTCTGACTAACGGTCTTAGTCAAACCCCGAAATAAATTCCATTTTCGGTCTTGGACTAGTCAAACCTAGGAGAGACTAATTTGGTCAGGCAACGTCGAAACTTAATTTCATGAAATCGGGCTTTGACCCGTCAAACTCCAATCAGGGATTGAAATACCATAATTTGTTAGAATGGCTTTATTAATAAAAAAGTCATATTTTAATGATGAACAGTGACGTAATGGTTGCAGGTCATATTGACCCTTTTTTCATATACTATTCATATTTTAATATTATCGTAATTGAAATAAAAATATAGTAAAAAGACTAAGTTTTCAATATAATAGCACATAAAACAACACTAAAAATGTTGCTCTACATCCTACCAGATTGAAACGATGGGAACCTTCTCTGGTTATACCTCCGAGGCTTCTAAAATTTGCAAGCCGTAACGGCTGCTGAGGCTAAGGAAGATGAGGGAATTTTACAATTTATAATTCACGTCCCATCTGCTCAGCGCAGTAAAGTTCCAAAGAGAATGGTTCCCTTTGTACTCCAATCAGAGTAAACATGTAAATCAAAAATGAATAACCATTTTCAATTTCGTTGCAACACGAAACAACAGCCGCGTCGTATTCTAGTTCAATCAGAGAGTGCCGCAAGCACCTCTACCGGTTTCGAAACTTATTAGTCTCTTATCAGGAGGCACATATGCTGCTCTCTCTGATCCAACCAGGACAAATCCCGGCGTGCAGTTACGAATTGCAACGAACGAAATGGCGGGGATGCCCTAGCGGCAACTGCTAGCAAAAGACTAAGTTTTCAATCTAATAGCACATAAAAGAACACTAAAAATGTTGCTTTACATCCTACAGGTTGAAAACAATGGGAACCTTTTCTGGTTTCACCTCTGAGGCTTCTAAAATTTGCAAGGCATATCGGATGTTGAGACTAAGGAAGATGAGGGAATTTTATTATTATTATATTATTTTTTATTTTGTTTTCAATCTGGTAGGATGTAGAGCAACATTTTTAGTGTTGTTGAAGTTATACTTCTTTAGGCGCGTTGGTAGTAAATTTATATGTGCGCGAATTCATCAAAAGTCTTGGTCCTGAGCGCAGCTGAAACGTTAAACGTGGTCTGATTGGGTAATTACAACAAACGGTCAATAATTATTCAATATGTTGGTTATGAGTAAACAAATGTTGTGTATATTAGTTTTTGTTGTTGTGAGGGCAGAGAAAAAAGCAAGATTAAAATTGTAGTGACTTTTTAAATAGTTTTTAAAAGCAACAGGTACGTAATTCTAAATGTTTCAGTATCGTAATAAAAAATTACATAGTTACCTACCTACCTATTTGGAAAATGTAAAACAAACCTACCTAGTATGTAATGCTTTGATTACATCTAATATCGTTTTCTTGCTCTCTTTTGTTGTATTTTAATATTTAAATTCCACAAAAATCAAACTAATTTGGTTAAATTCAGAACTGTCAAAAGTTTAAAACGTTCAGTTGGTCTATCTTCCAACATAATGCATATGTCTCCGTAGCCAAAATCTAAAGATACTTGAAGTTCAAAACTAACCGCGCCCATGGTCCGCGGGTTAAATCCCCAATACAAACTTTTATTTTTTTGTTTTTTTATACATTTTATTATTAGTATATTTTATATAAGTATATTATTATTAAAGACCGGATTATATGTTTTTTGCATATCGATAACCATCAAAGATACAATCGAACGCTTCAGGATGTGGACGAATTATGATAATTAAAGGCGTTTGACATTAATTTAATTTTACATATTATTTAGAATATTTTCGTTTTTTTAACATATTTGGATTTGTATTTTGGCATATTTTTAACAAATTTTAGCGAAATTTTTGTTGATGTCACAAGAATCGTCATAATTCCATTTATTTTACGACTATGATTTATCATAATTTATGTTATGCCGGTTATTCAAGCTCCAAGAAATATTTCCCACTCAAAAATTGTCATTATTCAGAAACATACAACAAAAATGAGGTGCTAGTTGTATTATCGAGTGATTCTTAAAAATGCCTAAAGTGAAAAACTATTTGGTGGCTTCTTGGATCAAAACCGTTCCAGAATTAGTTTTGAACGAAGGAAAAGTTTTCTGCTAAGCATGTGCTAAAATAGTAAGTTGATAATGATAATTTTACAATTTTATTTGATATTTATTTTGCGAATTCGATTAAACCAGCTATTTAAATTGCTATAGTTTATGGGGCACATATTATTTTTATTGTCAATGAATAAGATGCTGAATTTATATTAAGGTTAAAAACCCTATTTATCTACAGTAAAAATCATATTTTGTGGCGAATAAAGTTAACATTATATGGTTTCCTTTTGTAGATTCCATGGGAGAAAAAATCCCAATTAATATATTTCAACTGACTTCATAAAGCAAGATGGCAAAAAATGAAACAGTCAAATTTAGTGCAAATGTCTTTAGGTCAGGCACTAATGGCAACATCTTCATCTACAAAAAGTCAGGGTGAACAACAAGTATTCAATTCCGATTTAACCAAAGCTTTGCTTGCTGTTAATAGTCCACTTAATAAGTTACAAAATCCATGTTTTAAAACGTTTTTGCAAACATATTGCAAACATACTATACCTGACGAAAGTACTTTAAGAAAAAATTATGTTACTGATGTTTATATGGACATAATTAAAGAAAGGCAAACTATAAATAACAATTATATATATTTTATAGTAGTAAATATAAAATAAAAATGTATTCACGTCAGATACAATGGGGGGGACTAATAAATGTCGAAAATTTTTACCTGGAGTAGAGATATTCTCTGAAGTGCCTCTAACAAGGGGTGAAATCGTCGATAAGATTGCTGGTTGCGCTCTCTAAACTAAGTAAAAATTAAGACAGTTTTGGCTTCGCATTGCAACTGAATAAAAATGGAATACAATTTTATAACTAATTTTAAGTTTTGAAGAAACAAATATTGGTGCGATTTCAAAATGCAAATCAATTTTAGAAAGCAAGTCACTGTACAATGAGCTTTGTTTTATTAAATCGAATTATGAATTTGTTTATAAAACCATGCTCAATCTTGAAACTGAATCGCTTCCACTACAAGAGTCTCTTAATTTAATTTAGAAATTTAAGGAAAACGTTGATAAAGTTTCTGGAAAAATTGGATAATCAAATAAAAAATGTATTGAAACTTTACAGAAAAATAGTGATTTAAAATTATTACAGGAAGCAAACCAAATTATTTGTGGCGATTTTGATGTTAATACCAATTTAAATGGGAAGATTTTTAATGTTTTAAAATTTGAACCAATCACATCAGTTGATGTTGAACGAAACCTTTCAACATACAAATTACTACCAACGGATAGGCGACATAATTTTTCTATTGAAAATATTGAAAAACATTTGTTTGTGAATTGTTTTTACAAGACTGAATAAAATGTAGAAACGTAAGTAATAGTAATAGGTACTAGATAGGTATACATTGGTATATTATGTATGTTAATTTTGTCAATATAATGTACTTATCGTTATTTAATAAAACTTTTATATATTTTTTAATGCATATTTTCTTGTTACTTTAAAATGTTTTTCACATATGCCACATATTTGGAATATATTTTAAAATTTTAGGGAATATTTTCAACATATTTTACTCATATTTCAGACATATATATGCACATATTTCAGTCAAAACAGGAACATATAATTCGGTCTCTAATTATTATATAATTTTTTTTTCAGAAAATACGTATTTAGTTAAAATTTTTCCAACAATTATTGTTCAGAAATCATTTTTGGTATTTTTCAATGTGTTTGTGTGTTTTATTCTTTTATTTTTTTAATTTTTGGTATTGTTTTAATAAAATTTTTTGAAAAGTAGTAAGTATTAAAATTAGTTTAATATTTAAATAAAATATAAATAAACTATTTAAAGTATATTAATTTCGTTGAAATCATAATATTAGAAGTATAACTTCTTACTTGCATACAAAGTACACACCCATTCTTTTTTATGTGCTATTAGATTGGAAATTTAGTCTTTTGCTAGCAGTTGCCGCTTGGGCATCCCTGCCATTTCGTTCGTTGCAATTCGTAACTGCACGCCGCGCGCCGGGGTTTGTCCTGGTTGGGTCAGAGAGAGCAGCATATGTGCTTCCTGATGAGAGACTAATAAGTTTCGAAACCGGTAGAGGTGCTTGTGGCACTCTCTGATTGAACTAGAATACGATGTGGCTGTTGTTTCGTGTTGTAACGGAATTGAAAATGGTTATTCATTTTTGATTTACACGTTTACCTCCTTTGTTTGTCTCCAAAGTGTTCTGTCTTGTGCTTTCTGTATCCAGATTTTTGTTGTCTTTCGTAAGTCGTCTTGCCATCGTGTTAGTGGTCTTCCTCTGCTACGTTTATCGGCTCTTGGTCTCCATTTAACTAGTTTGCGAGTCCATCTTCCGTCCTTTATTTTGGCAACGTGTCCAGCCCATTTCCATTTTAAGTTACAGCTTCTTTCAATGACGTCTATGACTTTGGTCTTAGCTCGTAGATCTTCGTTTCTAATCCTGTCCCGTAGAGTGGCCCCTATCATTGATCGCCCGATTCTTCTTTGCGCTACTCTTAGTTTTTGTGAGTTCTTCTTTGTGAGCGATAATGTTTCTGCACCATAGGTCATCATCGGTAGCACGCATTGGACGAAAACTTTTTTCTTCATATTAGCTGCAAGGTCAATCTTAAAAACGTTCCTAAGAGCTCCGTATGCTGTCCATCCTTGTATCTTCTGAATACTTCGTTTGTTTGATTGTTGTTATCTATTTTAATTTCGTGACCCAGATATATATATATATATATATATATATATATATATATATATATATATATATATATATATATATATATATATATATATATATATATATATATATATATATTTGTCTACCAGTTCTATTTGTTCATTTTGTATTTCAAGCAGTGGTGTCATGGTGCGGGAACGCCCGGGAACGCCGTTCCGGCACTGGTTAAGAAAAGAAAAAAAAAGAATGTGTGTGTACTTTGTACGCACGTAAGAAGTTATACTTCTATTATATGATTATATGATTATAAACGAAATTAATATACTTTTTATTTATATTTTATTTAAATATTAAATTAATTTATACTTAATACTTGTCAAACATTTTTATTAAAACAGTGCCAAAAATTAAAATAATAAAAAAATAAAACACACACAAACACATTAAAAATGCCACAAATGATTTCTGAACATTAATTGTCGGAAAATTTTTTAACTAAATACGTATTTTCTGAAAATAAAATTATATAATAAATATACTTAGAATCATAAAATGTATAAAAAAAAATAAAAAAATAAAAGTTTCTATTGGGATTCGAACCAACTTACCACGCGGCTGGTATTTGCGTTGTATTGGGATTCACCCGCATTAAAACTGCGCCACAGAGACAGCTTGTCATTATGTGCGAAGATCGTCTAACTAAACAGATTAACCTTTTGACATTTTTAACTTATGTAAATCAAATTATTTTGATTTTGAATTGAAATGATTTAGAATTGAAAAAATACAACAAAACATAGGGTAAGAAGACAATATATTAGGTGAATATTGATAGAAATTTTGATGGTAATCAAATTATGTAAAAAAAAGTATTACATACTACTTATGTATTTTGGTAGGTTCAAGGTAGGTATCGGAGCCCGTATAACGACTAATAAATTTCGCAATCACTTGCGTCGTGCAAAGTGGCTATGTTCAAATATCATAACAAAATTTGATCAACTATTTATAAAACACTTACCAGTGAAAGATTCTTTAGCTTTGAATAAGCGAGATCTGCGGCACTCATACTAGGCACAGTTTGATGAGCTTTCACATTGGCATGCAACAATCATCTCTTCTATGTAAATAAGTCCAAAAATATAATATGAAAACTATTTAAAAAGGCAGTATAACCATTAACTAACTTTTTGTTTGTTGTTTCTCTTCCTACAAATTTTAAAACGCAACAAGCATACATTATAACCAAACACAGTCCCACAGCTGTGCCACAGCTGCCATATTTGATAATTTTTGTCATGTCATTTGAACATCCAATCAGAACAAAGTTATAATGCGCATGCGCCCGGTCGCTAGGTTTTCCCATATAAAATTTCACCGTCATTACGCCCGTAAAGAAGTATAACTTCAAAAATAAAGAATTTAGGTTTTGTAAATAAATCACGGAATTTTTGAATTAAGCAAATGCATACACATTTTAAAACATGCAGACGTAACTTGTATTAAAAAAACATAGAGTAATATTTTACTTGTAAAACAGTTAAGGAAAGTGCGTTCCTCCACTGCTAATTTTGCCATGACACCACTGATTTCAAGGTGTTTGCTTGGTACTAAGTTAGTCATATATTTTGTTTTTGTTATATTCATTTTTAAGCCTATTTTGTGAAAGGCTGTACTAAGTTCTTCCAACATTTTCTTTATTTGTCCCCAATAATACTTTATATTTCAAAATATATCCACAGTACGTCAACAATGACTGACCTTTCCTGGTATACTAAGAACAACAAAGAAATCAATTATAATTTTTCATTTATTTATAATTTCAATTCTGTTAGGTGGGTCTTTCTATTGAGACATGAAAAATAAATATTAAAAAGAAGCCCCTGTGGGTTCTAAATTCATTCCGCATACAATACGACCCCTATATAAGTACGTTGTTGTTCTACATGTAAGGATGAAGATGAATGTAATCAAAAATACATTTTTAATTCAATAAGGTGTCGGCAGCGAAGAATGCCAGCTGCTCTTGAAAGGCTTTATTATTCCATCGTCCATTGTGTATTGATTTTTTCATTTCGTTCATTGGTGCAGATCTCGGTAGGTCTAGAATTAAAAATCGTTTCATTTATAATCATTGGGCATTAATTTGTAAAAGAGTTTCATTTTAAAAGTTAATTATGTATTTAAAATTACTTTCAATTTTGATATGTAGGTACAGCTGCGATCACTGAGTAGTTTACACCTAATTTTTACATTGCAATACTGTAAAATCGCAGTCCAGAATATCAGGACTAGAGATATCAGGCAAACTAGTTTGATGTTACTCAAAAAACTTGACTTGACTTGAAAACCAAACTGGTTTTGTAAAACAGTTTGACTTGCCTTGATTTGGATATCTTTAGGTTTGACTTGAAATCAAACTTCTTCAAATATTTTGAAGTTTGAATATCATATTGCGCAACGTGTTTATTTCTAATTCTAATTGAGAGCGTACCTCCTTTTGTTTTGACTTATTTGGATAGATGTTAACCTGCACTCTGCTACTCCTCAAATTAGTTATAGTTCATAATATTTAGAAGTGTCTGCTTTGTGCAGTCTTAACCTGTCTTAACTGAACCTTTTTCGGCTCAGAATACGTACCAGAACAAATAGAGTCTGATTTTGAAGGTATTCCCCATGCAAAAATTAATAGAAAAACAATCTGTAGACGAAGCAGAATTAATTGAGAAAAAAATATATACTGATTTATTTGATGTTGCGGCAGCCGATTGCAAAACAATGAAAATTACAAAGTGCATATTATGTAAAAATATAGAACAGCGTTATAAAACGACAAATAGTGGAACTAATTCTTTAAAACGGCACCTGATGCAAATTCACAAAAAAATCATTGAACCTACGCTGTCAAGAAAATATATTATAAAAAATGTATAAACATTTTCAATTTCTTTCTTCTTCTTCTAAAAGTGCCTATCTTCTGGAGATGTTGGCGACCACATTGACCCATCTTATTCTATTCACGGCAGCTCGAAATAGATCAGTTGACGTTAGACCATTCCACTTCCTAAGATTGGCCAGCCGGGATATACGTCTACGTCCAGGGCCTCTCCTACCCTCAGTCTTGCCTTGTAGAATCAACTGTAGCAGTCGGTATTTTTCAGTACGCATAATGTGGCCGAAGTAAGCCAATTTTCTGTTCTTTGCGGTGTTAATTATTTCTTTGTCTTTTCTTACCCTCTAGAGAATAGTTATATTAGTTGTGTGGTGTATATATGAGACCCTCAACATACGTCGGTAGCACCACATTTCAAACGCCTCTACCCGTTTTATGGCATCTTCTGTCAGGCTCTAGCTTTCAACTCCATATAGGAGGACACTAAAGACGTAACATCTAAGAATTCTTATGCCTATATTGATACTTAAAGACAAGTTGCACAGAATCTTCCTAAGACTGTTAAAAGAGCTTCTGGCTTTTTCAATAAGAGTTTTTATTTCGTAGCTATGATCACAAGTATCCTTAATGTTGCAGCCCAGATAGCATATTTTCTGTACTCTCTCTAGGGGTGTATTGTTTACTGTAATTTGGGCGTTTATGTTGGTGTTTTTACTAATGATCATTATTTTTGTCTTCTTACAGTTTAATTTTAGGCCGTATTTGTTACATGCTTCTACAACATTATCCATGATCCTTTGGTGCCCCTGCGTACTATCTGCCAGCAATACTGTATCGTCTGCATATCTAATATTATTTATAAGTTGTCCATTTATTGCAATACCATCTTCTAATTCGTCCAAGGCCTCTCTAAAGATGTTTTCAGAGTATATGTTAAATAATGCTGGTGACAGTATGCAACCCTGTCTGACTCCTTTTTCGACTGCTTCAATTTCTTTGCAAGACGAAAATGCAGCAGCTGCATAATACTCTGGTTAAATCAGAGAGTGCAGGAAGAGTCTCTACCGGTTTCGGAGGTCTTTATCCCCTCATCAGTAGTTCCATATCCTCTTCTCTCCGACTTATCCACGTATCATACTTTGGGCCTTTCCGAATTGCAAAGAAAGAAATGTCACGGATGAAAACGACAATAAATATCGTCTCCATACCACCAGATTGACAACAGGTTGAATACTTTCTTTGGTTACACCTCCTGAGATTTTCAAAATTTATAAATCAAACAGGATGCCGAGGAAATTAAGATGAGAGAATTTTAAATATTTCACCACTCATCTGCTCAGCGTGGTAAGTTCCAACAAGAAAGATTCCTTAATACTCCTACAAAAGAGTAAATGAATTCATCATCACGTAGCGCTACAACCCTGGGTGGGTCCTGGCTAACTGTACAACTTTTTTCCAATTTCTTCGGTCTTCCATCAACCTAGGGTCAAATGGAATGTTCATTTTCCGGAGATCTGCTTGGATGTTATCTCTCCATCGCATTCTGGGACGTCCAAGTGGTCTTTTGCCTGAAGGAATCTCCTCCCATACCAGTTTTACAAGTCTTTCGTTATGAAGTCTGTGCACGTGGCGTGCCCATCTTAGTCGCTGTGATTGAATTTCTTGGACAATATCGGTGTCACTGTAAAGTGCTTTTAATTCGATGTTGGTTCTGATCCTATACTGGTTTGTGTTAATGTGGTGAGGTCCGAAAATTTTTCTAAGTATTTTTCGTTCAAAACGTCTGATCTTTTCTTCGTTTGATTTGGTCATGGTCCACGTTTCGCATTTTCGCATCCCTATGTTAGTACTGGTCTGACGATGGATTTATAAATTTTGATTTTGAAACTTCTTGTAAGATTTTTTGATTTTATAAGCTTATCCAGTGCGAATAGACAGCGTATAAACACAGTAATTGAATTAAAAATATATAAACATTTTCAATATATATAAATATATTATATTTTGTCGTTCCTTCATACAATTTTGTTGAAGTAGATTAAATTATACTTGATATGATAAAAAACAATCCAACGAATTTCTTGTTGTAATCTAGTAACACTCAAATAAAAATATAAAAAAGTGATATCGTTGACAGAATAGAATGCATAAAATTATCATATATTACCGATAAAAAGAAACTTGCCAGCAACCAATTTTACGCGTAAATGAATTATTTTCTTGAATTTATGACTCTATTTTGACTTGAACCCCGTATCAAGTTATTTTTATAAGAGACTCATTGTATGTTTTATTTTGTTATCTTAATTGGCAAATAACATTTCTCTCTTGACAAAAAAGTATATATGTTACAGTTCAAGTTGATTATCCAGTTGGAGTTGACTTTTCCTAGTTCGAGTCGACTCAAACGGCTGGTTTTAGTAAAAGTTGATTATAAATATAGAATGAAGATTTTTATTCAACATTTACTAGTAAAAGTAGACTCCAACTAGTTAAAGTATATTCTTCCCAATGCCATTTAGTAAAAGTTGATTCACACAAACAACCGATTCTAGAAATTAAATGTTACTGTATATTATGTTCAAATCGTGATATTTATAGTCCAGGCTGTATCGTCGCCCCCGTTAGGTAAATTATTCCAGTTAGATTTTTTTGCACAAACTTACTCAAAAATAGGTCCTTATAACGAATCCACAGGGTGTCAGGTGGTACTGTAATCGAAAAATTGTTTAAACAAATTCACAAAAAAAATTCACCTCGGACATTTTTTTACATAATTAATTTGGGCATTCGGAGCAAAAGAGGCCTTTTGTGATTTTTCTGTAAAATTTATTGTTCTCGAGTTATACGCGATTTAAAATTTGAAAAATGCGAAAATGACCATTTTCAAGGCTTAATAACTCAGTTAAAAATTATTATTATGAAAGTCACCAAATCAAATTTTAACGACTCCCCTACAAGGTACTGAAAAAATATTTGTCATTATTGTATTACTAAGCTGTTATTTTTAATTATTAACAATGAGCGCTAGGAGCGTATTGAGGCGGCTGTCAATGTGGTGCGACTGAGATGCACCATTGGACGGTCGGAATGGAGGATCTTACTCGCACTCACATTGACCGCCGCCTCAATACGCTTTTAGCGCTCATTGTTGATAATTAAAAATAACAGCTTAGTAATAAAATAATGACAAAAATTTCTTCAGGATCTTGTAGGGGGGCTTTAAACTTTGATTAGGTGACTTTCTGACTTTCATAATAATAGTTTTTAATCGAGTTATTAAGCCTTAAAAATGGTCATTTCGCATTTTTCAAATTTTAAATCGCGTATAACTCGAAAACTATCAATTTTAGAGAAAAATCACAAGAGACCTTTATGGCTCCGAATGACCAAAATAATCTAAAAAAAATTGTCCGGAGTGAAATACTTAGTTATTTATAAAACAGTTCGTGAAGTATACTTTTTGCGCACGCACGCGATGTTTAGAGCACGGGCGGGCCGAGTGTTATACATCGCCTAAGTGCGCAAAAAGTACTTCACGCACAGTTTCATACAATATTTTATCTACCAAAAAACAAATAAAAAACTGCAACTCTTCGTCACTGGAATACATTCCTATTTTACAATTTTTTAGAACTTTGACATTTAAAAATTCAAACTTCTGTCAAACCACAAAACTGTCAAAACTTTTTTTGTGATTTATTGCTCACATGTCATCACCATGACAAGGCGAAAGTTAAGGATATTTGATTATATGAAAGTGTGCTAAAAAACAGTGCGAAAAAGTAAATCCCATTTAAAATACAATATTCATTCAGGCACACTTTAAACCCTTCATGTACTGCTATCTATATTTACAATTTTCACACAATAAAAACTTATACATAATATGAGGTAGAGTAGATAAGAATTATTTTTGTGAATTTGGTTAACAAAAATTGGTTAAACAATTTTTCGACCGCGGTACCGCCTGACACTGTGTATTTGTTATAAGGATGTATTTGTTTGAGTAAGTTTGTGCAAAAAAGTCGAATCAGAATAATTTACCTAACGGGGGCGACGTTAGAGTCTGGACTAATAAGTAGTTGAAACGGTCAAAACAAAGAGACGCACACTCATCAAAAATGCACGTGAGATTATACTGGTATAAATTGTATAATCTACTTTTACTAACAAGAGTTAGGAAGAGTCAACTTCAACTAGTAAAAGTTGATTTAAATTTTTCAAATCAACTTTTACTGCTCGTTTCAGTTGGAGTTGACTCGAACTAGGAAAAGTCAACTCTAACCAAGAATCAACTTGAACTGTAACATATATACCCAATAAATTATTTTTCAAACTCTTTCAAACTAGTTTGACAAACAGTTTGAATTTTCAAACCTGTAACCATTGACCAGTTTGACTTGACTTGAATTATTTGTCAGAAGGATTGACTTGAGATTTACTTGAAACTAAGTAGGTAACAGTAATTAAGTAATTAAGTCAAACTCAAGTCAATTTCAAACATTCAAGTCAAACTTGTGCAACTCTAGTGTCATGTCGTATGAATTTTCTAAATGTCAAAGTGCTTGTCAAAAATTTCGCGTATATTGAAAAATATATATGCAGACGATATAACCGTCTTGCAAAGCAATACGTTTGAGAACATACTATGTGAGAGATTACAAGTTGCTCTCAGACTAATAGAAGCATTGTGTAAGGAACACTCACTGTCTATAAGTACAAAAAAACAGAGATGGTCCTCTTCACCAGAAAAAGAAGGATCACGGGCTTAATACCCCCTAGGATTCTAAACTGCAGTCTGAACTTCTCTGAAGAGGTGAAATACCTTCGTATTACCCTTGACAGGAAAGTAACATGGAACTCTAGCTTAGATAGTAGAGCTAAAAGAGCATATATTGCCTATGAACAGTGTCGGCGAACGGTCAGACGCACTTGGGGCCTTTCGCCCAGGGTGGTCGCCTGGATCTACACTACTGTCATTAGGCCAATGCTAACTTACGGAGCTATTGCTTGGGTACCAAAAGTGCTACTTCAACAAACTAAACCATATTCAACGGATCGCTTGCCTAAATATAACAGGTGCCATGAAAACAACACCAACTGCTGCAATGGAGCTGTTTATTGGCATTACCCCTTTTGACAGATATGTCAAAGAGGTGGCGCTGATAACGATGATGAGATTACGCTCAGGGGTGTAAACCTTGATGTAAGAATGGGACAATTGAGATGTCGTTTCTGGAGGGGTGAGCTGGAGGCACTGCCCCAGCTACATGCGGGCCATGGATGCGACTAAATTAAACCTACGTTTGTCTTCGAGAAACCCTACAAAATCGAAACAAGACAACATAGGGAGTCAAACGTGGCAAATGCATATTGCATCTATACCGATGGCTCCAAAACAGAAGAAGGCTCAGGATACGAGATATACTCCAGATCACTGGACGCTGGATCTACACTACTGTCATTAGGCCAATGCTAACTTACGGAGCTATTGCTTGGGTACCAAAAGTGCTACTTCAACAAACTGAACCATATTCAACAGATCGCTTGCCTAAATATAACAGGTGCTATGAAAACAACACCAACTGCTGCAATGGAGCTGTTTATTGGCATTACCCCTTTTGACAGATATGTCAAAGAGGTGGCGCTGATAACGATGATGAGATTACGCTCAGGGGTGTAAACCTTGATGTAAGAATGGGACAATTGAGATGTCGTTTCTGGAGGGGTAAGCTGGAGGCACTGCCCCAGCTACATGCGGGCCATGGATGCGACTAAATTAAACCTACGTTTGTCTTCGAGAAACCCTACAAAATCGAAACAAGACAACATAGTGAGTCAAACGTGGCAAATGCATATTGCATCTATACCAATGGCTCCAAAACAGAAGAAGGCTCAGGATACGAGATATACTCCAGATCACTGAACCTTAGTATCAAATGGGATATGGTCAAAAAAGCCAGCGTAGTTCAAACTGAACTGGCTGGTATCTCCATAGCCGCAAAAGGATAACCCGGAAAGGTATAGCCGGTAAAACCATAATAATCTGCGCAGACAGCAGACAAGCGCTACTAACCCTGAACAGACCACGCGTCATATCAGGGCTAGTAATGAAGGGTCATGAATCACTAGCCCAAGCTTCGGATGGTAACAACATCATCCTGAGGTGGGTTAAAGGACACAACGGAAATAAAGCTAACCGCATTGCTGACCAGCTAGCTAGGAAGGCAGCAAGCCTAAGACTCTTAGGACCTGGTGATATTTTTAGCTGGTCAACTGTAACAATCACGGAAATTGTCAAATGTCACTCCCACACGCAAACCAAGAAAAGATGGGAAGAAGGGCCAGCATATAGACTTGCCAAGGTGACACTAAGGAACCTTGGGAAGTCATCATCAGAAAAGTACTTAAGAATGACCAGGAAAAACATACGCTTGACAGTTGGTTTTTTAACTGGCCATTGTCAACTAAGAAAATACCTCCACACACTGGGGCTAGTAGACACACCTCTATGCAGGAGGTGTGAACAAGATGACTAAACTGTCGAGCATGTCCTATGTGAATGTCGGGAGTTATCGTCAATACGAGAGTATGCGTTCGGTGAACTTTGGCCTACACCTGCCGACATAGGGGAGATGTCACCTTGTGATTTGTTCGCCTTCCTGGAAATGGCAGGATGGGTAATGAACTAAGGACGACAACCCCCTGGGAGGATGCACAATGGGTCAATTGTAGATATTAGTTAACTTTTTTGGAGACACACATTGTTAAATTTTTGTTTATCTTCTTCAGAGTATTTATTTTCTGCAATATTTCTTCTATGGTTGTCTCACACGTAATTGTATGTATACCTAAAAATTGAAACAAGTCCGCCAATGCTTTGTTCAATGCTGCATACTTTTCATCCAAATACCTAGTTAGAAACCAGAAGAAGTGGTACTATATTACAATAATAATTTGATTGTCAATAATATACGTCATAACGTAATATTGATTTCCCCAGACTTGAGTATTTAACAACGAGCTCTTTTAATAATAGTCTAAGAGCTAGTGAACCCTCCGAGTAACGGTCTTCCTGCAAGGCTAGAAATTTGTATAGTGATGAGTCATAACACATCAAGGCTAAAAATCATAACCTGGCAGGCATCAGCCCTGCACGTGTACCTATCTACCAGGTGAATCGAAAGGTGCATAGTTTAGGGGGTAAAATAAACTTTCTCCTGTAAAGTTTAAATTTAACTATGTGTTTGAGTAGGTCATTTAGAAGAAATGTGTACGATGACGGGCGATTCTGAACAGCAATAGACCTTGCCAGGCGAGGGGAAAGATTATGTTTTTTTTTTGTTTTTTTCCTAAAATATTTTTTTTTGCATCGAACAAAGTTTGTTTAGGTTTTATGAACCATTCCAAACAGAAAAGGTCTTTAGTGACTTTTCTCTTAGGTTAATAGTTTTTGACATATAAGCGATTAAAAATTTACAAATTGCGAAATCGGCCATTTTAATCCCCAAAAACTATGTAAAAAACTGAAAAGTTCAATGTTACCAAGGTAAATAGATATTCTTTAAACATCGATTGATGAAATCTTGAAGAGTTTATTGCAATACACTATCGAAAACCCCTTTGTTTTTTAATTGCTAATCAAGCGGGCGCGACATTTTAGTATATGTAATATGTGCGGAAAAATATTCTGATTCAATTTTTTTCACCATCTTGCTTGAAAATGTTCCCTATTAACAAATTTGCATATTGCCAGGGTCAAAAATTTTTTAAACAACTTTTTTAAACTTGAAAATTTTTCGAATATACAGGGTGTAACAAAAATACTTGATAAAAACTGGCTTTTTGAAAAAGTACTAAGAGACAAAAAATATTTAAAAACATTGTGTTTAACTAATGGTACTACAATAATAATTTAATTGGAACGGACACAAAAGTTTGGGGGCAGGTTAAAGGGAGCAAAACCCCATAAAATTTTTATAGGGTGTACAAATGTCACTCTTATTTTTTTAAGATGTTCCTGCCATAAGAATGCCACATGTTCATTTTCAATAAAAAATCTCTAAGAGTTTTCGATATATCGAAAAAATCGACTTTTATTTTGTAACTTCAAAGGGCTGTAACTTTTTTTATGTGCACATTTGTACTAAGGTAAGTTAGATTTTAATCGATCTATTTTTTTCCTAGTATATGTGATTTAATTTATGACCTGCATTTTTCTTACGTAAAATTTTCAAGTTAAAAAAATTATTTAAAACATTTGTGACCCATTTTTGACCATGGCAAGATACAAATTTTTTAATAGGAAACCTTTTCAAGCAAGATGGTGAAAAAAAAAATTGAATCAGATTATTTTTCCGCACATATACAGTGCGTTCATAAAGTAACGCATAAATTCGTTATTTCGTAAACCGACGACTTTAAGGAAAAATCCCGAAACAGGTCGATTTTTATTTTTAAATTACGATTTTTGGCATATATATATTGCTAGTGACGTCATCCATCTAGGCGTGATGACGTAATCGATGATTTTTTTTAAATGGGAATAGGGGTAATATGATAGCTCATTTGAAAGGGTATTCAATTATCTATCCAATAATATAAACATTAACATACGTACTCATACAGGGTGTTCAAAAAACATTTTTTTAATTAAAATAAATGAGACAAAAAGAAGAATATACAGTGTGTCAATTTTAAAATTTACAATGGCTATATCTCACGAACAGAAGCTGAAAACGAAAAATGCTTGAAACCGTTTCTAGGATAGTAAGGGGGAACTAAAATGACATGAAAGAGAACTCACCCCCATCAACCCCCTAGGCCCCACCCACCACAACCAAAAAAGACGAAGCAAGTTTTCAATCCTAATAGTAAATTAATAATATTGAAAAATATTAAAAATCACTAAAAGATTTTTAAATTGAAAACTTATTGGTACATTTTCATGGTAACACCTCCAAGACTTCTATAATTTGCAAGTCATATGGATGCTGCAGTACACTTTGCAATTCACATCCCCCGTCTGCAGCCGGCAAAATTCCAACTGAAAGATGCACCTGGTTACTCTACGGAGTAATACGAAAATAAAATAAAAATGTGTACCATTTTTATTCGGTTGCGATGCGAAGGAAAACCAATCTTACTTTTTAATTAGAATACGGAGTGCAGTCCAGTTCCTTTAACCGCGATTTTCTGCTCTTATTGGAGCTTCATCCGAAGAAACGTAGGCACTGTTCTCCATAATCCAACTAAATTGCATCGAGAGGTTTTACAACACATCGCAACCAAATGGATGATAATAGGTGGCTAGCGCCATCTGGCAATTGAAAGACGAAGCAAGTTTTCAATCCTAATAGTAAATTAATAATATTGAAAAATATTAAAAATCACTAAAAGATTTCTAAATTGAAAACTTATTGGTACGTTTTCATGGTAACACCTCCAAGACTTCTATAATTTGCAAGTCATATGGATGCTGCAGTGAAGACGAGAGGGAAGGAATTCTACACTTTGCAATTCACATCCCCCACAGATGCAAGGTGCATCTTTCAGTTGGAATTTTGCCGACTGCAGACGGGGGATGTGAATTGCAAAGTGTAGAATTCCTTCCCTCTCGTCTTCACTGCAGCATCCATATGACTTGCAAATTATAGAAGTCTTGGAGGTGTTACCATGAAAATGTACCAATAAGTTTTCAATTTAAAAATCTTTTAGTGATTTTTAATATTTTTCAATATTATTAATTTACTATTAGGATTGAAAACTTGCTTCTTCTTTCAATTGCCAGATGGCGCTAGCCACCTATTATCATCCATTTGGTTGCGATGTGTTGTAAAACCTCTCGATGCAATTTAGTTGGATTATGGAGAACAGTGCCTACGTTTCTTCTGATGAAGCTCCAATAAGAGCAGAAAATCGCGGTTAAAGGAACTGGACTGCACTCCGTATTCTAATTAAAAAGTAAGATTGGTTTGCCTTCGCATCGCAACCGAATAAAAATGGTACACATTTTTATTTTACAACCAAAAAAGTTTAAATTGCAAACCCCTACTTGTGATACATCATTGAAAAGGCTATGAAAAATGCTATCCAATGGTATAAACAATAATTATACAGGGTGAAGCAATAATTGTGAAACTTTGGCTTAAATGAAAAATTTAATGAGGTTTTGTTGAACTGCAAATTTGATAAAAATGTCAATTAAGTAAATGTGCAAAGTGGGTTCCGTTGTTTTGTAAACAATAATACAGTCTATTTTCAAATTCTGCACGAAATTTGGCAAATGTTTTTCTAGTAATAGAGCGACATGCTTGAGTAATTATTTCTCGCAATTTCCCAAGTGACGCAAGTTAAGTTTTATAAACAACTGATTTAAGGCAAAAATAGCAAATTTAGTTTAAATTCAACAAAAAAAAGTTCGAGCGGACATTTTCCATTTAAAATAATAGTCCGGGAGATAGCATTACAAATACAAAAGTCATAGTAAGCCAGCTGATATTAACAACCTGTATAATTATTATTTATACCATTGGATAGTACTTTTTATAGTAGGATAGTATATTACTTTTTTCTATGGGGTTACTTTAAATCAGTTGTTTATAAAACTCAACTTGCATCACTTGGGGAATTGCGAGAAAGAATTACTCAAGCATGTCGCCCTATTACTAGAACATTTGCCAAATTTCGTGCAGAATTTGAAAATAGGCTGTATTATTGTTTACCAAACAACGAAATTCACATTAAATATTTACTTAATTGACAATTTTAATCAATTTGTAATTCAACAAATCCTTAGTAAATTTTTCATTTAAGCCAAAGTTTCACAATTATTGCTTCACCCTGTATAATTATTATGTATACCATTGGATAGCATTTTTTATAGCCTTTTCAATTATGTATCACAAGTAGGGGTTTGCAATTTAAACTTTTTTGGTTGTGATGTGTGGGGCCTAGGGGGTTGATGGGGGTGAGTTCTCTTTCATGTCATTTTAGTTCCCCCTTACTATCCTAGAAAGGATTTCAAGCATTTTTTTAAATCAGCTTTTATTCGTGAGATATAGCCATTGTAAGTTTTTAAATTGACACACTGTATGTAATTTATTTTAATTCAAAATGCATTTTACTACTGTCAGTAAAAAGAAAAAATTTTATTTGACAAATGAAACATTGATTTTCGTTTAAACGAAATGTTCAAACTGCCAAGAGACAGGTGGGTGGAAGCTTTAACATTGAATTTAAGCGAAAAACAATATTTATTTGTCAAATAAACATTTATTTCCTGTTTTCTGACAACAGTAAAACGTATTTTGAATTAAATAAATTACATACATTCTTCTTTTTGTCTCAATTATTTTAATTAAAAAAATGTTTTTTGTACACCTTGTATACATAAATATGTTAATGTTTATATTAGTGAATAGAGAATTGAATACTGAATTGAATCTGTCATCATGCCCAGATGGATGATGTCACTAGTATGATATATATGCCAAAAAATCGAAATTTAAAAATAAAAATCGACCTGTTTCGGGATTTTTCCTTAATATCGCCGGTTTACGAGATAATGAATTTATGCGTTACTTTATGGACGCACTGTATTTTATACTACAGTGTCGCCTCCGCTTGATTAGCAATTAAAAAACAAAGGGGGTTTCGATATTGTATTGCAAAAAACTCTTCGGAATATCATCAATTGATGTTTATAGAATATCTACCTACCTTAGCAACATTGAAAAACTTTTTCACATAGTTTTTGAGAGTTAAAAATGGCCGATTTCACAATTTTCAAATTTTTAATCGCTTATATGTCAAAAACTATTAACCTAGGAGAAAAGTCACTAAAGACCTTTTCTGTTTGGAATGGTTCAAAAAACCTAAACAAATTTTGTTCGATGCAAAAAAAAATATTTTAGGAAAAAAACAAAAAAAAAACATAATCTTTCCCCTCGCCTGGCAAATTCTATTGCTGTTCAGAATCGCCCGTCATTGTACACATTTCTTCTAAATGACCTACTCAAACACATACTTAAATTTAAACTTTACAGGAGACAGTTTGTTTTACCCCCTAAACTATGCACCTTTCGATTCACCTGGTAGATACACGTGTAGGGCTGATGCCTGCCAGGTCATGGTTTTTAGCCTTGGTGTGCTATAACTTATCACTATACAAATTTCTAGCCTTACAGGAAGACCGTTACTCGGAGGGTTCACTAGCTCTGCTACTATAACTGCTGTTGATATAAATATTTTGACAAGACCTCTAGATGACCGACATCTGTTATTGACAACGGACTGGATTAGTTATTTGTTTGCAAACCGTTTATCGTTTACGTCCTTCTGATAAATAAATATTGTAAACGGCATCATTTGCAAGGAATATTCTCTTTTCCTGTCTCTGTTCTATAAATCCCATTGCAAAATCACTACTTTCATAATGTAATGTAGATATATTTTTTGCAGAAATTGCTTAAAAATAACTCATATAATAATATTTGAGTTATCCTCCCACTCAAAAAGGTCCGGAACATTGTTTAAATAATCAAAATGTCAAAAAATGAAGGAAAAATTCGATTTTTTTCTTCGTTTTTTGATTATAACTTTAAAAGTATTCATTTTCGAGAAACGTTGCACTGACATAAAAGTTGCGTAATTAAATTTCCTACAATATAGGATTAGTTAAAAATTTAAAAAATTGTCACCCTTGTTGCAAAATAGCAATAATTGCGAAAAAACCATAAAAAAAAACAAGTATTCGCATTTTACGTTTTTCAACCATTTATGCTACGGTTTAAAAGATATTGCAAAATAAATTTTGCAAAGCAGCTTTCGCAAAAAAAATCATTATTTCAAAATGTTGCAGGACTGAAAATGAAGCAGACACAAGTTGAATTTTTTTTACATATAGAAGAATACTGTACCTTTCATTTGCAATTTGCAAAATTAACATCGGTCAACTACCACGGCGTCAGGAATTTTTATAAATAAACATTAATTGTTGGTGCTACGCGCAGGGCAGCTAATACGTTTGCTCTGATTGGGTATTCCAATGACCTTTGATAATGATTGATAAATTTTAATTTTTAGTACATTTCGATATAACTAAATAAATTTGTATATTGCAAAATAAAAACACATATTCTTTCCTTTAAAATTACACTTTTTTAGCAAAACCTTTCTTTGTTCATATATTTTAACTTAGAGAATAAAAGTTTATTATTTTTAAACATATGCAATTGTTTAAACAATATTTCACAAACAATAATCAAATTAGTTTGATTTTAATGGAACTAAAATATTAAAATACAACAAAATATAGAGTAAGAAAATAATATATTAGATAAAGATTGGAAGCAATTTTGGTGGAAATCAACTTGTGTGAATCAAATACCGCTGTCCTGCGCGTAGCACAAAAAATGAATGTTTATTTAAAAAAATTCCTGACGCTGTGGTAGTTAACCGATTTTAATTTTGCAAATTAAGAGAGAATAAAAAGATTATTATTTTTAAACATATGCAATTGTTTAAACAATATTTCACAAACAATAATCAAATTAGTTTGATTTTTATGGAATTAAAATATTAAAATACAACAAAATATAGAGTAAGAAAATAATATATTAGATAAAGATTGGAAGCAATTTTGGTGGAAATCAACTTGTGTGAATCAAACACCGCTGTCCTGCGCGTAGCACCAAAAATTAATGTTTATTTAAAAAAAAATCCTGACGCCGTGGTAGTTAATCGATTTTAATTTTGCAAATTAAGAGAGAATAAAAAGTTTATTATTTTTAAACATATGCAATTGCTTAAACAATATTTCACAAACAATAATCAAATTAGTTTGATTTTTATGGAATTAAAATATTAAAATACAACAAAATATAGAGTAAGAAAATAATATATTAGATAAAGATTGGAAGCAATTTTGGTGGAAATCAACTTATGTGAATCAAACACCGCTGTCCTGCGCGTAGCACCAAAAATTAATGTTTATTTAAAAAAATTCCTGACGCCGTGGTAGTTAACCGATTTTAATTTTGCAAATTAAGAGAGAATAAAAAGTTTATTATTTTTAAACATATGCAATTGTTTAAACAATATTTCACAAACAATAATCAAATTAGTTTGATTTTTATGGAATTAAAATATTAAAATACAACAAAATATAGAGTAAGAAAATAATATATTAGATAAAGATTGGAAGCAATTTTGGTGGAAATCAACTTGTGTGAATCAAATACCGCTGTCCTGCGCTTAGCACAAAAAATGAATGTTTATTTAAAAAAATTCCTGACGCTGTGGTAGTTAACCGATTTTAATTTTGCAAATTAAGAGAGAATAAAAAGATTATTATTTTTAAACATATGCAATTGTTTAAACAATATTTCACAAACAATAATCAAATTAGTTTGATTTTTATGGAATTAAAATATTAAAATACAACAAAATATAGAGTAAGAAAATAATATATTAGATAAAGATTGGAAGCAATTTTGGTGGAAATCAACTTGTGTGAATCAAACACCGCAGTCCTGCGCGTAGCACCAAAAATTAATGTGTTTTTTTTTTAAATTCCTGACGCCGTGGTAGTTAACCGATTTTAATTTTGCAAATTTCAAAGGAAAGGTACAGTATTCTTCTGTATGTAAAAATATTTCAACTTGCTATCTGCTTTATTTTCAGTCCTGCAATTTGAAAAAATGATTTTTTTTTGCGAAAGCTGGATTGCAAAATTTATTTTGCAAAATCTGTTGAACCGATCTTAATAAAATTTAAAGTATTGTTTTAGTATTGTTTTACTATATCATACAGTTTTTCTGGGTAAAATATAAAGGTCCTTACTTGTTTTTTTTTTATGTTTTTTTCGCAATTATTGCTATTTTGCAACAAGGGTGACAGCTTTTAAAATTTTAACTAATCCTATATTGTAGGAAATTTAATTACGCAACTTTCATGTCAGTGTAACTTTTCTCGGAAGTGGATACTTTTAAAGTTATAATCAAAAAACGAAGAAAAAAATCGAATTTTTCCTTCATTGTTTTACATTTTGATTATTTAAACAATATACCGGACCTTTTTCAGTGGGAAGATAACTCAATTATTATGATATAAGTTAATTCCAAGCAATTTCTGCAAAACAATATGAGTCCCCTCTCAACCTCCATCTCAAAACAGATGCGCCCTGGACTAATGTTAATTAAAATCACATTTTTAAGAATAAAGGTAAATATGATTTTAGTGAACGACGTAATGTATCTGACACAATAGGTTCCAGATTTTAATCGTATTTAAATTGGTCATTATTAAAACCATTAAATCATATTTTTAGCTAACTTATACGCTACGTGCTGGAAACGCTACGTGCATAATAATATGCAGCGACCTTCAAAAAATACACTAAGCATCAAAATTAAAGCACCACCTTAAAAATGGGACATTTTTGATCTCTCGTATTTCCTAAACCGGTTGTCCGATTTGAGTGATTTTTTATTACTCGTATATTATAACTTTATTCTTCATGAATATCGATGTAATAATATTGTTGCTAAACATATATTGTTATGTTGTATAGCGGGTGTAACAATGATAGTGTGGTTTTCCTCAAAGTTAGTGACTACAAACGAAATATAGAATTCCGTAGAAAAGAGTACACCTGGTCTTCTATTCAGCTGTCTACTCAATAATTTTGGGTTATTTGATATATAATCATCATCCAGCCTTCTGCATTCAAAGTTGAACATAGGCCTCCCCTAATTTCTTCCAGTTCTGTCGATCTTGGGCTTCCAGCAACCAATTCCCAGCAACCTTTTGACGTTGTCTGTCCATCGTGTAGGTGGTCTACCTCTACTTCTTCTGTCCGTTCGTGGTCTACACACTGTAATTTTTTGGGTCCACCACCGTTCTCCATTCTGGCTACATGACTTGCCCAATTCCAACTTAGCTATGCTATTCGCTCTATGACATCTGTGATGATGATTTGATATCTATATATCTGGCTTTCGATGTTCCAATGAACGGAACAAAGAGCCAATAAACTGAGTCTTTCGTTTCCCATCTTGTTTCTGGGTAAAGTTTTTACTCGCTTCATTGTTGAGAACGAAGGTTCTACACTGGCCGTTGTGACAGGTATCATAGGCGTAACCAGGATGAGCCTAAGGGGGGTTACATCTACCTGAAGGGGGGGGGGTTACATCTACTGGAAGGTCTCTGAGGGCTATGGTGTTAAGCGTATAGAGCTCAAAGTACATCCCAATGGGGGGTTATAACCTCCAAACCCCCCCCCCTGGTTACTCCTATGACAGGTATAGTTGCCAAAATTGTAAGAAATTTGTAAATGTTTAAAGAACAAATATTTATTTCAATGTTTCATTACGTGGAGAACTTCGGTATTTGGTTCCAAAGATGATATTGTATTCCAGTTACACCATACTGACCATACATATTCAGCTTTTATTGCTGCAAGGGAAGTGTCGCGGGAGTAACAGGCAGCTAAATTTTCTAGCAATTTTGCTTTTTCTGTAGAGACAAATGCAGGTAAAAGAATTTAAAATGCTGATAAAATATTTTAGTTTTTGCTAAATCTGATTTTTAAATTGAATGTTAGTTGATCCGTACACTGAATAAAAACAGAGATAATCCTAGTAAAAAATAATGATACCTAGTAGTCAATTCGTAAGTAAGAACTAAGGTAAATGAAAGAGAGTTAATATTTAATTTCGTTTCAGAGACCACCACCATCTGTTTGCGTACATTTCAACCTCTTGGTTTCTTCAGAACAACCCGTGGTGGGTTATATCCCTTTCGTCTTTATCAACGGCGCTGTAGATGAAAATCTTATCATCGTAGCCATTTTGCTTTTCCCCCCTCTCTTGTCACTTAATGCCAATGTAATATATTATGATAACTCTTTCGTCTAGACAATTCTGTTATAGTCTGTTTTTAAACCAAGAGGAGTAGTTCAAATTTCCCGCGCCGTAAAGCTTGTTTGTAATTATTAGTCCAACCTCAGGCAAGTTTACTCCACTGTTTTCAAATTTTGACACTAATGACATTTATAAAATTTTCACACTTTGGCATTTCATAGGTTAATTAAGTCATATCAGCGATTTTTTGTATTTTCTGCGTTATTCCTTTAATTTTTGGATCTTTAGTCTGTTTTTATACAAAGAACAGTTGTTTTTAGAACTCTTTACCAACATATTAGTATAATATAATATTGATGGATTATCGTTAAAGGCCGATATGATCAACGAAAAGAAGATGTATTTGGTGATATTTCTAATGACTTCCTTGGGTGTGAATCTATCTTTTTAGTTTACTCTTCTTGGTTTAAAAATAAAGCTTTGTATTTCCATCCCAGATAGATTACACAACAAAATAATAATTATAAACAAAATTAATTGAACGAAACATTTGTTTTCGCTTTGAGTATTCTTCAAATAATTACAACAAGGAATTTAGAATAAAATAAATCTAGTTTTAAATATAGCACCTAGAGACTTACAACTTTTTACATTATGTTTAAGATGATGTCAGGAAAAATGTGTACTATAGAAAAGTTGGTAGAAACGCATAATTGCACTTTAAAAAGTGCATAAAATGTATAGAAAAGTGCATAAATATTTCAGAGTAAGTGTATCAAGGGCCAGATTTTGTTACTCTAGGGTTCTTGGGGGGTTGCTGAAGACGAATACGCTATCAGAACCGAACACCGAAGTATCTGGTGTCCAGGTTTCTGTGGAGCTTCGGGGGTTTTCGGCACTAAATTGATGCACACAGATTACTCGGGGAGTTTTTGGGGCTGCTAAACAAGAATACGCCATCAGATTCGACCACCGGTGAATCTGGTGCATAAAACCCTTCAAACTACCAAAAATAGCATGCCTTAGTAGTTAACTTGGGCACCATGTACTCCGGGAATCGGTTCTGATCTGATGGCGTTAAGATGAGGTGGATTAGCAGGGAACTGAGCACCTGGTGCACCGGAGGTCGGTTCTGATAACGTAGTCGTGTTCAGCGACCCCAAAAACCCCGAGTAACAAAATCTGGCCCTTAATAATGCTTTTTTTGACACGTTTATGCACTTTTGGATGCAATTTATGCATTTTAAAATGCAATTATGCATTTCCACCTATTTTTATCTAGGAGACATTTTCCTGGTATCCTTCTGAACGCAATGCCAAAAGTTGTAAGCCTCTAGGTGCTGTAGTTAAAAATTTATTATTCGGGTGTTTTTAGTGCTAAATGCCCTGGTCTAAATATACACTGCGCGCCAAAATTAACGCATAATTTTAAAATTATAATTTCATCTGCATGAAGGTAGAACTGTAAAGAGGGTATGGAAAGCGGCATCCGACAACAAACGACGAAGAGGCAGGCCAGCAAGAACGTGACGCGCAAATATTGGAAAGGCTTGCGAAAAAATAAATATTGGGTGGAGAGAAGCAGAAAGACTAGCTACTGACCGAAAGGCATGGAGACGTCTGATTTCTCCACTTACCTCGACACCGTAAGGTACAAGAGGACGGCTTAAGTAAGTAAGTAAATTTCATCTGCAATGAAAAAAATTTTGTTTGTTCTTTTGTGCTTTAAAGTTGCTTTTAGAACACCTGAAATAAAATAAAAATTTTCCTTTTTTTACAAAGAATGTATTGAAATAAACATTATAACATCATAAATCTAAAAAATATCTGATCTAAACAAACTAACATCATAAATAAATGGCGAAATTGAAATTTTTTAAGTTCAAGAAAGTACTAGTACCGAGTATTGCCTCCTCTGACATTTATTACTGCTTGATAGCGATTTCTCATACTGAGAAATTCCGTTCTTATTTCTTCTTGATCAATTTGATCCTAAATTTCAACTACCCGCAAAAACAGTTGTCCCAAATAATGTTCTATTGGGTTGAGGTCAGGACTTCTCGCAGGCCAATACATGGCAGGAATTTCAACCTCCTGAAGATATTGCTGCACAATTCTTGCTATGTGTGGCCTGGCATTATCTTGCATAAGCATGAAATTATCCCCAATAAATGGTGCAAATGACACGACATGTCTGTAATATACATGTGTGATGTAAGCCGTCCGCGATCTATTCTCACTAACTCCGTTATAGAGCTTCACGATACGATACAATATCGATACTTTTTAAGTATTAAGTATTGTATTGGTTATGCCAATGAAGTATCGTATCGTGTATCGATATCGGCAATACTTTCTTATAAAAATATCGTATTGATATTGATCTCGATACGATATCGATACAATACTCGATAAAATATCGACATAAAAAGAATTTACATCTCAGATGTGTAGGCTCTTTGTGCCCACTTTTGCATGCTTAGGAAATGGACATTATTCTAAAAATATTACGAATATTTCTTATAACTTATTCTGTAATTATTCTGTAGTAAAGTATTCTGTAATTCTGTAGTATTGTTTACAAACTGCTTTTGAAAAGATAGGGAAATCCCGGAGATTCGGAATAAATCACAATTCAATATTTTTGTTGAAAATTATTTTTGCGTCATCATCACTAACTTCCATAATATTGCCACAAATGCCACATGATATAAACAGTCTAATCACACAGTCATTTACTCACTCTCAAGAGTTTCAAGTTCAGGCACTTATGTGTAAAATATTACAACAGCTGATGCTTGGGTTGCAGATCACTTATAGTTTTATATACATACATAAATAATTACTTCTGATCTAAATATTCCACAAAATATAATCCAAACAACTGTGGCGTTTTATTTTTTTTCTCGATATCGATATTTATTTCAATAATATCGAAGCAAGCGTATCGACAATACAAGAGCATTGTATTCATTTCAGATAATAAGTATCGTATCGACATTAATATTGCTAAGGTATATATTGTATCGATATTGTATTGGTTTTCGATACGATATCAATACAATATCGATATTTTTATCGAATATCGTGAAACTCTAACTCCGTACGAGCCTCCATATTAATCAAACCCCACACCATTACCGAGCCTCCACCATACTGTACCTACACTGTACAGTGCCTACGGTGTCACACTAGTGGTAGGGGAGCCCAAGCGGGGGTTTGTGCAGTTACTCGAGCGCGTCAGATTATCATATGGGGAGAAACCTGGTACCCTGCAGATGTACCTCTACCATATATTGGCTCTTAACACAGGGAAGCTTCGATTTTCTTGCTCCTGATGGTTCATTTTAAAGGAAAAGCACGCTGAAGGAATAAATAAATCTGAAAAACGCCTTTTGAACGTCCAGCACAACGTATTTCAACCCAACTAAATTCGAATTAAAATGAAGCATAACTAGCATGATTTTAATTTTTTTTTTGCTAAAAATTATAAAAACGTCAGCGTTTTTTACCGTTCTTTCGATAAATTTTACAATATACCGGAGGTGACAATCACGGGTGCCCATAAAAAAATTTAGAGGGGGGGGGGCAGAGATATGTCAAGAATAGATCTGGCTAGGGATATGCTAAACAATGCATCGGGGTGTAACGTCGATATCAAGTACGGTGGTCTAGCTATCTTTGTCTGTCGTGCGAGTGTGAGCATATCTATCAAGAGGTGGGAGTAATGGAACGACAGTTACACAGAGGCGGCAGCCATCACATGCTAGACAGAGAAAGCTAAGCGCCAGTAGAGAGAGGTAGATAGACCACCGACCCGAACTGCTCCGCGTTACGCTATTTTTCGGAGTTGGCCAAATCTATGTGTATAAGATTTTTGGGGGGCAGACGTGAAGATGTTGCACATTACAGTTTGTATACTTTGGATAACCATATATATTTTAAAGCACCCGAAAAGCTAGGGGGAGCACGCCCCCCCCCCCTGCCCATTGGTATGAGGGCCCATGGTAACAATAATATATTATCACAAAAATCGAAACATTAAATTTATTTGATTTACCAGGATTTTTAAAATTATGCGATAATTTGGGCGAGTGGCGAGCAGTGTATTTTCAATCCATTTGTTTTTCTAGTAACCGCGCTGCATTATAAAATGTCGAATAAAATTATCAATAGCTGTTCAAACAATACCGGTTTCGCTCAACACTTTTTCAAATTTTCAGATTGTTACAGCCATTCGTTTAAAATAATTCATCTCTACACAATGGCCTATTTTTCGCAATGAAAAGAGTATAATTGAAATTGTGTTCATTCGCTACATTGCGATGATTCTATATTCGGTTTGTCTATTTTTATGGGTTGTTACAGAAAAACGTGATTCATTATTTTTCAAACAATCAATGGCTAAAATAGACTGTAATGTCAGTAAAAACTTTATATTATTCCATTCCAATAAATACGTCAGGAATTGCTTCGTTCGTTATTTATATACTTACATATATACATATATAGAGGGTGTTTTATGTATATATATTTTGAGTCCAAGCATATACAGTTGAAATATTTCCAATTATTAATGAAACACCCTGTATACACACAAAATGGAAAGCATTAATGGGAAATCAACAGAATAATGGAGCCAAGAGTAGGTGCTCTTTTTTCAATTATCAGATATATTTCGGTATTTATTATTTGATACCGTCATCATGATAAAAGATTTAATAATGAGTTACATTGTGAAGTAATAGTTAAAAATTTTGGACATACAAAATTGAGATTGTGGCCCTGTTGTTAAAAAAATATGTAAAAAATCCACCAGCGGGAAAAAAACTTTATCAACATTTCACCATGTTGGAATTGATGAAATTTTTTTCTCATTAAAACACACAAAAAACATTTAAATTAATAAAAACTGTAACAATACACATTAAAAAAAAGTTAAGCAATATAAATAAATTTTTTGAATATCCATTCAGAATCTAAAACCTTAGATTTTACTTCTAATTTTTTATACATGAATAATTAAAATTCAGTTATTGAACTGGCGGCAATAAACTCATGTTCTGTGGTAGAAAAAAAAATGATAGTTGACCATGTCCAACAATGACATTTTGTTTTGTGGTTTGCTTTAATTTTACTGTGATTTTACTCTAACTTTACTTCTCACTAGATGAATTCTCACATGTGGATATCTGAATCTGAAATGGAAAGAAAAAACAACAACTAACAACATCTTTCAGCAGTTTATTCGTCAGAAACTACGGCATTATGATGTACCTAGTGTTTGCATTGAACTCTTTATCTAAGTCTAAGTGAAGCAAATATGTGAGTAATTTACTATTTTATTGGGAAATAAGCCAAAATTTATTTCAAAAATAAATTTCATTTTTAAACAATTGTGGCGTATTTCCCAATAAAATAGTAAATTGTATAAGATGCCACAAAGAAACAGCTTCAGAACAAAATCAGTAGGTACATTCTTTCCTATTCCATGAATATTTCAGTGGTTCTAAAATCCATACGTTAAATATTTTCCTGAAGATTAATTATGGGACCTTTACGTGTGCAGTTCATTACCTTTAAGTTGTGTTAATGCTTGATTAGACGTCTGTTCGCCGCACCAATTAAAACGGAAATACCTCTCGAATAAAAAATTACTCCGGGGACACGCATATATGTACACTGCACATACGAAGTGTAAACGAAATCCTCTCAAATGAATCCCACCTGTGCTCATCCCTAATAACACCAAACATTCCATGTATGTTCCTAGAATGTACACACAGGATATTGAAAACATTCCTGGAATGTCCTCAAAAGCACAAGAATGTCCCCTAAATGTCCCAGGAAAGTCCTCTGTCATCATTTTAAACATTCCTAGAATGTCTTGTTGGAACATCCATGAATGTCCAGGACATTCAAACATTAATAGAGCTTTGATAGTATATTCCTGGAATGTTTTGTGTTGTTAGGGAGCAGGTCGCGGTGATAACTCCAACGTGGTCTACACCGATGTGAGTCACAATACCTTCTTGATATGTCCATACTTTGATAGTTTGGTCATTGCCTCCGCTCATAAAATGTTCACCATTCAGAGAAATATCTAAACCTTGATGGTAACTGTGGGTGAACCTTCTAATTCTGTTACTAGACTTCCGTCCAAGATTTCCCAGTAGGATAGTTTTCGATCGAAACCACCAGTAAGAATTTGTATTCCGCTAGGAACCTACTGGACACACCTAAACAACGTATTGGCGAACAAAATCTGCCTTCGTCGTTGTCCCTGTAAGTCCCAAATGATGACCGCACCAACCGTGCTAGTGCTATCTGTTTCGGTGTCTTTATTAACGTCTATTGCTTATACAGCTCCCTTATGTTCTTTGAGGGTATAGATCAGTTGTTGTTTAAATGGACACATATCCCATAACCTAACTTGTTCCTCACATCTTCCACTTATCAAAACTTTTCCATGAGAGGTGGTCAGAGTCAGAGTGTCAGAGCTGAAACTCCTTCATTGTGCGTTTAAAATGGCGTACTGAGATTACTGTTATCAAGTCTATTATAAAGTGTGTCTACACATATTTTATATCAACAAGCTTATATGACACATTACCGCGTTACGCTCCAGATTTTCATATGAGAACAAATAGTTATTGCAATATGTTTGATATACAGTATGTCCCTGGAAGTTGTATCCATATGGAACACTTTTTTATTATTATTTTTACGAAAAAAGTTATTCTTTATGAAAAGCTCTGCATGGTCCAAAACCTAAGATATAACCATCAAATATCAAATTTTTTTAATATTATACGAGGTATGTCAAAAAGTTTGAATTTCACTCAAGAGTAAAGTAGCTTTATTTTTCGTAATATTGGTAATTGCTATTATGAAAAGTTGTTTGGAATTAAAAACTATATTCTAATATGCAATTACATCCTTCTAATTAGAAAAAAAATATATTTTTGAGAAATTATGGATAACATATTATTTTTTCAGTTATTTCAATTCTTTATTATTAATTTTACGAAAAAAAGTGATTCCTAATAAAAAGTTCTGGATGGTCTAAAACTTAAAATACAACCATCTTATATCAAATTTTATCAATTTTATACGAGGTATGTTAAAAAAGATAAATTTAGATCAAAAGTAAAGTACCTTTATAGTTCAGAATATTTCAATTAAAAGGATGTAATTACATACTGAAACATAGTTTTTAATTCTAAATAACTTTTCATAATAACAATTTTCGATATTGTGAAAAATAAACGTATTTTACTCTTGAGCGAAATTCATATTTTTTGACATACCTCGTATAAAATTGATAAAATTTGACAAAAGATGGTTGCATTTTAGATTTTAGACCATGCAGAACTTTTATTAAGAATCAATTTTTTTCGTAAAATTAATAATAAAGGAGTTATCTGAATTAAAATAACTGAAAATAATGTTACTTATCCATAATTTTTCAAAAAAATTTTTTTTTCAATTAGAAGAATGTAATTACATACTAGAATACAGTTTTTAATTCCAATCAACTTTCCATAATGGCAATTTTCAATATTGTGAAAAATAAAGCTACTTTACTCTTGAGTGAAATTCAAACTTTTTGACATACCTCGTATAATATTCAAAAAATTTGATATATGATGGTTAAATCTTAGGTTTTGGACCATGCAAAGCTTTTTATAAAGAATAACTTTTTTCGTAAAATTAATAATAAAAAAGTTTTCCATATGGATACAACTTACAGGGACATACTGTATAATTAAATATAATATTTTGATACTTCCAATACAAGGTTTAGATATCTGGGAATAGATGTAACCAGTTACGGAGATGTTGAAGAGGAAGTACGACAACAAAGCTTAAAAGCAAAGTAAAGCGGCGGGATCTCTTAATGACACAATCTGGAAGAACAAACACCTAAGAAAAGACAAAAGCAAGAATCTATAAAGCAGCAATTAAACCTATATTGACATACACGGCGGAAACAAGACACGACACATCTAAAACGAGACGACTACTAGAAACAACAGAGATAAAAACACTCCGACGAATATCAGGGTAAAAATCTGTTGGATAGGGAGAGAAGCGAAAACATAAAAAGATCATGCAATGTAGAAGACATAAATGGATAGGTGACAAAACGGAAACAGGAGTAGAACGAACACATTAGTAGAATGGCAGAGGGTAGGATAGTACGAATAGCACGAGATAAGTCACCAAATGGACGAAGAAGCATTGGCAGACCAAGAAAAAGATGGTGCGCTAACTTAAACAATTTAGGAGGCTAATATTGAAGAAGAACAGGCTTTAAAACCTACATACAAGAACGAAGGAGAAGATACTTATAATATTTTTGGGTTTTTAAGTATTTGTAAGATATACCACAAATGGTTCTGAAATCTATACGTAAAAAAATATTTTCCTCAAGATTAATTTAATGGGACCTTTACGTGTGCAGTTCATTACCATTAAGTTTTGTTAATGCTTGATTAGACGTCTGTTCGCCGCACCAATTAAAACGGAAATACCTCTCGAATAGAAACTTAATCAGGGGACATGCATATTATACATACGGCGTATAAACGAAATCCGAACTCAGATTTTAACTAAGAGAGAAACCCTCGCAAATGAATCCCACCTGTGCCCAGCAGGTCGGAACAAATGCTAATGCACCTTGTCTCCACATCAGCTGTCGCCCAACCCCATATTTGCACCGCCTACTGAATTGGGGCCCTTACGGCGCTTCGGGAAATTGCTGAATCAAATAATTCAATGCGACCGGTTCTCTCATCTCTGTTCTTGTACGGTTGACATACTTTATCTACCTGTCCTTTCTATTCCGATGCAACGTGAATTCATGGAGTGTAATAGGAGTAAATGGCATTGGGAATTGGGGTGGACAAATGTTAGTTGATTCATACATCACTTTGGTTTAAGCTGAAATATTTACGGATTACGGGCAGATTATTGTTGTTTGTTACCTATGCGCAACGGCTATGTGGATTATTGTGGATGGCAACGCGGCGATCTTTACTTTATTTATGGACACATTATTTCTACATTTTACATGTGTTTACTACTATTAATAATACCTTTTCTTAATATTATTAATATTTCATTTAAATAATAATATGTTGTTCTTCTTTTGTTATTACCAACGTAACATTTCCATGTCTTCGACTTCCTATTTTTCCGTTGTTGGCATATTCTTGTTGTTGACTTCTTCTTTTAGAATCGGACATCAAAGCCTGCTACATTCTGCTGATAGACAGCTGCTTCTTTGATGTTTCTCTTTTTTATGTCAGTTTCTTTTACGATTATAGATGCATCTTTCCATCGTACTTTGTGTTTGTTGTTCCAGGTATGTTTGAATATCTGGGATTTGTCAAGTCTCTGTTTTTGATGTACCTATGTTTGATGCCTGTTTATCCTGACACTTGGTGGAGAGGGGGAGAGACAGAGAGAGAGAAACAGAGAGAGACACAGTGAGAGAGGGAGGAGGGGAAAGAGTAATAAATCACTGTCAAGTGACCATTCATTAGGTCTCTACGTTTATTCTTCTTCTTCCTAGTCCGTCGTCCAATTAGATTCAATTCAATTCGAAAGATTCAAGCTCGTCTTTTAAATACGCTTCGTTTGATATGTCACATGTACTATTTGTATATTTGTAATAATGTGGTATTTCCGGTTAGAGGTGCTTAGCCTGAAATGATATAAAAACCAAAAGTTTACATGTGTTCTCATCTTGCTAAGGTGCGTCGAATAATATATCGCTTATAATATTTCCGCGAATTTAAATCAGTACCTCTGGTTGCAACTCTGGAATCGCAAGTACGAGGTCAAATATCTCACTTTTAATATTTGGGTTATAAGCTATCATTCGAGGTTTCATTTATCATTCTATCTATTTCAATAACGAAGGAGTTATATTCATTGACAAACAGACACATATGTTTTCTTCTTGCTAAGGTGCTTCGAATAATATATCGCTTGAACTAGTTCGGTGAATTTAAAACAATACTTCTGGTTGCAACTCTGGTTGCAACTAAAACTGGAAATTCGAGGTCAATTTTCTCACCACTAATACCATATTTGGGTTATAAGCTCTCATTCAACCTCTCGTTTGTCATTACATCTGTTGTAATAACGGATGCATTATATTCTCGGACAGACGGACGAATGGGCAAACAGGCATGAAATCGGAAGTATACAGGGTGTAACGAAAATTCAGGTCATAAATTTAATCACGTATTCTGAGACCAAAAATAGTTTGATTTAACCTAACTCACCTTAGTACAAATGTGCATATAAAAAAAGTTACAACCTTTTGAAGTTACAAAATGAAAATCGATTTTTTCCAATATATCGAAAACTATTAAAGATTTTTTATTGAAAATGGACATATGGCATTCTTATGACAGTAGCATCTTAAGAAAAAATTATAGTGAAATTTGGACACCCCATAAAATTTTATGGGGGTTTAGTTCCTTTAAACCCCCCCCAAACTTTTGTGTACGTTCCATTTAAATTAATATTGTAGTACCATTACGTAAACACAATATTTTTAAAACTTTTTTGGCTCTTAGTACTTTTTCGAAAAGTCAGTTTTTATCGAGATATTTTGAATATTTGTCAAATCCACCACATATTTGTATATGGTAAAGTACGATTATGGAGACTTGGTAATAATATGAAAATTTATGTATGATTTACATTTTTAGGTATATTTTGAACCGTATTAAAAAAGAAGCCATATCTCGATAAAAGGTGCCTTCTCGAAAAAATACAAAGAGGGAAAAAAGTTTTAAAAACACTGTGTTTAACTAATGGTACCTCAGCAATATTTTAATTGGAACGTACACAAACGTTTGGGGGGTTTAAAAGAACAAAAACCCCATAAAATTTTTATGTAAACATATTAAAAAATAAGCCTCAACTCGATAAAAACTGCTTTATCGAAAAAATACTGAGAGGCAAAAAAGTTTTAAGAATATTAAATTTAACTAATGGTACCACAATAATAATTTAATTGAGACGTACACAAAAGTTTGGGGGAACAAAACCCCCATAAAATTTTTATGGGGTGCACAAATTTCACTATATTTTTTCTTTAAGATGCTCCTGCCATAAGAATGCCACATATCCATTTTCAATAAAAAATCTCTAATAGTTGTCGATTTATTCGAAAAAATCGATTTTCATTTTGTAACTTCAAAGGGCTATAACTTTTTTTATGTGCATATTTGTACGAAGGTAAGTTACATTCAAACTATTTTTGGTCCCAGAATATGTGATTTAATTTATGACCTGTATTTTTGTTACACCCTGTATATTTGTTCTCGTGTTTTTACGGCGCGCCGAATAATATATCACATGTACTATTTCTACGCCAGTGGCGACGCGTGACTTTTTCTAAAGTGTTACCAAATCCAGATGAAGAAAATCTTGTTTAAAACAACCTCGCAAATATAAGCCAGTGGCGGATCTACGGTGAAGGAAAAGGGAAAATTTCCCCCTTAACAAGGTCCAAAATTAAGGAAAAAAATTGTTGTAACATAAAAATATTTTTCCGCAAATCGCCAGGAAATTTTGACATTCCTGTCAAAATTTCTTGAAGAAAAAGTCAGGACTTCCTTACTGTAAGGAAATGTCATTTCCTTACTGTAAGGAAATGATATTTCCGTACAGTTGTTAGTGTTCTACATAAATCCATAAAACGTCTGTATGCATTTTCGTACTTTTCTCTTGATTTCTTTGGCAATAATTCTAATGAAGCAGTATTCACTGCCTCAACCAGCTCTGGAGGAGTCCCAGGAATGGAAATTTCATCATCACTTATCATTTTACTTTCGAGAACACCAGCAATTAAATGTATAAGCGTCAAGTTTGACAATTCAACCTCAATACGTTTCCATAGTAACCCAAGTAATTTTATTAGGAATTTCAAAGCACCATTTATTTGGGAATAAAATTATCGCGTTTTTTTTTAAATCAATCAATATCTGTCGAATTTTAAACGATTTGCGGAAAAATAGTATGTTTACCTCGTAGGAAAAGCCACATTCCTGGACTCTGTCTTGCTAAGTCTCGGCTTGCGCCTCGACTTAGCAATCTTCACAGTCGTCCAGGAATGTTAAGCTTTTCCTACCCGGTAAACAATGTACTATTAACTGACATGAAACTTAAACCACGGACACACAAATTCAACATAATAAACACGCTAGTTAGGAAAATGAAGGAAACTTAATGTATATAAGTTATTATTTATGTCTTTTATGTTGTTTTGGTTTATCTTTATTATATTTTTGGTTGGTGTTGCATTGGAAGCTCCCCCCCAAGGCAAATTTCCCCTCCCAAGGGAAATGTCTAGATCCGGCAATGATATAGCCTCCGCCTAAGTTTTTGTTTATTTTATCAGGAAATATGTTAATAACAGAATCGTAGAAAGAGGGTTCTGTCATTAATCCATTTAAAAAGCGTTACTCAATGAAAATTAAAGAAAATTACGACATTCGATCTTGCAATTGGGTATTTCTTTGGCATGTTTTAATCCGTTTCATTGCTGAAAAACTTCTTTCAACGGATGCACTTGTAAAACCGGAATTATTAAAAATACAATTTAAACGGTTCCTGTAATGCATTATCAAGTTCTGAAGACGTCAAATATTGATACATTGATTCTTGTACATTTTTTTTTAATATAATCTGGCAGGCGTGAATCCAAGTGGGGGTCAATAGAGTCAATTGCCCGCTCCTTGAGACTTCGCTTTATGTCGCTTTTTTAAGAAAGAGATTACGATTGAAAATAAGTAGTGGGTTTTGTGTCCTGTTGATAACTGAATAACTGAAACATAAAACAGATTTCCTTCTCCGAAGTACGTGTTCTTTGTCTTACTGTATGTTGTCGAGTCTTGGACTGTGAATAAAATCGATCTACTTAAATTGTCTTAAGGCTTTCGAAATGTGGTGCTATAGAAGAATTTTAAAAGTATCTTGGGTGAAGAAGATTCGAAACTCCACAATACTAGAACGTCTCAGCAAGACTACTGAGATTGTAGAAGGCATCAAGAAGAGAAAAGTGGAGTATTTTGGACATGTAATGGGAAGTTTCAAATATAGGTTGCTACAAAATATTATGCAAGGAAAAATAGCATGCAAACGCGTCCAGGACGAAGAAGCACTTCGTGGTTGATTTAGGGTGGCAGTGAAAAAAATTAGCTATAGATAGCTATGATAGTAACCAACGTTCTGAAAGGACATGGTACATTAAGAAAAAGAAAGTAACAGCCCATTCCTGCATACGCGAGTGACGAGAAAATTTTTATTTCATTGCCCTCTCCTTGCAAGGTTGCTGGAACCGCCGTTGTAATCTGGATCATTATAAAGAACTGTCAATTCTGTTTTTTAACTTTACTGTGTCAAATGTTTGTCCATATACATAGCTGTAAAATTGATGAAGGGCCCTATCTGAAATTTTTTTGCTTTAAATTAGAAAACCTATTTTTAAGTTGGATAATCATAGTGTCAAAAATTAAAAAAAAAGTCGTCAACGACACTCATCCATGTTTAATTGCACGCACACTGTAATAGGTAAGTAACCATTGTAACTATAGCGGTACGCTTTAATTACTATTTTTGCTAATTTTATTTTCTTAATTTTTAATAACTTTTCTCAAAACGAACTAATATGGATCATATAAATTCACATGTAAAATACAAACCAGATGCTAAGAGGGACGCAGTTTTACAAAACGGAATGTATCTTAACCATATGTTTTTGGTGTGTTCAGTTACAAACTGAATTCTCCATAAATTAATTACCTTATCAGACCTTATGTCAATAACTCACAATTGGACATGAATTTCGAAAACGTAAAACTGCAGAAATGTTTCAACCTTTAAACGCCAGATCTAAGTGATTTATTGCCCATCTGGTCAGATGGTAAAACACAAACAGATTAGCGTCTGTGGTTTCTTTTCAGCCACTCAGTCAGTCGGTCACAACACCCGAGAGACATCGGCCGCTCGCTGGGCCGAAAACAATAACAAACCCTCTTACGCGATGTATAAGCAAAACACTCTTTTTACCCAAATAAATAAATATATTACTGTTCGTTGTTATACTTATTTTTTATTAATTCCGTCAACCATACCACCGGAATATAACCATTCCAAAAAGTGGTAATGTGCCTACTAATATCCACAGCGCGCTTACGCCTTCGCCTTTCAAAATTTTCAGACACGAGCCGTCTCCGACCCTCGCGTCCCACTGATAGCCAATGGACTTTCATTTACTGTATCCACATTTAAAAGTCGCTCATTAACCTGCAACCGAGTCGCATAAATTCGCCAATATTTTCGTGCGTCTAGGTGGCTTTTTAGTGAATTACTATTAACACTCATATTTCTATTGAAAAAAAAAAATAAAATGGAATTATTTCACAGTAGTCATAAAATATTTATTTTCAAGATTTTTAACTGCTACCAATGGTAACAGTGGTTACATGGACGCTTCGCCAGCGTTCTGCGCCCTACACCACTATGTGGTAAGAGGGTTTTTCGAAAATATGTACATGGATCGATACTGTTTCTGCGACTTTAAAACCATACTTTGGTTGCAACTCTAAAACCGGAAGTCCGAGGTCAAACTTCTCAGTTTTAGTATCATCCTTGGGTTATAAGCTTTCAATCGACACCTAATTTGTCTGGTCTTGACACCTATCTGGTCTAATGACAGCACTGGCGGACCCAGGGGAGGTGTCATGGGGGTCATGACTTCCCCCCATAATTGTAAACCCACGTATCCTAAGGTTGGTAAGACTAAGTCACCTTGCATCAGAGATAGGTAATTAAATCACCCTCAAGACCCATGACCCCCCCCCCCCAAACAAAATTTCTGGATCCGCCACTGAATGACAGAGGAGTTGAGTTTACAAATTTCCTGGAACAGACGGATACTATAGATAATTCAGAATTTTCACATTTTTTTCAAAATTAATGAAAAATAGTTTCAAAATTTTCTCTATGTATAAAATTGTATAAGAAATCGATCAAAATCAATTCGTCAAACGTTAAATTGAAACACTTTATACGTTCGTATCACATATTTAAATATTTACATCAATTGTATCTCAACGACAAGTAATTCCGACGTGGCATGAAGGAATATAATACTCTGAAAGCTGCCGAGATTGTTTGGAGTTTTCCAAGTGAGAACAATATAGAAGTGTGACGTCAGAACCGAGAGACGAGGGTTGGCTTGGCTTGTATTGTTGGGTCATCAGAAAACCATTCATATCACTTGGCAGCACAATGTAAGATTCATACTGTGGCGTCTAGATCCCAGATGCCCAGGATGACATTGCTGATACGGTTGTTCTCTCTCTTTGCGTCTCTACATCGGAAAAGGAATTAGAACTGCGGGTTATTGTAATGCACATTTCAATGAACCGAATGCTTTTTTAACGAACGTATTCAATATAATGGATGAATACTGTATTATGACGAGTGTCTACGTTTCAAAGTATGAGTAAAGTTTATTCAGCTTTTTTTATAAAAAAGGGAGCGGGAAATTTACGAGGCGATGTAAAAAAGTAAATCTTTTGTTATCATTTGAATTGAATGTATTTTAGGTTACAGTTACAGAAAAAAATGCTGTTCAAATTCCCAAATACGAATTGTACAATATACTCATATATTGTTCTGAAGCTATTTCCTTGTGGCATTTTCATAATCAACTATTTTCAATGGGAAAAAAGCCACAATTTTACCAAAAAAATGATTTTTTAACGTTTCGACGCCCAAGTGGGGTGTCGTTGTCAAAATCTAAAATAATACTAAATTAAACAAAAATGTTGTTGCTTAGTAAAAAATTCTTCTAATAATTTATTTAATCTGACTCATTTATATCGGCAATTCAGACATGTATTATACATTTTGCAGTAGAAGACTTTAAAATGATATTGCTAATATTGATGAGTTGCGTTCCTGGGACGACTTTACTAAAAGATACTTCATTTGATTACATGAAATCAACCAATTTGAATATTTTTGATATTGAGTTGGGTTGATTTCATGTAATCAAATGAACTATCTTTTAGTAAAGTCGTCCCAGGAACGCAACTCATCAATATTGGCAATATCATTTTAAAGTATTCTACTTTAAAATGTATAATACTGTCTGAATTGCCGATATAAATGAGTCAGATTAAGTTAATTATTAGAAGAATTTTTTACTAAGCAACAACATTTTTGTTTAATTTAGTATTATTTTGGATTTTGACAACGACACCCGACTTGGGCGTCGAAACGTTAATAAAATCATTTTTTTGGTAAAATTGTGGCTTTTTTTCCATTGAAAATAGTTGATTATACTCATACACATACAATATGGTGCAAATTTTTGGAATGAATTAGTTATTTCGTAAGCCAGCGACTTGAAAAGAGAGAAAAATCCTGAAACAGGTCGATTTTCATTTTTGAATTATGCTATTGAATTATGTTTTTTGCTATATACATATATCACGCTAGTCATATCATACTTCAGTCTTCAGTCATATTATCGCCTTACGTTTTCGTTTTCAAACTTATTGCATGTCAAGAGGATGAAGACATATAGTAGGAACCTGTTCAATTATTGGAAGAAATTCGACTAACTACACCAAAAGGAATGTTTATAGAAATAAAGGAAAATATTAACACGAGGACAGTACCGAGCTACGATTTCTTTATGGGTGAGCTGCTGAAAAATCTTTCCAGAAGACCTGTCGTAAAACGAACAAACCTTAGTTAAGCTGCATTCGGATTAAAATGGCCGAAGTCGTTATGATTCCTAATTCCTAAACCAGAAAAACTAGTAGGTACATGATGTTTCGTAACCCGATATCTCTGTTCTCTGTAATATCGAGGCTATGTGAAAAACTGTGTCAGGAGCTTGTGTCAAGAGAATTTAACCAATTATTGATGTAAAAAATCTAATTCCGACACATGAATTTGAGCAATAATCAACAAGGTGTACAGAATCACAAATTATCGAAATATTGCTAGAAGAACAGAATGTGTGTTCGACTGTCTTTCTTAATCCTACAGAGGTTTTCGATAAAGTCAGGAATGGAGGTTTAATAAATAAATTAAAAAGTTGCCCAAATAGTGCTCACAACTTTTACAGTCGTACATAAATGAAAGGCATTTTATCATTGAGCAGGAATACTGTTTTTCAAACTAACTGAAATTCGGGCAAGTGTACTAAGGCGATGTGTTGGGTCCCGTCCAATACCTACCATACAAATGTCATATTATATAATATGTACTGGAAGACAACACAGCTGCCACCTTTACTGATGACACAACTATTCAAGCAGGATGGACGTCTAGTGAAGAGGAGATCAACAAGGTCCAAATAGCAATTAACCAAATCCATAAATGGACACAAATGGAGAATCGGGATGAATGAAGGTAAAACTGTTCTTGTTCATGATAATTTTACCAACAAAAAATACAATATATACCAATTAGAACCAACAAAGTTCAAGTACCATATATTCAGATACAGCTAAGTATTTAGGTATAACATTGGATGCCAAACTACCTTGGAAGGTTCATCTAAAAAAAAGGGAAGAACTATAATATATAAGGTATAAAAAATGTATTAGCTAGTTAGAAAAAACTCCAATTCTGTGGATGAATAGTAAGTTACTACTACTTTACAAACAAATATTGAGACCTGTATGGACTTATGGATGCCCACTATGGGGGTATACTCAAGATAACAATAATAGAAAAAGTCCAGAACAAAATACTGAGAAACATTATAGATGCTCCTAGGTACGTGGCAGACAGTGACCTTCATGAGGACCTGGGAATGGCAACATCAAAAAGATGAAAGGAAGTCACGAGCAACGACTTTCTAGGCACGAGAATATTGGGGCAATCCAGCTCCTCAATACTACTCGAAATACTACAAAAACTACAAATGAATGCTTACAACTGATATTCACAAGAGAGTCCTCTAATTTGTGGTTATTTATGTGTTTCTATCATATCATTTACTTAGTGTGACAAATGTGACAAAAAAGAAAAACTGTGCAAGGAAAGAAATAATTAAAATACAATTTAAAGTTTAGAAGTTTTTTAATGATTATCTATTAAGTTAATTCCACGCTCTGACTTTTGTTTCACATATTTTATATGGCTAGACCACAAGAGTTTTTTATCTAGGATCATGCCCAGATACTTATACTCTTCTGCTAAGGGAAAAGCCGAAAGTTTTTTGCCGACTGTCTTGTTTACCAAAGCTTATTATATGATTTCTTAAGAATAAGTATTAAACAATAACGGCGACAGTATGCAACCTTGCCTGACCCCTCTCCTTATCTTCATTTCTTTTGACACTTCTGTTCCAATTTTCACATTTGATTGTTGGCAGTAGTATAAATTTGATAATCAATGTTACATCCCTTATATCCAGATTTATGTTTTTGAGTAGGTCCCATAAGTCGGTCATGTTTTAGCTTATCAAATGCTTTGTTGTAGTCTATAAAGCATACATAAAGATCTCGGTTAACATCCAAGCATCTTTGGGTCAACACAATAAAAGAAAATAGTGCCTCCCTTGTGTCCACTCCATTCCGAAATCCAAACTGGAATCACTAATATCCATCTCCAGCTTAGCGTGAATTCTATTATGGATGATCTTTAGCAGAGTTATTTGACATTAAACTGACCGTTAGACAATCACTACATTCTTTAGCATTTACTTTTTTTGATAAGAAAATAAATTTTGATGTCAGCATTTCACGTGGAATAATTCCTGTGGAATAGATTGTGTTAAATAGCTGGACTAAAAGATCTATATTTTTTTCATTGGTCAGTTTTAGCAATTCACTTGATATTTCATCTGAACCAGCAGCTTTATTATTTTTCATGGACTTTACTACTATTTTTCATCCTGTACAAAATATGGTAAATAGTGATATATTTAAAAGCACAAAATATAAGATTGTATCGCTATATTCTGAGGAAATTAAAGATACACTCAGTAAGTAAAGAAAGGATACCGATACGAATAAAGCCCAATTTATCTTATGACGGGGACGTAGATAACACGGGAGTCTTAGAAGGCACGTTGAAGAATCATCTGATATGAAAAGCATTGGCTAGTTTATCGTACAACGGAACGGGAGGATACCGAGGACGTGCGCAGTCTATTGTTCTACGGTCCGTGCCGTCCACGTCACGTCGTAAGATAAATTAGCCTACAGGTGACATGGAGAAAACAGATAGAAAAAGATTTGAAAAGATGAAGCTACGAAAGGTAGAAAAGAAGGTAACAGAAAGAAATAAAGAAGGATACTGACAAAGCGAAAATACATGAAAAGATGCAAAATAAATTAAAAAAAGGCAAGTAATGAGCAAATCTCCCAATCAAAAATAATTCTTAAGCGAAAAACAGCTTCAGCTTCTTTGGGTGTTTACAGCTTATAAAGGTACGAATTACTCTTAACTGTTTCACCTTTTCTAACTAGAATGAAGACTGACAAATATGGCATTAAAAAGTAACCTAATTATAAATTAGATGATATATTTACATTATTTATTAAGTCAGCAATTCGTAGTAGTAGGTAGGGGAGGAAAGTATGCTAAATTTGCAGTTACTAGAGCGTTATGGGGAACTATCGGGTTGTGAAGAGTAGGTCCTAAAACCAAAAAAGTTAAGTTTTCTATAAAGTGGGGGAATTTCCATTTTTTAATTTAATTTTCGATTTCCAACAATCGTTTTTCCAATTATAGCACCATCTATCCATAATTGGAAAAATTGTCTTGAATAAAGTTACTTATTTTTACGTAAGGAATCCAAATCTACAATAAAAATGGGGGCTCCTATTTAAGATTTTAAAGCAACCCCCACCCCACATATCTGGGGGTTATATTTCGATCCACAAGGATGTTCGATAGATTTTTCAAAAATACCTATTGAATACGTGTATTTTTCAGTTTTTCGATTTGATGTTCATTTCGCGACATATCGCGGGGTTTGTATTTAAAATTTTAAGTTTACTCCCCACCCTCTCCGCGGGGGATCGTGTTTGTTATCATTCGGTAGATTTTTGAAAAATATTGACGTAATTTTAGCTTTTTTTTATATGACATTCATTTCGCGAAATATTCGCATTTTTGTTGTGAAACTTTGTGACTCGCCCATCTCCTTACGCCCCGCTCAAATCGTCAGATTTTTTAAATGTACACTGTTTTGCATGTACTTAACTTACCTTATCTTATTCTGACGATTTCGAGGTTTTCTAAAGATAGATTTTTTTTTCGGATCCCCCTTTACGAACTCCCGTCTATTAAGAGCCAATACAATATGGTAGAGGTACATTTTTACAGGGTATAAGGTTTCTCCCTATGTGATAATTTGACGCGCTCGAGTAACTGCAAAAATCCCCGCTTGGGCCCCCCTACCATAGGATATTTTCAAATGCATTTTGTGTGAATCTTTTAAATTTTGTCGTAATATCAAAGATCGGATAAGTGCATTCGGAAAATGCTTCTAACTACACAAATATGTTGATCTTAACGTTTTATCTTTTCCACATCCATATCAGAACTTTCTCTCTTAGTACGGGATCCGAATAGGAGATCGAAATGTACCCATCTGCTTGCCGGATGAAACATTGTTTTTATAAAATTTCATAGATAGACAAATATTTCTGGCATGGGTTGCCTATCAAAATCGTGTCATAGCTATCACACGCTTGAAATCAATATTTCAAGCACATTTTTTTTTTAAACTGTGGTTGAATTATTGTATCTTTAAATTAAATATACATATTCAATACAAGTATAATTCATAGATTATTCAAGAAAAAAATGCAAGGAAGAATATTAAAAAATAAGCCAATGGTGGCAAATTTTTGAAGACACCTCGTAAAACAATGAATTTTGCGGTGGACATCAGAACTCATTATTGGATCATGGTAAACAAAAAATTTAAAAAGATTTTATTAGCTTATGAGTTTTTTGAAGAACGCTGTTGAGTTTTTGTATTTTGATCGAATCTTTACTTTTTAATATGACTCAAAAGTCAATACAACGATTTTTTTTTGCAAAAAAGGGTGAAAATCAACATATTGTTCCTACCTCAAGGAATGTCTAAAGAAAATATATACAAAATTTCAGGTGCGTTGGTCAAGTAAATTTGAGTTATAATGTCTACAGCCTTTGAAAAAAGCAGTTTTGAGAAAAACGCGTTAAAAGTATTGTCAACTTTTATTTACATTTTTTTTGTCTGTCAAATCGTAAAGTGATGCACACCGGAATATGTTCTTGAATCGCGGTGTAATTTACAAACGAAAATGAGACAGCTGTTGACCGTTTCTCACTAAGCTCAAGCGCGCTGTCGCGAACTTGCTGCAAAGCGAGTCGAAGGTAGGAAGGTAGGGAGATAGTGTTGAATATCCCTACCTTCGACTCGCTTTGCAGCAGGTTCACGCTAGCACGCTTAAACATAGTGAACAACGGTCAACAGCTGTTCTCATTGGGTGCGTTCGGACGACCACAGCGGCTGGACAGCTGAGCCAGCAGTAGCTGTCAGACGTCACCGCTGGAAGCCAGCCGCTAAGAGATTTACTAAGCTTTCCCTATCACGGCTGGATACATTCACTCAGCCGATTTCTGCTGACAGCCAGCCGCTATGGTCGTCCGAACGCACCCATTCTCTCTTGTAAATTATTCCGCGATTCAAAAAGATATTCCGGTGTGCATCATTTTACGATTTGACAGATAAAAATGAAATTGAAAATAAAATTTGACAATACTTTAAACGCTTTTTTCCTTAAAATTGCTTTTTTCAAAGGCTGTAGACATTGTAACTCAAAAACTACTTGACCGACTTAACTGGAATTTTGCATATATTTTCTCTAGACATTCCGGGGTAACGCTGTCGAGATATTTTTTGTTTTATGCTTATATTTTTACAATAATAAATATGCTGATTTTCACCTTTTTTACAAAAAAAAACGTTGTTTTGACTTCTGAGTCAAAATATATCCAAAAGTCAAAATTCGATCAAATTAAAAAAACTCGACAGCTTACCTCGAAAAACTTATAAGCTAATAAAATCTTTTTGAATTTTTTGTTTACCATGATCCAATGATGAATTCTGATGTCCACCGCAAAATTCATTGTTTTTTGAGGTGTCTTTAAAAATTTGCCACCGTTGGCTTATTTTTCAGTATTCTTCCTTGAATTTTTTGTTGAGTAATCTATGATTTGTACTGAATATGCTTATTTAATTTAAAAATAAAATAATTCTACCATACTTTAAAAAAAATGTGCTTGAAATATTGATTTCAACCCCTACGGCCCCCCCTTAAGGATAGCTTTGACACGATTTTGATAGGCAACCTATGCTAGAAATATGTGTCTATGTATGAAATTTCATAAAAACAATGTTTCATTCAGCAAGCAGATGGGTACAGATCGACCTATATTCGGATCTTAAGCGGCGTCCTCATTGAGTTGACATTGTCGATAGACTCTGTCTATCGACACTGTCGACAATGTGTGACGAAGATGACGCTATTATTGTTTGTACCGAATTTTTTATTATCACAACTAAAAAACGTAAATCATCGCGTAAAAGAAGATTTTGGGTTCGACCAAGTCTTCAAAGTAGAAATCGGTATAGCGGTAGTAATCTGATGGAAGATTTGAAAAAAGATGATATCGATATATTGAAACTTGAATTCAGATGTAACGGAGGTTTCAGAAATTTTTTTCGAATGTCGGAAAGTGAATTTGAATATTTGTTGCAAAAAATCGGGCCAAAAATTTATAAGCAAGACACCAATTGTAGACCTGGTCTTATTTTTGTCACGTAAAAATATTAAACTTTCATAAGCAAACCATTTACTTTTGTACACATCCTCCGTGCCACTGCCAGATTTATTGCCATCCTTTGTTTTTTTATTTCTCTTGCTAACTGGCTTTGAAGATTTTTTAATTTTTGTTCTACCACCTGCTTTTCTATATTAAATTCACTGGCAATTTCCATCAAATCATCGTGTTTCATGTTTCGGTCTTTATAATATTTGCTTCTAGTGTTCCATAGATTTGTTTTTAATTTGTAAGCTTTAAAAAATGCAATCACTTTTTCTTTTTCTCATTCCATTTTGCCGACAAGTAAAAAACACGAGACTTTAGATGAGGCAGACTACGCCGCACGCTGAATTATTTTTACTGTATTTTTAAATGTCGAAGGTCGAATGCACGTCCACACTTCGGATTCGACTCGACTACCCTTTGATTTTACCGACAGAGCATGGAAAACCAGTCGACACGTTGATCGACATAATATTTTGTCGATCGACAAAGTCGATTGCCGCGTACACGATAAACACAGTCGATCGGCAACGTCGACTCAATGAGGACGCCGCTTTAGACTATTTGACTTTCTTACCTAATTAGGGACCGTTCAAGTATTACGTAACGCAGGTTGGGGGGAAAGGGGGTCAAAAATCTTCAAAAATCGGGTTACGTAATACTTGAACGCTCCCTTACTTAAATCTATAGAGGTTTTTCTGGTCGCAGAGAAACACCCTGAACTTTTTAAAAAAAGTTCTGTAAGAGCTTTTAGGCAATTTCCGTTTGAGATTTGAATCATTACCATATTTTGATATATCTTTTTTACTAATACCCGAGACAAAGTGCTGCTGTTACTGTTTTTATGTTTCCCTCTAGTGTATTCGGTACATGCTGTGGATACTGTTAAAGTGGGCCTTCCTATATCAAGATTTTTTATGGACATGTGGCATGGCAAATAAAAGCTGCATGTAGAGAGAGCAGTAAATGCGGCTCTTCCCTCTGATGTTATAATAATTAGCCACGCCGTGGAAGAAATGCAGTGAAGCAGTTAAGTTTCCGCTAAAATGGTACTAAAATGATATTACAGCCCTAGGGTTCTGTAATAAATTCAGAAAAATACACTTTCTCTGTCTGTTTCAGTTTCTCTGTTCTTGTAAAATTTACCGGTGTCCATCATTAAATGTTATTAAAATAAAATAAAAATTAATATTTAGCATTGTTCTGAAGCTATTTCTTTGTGGAATTTATGTAAGTTACTATTCTAATTGGGAAATAAGCCACAATTTAACTTTAAAAATTATTTCATTGACGTTTCGACTTTCGGAGGTCGTTATCTACATACAAAATATTAATAAATAATGAACAAATTTTATTGCTTAGTAAAAAATGTTTCTAATAATTTAATTTAATCTGACTCATTCATATCGAAAATTCAGACATATACACATACACACAACCAAACTTATATGGAATCACTTATATAATGTCAAAAATGATTTATTTGAAACGTCACTTCTAAGTATTTAAATCGTAAAATTTATTGTAAAAATGGATAAAACACAATCAAAAGTAATGGTAATTCTCATAGAAAGCGAAGTCCCGCCAGAGGAGCCCCACCACAAATTATTCGCAATCCTTTTTTAAAATTCTATGAGATTTTCGTATGTCCGATAAGCAAAATAGACAGGCTAGGCATAATCCCAGAATCACAGTTTGGATTCAGAGCTCAACATTCCAGCGAACTTCAAATATTAAGACTTACCGAATATATAGTAGCTGGATTCAATGACCAACAATATACGGGAGCAGCCTTTCTGGATGTAAGCAAAGCCTTTGATAGAGTGTGGCATGAAGGACTGACATACAAAATGAGAGATTATGGATACAGCGGGGCCATGACGAAACTCATCTCCTCGTACCTAAGCGACCGGAAGTTCAGGGTCCGGATAGGACCAGTTCTATCAGAACACGGGATGCCGGAAGCTGGAGTACCACAGGGGGCAGTTTTATCACCCCTTCTGTATACCATATATACAGCAGATGTTCCAAGAACACCCGGAACATTGATCAGCCTTTATGCAGACGACACTGCAATTGCTGCAAAACACATGAACCTAGATATAGCTGTAAGAAATCTACAGACGGCATTGGATACAATAGAAGAATGGAGTATCCAATGGAAAATAGCAATAAATCCAGATAAGACCCAAGCGGTTATCTTCAAAAAGAGAAGAGATAACCCAGAAGAACAGCTAACATTGCAAGACAGACCCATCGAATGGCAAAACGAAGTTAAATATTTAGGAGTCACAATGGACCAAGGTCTTACATTCACATCACATGTCAACGCAACAGTCCAGAAAACAGCAGCGGCCAGATCGGCAATAAGAGGACTCACAGGAAGAAGAAGCAAATTAGCTATGAAAACAAAATTAAGACTGATAAATAGCATTATACTGCCAATAATTACATACGCATCTCTTGCATGGGGTCACATAAGTCAAAGTAACAAAAAGAAGATACAAGCGGCACACAACAACTGCCTCAGAGAAGCTGCAAACGTGCCCAGATACGTCGCCGAACGGTTCTTATTTAGAGACCTAAAACAAATAAGAGTACTGGATATTATGGAGGAAAAAGCCAGAACAAAATTTGCTGAGCTAGAAGACCACCCAAACCGGATCTTGCAAGAGATATTAAGGTATGATGTGTACCATAGATGGAAACATAGGAGACCCAAACAACAAATATTATTAAATATATAATAAAGGCTAGATAATCGTAGCTCTATCAAAAGAAGACAACTTGCTCACCTTTGGCATCTCATTATATTTATTAATGTTGATTTTTATAATTTTCAGACATCCCTCAAAAAAAATATACAAAAAACTTCAAAACGGCTTCAGCCACTAAACAAATCAATAAAATATTAACAATAGGCGAAAGCCACAAAAAAAAAATATTAGTAACAAAACCCAAAAAAGGGCATGAGGGGCCCACATCCTCGAGCGCCGAGTCGCCGAACTGGACATAGCCCAGAGCGGGGACTCGGCGCCCGAGCAAGCAAAACAGATCGAAGATAAGTCACTAGAGATAGCGGGAATAGAGCGCCTCACGCTGGCCTGCATTGATCGGGGTAGGATTTCATATGGGAGTCCGTGTACCCAAGACTCCCATATGATAAGCACTTTGCTGATTGAGAGCCCCTATAGCGCATCAGAGTGCTATCGGGGGGTAAGTGGATGGTCTGGAGCATTGAAGCGGGGTGGAGTGATTCCTGCTTACGGGAGTTAATCCTCCTCGCCCCAATGAATTGTATCACCCGAATGTCATTCTCTAGGGGTGAGCAAGTCTCTCAGGCTGGGTTAAATCACTATGCTTGCTTGCTTAAGCAAAATTTAACAGTAACTGAATCAGTTAGAAGAGGAGCCCAAATTTGAAGACAGAATGAGCAAAAAGACTAGTTTTGATTCCTTTTTGTAAATTTTAAAATTATTTAGTGTTGTTTTATAATCAAAATTTAACCCTCACGCACAAGTTGTACATACAACTTCAGTGAGGAACTGAGTTTATTCTATATGTACAATTTATTTGCTACAAATAAACTCCATTATTATTATATTATTATTATTATCACCATGTATTTCAAAGAAATATTTATTTCTTTTGAAAAACTTGTTATTATTGCGAAGAATAAAGGTTTTTATTGAAAATAAACAAATCGATAAGACAATCAGATAGTACAGCTCGGTACGGTATAGGTTATTTGCTTGAGTTGCAAATTGAACGAAAATAAATAAACTAACTTTTGCGTCCAAAAACGAAAATATGCCTCATGTGGGGTTATAGAACTTACAACGGGGAAAGATATTGGTCTTGGGAAGAAAGTAATATTCTCAGAGGGACATAGCTGTAGAACTATGCGTAACACAGGGCGTTCTGTCAAAAAACCTATGCTAGGTAACAGGAACTAGGAAAGCTTAAAAATAAAACAAGGGAAAGTCGCCAAAAAGTAATAACGGTTCGCCACGATCGTTTAACTGTCCAATCAGCTGGAAAATACCCAACCATTTCTCACCTGCAGCTCCAAAGGCAGCTTTTGGAAGCTACAGGTGTAACTTTTTCAGTTGAAACGATAAGAAGAAGAGTTCGTGCCAAGAAGTATATAACAGGAGAC